>NW_024543059.1:5160000-7560000 GCF_018167655.1 Microtus oregoni
TGCCTTGGATATCAGTATGGTGATTGTTCAGAAAATTAGGAAAGAACCTACTTCAAGACCCAGTAATACCACTATTGAGTATATACCCAAAGGATGCTCAATAATACCATAAGCTCAACTATGTTCATAACAGCATTGTTTGTTATAGCCAGAAACTGGAAACAACCTAAATGCCCCTCTACTGCAGAATGGAAAGGAAAATGTGTTACATTTATATAATGGAGTACTACTAAACAGCAGAAAAAATGAATGACATTGTGAGAGGGCTGCTTGTTAGTTCCTGGCTGCTCAGCTTCAAAATAATCACACAGAAACTATATTATTTAAAACACTGCTTGGCCCATTAACTCTAGCCTCTTATTGGCTAACTCTTACATATTAATTTAACCCATCTTCATTAAGCTGTGTATCACCACGTGGCAGTGGATTACCGAGTAAAGCTCCATCCAATTCTGGTGGGGCTACATGGCTTCTCTCTGACTCTGCCCCCTTTCTCCCAGCATTCCATTTGCTTTTCACCACCTAAGTTCTTCCCTATCAACAGGACAAGGCAGTTTCTTTATTACCCAATGATATTCACAGCATACAGAGGGGAACCCCACATCATGACATCTTGAAATTTGTGAGCAAATGGATGGATCTAGAAAACATACTGAGTGAAGTAACACAGACCTAGAAAGACAATTATCATATGTACTCACTCATAAGAGGCTTTTAGACATAAAGCAAAGTAAAACCAGCCTCAGTTTACAATCCCAGAGAACCTAGACAACAAAGAAAATCCTAAGAGAGACATACTTGGATCTAATCTACATGGGAAGTAGAAAAAGACAAAATCTCCTGAGTAAATAGGTAGCATGGGTCCCATGGGAGAGGGTAGAAGGGGAAGGGAGAAGGAGGGAGGAAAATGGAGACAAATATATAACCAAACAAAAAATAATTCAAAGTAAACAAATAAAAAAGGACACAGTGCATAGATATACAAACAGTCAGAATGATCACGATGATTTAAAATGTACTCAGAAATATGAGGCTGAGATGTAAGGGAATTAGATCCTTGAAAAGACAGATCAGAATGGGTAAAGACCTCTGTGAAGACAAGAATTTGGAAAGGACATTTGAAAGCACGATGGATTTGTCACAGTAACAGACAAACAATACTCCAGGAAAAGCAACTAGGACAAGGATCCTTTCCAAGATCCTCTGACCAGCATGCCATGCAGAGACCTCCCAAGTCAGGCCATGCTGGAGTTAGTATGCCCCTCCCACACCTGCCTTATACAGAAATAACATTATTTCTGACCTCACTGTAAATATCTGTGCAAACCATGAATTAGCATTCATATTTCATAGAGTTGCCATTGTATTACAAACCACAGCATATAGTATGAACGACATGATTTGTTTTAAACAGTTCTCTTCATTTTAAAATAACACTTATGATCTATTGCAGTCAGAATATTACAGGTTTAGCACTGGTGGTGTTCATAGAATAATTTATTTCCATAGCTTCCAAGATATTGAGAGAATGTATTCAGTTTGACACACATTTTAACTGTTAAGTGTTGTTTTTCTATTAAAATTCATAAAGTCAAGGAAAACTCCAATGCAATACAAGTTAAATGCTTTACCTCCCACCTGTCATCTGCACAAACCATATAATTTTCCTAAAATTATGCAAAAATTAGCTAATTAAGTTTTAATTTGTTAATCCTTGCTCAGTTAAACTAGTGACATATGTAAATTGGCTTCGAAGCCCTTTAATATTTTCACAGTAAATGATAAACAAAATTTACTGAGTTTAAAAAATGTAAAGACTCTAGTAATTGGTTTAAAATAGTGGTAGGCAATTACATAAATTCTATACTTTTGTTATAAGCAGACTCAACATATATATAAAATATTGTTTAAATTTATCTTTATGCATGATAATTATAATAATTCAAGGGTCATAAAGGTATCAGAATAAAATAATAGTGGGCCTTAATAAAACAATATACTCCAATATTTATTTATGAAACTATATTAAATATAGAGAATTTCTAAAATAAGCATTCACTTTTCTTTGCCTGAAAAAAAGAATCAAAATTCCTAGTATATCTCTTAATGGAATTAATTGGAATCCATTAGCACTGGATTTTCTGAAGAAATAAGTTATTAAATATTGATATGATTCCTTAAAATCGGTATTATTTCTGAATTTTGTACAGGGCCAAATTCTAGCTGATTTATTGAAGTCTTCTGAATTAAGGTAGCTGAGCTTTTGGTAGGTATACTACAGCAACCATTGTTTTTTGCATATAAAGACCTCAAATGTATTAGGTAATAACAATATATTAAGAATTTAGTTTCAAACCGGCATTCAAGGTGTTGAAAGGTACCCAGGCACATGAAGTACCACATGAAGTTCTTGAGGAAATATCTCTTAAATGACAAACTTGTGGGCAAATATTACAACTGCTTGCAGCATGGTCAGTGATTGCTCTTTGTTTTGCTTCTCAAGATTGACGTGAGGGCGTTGAATGTCACACAAGGGCACCGCCACTGAGTACGGTCTCTGGTTCTGAGCCAACATTGTTTAGTGTTGCTGAATAATATTTTGAAAATACTAAAATTACATGAAAAGTGACATTCATCTAACATATAAAGTAGAACACTCTGCTGAGCCATTCTCACATGATGTTGGGACAGAGATTCTCATTTCTACCAATTAAAGCAGCTTAGTTTGTTATAGCAGCATAGAAAACTAAGATACTTTCCATCTCTACCTACATAGGACAGAGTATTAGAGCCACACTGATTAAGTTCTATGATTATTTCTGGAGATAGCTTGATGTTTATGACTACTGAATGAAGCAAAACAGTGAGATGGACCATATTATTGGCAAAATGTTTCTTATTTGTGGCTTCTTTTTGCATACAACCTATTAGAGTGGGGATACCCAAGGGAATGGCCTACCTAGTCTTCTGAAGTCAAGATTCCCAACACTGTTCTGGGGTTTTTGGTGATTGAATCTGCAAAGTGATTATATGTATGGCCAAGCTTGCTAGATACCTATGCTTCAGTATCTTTGTTCTGTGCAATTTCCATTATTATGAGTATTCTTAACCTTTAAAACAACGCCTTAAATCTCAATGTATAACATAATCAACATAATCTTGTAAGTTCATCCAAATATCACAATTGTATAAAATTGCGTATCGTTGTATATTTTGATTCTTCTAATTTTCAGTGAGTTTCTAGAGATTACATTAGTGTTATATTCCATGGCAGCCTGTTACAGGTATTCTTAAGTAGTTTGAATTAATTTGTTATCCAACATTCTTTTGCCTACCTTAGGATATTATCTGCCGTTTTTGTTAAATGCATATATCTCTTGAAAGACTTCTTCAAATACACTGCCCACTATCCATAGTGTTGAGATAACTACGAAAATTTAACTGAATTAATTCCATCAAACCCCTAAATGTATATAATCTCACAAAACAAGACTTTAAGAACATCATCATTCACTTACATTTTATAAATACACTCTCTATTAAATGCTCATTGACATTCTTCAGAGAAACCTCAAAACAATTGCCCATGTGGCAGATTAGCAAACATGCAAAGAGCCACTTGCTATGAAGGGCATTTCATGGTATAGCAGCAGAGAGTCCTCAACCAGAAATTAATCCTTTTCATTTTGTGACCCATAACTGTGAAGTGAAATGCAATCTTGACATGGGGAATTACAGTGACTTGCAATCAGGCAAGAGCGGTGCTGTTCAGGTGACACCATTTTGTGATGTTTCAATTAGTTCACACAATGGGGGGCTTTATGAAGAAAGAAGCCTGTGTCAAGCCAGCATCAAGGGGCTATATAAACAGAGTCGCTTCAGGGAATCAATCAACGACTGCCTCTTCTCATCAGTCCACGTAGATGTCACTCTCAAGAGTTGATTAATAGGGAGTCTTGTGGAGGTTGGCTTTTCAGATGTAGAAGTTGGTGATCTTTTTTTTTAATATTATTCCTCCAGGAACTCAAGGCTTGTCTCATTAGATAATAATGATGAAGGTGTAGAGGAACTCTTCGGGATTAATGGCCAGAGAAAAGAGGCTCATTCGTCACAAGTATATATATATATAGTGTGTGTGTGTGTGTGTGTGTATTCCTGAATTAAAGTACTGGTCTAAAAACTAATTGTAATCACTTCAGATTAATTTTGGAGATTCTCATATACAATATTACCAGTGTATTTGATTATGTTATACTAGATATAATTAAACCATGAGAATATATATGCAACCTATTTATCTGCTCACATGACTGAAATCTGTGCATGTTATATGCCCGGTGTCCTATAAAATAAACATGAATGATAATTCCAGCACTTAAGAAGCTTATGTTTTCTGAGTCTGAAGAATAGGGTATAAATTGCTTCTGGGATTCTAACCACAAGTACAAATGTCTTTTTAACTGGGCTCATTTTCAGCATAAAAAATAAAAACAAAAACAAACCTCTGAAAAGTGCTAATCAGGATGTAAAACACAAAATCATGTGTAGTAGAGACAAGTGTAAACACAGCATTTTACTACAAAGAACAATGTTGTCTTGTCCTAGATAAGAAAAATACAAGAACATTCTGCTGATTCCAACAATCTAAAAACTAAGAGAAAATGAGAGTTTAGTGTCCTTGTCAAAGACATGCAACAACTAGCCAGAGCACAGTCACACTGAACAGGTGAAAAAAATCTCCTTGCACAGAGCAGGCTCAGGGAGGCATGTGTTTACTATAAAACAGCCCCACTTAAAGAGAATTCAAAGAGATCCCAGTGTACCTCAGGCTGTGCCAGGGACTCAAGCAGAGTTGGAACTGTTTTGTACTTCGATGGAATCTCCACCTGTCTAAGATTAAGGAGGAATCAGTGGATTTTTGCAATTTAAATATCTATAATTTAAAAGAATTTGGCCTATGGGAGAAATATTCACTTTTCCAAAGTCAAATTACTACATATAAATTTTGTTTTTAATGCAAATTTTGGGGAGGGTCATCTTTCTATCTCTTGTTTCATTGGTTAATTAATAAAGAAAACTGCTTGGCCTTTGAAAGGATAGAAAACTAGGTAGGCGGAGAGCAGGAAAACAGAAGAGAAGGTGGGGAGCACACCCGCAATATTTATAAGTAAATAATACCCTCAGGGGATCCCGCCCTTCAAGCAAGGTGATTGGCTGGGCTTTCTCTACATCCTTTCTTCCCCATCCCCCCCACCACCACCACCACCAATTTTAAAGGGAAAGCCATCTTTTAACCTACGTACTTAATGGGAGTTCTCTTAGATGTTTTCACCTGACCGAAGAAACATTAATAATCCTGTTCTGCCCCTCGCTATACCTTACTCGTCTTTACTCGTGATTACATCTGCTCCCCAATTCTCTTCTCTTCCTCTGCAAGCTTTACCACGAAATGACACTGAATTTACCCAAAGCTTTACTGTTTCCCTTCAGAAAACTGTGCGGATTTCTCTTCGCTTCAACGATCTACTCCACTAAGTTGTTTGGATGTGTAAAACTACCCTCTATTCAATGGTCATGGTCTATTAATTCTTCCGTAAGCTGTTAGATTTGCTTTCTAGCCGTTTACTTTATTTTCGTTTATGTAATGATTCGGGATATATTTCTATGTTTTTATTGTGAAATGTTCATCTAGTTTTGGTGTCAGGTAAAACTGGCCCGATATAATGAATGAGAAATATTTTTCTCATAGTTTTTGAAGAGTTGTTGAAGAGTTGCTAATAACTTCAGTCTTTTTTGTATATATCTACTTAAGTTTCGTAATTTCCTTCCTTCCTTCCTTCCTTCCTTCCTTCCTTCCTTCATTTCTTTCTGTCCATATCCCCTGGAAGAGTTCAATGTAGCCTATAGATTTTTCATTAATTTTATATTTTATGAATTTCATCCCAAATACTCTTAACGTCATAGCCTCTTAAGTTTAAATGCTTATTTTTTTCATATGTGTACACATATCACATATATGTATAACAAACTTAAATACTAATAGCTGCACCCCTTTACTGTTTCTCTAATGCATATAAATATACCGATATATTAGAGCTGACTACTAGGGATTTGATAACCTTGCAGGGAGTTTGTCTCTGAAAAATACTCACACTCCCTCTATTATCAGTTAGGCATTAGCTACTGATCGTTCTTCGTCTAGGTGTGGGGCCATGTGAAATTTCCTCCATCCATGAAGGTTTACGAACTGGTGACAGTTTTCTGGTTTTGTTTATGCAGCTATAGGGTTCAGATTTCATAGGTGCAGCTGTGTGATAGGGTCTTCTATAGAAAAATAAGAGCCCACATTTGACATATTCAGTGGATTCTGGTGGTCAGCCCTATGTACTTGGGCTTCTGTGGCAAGCTCTTTCATCCCAAGCCCGAGGCTGAAAACCGATTTTTCTCACGTATTTTCTTTGCTGTTTGTCTTTACTCCTCCACCTGTTTCCTGTCTCAACTGTCTTTCCTGTTAGTGAAGACTCCGCCTCTGGCTTTCCTTGTGTTTCTTTGTTTAATGGCAATGGTTACACGATTAATTTGAAAGGTTTTTGCTTTTTTCATTAGTAGGTACAAATTCCCACTAGAAATTTGATTTATTAGAATTTAATAAATTTCATTGTTTTATATCTTTATTCAGATAAAAATGTTCCTCTTGTGACTTCCTTCTGATTTCGGCGACTAAGGATATTATTCAATATAAAATTCTAGTTATTTCATACATTTCTTTCTATTACTGATTGTGATCTTTATAAATCATAGTTGCTTAGCAGACCTGGACAGATTTTAATGCTTTTCCATGGAGTAGTGCTTGCTTTACTTCTCAACCATTATTTTCGCCCTTTAGAGCTCCTTTGACAATTGGAAATAGCCTGCTTCTTGCTGCCCCTCAGTGGAGTTTTCCATAGATGTCCAACCATTCTTCAGGCAGTTCAAGTACATTTTTTCCCCATTATTTAAGTTTCTACCTCTCTGTGCATTTTTATGCCTAGTTTTCCAACAGTTCGTGAAAGCGAGTTACTTACGTCTCCAACTATTGTTGTTCAATATTATTCTAATAATTCTTTCAGTTGTGGCTTTATGGGTTTGAGTTGTGTTTGGCATCAGTTACTCCAATAAGCTTATTTCCATCTATTCCATTGAGTTACTATTTTCAAAAGAATTAAATTTTAGATAATAAACTACAAATTCAATTTTACATGCATCAAGGCCTACAATGCTTTCCAAAGTCAGTTAATGGGTGAGAGGATCAGCATATCATTACATTATCTTGCTTACAGTCATAATTATACTTACTGATGCTTAATGTTTTTTCTTGCACATACAGATAATCAGGAAGTCATGTATATTCAGTGTTAAGTATAATCCATCACTTCATAAAATTTAGATTTTCTGGTAATGATCTCAATTTTTGTATGGTAACATATATTGTCTTATTTTTCTTATTTTAATTTTGAAGTGAAATTCATAGATAATAAAAGCATATCGAGAATGAACAATTCAAAGGAATTCAGTAAGTCACGAAGTTAATGTGACGTCAATTTTCGAGAGGTAATTTTGGTAGCTATAAGAATTATTTGCTGTCTTTTCCCCTGCACCGTTGTGAAAATGGCAGTTATTTGTGATCTGTAGTCTTCCCAGTAAATTGACAGACATCAGCCCCTCATTGTCTGTGATTAGTTGTATCTGTCTTACTGTTTTGGCAAGTGGGTCTTTGTCTTCCAAGTTCCTCAATTGTGCTGCAGCATCCCCACCTGATTTTCTACTATATTGAATGGATGAAGGTGCTACCCAGGAGGAGGGGGATCATCGAGAGGCAGAGGCAGGCAGATCTCTGTGAGTTCTACGGCAACCTAGTCTACACAGCAAATTCCAGGACAGCCAAGGCAACACAGAGGAACTCTAATAATAATAGCAATATTAATGAATATAGTAGATTCAAAGACTATATCTTTCATGTATTTGCTTCTTTAAACTCTACTTATTCTTGCTCTAGGTCTAGTCATTCCTATTTGTTGACCCTGATGATAATGCTCTATAATTAAGTAAAGCATTAGCAATTATCAACTGAGGATGGAGAGTCCTTACATTTTCCCACTATAATAATCTATGTAGCCTTATTGCAGATCCTGATTCAAGATTCCAGTCTTTTTTCAACATAAGAATTGTATTTAGAAAACAAAACAAGAAAGAGAAACAAACGCTGGAAGCTGTTCTTCCCCTAACTCCATGTCGACTGCATGCAATTGCCAAGCAAATGTTTATTTCATTGGATAGAGCCTAGAGCAGGACTTCGGGAAACACTCAGAAGCAAAGGTCGAGTAAAGTTTGTCTGCCCCATAATGATTATATATGGACGTTCTGCTTGGGAAACGCAAGTTGGAGTTGGCAAGTCAGAGTGGCTGTGTCTTTTCTGGGTCATTCGATGCAAATGGGAAAGTACAGGATGCTTTAGCTAATGCTTATCCTTTGGAAGTCAAGCGTTTTGCTTCTGAGCTTGGATTTCTGCCGTTTTTCTCCCTTAGTTTGTTCTGTCTCATCAACCCCTTCTAGATTCCATGTTTTTGCAACAATAAAGTTTCACGAATTACCTCAGAGGTCTTTGAAGTTTTCTATATGATCTTACTTTTCTTTCTAGTCTTTACCTACCCCCACCTGGAAGACAACCAATTATTTTGGGGCATTGGATTTACTGTATGAAGTAGGTTCTACTTTTTGCAAGCTGTTTCAAGAACATTGTCTTCTCTTTTGCTTCTGTAATACTGAATAGGTGAAGCTACTATAATATTTATTTCTGTATAATCATTGAAAGTTGGTAGAATGATTTATTGTATTTCTGAATTTTTAGAATATGACATGATTCCTGGCAAACACTAGAAGTGCAATAAATTTTTGTATAATAACCCATGTTATGTGAAATAGGTAAAAGACAAGGGTATAATAATTAACAGACATACAACAAAAGGGAACTTGCCAACTCTGTATAACATAGAAAATAATCATTTTAAATATCCCAGACTGGATTATACTTGGGCACTGTGGGTGGCAGACTAGTATACTACAGTGAATGTAGATTCACTATTTTTAAAAATGTCCCTGTGGTTCGAAACAAAGGTGTTCCATCTTTTTAAAGTAAATCTTGTGTATTTTTTATTATGTATTTCCTAGATACTAAAAGTTAGAATTCTATTTTGGGAGATTAGGTGTATGAATATTTTTTAAAACGAAACATTAAACTTTATTATATATTTTGTAGATCCAATATATAAAAAAATTAAGCACACTAGAAATTTAGCAAGACATGTCAAAGGCCTAATTTAAAATAAACAAAGGATTTGAAAGTACACTCATTAAAATAAAATACGTAAATGACCGATAAACTCACATGAAATACAACCAAATATTAGTTTGTACGTAAATGCAAATCAAAAGCACAGGTTATTACTTGACGCCAGGAGGAATACACAGGTCTTAGAAGATGGAAAGCAGCCTTTTCGGTAATTTTAGTACATGAAATAATTTTATGTAATGAGCAGTGAAGTATTTTATCAAATTCTATCCACTGTCATCTGAATCAAAGTTGTCATTTTTAATTAACATGCTGCAATTTTAGAGCAGGATAGATGGCTCAGCGCCCAAGGGCACTGATGGTTCTCGTGAGGGTCCGTGTTCAAGTTCCAGCACTATATGGTTGCTTGTAGCCATGTGTCACTCCAGTTCCAGGGGATCAAATGTCCTCTTCTGTCTCCCATATGTGCATGTGGCAAACAGGCATAGAAGAGAACAAAAGATCCATTGTACGGATGTTTTTAAAAGATTATGTAGCATTATTGGCTAGGGATACTGCTCACTCTCCACACTGCTTACCTCTCATGATGGGAGCCTGGGGATCCTTGCCAGCACCTCATAAACTGAGTATGGTGTGGCATATCCATAATCCCAGTACTGAGGAGTTGAAGATTAAGAGGAGTTCAAGTCCATCCTCAGTACAAAGTAAATATGAGATCAGACTAAGATGCATGAGATTCTCTCTCAAAAAAGGAAACCTGCACTCTTATTCTACTCCTTTATTCTGTCTTATTAGTAGCTGGCGCCTTTGGACAGAGACAGACTTGAAAACATTTGCCGGCTCCATTGTTTTCAAGCAGTATGACTCCAGACAAATTAGTTAACCCCACTGACCTGTGTTTCCTCCTCTAGGAAACGAAGTTAATAACTGTGCCATGGTTGGGGTGCCTGGAGGGTTGTCTGGTCTGTGTGAAGTTTCTAGCAAAGTGCTTGCCATCATCATTGCTAACTAATGTTAATTTCTATTATATTATCATTTCATTATTATGGCCTATTCTCTGGAGCCTTTGAGAGGTGAGGATGTAGTTTGCAATGGGAGCTGAATCTCATAAAGAGGAAGATCTCAAGCAGAGACAGTAGAGGTACTATGAAACTTAGCCTGCTTGAAAACATACCTTTGTCTCAATGTTAAGAAACATGGGGACTAATCGTCCCATGAAGAGGCTAGAGGATTGGTCTTCAGTAAACTGCTCACTCCCAGATAGGAAGTGAGACAGACAGAGAACACAGCTCAAGCACGCACACGCGCACACACACACACACACACACACACACACACTCACACACACACGCACACATACTTGTGGACCAACACAGATGGATGCTAACATAAAGGGGACATCAAGACAAAGATTGTCAGCTATTTATCATACTTTGCATAAAGATCGTCAATAAGCTTTTAAAGCTATAAAGTTACATTAAACATATCCCATCTTTTAAACACTGTGTTAAATTTCATTTTGTAGCCAATATTAATAGATATCTAATTTGATTATAATTATCTCCCTTTCAATTTTCTCACCAAAAATTCTATTGATGTAACAGTAAAATTTTTATTCTTTTCCTACTTCAAAGACAATTATGTTAACACACTCAGGTTTTATGTTCTCAGGAGATGTCTGATGGAAAATACAAACAGAGCTCATACATAGCACACACATAACACATAATTCACATGCATGCACCAGCACACAAACGTAGTATGCAATGTATACATATGTATCACACACAAACACACAGCAACACACAGCACAAACATTACAGAATACACACAGCATACACAGAAATCACATATGCTACATATACTGTATACAGAAACTTGCAAAAGGAGTGTCTAATTTCAACTACAGTGCTTAAAATAAGTTCATATTTAATGACCAGTAAAATAATATGAGACAAAAAGACATTGGTTTCATTGATGGATGGGAAAATGTGAGATAAACTTATTTTAGGCTTGAATTCCTCAAACAGAAAGGGATGTGTACTTTATACCCCTCTACTAGAGTCGGGGGCCATCACAGAAGGGGGGCTGGGAAGATTGTTAGAGCTAGAAATCAGGGAGGAATAAAGCAAAAAAGTATTGTGTGAGCTTGATAGGACTTCTGAACTCACAGCTCATCGCACCTGCGTTTGCTCGCTTAAGATTAAGCCAGTCAATGTTCTAGCAGGGAGGCTAAAGAATTCATAAATTCCTCAGGCCCAGTTGAGATGTTACTGACAGTTCATGGCTTCTGGAGAAAGGAGTGTCAGTTTTCTTTCAGTGTGGCCCAGGAGCACCTGACCATACTCCAGTGTACGATTCCACCATGAGTGTGTATAGGCAACAGATTGGACATAATTGGTTATAAAATAAAATAGGACAAGAAATTTGGAGAGTGATAGATCTAGGAAAGGTAGAGATGACTATGACCAAACTGCATTGTATGAAATTATCATAAGAAATTAATAATGTCATGTTTATTTTAAATTTTTCTAAAAAATACATAAAATATTGAGTATAACCTCTAAGGTTTTAACAGCAGTAGTAGGTATCTCTCTACAGAAAAAAAAGTTTTAAGATCCTGAAGGGGAACCTAAGGACAAACAACTTGGCAGTAAGTTGAAAACCAGAGAGGAAAGACATTGGTCTTGAACTCTGTGAGATGAAAGTGTCTGCCTACAGCACTACACAGGCATTTAAGTAGTTGTTTCCAAATTACTGACACTTTGGAGGGAGTTCTAGGGACAGTGGCCTTGCTGGAGGAATCTTAACCTTGTGGGAAGCTTTCAGAGTTTAAAAATCCTTACGTCGCTTTGCGTCGCTTTCAGCTTCTTTCCCTGCTTTGTGCTTGAGGTTGAGATGAGAGCTCCCATCTTGCTGCTGAAGCAGTCATTCCTGTCACTTGCTATTCTGCTTCCCTCCCCCTCCTTGATAGACTCCTATCCCTCTACTAGCCAAACGTTCTATTTCTTCTATAAGTGGCTTTAATCATGGTGTTTTTTATCACAGTGGCAGACATGTAACGAGAACAGTCCATCAACCCACACTGGCCTGCAACTCACCGTTGTAGCTCAACCTTACATTGTCATTTCCTTGCCATTTCCAATTGCTGGGGTTACAGACTTTTGCCTAGCAACCTGTTTCTTTTGGATCTGAGGATCAACTCATTCTAAGTCCATGCATACACAGCAAACATTTTACCATTGCAACTACATCCCCACTTAAGGTGCCTTACGGCCCTGAGTATTTTCACACTCCCAGCTGACAAAAAAGACAGGTTAGATCCAGCCAATAGCATTTGCAAGGTCACAGGGTAATATGCTTTAGGCTGAGATTTTATCAAATGCTCCTTCCAGTAGGCCTCACTTTATTTCTGGGCTTTGTTTTACTACCCATGAAGTACATTAATTGGTCTTGAAACATAGGGATACATTTTTGGAGTGAGCTCCAATTCTCAAGCCCTACGAGCTCAATTGTCAATTCCCTACAACCCCTACAAGTGTATTATGCCCAACAATAATTTAGACTTGTAAAATTAAGTTTAAAACCTTGTACATCCTTTCCTTGACTTTGGAAAGGCTACTTGACATCTTTAAAAGTTTGGTTATCTGAAAATAAAAGCAAACAATACTAACAAGAAATAGATTACCTAGCACTTGTAATGGGGGAGAGAGAGTATCTATGAAGTGTGTTAATACTGTGCCAAGCAAAGAGGAAATAGCAATAAGCAGATAATGGCTTTTGTTGTTGTTGTTGTTTTATAAACAAACACTGTATTATTCTCCCTGTATTTTAAATCTTTCCACTTGCTACTTTTCACCACGCTGTACCCAAATGCCAAAAAATAAAGAACATACAGGAGAAGCCGTTTATTTGACTTCTTCTGAGACATTAGATATAATCCATCATGACAGGGAAGGTATGACTACAGCAGCTACTGTCCATGGCAGTAGGAAGATGCTTTTCTGCGTTTCTAAGGAATTAGTAGAAGAGAAAGAGAATGCTGGTCAGCTTTCTATTGGCTGTCTCCTTTTTCCTTTGTTATTCAAGCCTGTAGTACTGACTACATTAGGGAGGGTCTTCTTTTCCCTCTCCTTAGAACATTTCAGTAGTTCCTGGAAATACTGGCAGGGACATGTCCAAAGTTGGGCTTCCTAACAATCTCATTGCTTCTTTTAAAAAAAAAATAATAATATTTTTTTTGCTATTAAGAATTTTTAATACAATTTTTTTCATTTTACATAACCATATCCATTTCCACTCCCTCCCCTTCTGATTCTTCCACCTTCCCCCTATACCACACCCCCATTCATTCATCATAAATGGTAACAATCCAAGGTAACCATCAAGTTTCATCCTCACAAGAGCTGGATTAAGTAGTCTAGAAGAGTGATCAGTGCAGCTCTGCATCACATGCATGCCTCTGGGCTATCACGTTACCTCTTTCTATTTGACTTTGAACCCATTCTGTTTCAGAAAGCCTTTAAAAGATTCTCTAGGCAGACACTGCAGTAACCAGAAAAGAGAGGGCATCCTCCCAAGCCAAACTTCCTATTCTTACATTCAGAGAAGTCAAAGAGCCTGGTATCTGAGAAACTGCCAATAAAACATCATCACCTCTTCACTGAGTGACTGATACCCAGTTCAATAAAAAAATATAAAAATAAAAAGATTGGAAATGCCTTTCCAAAGTAGCTAAATAGGAAGGACGTTGAGCACCATGGGAAAGAGTTTGGAAGGCTAAACTTGTGTGTTAGTCTCATATTGTATTGAATTCCCATCTAACTGTAGCTCTGACAGATGTTCTGTGTATTTCAGCTGGTGAATTAAGGCAGGCTCTCAGGAGAAGCGTCTTTCAACACTAAACTGCTTTTATCTCCTTACTCTTTTTCTAGCCTCTTAAAGAATCATTTTCTCTCGCACTTGAAGGAGCTTTTGTTTAGTGGCCTGGAAGTGATGCCTGCCATGCATCCATCCTGGAGAAATTAATCCAGGAGTGGAAATGCCAAAAGAAAGCAGTTGTTTCTAGAGCCGGAACATTCGATTCGGTGCCTTGACCAAGAAAGCAGAATACTCACTCAGGGCTCCTGACACTCCTCTGAGGGTTAGCAATGCCTCCTCTTCCAATCACGGACCTCATTGGAATGGAAGGAAGGAGCATTCTTAACTAGCAGACCAAATCTTACAAGGTAAAAAAAGAAAAGGGCAGCTGATCTCATCAGACACTAAAAATCTGCAGTTGAATTCCTCAGATATTGCACATGGGAATCAGCAATGCAGAGAAAAAAATATTTCATAGTGGTCACAATGCACACAGCCACAAAGCTTGGATGGGGTGTAAGAGCAGCATCTGCCTGGTCAGGTGAGGGAGACTTCAAAGATTTCCACCTATCTCGTACGCATGAGGCTTTGTGCAACTTATACTCTCTGGTTCCTCATGTCTAAATAGGAATAATATTAATGCAGTCTGATGGTCAAAGCAGACAGCAGTAATAAAAAGTGGAGAATGTATAACATAAAGAATAATTCATAATAAAAAAATGGTAAAAGAAAGAATTTGTTCTAACTGGAGCTGTTTGACAGCAAAGTTTGAAACAGACAAAACTCTCCCTGGGTCCCTGTCTGGCTTCTCCTTTAAATTCCAGCAACACAAATGTACTGCGCAGAGGGATGGGGTAGCTTGTCTGCTTCCCTGCCAGGGACTTTGTGGTGCTTTGAATGAGAAATGCCCCTCAGAGGCTCACGCATTTGAGTGCTTAATCCCCAGGTGGCCGCACTGCTTAGGAAGGTTGCTGGAGGAGGAAGAGACAGAGACTTGTTAGAGGAAGTACCTCACTCTGAGGCAGGCTTTGACAAGTGATAGCATAATCACATGCTGTCTTCTCTTTCCTTCTTGTGTTTGGAGGAAGATATGTATGATGAAATAGTTTCCTGCTCACAGTGTCCTGCTTTCTCTTCTCATCACCATGCCTTCCCTAACAAAAAAGACTCCATCTCTCTGAAACCGTAACCCCCAAAACTGCTTCCTCCTCTAGGTTGTGTTTCATCATTTGGTTGGAATTTTATCACAGCAACAGAAATATGACTAATATAGATGGCGGGACCCCTGAAGACAAGGACCATATTGACCAAGCTGCATTCAGCCTTCTGTGTCTCCTGGGATCTGTGTATGACCTGAGAGCAACTTAACCAAAACTAATTTGCTATGTATATTAGTTATTTTACAAATGCATTGTTTAGTTAAAATAACACAATCTCACTGTTAAAGAGACACAGACTCAGCTTTTTGTTGTTCATTTTGCACCTAGAATTGCTAAGACCTGGGAGTTTGTCTTCTCAAATCAGTCACTAGGAAGGATGTCAGAGCCGATGTTTTTCTCAAGAATCCTCAGCATGGGGCTCTCTCTGGTCACTACAATGGCGTTTGTTTAGAGCCTTTTTGATATATGTTTAATAAAATGAGAAATAAAATCTTTTTTAACCCCAAACTTTGTAGATAAGTTTTTGCTATTAGAATGTGCTCTGGGTACATTTTTTTTATACACCAAATACCTAATTTCCCTGAAAATAGAGTACATTAACCATAAATCTGACACAGGCCTGATTTCCAAGAAAGATGACTGTTGGGAGCAGTGAGACCCCAGATCCTGAATTTCTTGTAATCCGCTGATCTGAGTGCCTACAGCTGCTCTGAGCAGGAGATCTTCAGGAGTTCCTGATAGCAGGAGAGTGGTTTCTGGTGGGGTTGGCTGGGGCGTGGCTATCTCTATATAATCTGCCCCTGAACACAATAAAGGGGCCATTCTTGGGGAATTCAAAGGAAGACCCGTTTCATTGTCTCTGTCTGCATCTGTCTGAGTATTTTAACCTCCAGCCCTTTGCCCGAAGCTAGCAAACTGGGTAATAGAGCACAGAGCCCTGACACGGGGACACGGTGAGCGGCAGATGACTGTTTTGCTTAGTAGATACTGCTGTAGATACACAGAGAAAAGTATTGTTCAAATTGGGGTGGATGTACATGGTGAAAGAATATTAAAATTACATGAAATTAATTTATTTCTTCCGTATAATATATTTATGCAATGGTTTTCTTCCCAATCCCCAGCGGACACACAAACACCCAGGCCTACAAATGCTCCATAGCCGGAGTTTGCACCCGCGACAAGGCCCAGCTTTTTTTTTTTTTTTTTTTTTTTTTCGAGACAGGGTTTCTCCGTAGCTTTTTTGGTTCCTGTCCTGGATCTAGCTCTTGTAGACCAGGCTGGCCTCGAACTCACAGAGATCCGCCTGCCTCTGCCTCCCGAGTGCTGGGATTAATGGCGTGCGCCACCACCGCCCGGCTAAGGCCCAGCATTTTAAAAACCGCACGAGTCAGGAAATTTTTTCTTAAAGAAGCCATGGCACGCCGCCAACTGTGCTAAACTCTATATTTGTGTCTAGAAGTCTTAGTTCTTGCCTCTTATTGGCTAACGCTCACATCTTGCTTTAACCCACATCTGTTAATCTGTGTGTTACCACAAAGTCATGGCTTACCGGGAAAGATTAAGCACGTCTGACCTGGTGGTTGGCTCCATGGTGGCAATCTCTGACCCTGCTCTGACCCGATACAGGGGGTGGTGACACATCCTCTGGAGAATGGCTGACAGCCAGCCCAGTGTCCCTAAGAAAGTTCAGCTGGGACAAAGGTCACGGTGCGAACACAAACACTGTGGCAGGTATTTCAAATAGCACTTCCGCTGGATGTGGCGACGGCTTGCGCTCTGAGTCTTGCTGCCCAAGTGCGCCGCGCTTAAAACCTGCTCAGACTGTCCAGGCCCGTGGATCCCGGGAGGCATGGAGTTTCCACAGCTGAGGAAGGGCTCGAGCCATGCAGAGCTGGCCAAGCCAGAGGCAGGCCGCTTAGCCGGGGTGTGTGTGGGTGGATGCAGGGTGGTTCTAAAACCAAATGTTGGGAGCGAGATAATGCGCGAAACAATCCCACATAGGGCTATTTATTTGAGAGGAAAAAACTTAGAGAACACTATCCTAAGCAACAATCAGGAAAGGAGTCTAGTTGAGAGAGAGAGAGAGAGAGAGAGAGAGAGAGAGAGAGAGAGAGAGATCCTATTCAAACACTTGACATTCTTTTATGCCTATGCATTTTCTTCTGCTGGTTTCCTTAGACTAAGAAAACATAAATGTAATGTTTCAATTCTCAGTTTAGGATCACATGTTTTTTTCTATTCTGAAAAATTCACAGTAGTAACAACCCAGGAAGTTTGTTTATATTTCCTTTCCTTTAGCTTAGGAAAAGATAAATTAAAACAAAAACTTTGTTTGAAATGAACTGATAGCTTGGGATTTCGTTCCGTTTCAATTATCAAGTTCTTCAAGAATGGCAGGTTTGGGAACATTGAAGGGCTTTGCGGTCATTGAGTAGATAAGTAGAAATTATTAACCATAGTTAACATGATTTACTAATTTACTTCATTAGTTCTACCCAAGTCTTACTGAGCAAGAATTAAAAGAAGTTTCATTGACAGGAATCCTTTTAAAGAGAGTTTTCATTTGAAAAATCCAATTAATTGACAGGACACACTTGCTGTACTGTAACCCTTTACACTTCTATTTCAGGCCAGTGAAATCATCTGAAAGCCATGCTCTCCAGGCGCCTATACTTATACATGTGACTCTCCAGAGTTCCCTTCACCATACCTTTGGTGGAAAGAGTTCTGAGTCAAAAATTACATGTTTTCAAACTCATTTTTCAACTGTTCCTTAAAATAAGACCATCACTATTACATATAACTTATTTTTGAGTAGTTTGAACTTAGAATATTCAGAAATGAAAAGACAGAGGTTCTGTTTTCTTCTCCTGTGTATCCAACAGAACCAATGAGATGACAGACATGAGAGAGTTACTTAAAGAATAGGCAGTGGACCGAATCTCTGCCCTTAGAAACTACCACTCCAATACTAAGAGGGACTGAGAGAGTAAAGAAATATTTATTCATCAAGGTGATATCAAATCACACTTTGATAGGAACCTTCAGAAGATACTACTTGCAAAAAGGCATGAGCTAAGAAATGCGTCTGCATTCGGCAGCAAAGATCACAGAGCTCTGAGTCAAACCACAGCATGATAGAATGCCTAGCAATGATCAAGCAGTCACAAGTGTGCTGTCTTCTTCTTTGTTGCTATTTGAGTAGGTTTACTACGCAACTCTTCTGTTAAATGAAAATGACTCCATAATGGTTGGATTGGAATTTAAACTTGAACCTGAGTGGTAGGGGAGACAGTCTCACTCTGCTTTAAGAATCAAGAGAAATGCAAGCAATGCAAATTGCTGGTCCTGTCTGTCTGTCTAAATTAGTAGCCACTGCAACAGAAATGCTCCTGCTGCACAGGCATCTCAGTGCTATGTGGACTTGTACCTGTAAACATACACAGACAGCTGCATTTCCAACTAAAGACAGGATTCTCATGTGGGATATCATATCACCATTTATCATATGTGTAAAAATATTTCAGTGCCATGCAGAGATTTACAATACAATCCTTTTGCTGTTTACTTGTACTTTTATTATAATTAAATTAGTATTTAATACAATTAAATACCCATATTGTTAATTCCATAACTAATATTTTATACAAACACTTCTTGTCATATCCAATTATTTACTTTTGATAAATACTTTTAAGTCTTCTAC
Source organism: Microtus oregoni (assembly GCF_018167655.1). Lineage (NCBI taxonomy): Eukaryota > Metazoa > Chordata > Mammalia > Rodentia > Cricetidae > Microtus > Microtus oregoni. The sequence continues at coordinate 5,179,058 of NW_024543059.1, forward strand.
CCAGGACCATGTTTTGTTTTAAAAAAAAAAAGCAGAAAAAAAGAAAAAGAAAGAGAGAAAGATAGAAAAGAAAAGGGAAAAAAGAAAAAAGCATCTTTAAGTGAAAAGGTAAGTGATACTCTGGGCTTTTCTGAAGGGGATGCAGAGGAATGAGGGGCAAGGTGTTAAAGCACCAGGGAAGCCCCAAGGCAGTGTCTCTCAGAGAGCAAAGAGGCTTCCCCTGGGGAAATGCATATACCCTAATGCAGGAATAACTACTAGTCCTCCTGCCGGGCAGATGAATTCTGGAGGTGCATTCTTTTATTTTTTACATATGTATTTAGCGCACACCCACGCACACCCAGGACGTGAGTGTGGAAGTCAAAGAATAGCTTGCAGGAATTGGTTTTCTCCATCAATCCTGTGGGTTCTGGAGATTGAACTCACCCTGCCAGGTTTGGCAGCAACGTTTCCCTACTGGGTCAGCTCACTGGCACGGTAGGCATCTTTGTGTTTCTCCATACGGTACATGCTCCAAAGCAGGTAGATGTTAAGTCTTCTGGACAGAGAATTTTGTATTACAGGCAGGGAATTTTATTCTAGTTCAACCCAAAAGGGAGAGTGAGAATGACTAGGGGGTTTTGACTAGTTCTGTATAAATTTCTCTGGCAGGTAGGAGAGATCCATCTGCTTCCCTGTCAGAATGTCTTGCTTGTCATTCCTAAAGAATTCCTCTTGAACTTAGGGGGCTGAAGTAAAATGACTAGTTGGGTGAAAGAAGGTTGGAGGAGAAAGCATATGTCACAATACTATCTTTAAACATACAAGTGAAACTGTGAGTAATGATCAAAATTATGAAAGACAAACTATAAGAAAAACAAGATATAAATTGCTAAAATCATCAGAAAACAATATACTAAAATTGCAACAGTATCATTCTTCCTAGAGACGCTGAGATATTGCCCATTTCCTCTTGGTGTGATATATAATTACACCTTAAAAACACACACTGCTGAAAAGATTCTGACAAAATCCCACCGTGAGGATCACAGTTTATCCTTGGCAATATTAGTTGTGCCTACAGGAGGGTAAGGGGATCTGCTCTGCTCCTCAGATTTAAACAGACTCATTGGAAATAATTGATTCTTCCTGTCAAGAGTGCTTCATGGGAACACTATGATTACTTTAATCCAGGTTTCAAATGTATCTCTACTTTGCGAATTGCCTTAACACCTTACACAATACTGGTCTTGCTTGACCTTTTATACAGGATTAAAGTACCATGTAATTAACTTCTTTATATACAGAGTTACAACTTAATGAAAACGTGAGGTGAAATGCCCAGACTTAATCTTCAGGCTCCTTTCCTGTCTCACAGCATAAGCTCTTAAGGCCCCACTTTCTCCCTTTCAGCCCTTTTGATCTTGACCAGATGAAGTTTGGCTAACTGCATCCAGATGCCTCATCAAAAGGAATGCACAGATAGTAATCCATATCCAAAGAGAAGGGATGGATTTCCAGCTGCTCCCTATAACAAGCTTTTGGGGACAATGTCTCTGGGGTGAGTCAAACCTAAGTGCCAAGTGCAGGTCTGAATTTACTAGCAGAATAATTATTAGCACATTGCTAAGTCTCGAATCTGTTTTTGTGCTTCTCAATGAGACTAATCTAACAGCACAGAAGAGATGGCCCACCAGTAAATGATCTGCCATGAATATGAAAGGACCAGACTTTAATCTCCAGCACCCACATGACAAATTGGGTGCAGAGGCTTCTACTTGTAATTCTTGTGCTGTAAAGTCATAGACTGGAGGATCCATGGGAACTCCTGGCTCACCAGTCTAGTCAAAACAGCAAGCTACAGTTTCAGTGAAAGACCATGTCCAAAATACTAAGATGGAAAGTGATCGAGAAATAGAGCACACATTTGATTTCTATAATCATGTGTGCATGTGTACACACGCACACACACGAACACACACAGATACACACAAAGATAAACTTACCTGGAAACACATATGTGCACACAGGAACATATACCCACATATATACAAGTGAGAAAATAAAGCAGGAATTATAATAATTGCAGCTTATAAGTTTATGTGAACTTTGATCAAGATTGTACACGAACCAGACCTAGTATATTTTTAAGGACACAGTAAATTCTCCTGGTTCAGCAAAGATCCATCCCCTGGTCCATGATTATGCTTCTAAATTCTTCCACACCATTCTCCCTAGCCCATGCATCTATTTTCTTCCGGTACCTAGATCAAAGTCATGCAGGAGGATTTGTTGCGCATCCTATTTTATCCTCCTTATAGTCAAAACTATCATCTTCTTCCAAAACCAACCTTATTCTCTACCACAATAACAGGATTTCCAGTTAACACTGGGTCCAAGAATGTTCACTACAAACCCCAGACTCCTTGGTAGCTGGAGATCATTAGGCTTTGAAAATAAGACAATGAAACAGGATGTCATGAGTCAGCGGGCACTGTGTGCTTCTTCTTCGCCCTACTCAGCTTCCCCCTATACAAGTGATATTTGGGGCCAAGGCCAGATATAATAGAGACTTGAGAGAAAACGGTTTCTTAGAACTCTCCAGAGGGAAATCTTGGCAGAAACTTGGTACTGGTTACCTTCTGTTAAGGTCAGTCAAACTGAATTCTGCCTGGTTTAAAAGCAAACTCTTCCCATAGCTTAATGTCTCTGTGTTAGATTACTAGTTCCTTAAAGTACTGTTTTTTTTTTGTTGTTTTTTTTTTGTTTTTTTGGTTTTTTTTTTTTGATGGGATATTTCTCACACCTTTTCTGGGGCTACAGAATTGCCTCTCCAGGGTGCTTTCCTTGACTTCCTAGGCCAGGCAGACCTCATTAGTTACATCAGCTTTATCCTGGCAATTTCAAACAAACCGTGTATCTTTTTCAATGGTTACATTTTTAAAACTTTCCTTATGATCAGACTAGGTTCTATGCTTTTCTCTCTCTCTCTCTCTCTCTCTCTCTCTCTCTCTGTCTCTCTCTCTCTCTCTGTCTCTCTCTCTCTATATATATACACATAAATATGCATAACTTGGATCATTCTCGCAAATATATATTTATATATATTTATCATTATATATTATTTATAGATATTGTATCATGTATTATATAGTATAATATCTATAAATAATAAAAATATAACCACATTGGAACACTGGACTGAGCTCCTAAGGTCCAAATGAGGAGCAGAAGGAGAGAGAACATGAGCAAGGAAGTTAGGACCACGAGGGGTGCGCCCACCCACTGAGATGGTGGGGCTGATCTAATGGGAGCTCACCAAGGCCAGCTGGATGATGGAGCATGTGATCAAACCAGATTCCCTGAACATGGCTGACAAGGAGGGCTGATTGAGAAGCCTAGGACAATGGCACTGGGTGTTGATCCTACTGCATGTAATGACTTTGTGGGAGCCTAGTCTGTTCGGATGCTCACCTTCCTAGTCCTGGATGGAGGGAGGAGGACCTTGGACTCCCCAAAGGGCAGCCGACCGCTCTTTGGACTGAAGAGGGAGGGGAAGGGGAATGGGGTTATGCGAGGGAAATGGGAGGAGGGGAGGAGGTGGAAATTTTTAATTAAATAATAAAAAAAAAGAAAAAAGAAAAAAAAACATATATATATATATTAAGAGAATGGCCCAAGTTATGCATGCAATGGAGATTTGAATGCACGAACAAATAAATGAATGAGTAAATTTATGTACCCAGTGAAAAAGGAAATGACATCTTCTCTGCTGTTCCTCCGCCAAGGCCCTCTCATTACTCTTTTTCTTTTGTTTCTCATTCATTCATCCCATTTCCAGCAACAGAAAAGAGATGCTTCAATGATGACAAACAACTGCTTGCAGAGTTCCTTGGTCACATCAAAATGCCCCCCTCCAAGTCCGCTGTGAATCCCTATTGATTTTTCTAACCAGAAATCTCAGCTTTGCCACTGTGACTGTAAAGAAAGCAGGAAGGGCAGCATGAAGCTCCCTCCTTACCTGAATCTCCATTATCTGCTGTTCTTGGTCTAAGATGATTCAATTACATTCTATTCTTTTAAGATATTTCTTAACCTCAGGGATGCTTATAAAAATTAAACTAGTCACATATAAAGAAAAGATTATAATGCTGCTCTTCCAAATCTCACAAAGAATCAATCATCAGAAACTAGACCAATACAAGTTACTTTGATTTAAATTTCAGATTAGTTCATTAGTAAAGTTTATGTGCTGGTATATTGGTACTACAAATTTTACTAAAATATCAATATGAAAATGTAATTAGATATTTCAAAGTCCTATTTCCTCCAATCTGTGAAATATGAATCATTTTCTAAAGGCTCTCTTTGCATTAGCAAACAATCCATATTGCTTAGATTTTTTTCATATGTGGTAAACACAGCCCTGGCTTTATTATTACAACTCAGACATGTTCAAATAAAGATTCAATTGGCTTCAATTATTGTGACTTTAGACAAATGGAATGGGTTTCAGCCTAAATTATATGCTTGCAATGGTTCAGAGGATTTTAGAATTTGAGCTCTGATTTCTTTGGTAGCTCTTTAAGTGGCATGGTACTGGCTAAGGAGAACAGGAGCCTGCCCTGATTATAGAATAATTCAAACTGAAAAATTTGCAGCAGTGGTTCACAGAGATTTCAGCTCTATGGACTGGCCAGCATCAACCCTCAGAGATCACAGTCTAGTCTACTTATACAGCATTTATTTGGAAGATGTTTTAAGGTCATCAGTTTCCAGTTGGGTTTTCTTAGCACCTTCTACATTGTCTGTCATAGGAAAGCTCTTTGAAACCAACCACACAAAACTTAGAATCCTCTATCGCAGACTTTACAAGATGACTACACTTCTGTAGGAAGGGTAACTAACTTGATCTTGACTGTATAACAGCAACCTTACCAGAAGGCCTGATGTTGACGTTCATTGTAAAGAGCTATGAGGTAAGGTGTACAAAAGAGTGAACAGGCACAATGTTCCAGACAGAAGCACCGAGGTGAGAAGGTAAGACTGAAGAGGTAAAGAGCAGGGTGGGTACCTATAATCTTGCCAAGGATACACCTCTGGGGGTGGTGAATTTGAGTTCAAACTTCTGAAACCTTTATACCTTCTCACCTGAGGAATTTGGGTGTGAACCTACGAATATAAACCCAAACAATTACTGATAATAAATCATAAAGAAATTTATTTTTCTACTGACATGGTATGCTTTACTATAATCTCAACATTTGGGAGATAAAGCCAGGAGAATCAGGAGAAACACACTGTGTCCATATTTGGTTTAAAATTTTAGAAACTGTTCATGCCTGCCAAATATTTTATTAAGCCAACATTCAATTACATTGATCCACACGCAGCTGTGACCCACAGTTCAAGTTGCTGTGGGGCAATGGTCTGTAACCTGCCACTTGTATTTTAATAAAACACTGGTTGGCCAATAGCCAGGCAGGAAGTAGAGGTGGGGCGACCAGAACAAGACAATTCTGGAAAGAGGAATGCTCAGTCTGCAGTCAGCACCCAGACGTAGAGGATGCAGATAAGAATGCCTCAATGATGAAATGTACCAAGCCACTTGGCTAACACAAACAAGAATTATGGGCAAGAATTAAGACAAGAATAGAAGTTATAAGAGTTTATAAGAAGACTGAACTTATATCCCAACCAGTTTATAATTTATGTAGACCTGTATGTGTGTTTCTTTGGGAATGAACGGCTGTGGGACTGGGTGGGACAGAAATCACTATCAACAGAAAATTTGGTCAACATCGAGTAGCATAGGAATAGACTACAAGCCTCCTAATCTCTGAGAAACAAAAGTGATTAGCCCATCTCTGAGGTGAACTGGGCATGGTGAGTAGGCACAAAGATATAGACATCGACCAACAGTGACTAAATTCACATTTACTTTCTTTCCACCATTTATTCATTTCCTTATCAACCAGCAATCACCTCTTGAGAAGTGACCTGTCTAAACATCTGCAGCAGGACAGTAGAGGAAAATGATCACTCCCCGTAGGTTGGGGCTCACAGTGTAACAGCCTATGTGAACAACATGGCTCAACACAAGACTTGAGACTTTAGAGTGGGACAGGGAGAAGATGGTTTCAACCAGAGATGACATCAAAGATGGCTGACAGAATGCATTACACACAGGGAATATAGCTTTCTGTCTTCTGAAGTATTTATCTGCTTCAGTTTCTTAAGCAGTTCAATGAGAATGAGCATAAGAATGGAGATCATTGTCACTGTGATAATTAAATCATTTAATGCATGTGCCATTCCTCAAAACGTTTCTGACCCAGAATAAGTGTTAATATAAATATTCCTTACTTCCTGGATTTAGGCTCTGAAGGTAAGTGATCCCATCCCGTTAAAACTGCTACTTTCAAAAAATTCTCCTGATTTTAAATGGAACTTTTTTCGGGCCTGAACCTAAGTGTACCTCACTAGAAATACACCTGGAGACACAGAGGAAGATGAGATAAATGATTGCAGCACAGCTGTCCATGGGTGTGCAAAACCTCCCCCAACCTGCCCTTGCCCCTGAGCCATGTGCCATCTCTGTTCAATGTGTGAACCTGTTCCCTCACTCATTCTTTTATCTGCCACAAGGACAAGACAGCCTGTTTGTATCCTCTCTGCCAGCCAGATCTTCCTGAGCCCTGGATGAAAATCGCCAACTCCACACCAGTGTTTCCATCAGGCTGCTGACCATGGCCATGTTTTCTAGAACTGCACCATGCAGGGCCACTATTCCATGCTACTATTATTCTCTCATCAAATACTTAGTGAATTCTCATATTCTCAGCACTATCCTGGGTGGTTAACCCCAGGCTTTGATTGCCCAAATGCAAGTGGAAATGTTAAATATCTATTGTGAGGTCTGAAAATTCTAACCAATAATTTGACGACACATCTCAGTAGCTCATGTGAGCAGTAAGAAGCTTAACCTTTGAGAGAAACATTTAATAATGTGTTTTCCTCTCATCAACTTTTGCATAAAGTACACAGAAATAAATGCTTCAATGAACTTGTAATATGTGAACCCAAACTTTCATCTTCCATGCTTTCCCCCATCACTAATTACTATAATTATCAGACCAGAACCAATCATTGTCATACAAACTGGTGGGTTTAGGACAAGCTTAAAGTACCCTTGACTTGGAGTAGATGGCAGGTGACACTCAACAGAACAATTACCATGCTCTCTGAAAGCAAAGGATCGACAAGGGCACACACCACGCTGTCCTCTCTGTTGAAATCTGTGCCCGTTGAGAGAAAAAAAATTAATCTCAAACATTTCCAAACAGCACAGAAATCTTAAATTGCATGGAAATTATACTCCAAATATCATCTACCCTAGAATGTTACAATTTGTGAAAATTGCTTTGGAGTTTTTAACCTCTGGGCGTGCAAAAGAAATGTCCTCTTATAATCAGGAACAGCAATCCACGTTTAAATGGCATGATGGAGCTGAGGCTCTCAGGGAGATTTGGAAGCAGGGAAGGCCAGCTTCCCATGTGCAATTACCTGGTATTAAATGAGCATCTCGACTGATGTTTTACACTTTGCTTGACCAACAGCAAAAGGCAGGAATCCTGTTACATCAATGATACAGCCACTCCTCCCATGCTCCTCTTTCATGGACCTGAGGCGTAGCTTTGGAATTTAATTCTAACTGTCCTCAATTGGAAGTAAACAGTGAATGTTGCTAATATAGTCAAATGGATAAATGCCCAGAGCTAGAGTTCACATCACCACTGTTCCCCAGAGTAACATAATATGGGCTGATAGTAGGAATTTTCTTTCGTGGGACTATATGCTTGTTTCTGTCTTGAAATTGCCTTCTTGTCTGGGAATTTTAAATGTGTTTAAACAAAATAAAAATAAGAATAAAAAGGAATAATGGACTGTTTGGCACTGAGTAGCCTTTATATATAGATTGTCAAAAGGTCCTCTCATAACAGGAATTTATTTGAATTTTATGTTGTCAAATGGAGAATGCTCTAAATAAATTGAAATCAGAATTCATTGGTTTCTCTCTTCTAATAAGTAGATATTACTTTTTAGGGAGATTAGGATCATGAAGACAGTTCCTCTAGATATGGTGTTTTATAGTCATGGAAGGAAATGAAATTAACATCATTGAAATCCTAGACAGACACCGGGTACTATACTTGGTATCTATATGGATGATATGTGACTGCATTTCTGTAATAACCCCAAGAGCCAGAACACATGTTTCTTTCTATCTACAATGAAATAAGAGCAGCACATCCCATAGAAGAAGTGTCTTGTATGTACAGGTCAACAGTGGTGATCAGTATGTCAGACCCTTTACACACACAACTATACTAAATCCTTGAAACCACACATCCTGCGGAGTACGGTGGAAGTAGGCATGCAAATACTGGGAGATTACTGAATGGAACATTTAAAATTAATGACTTGCTTGGGTATAAATTATTTTTATTGACTTTTATATTGAGCTCTACATTTTTCTCTGCTCCCCTCCCTGCCCAAGGTCCCTATGCTCCCAAATTACTCAGGAGATCTTGTCTTTTTCTAATTCCCATGTAGATCAGATTATGTATCTCTCTTAAGGTCCTCATTGTTGTCTAGGTTCTCTGGGATTATAATTTATGGGCTGGTTTTCTTTTCTTTATGTTTAAAAACCACTTATGAATGAGTACATGTGATAATTGTCTTTCTGGGTCTGATGTTATTAATGAATAAAATAATTGAGTTGATGTCAATGGTGATATTCCCCACGTGTCTCAATTCAAAATTTGACAGCCTATTCCCTCAAGTGGATATCTTTAGCCACCATTAATTCTTGCCTTTATAAATTAGCACAGCAAATTTACCCATTTATTCCTTATTGTCCACAATTTATATTAGCATATAAGTTTAATGAAGGAAATGAAGTTCATTTGGAATAAATCCTTTGACAATTAATTTGATGTGGAAATTTGATGGTGCTTTCATTTGCAAAAATAAACAAACCAACAATAAACCAAGGTGTTCTTTCAATCCAGTTCATTACATTAATGATCCCTGGATTGCTTGCTCTGAGAGCTATATGTTCTTTAAGGAAAGGTTATGCATTCCTGTGTCAGAGAACATTTCCTCTATTGATTGTGAGACCTTTCTACAAACATAGATCTAAAAATACACAACAGCTTGGTGCTTCATAAATTACTATATTTTGTGTAACTTTTGTCTATCACATCACTCGAGGTATCAAAGGGAGCCTGGGTTAATTATTCTTCCGCTACACAGAAAGCAAATATTATTAATAACACTGCTTCATGTTAGATATAGCACTATATCCAAGATCCACTTTTGCATATTTTGAATATTTAAAGATTCAAGATCCTTCTGAATGGTTCCATTGTTTGATGTTAGGAGAAAATGATTTACATTCATTTTCTAAGTTCTAAGTCATATCTAGACCTAGGGTTTCTGCACACACTCAACAGCTCATTCAGAGTATCTCAGCAAGGGGCAGTGGAAACCACTACTCTAGAGGCTGACACACCTGTGGCAGTGTAAGAGCTAGGGTCAAAAAGATAGCTCTTGTGATGTGGGATTCCCTCTGCATGCTGTGAATAACATTGATTAATAAAGAACTGCTTTGAACCAATACCAGAGCAAGGCAGAACAGAAGTATGTGGGGAAGGCTGGACTAAATGCTGGGAGGAAGAAGGCAGAGTTGAGAGAGGAGCCATGAAACTGCTGCCAGAGACAGATGTGCTGAAACTTTGCTGGTAGGCCACTACCTCATGGTGGCACACAGATTAATAAGGATGGGTTAAAGTAAGCTGTAAGAGTTAGCCAATAAGAAGATAGAACTAATAGGCCAAGCAGTGATTTATTTAATACAGCTTCTGTGTGATTATTTCAGGGCTAAGCATCCAGGAACTAACTAGTGACCTCCTCCAACACTGTTCCTTAAATAGCCCCTGCCTAAACATTAGGAGCTCAGTCACTGAGGCAACCTACAGAATTTCCTGGGTTTCTGTGCTCACGAGTGGATTTGTTCCTCTGCATGCTTTTGATTGCACTGCCAACCCACCACCCATAGCTCCGGATCACTAGCATTTTGGGATTTGATTAGTAGACATTTTGTTCCTTTAGTTTTTATGATCATTCTGGTTGTGTTTCATTGCGCCTTATGAATGGTTTATAATTCTTCAAATCAGGAAAATATATATTTCATATCTAAAAATACATATATATTCTCAGTTCCAATCTAAACTCTTTTCTTCCAGAATATTTATGGACAATTGCTTTAGCTTCTCCCAAAGATCATTAAGCCTTCTCTTATTTTCCCACTTCATATTATTGTCTTAAATTCAGATAGTTTCCAATGCTATACCTTTGGAAATTTCATTTTGTAATGTTTGTTTTTATTAGCCATAACCTTACTTTTTATTTTTTGTCCTTAGATCTTATATGTCTAACACTAGAAATTTCACTTGAGTCTACTCTTCATTTGAGTTCTTTATTCTGACTACCTCCCTTAAATCTTTAAGTTTCATTATAATACACAGTTCACATTGTTTTATCTAGGCAGTATCCTTGTTGCTTTAGCATTTTTCCAGGAACATTTTTCTTCTAATAATTGTTCATATTCTTCTTAATCTTTCATGGCTATAGACTTTTTCTTTTGTTTGTACATTTAATATTTCCACACTGAGCCTTCTACTGACATCCTTCTAAAGATAACATCATTTGTGATGTTAAAAGGTATTTTATGGTGTGTCAGACTATCTTCATGCTAGTTTTGACAGGTTTAGGAATATCTTTACTCTGTGAATTTAATAAACTATTCTCTATTATGATGGATTTAAAAGCTTGTAGTTTGCTCTATAATTCTGTATTTCTTCTTTGCTGTGCTCATTGAATAGTAGTTTATTTATATATAGTGAAGTATTCACCGCAAGTCAGAAAACCACAAAGCAGAATTATTGGTACACTTTTAAAAACAAATTTTTTAAATAGTGCATGGCTCCTCAATTTATATTTGCTTTAACTTATTTTCCTTCTGATCTCTGTCTCCCCAACTTGTCTAGATCACCTTGTTTCACTTGGAATTACTATTCTTGAACCTCAGTGTAGAGAGCATGCTGGATACACAGCCACAGAATTGTACACATTATCCTTGGTCTTTATTTTCTATCAAGGATTGTGAACTTCTGAAAATACAATTTTAAATGTAGTATAGTTTTCTAAATCTTTTATTTTATTTTTTTTATTTTTATTTATTTATTTATTTATTTATTTTTTGCTCAAGGTAGTCTGTGTGAGAATATTTGGGCTGCTGACTCGTATGCTTCTTCTTGGGACTCTTTTTGTCCTACTGGGTTGCCTGACTACTTTACACATAACATTTTCTTCATCTTATATTTTAATTTGTCATGTTTGATTGTTATCTTAGAAGTTTGTTCTTTTCTAATGAGAGACAGAAATAAATCAGATCTGCAGGAGGGGATATGGGGAGGAACTGGAAGGAGTAGAGGGAGGTGAAATTACAATCAGTACATATTGTATGTAAAAAGAATCTATTTTCAATAAAGAAAAACATGAAAAAAAAGTGGAAGTCTAATCTCAGACTACATATATTCTAAATATATCCTAAACTGAAGATGCTGATTCTCACACGCCTGAGGCAGTGAAGGAGCTAACTAAGCAGATGTCTGGAAAAAGAGCTCTTTGGGAATAGTGATCTCATGTAATTGAAGGATCTATGGCACTTGAGTGTCTAGAAGTAGAAGATTCAGAAGAGGAGAAGCAAGAATGAATTTTAACAAAAGAACAGAAAATTAAAAGAATATAAGAGAAGATCAGGAGTTGAGGTCAAAGATGTAATTGGCTCAGGTCATATGTGGGAGTTTGTGCCATTTTTCTAAAATTGGATTTAATTTCCATGTAAATGTAAGGTAAAACAATTCATCCAGTGTATTTCATAGATGCTTCTCACAATGACATACATTTTACTCTCCTTTTTCCAGTATCAACTCACTGTAGCTGTGGACACTAAAATTTTCTTTTTTAGTTGCTTTCTTGTTTATGTTTCATTTATATTTCACATAATCCTCACAGCTGAACTATATGAACAGTTCTGAAAAGCAAGCTTACGTCCAACTCGTGTACAACCTTTGTACCTGTACATCACTGTCTTTGTAGCTAATATTTGGACTGAAGATTTCTGGGATCAGGGTTCTCCAGAGACAAAACTGGGGAAATTTTTCTAACAATGGCAGTAGCAACTGTAGGGAAACAAGAATGAAGTAAGTGATCATCCATTGAGAGGTCTTGTGGATAGAGTTTCATGAGGCATAAATACAAAATTTATGTCAAAAGGCTCAGTCTGGTGCTCAGTTTTAAGTTTAGAGTTTAGGGGTATCATTGGGGAAGGAAACAGCAGTAGCTAATAAACAAATTCAATCTGAGGTCTTTTAATTAGGTTTCTGAACATGGCCTTGGTCAGGCATACTTTGGGTGGATATACATATGGTTTGCAGTGTCTGTACATGTCTACATAAATTTACATGGCTCTCCTTAATGTATGAGATGCAAAGCACATAGTAGAGAAGAAAATCATAACTGTATCTGGGCCTTATTGCATTAATGAGTATTTAAAACAAATACACCAAAAAAAAAAACAATGTCACACACCTGTGATTAAATATGTTTCTATACAGTTGTATAAATTCAATTTAACATATATACAAAAATCCAGTATAAATGGGTGCCTCAATCTATACAAACCTATAAAACAAACTTTAAATTTTTTTTTTTTGAAAGCAAGGTATGGGTAAGATTTGAAACCCACTCCCTGCTGGCTTTGTGATTTTTCTCCTAAGCTCATTAGATGCTCTGTACCTCCTCCAGGGGATGAGGCTCATCTTCAGACAATGTTAAGTCATTCTCTTGAGCAGAGGTGAAAAAGCTATTTCCCACTGGAGTTTTCAAACACAAACATTTCCTGCAGGAAATCAAACATTTCTAGGGCTTGACAAGGTAGCTAAGAATATTCAGATTAGTAAGGAGCTGCCAGTGAAAGCTTCTGTATATCTCCACACACAGCCTTGCATCCCTCCTGGGGATGACAAAGATATTAGTTTCAAAGGAGGAAAAATATCTTGGCAGAACATCTTGCTGCAAATGCTGGTATTGTCCAAACAAGAATGGATAACCTCAGGTGATGGAGATTGGGCTCCCTAGCTGACTTAAACATTAGTATATAAATATGTACTATTTATCCCCATTCCAAAAATAAGCATATGGTTAAATAAAAAAAAAAGCTGTGAAGTCCTAATTTTAGCTGTTTGTTTTTCATAGATTAGCTTTTTTTCTTGTGTACATATTCTAAGAAAACTGGCATTTATCAGGTAAATTGATGTGCACTTCACATACATACTAAACATGTAAGCACAGCCCTCATCACAGTGAGCTGTAGTCCTGGTGCTGAAAACCAGTACCATTTAATAAGCATATCAAAAACTATGGTATGAGCAGTGAAGAAGACAGTCAGGGAGATGAGAAACAACAATTTCCTGGTGGATTTTCTTCTTTGTATGAAACTCAAAAATGTTCTTGCTGAGGATGTAGCAACTGTTGTGCCAGATGCTGAAAGAAGGCCAACCATTTAGAATGTAGGAGAGATTTTCTCCATCAAGGAAGCAAGCTCTAAAGCTCTCAAGCTAGGTGCAAAAGGTTTTCTAACAGCTGAGCAAGGAAGAGGAAATCTGGCCAATGAGGATTCTGAAGAGAGGCCAGACCTGGTGATATCAATTCTATTCATTCTGTTTTTGAGTTACTACACAGAACACAAAGTAAACAACTGTGAAGTGAAAGTCAAGAATCAGACTTCCTGTGCATTCATCAAAACTTCTGTCAAAACTTCTACCATTATACACTTTTCTTTCATCTAACTGTGTTGTGAGGAGAGGGCCTGCTTGTTTGTCCTGGCCACCTGGCTAGCTTAGTTCCTGAAATAGCCATACAGAAACGGTATTAATTAAAACACTGCTTGGTCCATTCACTCTAGTTTCTTATTGGCTAATTCTTACATCTTAATTTAATCCGTTTCTATTAATCCGTATATCATCACAAGTTTCAGCACATCTACCTCTGGCAGTGGATCCATGACATCTCTCCCTGGCTCTCCTTTCTTTCTTCCAGAATTCAGTTCTGTCTTCTCCACCTACCTTAGTTCGGCCCTATCAAGCCCAAAGCAGTTTCTTTATTCATTAATCAATGAAAGCAGCACACAAACAGAAGGGCCTCCTACACCATAACTGTATTCCCATTTAATTCCTAGAGCTGTGATTATTTGAAGGGTAGGAGTACAGACAGAGCAGGCATAAAAATTTTCACATTCCTATAGTTTCACATTCCTGAGTTGGAGAAATTGCTCAGGGGTTAAGGCCACTGGCACTACTGAGGAGGATCTGAGTTCAGTTCCCAGGATGTGAGTCAGGAACCTCACTACATCATATAATGTCACCTCCAGAGGAATCTAAAGCTTCTGACTTCCTTGGGCACATCACTCAGGTGCACACATCCATAAAGACTACACATAACTGAAAATAAAATAAATCTTTGAAAATTTAAAACAGGAATCCATGAGACAAATTAAAAGTATTGCGGTAGTTTGAATGTAACTGGCCATCATAAGCGCAAAGGTGTGGCACTGCTGGGAGGTGTGGTCTTGGTGAAGCAGGTTTGACCTTGCTGCAGAGAGTGCCTCAGTATGAGGGCAGGCTTGGAGATCTCCCGGGGTTACCCTCCAACTAGTTCAGGTCATGTTCTATTGCCTGAAGGTTAATATGTGGTACACTCAGCTCCTTCTCCAGCACCATGTGTGCTAGCATGCCATCATGTAGCACCATGATGATAATAAACTAAACTTCTAAAAATATAAGCCACTCCAATTAAATGTTTTTTCCTTTATAAGAGGTGCTGTGGTCATGGTGTCTTTTCACAGTAACAAAACCCCTATATGACAGAAGTTGATACCAGGAACAGGGGGATTGTTTTGATAGACCTGAGTATGACTTTGTTTGAAGGAATATGGATGTGTGACTCTGGATTAGAAAAGGCAGTTGAAGTCAGGCAGTGGTGGTGCACACACTTAATCCTAGCACTCAAGAGAAGAGGTAGGCAGACATATAAGAGTTAAAGGCCAGCCTGGTCTAGTTCTAGGATAGGCTCCAAAGCTATACAGAGAAAACCTGTTTCAAAAACAAAGAGGAAAAGAAAAGCAATTGAAAGCTTTAAGTACTGCCTAATGGGTCATCCTAGTAGAAACAAGAAACACCGTGATACTGAGTGTGCTTTGATGAACAGTGGGGGCCTGAATCAAGAGTTTCCAGAGGAAAAGAATATTAATATTGGCATAGAGGTTGTTTTGTGATATTTTGGTAAAAAATGTGGCTGTTTCTTGTCTCTGTGTGAAGAGTTTATCTGAGAGTAAAATGAAAGATTTCGATTAATTCCATTGGCAGAGGAAATCTCTGTCCTTTGGTTACTAGTGCTCATGGCTTATGAAGATTTATAATGAAAAGGAGCAAGATGAGAAAGTAAAAATATAAAATGTACAATTTGAGGAGAAAAGAACACCAGGAAGTAGAATGGGACTAAATCCTGTGTTCAAAGAGATAAACAGATTTAAAAAATGGAATAAAAATGGTGACCTCATGGCAAGATCATACCTACCTAAGGTTCCAAGATGTTGGAGACATCAGAACCATCGATACCTGCTGAGAAGGGCGGCACACATGAAGTGGAATCAGTCCAAGAGAAAGAAGCAGGCTACAATCAACAAGGTGAAAGAAGTTGGAGATTTGAAATGCTCTTTGACATCAAATTTGAAGATGCAGAGTCTTATGCTCAGTCTTCACCTCGTTCAGTCCATTTCCTATTGTCTTCAGACCAATATTTAGGACTCTCAGCTCCTCTCCTGCACCACATCTGCCTGCGTACCACCATGTTGCACCATGAGGAAAATGGACTAAAACTCTGAGAATGTAAGCCAACCTGATTAAGTGTTTTATTTTCTTATAGGAGTTTCCATGGTTGTCATGTCTCTTCACAGCAATAGTGTGTTTATTATGTTCATTTTAATATTCATATATAGTATATTCACATATATTCATAGTATTCCATACAATGTCCATTATAAGCCACTTGAATACTCACTCATTCATCTGACTGAATTCTAATAACTCTACTTTTTGTATTTATTAATCCAAATTTTGTGTGGGCTTTGGTAAAGGATAAAAATGTGTACGATAGCAGCCTCTCTAAACAAAATAATGCTTTGGAAAAAAAATCATCAACACCTTGGAAACTGGAATTCCAATGTGACAATTTGAATATCAGCTTTACTTTTTAAATTGGAGTTAATCAATTGATACTCAATCACTAACTGACGTTGCAACTGTGTTGACCTTCTCTATGCCTCAGTCTTTATCTACAAATTAGACATAATAAAATTACCATTTCACTAATACAGTGCATAACCTGCACGGAGAGAGCAGCCTCATGAATACGGCCTCGTTCCGATGCTCCATCAATTTTTTTTTTCTGGTTTTTGGAGGCAGGGTTTCTCTGTGACTTTGGAGCCTGTCCTGGAACTAGCTCTTGTAGAAACTCAGAGATTCCAAATGCCTCTGCCTCTCCAGTGCTAGGATTAAAGGCATGTGATACCACTGCCCTGCTCATTCAGTTTTCTTTAAGACAAACCTGCAAATGCTGTAGGAAGTCTTCCAGCCAATGGTTACCCACCCACTGAGGCGTGGCCTCTTATACTATTTATGCCAATGTAGAGTACATGTCTGGCCTCTTTTCCAACTACAGGATTCAGTTTCTGGTCTTCTTTTCAGCAAAGGATTCTGATTTGTGAGCCTATCCCTAAATAAATAACTGTCTATTTCTCAATTCTGAGCTAGTGTGGGATTTCTTTTCAGCGTCCTTCCACATGCAAAGAACTATCCATGAAAACAATTCTCGGTGTGAAATGTTTTGCTGAGTGCCACCTTCTTCTTACAGACACCATACCAACTATGTAAACTGTGCCTAATGTTAACAGCTCCGGGCTCATCAATCTGGGAGGGTGACAATAATATATTTTATTTCTTGATGCTTGCTACACACAAAAATTCTGAAGACAAAGCTTTCTACAAAAAACCGCCCACTGAATTAGAGAGTGTGTGTACATGGACAGAGATGATAAATATGTATGCACACATAATGTGGTTAAACAATTCTGTCAAATTGAGTGTGTCTGTGCATTTAGTTTCGGGTTCCCAGCTATAATAAAACTGTCCTGTGTTAACTCCTTACATCTATAACCCATCTAGTTTTATGAAGATGTGCTAAAGACCTGTGTCAGTGGGGGATGCAGGGGGTTGGTTCACGTCCAAAAGAGGATGTGTGGAATCTTCAGGGGGAGAAAAGAAGGCTCTGGACAGGATCTGAAGGTGAATCAAGACAGCTGCCAGGAGTGTTTAATTGAAAAAAGACTACAGCTTTTATAATCTGTAGTTGCATATAGGATAAAATGGGATATAAGAGGCAATGGGCTGGGGTGTGTCTTGAGATAGCATTGACTTTGACAATAGGTACCAGTCATAAGTTAATGAAAGGGTAACAAGTTCTTCTTGCTAGAGATAAGACTGACCTCCTTATCAAGCAGAAACTTTCCTCCAGCCCTCCCACTCCTCCAATCGGGACCCTTATCCAAATGCTTGTCCTTGAGAAAAGGACTTCTGGGAAGCAGACATTATATTTCATTTTCATAGTCTTACTATGTGGGCCTATTACGCTCAATGCTCCTAAAATGGAAGGTCTGAATGCCTTAATTGTTTCCCATGATGCCATACCATTTTGATTTCTCTGTATTCATTAACAGAACTCTTGCCCTTAATGGCCTCAGGCTCTGGATCTGAATTTTAGGCATTTCATCCTTGGGATTAGATATGTCTAGTAAATCTCTAACTTTCCTGGTCTTGGTATAAATAGAAAGGTACATTGGAATTCCAGATTCCAAGTTGTTGAGATTTTTTTCCCAAAGTATTGTTTTGTTTAGAGAGGCTGCCATTGAACATATTTTTATCCTTTACCAAAGCCCACACAAAATTTCCCAAAGGGAAAGGCATTGATTTTGAACATCATTAAAAATGAAAGGAGCAAGGTGCTGGAGAAGCATGGTCTGCAATGATGCAATGCTGGAACTTTGTCAAGCAGCAGCGGCCACCATCTGGGCCATGCCAATCATGTGAGAGTTGTCACCTGAGCAAATACTTTAGCATATGTCACCCTTGAAAGTTACTTCAATTCCTTGTTTGTCATTTAATATGTGTCAAAAGTATTCCAAGACCATGCATCTTGAGAATAAACATAATAAATTCTATGATTAGAATGATTTCTAGCCCATACTGAATGCCCATAGATTATTCATATACGTGTTATTATATTTATTTATTAGATCTTCACTTTGAACTATACCTACTAGAATTTTAAAGTAGCTGCATTTTAAAGTGACTTCAATTTGTGGTTAAATAGAAACTTTCTGTTATTGATCAAGATGGAATAATTGGCAAGACCTTTTAGAAAAAGTAAATACTGAAGCCTCCTGTTGTCTGTTATCCTGTCCATTATTCTTTCTGCTTTCTTCCCATGTGTCCTGGTCTACAGTGGCAATATTTACTTAAGGTATCCTTCCTCTCTTCCACCAGTTGATACTATATTTCCTTTGTACAGTCTGCAATGGTAAAAATAAAACAGTGCCATTTCCCAAGGGGTGGCAGCAAGCAGCAAGCAAGAGGGGCAGTGGGCCCCAGACAGGGAGCCTTGCAGTGGGTGAGGGTTCTCGGTGGTCAGCCAGTCCCACGAGGAGCCATGGAAGGTGAGAGACAGAGACAGGCATGCTGTGCAGAGTGAGGTTGGATATTTATTTACTGGCTTATAGAATGGAAGGAGAAATGGGGAAGGAAAGAAGGGGGAAGAGCAGAAAGAGGCTTGCTCTTCCTTTCTATCTCTCACTGGAAAATCTAGCTTCTCCTCTCCTCTCCTCTCCTCTCACCCCCTCCTCTCTCTATTTCTCTCTCTCTCTTTCCTTCTCTCTCTGTTTCTCTCTGATTCTCTCTCTCTCTCTCTCTCTCTCTCTCTCTGCCTCTCTCATGCCTTATATGTCTCTGTCTCTCACCTGCTGTACAACTCCCTGCCTGGACCTGTTGCCTCTTGGGGCCCACTGCCTGCTGGCCTTTGGGGAATGGTGCCTTCTTATTTTTACCATTACATTGGTGCCCACTACCACCCTTTGGGGAACTGCACAACGCTGTTTTATTTTTAACATTCCACTCTCCATCCCTGTACTGTTAAATACAATGAAAACTGCTTCTGAAGCAACTTATTTATGTACATCTCATTTTAGTGGAATTGAATAGATCAGAGCCCGGGCTGTGACATGAAACAGAAAAAAACAATCAGTCCTATTTCTGTCATTCAAAAGCACATAGGACAGGTTCAGTCCACAAACATCCCAAGTCCGTGTCTCTTCCACAGAGGAAATACATGTGCTTCTCGATGAAGTCAAGATAAAATAGCAAAGGGTTTATCCTTAAAGATATTAGAGAATAAGAACTTACGTTCATTAACTTTGACTATTTGGTGGCATTTAAACTATCTACATCATTTTGACTTTGGGAATATTCCCCACCTTGGATTTTAGTAATATAAGATGTATCAATATATTGTCTATTTCTAATATTATTTGACACAAGTGGCACTCAGTAAACAGCTTTTAGGTGAAGGCAAAATTTAATGAGTTCCCCAACAGCAGAAATATTATAGTTCGTCTTGTTTAACAAAAGCAAACATAGGGACTCTTCATTATATTTAGCCAACAAAATGTATAAAATACAACTGAGTTCGAACTACATAATTGAGAAAGTAGTTTAGTAAAACACATACTATAAAATATTTGGAACTTGCATACATTGCAAATGAATTTCTTGAAGTCAAATACAAATGTGATGTGAACCATGAGTTTTCTCTGACAACCTTTCTTGGGAGCCTCATTTTAATCTATACATCTTTCTGTTCCAATGCCAAGGTTACAAATGGGGAATCAATTCAATGTATGTGACACCTGGCCAAGGTTATAATAAGCATCAATTAGGTTTAATAACTAAATTGTTCATCTGTTTGAGCTAGCTATATTAAAATTCATTTTATACAGTCTACTATTATTAAATTAATAGTTATTGCTCAGATAAAAGAAACATAAATTAGTATTTCTTTTGTTTGAATTCAAGTATCACTAAAGTATTGTGTAAACCCATCTTCAACAACAAATTTAAGTCATAATGCTGTGGTAACTCAGTCCTTGATTTTCCTCTATTTAAAGTTATTTTTTTTTTGTTGTTGTTTTTTTTCGAGACAGGGTTTCTCTGTTTTTTTTTTTTTTTTTTTTTTTTTTTTTTTTTTTTTTTTTTTTTTGGAGCCTGTCCAGGAACTAGCTCTTGTAGACCAGTCTGGTCTCGAACTCACAGAGATCTGCCTGCCTCTGCCTCCCAAGTGCTGGGATTAAAGGCGTGAGCCACCACTGCCCGGCTATTGTTTGAAACAATAGTCTATGGGCTAGTTATGCTTACCGTAAGTAATTTCATTTGAGAAGTTAATTAGCTGGTGGAGTTAAGACTCACATCCATGACCTCACAGATACACCAGATCATATTAGTTAGTTATTGGACAATTTCTATATATAAATCCAGCACAGATGATTCTTACATACAGTATATAGGTTCTATAATACAAGAGTATTATTGAGTTATTTATTTATGTTAGCAAGTGAAGATTATGCTCAGAGTTGGAAGTCAATAGACAGATGGTGAGTAAGCCTTGTTAAGTAAGAGCTCAACCTCTGTCAACAAAAGTCAGATTCATGGAGTTTGTAATTTTGATAAGTTACATATCTCTCGATTTCACTTAATTGTCCAGAAAATGTAGGGACAATAGTAACAGACACAACTGGAGAATTAATGCAGTTTTGCATCTAATTTGTTTCACAGAAAGACTCAAACTGCAGCAATGGCTTAACTTGCTGTTAATCTGTTTATTTTGGGATGCAATGGTAAGCAGTCCTAGCAAGGGTTATCTCTATGGCCTGAGAACTTGAACTTGGGGCAATGTGGTTATGCTAATACACTGAAAACACTGATAAGGCCCAGAATATCAACACAAATTTACATGAAACAAGCATAAAGGTGACAATAATTCAGATGTGGGAAACTACACACAATCTGCAACGAACTATGAATATACTACAATATAGTGAATATAGTATCTTTGATCATCTCCTGCATTCTGTGTCAGGGAGATCCCTTTGAGCTAGCCCTTCACTGGAGTTTTTAACCTCTCTGGACATCTCTATATGTTGTGGATATGATTGGTTAAATAATAAAGAAAACTGCCTTGGCCTGTTCATAGGGCAGAACTTAGGTAAGCAGGGAAAACTAAACTGAATGCTGTCAAGAAGAAAGCAGAGTGAGGGAGAAGCCATGTAGCCCTGCTAGAGATGGATGCTGAAACTTTAGCCGGTAAGCCACGGCCATGTGGTGACACACAAATTAATAGAAATGCGATAAATTAGTTTGTAAGAGTTAGCCAGTAAAAAGTTAGTCCTATTGGGCCAAGCAGTGATATAATTAATACAGTTTCTGTGTGATTATTTTGGGACTAATCAAGTGGGAACAAACGAGCAGCCTCCTCCAACAATGATGCTTCCAAGATTGATGCTTACCAATATGAACCTTGTTTCCTAGAAGCTGACCTTGTCATCCAATAGGAAGAAAGCTTCTGGATGTATTTGTAAACTGACACCTGGATTGTTGTAGAGAGGAAGGGTCAGTACTACTAGAAATGTATTTTAATAAATCAACATGGGTCTGGAATCTTAGAACTAGAATTGATGGTGCATGCAACTGCATTTGAACATTTTCTATTGGAGAAAGTTCTGCTGTACTGGATGCCCAAACTGGTCAGCTGGCCTCTTCAGTGATACTTGCTTCACAGGAGAGATTTTCAATTTAGTACTCTAATGTGTGCTATATAATCTTCATCATTACCCAAAGCACTTTGGGAGGAACCTGTTCAAACCAAAGCACTTAACCTACAATTTCATCTCTGTCATATCATAAAAGACAAAATACCTTATGATTCTTGCCCATAACTAATCTTTTCATATTTGAAAACACTTTTATCCCCAACTACTCTGTTCCTAACTAAAAAATATGGAAATAATATGGAAAACAGTTGCCATTGACCTAGGCTTCCATACATGTACATACACTAAAATGCATGATACACACAGTTGCACTTAGATGTACATTTTTAAATCCTTATTGAAATGTAGATATACCACACAGTACTGTAAATAAATTGAATGGTGATAATTATAAATATTGGTCATAAGAAACCGAAACACTGACTTCCATAGTGGTTGCACAAGATTGCATTCCCACCAGCAATGGATGAGGGTACCCCCACAATCCCTGGACCCAGCAATACCACTCTTGGGAATATACCCAAGAGATGCCCTACCATATGACAAAAGCATTTGTTCAACTATGTTCATAGCAGTATTATTTGTAATAGCCAGAACCTGGAAACAACCTAGATGCCCATCAATGGAAGAATGGATGAAGAAAGTATGGGATATCTACACATTAGAGTACTACTCAGCGGTAAAAAACAATGACTTCTCGAATTTTGCATGCAAATGGATGGAAATAGAAAACGCTATCCTGAGTGAGGTATCCCAGACCCAAAAAGATGAACATGGGATGTACTCACTCATAATTGGTTTCTAGCCATAAATAAGGGTCACGGAGTCTACAATAGGTGAATCTAAAGAAGCTAAGTAAGAAGGGGAACCCAAGGAAAAACATATAGTTATCCTCTTGGCTAAGGGAAGTAGACAAAATTGCCGGGGAGAAAATTGGGATCTTGGGGTGGGGTGGGTTGGGGGTAAGGGGAGATGGGGAGAGAAAAGTTAGAAGGGAAGGAGGTCGGGCCTTGGGAAAGCAGGAGGATTGGGATAAAGGAAGGTTGGACAGGGGAGCACGGAACCACAATTCTTAGTTAAGGGAACCACTTTAGGGTTGGCAAGAGACCTGACCCTAGAGGGGCTCCCAGGTGCCCAAGCTGAGGTCCCCAGTCAGTTCCTTGGGCAGTTGAGAATAGGGAACCTGAAATGACCCTATCCTTGAGCAATACTGACGAATATCTTGCATATCATCATAGAACCTTCATCTGGTGATGGATGGAGATAGAGACAGAGACCCACACTGGAGCACTGGACTGAGCTCCCAAGGTCCCAATGAGGAGCAGAAGGAGGGAGAACATGAGCAAAGAAGTCGGGACCACGAGGGATGCACCCACCCACTGAGACAGTGGAGCTGATCTATTGAGAGCTCACCAAGACCAGCTGGACGGTGACTGAAAAAGCATGGGATAAAACTGGACTCTCTGAACATGGCGAACTATGAGGGCTGATGAGACGCAAAGGACAATGGCATGGGGGTTTGATCCTACGTAATGTGATGGCTTTGTGGGAGCCCAGCCAGTTTGGATGTTCACCTTCCTAGATATGGACGGAGGTGGGAGGTCCTAGGTCTTACCACAGGGCAGAAAACCCTGACTGCTCTTTGGACTGGAGAGGGAGGGGGAAAGGAGTGGGGGGAGGGGGAGAAGGGTGGGAGGAGGGGGCGTAGGGGGGAGAAGGGAGAGGGAAATGGGAGTCTGGGAGGAGGTGGAAACTTGTTTTTTTTTTTTCTCCTTTTCTCAATAAAAAAAGAAAAAAAAATAAATAAATATAAAAAAAATATTGGTCATAACTAGTAATTTGAATATATGAATGGAAAATTCACTTAAAATCTTCTACTTAATGTTGGCACTAAAGTTTTGTGAAAAGTAGTGTCCCTTCTGACCAAGATGGCCAAGCGCTGAGGTTGAATCTCTATTCTAGAACTTTCCACATGTGACACTAGGGTCAGGTTTGGTAACCAATCCCCATCTTAATTTTATCAATAAAAAAATTGTAGGTTACACTTTGTAAGTCAATGACATATTTTATAATGATGGTCGAAACCATTTTTATTCTGATATGTTTTCTATATACTTAATCATTCTGTTATCAGATGGTATAGACTCTGCAACTTCCTGCTAACTGAGAATAAATAGGATAAGGTCCTAAGCACTAACGGAATATCAGACTTGGTTAATACTCCCTTCCCCCATACACAAAACATAGTATTTCACATGGAGCTATGCCTTTTGGACTAGTCATTCTTATATAACAAGTCTGCATACTCTGAAACTGCCATCAGAGAGAGACTACACAATAATTGACAGAGTTATCTGGAGAGCTGCAGTGATCCACACTCCCTGACAATCCAGCCTTCACAGCTCACACGGGCAGAACTCATATCAATCATTGCACCATTAACTATCATCCATTCATCCTTAATCATCTCATAATCATACCCTGAATGCCAGAGTCCTGAATGTGATTATGCAAAGATGCAGTAGAATTGACTCAGGATAAGCCAATCATTGTTTACAAAGCATTTTATAAACAAAATTTAACTCCAATTGTAACAAGAGCACCTGAAGATTTGGTATACGGTTATGTCACAGGTTCCTCTCCTAGATGGTCTGATTTAGTGAAGGTGTTGAAAGCTGAACTTGCATTTATACCGTGCTAAGATCTGGTCCCAAAAGCATACTTGCAAAACTCAGTACATAGCAACTCTCAATTCACTGATTTTATTTTATTGCTGTTTTTAGTACTCACGGCTTGCATTTTATAAAACATAATTAAACACTGACAATTCATTGAGTACAAAGGATACTTAGTTTTCCATGCATTTCACAGTCTGATTTTTCTTCTTTATCAAGTGTTGTTTATAATGGGTTTCAGACAAATAAACTTAACAAACACTTATGAGAATCTTTGTAAACAACTCTTTCTTCCATTTATGGGTATGGAATGTCTTAAAAGAGACTAAATTTGATAGCAAAATTGAGAAATGAAGATTGAAGTTCATGTTTGTTACTTCGAAACTTCTACTATATATAAGACAAAAATTAAAACTGTCATTTTCTAATGCTAGTGCATGTACCTACAGAAAGGAGAATGATTTCTATTTCTATTGGGTTACTTAATTCCTTTAAAATGGATGAGAGAAATAGTTGAAAGTAAAGTATTAATGGAGTAGAACAATAAGAACGGGCCTTAGATTCTTGTTGTGATCTCATCTTATGGTTACTCTTTAGTTTGATAAAATTACTCAAAGAACTCTGCTCATGTACTCTTAAGATAATTAATATATCTTGTTCTTTTCCATGCAATCATTTGTAAGTCATACTAAAAATTAGAAGTTTGATTTGTATATTATGCAATTTGCATGTAATGTGTGTTAGGAACCTTTGACACTTAAAATTCTCAGGTGTTTACGGGAAGGTAAAAGTGTAGGACATGCTCTCCTTGTCTTCATGAGAAATGCCACCCCCCTTTTTCAGGAAGATTGTATTTATGAGTGGAATGAGATTTGCCTCTCTTAACCAATTTTTGGATCCTATAAAATACTATTCTTAGTGTTCTCTGGTACTGTATTGATTTTGGCGAAAAGTGGAAAACTTACTGAGAGACTGGGGACTCACTCCTCTGGTAAAGCTAATGTTCCATCTCTGGTCAGCCTCTATTATTTCCATATACCCATATTCCCCGTTAGATTTGGCAACTATGCTAGCATACTTCACCTTCTTTCATCTTATCACATATTTTCATTTGCATTTTTTCCTGGAAAATGTCCACCGTTTGCATAAAGTCTGCTTCATAGTTGCCATGACATCTGAAAGGATTTCTATAATTAATTATTCACAGTGCATTGTTATTATGTTATTTCAACATTTGCATAGGGAAATAGGCTGCAAGATGAATGGTACAGTTTGTGTGAACCTCAGCTTTGCATTACCCCCAAACCTAAGCAGAGTGCCTGCTGCTTGATAGATATTAAATGTTTGTGAACAGAACAAAAGAAAGAAAACACACATGTTCCAAACAATTATGATAAAACAATACTAGAATTGAAATACTTCTTAGCCCTGTAGACTAACAAAAGAGAACAGAGGCAGTAATTAAGCCAGTAATTAATTTTCAGCTCAGGATTACTTCAAGCGAGATGTAAAACTCTTGATTTTGATTAACTCATGTCAGATTGAGCTCCTCAAAGCTGGACCACGCTCTTGTGGCAACAGGTGTACTGGGTACTCAAATATTCAAATGCCCACTGACCTTATTTATGAGACGCCTGACACTGAGTAGTCTCCAAGACATGCTTTTCAACTACATAGTATGCACTTGTATCTCGTTAACAGTTGTAACACCCCTGTAAGATGTGAATTTATACCTGCTTTAATAAATAATTAAATCCCCAATGAGTTAAATTAGTTATCTAAAGTCAATCATTAAGAGGACAAGTTAGCATGCAAACCTGGGCATGCATCAAGACTAGCGGTCTTCTCCATCTTATAGAGTATTGTGGTACTAACAGCAAGGAAACAGACATAGCTTCCCGATGGTATACAGTTTTTCAGGAACATTACATCCACACACTTACATATACATTGTGGGGATCTAATGATAAGTATAAACATAATACAAAGTGGGAGACAGCTCAACATTAATAGTGATTGCTGCTCTTGAAGAGGACCTGGGTTAAGTTCCCAGAACCCATATCTGGTGATTCAGGATTGCCTGGAACTCCAGCTCAAAGAGATTCTGCACCTTTTTCTGGCATTCATGTAAACTGTACTCCCAAGTGTGCACAGCCGTGCACACACATGTACACCACATTCATAATTCAAAATTTATGCATCACACAATATATAGTCTCTACACACGAGCTTATTAGAATCAGCTAAAGATAAAAAATTTACATGAAGAGCGACTGTGTATATGTGTTTTAAAAAATAAGGCGCCCAGACCTCTGCATATTTACTAATGAAAACCTTTCCTGTCAGGTCTCTCATCCCGATAGGTTATAGAAACCAGAATCTTAAGGAAGACTTGGACTCGCTAAGCTGTGGTAGCAGAAGTGAGGGGCTAGAGGCAGTTTTCTCACTCTACGGTAGGAGCAGAATTAATGGGCACAAGGGGCATCATGTTGTGTCTGTGAAATGAACTGAACATTCCATCAGCTATGCACACAATGTACCAAGAGACAGAAGAGTTTCTGCAGAGCCTAGAGCAGTTCGAAAGCCCTGTGTTTCATAAAGAGCAATTTTAATTTAATTGACGCACACAACTGTGATTGTTGGGTCTCTTCATTGGTCACTCATCGTGTTTTCACTCTGTGGTGGTGGACATGACAAAGTCAACCTCCAAGTAATGGGCATTCAAGCTATAGCACAGGAAGGACTTGCCTCAGGGTCATCTACAAGAGGGCTTCGTTTCCTCAATAAACAGTAGATTTTTATCTGAAACCTAGGACTTGTATGCAAATCATACTTCAATGCGCTAAGTCTGTGCTCAAATTATGATCATTCTTCACTTGCTCAGTCTACTTGTATGGACAACATACATCCTCTGAGCCTATGGCTCTTTATCTGCAAAACATTATGATAAGTAACCAGAAAAGTTAACACCACGGTCTCAGTACTTATTAATTATTCTGACCTTCCATTCCCCTTTCCTTTACATCCAATTCTATTCTATCTTCTTAAATCATGTGCATTATTTTCAGTTCTCTGACAAAGAATCTCCTCTCCTCATCTTTTCTTTCTCAGTATTACAGTTTCCAGTTTTATTCCTCATGATGGATCAGAGAATATTTCAGTACTAGTGCGATAACAAATACCCATGAGTGTTATTCCATTATAAACCAGGGACAATACAGGCCTGTCTTCTTTATGGAAATGACACCAGTCCGCAAAGCATTGCTTTCTACAACACCAACACAAGAGAAGACAGGTAAGTGTGGGTCTTTGTCCATTTCAAAACATAAAGATGCCCTCCATTTATGACGATGTGTGCACTATTTATTTCACTGAAAGCGATTGGTTTCAAGGAGAATGGATGAGGTGTCTGTTTTGTATATACATTATCAATTTACACAGTTATCTCTTTTTCAGTGGGGATAATTCATGATGATTTCCACTCAGTTTGAAGCAACTACTATGTCACTGAAACCATTATTTAGAACCATGTTCTAGTCTTCACTTATTCATTATTAGAAGCATGAGAATTAAACATTGGTTGGATTTGAGGATAACAAGTATTTTCATTAGTAAAGACAAGAGCTACTTTGTAGTTAGAAAGAAACTTTATACCTACAGTCAATATTGTTTTCTAGTCATCCAGAATGGCTGTTTAGGTCTCTATTTGAATGTTTGTAGCTTAAGAAACAGGTGAATAAAGAAACACTATTTAATTTATATATATTTGCCATTCTCCCCCTCACTGTGACCTCATATATTATTGTCTGTAGTAACCCATTTGGCAGTAACTCTATACAAGAGCATTTAAGGAGGTCATTTTGTACACAATTTTCCCTCTTCTGCCTATCTGCACTCATTTGTGAAGGGACCTAGAATCTATCTTACCTTGAAAGATTTCTCATAGTCTTTCTCACAGGAAGCACTGCTGTGCTAGGTACCATGTGTTGCACTTCTCTGATACTATTTCACTTACTATGAATCATAGTGCTCACAGCTAGATGTCTTTTCCCTGTTTAACAAAAGTAGAAAATGTGGCCCTGTTAACTGTCACACCCAAGGAAGGAATCAAAAGGATCTAAAAACATGTTTAAGGCAGAATGAACGTTTTAGACAAAGTGGAATACAAGTGATGTTTTCTTCCTCCACAGAAGAGGAAGAGAAATATTGGTCAAATGAACTCTGCTGAAAGAAAAATATAAATAAATAATATGTGTATTTCATGAGCATACATTTACTTTAAATGTCTGAACAGTCTAATAATAATCATTCTTTGATTTTTACATTTATATTTTGCTATCTTTACATATCATTGAGAAAACATTCCATGTTCTTATTATGAGTAATCATAGTAAAGTTTATAATGAAAGTCACTTAAGAAAGAAGGTATTTAGCATTAAACTTACACAGTTGTCCCAGAATGGGAAATATTTGAAATATATTGATTTTCTTATGATAGAGTTGCAGATCTGTTTGGTGAGTCAACTGGTTTGCCATAAAGGGCATTGGGTCTCTCCATATGCACAGTTTTGGCAAGACAGACACAATACCTAATAATATTGTAGTCTTTCTGTACTTACTCTCTTAAGACCGGATTCCTATGGAGCAAAATATGGGATGGAATTTAGTATGTAGTGTGTTTATTTGACTGAGGCTTTGGGAGCCATACATTTGGAAGAGAAGCAGAATTTGACAGGAAAATCCCACCACAGTGAGGCTGGATGTAATCTATATCTCCTCAATGGAGGGATTCAGAAAGGATCTTCTAAACCCTCTATGGTAGTATGGAGTGGCATAGCTTTTATATTCCTGAATAAGGTAGGTCATTTACTGACTATGAGGCATTCCAAAGAAAGGCTTGACTTTGTGAACAGCAGGCCTGTGAAGCTCAGGCAATGCCAAGGAAAGTTGAGAGCTGAAGGCCATACCCTGGCAGATTGTATAAGCTGAGACAATATGTCTTTCACTAAAAATTTGTCTGGGTGATGGGGCTTGACAGTATCTGCCAAAGCCCAAATGATACAATCCTTCTTCTTGGGTGTCCTTGCAAAGGTAGAAATATTTCATTGTGAAAAGAAGATTCTCCCTTCTAGTCAGCTGGCATAGTGATTATGTGGTTATCTATTGCTTGATTTATTTATATACACTGTAGCTAATGTATAGTATTCACTGAGGAAAAAAAACAGCACAGATAAGGTGACTCAAACAACAGAAATTTGGAAATTTGTTGGCAACCAGAAGTAGAATTTGTACCATAACAGAAATCACTCCAGCTAAGAACTGAATCTGAATTGCTGTACAGACTATGGCACTTTCTTCATTTCTTAATCCTTCCTGGTATAATAGACTTGGAGATTGTTCTTTGACAGAGAAAGGGTGTCACAAGGCTAATTTTGAATGGCCCCTTTTATTTACTTTAATGTATATATTTTTTTAGAAATTTCTCCATTAATATATATCTGGGGCATACAATCTTAACTTCAGTTAATCTCCTGTAATTATGTATTTAGCCTTTAAAATGTTCTGTTCTCAGTATTATGCTTGTTGTACATGCATACATATGTCGAGCTAAGATGTATACAATTCTTTTCTCTAGAATTAGTCAAGAATAGCAATCTATACCAATTTAGGAACAAATTCTTTCATTTGTTTATAATAGATAATCATTCAACATAATTCATTACAAAGTATCTGCTTATAATCAGTACCTACCCTTTAACCTGCAATTCCGTTTTTATATTTTACCTACCAAAATAATGATATACTCACAGAAACACCCATGTACACATAGATGAGGCCTGAGCACACTCATAAAAGATTTATGTCACAGATTATTCGTAAAAC
The DNA here is from genome assembly GCF_018167655.1 of Microtus oregoni. NCBI lineage: Eukaryota > Metazoa > Chordata > Mammalia > Rodentia > Cricetidae > Microtus > Microtus oregoni. The sequence goes on from NW_024543059.1 coordinate 5,209,715, forward strand.
TGCAAAACTGGAAACAATGCAATGTGTTGCTGTTAATAAGTTTTACATAAAATAATGTATAAACCATCTGATACCACCTCTTTCTCATCTCCCCTTTCCTTCTTGCCTCTAATTTATTCCTCCATTCATGCAATTGTTAATCTCCAAACCTTTACTCCTGGTTTAAGGATTTGATGTTAAGAGGTTCTAAACTGAGCTGGTGCAGACACTCACAGTCAGACTTTATGTGGAGCGAAGAGGAGGAGGAGCTGAGAAGAATGGAGGGAGGGGAAACTGTGTTCGAGAGAAGAATCAATTTTCACTAAAAATGTTTTAAAATAATAAAAAAAATGAGGGTTCTATCTCAACTCTGCCTGGTTGTCATGCACATGTTAACATGGGCATTTGAGGAGTGGAAGCAGCCAGGCTGGGCTCCGTAGATAAACACTGTCTTAATTCTGTCCCAAATTGTAACACTACAAATTGAACATACTTGTTAGTATCCTCAAAAATAATTTTAAGAGATAAAAAATTTACAAATTCACTGAATACAATAACCCACAAGAAACTCACTTCGATTTATCTACTTACTAGCTAGGAGATCTGTGCCAAAATTCTTTATGAATTGTCTGACTTGGGTTACAAAGTTTATCTATTAAGCATGATTTTTGCAATTAGTGTAAGCCTTGAGAGTATGCACACATAAATGACATAGAAGGCAGTGTGAACAAGTTCCCAAAATTTTGGCTGGAGCAGGACAAAGCACACTTCTTAGAGGCCTTGAGAGAAGAAGACAGTGACATGTCCCACCTTGAGTGATGGCAGAAAGTGACTCCCCCCCAAAAAAGGCCAGAACAGAAGCTGCCATTCAGGACATTATTGCCATTACATGGGTCATGTGAGCTTCAAGTTAATTCTATTGCCTAAGACACTCTGGGAGCTAATTTACAACTGAGGTTCTTCTAAGTCTAGGATACTTTCACTCACTTATCTCAGCTTTTATTTGTTCTTAAAATAGATATCAGATTACGGCATTTTTTTTTTAAATGTGCTAGTTCTATCTTTATGCTCTCTATAATACCTAGACTGTTAAGAAAGCATTTCTTCTATGATGAAATCAAGTAGTGTATTCATTACTTTTCTGCCTGTTTTGAATGCAAAGACAGGGATGAGAAGACATTAGGGCCTGTGATAAGACATCCTGAATACCTCCATTTGACAACGCAGTTAGGTAGAAAAGCTAAGGTACCTGAAGTTGAAATGTATTCTTTTAAACATGAACAACTTGCAAAGAAGTGTGATATTCCTTCTTTAAGCTCCAAGGGATGATTCGTTTATAGTTTATGTAAACAAAGTCCTACTGTATAACTTCCAAGGTCATTATCTCCTATAAAATATACTTGTGTTTTAATTTTTTAAAAAAAATAAATCTAATGAGCGACCAAGGATTTAACACAGGTCACTGGAGTTGGACATCACTGACACACAAGTTGAACAGGGGAAGCTCAAATGTCTTTTTAAGATTCATTACTTTGACCTGTAGGAATTTCTTTTCCCCTCAATTTTACAATTCAGCATTTTGAAGTTCTCCAGTTATAACAAGCTGTAAGCTACTCTTCGGTAAGGAATGGTGATGAATTTAAGCAAAGAATGAATGACATCTGTGGTAATGAAGAACAATTGTCGGTCAGGGTCCAGAGGCAACTCCTTCAGAGATTCTAGTCTCTGTCAAAGGTCTTGCGATAAGATGAAGTATTCAAAATTTTCAACAAATTTACTTCCAAAGGTATTTGACCAGTCATTTATCTATGTGGTGTTAAAAAAGGTAATACTCAATTCTGTCAAAAAAAACTTTAATTGCATAGAAAAAAAGTATAAAAATGTGTATATTTAACTCTGTTGAAAAAGAAAGAAATGAAGGATAATATAAAAATTTCTTTATTGCCTATAGTACAATCTGGAAATAATTTTCCAGGCATCAGCTTCTACATGTAAATGAAACTGTGATGACTAATCTTAGTGATCAGTTTAATTGGGATTATGATCACCATCAAAACATCCCTCGTGTGTCTATGGGGCATGAACAGGAGGATTAACTGAAAAGGCCCACCCAAAACTAGGTGGCACAACCCTGTGTGCTCAGTCTCAGTCTGGTAAAATGAGAAAGCAAGCAGAACATCAGCATCCTCCCCTTTTTCTCTTACATATTATCAACACAATGTGACCAGTCACCTTGGATTCTTTCTACTCTGTCTTTCTCTCCATGCCGCACCATTTTCCCTAGGGATTTATGCAAAAATAATTCCTTCTTCCCTTCAGTTGCTTCTTGTCGGATATTTGGTCATAGCATCAACAAAATTAACTAATGCCAAAACAGGAAAAATATTTTCGAAAGAATGACAAGGCAAATAACCTACAAAATACAATTTATAATAGTCAAACTTACCATTTATCGTATTTTTGTTATTTATATGTCAGAATAATGATTGGTGCTGGGGATTTATCCGCAAATTAAAAGGAAAATGCCCACCCTGCATAAGGAATGCAAATGAATTACAAGAGAGAAGAAATGAGTACAATTAAATGTGAGAAATAGTAATTTTATCTTATTTTACTTATTTGTTGATCACGCATGTACCTCCTGGTGCATGTACAGACAGCACAGAATGGCTTATGTGAGTTAATTACTTCCTCCTACCATGTGGATTCTGGGATTAAACTCAGGGGATTGAACTGAAGGCCGAACTTTGAGGCACATGCCTTCTCCTGAGCCTCCAGCCCTTTCAGAGCATTTTTTATAATGAAGGAAAGGGATAAGTCTAAGAAAATAATAATTGATAGAAAATGGACTAAACTAAGGAGAGATATATGTGACACTTTGGGACAAGAAAATCCCAGGGAGAGAAAAGGGGAAGATACAAATGGTGAAAGGGCAAAGAAGAACTTGGTGGATTCTCAAGAACAAGAACTTTATTTCTGGGTACAAGTAAAAGGAAACCTTGTATACTGATAGTACATGTGTATGTTAATAAGCCCTTTAGGGAAAACAGTATGCAGATTACTCAAAATAAAAAGAAAACAAAAACAAAAAGGGCTAAAATAGAATTATCATATGACCAACACCTCTACTTTTGGAAATACATGCAGAAAGGTAAAATTATTTATTCTTTACTTTGTGTGTAGAAAGGTAAATTATAATGTTTCAAGGAGCGATAAAATACTGCTTATATTTTAGTGAGTAATTTTGAGGTTCAAGTAAGTCAACATATATTGAAATATTTTATCAAGAAGAAATTTATATAAATGTTTATGGTGACATTAAAATTAATATGAACAGTGAGCATTAAGACTAAGCCCACAGCTGGGAGGAAGCAGTGTGGTGCTTATGTCTCTGAAGCTGCCGTAAACCAGATGGCGCACATTCCTCAAGTGGGTTAGTTATGTTTGAAGTAAGGATGAAAATTTGTGTGATGCTGATGATGCTAACAAAGCTGTTTCAACACATTTAGTGTTAATTGTAGGCTTAGCCAGCTTAAAATGCCATTCAATAAAAAATTTAATTCCCATTAATTACAAGAAAATTCTCCAACATGTGTGACACACATTTTAGATTTTTACATAGTCTAATAAAACAGAGAGAGGAAAGCCAGTGCACCATTTCCAGCACTAAACCACAAAGATTGTAAATAATAGTCATTGTTTTAATGATATTTTAATAATAAAAAATAACTGCCAATTTTTTATACCAGATTAGTAATTTGATGGTGATCAAATTTGACATTCATGGCTTTATTAATAACTAGGAATATCACACCATTAGCAGCTACATAAGGCACCGAGATTCACTCACACAATTTATCAATAAGACAGTATGAATTGGAATGAAAACTGTAGTTGAGGGAAAATGCACTTTATCATTGATACCTATTTTTGTTGCATATGTGCCTACTTTTCCTAACTATTGGGAACACATATGACTGTAGAAAATATTTATAAGCAATTCACCGAGACATAATTACTAGAATTTTCTCTCTTGAGGATAAAGATGCCATTCTTCTAAAGCATTGGCTGAATATAGACTCTTTTTTTTTTCCAGGAGTCCAAGATACCCTCTTTTTTTTTAAAAAAAAAATATATTTATTTATTTATTATTAAAGATTTCTGTCTCTTCCCGGCCACCGCCTCCCATTTCCCTCCCCCTCCCCCTCCCCCAATCAAGTCCCCCTCCCTCGTCAGCCCAAAGAGCAATCAGGGTTCCCTGCCCTAGACTCTTATATAGGATTCACAAAACCTGTATAGCAGGAACAGTCGTAGTGAAAGGACAGAACTACCTCGTAACCACTTCACTTCTGCTATAGTGTCTCTATTCTCAGTCTCATTCTACTCCCTTGTAACTCCCTCATACAGTGAGCCATTCTGAATTGTGTGGAAAACAAATTTCCATGATTACTTTATTCACCTTTAATATTTCTTGCTATTTTTACACTTTTGAAGAGACTGAAGTATTTTTTGGAAGCAACAAGTCTATTTTTTTCCAAAATTAATCATTATCCACACTAATCTAAGAGTGAGAAATGCACTGGCTGACTCTTACTTCTCTTGTGTTCTTCTGATTCATTTGGAAATGGCCGCTCAAGGAGACCATCTGACAAATTTAGACTGCTTGTCATGCTTCAGTGATTTCAATGGCTTGCATTTGTACCAAGGGCATCATTTTGAAAGTGAGTTAATGCCAATACTCTGCAAATTAATCCACAAAATATAAACAGGAGGAATATTGCCCAATCTGTTTTATGAGGCCAGATTTACCCTGGTACCAAAACCACATAAAGACCCAACAAAGAAAAAGAATTACAGTCGGAAGAGCAGTCAGGGTTCCCTGCCCTGTGGGTAGTCCAAGGTCCTCCCCATTCCATCATTCTGCCAGCATCATTCGGACTGGAGAGGGAGGGGGAGGGGAGGGGGACGTGGGGAGTGGGGGGAGGGGGAGGGAAAAGGGAGTGGGGAGGAGGCAGAAATTTTTAATAAAAAAATAAAATAAAAAGAATTACAAATTTCCCTTGTGAATGTAGACACAAACATTCACAATAAAATACTTGCAAACTGAATCCAAGAACACATCCAAAAGATTATCCACTATGATCAAAGTGGGTTGTATTCCAGATATGCAAGGATGGTTCAACATAGAGAAACTGTTAAATGTAACTTAACATATAAAGGAACTGAAAACAAAAGCCACTTGATATCTCATTAGATACAGAAAAGTCCTTTCAGAAAATCTCTCAGAGATATTAGGCCATACCTCAACATAATAGAGGCAGTTCACAGCAAGCCTATAGGCAACATCAAATAAATGCAGAGAAAAATCAAAGCAATTTGAATAAAACTAAAAACAAGACAAGGTTGTCCCATCTCTTCACATCTCTTCAATATAGTACTGGAAGTCTTAGATAAAGCAAAAATAGAAATAAAGATAAGGAGAATAGAAATTAGAACGAAATTAGGTTTAAGTATCTTCATTTGTAGATGGTATGATAGTATCTATAAGTTACCCTAAAATCATACCGGGAAATTCTTACATCTGATAAATACTTTCAGCAAAGAAGTAAAATACAAATATTAACTTGGAATAGTAGTTATTCTATGGACAAGTTATAAATGGGCAGAAAGAATTTAGGGCAAAAACTCCTTTCACAATAGTTTCAAATAATATGAACATCTTGGAGTAATTCTAACCAAGTGAGTTAAAAGCTTGTATAATAAAGCCTTAAAGATACTGAAAATGGAACTGAAGAAGAGATCAGAAGATGGAAAGACCTCCCATTGTTGGAGGAGGCCACTTGTCTATTCCTGGCCACCCAGACTCCTGAAATAACCACACAGAAACTTATTAATTAAATCACTGCTCGGCCACTACAGCATATTGCTAGCAAGCCTTTACATACTCAATTAACCCATTTTATTATTTTATATTTTACTAAGAAACTCATGGCCTATAGGCAAGGTTTCAGCTGGCAGCTTGAGTTTTTTTCCTCTGGCAGCTCCATGGTGTCTCCTAATTCTGACTTCTTTCTCTCAGCGTTTACTTTAGTCTTCACCGCCTAGCTATACTCTACCCTATCATAGGCCAAAGCAGTTTCTTTATTTATTAACCAATAAAACCAATGCATACACAAAGGACTTCCTACACCTTCCTATGATCAAGGATAAGTAGGATTAGTATAGTAAAAATGGCTATCTGCAATACTCATCAAAGTTACAACACAATTCTTCACTTGAAGGGGCTATTATGAGCTTAGTATGGAAACACACACAAACACACACACACACACACACACACAAAACATCAGAAAAATTTAAACATTCTTAAATATTAAAATAACTGCTAGAAGTATCACCATCCCCAATCTGAAGTAGTCCTACAGAACTATAGTAATAAAAACAGTTTGATATTGACATAAAAAGACATGATGAGCAACTGAATTGATGATTTGGACATAAATCCACATACTTACAAATGCCTGATTTTTGTGATAAGGAAGCCATAAATACATGCTGGAGAAAAAGACAGCACCTTCAATGAATGGTTCTGTTCATAGTGGATGGTAGTATGGAGAAGAATCCAAATAGACACATACATATCACCCCGAATTAAGCTCAATTCCAAGTCGGGCCTCATAAAATTGAAAGGATTTTGTATGGCAAAGTATCCTATCATTTGAACAAACAAATAGCCTACAGAATGAGAAAAGAAATTATTTTACTAACTATGCATATGATAGAGGACTAATACCTAAAATACATAAATGACTTAAAAAATTAGATATCAAGGAAGTGAATAATCAAATTTTAAAAAATGAGGTACAGATCTACAAAGAGAATTCTCTAATGAGGAAACTCAAAAGTCTAAGAAACCCTAAAGAAATGACATCATCTTTACCCATCATGCTCAACGTCCTTAGCCATCGCTGAGCAAGGGTTCTCTACATAGGAAATGGGCTCCAAAAAGCCAGATTATTCATTAGGGATTGCTCCTGGTCCCACTGATAGTGGCCCCCACAAACTACCCAAGCCACCCACTGTCACCTGCTTTCAGGGAGCCTAGATCAGTCTTCTGCAGCTTCCCTGGTTGTCAGCATGGAGTCATTGAGCACCCACTAGTTCTGGTCAGCTGTTTTTGTGGGTTTTCCCATCACGGTCTTGTCCCCTTTGCTCATGTTATCTCTCCCCCATTTCTCCAGTAGGACTCCAGGAGCTCTGTCCAGTGGTTAGTTAAACAACTAACCACGCTGCATCTGCATCTCTGCATCTGCTTCCATCAGTTATTGGATGAAGGGCTTAGGAGGTCAAGTTTATTTCCCTTTCCTAGGTGGACCCATGTATGTATGTATGTATGTATGTATGTATGTATGTCTCTCTTGGGGTCCTCTTTGTCACTTAGCTTATTTGGTGTTGTAGACTATAGACTGGTCATCATTTGCTTCCTACTTAATATTCTCTTATGAGTGAGTACATGCTATTTTTTCTTTCTGAGTTTGGATTATCTCACTCAGGCTGTTTTTCTTCCACTTCCATCTACTTTTCAAGAGATATTGGAGCACTCATCCATAGAGGGGATGCCTCCACCAAATCCCTCCTGTCAGGGCTCACAGAACTCTTAAGAAGAGGCAGAGAGAGAGTAAGCACCAGAGGGTATGGATACCTAGGAAAGAAGACCCTCTAAATTAATCGGATTAAAGCTCACATGAGCTCACAGAGACTAAGGCCATATGCACAGGGCTGCATGGGTCTGCACCAGGTCATTTGTATGTATATAATACCATTCAAGTTTAGGGTTTGTATGGGATTCCTATGCAAACAGGTAGGTTTCTATTTCTTGTGCCTTTTCTTTGACTCTTTTCTTATTAATTATTTAGTCTAATTCTGATATGGTAGATTAGTCAAATTTTGTTTTACTTTTTAAAATTATTATCCCTTAGAAGCCTTTTTGCTTTCTATTGAGAGAAAGAAGGAGGTGACTCTGGCTAGGACGGAGGTGGGAAGACCCTGAAAGTAGAGACGGATGAGAAACTGTCACTGGGATGTATTATGTGATAAAAAAAAATCTATTTTAGAAATAGAGGTAACATTTTTTAAGAATACTTTCCAACAAACATAAAAGAAAAATATGTCAGAATAAGCCATGAACTAGTGAATAATTGAACAGCAAAAGGCTTTTGAAGCCATTCGCACACATGAGTCACTTAAAGATTTTTGTGTTGTGTCTGTATCTATAACGAAACAGGAGCTTTATATTAATTTTTAAAAATTGTTCCCAGATATCAGAGCACAGAATATATATCTACTGTGACTGAGGTTAGCACTTTTGCATTTTAAACCTGTTCTGGCACATAGTTCAACAATAGTAAACTACAAACAGAGATTCCCATGTGATTCATTCTGGCAATTCATCTCTTCATCAGCACTGTTCTTAACTCTGAGGCAAGATTGGCGACAAGCCTTTTAGAAATCCATTTCTATGTTTTTAAGCATTGGACAGCATGTATAATACCTTCAGAGGATTAATAAAACAAAATTCCTGCATGTGGAGGGAAGGTCTTGAAATTCCACCTTAGAAAGAAAGGGAAAGAGAGAGGGATAATTAAAAGATGACAGGGTGGGGGGACAGGTAGATCCAAAGAAGGATGATAAATAAAGATTGTGTGTGTGAGGGTATGGTATAGTACATGTTTATGTGTATGCATGTGTGTGTTTGTGTGTGTGTGTGTGTTTGTGTTATTCATAAAGCTCATTTGAGTAATATGGATACAAATGATCTAGCTACCTCCCACCAGTATAGACGTGCATCTTCCCATGACAACCCTCTATCTTTCTATCTGCGAGTTTAGAAAACTATTAAATTCTCTGGACTGTGTTAGTTATTTTATCCCTCTGCTCTTCCATTACATAAAAAAATTTATTTGGTAACCACCAATTCATATTTTTCACTAATCAACTCATTCCCTTGCCTTTTATTCATGTGTATAAATCTTTGTTATATATAGATGCATATTTGAGATTGTTTTCTTTTGATCTGATGACATTCAGAATCATCTAGCTAAGCATGTTACAAACTGATACAATCACATCTACCATCATGAAACAACTCTCTCCTCCCCTTTACTAAGCTGACCATGTTTCAACCTCACTTGCTCCTCTTTTCCCACCTCCTATTTTATTTCTTTGTGTTTGTAAGAGTGAAGTAGTTATATTTTGCAACTGGATTAGGTCAACCTGCTCTCTTTGGAAGCACCTGTCCAAGATATTCTCACTGCTGTTGATGTTACTTGGTGTTATCATTGTTAACAAAGAATCACACAAGGCATACTATAGCCCAACTTGAATCCGGAGAACATTAGCTTCTGTATTCTATTGCCAGAGCCACATGTACAGGAGATACAGACAAGAACAACAAGAAAAAATAATCAAAATATCAACAACATAGGGAAAAGGGAAAGTATCTCATTAGAACAAACAGCATAAACAATGAGCCAAAGATAACAAAACTGTGGAAGCAGAATAGGTTCATTATTTTAGATAGTGCCATTAAACATACCTGAGTAAACAAAGATTTCCAAATTCAGCAAGAAATAACCAAACTTGGCTGTGCTTTTTGGGGGATGTTGTAGTATATAGCCCACCATTATCCCTGTCCCGCCTGGAAAAGAATTGCATGACCTACCAGAAATGCCTTGCCAGGTGTAGTTTGCTTCTCTGTCTCTTCCTAGATCTGCCCAGGTGACTGGCTTTAATCAGTGAAATCTGAGAAATTCTTGGTCATGAAATTTTCACACAGAGATTTAAATTTTATTATACCACCGAGCCAAGTGTCTTGAACCTCTGTTCTTATTATGAGTAAAGAATGAACCAGCAAGCTTTACTTGTTCCTTTAATTCTGATTCCTGGAGTGAGAACTCAGCATGTGAATTTTGATATCATCTAGGATGGAGTTGCAGCAAATCTTTAGGGTATATGTAAAGAGCTCAAGAAGTAAGAGTTCTTATTTCCATCAAAAGCCTATTATTATAATATGTGCTAATGTATAGGTCCCATGGTATGGGAAAAGGGTGTGGCATCAATGAGGAAAAATGGGAGCAATACAGAAGAGGAAATTAATGCAGTCATTTGGTTCTCCTACCTACCAAGTTGATAAATTGTAGGTTTCCTTAGATGGCAAACTTTCCAGAGGGATTTGATCTATATATTTTCTGGTTTCAGAGGTTCAGACTCATAGAATGTCTTCCCTTTATTGTGGCCTCTTATGATGGGAACACCTATGACAACAATCATATATGTAATTGGAGCAGAAATAGGTTGAAATCCAAATCATACTTTCTTTATTACTCCCACCCCCAAGAATTACATGGTGCCTATTGATAGCCACCACCCTAGGTCTGTAGAGAAATGGCCTAGAGATTTACTGACTAGGTATCATTTCTTAGGAGTTCCACACCTCTCATGAGGCTGAGAATCAAGCCCTTGAGACATGAGCCTATGAAAGGTATTTGCTATTCAAAACCCCACTGTATTATAACAGGTTCCTGATCCACATGCAAGGCATCAATTTAGATAACATTTGCAAAAGACCTTTTTAATTTAGGATATAGGATACAGTAGATAATTCCAAACACACAGGGCCTTCTAAAGAACATTGCAGGGGAGCTAAGTACAAAAACTGAAACACTGATGAGAGGCATTTAATCACCTTGGGATGCAGAGATTTCACCTGGAAAATTGGGATGCTATTTCATGAGTGTTTTATGCACTGACTAATTTATGGTTGGGAGGCACTTTTAAAACACCCGGCATCCAGCTTCATAATAGCATATTAATAGCAATAAAAACTAGCATCCCATGCAAATTCTAAATGTAAGGCATGTTTTATATAAACTCCCTTGGCAGATTCATTTGCTCCTAATAGAACCATTCATTTTTCCATTGAAAGATGAAGTTCAGTATAACTTACTATTTTCACGTGGCTATTATAGTCTACTCCAGGAGAGAACACTTGAGTCAAAATTCAACGACCCTTCTGTGAGGTTACTGTATGTTCCTTAGTTAAAATAGCTGGCATGGGAAGACTTAATCAGATAATTGAAAGCATTCTGAAGAACTCAGACACGAACTTCTAAGAATACTAGCTTGAATCATGACTACACAATATGAATATATTAATTAAAGATGTGTAGACATTCCATTTTAAAGATGTTTTAAAATCTTTCGGTTTCCCCTGTCTTTATACAGGTACACCTCATGAGTATCTTGTGCTTGCAGAAGCCAGGAGAAGGGCTCTAATTCCTCGGAGTTAGACAAACAGAGGGTTGCCAGCAGCCATGGGGTACTGAGAAACAAACTAAGGTTCTCTGCAAAAGCAGGAGATGAGCCAACAAACTGCGCGCACATGTCTATAGTAATGATTGTGTCACGTTCAACAAAGGGCACACAATATTATCCTAGGAGAAATACGAGTAAGAAGTTAATTTTTTTTTAAAAAAAAAAGATTTTTAAACAGAGACGACAGAGGTGTGGCAAGGAGGAGGCAAAATAATTTAAAAGTACGTTAAATAAAGTTGTGTTTTTATTTAAATTGAGAAGTTCATTCAGGCACATACTATGTTTTACTAAGATCCAAACTCCATTCCTTCTCTATCATTTCCTCTCTTATCCCCCATACCACATTTTCCAACCACGACATATATGTGTGTTGTTGATTTCTAATAACTCCTAGAGCCCACGAAGTTCTGTCTGGACTTACACAGATGCAGGATTATCTGTGTAATCTGTGATGGAACACAGATAGACTTTCAGGGGCTACATCCTTGTTAAAACCTGACTCTTTCTCCCCAAGCAGCCACCAAGTGCCAATGGCTCACCAGCTATTGGTGGAGCTCAAATCATCCTTCTCTTAGGTTGGACTCTAGCCACGAGAATTTTGGCTGGCTTCACCTTGTGAAATTCTTGTGCATGTAGTCACGACTGCTGTGAATTTATATATGCAAAGGTTATGTCTTATCCAGCAAATAGTGTTTGAATTCACTAGTTCACTATTTCTGGCTCTTATTATCTTGGTATCCTTTTTCCACCAGAATTTCTGAACCTTGAGTGGAGGGGTACAATATACCTGCCGCACTGAGAACTGAGCGCTCTACATTCTCTTAGTTATTTGCACATTGACTAGTGGTGGGCTTCTGTATTAATCCTCACCTACCGTGTGTGTGTGTGTGTGTGTGTGTGTGTGTGTGTGTGTGTGAGAGAGAGAGAGAGAGAGAGAGAGAGAGAGAGAGAGAGAGAGAGAACGAACACTTTTGCACCTTTGAGATGGTGCCTGTTAGATGCCCAAATCTATGAGATATCGGAACTTAGCGGGCAGTTAAGTACTATGTCAATTTAGCAGAATAATAAAGAGCATAAGGTATTCTACTATGAGTCATGCCGCAGCCAGTCACAGGATATGTTGGCCCAGTCTGCAGTACCAGGACTGAGTTCCAATTTGTGGAGTGGGTTTCTAATCCAATCACAGAGTGGTTGATTACTTCCACAAGACTGGTGCCACGATCTCACAGTTTGAAGAAAGAATAAATAAGCATAAATAAACTGGTACTGAATTTTAATAATTATATATTTTGTCTTATCTGCCAACTTCTAGAAACCACATAGAGAAAAATATTTATCTTTTGCAATATTTCTACATATCCACAGAACTTTTGTGTCCTGTGTGAGTCAGTGTGTCAGCATGGAGGCAGGCTTATTTCCCCAATATTCTCTGTCATCAGCCTTCTAGATTCTGATCTTCAGGGTGAACACCACCACACTCAGCACACCACAGAAGAATTTCCCTACCGCCTCTCCTTGGCAGCAGTGGTTGTAAGTCACTGTGCAGCTCTCCTTGCAGAAAGTGAAGTGCCCTCTTCTCATTCTCGGTTTGTCTTTGTGCACTTTCACTTTCTATTAGTGAAATCATGATGACACAGAATAAAGCAGAGATTCTACAAATTATACATAATTTTATACTGTGTGCTCTTTAGAAGGGTCTAATAAAAAAAGTCTCCAATTGCTTTGCTTCTTTCTGGTTAGGATATAGCCATTGTTGGTGTTCTTAGTGCAGAAGTCATTATCTTGAAAATAAGCATTGCTTTGTGGTGTTATCGAGACTGTTTCAAGATGAGCTAGGAAGAATGAGTATCTAAGAATCCTTATTCATGTCCATATATAACATATGTATTTCCATTATGAACGTGAGCATACATGGGTCTATGTAGCCACCTATCTATCTTTCAATGAATTTTAGGTACCTTTTTGTGTGTGTTTCCATACATTTTTATTAGTGATCAGAGTCAATTTTCCCAAATACCACTAGGGTCAAAGACTATTATTATTATTATTATTATTATTATTCACACATTTTATAAAAAATTCCAAAAAAAGAATATCATACTTTGCATACACTTTTGTTAAATTTATATTTTTACTTTTTGTGTGCTTATGCATATGTTTATAAACTCGGCCCATGTGTATATGTGAATTGGGAGGTGGCAAAGCATTTATGTGGAGATTAGAGATCAATTTGTAGCAATGGCTTTTCTTCTTCCATCATATGTGTTTCAGAAGACTGAACTCAATCTTCCAAGTTTGAAAAAATTATTCAACATTTCCCCAAATTGTTCATACTTTGGTCCAAATAAATAATATTATCATGATAATATTCCTATAGTTCTTGTGTTCTCATAGGGAAGGTAAAGCACAAATGTTAAAAGGGAAACATAATCATGGTTTTAAGTAATAATAAATAAAGTAACACAGCAAAATTGTCAGGAGGCAACCTCTGAGATAAAATACATTCTGAAGCCGAAATACTGAAAGGAAAGCAGTCGTACCAAGAAGGTCCCATTGGTCCCAGGTGGCCAGAACAACAGATGCAAGGAAAGACCAACCTGGGAAAGAGGATCTTCATGAAATCACTGTGGGAGAAGCATGGGAAAGCCGTAGTAAATGGAAAGGTGTGCCACAGGATTAGCCACAACCACAGTATGCTCTGTGTTGACATTCAAAAGAGTTCCTCACTAGCCCAGTATGGAATATAGCAGAGGTTTATTAGGGGGTAAACTCACAGAGTGGTTACCCACAGTCCTCTGCATGCACCGGGAACTGGAACCGAATGCAGCAGTCAAGGGTCCCACATATACTTTATGTTATTTTATAGGACATGAGACCATGCCCAAAGTGGACTGGCTATTAGCTGAAAGAGTTCCTACATCAGTTCTAGACTCAAAAAAACCTAAGACATTTAAATTTTATCATACAGAGAAATTGAATAATAGAGATTCAGCCTAAAATGCTGGCTTTAGAAGATTTCTCCAGGGGCAGAAATATAAAAGTGAGTGTGTGATACAAAAATGAGGGAGATATTAAAAATGAACTTGAGATGCAAAACATGAGTGTGATACACTAGGACAAATGAGATTAATAACAGATAGACTGGACAAATCATAACCAGCATTGCTTCTGCTGGAGAAGTTTACAGATTTTTCCACTAGTCCTAATGGAACACTGACTGATATTCTGTTTCTTGACATGGAGTAATGGATTGGACAGACATATACAGGCCTAACTTTCCATTGTAAATTTCACTTTATTATGTTTACCTCAATAGATCAGGCTTTACACAGTAAATAAAAATAGGTGTATGGTCATGATTATAGAGAAGGATATAGTGATAGGCATGGTTCATCGCAAGGAACTATATTAGTAATGGTAGCCAAGAGAACGTGTGTGGCTCCGAGTCTCTAATGGCAATTATCCAGCAACCATAAGCCATTTGAGGGGGAGAAGATTATCTGCTCGGCACACACCTCCTATCTGATGGAAAAATCCCCTGTACTACCAAAGTTGTTATAAGCTAATATGTTGAAATGCAAATACTCTAAAATTATAAACCAAGTGATAGTGTAGTTTATTAATGTCAGGACAGGTGTAGGTGAAGTGAAGAGCTATCCGTCTTTGCAAGAATAAACGATAAATGCTAATAGTAATTCAAATTGCAATGCTGCCTACGAAGGTTATCAATTAGTCCACAAGAGCAAGAATCAGAAAACCCAAAATTATACCTTTCATTACTCATCAGCGTACTTAAAAATTATCATTATAGAAATTAGAGACAGATGTGATAGCCCAGATCATCGAATTCTTTTTACCTAGAATATTCTGTTATTAACATAGTGTATGAAATAGTTGGTATTAATAACAGGGCAGTCAGTGTAAGGGTAGCTGATGGGCACATACTCTTTCAAAGAAAATTTTCTAATATATATAAGAATTTGTTGTTTAAAATTCTAAATTTCAATTAACCAATATAAATGATAAGTTAGCTTTGTATGACAGTCTTTCTAGACTCATTTACTATGCTGCTGCAGCCTAAGTCTATTCCATGGGGATCCCACATACTACTGAAAACCCAGGAACCCCTCAGCTCTTTCTTATTGTCCCTCTATGCATTTTTTTGTCTAGTCCATCTTCATTCCATTGTGTAATGTGTGTACATTCACATAGAAACACTTTTTACCAAAGACCTAACAGCCACACCACTTGCCTAGGATTCAAAGTGAGAAACACCAACCATATGAGAAAACAAGGAATCAACAAAAATAAGACCAGACATTTACACCAAGAACCATTTCAAATATCATAACTCTAGATGCCTATATGCCAGGGCCAAAAGCCAAGACAATATGCCCTCTCTAGAAGCCAGCAATCCTACTGTATCAGGCCTGGAGTGAAACAATTTAGCAGAAGCACAGGCAAAGGACTTCACAATAGAAGTTAAGCATACACTCAAGAACTTTGAATAGGATCTGAGTAACTGCCTTGACGATGACAGTGAAAACACAAACAGCTGAATTTAAAAGAAAACATTTCAAGAAATGAAAACAGAAACTAATAAAGAAATAGAATATCTGAAGAAAATACAAACAGAAATAAAACTATAAATGAATAATTTAGGATGTCAAAGAAAAACATCAGAGATAAAACTTCCCAAACAATTATAAAATGAGGAATTAAAATTTTCAGAACAAGAAGATAAGACAAAAAAATGCATAGCATGGTCAAGGAAAATGCTAAATATAAAAAAAAACTCAGAAATAAAACTTTCAGGAAATCTGGGAACATTGAAACGAAAGAGAAAGTAGAATACAGAGTTTTATGGAGAAAAGGAGGAACTTGAGTAAAGGGCAATAGGGAGGGAGAAGGTAGAGAAGGATAAAGGGGAGAATTGCTGAAGGACAACTAGCACTATAGGTCATTTAAATATCCTCGTGGAAATCTAATACTGTACAAAGTTCTTAAAATACATAAATATGAAAGGGACATGAACAGAGTCACCAAATAGTATGAGAAAAAAATATTTAAACATGTTATCACATGCCATTAAGTAAAACCTCCAGTGTCAAAAATGGTTTATACCTTGTTCACTAATTGGTCAAAGGTCCTATGGAAACCACCAAGCCTCACAGGCTATTGTCAAGACACTTGGTTGCTCTATGCAACCTGATGGTAAGGACCAATTATGTATATAATTGTTGAAAACAACAATTACTTCTATCTTTGGACACAGAATTTTAGCTGTTGGGATGCTTCATCCCTCTGACTAGTGTTCTAGTGGTACCAGAAAATACTGAAATAAAAAAAAATGTAATAAAAATCACTATCAATCAGCTACAAACCCTGTAACCTACAACAGAGACCTGACCATAATAGGGGCACAACTGTTAGAGGTATAACCAATTACTCTTCAATGGAATTTCAGGCCCATTTCCTAAGATGAAACACATACCTAGAAGGCTAAAGTGTTGAAGAACCTGAGACTAAACAGTTAGGACTAAGTATAAACCTAATACTATTATTATTCTAAAGGAACAAAAACATTATAATGAGTCCTAATGACATTGTGCTATATTCATAGACAGTGCCTTATTCAACCCCCATCAAAGAAACCTATTTCTTAGAGTAGATGGGGAATAACACAGAGACCTACAACTAGACAATATACAGAGTTGGAGAGACTTTGGAATACTTAGTCCTAAATGTCTTCATCCAAACCCTCCCCTCAAGGCTAAGGAATCTATTCAGGAGGTAGGAAGACTATAATATCTATAGGTGATGGATGACTTCAAAGAAACAGTGTTTTCTAGACAGGCAAAGGATAAATAAGGAAAAAATACAGGAAAAGAAAGAAGAGAAAAAGGAAGTCCACAAAAAATAATATTAATATTGTTTTGTAAGGCTAACTACTGCGCAACATGATGTCTACATGGAATACCCAGTGTCACGCTATTAGAGCAAATTAATTTCCTGTTTTCCAATTATTGATACCTTTTTTGTTTAGGGTAGAATATGGTGTCCATTCATACTCTCAGTGATGTAACTCTGTCTGGACTGCATGTGCGCAGTGCCTGTGAGTGCTGCTAACATCTCTGAGAGTTCTTTGGAAAGAGAGAGATAAAAACCATAAAGTGGGATTTGGAAGAAGATAGTGGGCAGTGTCTGTCAGGAGTTGGAAGGGGGGAAACAATCAAAATATATTATATGAAACAATATAATTAAAAAAATTAAGAAAATATATCAAATTATCTGTGTTCTAGCTCCCAAGACTTGTTAATTATCAATTCTATGAAAACTAGAATAAATGCTAATTGCCTTCAAAATAAAATTATTATTTTGTATGAAATGTACACTTTTTGGAAGTCACCTTAATACACACACACACACACACACACATATAAACCTGTTTTGGATTTTTGAGTCCTCACTTTCATTTTTACTTCCAATTCTACTTTCTACACTTTTACTATTACAATACAGAAAAACTCTCTTGAAATTCAATAAGAGTATTTCAGTGTATAACTTATTCTGGGCAAATGACATTCAGAATTCTATTTGTAATCCATGATTAAATACTAACTTTTTATGGCCTTATAAGTTCTCTTTTGGAGTTAGTATGAATACCAACTTATAAAAGATGCATTAAAATTTGACTTTCAATTCTAGCTTTTGATTTCTAAGATTGTTAAAAGCAGGGTTGGATTACAAATTGCTTCCAGGTCCCTTAGTAGAGAAATCAGTCTCTGTTGTCTTTAACAGGAAGTTAATGGCAAAAATCATCCCTTCAACAACTTTTAAAAGTACTTCCTGTTTGTTAGATAGAATGACAAGGGCTATAGATATGAAAATGTTTTGAATGTCTTCCCAAAACAGTGTAGTATCCACCAAAACATTTTGGTAGTTTGAAAAATATAGCTCAGATTGATTTTGACTGTGCAATGTAAAAATGGTTACAGGGAGATAAAATAATAGTGAACACAGAGCTAATAGAGTCATACTTATTAACATGCGTAATCATCAACAGCAATGGAGTTCACTCTTTGACATTCGGCTTTCCAGTCACTAGAATGACCCTGATAACTATTAGAATTTATAACCAAATAACTACCGCTGGAAAAAAACCTATTAAGCATGCACTGTATAATACACATTGTATAACAACTTTCTGTGTCAGGTTCCCAAAATGCAGAGATGAATAAAACATAGCTTTTGTCATCAAGAGACCATGATTTCATAGAGTAATAAACTTTAAGAAAATTTGCAGGAAATACAGAGAGAGATCTGAGTTTTTTAAAATGTTGAGCCAAACAGGACAAACCACATTGGGGTTTAGATACTTTGGAGAGGACAAGGCAAGTCCAGATCACAAACGACATGATTATAAGGGTAATCTGATAATACTGTCTTTAAGGTATAGTTCTAAATAATCCCCCCCAAATAACAGTTTTCCTATACTCTTAAGAGCTATTCCTTATAATTCTGCTTTATAGAAGAAATAACAAGGGCATAATAGATCAAAAAGCTTGACAAAAAGACTCCCTGTGAGGTATGGGATCCAAGAAAATTACACAACATCAAATCGTGGCAGAGGCATACTAGAAAGAAGGTTTCTTTCAGATTTCAGGTATCAACAGGGACCAGTCAAACTCAATTGAGAGAAGCAGAGTAGTTGTAACTAGTCAAGCAGGTATTCATGCGCATAGTGGAAACTGGCTAAGCTGCTATTTCTCTGCCTCAGTTTGCAAAAGATACTCAAAGTTGTTAAAAGTTAGATCTGGGTTTTATGCAAAATCTTCACTATGCAATAGAAAACCAGGTATGTCACCACACAGCTGTAACGAAGGCTGTACTTACCAGTCTAGCTAACTGGTGAGCCAGATACAGTGAGAGAGCCAATCTCAAAAACATATGTTAGAAGAAATCAGAAAGACACTTGATCTCTGAAAGCTACCTGCAGCGTGCGCGCGCGCACACACACCACACACACACACACACACACACACACACACACAAACACACACACATATCACTTAATTCTCTTATGGGCAATATATTCTAGGTATCAAAATGGTTCTGATTATTGCAAAACCTGATTATGATCTCTTTATTTAGTAGAGGAAATAAAAGAATCATAAGTCTTCACTCCCCATTGTGAGGAAACAGATTGAATGTGGGTTGTGTGGGGTCTGACTCTCAATACACAATTACGGACATGAATCATCAAATGCTTTCTACACACTGTGCATGCTTTTTGTCACAGATGTTATTATTCTCTCCTGACAGGTAATAGAAATCATTCTTTTGAATGATTCATGAATTTTTTGCAGTCTATACATTCCTGTAGCTGTTTCATCTCTGTTCTTATTCTGTTAAATATTATATTTAATTTACCCTAAGATAGTTTGTCAGACTAAAATCAAGGTGGGTTATGTGACAGGAACAATATATACAGAAAAAGCTAGTATAGCTGTTACATTTATTCCAGGAAAAACTTGTTCTTAAACCCACTATCCTTCCAAGCCATGTCTACTTAAAATAGAAGAATTGTTGGCTTCAGGTAAATGACTCATTCCCATAGCCATTATGTAATGAATTTGATTACAGCCCTGAGTGCATGTGACCTGTTCCTTCTTCATGAACACTTGCAATTTTGCACCTCAACCAAGAAGTTCCTTTTGGTAATGAGTAATGTTTGTCACCATGGTGATCCTCCACCATGACTCGAGTTGTAAATACGACATCTGTTTTGGTAAGTCTTGCTCTAGTCGACCAACAGAGACAATTTATACCACTCCTAGGAGACTTCCAAGCCACCGTAACAAATCAGAGTAAACTATAGATGACCATCTCATTCTGCAGATATTTACATTCAGGTCACGGTGGCAGTCAACTCACAGTGTCACCACACCTTGTGACCAATATTTATATGATGTCGATGATTAGTGTATTTATGAAGTTATGGGGAGGTAGAACTAGGAGTTGTGAGCAAACAAGGCTGGGAATGGGGAATAAATAACTCTATGGTTTCTTCAATCAGGCTGGTATTTTACAATCTTTTCTGGCTTATCTGAAAGACTTCATTTCTGTGTACTGTCTTTTGCATCCCATTGAAACACTGGATGCTGACAAACTGTGGTCCTTATCAGGGTTATATAGTGATATGCAGGTTAATACTAAGAATTGACAAAAATCTTAGGCATCCAGTACTATGCAGCTCACATAAAAGAATACGACTCTCTAGTGAGTGGCCCTCAAGTCTCTAAAGGACTCACAGAGCTATAAATCTTCAGCTCACTCAGTATCCATGATATGATTGAAGAACTAACAGCACGGCCAGGAGCACAGGACTGCAAAGATCTGCTAAAATCCTAAAAAGGTGCGAGGTGGTTAATGTATTTTCAGAAGCAGGAATCTACAAATTCTTACCCGGTTACAGGTGATTAGAAGCGTTCTAGAGAGAATGCAAACCAAGCTTTAAGAGCTGAGGATCTTGCCACTCAAACCTCTGTTATAAACGAGCCACTTCGGTTTAGAGATTCCGGCCACATAAAGAGCCAGAGTTGCTGTGCCTCAAGCATTGAGAAGATAACTGCTAGCTTTGAAAACTTGAGGAAAAAATTTTGCAAGTCCAGCCAAAGGAAATGCAGCTATTCCTTTCATTCAGAGAAAACTCAGGGCAGTGACTCAAGGTAGGAACCTGGAGATACGGTCTAAAACATAAGCCATGCAGATGCCCTGTGTACAGACATGTTCTCCCTGACGTTCTCTCTCAGTTTTCTTATATACCCCAAGACCACCTCCCTAGGGACAGCACCATCTTTAATGGACCTAGTCCTTCAACAAACAGTTATTAGTCAAGAAAATACCCCAGATACCTGCATACAATATAATTAAGGTTCTTCTCAACTCCGTTTCCCTCTTCAGAGAAAACCCCACCTTGTGTCAAGTTAGCAGAAATCTAACCACTCACAGTAATGAAGGGCTGTTATAGTTTTTCTCTTTACCCGATGAGGGCTCAGCTTTTCCTTAGAGAAGATGCGCTTTTCACTTTGAATGTATTCAGTTAGGGGTTTTCTGTATTTCTCCATTTCTATTTCCACCCAAACCCTGGGAAGTGAAGTCGTATTGGGTTAAATTTAAGGTGAGAGAAAAAAACAAAGCTATTTTGTATTCTTGAGGTTAAACATTAGTTAAATCAGGATTCCTACTTTGCATCTGGTGACTCCTAATATGTGTGTCTTCCTTGATACTCTATCAATTATCAACCATAATTACAGTAGTGCAAATCTGAGAGCTTTGTTCACCTGGCAGGGGGTTGAGCAGTTTATTGCAGTCTCATGTGCCATGAACACATCATATTGACTAAATCTCCTCACCCTTAAGAGCAGGCAAGTCTGCAAATCTCCACTTTCCAATTAGTCAACTTAATGAAGCTCTTTAAAGAAATCCATACAGCCTACCTCTACAGCCCTGACATTTAGGAACTTCTGAATAATGCTCCCGAGGCCCCTACTCCTTTGAAATATTGTGCTGTGGGTTCTGAAGTGCTGACTCTGAGACTTCCTGGACTGGGAAGGGAAAGGGAGACATTTGATCTTTACAAACCTCAGGATAAACACATAAATGTCAGTTTTAACAATCAAGTTGACTGTAGCCATCTTCTCTACAGATGCCTCATACAAGGAAATGTATGGCTTTCCCAGTGAGGCAGAGTAGCTGGAAGAAAAATAGTGAGGAGAGTAAGCAATAAGCTTAGAGCAGAGTCTTATCAAAGAGAGAGTGCCCACAGTAAGATGATTAAATAACTAAATATACTAAAACAGATAAACACATAGTGTGCACACACGCATACACATATGCACACAGAGAGACAGAGACAAAGACAGAAAGAGAGAGAGAGAGAGAGAGAGAGAGAGAGAGAGAGAGAGAGAGAACTGATTCCTCAAAACCTGCTGTATGTAATCTCTCGGTACAGTACTCTGTTTTTCTCTTCTGTGAAGAACAGATCACATTTTTTTTGTTCATAGTTTATTCTTGGCATTTGATTCAAGTGTGATCTACAAGGGATATGCCATATGTTTATTAGCTATGGAGATACTCTAATGGATAAAAGCACTGGATACTCTTTCAGAGGACCCAGGTTCAATTCCCAGCACCCATGTAGCAGCTGATCACTGAAACTTCAGTTCCTAGGAATCTAGCACTCTCTTCTGGCCTTCATTGGTATGCATTATGAATATGGTACACAGCCATGCATGCAGATAAAACACCCATACTTCATACCCATGGAAAACAAACAGTGAAGCAGAAGTCTTGTAGTAAGTCCAAGGCTTTTCTGTACCATGAAGTTCCAGACCAGCCTCGGTTACAAAGTGAAAGTCTGTCAAAAATAGAAGCGGGGGACCAGAGAGATGATGGATGAGTGGCTAACGACACTTGTTGCTCTTACAGAGGACCTTAGTTTCATTCACAGCACTTCCATGTTGTTTATCTATGATCTGTAACTCCATTTTCCAGAGGATCCAACTCCCTCTTTTGGTTTCCATGGGCACCAGGCAAATTTGTGGTACACACACATAAGTACACATGAAACGCTCAAACATGTAAAATGTTAAAAAATCATCTAGAAAAACCCACAACAGATATAGTGATATTCACAATCAGCTGAAACACTATTGAAAGGCAGTGTGAGTAAAACACATGTTGCTAACACAATATGAAGGGTTATTCGTATTCACTCACCCAGATGCCTTTTCCATTATATAATCTTTCCAAAATATGAAGTGTACCAGGAACTAGCTTTTACATACAATTTTGATTTCTCATTTGGCCACTCATTATATACATCCATATATCTATTTATGTCTACGCATATATTTATGTACCTGTCTGATTTGGAGGCTCTTTATGTAAAGCCCTTAACCCAAATAGAATAGACTGACAATAGAATGGGATGTGGAGGGTATGTGATGTGGAGCAACAGGTTGTGTTTCACAGAAATGCACCTTGAAAAACAGGACAGTATGTGGACAGGAATGTAGGGAAACAAGCCAATGGGATAAAGGCCAAGAGAGGGTTTTAAAAGATGCTTCTTATTGGCATCAATAAAACAGAAATCATTCAATGGGTTCTCTCAGAGATTCTTATCTGGGCTATGGTTTGAAAAGCTCTCCCCCAAAAGCTGACTTCCTCCTGGGACCACAAAGTACCCTGTACTGCTGTACCTTTGATAGTTTAAAAGAGAATTTGGATATTAAAATAAAATATACCACAGCATGAATTTGACCTCCTGACACTCCTCCACCTTTGCAAGCAAGCTGAGATAAAGTCCATTCTTTTTCAACCAGGTTTCTTTTTAGTGGTGATGTACAATCTTGCACACTCAATCATTGTAGAAACTACCTTCCCATACTGTGTTGAGAAGTTCTCTATATTTTGTTTGACTTTAAATTGAAAGTTGAGGCATGACATTCATATCCAAATTATACGTCCAGATAAGACCAAAAAGCACACTTAGGACTGAGCAAGTTACACATCCACTAAGGCTTCACAACCTTTGTTTGCACGTGCTTCCCTCCCAGCAAATGTCTGTCCTCTCTCCTCCAATAGAGTGTTTTAAGTACACTGTGATCGTTTCAATTCTCCATATTTTGATTTCAGTTGCTCCCGATAATTTACAGAACTACAGCCTAATTTGACCTTCCATATTGTACACATTAAGCAAGTGGCTTTACTCATTCATTCCAAATCCAGTCTCAAGTGAGGAAAACCAAAATCTTTCTTACCAAAAACTACAGAGGCTATGCAGGGTATGTTGTGGACTCCTAGAAACTTCATGCCTTTTTCACTCATTTCATGAAAATGTTACTCACATTTTTCATTGGACTAAGCATGACTTGTACATTAATAAGCACAACAGTGGAAATACTCAGAAGCAAAGCTAGTAAATAGCTAGCCAAATATACGTTCACAGCATTAAGATCAGATCCTCTATTTTATCGTTACATTAGCATAGAGCTTCTCAACAGCATATATATATATATATATACATAAATATAAATATTACATGTGTATATGTAAATATAATTAAAGCCTAAGTTAAAAGTATGTGTGTTTGTTATATTTGCAAGTTATGAAGAAATATCTGCCACACTCACTCTCCCTTTCATGTAAGATTAAAATGAGAATTCTTGTAATGATGAACCTCTTGGTTAGAATGATTCATATTATTCAGTTGAAGGATTTTTAGGTTGTTTCCAGGTTCTGGCTATAACAAACAATGCTGCTATGTGGCACGATTGAGCATCCTTGGATATATACCCAAAAGTGATTTTGAGGAAGGTTGTTTCCAAATTTTCTGAGAAATCAACACACTGGCATCCAAAGGGGTTGGACCAGCTTGCGTTCCCACTAGCAATGCAGAAGTAAGTGTTCCCTTTTCCCCACAACCTCTCCAGCATAAGTTGTCATCACTGTTTTCGATCTTGACCATTCTTACAGGTGTAAGATGGAATCTCAGAATTGTTTTGATTTGCATTTCTCTGATGGCTAAGGATGTTGAGCATTTCCTTAATTGTCTTTCAACCATTATATTGTTAAAAACTGTCTCATATCAGAGAGTGGTGGTACATGCTTTTAATCTCAGCACTCAGGAGGCAAAGGCAGACATGTCTGTGAGTTTGCAGCCATCCTGGTCTACAGAGTGAGTTACAGGACATCCAGGGTTTTTACACAGAGAAACTCTGTCTAAGAAAAAGAAAAGAAGAAAAACCTGTTCCATTGTAAAATTTAATACCATCATACCATCAGTCGTTTACTTTAAGAAAACTGCAAGGCATAGGTTAAAATAACTGTTGCTGATTTTTGGTTGTAGTTTTTGCTTTGAGAAAATGTCTGTTCCTTTATGCAAATAATTTTATGGGATAATTAAGCTTATTCTATTGGGAAGATATTATTTCTCTTTTAATAATATATCATAGACATTTCCATGTTATGAGCCATTTTCAACAATGCAACAACCATATGAATATTGTTTTATATCAGAAGTGGGATAAACCAATTTTCTACCATATATCTAGGGGCATCTAATTACTTGTATTGCTCTCATAATCAATGGATGGTGTAGGGCATGGTATTTGAACTTTCCGGCGCCATTCATCTAAATTTCATTAGAAATGAAATGAAACTTATAAAATCTTAGCAAGAAAGAGTTGAAAGGAATTCCAAAGGAATTGAATACCATGATCATGGCTTGTAAAATCACATTAGGATATTAATACACATGAAGTGCAGTTTCTGTCCAAATACCTGTGGTGTTCTTCATAGAACTTCACAAAGCCACACTAATATTTGCACGGCAGCACAAAAATCCAAAATTGAATAATTAAGTAAAAATATTTTGAACAAAAATAATATGGGTAATGGCTTTATTCTACTTGACTTCAAATTATACTACAAAGCTATACTAATACTAATCAAAACGGTATGATAACATAATAAAAATATATATACACTAAACAAATACCTATAAGCAAACACATTCATCAATGGGTAAATGATTTTTCAGCAAAGTTGTTAATAACATGTATTTGTAGGACTTATATCCTTTATTATCAAAAAGAATCCTGAGAAATTTGATTATCTACATGCAGAAGAATAAAACTAAGTTTTAACTCCTCATAAATTACAGGACTCAATTCCAAATATACTAATTAAATGAATACGAGGCATTTTCCTATAAAACTATTGCAAAAAATGCAAATAGAAAAATCATTCTTGGAGATTGGAATGATGACACACTGCTTAGAGAGTACCACAGGTGCATAAGGAAAAAAAAAAAGAAAAAAACAAACAAATAAGATTCTATAGAAACGGCTGTTATTCTACACAGTAAAGGGAACAGCCAACAGAGAGAAGAGGCTCCCTATAGAAAGAAGAAAATATTTACAAGTTTACTTCAGGCTGGATGTTGATATCCAGGAAAGACAGGAATTATCAGACTTCCCCATCAAACCCAACCAAAACAATCCACTTGAAAATGTACAGTATGTCCAAATAGACAACGTTGAAAAAGTAAGACAAACAAAGACACAAAAATAAAAAGGTAAAAATTCTTAGTATTACTAACAAGCAGTGAAATACGTAACAAAACCGTAACGGGTCCCACCACACTCCAACATGAATGGCTGTTATTCAAAGGAATAGTGACAAGTGCTGGCGAACAGATGAAGAGAGAGCTTCTATGGTTAGAGAGAAGGTAGTTACCCGAGTCATTACAGCAGGGTTGAGAAGTACCTCTGCCCTGAAGAGTGTATCTACATGGGTCAATGATCCCAGAGCCAGATTGTGTTTCCACGGGAAATAAAATCAGAATGACAATAACTTCTCTGTGTGCGCACATTCATTGTGGCATTATTAACAACTGATAAGGAATGAAAAACAAATTAGGACCCCATCAACCGATGGATAGAAAAAGAAAACACAGCATGTACACACGATGGAGTGTTAAAGAGGGAACGACCTCAGCCCTGCAATGTTAGGAATTGGACTGGGGTTTCAGTCAGAGCAGAAAGTGTGCACATAAAAACAGATACTGAAGTGCAGAAGGTGTAAGGAGAACTCAAAAGAGCTGATCTCACAGTTGTTGAGATAGACGCTAGGGAAAAATAGAGAGGAGAGAGGGACAGGGGAGAGATTCGCAATAGATATAAACTGACAGTCAGGTATGTAGAGTAATGATGTGTTATTGTACAGAAGAATCACTACAGATCACACAAATGTACCATCTATTTCAAAACCCTTGCAGAAAAAATCATAAATTTCTGGGGTGAAAGGAGTGTCTAACCTGATAGGATTACTTCTCTGTGTATGAATGAATCAAAACTTTGCATTATTCCATTAATACCTACAATGTCAGACTTTTACATATCAGTAAAAATAAATTTAATTTTAAAAATGGGGAATATAATAGTACCTAGAGGATTACATGAGAATTAAATGAGCTAATTTACAGCGAACCTCAATAGTCCAGTGAGCATTAACTGGCATTCTTGTCCTAAGAATCTTATGTGTAATGGGTTTATAATTTCTATATACTTAGGATATTGATGGTATTATGTTTCATGCCTTTTGATATAACTAAAATCTCATTGTCTAAAAATTATAGTAATGAACCCACTCAGCAGCATTGTGTTATATTAATCATCCTCTTCTGTCGTCATTGACTTGGCTTATAATTGGCTAATTATTTTCGG
Source organism: Microtus oregoni (assembly GCF_018167655.1). NCBI lineage: Eukaryota > Metazoa > Chordata > Mammalia > Rodentia > Cricetidae > Microtus > Microtus oregoni. The sequence continues at coordinate 5,237,362 of NW_024543059.1, forward strand.
GATGATGACTATATACCTATTGCTTTCGTATTGTTTTAATTCTCATTCCTTTGTGGATGAAAACTTCTACTTAATGATATTTCAATTTATTTTTTGAAAATGTCATACGTGATATTTTGATCATATTCATTCTCCTCCTCTGACTCCTCCTGGAGTCTCCTCCAGCTCCCACCATGCAATTCCATGATCTTCCTCTCTCAATCTTCATAAAATGGAGCACCGCTTGCCCTGGAGTGTGGATCTTACACCCCGTGTTACTCCCTTGAAGAAAGTTAACTTTCTTTCTCCTGACAGCTCTCAGGTGTCAATAACATGGCAAGATGTTTGTTCTTATGCTTGGTTCCTCTTCTCCATGGTCAATTTGCCTGGCTTAAGCTTGTGTGGATACAGTGCAAGCTTGTCACCGTATCTGTTAGGTTTTACATGTATCTTCCCTGTAGTATCCGGAAAACACCATTTGAATTCATCTAACACTTCTGACTCTTAGAATTCTGCCAGACGGTGGTGGCACACGCCTTTAATTCCAGCACTTGGAAGGTAGAGTCAGGCGAATCTCTGTGAGTTCCAGGCACCAAAGCTACATAGAAAAATCCTGTCTAGAACAAAAGCCAAGGGGATGTGATACAGAAATCACATTTAGGGATGAGAATTTCATGGCCTTCTATTTTGTTTTCTACATCTTGATCAGTTGTGAGTCTCTATTAATTACCATCTACTGTAAGAAGATGAGATTTGAGCTAGGCACCATTGTATGGGTATGACAATATGTCAGTAGGAGTCATTTTATTGCTATTGTCCCCTAACAGACAAACAGTCGTTTATCCCCTACAGTCCACAATCTATATAGTCTCAAGTTCCTGACCTTAATGACAGATTCAGGCATGGGTACCACTCATGAAGTGAACCTTAAACCCAATTTTTAAAAAGTGGATTTGTTTCCTCCCTAAACTTTCATTTAACAATACCGCCAGTGGGCATGACTGCTAGGCATATATGCAGTTATACTAATGGTTACTATTTTATCCTCTGATAGGATATAGAGAACCTTCCCCATGATGAATGCTGGCCATTCGGGATGTAATTTCCAGAGGAGTTGCATCTTGATTTCCCATGTCCCATGACACATCTGTGTGATACCGTCAGTAGTGAGCTCTCACTATCAAGTTGTGCAGAGTAACCAAAAAGATTAGCAACGAAAATATTTAGTGTGAGGGTTTGAGTCCTGTTTGCCAACAAAAGATGCTACTATTCCTGATCCTGGGGGTTTTATTTGTTAGGATACAATCTCCAATTGTGGTATTATTCTTCCTATTACACATTTACTCCACTTAAATTTTTTTTTATACCTGTACAGGTTTTTTTTTGTTTGTTTGTTTGTTTTTTTATTTTCGAGGCAGGGTTTCTCCATAGCTGTTTTGGTTCCGGTCCTGGAACTAGCTCTTGTAGACCAGGCTGGCCTTGAACTCACAGAGATCCGCCTGCCTCTGCCTCCCGAGTGCTGGGATTAAAGGCATGTACCACCACCGCCTGGCTCCTATACAGATTTTAAGAAACTTCTATTGCAGTAGATTTGCACATGATCCCTCAAATGGCCTTTACTGTTAGCTATCCCTCCCCATATTCTCCAGTCTAGCCCATTTAGTTTTTCTTGTTTAAATTTTCCTATTTATTACAGTATATTCTATCTTACCGTGTTCAGAGGAGCTAATATTAATAAAACAATTAGCGCAGATGCTAGAAGGACACAATGTAAGGGAACACTTTTTTATAGCTGGTGGGAGTAAAAAGCTGATACAGCCAGCATAAAAATCAGTGCTGAGAGGCCAAAGGACTCTACATCTTCTACAGAGCTATTTGACCATCCATGCTCATTATTTCTCTATTCATAATAGACAGAAAAAGAAAATGGTCTACACATGCTTAAGCTGATAAATTCATAATAAAAATGTGCTACATTAACAAAATTACTCTTTTTAAAAAGAAGTTTGCAAGGAAATGGGAAAAATTACAATCATACTTGGGGCGGTAACCCACACATAGGAAGACCATGCTGCATGGCTTCTCTCACAGGGATGCTAAATTTCATGCTCTAGTTATGTGTGTTTACAATGCCAACAGAGCTCTGATAGCTATTCAAGGACCATGGTGGAGGATGGTAATCTTCGAAGGAAGGGAAAGCAGCATGCAATTTGGATGGAAACTTCTACCATGGCTTATTGGCTGTGCTGAATTCTTCCTTTTGAGTTAACAGCTACTGTTCTTTTGAACATTTTATGAAGAGCATCTGTGTTTTTTTATTTAGTTTCCCCTCTGTCTCTCACCACTGAAGAATGTGTGCTACATCAGAGTCACAGACCCCTTGTTTACTTTCACCCCTTTGAGGATGCTTTGCTCTCCAGTGGTGTCTTTGGTCACTGTTTCTTGTCAGCGCCTGAGGGTGACTTACTCTTTCTTCACTATACTCTGTACATAATGGGGATACAAAGACCGAAGAGCTGAGAGGAAGTCAGACAAGATACTAGTTACATTCCCTCCTATCATGTTTTCCATGGCAGATACATGCACACCTTAGAAAAATAGGTTGTGGTTTTGGTTTACAGCTCTATGGCAGAACACTTGCCTATAATATGACAGACTCTGGGTCTGATGCACAGAACCACAAAAGAAAGGAAGAAAAAAATAGAAAGGAAGAAAGAAAGAAGGATGGAAGGAAGAAAAGAAAGAAATCAATGAAAAAAGGGACTAAAACCTATGTTGACATAATAATACTATAATGTTTTCATTTTCAGCAGAATTTATTGTGTGTTTATTGTTTTATTTGCCTTTTTACTAGTTTACACAGTTTATTGTTTTTTTGATTTTTCTACTTCATATTTAATTGTACTGCCAAGTGTGGAGGCTTGGGATTTACAGACAACTCTCTGAGGCTGCTGTGTGCAAGTCTCCAGCACCAATCGCTGTATTATACATCTGCACATGGCATTTCTCAATTCCCTCAACCTATTTTGCTCTCTTATCCTGGAAAGACAAGAGATCATTGTTATCACTAGTTCTCTTATGAAAATGAGAGAAATTAAGCTTAGATATATTAATTCCATGGTCTAAAGTGCCCTGGTGATAATTTGATTTTGGACCCAACACAATTTCTACCATTTTATGCAATCCTGCATTTATGAGGAGAAAGATATTGCAAATATTTTCATAGACATAATTGTGTTAAATAAATGAGCAAAAGGATTAAGGGAATGTTAAAATGGGAAAACTTGGTATTAAATTAGAATGTTTATTTCTAATTAGCTGCTGAAAACCACCTCTGTCCCATTAGTTTCATATTGTTCTAGATAAGCACTGCCACAAGCCAGCCAGATGCATCTGGTTAGATCGAATTATAGCAACTGATAGCAAACAAAATTTACAATGTAGTGTGGTCAGTTGATGGCTCTATACGCAGTGAAGAAGTTGTTCATTATGAATTCACAAGCAAGAATTTAAACTCCAGTTCTTATACTTTTATGACACAAATTTTATAAGTCCTGTTGTATAATACATATGTATATACATCACATGTCTGTCATGTGTGTATGTAAAAGTGCCTTCAGTATGTTGGACACGGTGGCATCTTAGCTACTACAGTGTCTTAAGGCAAGAGAATTACTAAAATCTTGGTTAAATTTAAGGCAAACCAAGGCAATATAGCAAAACTACACACACACGACGACAACAAATTGTGTGTGCATAATACATATTTAAAATTGTATTGTTATATGTATTATTATAATATTGAACGAGAAGTCAAAATTCTTAGAAAATATGGCACCTAAGACTGAGATAGATAGCTCAGGATGTGCGAATATTTGCTGTACTAGAACCAAGAGTTGAGGCTGGATGCCAGTATCCACATAAAAAGTGGAATGATTGTAAGTGTGACAATATTGACTATTAATTTTTCTTTGGAAGCCTGGGTTGATCATAATTTACTTATTAGTACTCTGAAGATAGTCAGTGATGTGGCTCCATATAATAAGACTGAAAAGAAGTTTGATATAATTTATTTATTAGTACTCTGAAGATATCAGTCAGTGATGTGGCTCCATATAATAAGACTGAAAAGAAGTTTGATACAAATCTATTTTTAGTGTTATTGCTATTATTTTTCAATTCCGGGAAGGCCACTAAAGACAAGGGGACAAGTCACTAGACCTTTGGTGCCAAAAGTTAATTCAAATTTTGTACATTTTATTTCTATGAACTACATTTATTCAGATTTATCATTCCTTCTCTTTATTAACTTTAGAATTGTTTGGATTCATTATAAAACTTTTAAACAGCTATGGGTTTGTTCTACGAACTCTGTTATTTTCATAATTATTGATTTATTTTATCATAGTTTTAAAATTTCTACTTGTTTATCTGTTTTAATAATTTATCATCTTTTTCTGTGTATTAAATTTCACTCTACGATAGTGGCTTATTGGCGGTTATTTCATGTTGCCTTCCTGTTTTCATGCTTACTGTTAGTTTATACTTATAATTGTTTCATCTTTGGGTATGTATGTGAATATACGTGTTTTTGTGTATGTATTTGTATGTGATATCACATGTGTGTACATGTGGGTATATGTTTATTTGTGTATTTGTGTATCTGTGCCCTCACTCTATCATGTATCAAGGAAGGAGAGCTTTGACTATAGCCCAGCTCACGGCCCAGAACTCTCATAATGTAGCCCATCCTCTTTGTTTGGCTACATATCCCTGTCCATGTTCATTTCTCAGCTCGTGGCTCTCTATAACATGACCCAACTTATTTTTCAAACAGGATAGTTGTACTGAAAAGATATTTTTGGGATTTAGACAGGTAGGTGAGGACATTACTCAGGCTGCCTGTGTCTGGGAACAAAGAGAAATTGTACTTCCGACCTAACTAATACTCACAGCTTATAGGCAATTGCCTGACACTCACTTTAATCTCGCCTTTGTGGTACAATTTTTAAATTTAGTTAAGATTCAACATGATTACATGTTTGTTTAAAATTAAAGTAACGATTTTTCTATATAAATCTGATGTATATAAAGTATAATTAAGCCATCTATTGCTCCATTGGTTTACAGATTCCTTTTTTCTATTTACCTGGACCTATAAGAACTCAAGTAAAGTTGTGAATCCATGACTATCTTCTTCGTTGTACCATGGAAGTGTCTCTTTTTCCTTACTTCGCTTATGATTAGCACATATAGTGACACATTCAGAATCAAATCAACAGAGGAGTACTGTCTATATGAATATAACATGATGATGCTGCAATATCAAAAAGAATAAGCTACTTCAGAAATCAGTGCACTGACACAGAAGGGTCCAACTTAGTCCATGTGTTTCATGGTTGTTTTTAGAGACTATGTGTTATTTTTTTTTTATTGAGAAAAGGAAAAAAAAAGTTTCCCCCTCCTCCCAGCCTCCCATTTTCCTCCCCCTCCTCCCACCTTTCTCCCCCTCCCCCCACTCCTCTCCCCCTCCCTCTCCAGTCCAAATTTTAACATTTCAAACAAATGATAAAATATAGTGTTTGGATTCACAAATTTGACAGATTTTCAAATTTTGTGTCAACATATGCAGAGATTTTACAGAGTAGATGATAAAACACTTTAAATATGTAAAAGCGATTAAGAGATGGCTTAAGAGATCACTTTGCTAGTTTACACTTATATCTCATTTCATTTCATTCTATGAACTAAAAAAGAGAAAATTAATTAATTAATTAGAAGTTTCTAACTTCCAGTAGGTCCAAATTGTAAATATTTTTATATGTTGGCTTTTGGAGTACAGTATGGAGAAAAGATATGGATAGTCTTCCCCAGAAGTGGACCCCACAAGCTACAATACAGATCTGACAGCCAGTATGTTTCCAGTGTTATAATAGTATGATGGTTAAGGGCATAACAAGCTGCTTTCTGCATAAATTTGAAGCCTGCTTCACAGAATGGATTTCATGATTGAAAGTAGCCTAGGTAAAAACTCATAGGTCACAGGGTAGAACCTGCTACTGTTGTTTAGCTAAATGGCATTTTGTCAAATAATCTTTTAAATATTTCTGTTGTTCTCAGCCTTTCTCAGATATGCTACATCGAACAGGGGGTTGTGGTCAACGCAAAGACTTCTATCTAGTCAAAATGCTAAAAATATATGCTTCTGAGTGTCAGTCACAGAGGAAGCATCTCTGTGAACCCCTCCTCAACTCAGCCTCCTAAGGCTCAACAACATTGTGAATAAGAAGGAAGAAGGAATGTACGGACTTACAAATGGGACCAAGAATGAAGAAACACCTCCCTGCCATGACATAGCCATTGCAAATTGCATCTATAGTTACTTGTACAAGTCCTACAGGTAGATTTGCTGGATGAATCTAGCAAAAATCTATAAATCAAGCATAGGTGACAGAGAAGTTGCTAAGAATCTGTTTTTAGCTGACGATCTTTTGCCAGTTATTAGATTCCAAAGGATAAAAAATTGCTTTTCTTTATGGGTATGACTACTGACAAGTTGGTCGTGTCTCAATGGGTAGCTGTACACCCATGTGTGAATGGGACACACTAACTGCATGCAGTTGGTTATTAATAAAAATAGATAAAGGTGTAAACCACATCAGCATGCTAGCATAGAGACAAAGATTAAAGAACAAAGGATAGGTATTGGAGTAGACATATTGCCACGAGAAATGGTGATGTTAATCTCATTTACTTCATGCAAAAAAAAAAAGAAAAAAAATTATAGTAAGTACAGACCAAAAATGACACAGGGAAAAATAAAAGCCGTGTGGTCTTTTAGGAAAACCGCTATGAGCCATAAACATGCAGGGAAAGGTGAGGTCATCAAAGATGGTTCAGTGTTTCTTGCTCTAATGTCCAGGTGAGTTTTTATTTTCATTTTAAGGGATTGATAAATGAAGATACTAGATCAAATGAATCAAGTGTTGCAGGAAACCCAATGAAATCACTCTGCAATCATTAACTATATTTTCACCTTTTGATAGGAGACATTTTGGGTTGTGAATACATTTTGAATAACGAAGAACATGCAAGTACTTAGGTAGATTCTGGAAATGTCTTTTACAATTTGAGAAAATCAACCAGAGTGAAAACATGTTCTTAGTTTACATTGCCATCTTTACAAATATTTCTCTGTCAGTGTTTAATTACCAGAAAATGGAACCTGTCAACACGCTTATTGAATTTGAGAAGTAAATCACCTTCTTTGATAAATGTTCAGTCGTAAGTTTCCCATGCTCAATTTGTATCCTAATTAAATCCAGAGTTTCAACTTGTATTGACGGGGTGAAAGAGCTTCAGGAAGGATTATTATGCTTTAAATATTTTGTGAAATAATTTCTATAATTTAATTAATTAATTAATCACAAGAAATTGACAGTTTACTATTTTATACATGAAAAAATACAGTGGCATGAAACTGAACATCCTGTCTAGGTAGTAAAAGGAAGTATGGTTAGACCTAGAAGCCATTCCTGCTTTCACCAAAATATGCTACTGACAACACAATCCCTAGTTTCTGTCTGTGGAGGATTAGCCTAGCCTAGGAAATAACATTTTAAGTTCAGCAAGAAAGTAAAACTCATAGACTCAATATGCCTGCGTTTAGGGTTTTAGCTGAATAATAAAAAGTCCCAATGTAGAATTTACATAACCTCTATGACCTCACTTTCTTTATCTGGGTAACAGGCATATTGTCTCTTACGTAGATGAATTCTGCTACAGCACCCATCAGAATGACTGACATACAGAAGCTGCCTCAGGAAAGACTTCTACTGTCTTTATCAGTGTCAGCTCAGACATCCTGGCTACAGTGTACATGAAGCTCCTTAGTTTTCTAGATACAACGACTTTCTTCACCATGAACAAGCCAACTTTACCATTTGTCACAAAAACTTTAGTATATATGACAATAATAGATTCTAGAATTCTAGAAAATCTTAAAAGTCCTTGCTAAAATAGTAGCAACCACCATTTCGTTTTTCCCATTATTATCTATTGTTTGTTCTTTACATCACTGGACATTAAACAGAGTCTGGGTAACTCAATGATGCTTTGTGAAGCACAGTTTCTGCTTAAACATGCTGTAGATCAAACCCAGGGCTTGGTGTCTGGAAGGGAAATTCTTTATTTAGTGAGTACTTGAGAAATCAGCAGAGAAGAGTTTTAGGCAAATATATATATCATATGCATGTGTCTTATATAATCTGCTCACCTCAGTCTATATCATGTTAATTGTATGCATGTTTTATAAGAAATTGATGTGCTATTCTCTATTGACATTCTCTATGTAATGATCAAAATTCAGTTTATACCACGTGAAATGTTTTTTTCTAATTATATAGTAGAAAAAAGCATAACATCTTGAATCCCTACAAACTATAAGATAGGGTAAAAACAAAATCAACTGTTTATATTTTCCTCATATTATAAAGATGTAAAGAAATCAGTGGTAAATCATTCATAGTTCAGAAATAATCAGAAAGCAATTCAGAGAAGAGCAAGAGCTGCTAAGTGCCTGTGCCTACAGCAAGAATAACTACTGTTGGGGAGAACCCCAGACAAGGGCTGCTGTTTACCAAAACTATTCTTTCTCCAAATTTTCGAACAATGACAACAACAAAACATCTCTACCTCGGGCAAATCTCATGAAATTACTTTTTTTCTTTTTTAATTTCAGGATCTCTGCTCAAGACGCCTTCCAGAATATAGTGCATGAGCTGTAATTTGGGTGCATGTTACCAAAATGTACTTGCCCAGGTATGTTCTAACACTCTCCACTAGAAAAAAAACAGCCTATTTAAACCCAGTTTGCCGTTTTTTGTGTGCTGATTTTTCCATTTCTTCATCTTGTTTACACACTGTGTTACATTGCATTATTGAAGAAAATACCCATGTGGTAAATATGTTCAAAATAATTCATTACATAAGTAAATGGTTTTTATCCTAAAGAAAACTATAAAAACAAGGTGCTATGGACTTGTAGGCACAAGAAATAGAGGTTAATTCTAGAAACCAAATCATTTTGGTCAGGCAGTAAGATCCAAAACGGAAGTGACAGTGGTGATGTTCTCATGAGCTGTTACCTCAGTATTCAAGTTGTTTCCTTTTGATTTGAGCCTACCCATTTTTGGAGCTTTCTCCCTATTACTTTTTATACACTTAAACTGAAATATTTTATCTTTTTGGCAACTAATGAAGTCTCTAGCTTCAGTTTCTTTTCAATACCTAGTATATGCTAAATCTTCAGACAGAACTAACCATGGTCTAGCCAGCAGTCACACACATGACATAGATTTCTACTGCCAATAAGCATCTTACGAATGTACTATATTTTCAACTATGTCTTGTGAATTCAATAAGAATGTAAACTATATTTTCATATTTGTATCCATGTCTGAAGTATTTAACATTCATTTGCATGAATTAATTAATTACTGAGGTAATTTTCTCAAGGCATAAGGTCACCAGCAATTGATGAGAGAGTCTTAACTAGATCCCCAAGCTCTGAATCCCCAATGCAGGCCCACTCAGGCATTCTCCACAAACTGGGGTGTAGCTGTACAGCATGGCATGGTTTCACAAAGACAAAGGCAATTAACACTCAGTTTGAAGAGGGAGATAATATTGGTTCTCTCCATGCAAACTCGAGGAAATGTATTTGGAAAATGACATTCAATTTGGAGCATCACCTAACTGCATAAACATGAGAACACACACAAAAAAAAAAGAAAAAGAAGACATGTTAAGAAAATAAATGAGCTGGCTTAGCAGAGGAATTGCAAGGAGTCACATCTGAATTCTCTACTTGACATAAAGGAGAAAAGCCATGTGGTACATAAATAAGGTGGTGGTGGGGGGGTCTAGATGCTCTATTGGAGATGAGAGTAAAGTATTAAGATCTTTATGAAAGTCAGTTAAAAATTTTGGTAGAAGTGATGTGTATCAGATACAGGTTTGAAAGTGTGTTCATATCCAGTCTCTCAAACTGCAGAGGAAGGTAGGATAAAATTGTTTGAGAATCCTTACGCAGAGTGGCCTCATTTACTAAGAATCATGCAGCTAGAGTTAGTGTGTCATCTGCTTCCTGGGAGCGGAGGGTTATAAACCAGCACTATGCAATCCACCACCTGTAATGGGTGAAGCTCTAAGGAACAACCCGAGAGAAAAAGGAAGAGACTCCACCCTTGGAAAATGGTTATTTTAAAGAGAAATGTCTATCCTCTCTCAGTTTTTCAAAAATGCTATATCTGAATTTAGATGTATGCATCTTAATGATTCATCAGAAACTGATAATTTTTGCAAGTCATGAGTACTTGAGGAGAAGTTTTCATGAAAACCTCAGACACAACATATTCAGCAATATAAATAACCATACAACTAAATACATGTTTATGCAGATTTATAATGCTGGTAACTAGTTACTTGAACGTTCTTTAAGTAGATGGATAGATAGATAGATAGATAGAGCGACAGATAGATAGATAGATAGATAGATGATAGATAAATAGACAGACAGACAGATAGAATCTTTGATTCCTTCTGTTTCCATACAGCTTTTGGTATGCCATAACTCAGAAGCTTATTGTTGCTTTCTATGCAAGTGATTCTGTTCTTGTGGTGCACTCTGAATCATTATCTTTCCTAGCACATCTCTAGCTTACAAAATGCATAAGGGTTTTCTATTAACAACATCATTTAAATTCTGCCTCTTTCTTGAAGAAATAATAAGGTAATATGAAGAAAAGAGAAAATGTCACAATCCACCGGTATTTTGATTTGTCACTCAAACACAAGATGGAGTCCGATGCCAATTAGTGCATGTCTGGGAGGAGTGTTGTCATTCTGGTGTCCATAAAGACTAGGGACACAAACTTGAACAATTACGTTTTATTTCTATTTGTAGGTAGCTTTCCTAAACCTCCAGAGCTGAGGAAGGTTGAGGTATTGGCATATACAACTTTGGTTTAGGAGATACTATTTTCTGATTGGCATTCCTACAGTGGATTCCCACCTCCTAGATGGGAGCAGAGTTTTGGACATCACCCTGGGTGATGGACCAGGATGCCACAAAGCTGTCATTAGTTTGGATTTCTATTATCAAGCGCAATCTTCCTTGAACCACGTCAACACTGTTGAAATGAAGAGGGTTCTGTCAGAGCAGTGTGTTAGGACCCAGAGAACGTCCTGGTTGGAGAGCAGCCTCCCCAAATTTTGTGTGCCTCTCTTTCATATTTTATTTATGGCCTGCTTTTAATTTAAAAGTACAAACTCTAAATTGTATTTCATGGTTCAGAGCAGATAAAAGCAGAGCTCAATTACTGTCAGGTTCTTTATCATTTGTACCAATTGGATAAACTGGCAAATCCTACACTACTAAGCCTCAAAGCAGAGATTTTCTTAGAACATTTTGCAATGTTTAGCAGATTATCACAGACAAATTAATTTCAGGTCAGAGGTTGTCAGTTGCAATATGGGGAGCCTGTTTCCTCTAAATTCCTTACTACCTGAAATAGCTCAAGGTGTATTTCTTTTTCCTACTGAAGGAAATTTATCATTTGGCTCTTTAGAGAACTATATAGCTGGGAGAAATGTTTAAATGTACTGATATTTAACAGTCAATAAAACACTCATAGAAAAAGATCTAAATATATCTTAGCCTATGAAATCACAAAATAATTACCTTTTACTAGTAATTAATGTAAAGAAAATACTGGCTGTTAGCTGAGATTGTACTAAAAAAATAAAGTTTAAAAAAGAAATTTTCCATTTGATTTAAAATAGATTTCTCCTCACATCCTATATCCTAATTATGCATTACTCTCTGTCTATCTCTTGGAGTCCCTCTCTACCTAACCTTTCATCTGGATCCACTCCCCTTTGTCTCTCATTAAAAAAGAAGCAGGCTTCTAAGTGATAATAATAAAGTTTAATATAATCAGATAAACCAAAACTAACACACCAGAATTGGACAAAGAAGTAAAAGGAAATGAGTCCAAGAGAAGGAACAAAACAGAGACTGATTGATTTGCATAGCACACTCAGGAGTCCCATAAAAACACTGAACTTGAAGTAAAAGTATACAGGCAAAGGACCTGCATGATAAAATTGTACGTGAAAACTGAAATTTATGCCCTGGCAATGCTGAAGCACGCATGGCCAGCCCATATATGGCGGTTCTGTTGAACTTGTCCTTATTGGTTTCATGGTCTAAGGTTGAGGACCACTGACCAGGTCTCTTCCTCTAAAGGGCACCAGATCTCATTACAGACGGTTTTGAGCCTCCATGCAGTTGCTGGAAATTGAACTCTGGACCTTTGGAAGAGCAAGCAGTGCTCTTAACCACTGAGCCATCTCTCCAGCTCAATAGCATAAAAAGAGGGAAACAAAAAATATATAAATAAAAAATACTAAAAACATGAAAATCCCTAACTATACACTGTTAGACAAAGAATCCTCCAAAGACAACCTGGAGTTCCTGGAGTTCATTTTCTATTGGTCAGCTACTGCTGGGCATGAAGCCTACCAAAAAGAAGTAGTTTGTTTTCCCAATGAGACTATGGTGGAGGAAATTAAATCTTTATTTGCAAGTAGCTACCCATTGGTAATTCCTTTTTTGCTAGGTAAGGCGGGCATGGGAGGAGTTAGCTAGTTTTGGTGGGAGATGCCTGTAAGGGAGAAGGCTCAAGTTGGAAAATCACCCACGGTGGGAGCCACATTTAATAGTCTTTGCACATGTTCTTAAACTCTCCGTAAATGCTCATGCCTGGACTCCACGGAAAGCTTTCTCATTCTGCTTGAGTCTGGCCTGTGTGTTTAATGGTGTTATCATTTATTAGTGGTCTGAGGCTTTGGAAGTCTTGACAGGGCTCTGCTCAGGACTTAATTCACTCCGTTCATCTCTCATTCCGTGCTTCCACTTCTACCCCCAATTAAGGTTCATATTCAAGTGATTTTTAAAATAATCTCGTCTCTCCTATAATGCATGGGTGTGCCTAATTCAGAAAAGAAATTGGAAAAGCAGAGCTGACTCGGGATATAAGATGACCCATTGTGGGCAGCAGTCCCAGGTCAGCCCTGGGAGTCACAGCTCATCCTTTCCGACTTGGGTTATTGCCTCTAGAATTTCCTTGCAGTGAATAATATTTGTACGCTGGCTGAATTCTGAATAATTTGAATATTCAAATAAATAGAAAAGAAATATGTAGAAAGTCTTACAGGCATGTTGAGATATTTGGAAAGACTATTTTTGAAAAAAATCATTAAACTACAAATGGGATTTATAAATTAATTTTTTTAAAGTTGTCACAATTTGTATTAAATTTCTAAAACAAATACCCCAACCTCAGTGGCATAAAGCTTGGCAAAGGAAGACAATGAAACCAGAATTCCTTTGCGGCCTTGGGGAGAGGCATCCCTCCAAACCTCAGCTCTGGCTTGAAGTTACAATCCTGTGAATTCTGTGGCCTGTCACCTCAGGCAGTACATAGAGCTTTTGCCAATCTAGCATTTTGCAATGTCAAATGAAGCTTGTGCTTTCTGTCCTATCCACCTGGGACTTGCTGTGAGTAATAAGGGAGCTTATAGAAGCCTGCCTAAGCCAAAGCACTTTGCTTAGCAGTCATGCTTTTAACAAAGTAAGAAGGAGAGCAGCACAGCAGAATCAACTGTGATTTTGTGCTGGATGCTTGATCTGCAGCTAATACTGAGCAGCTCAGCCCACACTACAGGGAACAGAGATGCTTTCTTCCTCTTATGACTTGCATGGATGTAAATTACAGGCAATGGAGCAATGTTGGTATTGCACATAAAAGAGTCATAGGAGGGTAAAAAAAAGCGTGTAATCAAGCTGCATACTCTTTCAACTGCCTTTCTCTTTGAAGCATCAGAAATTATTTCCTGGAATAAGTGACACTTGATGATTAGGACCAATGAAAAGTCCATGAAATACAACAACATTAGTCATGAGAACTAAGACACATATACCCAAGGAAACACACACAACAGATAGATACAAAGATCATGATGACTAGTTCACCAGATTGGTAATTCTAATGATTATATTAGATAAACAAAGTACTAGTCTATTCTAGTCTTAAGAAACTTCATATTAAGTTTTTTTTTTCTGGTCAGAAAATAACGAAATAATTATTGAAAGTCAAATGAAGTTTTAGAATTATTAGTATGTAGATAATACTAAAAGGTCAAGTTTGTGTTCTGTATAACACTAAAGACAAATTTTAAAATGTCAGAAATATAAAACCAAGGTTATTCTTTGTTTGTTTGTTTTTTTTTGTTTTGTTTTGTTTTTCGAGACAGGATTTCTTTGTAGCTTTGGAGCCTGTCCTAGAACTAGCTCTGTAGACCAGGCTGGCCTCAAACTCACAGAGATCTGCCTGCCTCTGCCTCCTGAATGCTGGGATTGAAGGCGTGTGCCACCACCGTCTAGCTAGTTACTCTATTTTTGCAGCGAGTCTACAATGCATATGGTGGAAATCAGAACTCATGTTCTCAAATTAATTCTTGCACAATAAAATCTCTTCTCAACTAATCTAACTCCCCAGCTCCAGGTTTTATATTTTCAATGTTTCTAAATTTTTCATTCCTGGCAGACAATAACTGAACCAAAGAAATTCTCTTTAGCTGCAATCCTTAACCGTATTCATGGTCAGGGTCCTTTGGACTCATTCGCTGTTCTGTTATCACTCATCCTAACTATTTATTTACTGGGTGGTTTGGTACAATTATTCACTTTATGATATGAAGTAGGTCTTTTATATTTTGTTTTAAATGCTTGCAAAACTAACATCTCTCACCCAACCATCAGTTCTCTGTTTTAGATTAAATGATATACTCATTTTAGTAAGCGGGGGTGTGTACCTCTTGATCTCTCCTTCTGAACTTACAGTGTTTTCTTAATAGTCCCCAAAAGTCCTAAGAATGCTCAATATGCCTTGTTCAACTACCAATGAAATTAATGTGATGGAAATCATTGTTTTCTCATACATTGGAAAGTATCAAAAAGTTAAAGACTTGGAAATATTTCCTTTATAGATACTGAATTAGAATGTTGTTCATATAGTTTTTTTAATATTTATTTATTTATTATGTATACAATATTCTGTCAGTGTGTATGCCTGCAGGCCAGAAGACCCCATTACAGATGGTTGTGAGCCACCATGTGGTTGCTGGGAATTGAACTCAGGACCTTTGGAAGAGCAGGTAATGCTCTTAACCTCTGAGCCATCTCTCCAGCCCCCTCATATAGTTTTTTATATACTGATCCTTTTACATAATTTGGAAATCACTAGGATGCTAAGACGTTAAAATTGTCATAGAAATAATCAGGATCACAAAGCTAAATGATAAGTTATAGATTGCAATTTTGTCACCCTGATTTTATTCTCTTGACCCTTGTGAGAGCTGTGTCATCTCTGATTTTTCTCCATAAAATGGTTGAAGCAAAAATAAGATGACGAATATGGGTTTCATACATTATTCCTTAGTTAAAAGGCAGTAAGAGGGAAATAACATAACATTAACAAGTATTTTCTATATGAACACCTTGCTAATTTTCTATATTGTAGGTTAAATCATAAATAGGCTCATGAGGTTTTCTGTCAGTGTGGCTTCAGTCTTGAGATGGACCCCTTACACTATGCTGTACCTTGATGACAAAAGCCCCCCTTAAATAAATGGATAGTTATATGATTGTCCATACCGGCTTAGAAAATACTTCAAAAGGGCAGAATAAATTACTAAAAATAGAAAAGACACACGGTTGTATGACTAGGACATATAGAGGCATAGTAGAATTTTAAAAATTAAAATTTATAAATATTGTATGGACATGTTTTTCAAAGAAGAACAGCAAGAAGAATGGGACAGAGTCCATAGTGCGACATAGTCATCATGGCTGAGTAAATTTAAGTTGCAATGAGCTGCATGTGGCTTTGAATATTTTTCAGTCTATGGGATATTTTCTATACCATTTTTATTCATCTATATGTTAATCATTACTATATTCAGCATCTTAATAAATGTTTACCTGATGGTTTACTATGTGCCCCATACCATGCATTAGTGCTTTACACTGAACAGTTTAATGGATTCACTAGACTTGTGCATGCAGAAAAGAACAAAATAATGACATTATTGTGTATTTCTAGCAATGTCTATTTTATGAATTCAATTAAAACATGTGAATTTATACAATGATCTAGTCTGGAGAGCTGGGGAAGACATTTTCTGGTATTTGTGTTCTAACTACAAACCAAGTAGGACAGGAGCTTATAAGACAGAATGTGGTAAAGAAGAGTGGAGACAACAAACACTGTAAGAGGTGTATGTGAACTATGGAGAGCGAGCGCACAGAGGAGGCATGGATGGGTTCACATAGCGAGTTCAATATGATCCCAGTCACACTTTTAAAATATGTCCATAGCTACAGTAGCGGAATAGAGTAGAAGAGGCAGTCACAGAGTAGAAAACACAAGAAGAAAACTCAATAAGGCACTCAGACAATAGAGGGACTTGCTCGGATTTAAATGATATGATGGAACTATGATAAAATACAAAGGGTGCTTTATATACTCCATGCGATTTAAAGATAAAATTAGATTACTGAAGAAAATGAACAGGAAATAACATGACAGCATAGAATAAAGACAGAATACAGAGAAGGGGTTAAGCCGGAGGATCAAACATGTAATGAAGTTCAGACTGTTTCAAAACCAATTTTACAAACAAAATACATGGAGTAAATTGGCAGTTGCAGATCGGAGTGCTTTGCAAAGATAACTGGGGGTAAGAGGTATAATAACTGGTGTCTAGAAGAGGAGTGGGGATGTCCACTAATAAAGAAGCGGGAAAAAGCTAGGATAACATCTATGAAAAGGAAGAGGAATAGCTAAAGTTTGAAGCCCCAACTACCGCCATGGAATTGATGAAGAGGTCTACACATAAGGGATGAACTGATAGCACCTGCTCTGCATCAAATTCCATTCTACTCAGCCTTGACAAAACCCCAAATCTCTCTACACATATATATCCACAGGCACAAAAATCATGAGCTAAATCTGAATTCATTTTCTACTTAACGATTCTAAAAATCAGTGAGAACAATTCATTTTCTTTTAAAAAAAGATTTATAAACATGTCACCAATTCACAATGTATTTTCTTTCTTTATAAGACTCACCCGACTCATTCAAGGATGAATGCCATATTAGTTGTAATAATAGGAGAAGATCAATTAGTTACTCAGGAGGCTTGAGGGTCTTATATAATTAGTATGAAACGGATAGCTTTTCTGTGTGAGCAATGGTGCACAGGTGTGAGAGCTTTATACCATTAGTGAGAATGAAAAAGATAACCGTGTTTTAGCTTTTCATCATGACACAAGCTCCCTGATCTCATCACCCATTTATTACTTAAACCTGAGAAAATGAGCTGCTCCAATTCCAGAACAATTTATATCTTTATAATGAGATGAGCCAATTGGGTACAAGAAGACATTTTGGTATTTTCAGTCACCATCACTTCTAAGAACATTTGAAGAGTAGTCACCGTGACACTTGTCATCATCCAATACACTCAGTTATCATTTATGCATGAGTAGAAATTAATATTCAATATCTACTTCTAGGAGAACCAAAATGTTGTAGCTCCCCAGTTCAAACTCTGCTGTGCTAAAACTAATTATGTATCCCCGGAATTCGCTGCTGATGCTGTTGAACTTGATGTTTTAATTCTCTGCTTTCCTGCCCTGGCAGGTATCACTATCTGTGAAACATGTTCCATCCTTTGGTTATGTAGAATAAAGATCTTCCAGACTGAGGTGTAACTCAGAGGTAAGAACAATTCAGTATCAGAAAGATTAATGGGGCTATAGGTCTAAGGCTCAAACGTGAAACACCTTACCCGATGATGTCAAATGATTGTTTGTTTGGTATTTACATATGCCTACTTATAGATGGATTCCAAAACAATTCCTCTTCAACTTATTAGAGTCATTTTATACTACTAAAGACTACTTACTTAGATCGGGAAAGAAAAACACTAGAAGATATATATATATATATATATATATATATATATATATATATATATAGTATATATGTACATTATTCTCCATATAATCCTGATCCTCATAAATGCTCAGCAAATTTCACTATTGATACGCCCTATAAGAGTGTGGTGCCAGTCTAGCATAACATACAAGGACAGAAGGTCTACACTTTACACACATATATGTGGGTAATAGTTGTGTGGCTTGGGTAGTCTCTGGGGTCCTGGCAGTAGGATCAGGATTTATTCCCAGTGCTTGACCTGGCACTTTGGAGCCCATTCTCTTTGGAGGGATACATTGCTCAGCCTAGATATAAGTAGATATAGGAGGAGAGCCTCGGTTTTGCCTCACAGTGATGTGTCAAACTTTGTTGACTATCCTTGGGAAGCCTTACCCTCTCTGAGGAGTGGATGGGGCTTGGGGTGGGGATAAGGCAGGAGAAGTGGGAGAAGGGAAGGGAGCAGAAACTGGGATAGGTATGTTAAATGAGAAGATTGTTTTAAAAAATAAATGGAATAAAACATATGTAAGAAATAGATAAATGGATATAGAAATGGATCCTGGAAATAGAATGATATATAAAAAATCATGCAATTGAAGATTTCTGATGAAGCGTAAAGACAACACATGAATTATAATTATTTCAATATTACCCACTGAATAAGCTTTGGATACCTAGGTGTATCAATGTTCTTATATTTTTATATAATTATTTTTATATGCTTTCAAATTGTATACAACATTTCACCAATGATTTTTTTTACTCTAAATTTATGAGATATAGTTGATATTGTAGTTGCCTTTAATGAATGCCATTTTTTTTCTGGTTTTGGTATACAGGTCACCACCAGGTACAAATCTGATATACAAACATACTTGCAGTAGTAAAACTTAAAAATATATCATCAAGAAAAACAGAAAGATGCCACATTGTCATCTTAATTACTGTGGAAAGTTATTCAACATATTTTAAAATGCCTTCATTATCAAAATTAAGTCATTTAGGTATAGAATAGTCTAGAAAAATAAATCATATGTACTTAATAAAACCCATTTATTCATAATATGCACTTAAATTTATATTCAGTGGTGAAAATTATAAAATTATTTTTACAAAGTTTAGTAAAAAGCAAAGTCTCTGACTCACCATATTCCTGTCCAGCCCAGTAGTGGAAGTACTAGCCAGGATACTCAGACAAGAAAATAACATTATCTGAATTACAAAGGAAGAAGTAAAATTATTTTTATTTGCAGATAATGTTATCCTAGGCACAGAAGACACACATTCTTGAATATTCTCTTCTACTCTTTTTCATTTCCAAGGCATCTTTGCTTATTGTGTTTCAGGTTGGAGTGTAAGAACATACTCTTCTTCTGAGATTCTTCAGGCACATTCAGTAGATTCAGAGACCAATTTCGAGTACATCTCGACGACTAATCCCTTGAGTGGACATATTTTCACCAACATAGTGAAGACAGTGACCTCTGATGTCTACTCTTGAGTCACTGCAGCTCACTGCAGCCTGTTCTTACTGGACAGACTCAGTAGTCTCTCTGCAAGGCATTTTTGATTTACTTATAACCTGACAAATATATCAGTGAGTTCCCAATTTGTTCAATAAGAAGTCTAAATCCTGTAACATGACAGCGATGGCCCACTCTAATCCGGACTTCTCTCTCCAACTTCAATTCCTCATTTTTCCTCTAACTTTTCCCTTATGAGTCCTTCACGGACTTGATGTTCATAGTCTGCTCTATCATGCTTTTAGGTTTTTGGTCCTAGCATGTTCAAGGTCATACAGTGTAGAGTTTTTCACCCTCCATGGAGGGAAGCAATGTGAAGCCACTCTTACCTCTAGGTAGAAGCATATAGGCACCTTTCTTTTCAAAGGCACCCTGTCTTCACAAGATACTTGTCAAAATACTTGACTTTGGAGTTCTTTGTCTTAGCGATACAATCTCAGTTGTATTCAAATACATGCCCCAATGCATTCCACATTGGTGACATTCATTTAATTATGTCTGAAAGAATTATTATACAAATTGAAAGTCGTTTTACTAATAATCGGCTTCAGCACAACACCGTGCATCGCTTATTAGTAATTTCTTCACAGACCAGGGCCATTTCCTTTCTTTCGATTTTACAATATGGACTCTGAAAACCTCACAACAAGTTGACTTTTCAGTAGCTGAATTGCATCAATTTGGCAAACTTATAATGGGTTTGCCTTATTCATCACCTTGTTTTTTTCAGCATCTTCGGTTGTAAATTCCTTTCACGGGGTTTCTATGGCTTAATGATAACCAGAAATGACTCAAGCAGTTAAAGAATTCACTTCATTAGTGCAGAGTGCACTGATTTGCATCACAAAACAATTCATTTAAATACAGAAATCTGCTCTGTATGTCTCTTCTTCATGTCTAGTATAATTGCACCGTTATTAATGCAAACTCTCAAGGTATCCATCTTACCTTTCTTGTTCTCCACCTGTCAGGGATGGTGAAGACCAATATTGTGTCTTTGATTGTGTAGTGGAGAGGGGCCAATGGAATATAGTTAAAGATGTTCTTTAATTACACTGTCTTCATGTTTTCATTTAAATAAAAGTTTCGACTCAAGGACCACCATCTTATAATGGCAGGAACATAAAAGAGACATGAGTATAAGTCCTATTTTCATTTTATTTTCTAACTTCTTGTACATTATACCAATCTGCTCTCCTTTTGCCTTTCCCATTCTCTTCATGCAAGGTTTTCAAGTGAAGATGTTAAGAAGGTATAAGCGATAGTTTTTAAAAGTGTATGAGGATCTTATGGAAATGCATGTGCCTTAAATTCAACAGACTAGAATAAAGTTCAACCCCTGTGCTATCTGCATATTTTAAAGGCACCTCTTATTCAGTTGTAAAGTATCAGAAGAAGATGGGGCGGATGTATGAAGATAAATATATTGGGAAATTTGAGCCCTTGTAAACAAGATTAGTGCCCTAATGAAAAGATCACTAATACACCCATATATATGAGAGAGAGAGAGAGAGAGAGAGAGAGAGAGAGAGAACGAGAGAGAGGATGAGGGGGAGAGAACTTGGTTTTTCTGTCTGATTTTGCCATGTGTACATACAATTAATTTTGTTCCTCTAAAAATCAGAAAACAATCCCCAACAATTGGCTCTGGTATGAGGAACATAAGAACAGATCTGCCTGCACCTTGATACTGCATACCTAAACAACCAGAAAAGTGAGAAACAACACATACATATATATCTAATACATGTGTTTGTATATATATGTATGTGTATACATTTCTATATCACAGTGCAAACAATTTAGACACCTTGTAAAGGGAGGTTAATATCAAAATTATAAAGTATCTCAAATCTTCATATCTAATACTTTATTTTTTAGATGGAATAGGTGTTTTTTTAGTTATATAATTATGTTCAGTCTATAAAAAAATCATGTGTCATTTACATACTGATTGACATCTCTTCATAGTAAAAGTATAAATTATGTAGTACTGAGTACCTACTATAAAGGTATTAGATGGTTTCATAACCTTAGGAGTTCATTGTAAGACAGGTAGAAGTGGGAATCCCTAGCTCACATGTCTTGAGAACCCACAAACTGGCATGCCCTGGGAAAGCTCTTTGTGGTAGACTGAGTGAGAATTGTCACCAAAGAATTATATATTTGCATATTCACCCCCTAGGTGGTGGAACTGTTTGAAAGGATTAGGAGGTGTGGTCTTTTTGAAAGAGGTGTGTCAGTCACTAGGGGGCAGGCTTTGAGGCTTTCAAACCCCTTGTGTGAGTCCCAATATCCTCTCTCTGCCTCATCCTTATGGATAAAATGTCAACAATAAGCTGTTGCTTTTTTTCTACGATCATAGACACTAATCCTCTGGAATGATAAACCAAATTAAATGTTTGCTTTTATAAATTGTCTTGGTCTTGGAGATATATATATATATATATATATATATATATATCCCAGGAATAGGAAAATTATGAAGACAAGATTGCTCAATCTGATATGTGAATGTCATTGTGACTTTGGTGAAAACGACTGTATAATCTAGAGAGGAGAAAACCAAGGACCAGAGAACACAGTTGCATTTCGACTCAATAGTGTTAGCGGTCAATTCTATAGACTCTGAATCTCTTGGAGTATGCCTACTAGGATTTCCCTTAATTACCTTACTTGAGGATGGAAGACCCAACTGCACTGATAGTGTCATTATCTGGTTAGGGTTTTAGACACCACAAATGGAGAAAAGCAATGTGTAGCTCTATGCCATTATTGCCCTGTGACTTCCAATTCTGAATGCAATGTAAGCAGCTGCTCGAAACAACTGGTGCCTTGGTGTCCCCATCATAATGGAATGTGTCCTTGATTTACACATATTCCTTGAAATGCTTTTTCCAGAATATTTTATCACAAGTACTAGAAAAGGACTGATGTCACCTTTAAAAGGTCATATTTCAATCTAAGGAACCAAATCCATAAATATCATCTTTACTAAAGTCAGTATGTTTTCTAACAGTCATTACATTTTTTCATACCCAAAATTATCATATTATAATAGAGAATCTGATAATTTAAGAAAAAATAAAAGCTTCTGACTGGTCTTGGACAGTTAGTCAGTACTCCCTGAAAACACTAAATCACCTATGACTTTATAAGTTGATCTTGCCTCTTTAACATTGACTTGGTATTAACATAGGGCCCTGGTTTAACCACTTTGTTACTGGATTCAAGACCTGATGCTCATGAGAGGATTTTATATGTAGTATTGCAACCTTTCCAGTGCCCATGGCTGGGAAGGTTAGAAATCCTAGTATTAAAAAAAATGCTATTGTTGTTCGTTAAATTGTCACACCGTCAAACTGATTTCTAAATCTTATATCTGAAACCTAGAGTGCTTTCCTAACTTGGATCTTGAAGCTTTTTTTAATTTTTGCAGTGTGTAATTTTGAGAGGCATGCCTGACTAAAATGATTAGAAGAAACTCCACTCAAGCTCTAAATGAAACATTTTTATCACCCCTCTGTGAAGGCTCAGCAAACACTGCTGAACAAGAGTCAGAATGGAGGAGGAGATGAAGTTCTGTGAAGGCTCAGCAAACACTGCTGAACAAGAGTCAGAATTGAGGAGGAGATGAAGTTCTGCGAAATGCTGGTGTCTGGACATGAAATGGCTATGCCTACATAAGATTAGAACAGAAGAGGGTGTTCAAGAGTTTTCCAGCAGGTGGTGGTGATGCATGCCCTTTAATCCCAGCACTCGGGAGGCAGAGGCAGGTGGATCTCTGTGAGTTCGAGGCCAGCACAAGATGTAGTTTCAGGACAATCCCAAAGCTACAGAGAACCCTGTCTTGAAAAACAGTTTTCCATGAGGAGCAACGTGGTCTGTATCTTCAGGACTTGTATCAAAGTAAATTTCATAGTAAATGCTCACTCTAAGCTTAGGATATAGATACTCAATTAACAGCCAATATTAGCATACTATATTATTTTTCATGCCATGTGGAAGTTAATTGTATTACGACTTATAACTCCATGATCTTAACATTTTAACTTTCAAATATCTAAGAAGACAATCTAGAACTGGTTTGAGGTATAGAATATTATAGATTAAGTACCAAACCACAGGTATAATAAGGGCTAGCATGAGGTAACAGAGACAATTTCAAACAATAAGGTAGAGTTTTCAGGGAAGAAGATTATTAATGAGAATGGAATGGTCGTATTTGGTGAAATCATGTCTATGCTGCTGACAACTTTTCCGATAGGTAGTTCTTCTTCATTTACTCCATTTGCCAGTTGACAATTCAAGAAACACTTTGATCCTTCTTTATGATCTGTTAAGCATGTAATCAAAGAGAGCGACAGTAAAGGAAGATAGAAGGAAAATAAATAATGGGTTTAGGCAGGACAAGCATGAAAGACATCCAAAGAGATAGAGGAAACTGACTCCAACTAACTCCAAAACAACAGAAACTTACCCATGAACCTGATTGTATAACATATCTAATGCCAACTTTATTATGTAACAGATTTTGCAATCAAGAATTCAATGCTGAGAGTTCTCTACAGTTTCCTCATTATCGCCCTTTGTGCTAATGCTTCCCCACGACAGGTGCTACAGGTGCAGATGTTTTGGCATCAAACAGGTAAGACTCTTGCCAGAAAGACTTACCACCCAGCAGGACGCCCAGCCTCAATCAGACTCCAATCTTGATTCTTAATAAGTCTTTCTTGTTGTGAGAATTCTCAACTCATTTTAGGGATGAGACCTGGAAAAGTAATGATTCCCTGCCCGCCTGAACAGAGCTCGTGCCTGGAGAATAGCAATCGACACTCAAGCCTCTCCTATCTGTTTTCACTTTGTCACCCTACGGCCGACTTGGCTTTGAAAATCTCCTATGCATTATGTAGTGTCATATTGGAGGAAGTTGTTAAATTGTTTAAATATATTTTATGCAATGTTTCAAATAAATATATACCTAAAGAAGGTTCAGGTTACAGTCTATATATATATGAATAAAGTAAGTCAGAAATCCAATAACAGCTGCTCTTCATAAACAGAGACAACAGACTTTCTGAACATTTTCTCACACATGCCTTTGGCTTTTCTTTATACAATTCCTTGGGATATACTGTGTATAAACGCCTTTCCTAGTAACCTCATGACTAGTATGGGCAGACATTTTACCCTGCTGAACCACCTCATCAGTACACTGCCCTTGTGAGAATTATTGTGATTTTACACCTAAAATTCCATTCTGGATGTGCTGCAGAATTCAGTACTCGTCATGACGTTACTAAGAAAGTGACTTCTACAAGTTGTCCTCTGACACCCGTGAGGCCATTGTGGCACATGCATGCTCACACATGTAGACACACATATATAAACAAAAAGGAGTAAATTTCAAACAGGCTTATAGAAGTAGATAGTTTCTGGCAACTATGAGAACTCAAGGAAATTGCTTCTTTTTCATCATCTCCAGTCCTATCTTGGAAAACTTAGTGGCAATCATGGTACAGGCTCTGTGCAGACATCTTCCCATGAGTCTCATGTATGCAGTCCAGATGCTGGGATTTCTCATAGAGACACTGTTTAAAATGACCAGATTTTACATACATACATAAATAAATATAAGCAGACACACACAAACATACAAATTGTGCTTTTTATTACTAACCTCATATTTTAAGTATTCATTATGTTGTTTGAGCAGATGCCAATTATTCAACAAAACCTTTATTGAGATGTGGGCCCTAATATGTTTTCTTACACTAGGATGTTGAGTCTACTTTCTTATGAACTTCCAGAGAACACAAATTCTTGGTCAGTGAGTTAAGGATTCTCTCTAAATTACAATTTTGAAAATGGATAAAATATGCATCCTATTCATGCATTACACTGAAGAAAGGAGATTGGAACGTGGAAGAAAAACAACACAGACAGACACACAAAATAAGTTTAAGGTTATAAAAATAAAAAGTTTAAGGTTAAAAAAAATCCCACTAGCCTACAAGTCACCTTCACAACAAGGTCATGATAGCAACATTCTGATGGCAAATGATTCCTCCAAAAGTGTGTATAAAGCGAGCTGGAGAGATGGCTCAGAGGAGGAAGTGCGTATTGCACAATCACATGGACCTGCTTTATGACCTCCAAAATAAACACCAATGCAAGGTGAGCAGCATTGTGCTCTGCCTGTAATCCCAGGACATGGCAGGCAGAGACTTAGGGATCCTAAATAAAGTGCCAGCAAGACTGGTGAACTCTAGATGCACCTGAGAGGCCCTGCTTCAATGAACAAAGTAGAAATCAATCAAGGGTGATACCTGGTATTAACCTCTGGGCTCCATATGGATGTGCATTCATGGACTTACACACACACACACACACACACACACACACACACCCACACACACGTACACCTTGGCACATATGAATGCATATGCAATGACTACATACATATACAAATATAAAAACAGTTAGACACACCAATGAATACAAAAGCACAAAACAATTCAAAAACAAAACTAAGAAGAAACAAAGGAGCCAGACTAAAGGCATCGGTGAAAGTGTATAATACCAAATAGACACTGAAATATTCCTCGGTGAGTCGCCACCTCCTCACTATGACATAGACACAATCTGTTTCTGTCTAAAGTCATGGGGTAATGCATGGTATTTGATTAAATTAATACTGCCCAGAAGAAAAGATACATTCCTTTGCTCCATTTTAGAATACTATCTCCGTCTATTTTCTATAGCAGTCACAAAGTACTTGATACTAGGTTTAAGTGCATATAAGGAGGACTTCCATGCTGTCATTTAATGCAGACTGGGAATCAGTTAGGAAAACAAGAACCTGAAAATCAGGTCTCTCTTTTTATACAGCTGTCCCTAGCATTTTAAAGTTCCCATGCTCATTATCCCATTTAATCCCAGGTTTCCCCCACTGCCAAATGCCACCACCACATCTTCACCATTAGCTTTTATAACATGGACTATTTAGAGAGGACACATTCCAGCCACAATTCTCCTCCTTTGACTCAGAGAAGAAAAGCAGATTATCCATTTTCATCTCCAAAAATTGCTGTATCTTTTGGGTGTTAGGCCATTTTAGAGAGTGCCTTTGCTCAGAATAATGTGGTCTTGTTTGTGAGTATCAGGAAGAACACTTTGTTTTAAAGCAAGATAGAACTGGTTTCAAATACTCCAGCTTCTTATCAGCAGTTATGCACTTTATCAGAAGCATCCACGTCCCGTGGCATAGGCTGTTTGGGAGAAGAGCTATCTGGATAATGGATCACAGAACAAACCTGATTATCATTAAGCATATGGAGAGGTTCAAGACTCAGCCTAAAACCTTCTGCTTTCTATCGTTCTTGTGTTTCTTCCTTTCCCGTTTACATGTCTTCTCTAAGGAATAAATCACTGGAAGGTGGAACTGGCAGAAGTTCAATTAATCAGGCTGTTGCTCTTACATTAAAACCCTTGACTCTGAGAGAAGTTCTGAATATTGGGAACTCAATCAAGGTCCCAAGTTGGGCCTGGCTCAGGCATCCCTCTTTACAAACAACATTTTAAAGGACCTCAATGCTATGGTTCTTCATGTATACACCAGCGAAATGTAGTTATTCCAGGACTTTATAGCTGAGGGGCAAAGGAAACTTTCAAAGTCTCCATTTAGTCAGTAACAACCTCTCTCTCTAAACTGCTTCCTGGCCAAGAGATTTGCTTTGCCAGGTGTCAAGCCGAGAAAAAAATACGTGTTCTGTTTAGCTGTGGGATGACCTCTCTGACCCAGAGCCACCAGTGGAATTATGGTTTGTAAGACTGGCTTAAGCACCTTCCAATCTCTTAACACCTTTGGCATGGCATCTCCATTTAGTTCGACTTTATCCTAATGTTAATGGTTTGATATTCACACTGGTGGCTCAAATATTTTTCTTTGTAGTTGTATATTGTATGATATTGTCTATTATTCTGTGTAGAACAATTGTTTAAGAGTGGTAGAGCTAGATCACGTGACGACACTACTAATCTGGTATGTAAACTTCCATTTGGTTCTTTCTAGTTGCTGTATTCCAAATGGCATGCTGACTGTGAGCCAGTGGCCACCGCTCTCTACATCTAAAAATAATTGAAAGTATATTACATAACTTTTATTTCTAGAAACATGTCTGCTCTTGTCTAGAGAAAGCAACAGACTTACCTCAAGGGAAATTATAGCTGAGTCAGGGAGCGGAAGACAATCTGGACAACCTGTCTCAGTAATGATTAGCAAAGAGAAGAGGGCCCAAAGGAAAAATAACAATGGGTAGTTTATTTTATTTTGGGCAAAAGCTTATGTCATTTATTATATTTTTCTATTTTTTTATTGCAAATAGATTTTTTCATACAATCTCTTCTGATTAGGATTTCCACGAGCTCATTTCTCTGAGATCCTTCTCATCCCACCTCACCTACCCTCCACTTAAAAAAAAATTATCATCTTTGAGTGAGGAAGAAAGTTAAAAAGGGAGGTGCTTGATTTCGCTGACAGCAGTTGGCAGACAATGGAGCTGGCAGCACCGGACGAAATAAATGTTCCTGCTCATTCTGTTCAAGGTGGAGCTCCCTTTGGTCATGCTAAGACTGATTACATCACTGTTCTGCTGTACAAGCCTGCTTTCTTTCTATAATTTCTCCCAGCAGTGAGCCACACAGACTTGTATATCAACAAGCACTTAAGCCAGACATGTCGATACATCAGTATTCACCCTTTTTATCAGCAACATTCAGAGATTGAGGTTTGGTGAATGCTCTTTTATTTTTCCTGTAGTATTCTGACAATCTCTATCCCTCTCGGCAACCACATTGTTACCTCTCTGGATCGTTAAGACTGATATAAATTATTTCAGAAGTCATCTAAGCTACTTGAAGTCAGTATCAACCAACTCTGGGATAGGCTCTATATCTGAATAGTTCTACTTGGGCTGTAGAGAGAGCTCAGTAGGTAAGAGCACTTGTTGCTCTACCGGAAGACCTCATTTTGGCTCACAGTACATCCACTGGGGCTCTACTGGCTTCTGTATGAAACTGCACTTATGCAAAAGACAGAAACATATACACAAAAATAAAAATAAAAATAAATTTTATCCAAATAGTCCTGCTAAGTAAAAATGCATTCCATTCCCTTTTAGTAACCTTCAATGCCTTCCTGTGTTTCCCAGTCCAATGTATTTGGTGGAATCTGCATTATCTGACTAAAATGTTTGACTCTCATGGCAATTTACCAAATCATTTTACTAAAATAATTTTCTTTTAGATATGTAATTTGACTATGTGCCTTATTTTTTCTATACATTTATTCCGATTGTGAGTATAAAACTACTTCATTTCCCACATTTCTGAGGTCTTAGCTGAGTCATTAACCACATAAAGTTTTTTTGCATGTATGTGTGTACACCAAGATTAGACAGTTATTTGAAGGTGTTCAGATATTAACCTTTGCTTTTGCTAATTTCTACGTAACGTACTTGAATGAAAACTTAATAGCAAATATTTTCATTGAAACTTCAACTTACCCCATTGAAACTCTAATTACCTGTATCCTTTCCACGTTAATTACATCTTCCGTAAAGGAAACCAGGGCTGTTTGATGTCATAGCCTCAATACTACTATAAGTTTGCCTTTAGTAAAAGGCTGGGCTATTAGTAAAATAAAAGACTAAGAAAATCCTGTGTTCTAGGTTGGTAGTATACAAATCTAGGCTGCAATTCATAATAGGACTTATTGACTTTCACACGAAGACCAAGAAAACTATAAAAACAAATTTGAAAAAATTTCTAGAAAATATTTGAGCTTATAGACAACTCTAAGACCCAATAAGTGGCCCTAAATTAAAAATATTGCTTTGCTTCATCTTTGGATGTTATATAAATGTAGCTTGTGAACATTACATTTGTTCTATTTGTGTATATGTAATATATTCTAAAATGGTAGATTTTACCTTTCTTAAATATAAGTTGGCAATATGACTAACTAAAGAGGAATAAGTAATTTAGATCACCCAGGCATAACTCAGTTCAAAGTTACCAATCTTCAAAACACTTATTTTCTCAGTTTGAAATTTATTATGGTAAATAAACACAGACCAAATTGAAGTCATTATCATGCCTAAATAAAGAAAAGATCTGTGACTTGTAGCTCATTAATAGATGTATCAAATAAGATGAAAGTCAACAAGCTACCCCAAAATCAGTTTCACAGGATAAGAACAGCACATTTTGGAGCCTAGATCCAAATGATACGGATCACAGAAACAATTATTTTAATTTGAGTATACTTCAACTTTTGTCTTATCCATCCATATGATGCAGCTGCTTCCCATACCTACAATTTATTGAGAAGTAAATGAAGCAAAATCTAGCTTAGTGTAGCAGAATGGTGGAATGAAACTTCTGTACATTGATAGGTACACCATCAGACCCTGTATTGATGACTTTTAATATATGTTTCATTTGAGACGATATTCATGAGTAGTCATGACACAAGGGACCTCAGGCTCAGCAATGGACGTTTACATACCAAATAAGTGGTAGAAACAGTTTTATAAGCAAATTCAATATTTTAATAACTTTCATTTGTTTTAGTGTAATTTCAGTTACTCCAGAGAGATGAATAATTGAACAAGAATGAATATTTTCCATAATGCTCTTTTAAAGATTCTTTACCTACATAGGTCCCCCCCCCCCAATTTTTTTGTTAAAACGTTGAGGATAGACATCATAGTTAATCCTAGAGCTAAGAACTAATTTAATCACTTCTTAGGAAAAAATATCAATCTCACAGTTTGGTCAGAAATCAGAGGATAAATGAGGTTTCTTCCTGCTGCACATTTTCCTGATGCATATATAATATCAATCAAAATCGTTCTTGATGACTCAGTGGAGAAAACAGCAGGAGCATCTTCAACATCCAGCAGGAAGCCTAAGCTGTATCTTATTAGAGGCATTATTTGATGCTCACAGAGTACCTTGGCGAAGTTCAAACTTCCCCAGCTCATTCTAATGCTGTGCTCCATCTACATCACAGGTAGAAATTGAGCCAAATCCTTGCCTAGCACAGGCAGGAAATATATGTTCACTATTCAGAGGATGGGTGAAATTTACTTTTGTGAAGAATATTTTTGTTTCAAAGTGAGGTGAAAGGTCTTAAAGTTTCTTTCAACTTCTAAATGATAGGGAGTGGTTATTTCGCATGTCTACTGCAGCAAAGTACTAAGAGTCAAATGGTGCTCAGGGCTTCATCTTTTGGATCTAAACACTACCAGTTCTGGGAGAAGATTGGTGATAAATCTTGCTTAGTGAATCTTCTAGTGCTAACTAATCACTGTTTTACCTAATAGACAATGAGTGATCCCATATGATATCAATAAACAACAATTAATAGAATAACAATATACCACACCTCATATGAATTTATATATCCATATGAAATCTACTCACCATCAAACATTCAATTACACGTTCAAAGCCTTTATAAATGTATACTACATGTGAAAAGCAACTTTCTTGCTTGGATTTGTGATACCCACTGCTGATTCTTGACAATAAGGTTTTATTGATACCTGGCATTGTGTAAATACTAGTAGAGTTCATGAATGTGAATCTATCTTTGCTTTTTTAGGATTGAAATTTCTTTCTATCCTCCCCTTAACACACACACACACACACACACACACACACACACACACACACACACTTGCACACACGAACATTTTTCATAAATATATAGATATCTGTACCTACACAGGGAGTTTTCATTTTTCTCTGTGTCTCTAGTGACTGGACCTCTCTGACCTGTCCTTAAATAAATACAGTTCCATGATGGCATGCTTTTCTGATGAAGTAAATCATTTTTTATGAAGGCTTTTGCTTTCACAACAGAATTTTTTTTCTTTTGTTTTTCTCCAAACTATTCTTGTTTGTAATCAAGAGTAGTTGGTAAGAAATACATTGTGACTATCTACCATTATAGACATTTTATACAACTTCTTATATGATGGTACTTAAAATATTCCAGATACCTTGCCTTTCTTTTATCTTTCTGTCTTTCATTCTCTGTTCTCACTCTTACACAATTTATTTTATGTTTTTGGCAATGTCGTTGAGCTAAGAGATGTACTGATAGTGTGAAAAACTTAAGTGAGTCATAAATGCCTTCCAAAGGTTAGCATTTCAGTCATTAGGATCTGCACAAACAGTCCTTCTCTCACGTATAATGGAGAAAATCCAAGAATAAAAGGGCAGAGGACGAGTAAATTTAATCTCCCTTCATGACCCAGGGGAGCCATCATCTCCTCCGTTGAACCACTAGGAATCCGGGCTCAACCTTTCCTCAGCAGACTGACACATACAACTTAGTTCTCATGTCTCTGGACTTGGATTGAATTAAAATATCAGCTAGTTTATGAAAGGTCATGGATCTCAGATTATTTGAAATTATAATAATAAGCTATTTGGTTTGTTTCACAGGAGAACTGAGTCTCTAATATCTAGTGTCTATCTGTGTGTACTTTTTGATCTTTTTTGATTAACCCTGAGTAGACACTATTATTATGCTATCTTAATGTGCTTGCAGTCACACAGATAGGAAGCTTGCAGAATCACAATCATAAAGTCACAAAGTGCATCATCCAATTTCATGCCTTTAATCACTCTCTATACTTCTTTTTGAGCAAATAATCAATGTACCTTTGATAATAATAATGTCTATCTAATTCTAATAATACTTGTGTTACCATCTTTTTTAACAAATGGTGAAATAAACAGTGAATTTAAATTGAACATTCAGAAACTACCTACGGTCAGATTTTGTCTGTGTAAAATTTTTAAAAGTCATATCCATTAAATTTTTTATTGCGGAGCCTACAATATAATAATTAACTTTGATATATTTAAAGGTATTTCACCTGTTTAATCCAACAAGAATTGATATGTCTTGTAGACAGTTAACATGCCTCCTTCAATAATGAGCCTATTCATTATATATAAGAATTAACATTGATCATGGTCCTTTTTTTTTAATATAAAATAAGTCTCATTTCAGCAGTCATGATTCTATGTATGCCAACAGCTAAGATAGGAATGAGGTTTAAAAAAAAAGACATTGGCTATGAAAAGAGAATTTTAAACAAAAAGTAACTAGAGATTTAAAGAAAATTTATGGCTCTGGGTTATTATTCAGACAGCATGAAATTGAGAAGTAATTTGGTCTTGCGGGTAAAACACAGGAAAGTCAGAAATTGTGAGCTCTTTAAGTACTATTTTATATAACTTTTCCCACATAGCTTCTCAGTCTATGAAATGGGGATCATTTAAATGTTGTCCAAAAGAGGAATCAAATTTAACACTAAGCAACTCATACAAAAACGTACTAAACAAATATACATTACTCTTAAAAATCTCATCATCTGACTCTTTGCTATTCATTGTGTGTGTCCATAAACCAGCTACATCAGCATTGTCTTTAGCATCTTCGAAATACAGACTCTCTGGTCTCTTTCCAGAGCTGTGACATCAGAATCTGCTATTTAAAAAAAAATCTTTATGCACCATAGGGACACATTAAGATATTTTAAGAACAACCTAGCTCTGAGCTGGTCGGATCCAGTGTCTCTCCTCCAAGAGTGGACCAATGCAATGAGAGAGCACCTATCATCAGGAGTACTGTACCAGCTCTAAGCTGGTCTGGCCAGAGATGTTCTCAGGGCCTGGGGCCAGGCAAGAAGGCCTACAGGGAGTAAGGAACTTCAGCTGGAGTCCTTGCATTCCCTTTTTCTTTCTGAACCTGAATAGGACAGGCAGGCTGAAAAGGATTGGAGTGGCAAAGCCCTGGGTGCATACAGGTTCTGCCTCTAGTCCTCAGTACCAGGCACTCAAAGTGGGAGGTGGCAAGGCTGGCTTCCAGGTGTGAAAGATGGCCCCACAACTGCTGACCTTGGAGAATGCTAATCGCGAATCCCCATGGTGGGTCCCTTCTGTGGGAGCACATTCTACGCCTTCAGCCAATAGCCTTTAAGATCCCAGCCCACTTGGGCATGGTCTCTTATAGTATAAAAAGCAGTGGAAACCCTGCACCCACTCTCTTGCTTCTGGCTCCCGCTTCTGCCTGCTACACACTATTCTTTTTCGCTCAGGGGACTGTTTTTCAGGAGAGTCATCTGTAAGTTTTCCCCTTAAATAAATAACTCTTTTATTATCCATAATTCTGAACTGGTGTGGGATGTTTTGTGACTTATGCCTTCAGGTCCCCAGTTGGAGATATAAAGGGCAAAGAAGGTACACCTTCCCAAGCCAGGTATTGTACAGGAAGTCAACTTTTGTGTTGGAAGTAGAGGGAACAGATGGAGTAAGATAACAGTGGTCAGCAGAGAAAGAAGTGCTGGCTCACACAGTTTGGAAAGGTCAAAGGCCAGATAGTATGAACAGAATTTTATGTGATGATGTAGATGTACACACCTGTGTATTCTAGTCTAGTGCAGCCACGTTGGTTCAATGAAATATTCAAATGTGGCTAGCAAGATTGAAACATACAATTTTTAAATTTGTAGAGTCACAGATATCCGGAACAAACTACAGAATGAAACTACAGAATGACTACCAGAACTGCTGTAGTATTTTCCTTTCCTGACCATAAATTCACTACAGCCACTATTAAGAAATTCCTAAACTTCAAGGACCCGCCAGAGCATGAAGAACAGATGCTATAAATGGGCAATGGGGATGAAGAAGATCAGGAGTAGATTAAAGGCTGCTCTGGCCAATCCACCATGGTCCTAGACTACAAAGGAAGCTTCATGGACTTCTGGTAGATGGTGACCTCCTGGGGTGACTAGACAAGAAAGTCAT
Organism: Microtus oregoni; assembly: GCF_018167655.1. Classification (NCBI taxonomy): domain Eukaryota; kingdom Metazoa; phylum Chordata; class Mammalia; order Rodentia; family Cricetidae; genus Microtus; species Microtus oregoni. The sequence continues at coordinate 5,271,889 of NW_024543059.1, forward strand.
TCCTGTCTACTCTGACATTCATGTGGACAAGAGCAAATAGATGCAGAGGTCCTTATGTCCTACCAGGAGCTTATGCAGATTGGCTCCTGAACCATCAAATGCTGCTCAATCAGCAGGAACAGGACTGGAGGCATGCACATCTCCTACACCTACTATTCTGGCTCACCTGACTGCTGTATCTGCCAGGCAGCATATGCATCCCTTCACATGAACAAAGGGAACCTCTGCTATGTTTGACCTCATCTCTGCTGTATTGAATAATTGTGCCCACAAAGCCTGAAAATCCTTCATCAACTAGAGCTTAATGCTTCTTTGGCAAACCTATATAATTCCATCTGTGGGAAATTGGTCAAGTCACACAATAAATGCCACCTACTTAATTACTTACACCAGCATCAGGAACACAGCTTGAACCATCCTGGAACTTCTGTCTTCAAACCCACACCAAGGATAAATGCTACTTATAAACTCCCTTTTTGCTGTCCCTTCTTACTTCTACCCAACCACTTCCATCCATTTTTGTGTTTATGTATGTAGCCTTACAAAGAGGAACTCAGCCATAGTCCCAATTATGCCAGAAACTGACTTTCAGTATAGGCTATATTGAATATTAAATTATTACTTCATACTAACAATGGTTGAGAAGTATGGGTCCTATGATATGCAAGATCAAGTACTCCCATTTTAATCAACTTCTCTTCCAAACTCCCAACCTCCATCAGTATATTTAACAATGTTTTGCTGATTGGGGTGAGAACGTCCCCCATAGGCTCATATATTTGTATGCTTAGTCCGCACTTGGTGTATTGTTTGGAAGGATTTGGAGGAAATAAGTCAATGATGAATGGCTTTAAAGTTTCAAAAGAATATACTAAGCCCAATCTCTGTCTCTGTCTCTCTTTGTCTCCTCCCTGTCTGTCTTTCTTCCCTTGGATGTTTGTACCATTTTTTTCTAGTTTATTTTAGTTTATTGAGACAAGCCTATTTAATATTTTTCTAAAACATAAATTTAAATAATCTTTAGCCTCACTGAAATTTAAAATCAAAAAACATTCTTACTTAGTCATAAAATAAGAAACTAACATTCACAATTTTTATAAGAGTCACGGTTCAAAAGTAACTAGAGTACTAGTGTACTCTTAACACTGCTCCTATAGCCAGATCTTCTTGTGTTTCTTAGATTCCTCAAGTCACGTATGCCTGGCAATCTTCTAAAGTCAATATCATCACTGCACTTTCTCCTCAAAGTCAACTTTACCATGAGGTAACCAGGAGTCTATCAACATTTCATTCCTGAGTTTCTCTTTTGTTTCTTACTCAACAAGTTTGTGCTATATGAAAAGGCTTATGCTAGTGTTTATACTGGAGATATCTGAACAAGATCTGACATCCAGCAGGCAGGATGACCTTGAAAAGACAAGCTAAGCACAGAGCCCTGAGAGTTGAAGTTGTGGGTCCTATGTGATGATCATCACTGTCTCCACTTCGCTAAGTATTTGTCCTTTGATATTTTAATGTCTCTTGCCATGTCTATCTGACACCACAAACATGTTATTTTTCCACTAAATAATACTATACTTGCCAACTTACAAACAGATTTGAAGTAATCCTAAAATAACTCAATCTCCATCCATTTCTTGATGCTCAAAGTGGATACACATGCCTTGAAAGGGCACCTCAGAGCTCACAGAGACAGAAAATGGCAGATGGTTACAGAAGTAGAAAGAGTTTATTTTAAAAATAATTCTAATATTTTGTCTTTTCTCTGACTATGAGTATATCAAAAAATACACAATAATAAAAGAAAAATATCTATTTTTAGAAGACATTAGTATTTTATATATTTCGTTTTAAATTTTATTTAATATATAAGTAGGGTAGGAGGCAGTCCCAAAAATTTGAGTACAGTGAAACTCAGGATGTGTTTAATATGAGTTCAAGCTTGGGAAACAGGTTCTCAACTTACTTACCTCCAAAAGTCAGTTGTTGTGTAGATTCTGAAAATTAATCATAATTTCTCAATTATTTTAGTTTATTTACTTGTAATATACATTTGTAAAATACATTTGTTATTCTCTGACTAAAATAACTTGATATTCACCTGTCACTAGAAAGAACAATACCATTAGGCAATAACTGAAAGTGGAACAAAGATATTTCTACCACAATAATTGCCATTATTATCATTCATACTGTTTTACCTAGCTAACTGAAGAAACAGTATAAATGCGGAGGCCCAAAAATGTGAACCTATTTCCTCCTTATCTGAAGTTCAGAGAGTTTGAGGTTGCTCTACATTTTTGACAACAGCCAGGGCTATACGTCCTGCCCCAGGATGTGGTTACTCGGTTCTTTTGCCATTAAGATGGCCCATACAGGGTAGATGCACTCCACCCTGACAAATGATCAGGATATACTTCTGTTCCTTCTTTTGAAACTGAAGGTTTGACTTTGGAAGTGGCTGCCTTCAGGATATTTGGTCTAGGGTACGTTCACTGCCTGAACACAGAATGATAGTGACTTGATATCTCAAGGTACTGAAGCAATTAACTGTTCAAGTTGCCCTTTGTCTCATGAAAGAAGTCTTTTGCTGCCTTCTTCCCCCTTTTGTATTGGGATATAAAGGTATACGGAAAACTAAACCCAAGGGTTTTCAGCATTCACAGGAACTCCCTCCCAGTACTGTCCTATGCTTTCTGTTTTATTATTTTTACTTGCATCCTCATCCTCTTTACTACTTTTATGATCTCCATGCCCCTCCCTGGTAGGTGTTATTTTTGCTGAGGTTGGTCTCCGACATAGAGATTATTGGACAGAGATGGAAGTAAAGGCATCCCTGTATTTACTCTTGTTTAGTTAAAGGCAACACACTTTGCCTATAATACCACTTTTATCTTTCATTTCTTTTCACTTCTGAAATTATTTATTCTTCCTTTCAACTTTACACACTGTCTCTAATCTACATTTAAAACTTTTAATAAAAATGAATCATTGCAGCGTATTAGTAGCCCACCGCTGATACTGTCTGGAGGGGCCGGACCTAGAGGTAGAAGCTTAGAGACTTAGGATAGAACCAAACACGACTGGGAAGTGGGAAAAGTCAATGAAATTGTTCCTAATAATTTTCTGCTGTGCTCATAGATTTGTGTCTACTCCAATTGTTATCAGAGAGACTTTATTCAGCAACTAATAGAAACAGACACCTACTGCCTAATGTTGCAGAGCTTAGGAAATCCTGCAGAAGAGTGGGAGGAAGAATTTTAGGAACAAGAAGGGTGAAGAACATCACAAGAGAACACACAGAATCAACTAACCTGTGTTCATAGTAGTTCATGAAGACTGAACCAACAACCAGGGAGCCTACATGGGACTAACCTAGGTCTTCTGCATATATTTTACAATTGGAAAGCTTGGTCTTCTTGTGGGACTTCTAACAGTGTGTACAGGGGTTGTCTCTGACTCCGTTGACTGCTTTTGGGATCCTTCCTTATACCAAGTTGCCTTGGCTAGCCTTATTTTGCTGTGTTGTTTTTGCTTTATTATTATATTGTAAGTATCATATATTTATCACTTAGAATCCTCTTTGTTTTCTGATAAAAGAAAGAAAGGGATAAGAACCAGATAAGATTATGGTGGGGCTAGAAGGAGTAGAAGGAGGAGAAAATACAGTCCAGACATAAAATGTGAGGGAATTTATATTTTTTTCTGTATTCAATAAGATGAAAAATAAATACATAAATAGAAATAAGGGAAAACATAAAAAACAAAGAATGAAACTGGGCTGCACACAGTATTTTCTCTTTGTTTGTAGAACCTAATGGCCTCTTAATTTCCATTTTAATACTGAAAAGTGTATATAAATTAATACATGCATCATACATGCATACATACACACCACACACAAATACACACACAGAGACCACACACACATGCACACACCACACATACACATATACACATACATAATAAACACACACACACACACACACACACACACATCTAGACACAGGATTCTCCATGTAGCCCAGGTCTTGAACTTTCTGTCCTGACACTCAGCCTTCTGTGTTCTGAGATTATAGATCTGTGCCCGAACATCCAGATTATTAATGCCCTGATCAATATGGCAGTATGGCATTCATATGGGCACAGAGGATTTTCTTCTACTGTCCTTCAACTAAACAATTGTATACACCTGCATAGGTTATTTATTGCATCTTCCCTTGAACACTGTTGCAGTAAAAATTTAGTACATAAATGCATCCCTTTTCCCAATACGATAAATTTATCATGCCTGGGAATAGCTGTTCCCACTCTTCTTAAGGGCATTGTTTTTAATTTCTTGATGCTTCCTTCGGTACAATCTATGAATCCTTCTAATAACTCAAGACAACCTGAATTGTAGTCTACATGCATACACTTATCTTGTGTCACTTGTCTCTAAATAAAGTCACCCATCCCACCAACATCAGCTTTTCTTGTAAAGTCTTTCATTTCACTTTCCAGCTCCCCGTTCCACAGAAGTTAGTGCCACATCAGGTCACTTTTGTAGAACCAGGGAGTAACTAACACTATCAAGTGTCATCTCTGTACCTCTTTATTTGGTGATTACCCTTATTCATGTCACTATTCACTATTAAAGGCTTAGTCTGTGATGGTATTGCCAACCATTTGCTTTAGATTATGGAGGACTCTTGCCTACCCTAATGATTTTTGGGAGTGCTGTTCCCACTTCCTCAAAACCTTGTCCATTGCCTAGTGGCTTGGTGAAAGAACTGTTCATATTTATGCTCTTATGCCGTCTTCTGCAAACATGTACCATTTTCTCTCTACCTTGTTTATGGTTTATAGGCATTTGATCAATCTGATAATTATATTCAATGGCATCGATGACAATCTTTGTTTTTTTTCTTCAAAGCTCAGAGTATTCATATCTTTCCAGGCTCATGAATATTTCCCAGAGGTCATTTTGAAAGTTAACTCTTATTGCAAAAGAAACCATTCCTATGTTAATACACATCAATAGATATGTTAGTACATTTTTAGATTAATCTTTAATCCTTCTATGGATTGTGGTATCTTCAAAATTTGTTTAGTCTCTTCTGAAGTCTCTTCTAGAGCAAGTCACACTTTGGCTTGATCTTTTCACTTCCTTCCTAAATGAAGAGAGCCCTAGTAACCACAATTCATTATAAGTTTATATTGGCTACTGGATATGTAGGCAAGAATAAAGATCCTGGGAAGGCTCCTCTCATTCTGCTAGATAACACAGTCTTTATCATATTAAAGTAGTCTGGGAGCATCAGTCTTTGACTGATAAAGTGCATCCTTCTTTAATCTCAAGAGTTTCCATAGAAGGCAGAGGTCTAACATTTATAAACATGTTAAGTATCTTTATCCCAAGCTTCCTGATATCAGCTTTTCCTGTTTGAGGTTCTGATCTTGGTATAGCAGAATTGTTACGGTTTGAAAATTTAATGACTTCTTGTTTTAAACTCCATGACTCATATAATTAAATTCTGGGCCTGATCTTCAATTTTCTCTGCCCTGTAAGTACAGAAGTTGAGAATCTCTTTCTGTGATGTCTAGGAAGCCCTATATCTTTTACAATTTTCTTTCTATTGATGATTTAAAGTCTCCTGTCTTTAATTTTCAATTATAATTCATTGATAGGACCCAGAAATATAACTGCATGGCACTTACAATGTGTCTTTCCACAAACATCCCTAATACAGAAGCAAGTGTTCCAGTGAGTTCTTTACTACCCTCTAGCCCATTAAAGCTCACATTAGAAAACAGTGTTCATTCTATCACCATACAGTCAGCTAGAGATGAAGAACTCCCAATCTCATTTCAAACCTGATCCCCAGTACTACTCTATCGACCAATCATATAGGAGATGGATTTTTAAGTGCAAAAGTGTGCACAGGAGGTATGTTGTCAAGTAGAGAGGGCTCAGCATAAGCTACAAAGAGCTCTCAATCTGGATACAGTTTTAATGTTTTCATGAATTAGGTAAATAGTCCTTACCTTTGAAAGTCCCTTATCTATCACTCATTCCAAATGGGCTTCTCCAAGCAGAATGCAAACCCGAGACAAGTTATTAGAGATCCAAAACATAATTCAGCTTTTAAAACCAGTAGGAGAGGAATTTTAAAATCTGCTGCTAAATACTGTGAAAGTATTTTTTAAAAACCTTTATATCATGGAACTATGTTTCATTGAGTTTATTCCTCAGACCTACAGTGAATATCTCGCAGAATCTATTGGGTCTGTATTAAGATGCTCAAACTCTAATCTTTCTTCTTTGCTTATATTTCCTTCTAAAATTCATATCTTTACCAGCATTGTTCACATTTTATAACTAAAACACCATTCATATTCTGTTCAGAATCCTCAGAAATTATATTATGTGTAAACATATAGTTATATAAAAATTTTCTCCCTGCATACATATGTCAAGTTTCCATTCCATTATTTTCAATATATAGTGCATTTGTATTTTAGAAAAGTAGTATATTTAATGTTCAGAAATATTGAAATCAAATTATAGAATATGAAATAAATGATCCATATTTATTTATTACACATTTCTTAAACATCCAGTTGAAAACTACAACATGAGCCACATATAATGGCTCCTTATCATTTGGGAGGCTGAGACAGGAGAATTGCAATGTGGTTACGCAGTATTTTTTGAGGAAGTCTTGGATATATAGTAAGACTCTATCTCTAATATTCCAAAGAAATAATGATGTGAAAATTCTCTCTGTATTCTGTGATTACCACTGGTTAATAAAGGAATTACTTCAGGCCTACAGCAGAGTTATAGGGGAACAGAGCTAGGATTGTTGGAAAAAAGAAGGGCAGAGTCAAAGGGAAGCCATGGAGTTGCTGAAGAAGACAGGCGTGCTAAAACTTTGCTGGTTGCCATAACCTCGTGGTGATGCACAGATTAATGAAGGTGGGTTAAATCAATATTTAAGAGTTATCCAATCAGAAGCTAGAGCTAATGGGCCAAACAGCAAATTAAATATACAGTTTCTGCACGATTATTTCTGTTCTGGGTGGCAGGAACAAACAAGTGACTCTCTACTCCTACAAAATAAAAATTAACAACTAAAATAAAATATCTAGAAGAAGAGAATAGTTAACATAAAAGAGCTTTGAGAAGCAAGCAATAAAGTATCTAGGTCTTGCAGGCAGTGGCAGCCACAAATTGTCTTTGAATTTAAAGTTCTTTAAGCAATAAAAAACAAGCAGAGAACAACTACATTTTACACATAAAATTTATGTTTGATTAGTGCCATATATATTTAGTCATGAATTGCTAGGTTGTAAGTTCTTGAAATCAGGGATAATATTTCTAAATCATACTATGTCTCAAACCTAGGATCTGTCATATAAAGGTAACCTTTCAGGCATCTCAAAAGTACACTCAAAGTAAATAAAGAATTTATTGAATATCAAAAACAAGGAGAGCACTGAACATTACAACTGATAAGTATTTTATTATTAATCCTTTATCTCCTCATTATGAGATTACTGTCTCAAATATTAGTGTTTTCAATAATCGTTTTCTAAAATATTTTGGATTCAAAAATCAACTAAGGCACACAACTTGGTTAATTGACATAAATGCTATGTCTTTTGTAGGAACCTCATGTTAAGTTGATACTTTCGTAATCAGAATAATTTCTGTCCGTAAAGAAGCAAAAGCAATTAAGATAGAGACTTCAGATATAAAGTCCAAAGCTAATGGGGTATAAATCAATAACACACTCCATTTGTGTTAGACTCAAAGCCTCCCTTATGAAGGAGACAGAGATCTGAAGTAAGACCTTCTGCTAAAGAGAGGGTTATTTGCTTACTTATTTATTTTATCAAAAAAGAAAGAGTAGTAGGGTTTTATGAATTTTACATTGATAAAATTCATAAAATTCATAAAGAACTAACAAGTTTAAGGGAAAACAGAATCAATTTATTTCCCTTAAAATACAGAAATATCCCAATGAACTTATAGTTGTAGAAATCAATGCACTTTTAAATGAAGTCAACTTGAAATTAGAATGCCATCGTGGACAAGGTATAAAGCACAGGCTTGAAATATCTAAAGTGGAAAGACAGCACACTTCAGTTTGCCTATTGACGGTCTTGTAATCTGGGGGAAGGAAGCAGAGCCTAGCTGTTTGATGGGTGCTCATCACCTAAGAAGGAATGATCCATCACATCAAAATCATCTGCTTCCTACAAGGAGCCAAATGGTCAATAGACGCAAGACTGTGTTGGAAATCACAGCCTTCCCACCAGTATTTACACCTACATATGTCTGCTATTTCAATGTCTCTGGATTGGTGGCTGAGGTCATCACTGAGGTAAAAGAAACTCTAAAGTAATACAGCCTGGCAAAATAGATTTCAACACTTTAAACATAAAGGTATCTAAGTTACATAAGAATGATAAAATGTTCTCATTATTTTCTTTTCATTTTAATCTACCATGTACTCTGGGAATTCATTATTCATTGCTTTTTTCCTCTGTATTTTTATGATTTTGAAAGAGTTGATAATAATTACTAAGCTCGGTGTATAGAAGAGCCACTTTACATGGTTTTATTGTAATAGATATGCTTTAGACCAAAGAAGTTGAAAGCATTAATGCGATAAAATACAATTATGCAGCTGAACTATCCTTTGAATTATTGATGCAGTATTGACTAATTTCATATCTTCTATAACAAATGGGCAGAACACACATTTACAGGTTAGCAAGCCCTACCAAGAGTAGAAGTGCACAGTAGCTGAGCCCATAAACCCAGTAATTTTATTACCATATGTTTTATTAAAATTCACTAGATTGCATCAGAGACACAAGGTCAAAAAGGAGCAACAGCAAAAGTAGGTATTTCACCCCAGTTCAAACACATTTAAACAGTTATAAAAACAATGCTCGTTATATAATGCATGTCATTTTAATGATCAACATCCACTTGTGAGGAACTTAAACATGCAGTTAACGACTAATTACTCCAAAGACATTGTTTACGCAACAGACAATTGAAAAAATGGTCTAAACTACAGACAACTCACAGGTCTTCATTTTTAAGACACGCATAGATTATTTCTGTGCACATATTTATTATTTATGTTCACACAACATTTTTTTCTTCATAACTAGTTCACACTTAGAATAGAAACAATGTGTCAAGCTCCTTGTAGCAGTTCTGAATTTTCTGAAGACATTGTTAGGAAATAAATATGTACAAACTTATTTTCAAAACATTAATTGGTTTCTAAAGAAAGACAGAAATAATTTTGGTTTTCTGTATACAGGTATTGTACATGCCATGTGAATGCAGTTTCACGTGTTTAAATATATAAATGCAGACTTCTACAGAAGATCGCAGTACATTGTCTCAGTTTTTTAGATCTAATATGACTCTGGGGAAGTTGCTATACAATACAACTGTGAGATCAGAGTGGTCAACTAAAATGTTGGACTTTCATAGATTTTATATAATTATTGCAAGTCATGAAGACCTTATGAGTTAGAAGTCCAGTATGTGTTTTCTGACATTCCCACAGAGGATCTCAAATCTTCATAGAATTTTTGGGGACACTCTATCAGTTGATAATTTTATAAGATATTAATCTCAGATACTACTGACTAAAAGAGTATGTTTTAAAAAGTACACAAAATATGTCATGTTTTCTGGTTTTCTCCTACAGATTAAATTTTCTGCACTCCACTGAATGATATCTTTTAAAACATAAGTCCAGCTTTCAGGCCAAAAAGCTGCATGCAAGTGTGGCTTTGAAGAAAGAGACCGTGCTAACTTAATTACTTCAATTCTATACAGTGCTACCCCAATGTAACAAGTTTTCTCGAAGTTTCATGTGGTGGTGTACTAAGACTATTCTGAAGAATATGTGGTGTGAACCCTGAGGAAAAGTCTCCAGCTAACTTTATCTCCACACATACTGTGAAAAATGTGAGCGATAGCTTCTAAATTGATGGCAGGTGAGTAATCCCAGAGCTGAGGGATTCCTGTGTTTAATCTGTAGGATCCTACCCAATTTAACCAAAATGGGAAAGAGGGGCACTGTTTCCAAAGTGGGAACCATGTTTCACCGAATGTGTCTTTCTTTTCCATCTTTCCAGGCTAATGTATTTATATTCATGAATAACAACACTTTCCTAGGCGCTGAAATCATTTCTTAAGCTGTACTGCCTTGGTATCCAGTCTCTCTTCTCCCTCAGGCAGGTATCAGTTACTGTTTGAGGACTGTTTGCCAACCCTTATAGAGAGGAATCTCTATCTTGTATATTTTTTATTATCTCTGGCACGAGTATAAATTGTAGTATAGAGCATATACTCAATTATTTCTATTATTAAATGATACATAGAAGTGTTTATGCAAATTATCTGTCCCACTATTATTCATCTGGATCATGGTTCTTCAGTCAAACTAAACAAAAGTAATTTTATTCATTTTATTAGGATGTCTTCAAGCTTTGTGTAACTGGATAGAAAGAGTAACCATGGGATGTATATCTGTGGAAATTAAAATAAAAAGTAACAGGTTTCATGAAAGGCATTCTGGGATAGAGTCCCACTGGAATGTTCTTCCTCTGATCATGGCATTTCCTGGTGTATTATTTTTTTCATTTCCACTTAATTTTTTCCACCAAATGTAGGGTTAAAAACCTTATCATCTCCTTAACATGTCTCCTTACTTTAATCTCTACATACTATTAACTGTAGACTGCTTAATTTTTATTATTTATTCATTCTTTAGAGATGTGTTTATCCAGTATTCTCCATGTATAACAATAGGAACCATAAAAATAAAGCCATATTTCCCTACTTAGCCTGGCTCCTAGTCTATTGTATCAATGGTTAAGATAATTATGGAAGTGTTTGTAACTGAGGGAGTTCACAAATGCCTTTTGAACTGCTTAATATTACAATGTGACCTGAAAGTATGAGTCACATTTCCCACATCCAATCAGCCTAAATAAAACAAAAAAATCAAGAAGAAAATAAAATCCAGAATTCACTACAAACTGGCAACATCCATCTGGGTGAGCAGAAGAAATGTTTTCAAGCATGCCTTTTGAGCAAAGAGCAGTGCTCCATGGACACAGATGACACCAATCTCCACTATGCATGAGGTTTCCCAAGTAAGAGAAGCCAAGCTCATTTGCTACAAAATTGATAGGAAGAAAGGTATCAACCACAGCTTCCTAAACGTTTAGTCTAGATTGCTTAAACTAGAGCCGTGTGTCTCCAAATAATGCAGGCCCAATCCTCCAAGGCTCTGGTAGAGTATCAAGTCTGGATCTAGGTTTGCAGCAGAACATGAAACTGAGGAAGATAGGATAAGAAAGTTCAGTGCTGCTATGGCCACTTTGACTGGCATGGTTTGGCATGTTTGTGTATCTATCATTGTTCCTTCCCTGTGCTTTCCTGTGCACCCTTGGGAGCAGTTGTTTACTACTGCTTGTGGCACTCAGTACAATGGTCTTATCATTATCTGTTAGGAATGAGAATTCAGGAGCTCTGCCTCAAACTGCTGAATTACACAATTCTATGCATGAATCCTGAAACAATGTATTTACAAAACTATAGGCAATTATTATATTCTTTAAGTTTAAAAACTCTGTGGATAAAATCCATGTGATAGAAACTGAGAAGTATATTAGATAAAATTTTATTTTTATTGGCTGCAGAATGTTTAGACTAAATAAAAACAGAATAAATTGATAAACTTTCAAATTAAAGAATGAGAAAACTCTGGTATCTGGAGTCATGTTTGTACATTGTGGCTATCATTTTAACTATGAGAGCAAGGTTGTTTGTATATGGTCAGTTAAAGGACTATGGATATATTGGGCAGGATAGTGGTCACTGCTGTAGACTCATGTGTCTGGTTCAACTTTATATATAACCATTGCATCTAGAAAGGAAAAAGGCATTTTCTTGTCTACACAAGTCTATTAGGAGACTCTCGTGTTGCTGCTTTTTCCCCATTTTACTATTAGAGAACTGAATGACAAATTTGATGGTCTATACAATGCACATTCAGAATTTGATTAACCTTTTAAATTGTTGGTAGTTTTGGTGGATTTAGAAAAGAATGGCCCCCACTCCATGTTCCTGTGTAGGGTGGAACTATTTGAACACGTGCTCTTCAGTGAATGGTAATATTTGGAGGAAGATTTGGAAACTTTAGGAGGTAAAGCTTTTTTTTTTTTCAGAAGTATGCCACTGGGGAGGCTTTCATAGTCTGTAGCTTTGAAACACTTTCAATTTTCTCTTTCTCTGTTTTCTGTTTGCATTTGGAAGTGTGATCTTCAGCCTCCTTTTCGGATTAACGGTTAACATGCAGTCCCTGCCATTATGTGCTCTAATGTTTGCAGCTATAGACCAAAATAACTTGTCTTTAGTACCCGATACATAGACTTTCTCACAGAAATAGAAAAAGATACTAATTCTGCAATTGATATTTATATAAGGAACTATGTTAGGCATGTGTAATGAATTGATCATCTGCATTAGAGAAGAATTTTAATAAGATAGAGAAAAAAGAAGAAAAGCAAAGAAAACAAACATTGACTCAGAAAAAGAAGACAAGGGGGACACAGGTGGTTACAGAAAGGGACTTATGCATCAGACTGGAGCTGAACTTTTAGATCTTTAAAAAATTCTATTGTTATCCTTTACACTCTTTTACCAATGCATATTTATGATGAACAAGTATATTTTTTTATCAATCATACTCTGAAAGATATTTATCCATTCTTCAATGCTAGTTGGTGAAGTCTGAGAAAAAGTCTATGTTTTTGTGGATGGACATGGACTATATCAAGGCAGGGGAAAGAAACTGCACCACAAGAAAAAGGTATCACAAAATAAAAGGCTCACCAGGAACACACTCATCTGCCTAGCATGATCTCACATGCCAACCCCTGAGATCCTGAGATGCTAGAAGCCAAGTGAGTGCAATCACAAAAGGAAAAAAAAAAGATGCCAAAGAGAAGTATCCATCATCAGTGCCTTTGCCGTAACCTGGACAATGCCTCGATGCAAAAAAAAAAAAAAAAAAAAAAAAAAAAAAAAAAAAAAAAAAACTAGAAAAAAATGAAGATAAAATAACTAAGGAGCAGAAACAGCAGAGGAAATCACGTTTTGTATTTTATGTTCCCGAGTAATGATACCCAATATCCCTGAGCTTCCGGTTAAATGAAGTTTAATTTACCATTTATTCTCTCAGATCACATTGTTCATACCTCCCTCTTCTGTTGTTGTCTCTCCCGACTTAATCTGTACAGAGCATGTGATTAATGCGGCATTTATGTCTGTCTCTGAAATGTTCACGAAACAAACAGAAATGGTCCCCCAAATGACCTTTGCTGAACCTCTTGGTACCTTTCCCCCAAATGGATGTTTTAGCATTACAAATCACTTTCATTTTCCTGTTGCCTGACAGAGAGGTTTGAATCTCTTTAGCAAGTCTCCAGCTCCAAACATCACATTTTTTAAAGGATCAAATAAAGTTCATGGTGGCTTATCTCAATTTCCCAGGGATAACTCACATTTTAAAATGAGAAAGCCAGAATAAATCAACAGCAATAGTTTGGAGGTCTCTATTCAAGCCTTCCTGTTTCTATTCCAAAAGGCATCTGAGGCATGATTTCAAGGATATAGGAGTTGAGAAGTCAAGATATTAAGGAGGTGACAAGCAGGTGACTGGGCAAAGCATCATACCTAAGAAAAGCTGGGACCTGGAAGCTAATCAAATCTCTGCCTGGAGAGGTGTTATTAAATAAGACCACACCACAATGGGAATGGCACGAACCAGCACCTGAAAACTGTCAAAAAAGCATTTGAGAAGACTATGACAGAGAAGAAGATAGATTAATGTTGAAATTGGTGTTGTTATAGGAAATTATAATACAGAACTGTTTTTAACCTCTTGTTGAAAGCTACCATTAGACTGTGAATTATACATTTGCATCTTATCATTCACAGAGCCTACAGGTGCAGGTTGAATTGATGCTCACATTTAAGGATGAAACTGCAGTTCAGAGACATCATAGAGAAAGTATTCTGTTGATGAACTTTCAATACCAGATTTCACTTATTTCAATAGTAAGATGGCCACTCAATATGATTGATATATTTTTCAGTCAGAATAGCATATTACAACATTCTATAACTAACTTAAAAATACATACTTCATGTTTTCCCTAGAGTACAAAGCTGTATATGAAAATGTTGGACCAACTCCTTAATTTTCCTGTGTCTCCTAATTCTGCAAAATTGAGGTCATGTGAAAGTCTGTCTCACAAATGAGTAGCAAAGATAGAATGAGTTATGCATCAACCCATGAGAACCACGGCTGTGATGTACAAGACATTTCATGTGTCATTTTTTTCTGTATTATCCCTACAATGTGTGTGGGGATGTCAATGATAACAAAGACCTCTGACCATTACTGTGGTAGTGATATGGTTTGAGCTAGGCATGAGTCCGATATAGAAACAAATACTAAATGCAAAAACAGAGGAAAATGAAGAATGAAGAATGAATCCAATGAAGTGTAACAGAGCTGACTAAAGTTGTTTTCCTGAAATAAGAACCCACTATGAATAGGTATTGAGATGTTGATAAAGGCTAGATGGCGCAAAAAGATTGTTCATATCAAGTAGTGGAACTCTCTCACTTATACAGTAATTCAGCAGTTTCAGCATTCTCAATCTGTGGATAAGTGAACTGAGTCTCAGAGGGGTAAAATAACATTCAAGCTTTAGAGCTTTGATTGATAATTGATTACTTTGCTAAAAGAAACACATTACAATGGAGCCTACATTTGTTCTAACTCATAGCTGAGATATTTCCATGGAGGACAGGACTAGAGTATCTCCATGGAGCACAGCACTGAGTACATCCATGGAGCACAGCACGAGAGCATCTCCATGGAGCACAGCACTGAGTACCTCCATGGAGCACAGCACTGAGTACCTCCATGGAGCACAGCACTAGAGCATCTCCATGGAGCACAGCACTAGAGCACCTCCATGGAGCACAACACTAGAGCACCTCCATGGAGCACAGCACTTGAGCATCTCCATGGAGCATAGCACTAGAATACCTCCATGGAGCACAGCACTAGAGCACCTCTATGGAGCACAGCACTAATAAGCATCCTTTTAAAATAGATACTCAGAGTAAAGATTTGAGTGGTATATGGAAGCTTCCTTGAAACTGTAGAAAACTTGAGTCCTAACGTCACATACCTGGCATCTTCCAGGATACAAGAGCAAATGGTTTTTAATTGTAATATTCATTTTACAGGAAATACTACATAGACTGACCACTCCTGAAGCTGCAAATCTTTGAAATCTTAATTAAAATGCTATCTCCTTCAGTGGGGTCTTTCCACGGCCTCAGTTAGATTTAACATCACTATTATCTGTGTTCCCAAGCTTCTTTGATTATAACTGTAGAATAAACACACAAAATTTGAATTGAATGCCTTTCTAGTCTATAGAAATGTAAATTCTTAAAGGCAACTGACATGTGAGAATGGTACAACTCATAAAAACAGATCTACATACAAATCCTGAGTTTACAAAGTATTGGTTTATTGACTTAGAAACAATTTTTACCTTTTCAATATCTCAGATACTTTGTCATAAGATATTTTATCATAACAATTTAATTGATTGTATCTATGATTACAGGGATGGTAAGGCATCAAAATGATTATAAAATTTGCAATTTTAGAAGTCATCACCTAAAACTAATACACACTGTTGGTTAAGTGGAATTTCTTGCAAAGTCTCGAATATGTTTTCTATAATCTTTAAATAATGTTACCCAAAGAATTATCCATAACTATAATAATAGGTAATTGATTATTTCTTTACGGATTGATCACATCATTATAAAAACTACCTTTAATAGCAATTTTCCAAAAAGTTTAAATACAATTTCCAAATAGATGATCTTTCTTATGGCCACACAGAGGGCTTTAAAACATTCATGTATAGACCATTACTTAAATAACATTCCTGAGCTAAGACAATAGTTTCACTAATTAAATAAACAAAACATGATTCACTTTGATCTTTTGCGTCTTGTTCCCTATTCCTCAGCGGCACTGGACTGCATGCCATGTCCTGTCCTGTCTTGATATAATCCTGCCAAGAACATTTGTCTTATTTAATGTTGCATCACCCAAGATACTTTTCTTCATCTTCTAGGAGTGTATAGGGGGTTTTCTTCCTAAGGAACAACTTCTTAAGAAGCCATAAAAGAATAATTTTGAATTATGCTCTTTGAGGGTTTCAGTCGTGCATTTTAGCTCTAGGTAGACACTCTAGGTCAGCTCTGGATTGCATAAGGTAAATAATAAATGTGCATTTTAAACAAATGAACAAAAATCGTTGAGATGCACATTGTCTCATTTCTGCTGTAAACAGCATAGATGATATACAAACTTCTACTCTTATCTTTGCTAGATGAGCTGAAAGAGGGAGATATTAAATCCCAAAAGCATCTTCATCTCATCCTGCTTTATTATACTGCTCCCTTATGAGTGTGTTTGTCCTGACATTGAGGGGTATGTATTACTAGAACACAACACAGTCTATGTCAGGGTCAGTAAATATTTTGAGAATGTGTGCTACGTAGTTTATAAAATCAAAATTTTACATGATTTTTTTTAAATTTTAAAGTATAATTTATTAATGCAGACTCAAGAGAAGAGTGTTCTCTTCAATCTGATGAGTACCCTTCCACTTTCATATATTAAAATGAAGATGAAACATTTTATATTTAGGCATAATTACTTCTTTTATACTTTCAATTATTTTAAAATTTAAATCAATTTGTCATTATGGCATAAATAAAAGAAGCAACATTAAAGTGTTATTCACAGTGCTTTATCTTAATCCAAATGTGATTATCTAAATGGTCTCCTTATGGGTGTTGACAGTTATATGAATCTGTTTACACATAAGCATAAAATACTATAGTCAAATACAATACTGACTTGTTTGTGTGCTATTTTGTATCATAAGAATTCACTCATATTGTCAACCAATGCTATTTAAATTCCCATTTCAAATGATATAGCAAATAATTGATCCACTAATTTATTAAAGTTTTCCTACTTATTTATATTAGCAGAGACAATGGCATTCTTTACCTATCTCTTTCTTATTTTTGTAAAGTGTCAGCTACACTTTAGAAAGCTATCATCATACACAAACTTTTATTACCTTATTATTGCCTTCTACTGCAGACTATTCATGATATCTGAAATACATACTCCTAGTGTGTGTTGTCTCTCATTTTCTGGGTGGGTTTCTGTACATGTGTTCCTATGTTTGAACATGCTTTTCTAAACTGATTACATGAAGGCAACAACCTTGCTTGTATTGCTTTTATTCTTTGTTAATCACAATAATGCTACATGTGTTCCTTTTTATAAGTGTGAAGTGAATAATAAAAGAATAAATTGATAAATAAGTTCACAGAGTAATCAAAGAACAATTTTTGCACTTCAGTATAATATCAGGAATTAATAATTAATATATTATTCATAATATACTTTGTATAAAGTTTGAAGTAATATTTATTGTATTATTTCTTTAATTTTCATTTTAATAATATAGAAGATAATCAGGGAATCTACATTTCTGCCATTCAAAATAAAAACTTTTATATAATTTTTATTTCTTTAAACTCATTGAAGTTCATAGCAAATTATAAATTAATTAGTATATAGCCTGCACAAGTATTAAATTTATATGGTTATTTCACTCTATGTAATATGTACATTCAAATACCTCTCCAAAGTTTTTTCTTAGGTATGAAGAACATTATGCATAGCTTATGAAATTTATGACCCACTCATTCTGCATTCAGAAAAATATGTTGAAAGCATCATGCTATCCACAAAAGAAGGTTAAAATGCTGAATGCAGAGGACATTATTTACATGGATTTTAATTGCCATAGAAAAGTATAACCATAAATCCATATGTCATACTGAAAGCATCATGGAATAAAAATGCTTTTCAATGCCTGTTTCAAGGTTGACCGTGTCAGGCTATTACAACCAAAGTGGCTTTTTGTGCTGAGGGGACAATGCAAAAATGTTAATAAAATATTTAGGCTACCAAAACAGCAGGAAAAAGATACAATAAAATCTCGTAGCGATCAGCTCTAACCTCTCCAAAGTACTCAGCAAACATCCCCTTATATAAAACAATTTCTATTACTATGCAATTATTATTAGTTCATGGAGAGCTAACTTTATTAATGGTATATGTAACATGATTGTTTATTGTTTTTTAACTTGGACATTCAAAATATGACTTGGAAATTAAAATAATCTTCTACCTTTCTAGTCCCTGACTAACTCATAAAATAAAACACAATGACACTAATCACTCAATTCTCTTGGCATAAAGGAAAACCTGTGAAAAGGTCTCAGAAGACTGTGACATACTAGGTGCTTAGTTATGTGGATCTCTGTTCTGAACGGTGGTAGATGGTCCACTCTGAATGACCACCTTATAATTGCACACTTAAACCATAATATCAGAAATGCTGTATTACTACACAAGCAGGCTCATTAAAAGCTGCATACATTTTGAGCGGTGTGTGTGTGTGTGTGTGTGTGTGTGTGTGTGTGTGTGTGTGAAAACACTTTAATTGGTAATAACCACACTGTGGGGAGGTTAAGGGAAATCCAAGTAAACAACTTTGAAGCCCAAAATAAATAAATTACTGTTAATCCACCTCATTAGAATTTCAGAAGCATTTATAGCTTTAAATATAACCTGATTAGAGGCCCAAGATCTAACAGCAGGAGGGAAAATTACAAGCCTTGTCTTATTTCTTGAAAACTCAGCAAGCAATGATTTTGTTGACTCCTAATTGGCTTGGTGAAGGCCACACCCACATTCCAGAAGCAATCACAGTGGTTTGCATCATAGGAGACTAATCTCAACCCACATGTCACTATTGGGGTTTTATATATTAAGAGAGAACGGAGATATCTATAGATACTAAACATGTAAAATTCCATCAGACCGGAGCACTACTCTCACAAGTAGCCAAACCAGTACTTCATTGTCAGGCAATGCATTTCCACTCCAAGAAATGAAAGAAATTTTATGCAGATAATACAGGTAACATGGGAATTTATTATAGGTTTCAAATTTAGAATGGAACTCATTTCTGTTTTACTGAATATTCAGTAACCTCATCTGAAATTCATCTTTAGTACTAACAAAGACTAAGTCATTGTTACATTTCCAGAAAAAGAGAAACTATTAATAATATTAAGAATTTCTTATTATAGGACTAATGATTCACTTTCTCTTACCTCTTTTCTAATCTGTTGTGTGACTTTTTTTGGACAGATGTAAACCAACGTCAGGATCTCCCACAGAACTCATTAGGGATAAATGAAAGAAAATCTTCCACTCAAACCTTGTTTGGTGTATCAATGTGTTTCCTGGGGATATTTCCGGAAGCATACACAAGATGTTAGTTACAAGGTCATGGGTAACTCAAAGACAGTTACCTCTCCAATAATTCCAATCCAGCATGTGTAGGGTGTTTGAAGCTCCCTGCCTAACTGCAAGGCATCTCTACTGAAGAGCTATTGACTACCATTTAAATGAATTTTAAATGAAATTCTAGTGCTGGGAATGAGTTACCTCTTCAGGAGTTGTTTTCCAGTGAGGTCCTAATTTACCCCCAAACACCACAATATTTTCAATGCTATTTCTCATTCTCCAGAACTTGAAGGTGAGACCATATTTCTAAGGACCAACTACTTGAATTAAGGAACCTACAGATACTAAAATGATACTTACCTGGAACCTTCATTCCTACCAGAGAGCATTAATAGTGTTGGAAGCTACTTTGTTTAATGGCCAAGGGGAAAATGTATTATCAATATTACCCAGATGTCAACTCTGGGAACTGTAGTAACTGATCTGGGAAATCATGCCCATGGGTGGACTGATTGCCCAAACATCATGGGAGTAGCCAGCCAGTCACTGTGATGACATAGATGTCTCAACCCTCATCATAGACTTCTATGCCCAGAAAATGATGATTAGCAAAGAGGCCCACAATTGGTCAAGGGACAGAGAATAAGAGACTGCAGAATTCCCTGTCTTAAATGGAACAGCTTTATCATATCCCTCCTTCCAAGACTCAGGGGTCATTGCAGAAGAGGGGTGAAAAAATTGTAAAAGCCAAGGCAGAGATGGTTACAAGACGACTAAAAGAAAAAAGTGACTTACAGACTAGAAACCTGCATATGTAAATTTACAGTAGTTTTCTTTTCTTTTTTTATTTTTTTTTTATTTTCGAGACAGGGTTTCTCCGTAGCTCTTGAAGACCAGGCTGGCCTTGAACTCACAGAGATCTGCCTGCCTCTGCCTCCCAAGTGCTGGGATTAAAGGCGTGCACCACCACCGCCCGGCTACAGTAGTTCTTATACCGTGCAAAATGTAGTACAAGTTCAGTTCAGAAGAACACAAGAAGATAGAGAGGAGAGCTGAGCAGAAGATACTACTCCTAGCTGCACGGAAAGGGCAAGTCAGCTGTCTTTAATGATAGTCCCTGAAAAGTTGATAATATTCCAGTGAAAGGGTATACATCCAAGAAAACATTGGCAATATATTCATATATATATATTAATAAAATTTGTTACATATATATGTGTTTGTACCATATATAATTTTAGGTAAATATAAAGTTAACACGATTCTTTGAGATTTTACTAAATATCCCTGCTTATTCATCGGTGTGACACAGGTACAAACCCATAGAAACAGCACTGCCATGGTAGTGAGGTTGAATACAGAGTCTCTCATCACCAGGATAAAGGGATTTGTCCCTTCCAGACTCAGTCTTTTTTCCACCCAGTATGCATAGATCCTGGTATCTCCTCATTGCATTATATTTTTTTCTATTTCTATGACAATTAATTATACAAAAGGCTGGGACAATGCAAGTAGAATTATACAGAACTTTATTCAGATTGATCTAGTAACCACTGAGATTAATCTATAAGGTAGTTTGCAACAGTAGTTTGTTAAAGTTTGTTAAAATTGTGTTGCTGAATAATGTTCTAGCATATGGATATGACACAGTTTCCACATTAGTGGATCTGCTGATAGGCTTTAAAGTCCATCCCTACTGTGGGCTTATCAACAAAGAAATTAAAAACATGTAAATACTTAAGTTTTTTTTAAATTCTTTTAAAATAGCTTTTGTTAAGCTCTACATTTTTCTCTGCTTCCCTCCCTACCTCTCCTCTCCCCTTCAACCCTCTCCCATGGTCCTCATGCTCCCAATTTACTCATGAGATCTTGTCTTTTTCTACTTCCCATGTAGATTAGATCCATGCATGTCTCTCTTAGGGTCCTCTTTGTTGTCTAGGTTCTCTGGGATTGTGACTTGTAGGCTGATTTTTCTTTACTTCATGTCTAAAAGCCACTTATGAGAGAGTACATTTTATATTGTCTTTCTGGGTGTGGGTTACCTCACTCAGTATAATGCTTTTTAGATCCATCTATTTGCTTGCAAATTTCAAGATGACATTTTTTCTGCTGTGTAGCATTCCATTGTGTAAATGTCCCACATTTTCCTTATCCATTCTTCTGCCAAGGGGCATTTAGGTTGTTTCCAGCTTCTGGCTATGACAAACAATGCTACTGTGAACATAGTTGAGCACATATCCTTGTGGTTCAATTGAGTATCATTGAGTATAAACCCAAAAGTGGTATTGCTGGAACTTGAGGTATGGCTGTAGGTTTTTTTGCATTGTATAGAAAGCCTATTCATGTGTTATTGTGAAGGTCACAGGATAACTAGCCCGAGTTATTCTTTTATTCTATCCTGCTGGTCCTGGGGTTCTCATTCAGGTTATCAAGCTTTACAGCCATTGTTTTTACCGGCTGTTGTTGTCTTTACTGAGCTCTTCTAGTCTAGCTCTAGCTCTTCAGTCTAGGTCTGAATCTTCAAGAAGTTATTCCTAACATATTTCCCTGTATCATCTATCCATGTTTGACATTTCAGTTATTCTGATAGGCATATATCATAAAATTGCATTTATTTATTGTGTTAAGTTATTTTTTTTTTACTGAGTTGGTTTTTCTTCTGTAGATTCTCTCAAATGAACTACCTATTGTTTTGTTCTTGTTTGGGTCATCCAATTTTTAATTATTTTGAGGAATATTTTAATATTTTAGCCCAGATGATTTATGACTCCTACAGTCTGTAAATTTCTTGTTCACTATTCCTGTAGTAGGCTTCAATAATTAACACTGATTTTAGAGCAGTGGTTCTCAACTTATCTAATGTTGCAATCTTTTAAAACAGTTCCTCATGCTATGGTGACCCCATCCTTAAAATTACTTCATTGCTACCTCACAACTACCATTATGCTACTGCTATGAATTTTAATGTATATATCTGATATGCAGGTTGTCTGATATGCAACCACTGTGCAAGAGTTGTTTAGACGCTAAGGGATCACAACCCACAGGTTGAGAATCTTTGCTTTAGAGGAACAGAAGCTTCCAATTTTCATAAAGATCCAGGGACTTACTATCTTATAGATAATAGGTTTTTTGTTATGTCTAAAAGGTTCTGCTGAATCCAAAATCATAAGTGGTTTCTAATGAACTTTTGAGTTTTAACAATATAAGGTCCCATGTTTGTGTCTGTTTCCAATACAGATGTATTATATGTGATATGAAACACAGACTGAGATGTTCATATTTTGCCACCGATAGCCAATTTTGCTGAAGTTTTTACTTTGTAGGTTATATAAGATTTTCCACACAGGTAAAATCAGGTTCCCCCTTTGACATACAGTTCCTGTCGAACATTCTATGATATCAGTAAACTAAAGAACTGACAATGGAAAACTTCTGATTCAGGGATGCAGGCTCTGCATCTCACAGGGACACGAGTCCGGTAGCACACTCTCCTCCAACAAGAAGCTAAAGATGAATTTACCCACTCCTTCAACATGGCCGCTTCTTTGGCATGCAATGTGGCATGTAACACTTACCAATAATATTATGTATACTTCATAGTTTCTGGATACGAAAAATTGTGAGTTATAAACCATGTCTTAGTTATATTTCTTCTTTTTCCTTTTTTTTATTTCACTTACAGTTTTGCATCTCTGCCTATTATCAAAGGAAGTTGGGGTAGGAACTTGAGCAGAGCTAGAATATGGAGGCAGGAATGGAAGCAGAACTCAGGGAGGGAGGTTGCTTATTGAATTGTTCTTCATGGCTTACTCACCTTGACTTCTTCTAGCACACAGAAACAACATCTCAGAGGAGTACCACCAACAGTAAACTATCCTCTATATTAGTGATCAATAAAGAAATGTACCACAGACTAGTCACAGACAAATATAGTCAGTGAATTTGCTCAGTTGAGATTTCCTTTTTTTAAAATACTTCTGGCTTGTATCAGTCTCCAACTGACATAAAATAAGCCAGCACAGTGGATATATATGCAATATAGCAATATGTCAAAGTTTTTATTTGTTTTGTTTTTTAATATGGCATTCCTCAAACAAGTTACTCAGAAGCAATAAGATTTGAAATGAAGCAGAGGATGAAAAAATAAAATAATAATAATAATATAGTGTCCATAGTTCATTTCCTCTGGGTTGACCATCTAAGAGAAAGCACCGGAGAAGGCAACTGAGCTTGTGCCATATCCAAAAGAAGTAACACCATCTAGTCAGCTTGAGGACCAAGCAGATAAAACACTAAGGTTTGAAAGAGAGCTTCATGCTTGAGGGAAAGTTCTACAACGCTACTACAGAGCATATGGGAGAAAATGCAGGATAAACCATGGGGAAATAAGACAGGGTTGTGCTGGCAGAGTAATGGCATTCATAGTCTGTTCAAAGGTGACTTTAAGGAGATTTTATTTATTTATTTATTTATTTATTTATTTATTTATGTTTTTGAGTGCTCGAATTATATGTATGCCTGCATGACGAAAGAGTTATCTGAAGAGACCATCAGATATCATTATAGATGCTTATGAGCCACCATGTAGGTATGAGGCATTAAACTAAGGACCTCTGGAAGAGCAGCTAATGCCCTTATCCATTGACCCATCTCTTTTACCCTCTATAAGTAGATCCCAATTCATTGTCTATATCATATCATCCATGAAAATTTTGAAGCATGTGTATGCTCAAATAAGACTTTCAGAGTTACATTAAGTTATGTAGTAATTTTATATTATGAACCAAGTCCCTAATGATATAAAGTAATAATAGCTGGGCTTTTATATAACTAAGTATCAATGTCAAAATAGCAATTATAGTTCAAATTTACTAAAAAGCAAAATTAGTAGTGGGTATATACTTAATACTATATTTTATTATTTCTAGTATTTTCTGTAATTGCAAAGCTCAAAAAATTAATTTTTGTCCAATGTAAAATTATATTTTAATCATCTGTAATAGCTACTTATACAAGTTACTGATTGAGTTGACACAGCCTAAGAGTACTGATAAACTATTTTATAATTATATGGTATGTCAACCATGCTTATGGGTCATTGAATAGTAGGAGGAGCCATACAGACTTACAGGGATTGGACCAAAACCTTGCATGATGAGAAATGCAGAAGGGGAGCCAAAAGGCAGTGTTTAAGAAAAAGATAACAGCACAATAGGTCTGTATACGTTTGGTTATATTTGGCAAAAGTAGTTCATTTGGTTCCTTAGTTGTTCATCACTAGTTATTTAGGCTTCCTGAATTTTATTGTTTTACTGCTACCACTGTCCAGGAAAGAACAAGCCTTACATATATTTATGTGGGTTGTCTCACATGTGGATGTATATTTTGTAACTGAGAAATATCAGACCTCATAAAGGAGTTATTTGGAGTAGAGGACTGGTCTAGAAACTTTCTGCAGGAGAATTGGGAGTCATCAGCCAGGCTTCCCACACCAAATCTGGACATCAATATGAAACATATTATACCATTTAAAATGTATCTTCAATGATCTATCAGAATAATGATAGTGTCATTGTCTTATTTTGTATTTGAAGTTTACTTATCTAGTAAGCAGGTGGTGCCATATTCAATGCTCTTATTGAGGGCAGTTACAGGAAAAGAAAATCGATACTTTTTTGTTCAGAAAGCAAAGTCCAGGTACTCATTTTTCTGTGTTCTTTGACACCAGAGACATGGGCACTTAACTCAGCCTGGATTAAAAGTTTTTCCTAGAAATTTAAATGTGGCTATCATGACTCAAAGTCTCAACAAGAAAGAACTTTATGTAGTGGTAATCAGCTTCCAGAGTGAGAATGTCAAGCTTCCAGTGCATGTCCAACATGGTCAGCATCTGATGGCCCCCACGGTGGAGATTTGGTCATGGTTGCTGAGACCACTGAACCTTTAGTTTATATCTATTCTCTTGGCTCAGTTATCATAGCTTTCTAGAGCTCCATGAATTATTAACTATCTTTCATAAATTCCCTTTCTACTTGAATCCACCCGAATTGATTTTTATTGCTCACAAGTAAGAAATCTGACAGATAAAACTCCATTAAAATGTGAAAAATGAAATGAACAGGAAATTCAATTAATTCACCAAGAACATATACCCTGTCAGTGGCTAGTTGTTAGAAGCTAGTGCAATTAAAACTTGGTCTCAGAATATTTTAATGTCTGAGACTGTCTCCATTCACTATATTCTGTCAAGTGTAACTATTTCTAAACGAGAAGATATTATTATCAAAGTAACCTATTCCTATTTAAAAATGTAGAAGAAATAAACCTTGACCCTGCATCATAGACCCTGCTTTTATCAACCAATGTCCCAAAGAGTACCTTGTGACATTTACTGATAGTCAAGCAATCAGCTAAAGTAAACACATCTTATGTCAAATCCTTATGTGAATCACATGTTTCAGAAAGAACAATTAAATGTTATTTTGGAAAACCTGTACAAATAAGCAGAAATAGTACCTGCTTATTCACAGTTTATAAATGCAATGAACTAAAATGTAATCTGGAATAAATTCAATCTCATGACATGGGAGAGTTCAGTGGGAAATATTACAACTTTCTCTACACTGGTGAGACCGTCAAACATCATCTCTAGGTAAATTCTTTGAATGGTCACCAAATGCTTCATATTTCATACTGTTTTAGAGTCACCCCGTAAACATAGGAATTGAGTTTTGGCCATGAAATAAGAGCAGAAATGTTACAAAGCACATCCAGCCCTGGTTTGTGAAAATATCATACATGTTCTTCCATTTCACTTCTACATTAGTCATTTAATGTTAAAATATCATATGTGTTCTTCCATTTCACTTCTACATTATACATTTAATGTTAAAATATCATATGTTAAAATATCATATATGTGTTCTTCCATTTCACTTCTACATTAGACATTTAAGGCTGTATCTCAAAAATGCAGACACTAGAAACTCAGAGATCTTGTGTGGAGAAGAACCTTTGTCGAGAATCATCTCATATGAACTAAATCTTGTGTGAGAAATGAATAAGCCTTTATGAAGTACATTACTCTCATCTCTCCATCTCTGTCTCTATCTCTTTCTCATGTGAGAGAGAGAGAGTGTGTGTGTGTGTGTGTGTGTGTGTATGTGTGTGTGTTGAGAATACACAATCACATGCCTGTGTTTATTTTACACTTGGAAAAAGTTAGAGAAAATACCATGAATAAGATAACCATTGTTTTTGAAGTACCTGAGAGAGACTGCCATTGTCAGGATGGTCAAAGCATTTAGATTTAAATTTGATCTATCAAAGTTGCAAATGCATATATTTAACTTGATAATTTGGGACTTAAATAAATTAAAGTTAGTAGAGAAAAACTACTGCCTTATCCAACTTAAAGTATTGATAGAATTGATACTGTGTGAGAACTTCAAGTTTCAGAGATGCCATCAAGATACCAGAGGTTATATACCATATAAAGTGAAGACTCTGAATTTGGACTTAGGTCTGTCTAGATGTTTCAAGACACAGTGATAGGGTGAATATAGTCATCACTTAAAGACACACATAATAAATCCAAATATCCTATTTTTCTGTGGTTACTGTATCTATAATCTAGATTTCTTTGTTGATCTTTAAAATATTAAATCTATCTTCTCTGATGAGATTTCAACCAAAAATTTTTGCAAATGAAACAACATATTACCAAGCCATATATGGTCATTTTGTTTACTTAAATAAAAAAGTGTTAGCTTCAAAGAATGGACTAAACTATTCATTTAATGTTAAACAATATTCTATATCTTAATAGGCTTTCCCTCTTCATGTAGTTGATATAATCTATAAGACAAATGGAAAAACTATTAATGTTTATGTTTTCCCTAATTTTCAATAACAGGAAAATCCATTTAAAAAATAGTGTTTTAGATCACATTGACTGATTTTTGCATCAGTCTATTGTACAGAAACATTCAGTGCTTGCCGATAGTATTCTCACAACAGAAATAATAGCAGATCATGGCTCTTAGTTTGTTAGTTCATGTAGTAAGAACATTGACACTGATGTATCTTTCTATTTTTCTCATTCAAAGCCTTCATTCTTCAATTTGCAAGCGTGTTTTTGCAGTCTGGAGACACTGCTATCTGTTACTGATGGATCTGTGGATAAGCCTTTCAGGAAATGGAAACACTGGATAAAAAGGTCGAGAATGGGTGCTATAAAGAAGAGTTTATTCAATTGAATATGGATTTTTCTATTGGAATTTTTTCTTTATAAACAAAGGCATTTGTTTGGCATCGATACCATGTCACCATGTCAAGGGTTAGCTTTTCTTTCCCTAGAAGTCAGCGTGGTACCACAAAATTTAAGACATATCTTTTATTAGTTGAAAATATCCATAGGTAGAAATATTACCTAGAAGCTGAAACATCTCTCTAGTGATATGTTTGGTGTCGCTTCTCAATTTTAAACATTGTGATGACTGGTACCTGTAACTATAGAGATTCAAAATAATGGCAATATATTTAATTTGAATGTAGAATTTTTTTAAAAATCAATTTTAATCTACAAAGTGTAATTTAACACAAAGATACATTGTATTTTTAATAAATAATATATAGATAAAGATATATATATTAATTTATACATGTATACGTATATAATACTTTCCTAATAAGCTTATACATTATATGTGTATAAGTATCTTCTGATTGGTTCCACAGCAAGACACTATGTAGGAATAATGCTCAAAAATATTCCTTTCTGAAAGGATATGAAAGGCTCACCAAAGTTCAAAAAATAAAACTCACAAGTCTCTGGATTTCCTGAAACTTACAAGATTTACTAGGCCCGTCTTCAAGATTTATCAGCAAGAACAGTTGCCATGGATAAATGACTTCCACTGGCATGGCTGTAAGCTGGAAAGCCAGCACTATGGACTGAGCTCTTACATCAGCACCAATTCCAGCATAGGCGTTTTGGCCATACAGCTAGCTGCATGTCAGTCATCCCTCTTCTTACAAGTAACAACAGACAGGTAAGTCCCTCTGCCGACTACTCTCAGTCCTGCTCCAAACTAGACTTGAATACAATCATCTTTTTCTCCTACTATCATGGTACTATCTGGGTTTAAAAGACATTTATTTCTCTCTTCCCAGAAATGTCATACAACACAGGAGCCCCAAAA
Organism: Microtus oregoni; assembly: GCF_018167655.1. Taxonomy (NCBI): domain Eukaryota; kingdom Metazoa; phylum Chordata; class Mammalia; order Rodentia; family Cricetidae; genus Microtus; species Microtus oregoni. Next base: position 5,300,636 of record NW_024543059.1, read on the forward strand.
TACTAAGAATACAGACAATATAGAAAAAAGCTCTTAGAATATTAGTGTAGCTTCAAAATGCAAAAGTTACAGTGAGAGAAATCTCTGAAATCAAATAAAGTTTAAGTAAAGATCCTATTTTCACAGTAGGAGTACTGGTGGTAGAGGACTATAAATTCCACAGGAAGACCAGGGCAGTATCAACAGAGAGCCGCACGAATGCTTAAATCTCTTTCAACCCAGGGGCAGGGCTGAACAGCAAGAAACAGTACCCACAGATGAGAGAAACCCTTTCCAAAATGTCTGCCTTTCACCTCTGTGATTTGATTTTGTCAGCAATGATTAACACAAGACGCTGCACGACTACACTTGGTACTTTCTTTTCCTTGCCTGACTTTAACCTGTGCATTGAGCTAAGGCACAATTAGGTGAACATGGCACATGCATCCCATTTTGGAAATTCTCTGACTTCCCAGTGAGTCAGTCTTAGAGTGAAGCTCCATGTTGCAGCCTCTATGGATGGAAAGATTTTCATAAAGTCCAGAAAATGGAGCCAGTCCACATTTGGTTTTCACAGACTTGGTCCATGAAGCCCAAATTGTGGACCTTGGAAAACTGTAACTTGGCATCCCAGAACTGAAGCCCTGGGCTCTCGAACAAATCCTTTGTCTAAAAGCCTTTGACAGGACTGAGCTTGGACCTGCTAGGACTTCTCCTATTTGCATGACTATGATTTTCCTGGCAGTGACTGACAATGCAGAGACTTCCGACCTGGCAGTTTTGTGCACTCTAACTCATGGTAACCTCTGCGAGCTTTTCCCTGGCTTACCAAACCTATCTGCATTCTCATGGCACCAGTGACATGACCGGAAGGTGATCATGCTCACAGGTAAATTCACCCTAACAAGACAAGGATTTCCTCCTAATGGAGGCACCCTCCCAAAACCAGCCCTTGGTTACCCTGTAAGCACCGTTCATTGAATTCAGTAGAGTAGTTTGTTCATTCGTCAGCATACATTTCTTTTCCTCAAAACAGTAGTGGCCAGTTTACTGCACCCTTACAGACCATTCATGTTTTCCTCTGAGAAGTCATTGCTTTGAATATTCATTGAGTAGAGGTCGTTATGTTATTTCAGATAACACTGACTTTGAGTCCAGCAACTAGAACAATAATAATCAGCTCTAGGATTTTACTCTGCATTTAAGGGATGACCTAAAAGCCATTCCTTCCCTCTGTTAATGCTCTGTGGGGAAGAACTGTGTTTTTCCTAATTTCTTCCCCTTTGGATTCAACAATAAGATTGATCTTTGGAGAACCAAAGTCACATCTCTGAATTTTGTATTTACTACGTATTACAAGATCTTATATACAAATTGTTATACTATTCATTTTCAGTTAAATGTGATGGTCTTTCTCATTTGACAACTCAACTGATTCTGGAATCAGAGAGATAAGATACTAGACACACATGTAAAGATTTTGATATTATTATCATTATTATTTGATTTGATTATTTAAAATGGAATGATACAACCTAATGTGAGAGGCAGGTTACAGTGTTAGCCAGAAGAGAGGTCTGAAGGAAAACACTTTGCTTGTTGCTTGCTTGCCTTTGTGCAGGCTGACTGTCATATTAGCAAACTCACCTTCCCTGTTTAAGTTTGCAACCAGCTGTAGCCACCCCTGCTGATGACAGGCTTGGCTAACACCACCACCTAGTTTCATAAGCCCTCCAAGGTGGACTACACTAGAGATGCTCTCCAGGACTCCCCGAGCCTTCAACTTCAGACTTGTGGAATGAGCAGTCACTGTGTTCTCTGTCTCCTTAACCCAGAGACAGCTACTGTTGACCAGCACAGCTGGATTTATGAAAACTAATCTAATGACACCCTTTACCATAGCAATTCAGTGGTTTCTATTCCTCCAGAGAGCGCCGACTAAAGCATCTACACACACATCAGCCTGATGAAATACAAATTGTAAACTGTATAGACTTGATGAAGTATGTAAAAGACTCACATGCAAATGACGGCCCGCACATACTTTCCCACCTCATTCACTCTAATCCCCTTGTCCCTGAGTTCTACCTTACCAATCTCTTGTAGTTGGTACCTGCACATGCATCGTGAGTGGCTGCACTTGACAAGGTATGACTTTATACCTTAAATTTGGTGAAATCATCCAAAGTTTACTAAGTATGTGGTGTAAGCTGGTCATTTTTCCCTTTCATCCTAGTTAACGCAAGCATCGAAGACATAAGAATAAAACTGAACATGTGACTTTAAAGCGTGCCTTTCACTACGTGCTTCAACGTCCCTTTGTTTCTCGGTGATAATTATCACTGGGATGAGAGCTTATTATCTCATCAAGCTGGTGTTCCACACTTTTATGACCTCTCAAATATTATTGAATACTCCGGCTGCATCTTATTTTTCAATATTAAAATGACAGCATAATGAGGCTCTTTGTACACCTACGCCTTTGTCTTCAAAATATTATTCATACTGTGTGCCATCAACATGTGCCGATATGTCAAAGGAGGTGTGGCCATTCTTTTGGCTCTTGGAAGGAGTTTATAAATGACTTTCAAAAAAATTTCTCCAGGCTGGCATTCACCAGTGAAGAATGTGCGCTTTTTTAAAAAAAATATCTAGAGAACAACATACTCTATATTACAGAAGGTACCTACCACCATCACAGCCCAGATCTTCCCTTTTCCTATGCTCCAACCACGTTGGCTGCCACCATTGTATTTCTCTTTCTTACCATAGCCCTGTTTTCTTCAGTCTAGAGTTGATTACTCTTAGTGTAAGTAACACACCTTTTTGAGAATTTTCAATATAGAGATAGGGTGTCTATCTCTTTCTTACACGAAGTAGTAAAGGTTATCAATTTAAAGACTATAGCTCTCTTCTGGATAATTGCTGAATAGCGTTGGCATCTCTCTGTGTCCCTTCACATACAACTTTCTCAGAGAGATCTTGATCTCCACTTAGTAACACCTCTATGCTTTCTTATTATTCTCTCTCTCTCATTAGCTGTTTTATATTGGCATATAAAATGTCAATATAGATAGAATATGTATGAAAATACTCTTGGTAAATTGCATACTTTTTTTCTTTCCCCATGCTCTCATCTCCCTCCTTTGTTAGATATACTGACAAGTATATCCCAAAGTATCCTCATGATGCCTCAATATGGACATGTCATATTAGTATCATCTACTGTTGCATCATCAAAACTCAACAAGTACCTGCCATAAGCCTGGACTAAAGAATCTTGTCGAAAGGGATATTTAGTGCGTACAGGACATACCCAGAATCTTTAAACAAAATATTAACTGGAGGTAACTTCCACAAAGTATTCAGACTTGACTAACACATAACATGAACTTTGAATGGCAATAGTACTTGCAATCCTAGCACTCAGGAGATGGAGGCAGTGTTATCTATCACTTCACGTTTGAGGCTAGTTTCTGCAACCTACTACATCATGAGATTATTGCTAGCTTGTGCTATATGGGGAAACTTTTGTTATAAATAAATAATGAAACAAAACATACTTGTCATCAGGTGGTAGTAGCACATACATTGTTTTAATCCAAGCACTCAGGAGGCAGAGGCGGGTGGATCTCCGTGAGTTCAAGGCCAGTCTATCCTCCAGAACAAGTTCCAGGACAGCCAAAGATAGATACAGAGAAATGCTTTCTCCAAAAAACAAAGAAAAATGTATTTCTTTGTTCAAAGACTATATATGCCTTAACTTTCCATGACTTTAAATAGACAATTCAGGTGTTTTAAGAAGTGAACTTCCCCCACTGAAGACTATGTGGAGAATTTTACATGAATAACAAACTCTTCAGTAAGCCAGGCCGCACACGAGATTCCACTACCATCTGTCACCATTAATTCTCTACTCAACTTCATATGGAATATAGGAGGATCTCTTTCTCTCTGTCTCTCTCTGTCTCTGACTCTCTCCTCTCTTTGCTTTATTCTTATAAGCACTCATTGCAGAAATTAAAACTCAAACCGCTAGCCCCTGTTCATTTGCCACATGACACAGGCTTCCGGTGACATTCAGCTAATGAATTCTCTTCATGATTAACTACCCATTATACATGGCCATTATCATAGAAACACGCTCAGCCCATGCAATCCCCCTTACAAGCAAGGTGGCTGTGCAAAGGCTCATTAATAAAAGTGAGCCAGGAAAGTATCCTTTTATGAAGTCAGAGAAAAGCGGAGCGTGAAAATATGATTCACAATCAAACAAATTGCCGGAACAAAAAGCACACTCAGCCATGCTAGGATGGCAATTCTTTACTTCGAAAACAGAAGGCAAAAGTTAGGAAATTAGGTAATGAATTCAGTCTAGGAATAAGGGAGAGAAGGCAGAAAGAAACAAGAACAAGACTCAAAAGCTTCCCACTTATTGTTATTCTTCAAATGAATAGTCTCATTCATTTGCTTAGCTTGTCAGAAGCCTCTGAAGGATTTACAGGCAGGGAAATCTTTCACCATTGCTTAATCTTTAGTGACACCTGGTGGCCTAAATTACTTAGGTAGCTGCTGAAACTCTACAAGCTCATTATAAACACGTTTCATGCTGTTTAGTTGGCACCTGTTGTTACTTGGCCACCATTAAGAAACAAACCAATTTTTTTTTCTTGTATTTCAATGTTAAGTATGCATGCAGGATGTAGGGGAACTGGAAGATATAGGTTTATAAAATTTGTGTTAATGTTTTATATTGGGACTCAAACAGTTGCCTGCCCACTTTAAAAAATATTTGGTTTTATAAACTCTATTACTAAGTATACCAAGTAAATCTTTTGAATATTTGTTAATCATATTTATTTTCTAGAGTATAATAATTCATTCAAGAAATACCCAATAAAGTATAAATGCTATATAAACATAGTGTGAAAACTTCTTGTCACTGAGGATATTCCCAGCTTCTATTACTCCCCAAGGGCACAGAGGTTAACGATCTCTCTCTCTCTCTCTCTCTCTCTCTCTCTCTCTCCTTACTTTTGGGTCCCGTGGTGAGTGGTTTGGCTTTGCCTCACGCACAGATGAGTTCTTTTTCATTGAACGATTGACTGAAATCTCCAAATTCAAGGACAATTTTTTCTCTTTGCAAGTAATTTCATATATTGATGGAAATCTGACATAGCTTTATAAGTATCATTGTCTTTACTGAAAAAAAAATTTTATTAGATCTCACACTAGATTCCTATAACTGTTAGGAAAAGAGCAATCCCTTTACCATACATAATCTTTGTGAGATATGGACTCTTCAAATAAATCAGTTTTCAAACCCCTTCCCTTCCCACCTTCTCAAATGCACTTTTCTCTTTAGAAACACCTCTTCTAACTTCCTTAACCTAGACAACACCTATTCTCTTTTAAAAATTCGGTTTGCATGTTACTTCTTTATTAAAACCTAAACTGTGCACACAGTTTCTGGTAAATTTCTCTAATACCATAGCATGCAATGTCATTTCATACTTTGCAAACCTGATCTCATTTTTCCTTGATAATTTGCTACTACTTTCCTTTGACTGACAATATAGTATAGAATGGAGAAGTATTTGCAGAATTCAAATACCTATAAAGATAATTTGTACCTTGACAATTCATAACTATAAACCAGTGACTCTTCATATGAAAATAGGAAAATAGGTATAATAATATTGATATCAATCAACTACCAAATGGGTCAGCGCCTGCAACATTTCTCAGTGAGACCAGCTATATAAGTGAAGTTATGACTGCTGCTAATGTGGATACCAGGAGCACTCGCATTATTATGAATACATATCTAAAATGACTTCCAATTGTCTTTGCCATTTTAGAGACTGTAAAAAAGGCCCCCCACTGAACTTCCTTGAAAACCAGTTTCAGACAGCAATGTTATCCTAAGAGACAGAAAACAATGGCATAAAGGTGCTGAAGCAACAGAATTAGCCCTAGAAATTCATATATATATATGAATATATATATATGAATATATGAATATATATATATATATGTATATATTGCACTATGAAATTCCCCCTCCTCCTAGAAATCGTAGGCAGCAGAATGGAAGAGTAGAAATACGCAGTGCCCAGTGAAGTATCATTTTCTACCTTCATCCCCTCCTCTTTCTCTCCATGATATGTCATGAAGGCTTTAAGAGATATCAAGTATGAAAGCGTAATTTTCCAAGGAACATAGATCTTCCCTTGCAAGACAGAAGCAGATTTCAAAAGCTCATTGTCAAAACCATTGTAAGAATATAAGCGGTGCTGACCTACTAAGAAAGCAAAGAGAGAGCTTTATAAAGAGGGATGTGGGGCAAAAGAGCAAGATGCACTTTCAGGTTTGAATAGTGAGTTACGGATTTGGCTCAAGGGAGTCCTACCTACTCCCTAATCCTTCAGAGCATGTGCATATGCTCGATGTGCATGCATATATGTGTGTGTACAACGGCTTGCATAATTTATAAGTGAGATGTGAATTCTCCTCAGATTTTGTCTCTCCTGCCGTCGGTGTCATGTGATAACAATCATAGAGATCTATGTGATTTCGGTAGTTAGAAACTTACTGCAAGGATAAAAAGTCCATGAGTGAAGTATTTTTAAAGAAATCAGTATTTTCAAGTTTAAGTGCCACAGATATCGAGGTCAATGCTCTTGATTTTAGGCCTACATTCTTGTTTTTATCTTCTATCTTTTGATTTCCTCTAATGTATTCATTCATGTGTACATTGTGAGAACAGAGGTGAGAGGACAAAGCCTAAGACATCTATGAAGTTATGCCAGGGAGAAGAAACAAAACACACTAGACATTGAACAAATCGTTGCACCTTCAGGGCAAGAGGGTACAACAAAAATCCATGTCCAAAACCCAATAAATAGAATAGGTCAATGCTATATCTTGGTTTGTGGATATTCCTGAAGTTCTATTACGATTTTTCAAAATGTGTTTTTTTGTTTTTGTTGTTTTTAAAAGGACATGGTCAGTATATACCAGAGTGTTGTGTATATGGGTTATTATTTCCCTAGGAATATATGCTAGACTTCCAAACTATTATAAAATTTAATTTCTATGTTGCTTATGCTTAAAGATTCCTCTGTTCAGTAACTAGTATGCTTATCTTTTACCCTGGGTTTTTAAATGCTCTTCAATATTCCTTTCTTATAGTTCCCAGTCACAGTGAATTCTATATTCTCATACAATATTACTGATAATTTGCTTATGTTATTAATTTGCTACATTAAGATATTATCTGATGTGGTCAAAGCGGCCTATGTCTTGTGATTCTGAAGATGATTTTGTAACCCTGATCCTGTTGCTTCTGCTTTTAAAATCTGATATTACAGATATGTGCGCTCACACTGTCAACTTCGGATTCCATTATAACAATCTTTTCACTTTGTCCTACAATATGTACTAGTGAACATGGCATTTGATTGTATTATCTTCTCAGAAAAAGAGATTAGCCGTACATACCAGTAGATCCCTTTTTCAGTACATGGGACACACAAAATGCCTAATTAATACCTTTCCAAAGTAGAGATGATGAACATGAGAATGAGTAGGGCCCTCAGCTTTACACCATGCTTCATGAAAATTCAGTCACATCAAGACAGCATTACTCTACATAGCACATATAGTATACATTATGGTACCAAGGTCAGATAAACTGAAGGTTTGATGCTAGTTTGTTTGTCTACTTCATTCCTTAAAAACTCAGTTTCCTCATCTAGAAAATAAAGATTATGGCCTTTTCTTACTTATTGCTGCCGAAAGAGTAAAAGTTAGCATACGTGAAACGCTTTTAGATGGGCTTTTGTCCTAAGGAAAGCATTCGGTAAGTGGTAGATTCATTGATTGTACTTCCAATCAGTGGAGGTGCTGTTCTTTTCTCTATCATAGTCAAAATGATTAGAAATCATTTACTGTCTCTTCCTCAGTTAAAATTACATTATAATGAAGTAAAATTCATTGAATTGATACAGTCCCCTCTTAAGCAATCTAAGTACTTGCTAGAGCTACATTCATTTTAATAAATTCTGTGAAGCATCTTCATAATTAATATTTATTAAGCACCCAGCATGGAATAGACAGTATTCAAAAGAGGAGAGAACTTGAGTCTGAGGAGACCTGCCTAATAAGATGGTTCATCTACACTGTAATTTTAATCAAGAATTCCATCTGCTGTCTAGTGAGGATTTTAGCAATGACAGAACTTCTGTAAATGGCAATAGACTCTACCATGTACCCCAAATTAATTGAAATGAGGCTGAATGTAGGGGAAAAAGTAAAACTTAGGTTATAGAGACATCTTCCTGAGTTTAAAACCAAGATACAGTGTTGGTTTTGAGCACTGGGTGTGATGTCTCACATTTATAATCTCTGTGCTTAAGAAACAAGGCAAGGAGGATGAGAAGAGTTTGATGTCAGAAAAACCCACACATTCTGACCTTCTCTTAACAAAAAGCAAATGAAACATAAGGTTTCTTATATAATTTTGTGGTTCCACCAAACATTAATTTCCCTGAAAATATTCAAATAATTTAGGCCCACTAGGATAAGCTTAGAAATGTAATATAACTTCAAAATCACTTTAAATGACAACATGAATACCAATAATCATCTCTGTGAGTTAATATCCTGGCTACATAGATGCTGTAATTCCAATTTGAAAGGGAAAATAACTGAGGATCCAACTGCTTGAATAGTTTTTCCAATGTTATATAAGAAACCTTCTCTGTTGTTATTACTGGAAAGGCAGGTAGAGCTGTAGGTAGAGCTTTGTGGAAATTGTCCCGGAGAGATTTACCCATAGATGTAGTTAAAATTTGCCTTTCTACCCTTTGCTCTTCTTCATCAGAATTTAGAAATTCCTCAATCTTTTCAATTCTATTCACCATTGCCTTCTGCAATGTCTGAATCTCCTGTCCAGAATTATGTTCCAAAGCCTTCATTGAGGATTCTAAAGTATGAAGTTTGTCTGTTAGAGATAACATCTCATCTTTGGACATAATTTTTATGGCATAAACCGTGCCTTCTTATAGGAAGAGTTGGTGGGCACACAGAAAAGTAACTTCCAAGTGTTTTGAATTTGTGTCATAAAGCCTAGCTACACGGCAAGGCAGATGTGTTCCTATCCAAAATAAATGACCCATAACCATCCTTGCAGTATCTGGCTTTCTAAGGTGATTCACCTTTTTGTTTGAGGGGGGAATGAGAACATACAGAGATGAACACACATCAAACATTCATCTCAAGGGTTTCATTTCCAAAGGAAGAGTGGGTGTGCCGTACAATTTATCAGAGAGGCAAATGCTTCTCCAAAGCCTCGGCTGGTATTTCTGGAGGTGGATTGTGTGGGGGAAGATAGCCTTGGATGGATAGGTAAAGAAAAATATTTCCTTTAAAGAAACTGGGAAAGACAGTACATTTCTTGTAAAAAATGTTACAGGAAAAAAAAACAAATTATTGTGAACAAAAGAAAAATACTACAGGAGAGAGTAGTGAAACATGACCCAGATTCAGTCTAAACTATCTTTAAATCTTACTGGTAAAAATTGCTGATTATTGGTAAAATTCATCTGGTGTTGCTGGCGCAGGCCTTTAATCCCAGCACTACGGAGGCAGATGCAGGTCGATCTCTTTGAGTTTGAGGCCATTTTGGCCTAAAGAGTGAGTTCCAGGATAGCTAGGGCTATTACACAAAGAGAGCCTATGTCAAAACACCAAAAAAAAAAAAAAAATCACTGATTATGACTTAAATCTGTGAGTCACAGGTCTTTCATCCCTAAGCCTTTCTACCTTTGATATACGCACACCACATGCTTACAAACTCCAGAAACAGCTGATGCAAGAGTCTAGTTTGGTTGTTACCCATGTACAGTGTCCAAATATGCAACAAAGCTAACAGATAAATATATGATACCTCAAGTGCAAAGTGGATCCTTTTTCATAATAATGTAACAAGGAAACCATCGTTCTCCATGGGAAGATAGTCATTTTCAAATGCGCCTTCTTGTGGATTTCCTTAAAAATGAGAAACCCCAACCTGGGTTATCCTAAGTGCTTTCCATGCACCAGTTTATGACATCATCAGAATCATCACCAAGTTAGATATTTGTAGATGTCTTTAAAAGGTTTAGATGACGAATATGAGGTTTTGAATGATTCAGTAAGCTCACATTCAGTTATTATTCAACACTGGATTTAAGACTCAAACAAAGGCATTCCATTTAAAGATCCCTTAGTACTTACACTCCCCATGATACATGCAGTTTGAAAAGGTATCTTACAATACCCGACATATTTTTAAACGTTAAGGCAAACTTGCTCACGTATATTAATTCATCCAATTATTATTATTGACTAAAAGTCAATCAATAAGCTAATCGAAAGAAATAGAGTGGAGGGTGTGTCCTGTTCTTAGGAGACTCACATTTCAGTAGAAACCAAACGATGAGACAAGGGACAATCTTAGATTTCTGAGCTTTCGGCTCTGACTTCTGTTTCAGACACACTCTTCCCACATACTGGTAGCCCCCAACATAGCATACAGTTTTAGAATTCACCAAATTTGCTCTTCAATCCTCAATTGGTGGGAATGCCTATGAACCAAAAGTTTGAACTCCTTTCGTTTTACAGCTTTCCATACATATTTCTAATGTGACTTCCTGCCAGCACCTCTAGAACACCAGGCCACAACTATGTCTTACGTAGTTTATTTCCCACCCCTCCATGCTGCTTATATTTAAGTTCCTGCTTCTCTTCGGCTACCATTTCTCTGGGATCAGAGAGTCTGTATTCTCTGATCTTTGCCCCTGCCATTTCCTCACTCTTGACTCCCTCGTCTCTCATAAACATGGGGTATGATCACGACACTGGTCTCACTAAATAACCCATGATAGTTAGTTGTCCCCATCTGAAGGCTAACTATTTGATCACATTTGCAGAAGTTGCAATACATTCACAGTTGCCAAGTTTAGGATGTGCATCTCCTGCTGAGAGGCATTATCTGTATAAGCCACCTGTTACAGAATAAATTCTGATGACTGTGAAGGCTATGCTTCCCTTCAGGCAGAGACCGTTTCCAATGTGTACACTTATCCAACATGGTCCCCAGCAGCGGACTCTTATCTGCTGTCTGTGATATGAAGACACTGCTTCATAGCCCATTCTACAATGCCATAAAAATACAGGAAAATCTGATGTGAATATAGTCTACTGTGAGTCTTGTCTCACAAATTGTTTGTATGGTCTTGCCTGAAGCCTTCCTCTCAGCTGCGAGCTGTGGAGAAGTGAATGGTTTCCCGGAAAAGTGCATCTGTGTGCTTACTTCAGGCATTCCGGGGAGAGTCCTGTCCATATGATTTACATTGTATACTAATCTTGACACACAGTTAGTTTCCTGTTGGCAAAATGATAGTATAATATACATCATTCTTATCTTAAATGTTTGCGAAAGTCAGTCAGTCAACCAGCTTTATCGAGAGCCTAAAAACGTGGTTCTCATAAGTCAATGTACTGTAAGTGAAGGAGATAATCGCTCAAATACCACTAATAATAATAAAACCACTATGCTTCTTTAGGGGACATTTTCAAAAATACACAGATTTTGAAAGCATATAATACTCACGCACACACACACACACACACACACACACACACACACAGGGACCCATGTAACTGCTTGTGAAAATTAACACAAGTGACCCAGAACCTTAGAAATGGCCTTGGCTTGGTGACTCTGTATCTTCTTCCCTGTCTGTATGTGAGTGCTTGTATCTACTCTATCCGTCTTTCACAATAAGACACATTAAAAAAAAAAAACAAACAGATGCATAGATTATGTTCAGTGAACCAAAATTTTTGGTTTTTATAACACACACAGCAAAGTAGTATGAACACAGTGTAACTAGCTGATACCTATAAAAGACCTGGAGTTCAAAGTAAGATGCCTCAATGTCTCATAACAGATGTCGAAATATTCAAGTGTATTTCTGAGTGTTTTTTCTTTTACTTAATGACCCCTTTGCACAGCATGCCACCCAGCTAGCATGTGTCCACACTTCTTTACTCAATTAAGTAATCACAGTACATCAGGTCTAGCCTTCTCTAGAATACGTCTCATTCTCATACAGTGTTTAGAGCCCGTATGTGCACAATTTCCGACCATGCAGAAGTTATTACTTCAGCAATAGACTGCCATTCAAACGACGCAGTGATTTCACCTGTGTTGTCTACTCTATCTTGATTTCTACACACACAAGGTTGTAACCTATGTGCTGCTCTCTGGGGCATGCTCTGTAGACTATTCTTGCTCCCAGCAGATGAGAAAGCTGCCTGTTCTAAGATTAGCACAGAATAAGAGAAGCAATATTTCCATTAAGTTGATACATAGAGACTTCATAACATAATTCGCCATAGATAGTAATGAAAATATCAATTACATAAGAATGAGGGTGAATAAGAAATTGAGTATCTAAACTCATCGGCAGTAGGTATACTCCAGTCTCCCTCCTTTCAGGATTTGTGACTCTAAGGGTTTAATGCAGTGGTTCTCAACTTTCCTGTTGATGCGTCCCTTTAATACAGTTCCTCATGTCGTGATGTCCCCCAACTGTAAGATTATTTTGATGCTAATTCCTAACTATAATTTTGCTACTGTTACAAATTGCGATGTAAATATCTAATATGCAGGATATCTGATATGTGACTGCCAAAGGGGTTGTGACTCACATGCTGAGAACCACTAATTTAAATGGAAGATAGTTTCCTAAATAACCATCTGAACTAGAATTAACATGGGCACAATATTGTATAATGCATATTTTATTTAACTCTTGCAAATTCCCCCACTAATATTCTACCCAGGGTTATGTGTCACAGTTATTGTCATATAAGCTATGCTGTTCCTTTATCAGAAACTGCTCTGGAGTCCCACTCATGACTGTTCTGTTCTTGAATAGTATGCGGCACTTGTGTGGAGCCTTCAGCTTGTAGTTGTCTGACATGTCTCAATGATTAGATTCAGGTTATTTATTTCTTGCAGACATACCACAGAAACAGGATTATATACATCACGCTCCATGTCAGAAAACGCATGATGCCTGACACTATTCCTATGATGTTGACTTCAATGTTTTCATGAGGAAGGAGTCTGGATTCTGACAAAGTTTTCTGATCTAAAGTTATTATTGTTTCCTTTAAAATGATCTGAATCTTTTGAGGAGATAGTTTGAAACTATGGAAATATCTTGTTCCTCAGACTCTAAGGGAATACACATTGAAGGAAGCTGCATATGTTACATTTTCTGACTGGATGGACTCATTTTTAATAGGATTGCATATCACTGATTAAATAAATTTGCAGTTTAACCAATTACTTTGGGTTGTGTTTTGTGGGGTGTTTGTGCAGGTGGAGGGTGTATCTAGTGTCTAACTGCCAATTGTGGAAAGGTAGAAACATGAGAAGTTTCAAAAAGATAACATCACTATAACATAAGACTATAACAGATGGAATTGTTCCCACTGTAGGATTAGGTGGAAAACCTTAGAAGAAGAAAATATATTGAATGCTACCAATATTAGGGAAAACAGAGAGAACAAATGTTGGAGCATACAATGCAAGTGGAACTCTTAGGTGAAGAATACTGAAAGACAGCTGAAGTGGGCGGCTGCACACTGGCAGTGAGCTGCCTTAAAAGACTGGTAAGGGCAAGTTCTCACAGGAAATCAAAGAGAATATACTTTTTAGCAAAATGCTTCCATGACGTTGTTTATTAGTGGGACTCAATGCTGTTGGTTGATTCTTCTTGCTTTTGAAGTCTAGCTACCTTATGTTCCTTGTCATGGCCATTGCTATTTCTCATTGTAATGTGACTGGAAACTCGTATAACTATGTGAAAATACTTTTAAGGAAGATTAAGAGTAAGTTCTTCCGAAAATCCCCAATTCTCACTCTGTGAAACTCATTTTGAAATCTTTCCATTTCCACATTTACTTCATATTACTTCATATTGTATTATAATTTGTGAACATGTCACAGGGGCCATAGAAACGTTAGTGGACCATACCACTAACCAGGGCCAAAGCATTGTCCAGTTGCTAACTGTGCTTGTTGGCCATGTCTGGGTCAATGGCCCTACTACAACCAGGGTCTGTGACAATGTCATAACCTGAGACTGTGCTGATGTCCGTGGCCTGTGTTGGCACTAAAGGTCACACTGATGTGCAGGATTTGGGCCTTCACCTGTGTGGCTTTCTTGGTGCCAAGGCCTGGGCTGCTGCCAGGCCCATATGGACTTGAGTGGCATGTGCTTCCAGCCCAGACCAGGGAACTATATGGGTCTGAACTGTGACCCTGCCACAAGCAGTGTCTGTACTGATGTCTCAAGCTCCTCTTGCCTTCAAAGGCTGTGTAGATGTTCAGGATCTAGGCCCACACCTAGAGCCATTTGGGGATCCTAGGGCCATGCTTTCACTGGGTCCATGCTGATCTAAGAGACCTACACTGTCAACCAAGGTCATGATGATATGTGGGCCCAGGCTGCTTCCAAGGACCATGTCTAAGATCTTGCTCCAACCACAGCTGATGTCGGCTTTGATATCTATCACCAATGGTACCGCAGCTAGTGTTTGTTTTGATATCTATCATCAATAGTGTCCCAAAGGGCTACACAGACATCAGGCGCCTGGGCCATTACCCATGGCCGGGTCAGTGTCCAAGGACTTGGCGCCTCACCTGGGCAGCACAGGAGAGCTGACTGAGGTACAAGTGAGCCAGGCCCGTGGTCATGAGAGCAGGCGAGCTGGGCTTGCCCATCCCTAGCATACCATGGGGTGGCAATAGTAAGGAAAGTATGAGTTCCCCCACCTCTTCTTTTCACCTATGACAAATGGGAGAGTCAGCCTCAGAGGCATGAGAATGGAGAAGCTGGTCCTGCCCTCCTTACCAAGTGCAGAAAACCAGAGAGCTGGCTCTGTACCTAGATTTGGCAAACAGGAGAGCTGGCCCTGTTGATCTGACTGCTGGTGAGTCAGAATAGAGGGAGGGAGTGGGAGGAGAAGAGGGAGGGGAAATGGGTTGCCATGTAAAATAAATAAAAAGAAAAAGAAGTAAAGATGTATGGACTAAGGTTAAACTGTGTGACTCATTGGGTCACAATAGATCTTTTACTCTGAGATCTTTTGAATTGTTTTTTCTTGTTGTCTTGTTTCATTTTTTTGTTTTTGGGTTTTTTTATGTTTTGTTTTCCTTTTAAATTTTGTTTTACAGGGAGGTTGCAAGGGCTGAGAGAAGAAGTGAGAGGATAGGAAGATGAGTGGAGCCAGGATGTGAAATACAGAGTCAATAAAAGGATTTTAAAAATTGTTCATATATGCTACTCTTTGTACTCAGACAGCATTTCAAATGTCACACAACAAGGGTTCTTAATGACAACATGATGCTTATAGACATCTGGGAACAGACCTTCTTTAAGCTCATAGCAAGAATTCACTTATTTGGTACTTTGAGAAGATGTAAATGTGACATAGAGTTTCAAGGTCATATGTCTATTGGAACTAGAAGTTTCAATTTGAAATTATGGACTCACTGGCTTTGTTCCTTGAAATAAAGAAGGCCCCTGTACATGTGATGAGCTCATAGGAATGAGATCATGACCTTGGTGGTCACGTTTTAAATGTTTGGCAAATGAATGCATACACAAAGAAGGAAATATGTTCTGCCATCCATTGACATGGGGCACTGGAGCCAAGCATGTCAACTTTTTTTCTCATGTCCCTACATTAATACCATATAGATTCCCATGTATTATCTTAAATTAAATATAGAAATAATCATACCAAAAGCTGTTATGAGTAAAGGAATAAAAATTAAGTTCCAAAGCTATTATTCAGAAACCACCAAACATTAAATACCATTGTTTCTTCCTCCTTTCTAGTATAGCTAATTAATGATTGGGTCATACAAGATTGCTGGGGCCTTTTTTGTGTCTACTTTGAAAAGTCCATTAGTGTTGTCCTTGTTCAGCTCTTGTTTGGGCAGTAATATGGGCAAGATCTTATAGATTTAGCTTCAGACATTACTGGAGATACAGTCTCACAGAAAACTTCCTGGTTCTTTGACTCTTAAACTTTCCTTACCCTCTTCGGGAACACTCCCAGATACTTTGTTTTGGAGTGTTTAGTAGATGTATTCATTGCTCCTGACCTTAAGACTAATTTTAAGGAGTCCTTTCTGTCCTTTTGCAATATCCTTCACAGTGGCTCTTTATAATATGACTGCTCATTGGAAGTGTTCAATTAAGGAAAAGACCAGATATACCACACCAAGTATATTTAGTAAGGACCCTGGAACATGTCTTGCAGATTTGCAAAGAAAACCATCATAAAATAGATGAATGCATGGTGAATTGCTACTCCTATATTTTAATAATCATTAGTTTCATCCTATCATATCCACTTTCCTTAATTCCAATCTTTCAAGGTTTACACCTACTATTTACACAACTCACAAACCATTTCTTTCAGCCTATTCTCAACTGAAGTTTATACTCTTCATTTTGGAACGGCTCAGCATCATATGTACCTGGGATGCTATCAAACGGTCTTGTCTCACATGAGGAGTAATACGGAAAAAAAAGAACTAACACCATAGAATGGTAACAATTGGAGAAAGTGCAATGCAACCAGCTCTCCTGAGTTAACCCTCTACTATTTCTAAGTAGTTCTCTATCACTACATGAAATATCCTTAAATACATATTTTAAGATGTTTTTATGAAGAAAACAAATGGAGGTATTCATATCCATAACTTTTTCTGAATACCTATTTTTTTAAAAAATACATAATCACCCTTTCAATGATACTTTACCTACAGCATGCTGAAGCTATCTTGCATTTATGAAACACTTCACGACACAAAGCACAGGCACCAACACTAAAAATGCCTCTCAAACAAAGTATCCCATGCAATTTACTAAGTGAAGAGTGAGATCTTTGTGTTGCCCTGGTTTGTTAGCTATTATACAGGCCCACGGGACCTCCCATGCAAGATATAAAACATTCTTTAGGAAATAAACTAGATTCCTCTTAAATTTTGATGAAAAATATGGCTTTGTAATACTAGTTACTTCAGCTTTTATGACTCACGCATAACAAATAATATATGTTTCCCTTAGCTTATGACACGAAATTCACCAAATCCTGTATGTAGTTCAAATTAACTGTTAGACAAAATGACCAAAGTGTGGCAAAGATTTTGTTACCATTTTCTAGAGAGGAAGGTTTAATTTTTGAAAATATTCTTTAGAAAACCCATAGTTGTGGAAAACAGCAAAATATTTCTTAGGTACTTCATTTGACAAGCATGCTAGAATGACTTTAGAATATAGACTCAAAAAAAATGAGCCAAATTGAGAAATGCAGTCACTTACCCGTCAGTGTTTCTCTTAGCATTCGTTTTCAAACAAAATTGACCTTAAAAGGATAAAAAGAAATAATATTTAAAAATAAAAACAATATATGCATCTCATATTAGAGCTCTCTACATTCCTTTAACTCATAGATATCTATCCCATTCCCCTTTAATTTTCGCCGCAGAATGGCAGCAGCTGAATTCTGGCCCATGATAGCCTGCTGAGTGTTAATTTAGCTCCATATCTCTCGGGAACATTGATGGCTGGATGTTAGAACACATGCCCTGTGTGAGGAGGGAGTAAATGACTGAGGCAGAGGGTGGAATGAGAAGGTTTATTTCAGATAACGGTTCTCTATTTTAAGATAAACTATACATGGTGTCTGGAAAACAAAATTGAAATCTATGTGGTCAGAAGTGATACATCAACCTTCTGGCACATTCTTAGCTCTTGGCTCAATTCCAGGAGCCAGATGTTGGAACTCCCATTAGCCATGAAACTGTCAGAGGTGAAGGCAGCTTCAGGAGATCTTGACAGTTCATCATTTAGAGAAAAAAATGTGTCTCCCCAACATTAATATGCTCCAAGAGTCAGAGAAAGTGATTTACGGAGACTGAACTCATCACAAACTCACGAGTGATATGGCTGGACTCACACTTTGCCATCATTGAGATGATGGGGAGGTAGAAAACTCATTGTTTTGCACCACAAATGTTGAGTGGTTGTGTTTCAGGTACACCTTTTTTATTATTTTGTGTAATTATGATGGCCATAAACTAAGTCTCTTGACTGAGATTAAATTTTATAAATGGGTAAAGAACAATAGAAATTACTGTTACAGATCATGATATTCCATATCCTGTAAGGCCTAAGTTTTAGGCATATTTTTTCGACTGTTTTCTTCTTTTATTATTTATTTTATCTTTTGAGATTATTATATAATTAAATAATCTCCATATTTCCTTTTCTTTCTCCAGACTCTCTCTCACACATATAACACTCTATGCTCTCTTTCAAATTCATGACCTCTGTTGCATTTTTGTTACCTATATTTATGTATATGTATATTCATCCATCCGTAAATATGTAAAACTCCTGTGCAATCTGAATTATGTTAGTTATATGTTCATTTATAGGGTTAACCATTTTGTACCAGTAACCACTTGGATATTCCTGGAAGGAGACTATTCCTCTTTCAGCACTCCTCAGTTGCCTACCAATCTTTAGTAGGCTTGAGCCCCACTGGACTTTCATTCCTACACTACTCTATCCACTTAGCATGTCTATTGCTATTTTTCTTGTTCAGCTCAAGCTTACGCAGCCATATTGCGGAGACATTCTTGGTACGGCTTCTGCTAGCCATAGGCCATACAATCTCATAGCAAATTCTCTGTTCTTCTGGCTTTCACAATTCCCATCACTACCCCTACCCCAGTTATCTCTGACTCTAGAGCATGGGAACTGTGTTGTAGATGGACCTTTTTGGACTAGGCTCAACAACTCGGGTTTTCTGTAATGGTCTCTTTACCAACACCACTTAACTAAACCAGCGTAATCCATAACTGCAGTCTAACATATTTGTCTTTAGGCCCATAGGTAAGTGCAGTCCTCACCTTTCATCAAAGAAACTTCTCTTTGCAACAGATGGAAATGATTTTTAAAAGGAGGAATGAAGATATTGAAAGATGAGGGTAGAAACTAAAAAGTGAGGGAATTCAATTTAGATGAGTGTTTAAGGTAGACCAATTAATATGCAATAATTTAAATAATACTAACAGACTATTAGAAGAGATAAGGAGGTGATTTTTATTGACTATTTATAATGAAGTGTATCAAGAGAGATTTATAGAGCAATGACAATGCCATTACTTTAGAAGTAAAATATTTATGATTTTCTCAATAACACAGGAAAAGTTGAATTGCCTATACTTGAATTATAACTCTTCAATAACTATTGAATTGCCTATACTTGAATTATAACTCTTCAGTGCCAAGAAGATATTCATGACTAAAGCACACATCAAATTACTTACAAATCACATTTTACTATAAAATAATCCACGAGACTACAAATAAATCCATGAGATTATAAAATAATCCATAGCACCCCTTTTTTCAGTTACGGAATGTCCTTAAGAGTGAAATGATGGACGGCTTCATATTAGGTTACAATCTTATGTTAATAATTGAGAATAATTTGTAGAGCTTGTTTTCTTTTTCTGTGATTAATACCATGCGATAAACATGGGTTGATCTCGAATTTCTCCCTCCAGGCCATCATGAAGGGGAATCATGGAAGGAGCTTGAGTAGGGACATGGAGGAGGTAACCGAAACAGAGGTAGTGAAAGCATACTGCTTCAGAAAGGCTGCTTACTGGCTTGCTCACCACGAGTTGCTTAGTCTGTCGTCTTTTACCTTTTCATTGTTCACCTTTCTTTCTTACTTAATTTAGGATCATCTGCTTAAGGGTGCTACCGTTCACAGGGGATGACCCTTGCACATCACTCGTTAACCAAGAAAATGCCCACATGTTTGACTACAGGCTTTCCTGAGGGAGGCACTTGCTCAGTTGAGGTTTACTCTTTCCAGATGGCAATAGCTTGTGTTGAGAAGAAGAAGAAGAAGAAGAAGAAGAAGAAGAAGAAGAAGAAGAAGAAGAAGAAGAAGAAGAGGAGGAGGAGAAGGAGGAGGAGGAGAAGGAGGAGGAGGAGAAAAAAGTAACCACAATGATAATTTGACTATATATGTGAAGTTTGATTATTAATAAAATGAGGAATTAAACTCGTTTTAGTCATTTTTTCAAATAAAATACATATAACTAGAGACAAAATATTTAATAGTTGAAAAACTGACTTGCTGTCAGTTAGTTCTGCTTTGAACTTAGAGATATACACATGCGCATGTGTGTGAGTGATCACAAGCCTGACACTGTAAATATATTATCTTTGTTCTTTAATGACACCGTTTGTTTAAATTTGCAGGCATATCAGCTAAGATTTAGCTGTAATCTTTAAGATTTCAATGCCTGTGGGGAATATTTATGATCATCTGCCATGTCTTTAGAATGGTGTGTGTGTGTGTGTGTGTGTGTGTGTGTGTGTGTGTTACCAAGTAGTGATGCTCAGGGTACTTGGTGTTGGTCCCACATGGTGATTCTCAAAATGTCTAGTGTCTGTGTCCTCACTATAGTGATGCTCAAAGTGCCAGGTAGGTATGTCTTCACTATAGTGATGCTCATAGCACCTGCTGTGTGTCCTTATTCTAGCGATGCTGAGTGCCTAGGGTGTGCCCTCTCTACTGTGATGTTCTGTTGCAAGTTTTGACTCTTATTCAAGTATCATTTCACTAATTATATAAAATAACTTTATTTTTCATTTTTTGCTTCTTATGATTTTATCTTTAAAAATTCCTGGGGGACTTTTGGTTCTGTGGTTTAGGCTAGTATTCTTTTTTTTTTTTTTTTTTTTTTTTTTTGTTTTTCGAGACAGGGTTTCTCTGTGGCTTTGGAGCCTGTCCTGGAACTAGCTCTGTAGACCAGGCTGGTCTCGAACTCACAGAGATCCGCCTGCCTCTGCCTCCCGAGTGCTGGGATTAAAGGCGTGTGCCACCATCGCCCGGCTTAGGCTAGTATTCTTGAATCCACAAAATGTCTATGATATGCTTTATGGAAAAAGCCACATTCATAAAAAGTTTATATAAGGATCAAGTATAGTGTTTCTTACTCTGAGTCAGAGTAAAAAAAGCTATAATACATATTAAACATGATTTCCTCATACATTAAACAAAACTTGTCAGATCCTTGACCCTTGACCCTGGACTGGCAAGAAAATAATCCAATATTTCCTATCAAAATAAAAGCAATGGTCTTGATATTTGTTAATTCACTGTTTGCAATATATTTAAGGAATGTTAACACTGTTCTTTGCCAGTGATTACAGTTTTGCCTCTGGGCTTTTTTGGGTATACGTATGTGTCTGTGTGTGTGTCTGTCTGTCTGTCTGTCTGACTGTGTGTGTGTCTGTGTGTGTGTCTGTGTGTGTGTGTATGCAAGCATCATGTACATTCTAAATCTCCACTAGCTCCACTAGGAATCCTAAAAGTTCCAATTGGCACTCAGTTCTTTGCCCAAAGAAGTCATAATTTTTTCAGAAAAGCCTAGTTAGTTTCTTACACGAAAAGATGAAGATGGACAATATATTAACTATTGAGTTATTTACAAATGCTGAACATCACTTGCCACTACGTCTGTTCAATTTTATGATTTTTGCTTTACATTTAAATAATTGTATTGTTGCATTGAGATTCAGTACAAGACAAAATATGAAGGAGCGACTCCTCTAGATTTCCCACAGAATAGCTTCATCATAAAATGCAATTCTATCCCAGTAAGATACCCAATTAAAATGAAGGGTATGCGCGGATTTAAAATGAAGTATAAGGGGTTTGCGCCAAAATACTCTTTATTCTCTGAGGCTGTCTTTTTAGTTTGAGCTCACATCTTCTTGACAAACCTAGTTATTATGATTAAGGTCCAGTGTGATGATATTTGTGCATCTCTTAGCTTCAAGTTCTTCCTAGCTTCAGTATCTGACAAACATATCGCTACACTTACCAAATGCTACTTAGGGAATTAAGGAGAGATACCATGTTACACTGGGGTGTCATGTGACTTTGGGATAGAAGTATATATGTTTCTTAAGTTGTAATATATGAAGCATAACACTTATCAATAAAATGTACCAAAAACCTTCTTCAGAAGTGCTTTACTAAATTTCCAAATTTTATCTCACTCTGACCTGTGCTCAGTTTAGTAAAATAATGTGTGAGCTTGGGCAAATAGTGTTTTTACATGCTGACTCTGATGCCTATTAATTACAAAGCATGTCAAAAATACAAAAATATTCTAACTTGTAGCTTCCTTGAATACGAAGTGTTAACTAGAATAGCATCCATGTAAAAGTTAATCCCACAGAGCATGCATTTATATATGCCAATTTTCATTCTTTGGAGATAATATCTATGCACATGTCTTGAAATAGTTCCAATGATAACTTCATAGATAAGTTATCATTGTCTTAATTTAATAGTGTAGGAATCGATGCAGCTGGAGGACTGTGAGTTATCAAAACTGTCTCTGCTATAGGCAATAATTTTAATGTTAATTAACTCCATCTGGAAGGAAAAGCAGGTGTTGAAATTGATCACTTAAGTACAGAAAGCAAAAGCTGTTTACTAAACTCTCCCTAAATTAATTTGAGCTGGTGGTTAAATTGCTTTCAAGTCGCTTTTCTATGAATGCCTTATACCAAATGCTGAAATTGGAAAACGAAGCAGACCACTCAGATTCTAATGAAATGTAACAAATTGTTCAAAAAGGTCACCTAAAAATAAAATTACATTTTGAAAATGAAAAAATATTGTAATATTCATTTTTTGCTTCAATGGTAGGTAGAATTTGGGCAAAAATCGTCTCCCTCATGTGGTGCACAAACCACTCACCTGCATCAAATTAATGGGAGCGCACTAGAAAGGGGAGAATTCTGGGATTTCTGTCAAACATTTGGAATTAGATTCAACAGCAAGGCCTAGGAATCTGTATTTTTACAAATATTTAGGTAGCTGTTAGTCCTACTCAAATGCAACTGTTGTTCTAAGAGCAGAGATGTATCCACTCTCGTGGAAAACGACTCAAAGGCCTGAAAGAGGATAAATGAAGATAGTGATTTTCTCTGAGAGTAAAACAAAGACAATTTGGTTGTATCACGGAGACTAGGAAGCCAGCATCAAACGTCCCTATACTCTTAAAAAAATGTGGTGTCACCGCGCTCGTAGAGAATTTGTCCATTTGCCTCCTGCCCCTGTTTCCTTCCTCCACAGAAAGCTGCTTTCTCTTCTACTCAGGTCCTTCTTTAGGGGTCTGGTTTGGTTGCCCTTTGTCTTCCAATGTGAGGTTCAGTAGCACAGGCATCACCCAGACGTACAGACTCAGAGGCTTATAGCATGAAGCCTAGAGAGCTGCCTTTTGGCAATGTCTCCAGGTATAAGGTATATAGGTTTGGGGTTGATTGTGTGTTCCTTATGGGTCAATAATTTTTTTAATTAGACAACAGCTTTGGACTCACCATGTGGGTGAGAGAGGAACTTGAAATACAATCCCATGTCTCTTGTTTCCCTTAGAGAGATAATTGATGGCTGTTATCACTAAGGTCTCAAACACAAAGAATCAGACATTCTTTGCATCTCATTACTCTCCTGAGAGCTTCATCTATATTACCAAACTTATCTTCACACTAAATCATGATTTTGGTTTAGATATTATCACCAGTCTTTCTAGTGAAACTCAAGACATGTAAGTCAAATGGCAAAGTCAATCACACACCTGCGAAAGAAATCAAGATTCAAACTGTCAGCATCTGGCACAACTGTAAGCTCAGGTAACTTTGCACTCTCCCCATTGTCTTCAGAACTATTTTCATGTCCCAAACACCATCTTAGGAAGGGTTCACCTTCAACAAGTCAGACCATGACCAGATAATGAATTTGGAGCATTAACTGCCATATTTTCCTTCCAAGACCAAAATAAAGACACATTGGCATTGAGATGGCTGTGTTTCTACCTTTCTTGTTTGACCTGTGCAAAGCCTGTTCATGCCCATCCTTCCATGGCGACATCCTTTATTACCAAAGTCTCCAGATGAAGGAATGTGAAAGCAGTCACAAAAGGTTCTTAATTGTAGACTGAACATAACAATATTGTTTGCAAAATGAAAGAGATACCATGAAATGAGAAAATGTCTGTGAAAGTAAATTTAAGTTCAAACAATTATATGCTCATAATATGTTAAAAGTATTTTTTTGTGTGTAGCAGTTTTTGAGCAATTACCAATACATGAAAGTATTATATTTTATACCAGGATCAACACCCTCTTCATATACTATGCATGCAAAGTGTTTTGAGTTTTTATTGTAAAGATTTATTTTGTTTTGAATTATATGTATGTGCATAGGAATATGCACATATGTGTAATGGCCCCCAGACTCCAGAAGACAGAGTTGGATCTACAGGATCTGGAATGATAGGCATCTGTGAGCTGCCTTGTGTGGGCACTGGGAAGAGAACATGGGTCATCTGTAGCAACAGTATTTATTCTTAAGCATTGACTCATCTCTCTAGCCTAAATGCATGTGGCTTTATGTGGACTTGAGTGTGTGTGTGTGTGTGTGTGTGTGTGTGTGCATGTGTGTGTTTATGTTAGCTATTTACTTAATAAATTTCAAACATAAGCTTATATCATTGCAGGAGGAAGGATGATTTTCAACATTTCCTAATTATATATTACTCTCAGATGATTTAAAGGAAGCTATACGTTTTGGTATTTCTCTTCAGACTTTGCTGAGTGATGTCTGGATAGAAATCCTAAGGATATTACATATCTCATGTTATGTGACAAGAATATTAAAAGATTACATGGAGATAAATAAAGGAACTAATATTGAAAATTAACATTGTTCAAGATATTTACAAACAAAATATGAGCTGAAACCAAACAATTCTCATATTTTATTTAATAAATTATAATAACTTAATGGGGGAGATGAGTTTGTTCATCAAAACTGTTTTTCAATACATACCAGTTGTTACTTCATCATACCTCCTTTAAATGGAAAAAGAACAAGTATTTCCAAAAAGAATGAATTTTTAAAAGGTCTCAATGAGACTAGGTTATGATGCAGTAGTATTCAATTTGATTCTGAATACTAATGTCTTAATACAAAGGACATGTCTTGCTCATTCACAGTGAAGGTCCTGGGAGGATTATCTGCCCCTGGGAGAATGAAACTGAAAAGCCAACTCCATATTATTAGTGGTGAACCAGCTATCATCTTGGGGCTCCTCCTTCAGGGCTTGAAACTTTTTCTGTGATGAAATAAATACAAAGGACATCCTGAGGCTATAGTTTGAATGCCTCTCCATCTCAAGGAGGAAGTGACACTTAGCACTCCCTGCATTTCATAGTTTATCACCTAAGGTACACAACCAGTCCTGTCTAAATTAAAATGAACTTGAAAGTGTAGAGTCACATATATGGACTATTAAAAGCCTACCATCATGGCCTAGATCTTCTTTAAACCTAGTGAGTGTCCTATAGAGTCATCTATCTGTAAATAATGTCAAATCACAGAAGAATCTCAGGGAAAAAAAGAGAAAACCTATCATAGAATAGTACTCTGCCTCAAGTATCTTCTGTTCACTGAAGATGGCAGTGGACGCCTCACTAAGTTATTGGGATCACACATTGAAGAGACACAATGTATAATGTATGCTTAATTGCATAAAGTGAGTATATTTGGTAAACCAGGCATGTACAAGATAAATTAGGTAAATTAGGACTATGAATTCTTTAAAAATCTAGAAATATTAAGGCAGGGTAATATTATTTAAAGGCATAACTGCAAAAAAGACATGACACATTTGTCTTATTGAAATAATCATGGAATTTAGTACACAGTTCAAGGAATACAAAATTAAATTTAAAAAATGTTGTTTAAGATCCTTCCATTGCAAAACAATCTGCCAATGATTTATGTATACTGTTTTTATTGGAAAAAATCTTTTGCATACAAACATTATTCTCCATTTTCAAATAAGATCAGAAACATGAAACAAATAGATTTATATCACTTAATTACTACATGTCAAAATTGAAAAACAGCAACCATAGTTTCAAGCCCTGACAGAGTCTCCCAGTGTTGCTGAATCAGATGTGTTTTCTGATATGAAGAAGGGCTGCTTTTCCAATCTAGCCTCCTTCCCAGAATTCCTACCTTTACAGAAGAGGGAGAATAAATTTACTGAGGAACTACATGGAAATCTTTCAATGAAATCATAATCTGACTTCAGACTCAGTAAACCTGTGGTGTGGCAAGTTCTCCTGTCGTGTTGTTCTTATTGGTTAATGAATAAAGAAACTGCTTTGGCCTGTGATAGGACAGAATAGAGCTAGGTGGGAAAACTAAACTGAAAGCTGGGAGAAAGAAGGCGGAGTCAGTGAGAAGCCATGGAGCCGACAAAGGGAAAACATGTGAGCTGCCAGCTGGAACCTTATAAGTAGGCCATGAGCCTCATGGTAAAACATAAAATAATAGAAATAGGTTAACCAAAGATATAAGAGGTAGCCAATAAGAAGCTAGAGCTAGTACATCAATCAGTGATTTAAGTAATATCATTTCTGTGTGATTATTTTGGGGAGTCTGTGTGGCTGGGAAATGGACTTCCCTCAACAAACCTGCTTCACTTAGGTCTAACATTTCTGTACTACAAGACCATGGACACATAAAACAAATAGGCAAGATCACCGATGCTGTAGACAGCCCTTCTCTGCCTTTTCCTTCCAGTTTCACACAGATCGGCAGCTCATTAGCAACACTGATAAACCATGGGACAAAAACAAGTGCTGTGGCAACACTGATAAACCATGGGACAAAAACAAGTGCTGTAGGAACAGAAGAGACAGAGCTTTGGAAGAATATGAAACGGAGTGTGCGGCTAAGATCAAGTCACTGACCTAGCTTCCAAGGATTCTGCTAGGATCTGATGTGCTCTTCGTCTTTGAGTCACCCAGATATTTATTAGTCACTTTGTTCAAGGCTGGGTAGTATTTTCGGGATAAAAAACAAAAACAGTAAAACCAAATACTTCCCTCTAAAAAACTCATGAGACAGAAAGTGGTTTACTGCACGTACTGGCTTTGTGGGAGCCTAGGCAGTTTGGATGCTCACCTTACGAGACCTGGATAGAGGTGGGCAGTCCTTGGGCTTCCCACAGGTCAGGGAACCCTGATTGCTCTTCGAGCAGATGAGGGAGGGGGAATTGATCGGGGGAGGGGGAGGGAAATGGGAAGCGGTTGTGGGGACGAGGCAGAAATCCTTAATAAATAAATAAATTTAAAAAAAAAAAAAAAAAAAGAAAGTGGTTACGATGGTTACGAAGTCCACATTCCATTTGTAAAGAATCTTCATGGAGCAGTGTTGTTTTCTTGGTGCGGATGCGATTTAAACATTACATACCTTCTTAAGAACAGATTAAAGTAGTAAAAGCAAACACCTGCTACATCTTAACCAGTAGAACAAGATATAACTTACAAATGGAGCCTAATACATTGGTAGCAAGTAGGAAAATTGAGCCATGAAAAGGAGACATCCATACACTCAACCTATGAGTAAAATCATAAGAATATAGGTCTCTTACCATCTATTAAATTGTTCTGCTAACTATGTCTCCATTACAGTTGACCTGGTGCAAAGTTATTTTCTTCCCATAACTGGTATATATCCCGAGCTATAGAATCTAGACAAAATGATATGGATTGATTTTGTCAGATTAAAAACATGTAACTAGTAAAGTTTGACACATACTTCAACTCTCTACCAATTTTGTGATGGCATATTAAAGGAGGAATGTAGGAAAGACTGGTAATTTCCAAAATGAAGAATCAAGTGGCATTACTGTGGTTGAATGTGGTTATCAATCGGCTCTTACCCTACAGCAAAAAAGGAAGAGATTTTAAATTAATATTTCATTAACTCTGAGACTCAGAAATGATGAAAATAGTAAATCTTAGTGGTAGTATTACTAATACCATTTGACAGTTTCATACATGTATGTAATGATTATTAGTCATTTTCATCCCCATGCCTTTTCTCATGTCCCCTTGTTTCCATGCTGAAATATTTTTGCCCAAGTCCCCTCCTACTTTCATGACTTCTTTGTGTGTGACCCACTGAGTTTAATTAGCATAGATGGGATGGATGTTTTTCAGGTCTTCCACTTTACTGAGAAACCATTAGAAGTTGGTAGCATTTGGGAAAGAGAGAAATATGAGTTTAGAAAACATCTTTGCTTTTCTTCATATCTATCATACTTTTCATTGAATATATCTATCATGCCTTTCATTGAATATATATATATGTATGTCTATATATGTCTATATGATTAATGTCTAAGTTTTTCCTGAAGTGACATTTGAAGTTTCCAGGAAGAAGATGAGGCCCCACAACAACAACTCTACCTGGTTAATATGACGTCATGATATGGATAGCACTACTACAAGACTTGTTTTGGGTACCAGCTGCACAAGACGATCCCAACTTGGTTAGCTGAAATGGTGCACATCTTGTACAACATTCTGGCCAGACCTCCACAAAATACTCAGAGACTATTTGCAATTTTAAAAGACATTGATCTTAAAATTTAACCATCATTTTACTTTCATAGGATCCCCCAGAAAGAACGTGGCCCCCATGACAGCTGGAAGTAATTCTAGAGGACGATGTCCCCTCTCCAAGGAAAGTTTGCCCCTGGGTTTATTTAGACTCCTTGAGATATTATTTGTTATTATTGTATATCGTTGTATTTGGTTTAGTTCTGTCTTATTTAGACAAAAAGGGGAGATGTAGGGATAAGTCCTGCCCCTTAGGGGGCGTGTTCGCCTCGGGCTAATGTTTGCCTATAAATTTGGCTAGCATGCTCCCAGCCACTGCTTCTGCTTTCCTGGTCTCTGCAGGAATGGTGGTTCTGTAAGTCTATTTCGCCATTAAAGCTGTATATAATTTTACAATCTGTCTGCATTCGTTTACGCCATTACATTTAATTTACTCAGGGGATCTTGTCTTTTTCTTCTTCCTATGAGTTGAATGAGATGCCTGAGGCATTTTGAATATTTGGTCCCAAGTTGCTGCCTCTGTTTGAGTAGATAAAAGAGTTGTGGCCTTCAGGGAGGAAATAGGCCACTTGAGTAGGCTTTGAGACCTTAAGACCCATGCTATTTGAAGCTTGATGTCTTTGTTTCCTGCTTGTGGGTTAATGTGCAAATCCTCTGCTTCTATTTCACACATCCTCTCTGTTGTTATACGATATGCATATGTGTGTATATAGGAAGGTCAAGCTAGAAAACTTTCTAGGTATAGATTCTCAATCCCAGTTTTTTTTTATTTAAATTTATTTATTTATTAAGGATTTCTGCCTCGTCCCCGCAACCGCTTCCCATTTCCCTCCCCCTCCCCCGATCAAGTCCCCCTCCCTCATCTGCTCGAAGAGCAATCAGGGTTCCCTGACCTGTGGGAAGCCCAAGGACTGCCCACCTCTATCCAGGTCTCGTAAGGTGAGCATCCAAACTGCCTAGGCTCCCACAAAGCCAGTACGTGCAGTAGGATCAATCCCAGTTTTTAAAACAAAAATGTACCTGAAACTTGGTGATAAACCTAAGCCTTTTCAATGCCCACATGAATAGAACTGCAGTGTTCTCTGAATCTGTTTTAGTATGTGTTTTAATCGCCATTTTAGAATTACAGGTATTCATGTATACACAAGTAGAAAGTGAAGCTTAAGAGGGGTGAACAACTGGCTCAGAGCAGGGGGATTTGAACCACTAAAGTTAACTTCAAAGTCTTAATTATCTGACCCTTTTTACAACATGACTGCTTAAGAATCCAATTCAGAGAGTACTTTTCTTTCAAAGAGAGGGAACCTAATTATCTGCTGTTTCTGAAGAGTGAAAATCTACCTCCCATGTAGTGAGCAAGCTTTGCATCCAAGGCTTAGGACTCGCAAGAGCCCAGAGATGTAAATACGTTCCACCTTGATTAAAGGTCAGAGAGTTTGAGCTTATCATGCTCTTTCAATGCTGTTGACAACAGGTGTAGCTACAAACAAGAGGCCCTGACCTAAGGTGTGGTTAATTAGTATTTTGAGTATAGAGGTGCATCCACTCCACCTTGACCATAGGGCAGGTAGAATTCAAGTCTATTCCTGTTTCTTCAAGGAAATCGAGAGTCTTTCTTCAGGATACTTGGTCCATTCCTTATAGTATATTAATGATATCTGTTGCCTCCCCTTTTGATGTCGGATATATAAGCAGATGGAAAATAAACAGAGGCGATTTCAGTATCCACTGAATTTCTCTCCTGGTGCTATTCTGTGCTTCTGTCTTTTATTTCTCTCATGTCTCTGGTTCTTTTGCTTAATAGTTATAATTCTCACACTTCTACCCTGGAACATGCCAACCCCATCAAGGCTGGACCCTGACATAGTCTAAATTTGGACCTTGTATAAATGTACTTGGGTTATTGGCCTAGTTATATAACATATCTAAGTTTCTGGAAATCTAGAATGATGTAATCTTCAAGAGGTTTTGTGAGGCAAGAAAGGTTAAACTTTTGCCTCACAATCAGGCAGAAGATAAGCATTCAATTCTATTTCTTCCTCTCTCTTCTTCTGAAAAATTAAAATATTAAAAACTCTATGACAAAATTATATAATTCTCTGTTCTCTTTGTGGCAATGGGATATCAATAATCTCAATGAATTAGTAGTTGTTCCAAGGTCAAACATTTAACAATAAGTCATTAAATACATTTTTCTTTTAGTAAATCATTATCAGAACAAATCATTATGTGACCTTTTTTTGGCTACATTGATCCAATAAAACTTACATTAGCCAGAGTTTCAGGAACATTAGTCTAATGTGCTTTTGGAGAGCACCTTATCTGAGTGGTGTAATAAGTTTGTGTGAAAAGCATAAAGCATGTAATATATAATAAAATTTGGACTTTAATGAGCCATCTTGGCTTACTGACTAGTACTATAATTCAATGTTGAGCATCCTTTAATTAATGAATTATAAAAGCTTAGCATACTCTCTAAATGCTACATGTGACTGCAGTAGCTTTTATTTTCTAATTTCCTCTGCTGACCAATTTGAAATGAATCTTAAGTGACCTCGATTATGAAAGTAATAGAAAAATTAAGTACAACATAAAAAGGAGTTTGCCTGGTTTCTATTAGTAATTTTTCCTGTTTTATTATACATAGATACAGCCATTTTTAAAAGTCACTCATAAAACATGTACTATAATAAGAATAAGACTGAGCAACTGACCATCTATATTGACAGATTGCATGAACGTTAGACCACTGTACCATTCCGATGAGTGCTCTCTTTTTAGTTTTAACTATAGCTTTCAAGCCTGCATTATCCTACCCATCTTATACCAATAGCAAATTGAGTCTTTCTCTCATCTATATTTTATGCCTGTCATGGCGTTGAGTCACCAGGAAGGGAAACTTCTCTGACATGTTTGCATTTTCCTGATATTCTACTGAAGATACTGAAGAGACACTGAAGGATAAGTAGGGAGAATAAAAGTCCTTAATCTGTGTTAAAGTATTTCTCTAAAATATGATATGATTTTCTGGAGTTTTGCCAGAAGTAACAGAGTGTGCTGACTTATTAAATTATGTTACATTAAAAATAAACAGAATCCTCTTTATCTAATCTGTCAAGTTTTCATTTCTAAGATACATGCTTGGTCAAAATGCTTCTTAAAGTCAATACTGTTGTTCTGGTTGTTAAACCATAAAGTTATAAGAATCAAGCTCTGCCTAGAACAAGTGTTGATTACTAGTCCTTAACAAGGAGACTTGACTTAGAAGGAGGCCACTGACTAGATTACTAGTAAATATTTACCTTTTGAATGTTTGCCCCGTTCAAAGTTCCAGAAAACTAAATACAAAGAATCTAGATATTTTAGAATTCTTTTACAATAAATTCAACTGTCAGACTCCCCCAAAATGAGACTCAATGACTATTAGACTGTTCTCTTGTACATTGGTTAGAAGGAGCTGCAATAGTAATAACACTAATAACTTCGAAGCATCTATACTTGAATTGTTATGGAAAGGATTTTGCTCTTCAGGAAAAAGGACAGTTCTAGATAGATCTATTCATGTTCACTTACATCAAATGTTACTAAGAATAGTTATAACATCCAGTTATGCCAAAACCATTTGTTGAAGATGCTTTCTTTCTTCCATTGGATACTTTTAGCGCCTCTGTCAAAAATCAGGTGTTCATAGGTTTGTGGGTTAATGTCCGGGTCTTCTATTCGATTCCATTGGTCAGCTATAGAAGTTCTTTGGTAGAGTTTTTGGGATTGCTTATGTATACTATCATATCATCTGCAAATAACGAAAGTTTAACTTCTTCTTTTCCAATTCGAATCCCCTTGATCCGCTTATGTTGTCTTATTGCTATTGCTAGAACTTCAAGCACTATATTAAAGAGGTATGGAGAGAGTGGACAGCCTTGTTGTGTTCCTGATTTTAGTGGGATGGCTTTGAGTTTCTCTCCGTTTAATTTGATGTTAGCTGTCGGCTTGCTGTAAATAGCTTTTATTATATTTAGGTATGACCCTTGTATCCCTAATCTCTCCAAGACCTTTATCATATCCGAGCCACCTTAATATGCCCTGCTAACTATGAGAGAAGTCTTGAGTTTTTGATGCTGTTAACTTCACATAGCAGTTGACACATAGAATTTGTACGTTTTCTCTGACCTCAAAGCTCATGATCAATCACTCCATGGTAACTTCTCATAAATACAGGTTAAAAGAACAGACTTGACTGAAAATACTGCCTGCATTTTAACCATATTTTTAGCACTTTCAATCGTTCTCAGAAAATACAATTAGGTGGTGAGCAGGCTGAATGAAGAAATGACTTTGGCAGCAGACTCGGAACTAACAGCTTCTCTTTCCATGTGGTATATGAGTCACAGAAGCAAAGAAGAGTTCAGAAATCACTCTGTTGAGGGAGCAGACACAAATAAGGAGGCCCAAGCAAATCCAGGCTTAAGTGACATCATGCTCTTACCAAGGAGGCCAATTTTCACACATCTTGGGGTTCTTCTTGCTGACAAATCCCATTATAAGTTATGTTGCTACAGTGTCATTCATTAAAACTTTTGTTGCCAAATCTGGAGATTGGAATACTAGTGAATTCGCTAATTTACTTTGTTTTATTTATCTTTTTTTTTTAAAAATTGTGACATTGAAATTTTGTCACAGTTAAATTGCTTAGAAAATTATATGAATAGCGAAGGGAAGTTAAAAAATATCAATGCTGAAAATGATGAACATTTTGCTGTACTTATTTTTATATTAATTTTTAGTGCATATGTATTGAGGAAAAATGCTATAATCTAAGCACAGGAATGGATTGTTTATTATACTGTGAATTCTCAAGAATGTTAATCTTTGTGGCACTGATTTCTAAGACTGGCCTTGGTGTAAGAATTAATAGGATTATTTTTAAAATACAGCTTTTCAGATTTTATCGCAGATTTATAATGTCTGGAATATAATGAAAACATATAGTGGCTTCGAGACGAATTTTGACACTAAATATGACAACAAGGATTTCTACTGCATAATCCCAGCCAAGCAGGAATTGCTCATATGTTTCTTTATTTGTGTTGCCCTGCTTGGCTCAGCTGCATTTTGGTGGTAGCTCCTGTTGACTATATTTTTCAGAAAAGATATAAGGAAGGAATTAAGTTGCAAGAGTTTGACTTTTGTCTTTAGAGGGCCACTGTCCGGCCCTAGGTTGTCTGGATCTCATGGACCTGTGACGAATCTGCTAGCAGACCTAACCTGGTGTGGTAAATCAGCAGTCAGGTCTACAGAATTTCAATCATCTATTGTACTTCTTCCTTCAATTTCTGCCTTTGAGGGCAGCCGTATAATTTGTTTTATGTTGAAGAGTTCCAACCTCTTCCTTTGTAGAATAAGCCCAAACTTTAAAGTAGAAATTTTAAATTATTAATAGATATAAAGAAAAAAATAATCTTGAACCTTCCAGATTTTCTATACACTACCACTTCCTGTATATATTATTCTGTCAATTGTCTGCGATATTGACATCAAGGCCCCAAACTAAAGACAGAATATCAATTTTCTGTGTGTGATGAGTTCCCACAATGCAATATATTAAAGTCTTAAATTAATCTTTGTATGCATTCATATGTATACATATGTATGCATGTGTCCATACATAAAGTTATAGTTACAGATATATGTGCATATACATGCACACAACACACACAGATATACACATATGTAAACATGCACACACCCCCCAATATAATCATCATCTATAAATTTCCTAGCAGATCTAATTTTATAATTTATACATGGATGATAAAGAATTTCATATAATAAAAAGAGCAGAGGATTTTAATGATGAATTTCCTAATCTAGATACATGTTCCTGGAAGCCAGTCTTCTGATCTAATGTCAACATGGATAATTCTATATTCATAGATGTGTACATACATACATATGTGCAAAGATTAATTGTAGAGATTTCATATTATAAATGGGTAGAAAATGATCATATAAGTCTCCTCTTCAATATTAAATACACATGTGGTGTACAGCCAAGACATCCAATTGCATCTTGTTTTTTCAAAAATAATAATCAAATTGTGTAAGCAATAGCTTTACTCATGGGTATCAAGTTTTTACTGTCACTTTGAACTTCTTGGAAGGTCGGAATGGTAGGAGGTATTTTAGAAGACGTGTTACAGACTTGAATGGTACCACCTTACATCATAAATGCAATCTTCCAGGATGTGGACAACCTCCTATACCAGCGACAGACTCCCTCTCTTGTGGCAAACATAAATAAAAATTCAATTAATTAGTTTGATTCTAGACTCTCAAGAAGCACACTAATTTATGTCTGATGTATCTTCCAAGAGGCAAGTTGCCAAAGAGGAGATTATCTGATCCTAAATCAGATGTCTAGATTACCGTGTTTGTAGATCTAATAGTTCTTACCCCTAAAACATAAGACAAGATTTCTATATTGAATCATTTTCTTATTGAATTCTATTTGTCAGAAAGGAATTCTTGAAAGAAAATGGGCCTAATATGTAAAACTGAAAAGGGAACCATGGGATCATATTATAACTGATAACAAAAATGTTTGCAAATGTTGTTGGGATAAAAAAATAAATTAAAGGTAATTGCCAAAGCATCACATTAATTTGACAATTGAACTAGGCAGATAGACAGTGAGCATGCTTGTCTCTCAAATAACTGCAAATACTTACAGACAGCTCCCATCACATCCCGTAGAGCAACGCTTAAAATTAAAAGATCTGAAGGATGACTTTGCACCTGGAGAGGTACCCAGATTAACACCCAAACTTCTGTTCCTCTGATGATTCTTTAGATAGGTCCTGAGTTACAAAAATGTAACCAAGACCTTACCTAAAACTTGGATTCAGCATCATGAAATGTGGTGTATTGTGTCTACATCAGTTTTTCTTAT
Organism: Microtus oregoni; assembly: GCF_018167655.1. NCBI lineage: Eukaryota > Metazoa > Chordata > Mammalia > Rodentia > Cricetidae > Microtus > Microtus oregoni. Next base: position 5,336,231 of record NW_024543059.1, read on the forward strand.
TCATGTTATGACAAATAATATGGCAATATTTCTCTTACATTTATAAGAACCCTGAATAAAACTACTGTAAATTCCTTACTATACATACTGCTTGGTACAGAGTGAGTATTCAATAAAAAGTGGCTATAAGTATTCTAGAAGACAACCAAATTTACATGTTATACACTGCCATGATCCAGTCTATTTTGAAAAAGAGGCAAAAATTATGAATCAGCATTTTTATGGAAAAAAAAGAACAGAAGTGAAATGAAGCCATCGAAGCTACAGGTAAGGTTCCCCTGTTCTTCAGTGGGCTGACGGGGATTCTGTTTCTCAGATGAAAAAGTCAGAGCTGTGTTCCACCGCCTCCTCTGGATCCTGTCTTTAACAGCACCATATTTCCTTACTTTCTAATGAATTCCTGCTGCTTTCTTCATGAAGTTGCCGCATCTGCGGCAGAACACGTAAGCTGCAAGTCCTAATTAAAGCTTCCTCCTTGCATTTAATCCAATCTCGCAGCAACTATTAAAATGACCCTGCAGTGGCAGGCTGGCCTCGGTTTCAGCCTCCTGTCAGGAGTGGGACAGGGGATCCATATAGAGTGGGAGACAAGAATGATATCAGATAAAATCTAAAAATTACTGAATCTCTCACATGAAATGAGGACTCTTACCAGGGAGGGGAAATAGATGACATCTCCTGGGTAAACTAGAGGGAGGGAGCAGAGGGGATGGGTTGTGGGAGGAGAACATGAGGGAATGGGATAGTTGAGTTGGGTAGGGGAGGGGCAGAGAGGAAGAGCAATAAAAGAGGTATCTTGATAGAGGGAGCCATTATGGGGTTACGGAAACACCTGGTGTTAGAGAAATTCACAGGATCTACAAGGATGACCCTAGCTAAGACTCCTAGAAATAGTGGAAAGGGTGCCTGAACTGGCCTTACTCTGTAATAACATTGGTGAACACCCCAACTGTCATCATAGAGCCTTTATCCAGGAACTGTTGGAAGCAGATGCAGAGATTCACAGCCAAGCACCAGGCAGAGCTCTCGGAGTCCAGTTGAAGAGAGAGAGGAGGGATTATATGAACAACAGGGGTCAAGATCATGACAGAGAAATATAAAGAGAGAGCTGAATCAAACTTGTGGAAACTCAAGAACTTTAGACTGACAGACAACGAGGAAGCCTGAATGGGACAAAACTATGTCCTCTGCTGTGGGTAACAGTTGTGTAGCTTGGTTGTTTGAGTGACCCCTGGCAGTGGGAGCAGGACCTATCCCTAGTGCATGAGCTCACATTTTGGAGCCCATTTTTTATTGTGGGATGCCATGCTCAGACTTGATCTAGGGAGAAAGGGTTTGGTTCTCCCTCAAATTAATGTACCAGGCTTTGTTGACTCCCCATCAAAGGCCCTACGCTCTCTGAGTAGTGGATACAGCGTGGGTTGTGGGGGAAGCAGAAGATGGGGGAGAGGGAGGAGGGGTCAGAGAGGGAACTGTGGTTGGTCTGCAAAATAAATAAAAGGTTTACAATGAAAAAGGAAATGATGCCGCTTAATGGCAAAAGGACACTGGGGGAGCTTGGCAAAGCCACAGAAAATGCAGTCTGTGGGAGATAATGAAAAAAACCCAGTTCTTTGGAAGCAGGAAGCATGAAACTTTCTGTTACATAATTTTCCATTCTCAGCCCTCTGTACTTGTCTGAAATTAAATCAAACTCAAAGAGAGATTATTTAATTATCATTGATTTATGCCTTATTTCAGTACAAAATGAATTACTATAGTCAATTAATGTATCTTTTCTGTCCCTTTGGTTAAGCTTTAAGAAATCTTATTTTGAGCCATGGCATAGACTCACTGGAGTGTTTTCTGCACTGATTAATGGGAACAAACCACATAACTGAACACTCTCAGAACTAATATTATTACTAAGATGGAGAAACGGACTCGGTATCTGCCTTTTAGCTCTCCTCAGCAATAGATCATCATGAGCCCATCTTTCTCTGCCACAGCACTGTGTCAGGCTTATTTGCTGCTGCTGGGCAGGGCACCCGATGAGTCTCCTTAAAAATTACTACTCACATAAAAATGGATCCCAGTGAGATTGACAATTGAATTTCAACATGCAAAAAAAAAATTTAAATAGACTATCAATACTCATTGTGTGCAGCATTCAACTGACATTAGATCAAGGATATCAACATAATATCCAACCCCCTGAATTTTCTACAGAAAATTAACAAGCGTGTTTCCATGTACAGACTCAGGTAAGAACTTACTAATTAAGATTCTAGTAGAACTGGAAATAAGACCAACAATCATCAAACGATATCTTACAAAGTTAAAAGACTCCTCACAGCCTAGAACACTAGAATAAACAAAGTGATGTGAGATTCCCTGTCTGTATGCTGTGAATACCACTGGTGAATAAAGGAACTGCTTTGGGCCTATATTAGAGACATAGGGAAACAGATATAGGTGGGGAAAGCTAAAATGAATGCTGGGAGAAAGGAGGCAGAGGCAGAGAGAAGCCATGGAGCCCCGCTGGAGACAGATGCTGGGACTTTAGCCAGTAAGCCACAGCCACGTGGCAATACACAGATTAATAGATATTGGTTAAATCAATATGTAAGAGTTAGCCAATAAGAAGATAGGTGTAATAGGCCAAGCAGTGATTTAATTAATATAGTCTGTGTGATTATTAAGGGTTTCTGGGCAGCTGGGAAATAAGAAGCTTCCTTCAACAACATACAGTTCACAGAATAGGAAAAATTTTTTACCAACTGTTTATCTGACAACGGGTTGTTGTTAATAATATACAAATAATTAATCAAATATATATATATATGAGATTAACAACCTAATTAAAAATGGAATGTGAATGTTTACAGGAAAAAATTCTAAAAAGAAGAAATTCAAATTGCTAGCAAACACTTCAAAATGTGCTTAACATCCTTACTCATCAGAGAAATGTGTATTAAATTAGTATTCCATTTCATGCCTGTCTGAATGGCTACCATCCGGATTTGACAACAAATGTTGGCATAGATGTGTGAAATGAGAACTTTTATACAGTTTGAGTACTAACTGGTGAAACTACTTTGATAATCATCCAAGAGAGTTCTTTAGATAGATAGATAGACAGACAGACAGACAGACAGACAGACAGACAAAGAGATAGAAAGGGAACTGCCATAAGCCACATCTTTACCCCTCTTGGGCACATACTCAACTGATTTTTACATCCCACTAAAGAGAAGTTCTCACATCAGTGTTTATCCATTCATCTGGTCATAATATCTAGCAAATGAAATCAACCTAGAAACCCATAGACAGATGAATGGAGAAAAAAGTGTTGTAAAAATACAGAAAGAAGATACACTCAATATGTTTAGTTCTTAGCATATTGTATTATACCTAATATTGTTGTTAGTAAAATTAATTAATTTCATATAAAGATTACCTTGTAAATTTATATGTCACTTGTTATGCTCTGGACATTTCTTTCCTCTGTGTGTGTATGCATGTATATATATATATATGTGTGTGTGTGTGTGTGTGTGTATTTCCTATATATGTATAAATGAAGCATGTGAAATCTATACATACAGATATCTTCAGAATGTCTTTATTACATAAGCCCTTTCATCACAGTTTGTGACACACATAGAGCTACTATGATATTAGACTGTATTTTGCTTGACTCATTTTCAGAAGATAAAAAGAAATTGCTGGCAAAATAATACTGGGAGATAACTGACATCTTTTCAGGATATATGTATCTATGTGTGTGTGCACATATATTGAGTGAGAGCTCTCTGACAGGTACCATTGTCAGCTGGAGTAAGGCTTGACTTTGAGAATATAGAAACAGACAAGAGATAGAAGGAACCTAAAGGCTGGAAGATTGGGAGTGCTGTGAAATGCTGTCTTCTAGAAATGACAGAGATAATGCAGCCATGAACTCACAGAAGCATTTGTAACCTGCTCAAGTTCAATCCAGACAAAACTGGGACATAGATCAGCCAGATGAGTGTCAGGAAGCACCCTACTGAGAAGCTGGGAAAGGGTGAGTCATTCTCTCTCTCTTTCTCTGTCCCTGTGTCTTTCTTGTCTCTCTCTTTCTTTCTCTTTTTTTTTCTTGTTGTATCTACTAGTAGGTTCCCCTCACTCCAGTGGATGGCCCACACTTATTAACACACAGAAAACACTCACTGAATTTAGTAGACTATGTAGGAAAATAAAAGGAAGTCATGAAATTGGGAGTGAGGCAGAAGGGGAGAGAGGGGTAAGATGTGATTATATTTTTTGTAAATGTTTAAGAAATTTTCAAAAATGAAAAAAAATGTAAAACTTACATTCCATTCTGGCCTATTTTGGAACTCTTTTGTATGCCAACATAAAACTATGTCATTATCGTTAAAACTCTATGGATTAACTATACTCCTACTCAACAGTAAGGAAAATGGTTTTTAGAGAAGATCTTGGTTTATAATGTTAAAACTTCACTAAGCAATGAAGTTGAGGGAAAACTCAGCTCTATAAGAAACTGAAGCTCAACTTGTCCAAGATGTGTGTCACTCTGACCCCAGGTCTTGTGGATAATGTCTATCCTGACTGTTGCTAATGCAGTGGAAACATCAGCACCCTCAGAGGGAATTTTAGTGCCTTAGAAAAACGTAGGAAGTAAATAATTACAATGCATTCTCAGGGAAAGATTCAAACTTCTGGGAGTTTGAGCAGCATGACGAACATCTGGAGCAATGCACACAGACACAGTGTGACTAGCGTGCTCCACGCTCCTGCACAGGTTTGTACAATGAGAATGCTGTGGTGACTAGCGTGCTCCACGTGCCTGCACAGGTTTGTACAATGAGAAGGCTGGGCATGATGCTGGGCATTTTGAGCTGGGGAGGACAGGCATGTTCACTGTACTTGATCACCCCTGCAACTAAGATGAGAGCCATTATATTTCAATGATTAATTGATTTTTTTTCCCCACCGCAAGTTATTTTTTTCTTGAGACTTGAATGGTCTTATTCTTAGAGGAGTAAAGTTATTTCTTCTAAATTTTTGGTTTTGTTCTAACTGGCTATCTTGTAAGAGGAATAGTCGACTGTATATTGGTATCTTTCTGCTTTGTAAGACAATATACTATGATCCCTCCTGTTCCAGGTATTAGCCGGGATTAGTGTGGAAAAGGACAGTTTGATAAGGACAGGATTATCATCATGTTGGTGAGGGAATCCCTGCTGCACCATGAACTTGGAGCACAAGGATTACTGTGAAGACTGTGAAGACTCTTGAGTATAATTGGTCCGTACTACCACAGGGAAGTAAAACTGAGGCCAATGGGCTCTGTTAAGAGTTTCCACACAGAGACACAGAAGAGCAGAGCGTGTCTAGCTCATGAGAGTGAAACGGCGAAGTTTCACAACTCCAGGGAGTTCCGGAGCCCATGTGGACCCATGTGACACTTGTGAATTCATACACTCAATGCTCTTTTCTTCCCACATAAATAGGACTTAAGACTACAGAACTGTTATACGATGGTAAAGAAAGAATCTTGATTTTTTTCATAATTATTTAAGGAGAATTTGGAGGCAATCCTAGAATATAGAAATATATACCCAAGTGAATCAGCAATCCAAGAAAGATTAACACACCATTTTTTTTTTGCAAATTGAGTAATTTGATAAGTATCCACATTGACTAAACACTGATTTAACAACCTTACACTGGCAGCCAAAAATGGTATGGAAATCTTTCAAGGCATGTGGTATAAAATCATGATTTGTGCCTAAGTCTAGATTTTTATTTATTTTTTATTTATTTTTTACTTTTTTTTTATTGAGAAAAGGAAAAAAAGTTTCTACCTCCTCCCAGCCTCCCACTTCTCTCCTCTTCCTCCCACCCTCCACCCCTCCCTCCCCAGTCCAAAGAGAAGTCAGGGTTCCCTGCCCTGTGGAAAGTCCAAGGTTCTCCCCCCTCCATCCATATCTAGGAAGGTGAACATCCAAACTGGCTAGGCTCCCACAAAGCCAGAACGTTGAGTAGGATCAAAACCCCGTGCCATTGTCCTTGGCTTCTCATCAGCCCTCATTGTCCGCCATGTTCAGAGAGTCTGGTTTTATCCCATGCTTTTTCAGTCACAGTCCAGCTGGCCTTGGTGAGCTCCCAATAGATCAGCCCCACTGTCTCAGAGGGTGGGTGCACCCCTCATGGTCCTGACTTCCTTGCTCATGTTCTCCTTCCTTCTGCTCCTCATTGGGTCCTTGGGAGCTCAGTCCAGTGCTCCAGTGTGGGTCTCTGTCTCTGTCTCCATCCATCACCAGATGAAGGTTCTATGGTGATATGCAAGATATTCATCAGTGTTTCTCCATAGCTTTTGGTTCCTGTCCTGGAACTAGCTCTTGTAGGCCAGGCTGGCCTCGAACTCACAGGAGATCCGCCTGCCTCTGCCTCCTGAGTGCTGGGATTAAAGGCGTGTGCCACCACCGCCCGGCTCATAAGACTAGATTTTAAATGGTCCATTATATCCACAAGACCAAAAGAGTAATGAACACAGGTAACAAAATACAGAACAATGAAGAATAAAGAATTCAAGGTGATAAGTATAAAGCATCTTGAAATAAGTATAGTTGATTTTAGTTTTCAGAACCTGGAAAAGCTCCCTGATTGTTGAAAAGAGAAAAGTACAGGAGAGGTAAGAAGTACAATAAGAAACGGTGTGTTCATGAATTCTGGGAATTGTGGGCTGACGATGACTAAGAAATTTACACCTTTAGAACTTGGTAAAGATGCAGACCAAAGTCCCTGCTATTTTTGCTAGTATGTACTTTCACGAGAAAGCCTTTACCAAATGGCAATGTCGATGGCTCATCCAGATACCACCTACAAGGCAAGCAAATGTCAGCTACCAAGACTTGATACAGAACTTTGTGTTGAGGCCCCATACGAAGACTAATCTCCAAAAACAGATGAGCAAGCCAGATGTGCACAGTTAGGCAACTACCTCCCTGGCTCAATCACTCTCATTATAGTGATTGCAATGTAATATTGGTTTTAAAAAAATGAGCTCAGATAACCCTCTATCCCCCCTTTAATTTCACCACATGGGATAGAACTGCCGTCGAGTCTCCAGAACAGAGGAGAGTGTGTCTCGTCTCCAGATAAAGTCCTGCAGGAACCATTGACAGAAAGGAAGTGTTTGTGAGTCCCTAGGCTAACTGTATGTATCCTACGAAGCATGCAGGCATGCCTTAAACTACAGGCTGAGGCATGCTGTGCAGTAGCAGTAACAGCAAGAGCCCCAGCCATAGACAGCTGCGGCACAGGCGGTGTGAATTTGCATTAGATGTAATCTTATTAGATAGATGGCCCTATTTGATTAATCACAGCAACGAGTGGGCGATGCTATTTGCATAGCGCATCTATTTTCCGCCCTAGCGTTCATTGGTATGTGAGACACATTCAGCGAAAAACAGTTAGGAAATGGGCATCAGGCACATAAAAGGTTTATGTTGTTTTTACGAACAGAATTGCTGTTTACAAATACCACACAGCAGGTTCTCTGTTTTATGGACAGGAATAATTCACTCGCAAGCTATAAAGGTCCTGCAGAAATGGGCTTGCTTATCTCCATCCCATTTTAAATTATGAGAAGCCCCTGCCACCAAAGCTCGAAGTTTGTGCTTTTCCTGCCCATGCCTTGCATATGCACGCATAGCAGCTGAATGATGAATACTGCTTGGGAATGCTTGTGGGCCGCAGTCCATTTATAGCACATAAGCTAAATATCATCTTTTTGTAAGTACATGCAAACACAGAGGTCTTTCTATAGCATAAAACAGGAAGAAAAAAATAGCTACTCTCTTTTCTTTTTCCTCCAAACACAAATCTCTTGGCATTTCAAGGAGACAAGAGAACAATTGTAGTCAAGTCAGAAGCAATTCCTGTTGTAGAAATTGTGGAAACAATCCTCCTACACACAACTTTGTTTTTCCAAAATACATTTAACAATCAATGTCATTTGAGTCTCACACTGTTTACTTTCTATTATCCCAAATAACCGAGATTCTAGTTTTGTAGAATTGGATATATAACTTATAATCTATGTTGTTTATGAGAGAGAGAGATAGTCCTCTGCCGTTTGTTAAAGTCATTCATAGGACTTCTTGAGTCAATTGGCAATTAAAGTATACTTTGATTGTCTATCTGCCGTGGCATCACACCTAATACACACCCACACACAAATGAAACAAAATATCAAGATCACAAAACCAGAGAACAATAAATTTCCAATACGATTGAAAATGAAAGATATACATAATGAAAACATTGAATGTATTTCAGAATTAACTAACAACTTGACAAAAAAAGGAAATAAACAAAAATGAAGATAATTATTATCATGACTTTTAAATCATGTTGGAAATAAAAAATGAAAAATATTCTATATTAACTTTATATCAAGTCATCAAACTGTGTTATATAGATTATTAAACCAGACCTGCATATAGGATATTGTTTAGAATATTTTACACACACACACACACACACACACACACACACATATGTACTGGCTTTGATCTAAAGTATTTTTCCATGTATGACTTCCACTTTAAGTTAAAAACATATGACACCTCTTTAGATAACTTTTTCAATTACATAAAATTACACACTATACCAGAGTTCTAAGTGTACTTAGATTTTGTTTGTACTCTAACAAATAAAGCTTGCCTATAGATCAGAGTATGGAGCAAGCACACTAGTTAGCCATAGAGATCAGGTAGTGGTGGCATCAGGAGACAGAGGCAGTTGGACCTCAGTGAGTTCAAGGTCATCCTGAACAAAAGGAGATTAAATCAGTCTAAAAGAAAAACAAGTCTCTCTCTCTCTCTCTCTCTCTCTCTCTCTTTCTCTCGCTCTCTCGCTCTTTCCCTCTTTCTCTCCTCCCCTCTTTAATTTTGTGTGTGTATGTAAGAACAATCAAAGACAAACTAGTCATAAACTTGAGGGAAAGAGAGCAAGGGTGGGTACGTGGAGGAACTGGAAAGGAAGAATTAGGGAAGAAATGATCTAATTGCATTATTTTAACATTTTGACAATTATTACGAAAATACATTTGTCACCTAAAATTTACTTAATCTTAATAATAATTTAATACACTTTAAATTTTAATACTTAATTCAGCACCCTATTTAGCACACCAAGAACACTTATGTGTAAAAGTGTTTAAAATAGATAACAATATGGAAATGATCATGACTAAATTTCATAAGGGCCATGAGATTAAATTATCACTGATTTTAGGAATTCCTTAAAAGCGTTGATGTTGCATGTGGAGTTTACATTTACTTTTGAGAAGTTAAACAGCTAAGTTGAGGCTGAATTCTTGGGCTATTTTATTGTTACCACTTTTTTTTTTTTTTTGGATGATAAAAACCAAAACGTGTGCCTGAACTTGATATAGAAAACTTGCTGCAGATTTTACAATTTCAGTAGAATTTACTATTTCTTTGTAGGAGTTAAAACAGGTATCTTCGAGGCAAAATCTAATTTATCAAGACGATGTTTCAGTTGCCTAAATGAAACCAAAATTATGGCAAGCTCACATTAAAGGGAAACACTCATTGTTATGCATTTCAACACATGGGCTTACATACACCCATGCCGAGTGAAAACTGTGTGGTCCTGATTTATATAAGAATCTGAAAACAATCCTCCTCCCCTCCACCCTCCCCTAACCTGCTGACTCATGCTCCCATCCCCGATCTTAGGTAGTCCACTCAGAAAATCTTTTCTATTGTGTCTTCCCAGTCTTTTACCAGTACTTCTAACCATGGGAACAGGAGCTGTCTCTGCCCCATTCACTGGCTTTTGGGACCCTACTACTGATACTGCCTTCCCCAACATTAATATATGGGGAGGCTGCATTAAGTCTGATACATCTTTTGTGTTGATGTGCATGAGCGGCCTGCACCTTCCTAAACAGAAACTGAAGGTGAGAGGATAGAGGTGTGGGACAGAGAGGACACTGGACAGAGGGACCAGGAGGAGATGAGTGGAAACTGTGGCTGGGATGTGAAAGAAATGAATAAATAAAAAATATACAAACAATTTAAAGAAATAAAGAAGAGAATTTAAGTATTTAAAAATGTTTCAAACAGCTTGGAAGATTGCTTGGACTCCTAACATTGGAACTCTATTTATCTCTAACTCTGTTGCCTGTACCTGGGACTCTTTTCCTCCTATTGGGTTGCCTTGCCCAGCCTTGATGTGAGGGCTTTTCTGTTGTCTTATTGTATCATGCTTTGTCATGTTGGTTGTTATTTCTTGGAGGCCTGCTCTTTGCTGGGGAAAAAGGAGGAACTGTGGGAAAGAAGAGGTTGGGGGATCTTGGTGGAGTGGAGGGAGAGGGAACTGTGGTCGCCATGTATTGTATGAGATAAGAGTCTATTTTCAAGAAAAAAAACTAACAAAAGAGATTTATGGGAAAATAAACAATACTTTACCATACTTTTTATTCTAATTTTACTTGCCATAAATATCTTACCTGCCAGTTTTCGAAGGGGGTGAGCAGAGCTGAAAATTTCCATTTAACTTGAACAAAAATGTGGTCATGTCTATTTACTCCATTCTTTCTCCCAAGTTATAAATATCTTGCTCGGCAGAGCATACATGTGCTATCATCCATTGTTAAGAGTAAAGCACGCTAGGAACAAAACAAGGCCTAAAGTTTCTTCTAAGCAACAAAGAGAAAACCAAGAGAATTGAACGTGTTTCTATGGAAGCACATACTGATGCATTAATTTCTCACCCAGTGTTAAATATTGCACCAGTTACGTGCTTCTTTCTTTTTGTGTTCATAATCAAAAGATTAAAGGCTTCCATAAATAGGTTTTTGTCACACAGATATGTTAATTTGGCTACTTTCCTTAAACTTGGGCCTTAATTGATTTTAACTGATGTCCCTGTCAAAGGGACAATGCCTTTGTAGACAAGACAAGGTAATTTCTCATTGTCATCCTAGAGTTTTAGACAAACAATTCTCCTGGACATTTTCTTTGTGTGTGCTATAAAAACCCTAAGCTTGAATTTTCTCCACATGAGGCTCTGCATATTGAAAATTATTTCACGAGTACTCCCTTGCTTCTCTGTGATGACAATAATCAGTCTGTCAGATTTCCTTTTTTGCTGTATACTGGAAGTCTGGCCTAATTTGTCTGTCTAGTGTTGCACAGAGAAGGTTAAAAGCTAGATGCTCCTGACTTAGGAGGCAGAAGACAGCTGGAGGAAGTAAGGTGGGTCTTAAGGGCTATAGACTGACCTCCATTTCAGTCACCATCCCTCTCTGCTTCCTGGTCCATGGAAATGTAAGCTAAGAGCTTCATGCAGTCATGACAACTTCCTCCGGGCTTTGCCCCACTACACCCTGCCATGTCTTCCGTGAGCCCAAATAAAGAAGCCCTCACAATCTCGCTCTTCAGATACTTTGTCACTCTGGAGTCTATCATCGTGAACATCTACAGTCCTAGGATTGAGTTTTCTTGAGTCATCTTATTTAGATTTAGGGAGGAGATAGCCTCTTGTGGATACCTCCAAGTTTTGTAAAACACCACAGTGCTCCAACTCATTTCAAAATTCAGTTCTTAACAGGAGAGAAAGAAAAAAAAATAACAGTGTCTCGGAGTAGAATTCTTATGTTTCTACATCCTTCAAAATGTCAGAACTCACTAGTGCACTCAGTTACATGTGATTCTTGACTATGGAATTTGATGACTTTTGGCTTTAGCTGTGGGCCTACAAGAATAACAAAAAGCCCTCCTTACACCTGTAGGCCATAAGAGAGCTCAGCAGCTCTTGCTGTATTCTAATTAAGAGATGCTGAGGCTGACTTAGGGTGTGGGGTATTCTCACTACGGTAGTAGAATGAATTTCAGTGACGTGGGTGAGGCGAAACATCCAATAACGTGTGAACAATAGAAAACAATGAATATAATAGAAACGCTGAAAAGAACACCAATGCTTCTGACTTGAGTGTTGAGTAACTGCAAAGACTGTTTACCAAGGAGGCTGGCACAGAGGCCAAGGTATTGGCCAGCAAAGACTATGAGCAAGCATTAAGAGGACCTTTCATTTTGCATATCTATAGGAAAACTTGAAGATAATGGCCAGGAGATACAATCAAAGTCTGAGTCTCATTTACAGAAGCATGTGTGTTCCTCTGATGCCTATGACTCCAGGAAAGGATAAGGAAAATAATACTCTTTTATCAATGGTGGTATTGCTTTATTATTGGGTGACAAAATTCTTTTAAAATGACAAGAGCCACTGAGAGACGGTATTTCATTTTCTCGATTTGACATTAATCTAAAGGTGCCAGCTATTTGGCTGCCTGGTATTTCCAACTGAGTCACAACACTTGGGAAACAAAGCCCAATAAAGGCAACTAAGGAAGGGCAGCCAAGGAGCATCCCTGACATTTTGTTCTAACAGTGTAGTATACAAGAAAATATGGAAACATGACTCCTTCAAGCTCTGTCCTACTGCCTCATAGCTGTAACCCCAACACTTCAGAGGTTAATGATTTCTCTACATCTGAGGTCAGCCTGGGCTACAGAGAAAGACTCCGCATAAATAAATAGACAGACAGACCAACACACAGACAGATAGATAACAATTAAATATGACTTGGGATATATAAAGACTTCTGAATGTGCAATTTTTAAATGTTACTAAGGCGAAAGAAATTAAACATGGAGTCTGGATGATTGAAATGCATTCTTTCCTCACCAGGAGAGGAAAGACCTAAGTCTTATACTTGTCCTACTAACTGACTGCAGACAGGCAGTGTCATTAGAAAATGAACACTTCACTGCCACCCATGAAGCAACCCCTAATGCCCAAAGAGCTGAGTAATTTTTGTAACATCTCAGACATAGATGCTAAAGAAATTGTTATCATCATGCAAACATTTGACGCCTTTAATCCACAGATCAATAAAGTATTAGCCTGACATTTTGCATCAGAGGGGTACGGAGAAGATAAATTGGTTTTATGATTGCTTAATTTATTCTTTATAAAATAACAAACACAGTTGGAATGGGATTTTCTGTGATAATTTGTGCAGTCCCCTCTTTCGCCCTCCCTCCCTTCCTGTGAGTGCGTGCACCTGCATATGCATATTGGTGAATAAGTAGATTAATCAACAGACAACTGCCCCACTTTGCTTCCTAGCATGATAACTGCTTCTGAATTCTGTTGTGCATATAACAAGATTATACTTGGGTTATAGTAATGCTCAAAATGTTAAAAAATATTTTTAATTCCTAAGATAAAATCAGATAAGAAAGAGAAGCTATAGGTACAAAACTACATGATCCAGTTCCAGAATGACTGCTTAGAGATGCAGTCATCTATAATGACTTTAGGAAGTGGTTACCGATTTTACAAGTTGAGGACATTCTTCTTGAATGAAGATGGCTTTGGCAAGCAGAAAGACTTGAAAAGATAATATGAAACACAGAGCACACGGGGTGAATACTGATGGATCCAAATGTCTTATCTTGTATGGGGCTCCTCATTCTAAAAAATGATGTTAGCAGAAGAGAAAATGACCAATTGATTGCTTTTTGAGATAATCTCCCTTCACGTACAAACCCTAATTATGCTTTCTTAGAATTTATACCAAGGCCTCTTTTATCTCACCATCCATATTTATTACAGGATTTTATCAATGTCAACAACTTCAGTCAGTTACTACCATCATGACTGAATCCATACTACATGGATAAGACCATTTGTGGTAGTTCTACTTCTACGCCATTGTACAAAGTTTTCGCCACTACTTTGCACTGCTACCGCTTTTTCCACAAGTCAAGAGATGATGCCTTTATCCAAATGCCAGGCACAAAATCTGAACGTGATCTCATTTTACGTTTTTGGTTGTTGTTTGTTTTTTTTCCTTTTTTATTTTTAATTTTTCTTATTAAAAAAGTAAACAAAACTATTTTTTTTATTTTACATACCAATATTGTCTACCTCTCCTCCTCCCACTCCTTTTTGAAATTATAAATAATTACAGTATTTCTCCTTTTCTTTTCTCCCTCCAAACCCTTCCATAGACTCTTCCTTACTCTCTCTCAAATTCTGTGGCATTTTTCTTCATTGGTTGCTATTTTTGCATAAATGTGTATGTATATACATTGATATTCCTAAAAATAATCTAAGACATCTGTATAGTGCTCCTTCTTTGGATGTTTTTGGGGTTAACTATTTGATTCTTGTCAACTCCCGTGTTTTCATACTCCACATACAATTAGCTACTATGTACTAAAAATTAATTTTTTGTCAGAACTGCTTTCTCCATGTCCGTCTCTGTTCTCACAGATGATGTTAATTAGTTCACAAATTAATTTCAATCTATAGATATAAAAATATATCCTGTTTTGAAAACACTAGAGTGTTTTAGGAAAAGTTTATACAAAAAAAACCCCTCCATATTTTCTTTTATTTATTTCTGATAGATAAATGATGGTGATAGACATCACCAAGAGGAAGAAAGTTACTCTCAATAATCACAGGTTTTTCCACGACAACTACTAAGTTGTGAACTATATTATCATGTGCAACTTTATAGCAAGATATAAGTATCAGATGGGATTAATATCATACACCATTTAAGAAAAATGTCAAAGCATTGCTTACAACTAGCAGACTGTGAATTGAATAGTGCAGGGACACATTTGAGGACATTTGTTTCATACTTTTTAAAAAGAAGAGGGCAGAATTCTACCCATATGTACGATCTAATACCGAGGCATATAGATGTGGAAAGATTATAAGAGCAGAAGAGATAAACAAATTTCAAACATAGAAGAAACTTCCTTGTACAAATATGTCTGAAAATGAAAAAGCAGAATTCAGCAAAATCCAAGGACAAAGCGATTACTAAACAAGAAGATTCTTGGGAAGTTCAAGTACTGAGGAGGAATCATGAAGATCATTCAATCTGTGTCCTTCTATCCCTGACAAATGTGTCCAGAATGTTCTCACTTTTTGATTCTTTTTTGGAGACTTTAAAGAATGTTTGTGTGGATTGTGAATAAACAGAACCCTAGGACTTCACATAGCATGGAGAAGCCACGTTCAACTGCAAATGAAACCCTGCCGAGAAACAAGATCAATTCCCTGCTGGAGGCATCAAAGAGACACACATTTTCCTAGTGGTGATAATTGATGACCCTTTGATATTGCTCTGAGGACACAATTTAACAAGGCTCAGCTCACTGCTTACTTTATAGGAGAGAATCTGTGTGCTTACAAACAAAACACAAAACAAAATGACAAATAAACACCCCTTACATCCAGTAAGAAGCGGCTGTCCCATTTTCCCAAGAGTGAGCTAGCAAACAGCAGAACTGCCCTGTGACTCACCGTGTAGCAGCCTGTCTGAAAATATCAATTATTCTGCACCTCGGCGGCATTTCAATGGTGCATGAGCTACTGAAACGCCCACAAAAGGCTACGAACACACACTTCCTTCAGTCATCTATTTTTTAAATCATAGACTTAGTATCTACTGTGAGTTACCATTCTAAAGACCTAGAATTGAATAGATGAATAAGTCATACCTACTTCAAAGGATTTTCAAGGCCAGTGAGCTTAATAGATGAAGCATTCTATTGTAACCAGTGTTTAACAGGTAGTCTTGATCCTGAAGCAGGTTAAAAAAAAAAAAAGTCCAGACACCAAAGTAGAACTTTATGGATACAGAAAAAAGAGAGAAGCCAGCATGAGGGGTGTAAAGATGACATAAACTTATTGAAAACACATTTGAGAAGTATTACTAGACTGGAGTGTTGAAGGAATCAAGCAGTTAACATTTTGAGGTGGATAAAAAGTTATCAATAAATAGGGCAGATTAAGTGGGTAGCCAATATTGGGTAGAGTAGGGTAGAAGGTTAAGGTTAGAAAAAAACTTTAATCTGCTGGTATCATTGCTTTTTCTATTTTTACAGCCAACCATGGACTTAGAATGGGGAGAAGTTACACAAGCAGTTCGCTTTAACATTTGTTTTGTATTTATTGGCGAGTTTCTCAGGTAACTATGGTAAGATCTGGAAGGTGATTTCTGTTCCACAGCACAATGCAACTTGGAGAAAGCTTTTAGTTAAGCAGTCAGGAGTCAACCAGAATGAAGTATCTCTCTGGTACGTGAGCCACAATGTTAACAACTGCTTTGTGAGCGCTGATAGCTGCAAGGATCAAACTTGAAATTTCAGCCAAAAAGAACATTAAGTAAACAAGATTTGATAGTAAATGCACAGTGTTCCAGGGGAGACATATTAAAAGTACTAGCAGGAGCTTCCAACACTGTGCGGAACAGGACACTGGCCTTTATATAAGATTGGTATAAAGCCCTGCGTTTAATTGTATTCACTTTTTTTCTGCTTGGTGGTAAAAGTGCTGGCTCTTCCCAGGCACCAAACACTACAGTCACCTGTTGTCAGGGAGCACAGCCACGTCCTTCTCAAGTTTATGTTAGATTTGGATTTCCAGTCTCCAAATTTGTGAAACAAGTAAAACTTTAGTGTTTAAAACATTAGCTGTCTCAAATATTTTGTTGTAGTGTCCCAGATATCACACAGACACACACACACACACAGACACACACAGAGACACACACACAATATAAACAAAGAATCATATCTGGGTAAGGGCATGTATTATATATAGTGAACAAAGTTGTTTGAAACTCATGGGATGTCATCACCCTAGCATAAGTTTGACATTGCCAGATGCTCAAGTTCACAGATAAAACAAATTAAGATGCCATAGAAAAACTATTGAGAGAAAACCATCATAAATGTGGTATCCATCATGTAAGTGTTTTCGGAAAAGAGCAAGCCCGGAAAGCTTGAAATTTCTTGAAGTAAGAGCAACTATCTCCAGATGTTTTTATAAATGCTGAGGCCACCGAAATCAGTCATAATGAGCTACAATAAAAAAATGGTAACAACAAAACAAAAGAGCTAGTGATATGTGGGTAATATTTGGAGATACTTTACCAGACCAAAGAATCCGGATTTTGTAGGAACATACGTTCAAATATAACTGATAGTGTTGCTTATCCTAATGTATAATCAGAGTGAAACAGAAATTTCCACTATTACTCTTTAATCAAGATAACTGAGGCCCAGAGAATTAGCTCAAGTTCAAAATCACACCCCCGATTTAATTCTGTACTAACAGGCAAAGCACAGACTGCTCTTTTTGTAAGTTCAAAACAGACCCAGGGCCTAGCAATTACATGAATCTATAGCAATTAAATTCGGTGTTCACTTAGTTTTAGTTTAAAGATGGAAACTACTGAGTATCTGAGATTCCACAACTTCATCAGTTAAAGGAATATTACATAAGTCTTCCTCACATGTGGTAAGATGTATCAGGAAGAATTGATGTAAAATACTGTAAGGCAACTGTTGGAGACTTCAGGACTTATAAGTTTCTGGGTAAGGTCCAGAGTGTTAGAAAATCATGCATGCAAAAATATCACTTTGCAGTCTCCCCGAAGACTTCATCACTCCTTCTGTTGTGCATATAAATAATACAAGTATCATCATCCTTCACATGACCTGGGCTTTGCTGGTAGTGTGGGCAATGCTGGCATTTTCTTATAGCATTACATCTATGGAAGATGTATGGAAATCTGCCAGTATTCTGATAAATTCTGCTAGCGATTTTCTAGAAGCGTTTGGCCAAATATATTAGAAAGCAAAATTGTTTCATCCACTTTATTTTATGCACTTAGAGACATTTGTGAACACTCCCCTCAGAAAATTTCCCTACCCATCTTAAGTTTTACCAAAAGATACATATTGAGAAAAGGTTACAAACTCAGTTATTGCTCCCTCACCTAGCCTTCTAGTATCCAAAATCTTAGCTGCTGGAAGACGATCGTGCCAGGTCGTAGCATCCTGGCTGGGGGTGTACAGTGGAGAGCAACTGTGGGTATGGAAGAATGGAAGCTCGGAAGGCCTGATGTTGAAATTTAAGATGGCGCTAGATACCTTTGCTTTGCAGCTGCTCATAATGATTCAGAGCCAAGAACCAAAGAAACCTGACAAATGTCACACAGGATTTCCTCATATCAAGTTACCATCCCTCTCCCCCACAACCCAATCAGCTGCTAAATCCATGAGTTCACGATCCTACCTTCCAGTCTTTCCTTATAACTTGATATGTACCAGATAACTTAGAAGAAACTCACAGGTCACAACATCAGTTCATGTTTGTCTGACTTCTAATTCAGATTTATTCTGTGCCCCCTTTATTTAAATCAAGAAAGCTGTGAGCCTGCAGAGATATGCAGAATTGTTAATTTTGAATAGTTTTTGAGATTATATCATATGCCTATCTACTTTCCTCTCTCCAAAGCACCCCATGTATACCTCCTTGCTTTCTTTCAAATTTATAACTTTATTTTGATTCATTTTTGGTATACAGACATATGTATACTTATACACATATTTCTAAATACATAAAACAACCTCCACGGGCCGTGTAAAGTTGCTTGTATGTATGTTTTTAGAACTAAGCCTTACAGTTGTTAGATATGAAAATTTTGTGATGAAAACATAATGACTTGTGTGTTTTGAAGTCTATCATTGGGTTTTAAAGAATCATTTTTCAGAGTCCAGTTGTAAGTATGGCCTATGGACAAAGAAAGAACAGATACTCTTCCTCCTTCTCTCTCCCTCCTCTGCCTCTTCTCTTTCCTTTTTTACACTCCCTCTTTCTCTCCATCTCTCTGTATTGTTGGTATCCTCAATTGCTCAACTCAGTTGATAAAGGTTAATGACCTAAGCTTCATCACTCAGCCTCACATGGTGGAAGGATAGCAACAAATCTCACAAACTATCCTCTGACTTCTACAGAGGCGCCATTGCAAGCACACTTATAAGCAGATCCTACAAGCACAGATAAAAAGTAAATGAGATACTATAACATTTTAATGTAATTAAGATATTTAATGTAATGTCTTCTCCATGACATCACTCTTGGGAAGAAAGACATACTTTCCTTATTAATTTTTAGTATTATATGTAGTCAATATATAGCAAGGTTTGGTAACACACTTCTAAGACAGAGAGTTCCATGAAAGAGCAATTCCACAAGGTCTTTGTCCTAGTTTGTGTCTGATGAAGTACTCCAGAGCGGAGCACATGGTACAATTAAGCTTAAGTACCTCCTCAGGTGCTCTGCAAAAAGTCATTCTAACGTAGTTAAGCCCATTCACACAGGGAGGGGTAAATTGAACCATGTGAAAATAGCATCCTTTTCTGTAGAAAGTTCGTGGGCCTCTGCTGTTTATTACCCACCTGAAGTCATATGCTTGTTCTCATGGAACCCCAAGTGCTTGCCGGATAAATTATGATTAATATAGAAAATAGGGCGAAAAGGGCTTTTCGCACACAGGTGCTACTATTAACCAGGAAAGGTGACAAGAAAAAGTGAGAGATGAACCCTTTGGTTGTCAGGATGGCATATCTGTGCAGAAGAGGCCCTCTGTGCTTAGCTTAGGCTAAATGGGAATGTTAAGCTCTCACTCCCACCTGCCCCCTGCTGTAGATAACTCTTAGTCCCTAGTGCCTGCAAAGAGGCAATCTGGTAATGAGCGGCATCGTCTGACAATTTGCCAGAAGGAAGCCTCATTTATTTAGGTTTAGTTTTTTGAGCACTTTCCTTGCGTGATGATAATTTTAATAGACAGTGTGATTCCAAGGATTTGTCTCAAGTCGCTAATTATTCCAATCTAGACTGCTCTCTCAGGGGCCCAATTACAGCAATGCCCCAGAGAGTCAATACCCATTTAAGCTTCTGTATCAGCCAGTGTGTCAGTTATCTGATTCATTTTCAGTTTGCGGAGTAACTGTAATTCCTCCATATTGTGTCTTTTCTTGATAGGGAAATGTTTCCAGTCTCATTCATTCATTCACTCACTCATTCTATAATTCATCCATAGTAGTTATAAGTTTGTAGCGCATGAATATTTTATTATATAGAGCAATAAAGTTGGAGACAATAGACCTCCCCATGAACACCTGAATCTCTATCACCAATGCTGTTTAGCATAATCTAACGTTTCGGGCAACCGAGGAAAATCTCATAAGGTGGTGAAAGCGGTAAAGTGTTTCGGTTCCAGAAAGCTGGTAGCAGAGTTAAGGACAAGCATATTACAAAAGTAACCAAGCTCCTAGAGCAGGGTTATCCAAAATACAAGTATTCGAAAGGAATTAAAATGAGTGGGCGAGTTTTCATCAGGAAGACAGGTGTGAGGACAAGAAAGTACATGGTGTGTCACAAAGATCAGGCGTGGCACGTGGCTGTAAATAACAGCCTATCAAAGACATACAGCATTGCTACTAACTTCCTATGCACTCAAAAGCATTAACCAGTTCGAGTTACATGACACTTCTGTTGTCCCAATAACTGAAGGTGGGGATTTACGCAAAAACCATGCAGCTACAAAAAAATAAATAAATAAATATGATGTAGAACTCAAGCCAAATAGTTTGACCTCAGAGCAATATAATCACAGGGCTAAGTGCAGGAGAGCAGGAACTCATTCAGAGGTTTAATCAGAAGGCTATCAATATCTAATTTTAATTTTATGGGGAGAAAATGAATCATAAAAGCCCAAGACAATTATATAAAGAACCAAACAACCAGTCAAGAAGAAAGGTGATTTCAGTGTTGACAGAGAGTTGATAAGGTGTGTAATCCTCACAGCAACGTGACAATGGCTCTGCAGAGGTTTGAGCGCCATTAAAGAGACGCATTGAGGCAGGCTGCAGTGAAGAAGGACAATCAGGAAATGGAAGGTAACTTGTGGGGTTTTGGCACAGACCACTAAGCATAAATGAATTATTTATGTAATTTTCAATGCAACAATTGAAATCATAATGGTCTTTGCAGACTTGATGGGACAACAGGCAACCACCGCACCTTACAGTGCAATTCAGAAATAACAGTTTTATGCCCTGGGTATAAGATTTAAGTCCTTTGCACATCTGGAGAAATTCATTCTCTATGCATTACGTTTCTCTAAACACGGTGTTGAGCAAATTTTCCTCCACTATAATATATACAGAAAATAATTCTCCCTCATCAATCTCACAAAAGCTGCTCCTGGTGCTTTCAGCTCTGCAATGACCTTTTCTTATTGCCTGAGTAATGCCTGCCTAGCCCATTCTGAAACAAATACAGATTGCTTTCCCTCTCCTTCTGTCTGGTGATGGGCTGATTAATAGCAGTGCAAGGGATTCCTCCTTGAGATTAATTAATCACCTGTCATAATTGTTCAGCATTTAAATAACTATTAATCTGGGTGCTAGTCAGAGTGAAGGTTGACAGGTTAAGAAGGGGAGGAGAGTTCTCACCACAGATCGGGGTAGGCTTTTATGAAAATACATGTTCTGAGACCCAGACTGGTTATGTTGGGAGGTATGGTGTCTTATAGACTGGGTACATATGAGAGGATAAGATATAACAAGTCATTTCATAGTTTATCTAATTATTCCAATGTGTCTATTGGAAATATAATACAAAGAACATCATCTAAATAGGAGATGACATTAGTCTCAGAGTTATAGGCCAGTGGAAAGCAGCCCACAGGATATAGGAACTATGAGAGGAACTTTGCTAAATGTATTGGTACAGTGTCAAAATAAACAATTATATTTTTCACCCATCCTACACAAAAGCAATCAAAAAAGGGGAATGTGAGATAGGAGGACATTTTTGCCTTATAGTTCTTTAATTTGACAGGCTGGTCTTTCTGTCCAGCGATGGGGCTTTAGTCAGATTAGCACTAGACTTTCTGCAGCTCAGCCTAGTACCCAGAAGACTTGTAGCTGCTTCTCTCCAGTGTGAGGCATATAAAAGGATGGAAGTTATATGCTAGCAACCTAAAACCAACTGAATGGAAGAGCCAGGGGGAGGGACAGACCGATCCTTTCTTTCCCGTGGTACACGAAGTAAAGGTTTTCTATTTTTATTCTTCTGCAGATTTTGGAATATTGGCAATAGGTAGAACTTTTCAATTATTTGTGGGAAAGCCACATAAATTTTGAAATGGTAGAAGAGTTAGACACTTGATCCATATTATGGAATATATAAGCCTCTCTTCATCCCAGATGAAGTTAGAAGTGATCAGAGAGTGGCAAAAGATGTGCACTTGGCATGTGGTCTGCAGTTGTGGAGTACTTACTGCTTACTGTAGTGGTAAATAACAGTATTGATTTTCCTGTGGTCTCCAGAATTAGCAGGCCTGATAGAACCCATTATCAAGTCTCTTAAGTGGTGAGACAAATTAGTCTTCTTGGCCACTGTGTTTCACCTGATGGCTTAGTGAGCTGGTGAACTGTGTAATTATTTATTATACTTCATTCCATCTTTTTCAAACCCATGGGAGTATAATTTAACACTGTGAGATTAAAGGTGTAGGAGAGAATCTTGTTTATCATTCATTCCAAGCATGTGAAAATTCTCCGAATAGGATATGTACCAATCATATTTCTAGTTTTCAGTTGTCCACTGCTGTCACCTGTCTTCCTAGGTGACATATGTTTTCCGTTTGCCCACTCAGTTTACATGAATCATTTGTCTCTTTCATCAAAGTCTTTCTCCTTGGTTTCAAACATACTTGCCTCTAATTTCTTCTTTGCTTTTTCATCTTTTTAATGCAAAAATATACTAAGCCCCTTTGTGTGACATTTAAACAAAAAATAGACAAGTTTGGTACTTACTTTTAAAATGTACTGTGATAAGCAGTAGAGAGAGAAGATAGTACAAATTTAAAGGAAATGTGGAGTGGAAGGGAATAGTGTGAGATCCAAACTAAATCAAGATTAAGGCTAACCTTAGCCCTAACTCTGTTTCCCATTAATGTAACAGCCTTGATACTTGGGGAACTGCCCCCCACCCCCTTTCTCTATATCATTGGTGGTTGAGAATCACACTGCTTAAGAGGGCTGTTGTGGGTATTTGCCTTATAAAAGACTTAGCAGTGTCCTAAGTTCGCAAGAAGCACTTAGTAGACGTTAGGATCATACATCACTAGCAACTACACTGTAACTACTTTGTATTTTCTTGCTCCCTACATCACCTCTGTAAATGTCCTCTCTCGACGTTAAGTTAGGATATGAGATTCTCTAAACATACAGGTTGCACTTCAATAATGATTTCATTTGTAGACAAGAAGTCTTCACAGTGATTAAATTAAAATGATTTTTTGGGATAATCTCTAATCCAGTATGTAAATCTGCAGTTGGACAGAGATGTGAGCATAGAACACCTTGTAAAGGTAACACATGGATGAAAGGCAAAGAATATTGAAACACAGCTGTTAAACGAAGAGCTTGACCACACAAGCAGAGGTAGGAGATACCAGGTATCAGGTAAGAGTGCAATCATTCTGAGGGGACCGGCCTAGGAAAGAGGATGATGGACGAGCTCCACTCAAATGCCAGATTCCTCTTCTCAGCCTTTCCAAGGAACCAGCACCATGGAAACTTGATCTTAGCCTTTGCCTTGCAGAACTGGGAGTCAATAAATTACCACCCAAATGTATTACCTTGTGATACCTTTTTACCTAGTACGATGTTGGACCATTTTCTTTCTACCTTTTTCATTTCTTTCCCAAATACTGTTCTTAGGACTTCTGTTTGAAGAAAAAAAATATAATTTTCTCCTTCAAATATACCTCTCAGATTAGAACCACTTAAACTACTTTTTCCTTTATATAGCATGCTTTGGAGCTAAGACTGGAGTAGAAGGACCCAAGAAAATGAGAACGCATGGCTGGTCTCTATATTTTCCTCTTATAACATATCCAATTCATACCCTATGGGATCTCTGCCCCTTTTTAGAACTGTAGTTCCCCAGGGGCCACTGATATGTGTACACTGGTTTTGTTCTCTTCCCTTAATTCAGATTGTTCACGCTATAACAACTGCAGCCACTGGTGGGGTCCCAAAAATTCAGTCACTAAATGCATAAGAAGAGGAAAGCTAAGCCTACCTTTTTGTGACGATCTGTTTATGTGACAACCACCAGGACCGAAACCCATTTCAATTATGACATATATCCAGTCTCCAAACATACATTTATTAATGAGCTTACAGATAGCAGTGCCTCTTTCAGCAATGATTCAGTATAAATTACAAGTTTTAGAATACCATAATTTAACAAAAGAGTGTGTTATAAGGAATGGCTTGGTGCCGGAGCAACAACTGACTTTCTATTAGGAGATGCTACACGTGGGAATCTTGGTCATTAATGTATGAAAAGCCCCATTAAGCCATTTGCCTCTAATAGATTGCTGTTTTGCAATAACTGTAGATACTCTCAATCAATCCATTAGATGACTCAGAATACAGGAAATCTTCCCAACTACTCCCTCCACCACAGAGGTCAGACCAGGCAAAACAACAGCTTCACATATACTCCAGTCTCTTCAAGGGCTTCATTTCATGTTCCATGACTTACGTGCCCAAATGCATGTCCTTTATACTTCTAGTAAGGCAACATTGGAAACATTCAGATGAGCTCATATGTCATTCTCTTTCACACCCCGGCCATTCAGAGTAGCTGCCCCCTTACAGATCCACTATCTATGCCCCAGCGCTCTTATTAGGTACCCCTTCCAAGAAACCTAGACTGACTCTATGGCCCTCGGTGTCTTCTTTCTCTTTCCTTTTCCCTTTGAAGCCTTCCTCTTACTGCCTGTAACTATACTGCAAACTTGGAATATCGAAGTTGGTTGTTTTCCCTTAGATCTCTAAACTTCATAGGTCTCTAAGTTCCTCATAATTAACTTACATGCAACTTACACAAAACGACAGGTTGGGCCGGGTGGTGGTGGCTCACGCCTTTAATCCCAGCACTTGGGAGGCAGAGGCAGGCGGATCTCTGTGAGTTCAAGACCAGCCTGGTCTACAAGAGCTAGTTCCAGGACAGGCTCCAAAACCACAGAGAAACCCTGTCTCGAAAAACAAAATAAATAAATAAATAAATAAATAAATAAATAAATAAATACGACAGGTTGGAAAATGAGTGGACGTGTGAATGTATGGATGAATGAATGATAATAAATTTCTAGAAAGATGAAAGAAAAATTGTGAATATGTAATGTTATTAAAGGAAATTATATCTGAGTTACATTTTCTCTTACATCAAAGTATGATTGTGTTTGTGAATTGTCGGAATGAAGCTGATACAATATGTACAGGAAATTATATATAAGCTATGATGTAAGACTGTACCTAGAGTTAATTCTTTTTTTTTAAAATCAATTTGTGGTTTCTATAAGAGTAGGAAAAGATAACTCCAAAAGAATAAAATGTCCCTCATGCTCTGTCTCTCTTATCTCTATATATCTCTCTGACTCTGTCACTTTTTCTCTGTCTCTCTCTCTCTCTCTCTCTCTCTCTCTCTCTGTTTAGACAAAGTGAAAAAGACAAGAACTTTTAGGGAAGTATATATACTTTAATCATATCTACTACCACCTAAGCCTCACCTCACCCTGCACCCCTTCTGGTCTCCTTTAACTGCTTATTCTGCTGTCTTGTCTTCTTTTTTGTTTATATGAGATAAAAATGCAATGTTAGAGACAAATACATTGAAATATTTAAAAATATTTTAAAATAGACAAATGGTCTCAAATGTGTAGAATTCTCTACAGTGAATTCCTGATATGGGATCCCCCTGTGTATGCTGTGAATACCATTGGCTAATAAAGACATTGTCTTGGGTCTGCACAGGGAATAGAGGTAGGCAGAAATAAACTAACTAAACTGAATGTGGAAGAAAGAAGCAGGAGTCAGAGAGAAGCCATGTAGCCCCACCGTAGACAAACACTAGAACTTGGCCGGTAAACCACTGCCATGTGGTGATACACAGATGAATGGAAATGGGTTAAATTTAGATGTAAAAGCTAGCTAATAAGAAGTTAGAGCTAATAGGCCAAGCAGTGATTTAAATAATATAGTTTCTGTGTGATTATTTTGGGGTTGAGCAGCCAGGAACTAACAAGCAGCCTCCTTGCAACAAATTCCACCCTATTCAACTTCAGAACAGGAAGAGTTAGCTCATGTGATAGATGAGACGACCTCAAGAATTTTATGAGCTTCCTCAGAGCAGCGTTGTTTATCCTTGGTTAGACTGACCTTTTCCAATGGAGTTGTGCATCCTTCATCGTTATAGATCTGGACATATATTTTCAGAAGTTATAACTACTACTTAATATCTTCAGCACTGTCCCTGACACAGTCCCTGGCACAGTGTAGACATTCAGTATTGATGAGTGGAGACAGGATGAAGTTGCATAATGACTCAGGAAGTCATTTTTGCCTGAGTTTAAAGACTGGATCCTACCATTCTCTGTGGACTACCTAAAAAAATAACATACATCTATAAAATATTAGTAAGGGTTCTCACCCCAATATTTTCTCTGCTACCACATAGAATATAGCACAGTTAATAAGCTAATATCTCTAAGCTTCTTTTTGATTAAACAAGAAGATAACTTTCTTTTCATTCCTCTAACAAAACTTGCTGCAAAGATTAAATGAGATTAAATAGCTAATAAAGCTTATAATGAACTTAATTGTGAAACTGTTATTTGGAACAGAGTTACTAACTGAGCTCTAAGATCCATAGCCCTTCTGGTAGGACAGATAAGCCCGTGACTTTACGTTCCCAAGCAAAGGGACTGTAAGTCTTAGTCTCCTTACATCAACATGAGGTCAAGTCCACTCTATGATTTCTTGCTGGAAAGGTAATGGAAAATAATACATGTCAAAGTGAGATGTTCAAAACACTGAAATGATGCTTTCTTCCCCGTCATATCTCTCAATGTCTACAGGCCTGATATTGATGATCTGTCAACCTCCAATCGTTAGATTTAGACCCTCACAGGACATTATACCTGCAGTTACTCTCTCTGCTGATGGACAGCATGAGACAGCGTCCTCGGTCCTAGCTCAGATGAAAAAGAAGACTTTGCATTATGGCAAATATTTAACAATCGAACTTTGTTATTTCAGGTTTTATTATTCCACTTAGAAAAAAAATGGACAGGGCTCAAATATAAATGAAAGAATTCAGACAGGGCTATAGGGAAATAAAGAAAACCGAGAGAAGGGGAAATTAAAGGAGAAGTAAGTTTCTGGGCCTTCAAGAGACAAAACCATGCATGTACTTTTTTTTAAATTTTCATTTTAATTATAATTCTTTAAGAAATTTTTATTTTATGTGAATGCTTTTTTTCCTGCCTGTTTGCATGTCTATGACCTATGTCCATGCCTATTGGAGAAAGAAGCCAGAAGAGATGGTTGGATACACTGAAACTGGAGTTAGAGATGCTTGTTAGCCCCCGTGTAAGGCATAATGATTCAAAGGGTGTTAGCCAACAAGGATCCACTAACTCTTCTTAAAATTTCAGTACATAATGCATTACTCTACAGTACATTATTGAAGAAAATTTAATATGTCCACTGTTAAATTTCAAAGTAGACTACCACAAGTGAGAAAGCAAAGAAATAAAATATTTAAAAACATGTCTAGAGAGAAAAATACTGACATTCCTTCTGGTCCATGAAATTTACTATAAGCAAAATTTAAGTATTTTCAACTTTGGAGGGAACTATTGATTTAAAAAGAAAAACAAGCAAACAACAACAAGAAACCCATACATTGGACTACTGTGATCGCTCATCAAGAAAAGGCAGTAGTGGCCAACCTTGAGAGCCTGAGTTCATTCCCTGAAGGGAACCTACTTTGACTATCATCTGAGTACAGTGGCAGATGTTATAAAAGAGGCACACACATAAAGAAATAAAAATTTAAGAAATAAATGTAAGTATTTTTTTTAAGTGAAACCATGGCTCAAATGTCTTCTGGTAATTGAATAACCCTTGCAACTTCAATTAATACTTGAAAGGGGATAGAATAATGGAAATTTGAGAACTTTTGTGAAAGACAACTTTCAGATCTGCACAAGAGCTATGGATGAAGAAATCAGTACTGGAGAAAAGTTTCACTGTGTAATGAAGACCGTTTTCCCCATCGATGACAATCTCTTTATCTTTTCATACTTGTGTCTTCTCTGCATTTGTTTTGCCTTCATTCCAAAAGGGAATTTTCAATACAGATTTTTTGTTCTTTAGCCCATGAATGAAAAAGCTATTGCCACCAATTCATACATTGGACAATGACAAAGTTATTTCTGGCTGGTCAGAGGGGCAGACCTTGGCAGAAATATCAAATGTTTACTCATTTCTAAGAAGCATTCATGCAATTCAGAGCAATGCAGAATATCCTTTAACGAAACGAAGACCATGAACTGGTTCACCTAGCAGACTGAAAGAAAACGTGGCAGATGTCTCTTTTGTTCAAAGGTGTTTAAGAAATATATTTGTGCCTCCTCTTATTGCTACTTACCTCTCGCTTGAATTCCATCTGGTGAGGAAAGCGTAGATGTGGAGGTGGATTCTATCTTTTTATTTCATTCTTTGTCTTATTCAAATAAATGTATTTACCATTTTAATGCTTTTAGATAGTGTGTAACTTAAGTGCTTTTTATATACTAAATAAATACCTGCTTATTTCATTAGTAATATTAAAATATGTGCTTTAACAGACACTTTCTTGTAGAAATTTCATAATTAAGACTGACTTTTCTTTAGGGCAAAGGACTCTTTCTTACATATACTTTATTTTCAATTCCACATACGTATGTTTTACAAGAGAAATAGACACATGCATAAAAATTTAGGGATTTCTAACTCACTCTGATGTTGGCTTACTTGTTCAAAACCTATGCCTCTGTTTCATAGTCTGTGGATATATTGAAAATAAATACCACTTTAGAAAACTGTGGTTGAAATTTTTTTTAAAAAATTATTTATTATCATTATTTTCATGTGTGTGCATACATGCATCCGTGTTTGTATGTGTGTGTGTGTATGCCATGACACACTCTGAGCTTCTCAGAGGACAACTTCCAGGAACTGTTTTTTTTCCTTTCCTCATGGGTTTCAGGATTAAACTTAGGTAACCAATTGGGTGGCAAGTACTTTATCCAATAAACCATCTTCCTGGCCCAATAAAATCCATTTATATTAAATCTGTAAAAATTTCTCAGTGATCAAGAGCAATTGCTGCGCTTAGAGAGGATCTGAGTTTGTTTACAAAAGCCAACATGGCTGCTTACGTATATACAAGAAAACACACGAGAAACAAAAATAAATTTAAAATGATATAGAATATGTGTGTATACAAATACTTTTGTTTTGGACAGGTGTTTATAAGTAAGGGTAAATATGTATACACACACATATTCTACTGTAGGCTATCCTTGTTAATTGAAAGATAAAATAAAATAAATGTCGATGGGAATGAAAGTGATTTTTAGAACCCTCTGAATTTTGATTAAGAACTTCTGAGAGACCCCTTATTATCTGTCCATTAGGAATAAAGAGAAAACTTTATCTTTCCCAAGTGTTTTAACAATCAAGAGAATGCATATCATTTAATTTTATGTACATAAACTGCAGCAACAAAAGAATAATAATACGAAGAGTAAATGAAAAACTTCCATGTTCAATGCAATCT
Organism: Microtus oregoni; assembly: GCF_018167655.1. Taxonomy (NCBI): domain Eukaryota; kingdom Metazoa; phylum Chordata; class Mammalia; order Rodentia; family Cricetidae; genus Microtus; species Microtus oregoni. The sequence goes on from NW_024543059.1 coordinate 5,365,892, forward strand.
TCATTCCAGATTGGTCCTTATTTTCTGGATGTTCTATATCACTGGCCAATCAGAGTTTCATTTGTGCTCTCTATGAATGACATCACTTCTGATGTTCTTTTTGCTAGTGTAACTTTTACGACCAGCAAGTAACTACACCTTTATCAATTCAATGTACTTTTCAAAAGATTCTAAATTGTCTTTGATTGGTACAATACCAATTAGCACAAAATAATCGGAGCTGTTCATTTTATTACTACTAAAGCACAGATGAATCAGAGTCTTAAAGTTGCTTTGAAGGGAAACTAATGTAAGAGTCACGAAGTTTCTTTCCTACAAAGACAAGTACTCAATTCAAAATATTTATGATTCTTTCTTCCCTAGAAATGGATTTTATACAATTACCCTTCAAAATAGGGTATAGATTTATTTGAATTATTATAAATCTATTCTTGAGTTACATTAAAACATCATGATGAAAAACAAGTTTTCACAGAAAATAGATTATGTGAAAATATTTCCTACTTTGATTCAAACCAACCACTTAATATTGGAATTGCTTTATATTGAAGCTATTAAGAAATTTCTTTTTTATTGAAACTGCACTGTCAACATAACATGCAATACTCAGATAGGATAGCACAGACAAAATTAGATATCAAAACTAAAGTCGATGGTATCTTCTGAGACTAATTGCACACATTTACCCTTACTTATAAACACCTGTCCAAAACAAAAGTATTTGTATTTATAGCAACCTAAAGGTGAAAACAAGCAAGACATCCATTAGTGGACATATAGAGCAGTGAAGGATGTATAGAGAGATGAAAAGGAATGAAATCCTCACAATGAAATACTACAACCCTTACCAAGGAATATGGTGCCTATTCCTTGTCAACTTCATGGCTACTGACACCTACAAGAGTCATGCACACTTCTGGGCATAACTTTGAGGTCTATTTCCTAAAAGACTTAACCATTGTGCACGAGAAACTGTGAGTATTAGTGGCATTATAGTCACCTGTTGGCCATATGAAATAATGGAAAAACAGACAGTGGCCTAGCACAGGAAATCTCTCCCTCTACCCACTCCTAGAAACAAACACCCTTTTGCCACGATCTTGTTACTCAAGGCCAGACAAAAAGCAGCCATTTGATCCTGGATTGGAAACTGTAAAGCAGTCAGGCAAGATAAATCTTAGTTCTTTTAAAGTATTTGTTTTAGGTATTTTCCATAACAGCAAGCAGCATGACAAGGACATGCCATCCTCTGAAGAAATTCAGAATATTATGCAAAGTACAAGAAACAAAACCCCGTGTGTTAGATGATTCCATTCATCCGAAGTATTATAAGCAAATACACAGAAACTACACTGATAGTTTCCAGGGACTAGAGAAGAAGAGGTGAATAGCACTTCACTGCGGGCACAGTTCCTCAGTGATGATGAAACTATGTTAGAACAAGATAGTAGAGAATTGCATCAGAAAAGGGTGAGCGTATTTAGAGCTATTAAATTGTAAACTTTTAAATAAGTTTGTAATGTGAATTTATGAATTCCACCTATAAGTTCTACCACCCCACTGGAGCACATACACACACAGAGATGTGCGCACACACACACGCGCGCGCGCACACACACACACACACACACACACCACAAGAGACTAATCAAAACTTCTTGGGCTAGAATGTCACTACAGTCTACTGTTAGCTACCTATACTACTTAATAATGCCTTAATATGTAGTCCTATGTATGTAATACATTTATTATATTATATTATGTCTAAAATAAAATCCGTTTTGTTCCCATACTTTCCCCCACATTCCTACTTTTCCATCTGAATAGAGTTACTCTTTTAGTCCAGGTTCGAAATCATGGAGTCCTCCTCTGATTCCATAACTATGGAATCATGTTCAGGGACTTGCCTTCTGTTTTTCTTCTCTATCCCACTACTGGTCATCCCTGTTAGGTTTCCATGGAACTCAGAGTACTCTCAAGTCACCCTAGTGTTTGTGCAACTTCCATTATTGTAAATTCCCATAGTACACTTCCCTGCTCTCTCAGATCACATGAAAGCTACCAACTCCATCTCATTACTAGCCTCCCTTGCCTGCCCCACCCTTTAACGTTCAGACCTTATTTCTTATTGCTTCCTCCTTAATATTTCTGCCTAGCAGACATACTCATGTTTACATAATTTTTGCTTTTATTCTTTCTAATAAAATTATGCCCTCTCCTGATAACAGGCACTTCTTACTTCCTTCTGATCTCTTTAAATAAGACATCAAAGAGCTTCCTTTTTCCAACGTTTTTAGGAAAAAGTAATTCACTACTACTCTTCCTTGCATATATCTTGACTTAACTCATTACTGACAATGCCACTTCATCACCACGTCCTTTCATGACAAATGACCAAGACACAAACCTAACCACATCTGCAACAGGACCTACCAGCGTGTTTTATTCTATCTAGGCCACCATGTTATGTAGTACCCTGTATAGAAGCCGTTCCTTTTACTCAGTGTCACACCCGCAATGGACCCGTCCTTCAAATAGGCAGAGTCTGAAGATCTGGTCCAATCCTTGATATATGATGCTCTAGACTAATTGAAAGTTTTTACGCAATGCATTAAAAACCCCTGCTTTTTCCTTTGTTAATCTAAATCCTAACTTGTCATTATGAAACTATTTCTATGGTTTTCTCTATTATACTGGTGAATTTTACTTCAATTTGACACAAGCTAGAGACATTAGAGAAGCAGAAACTTCAATTGAGAAAATGCTTCCATAATCCAGTTATAGTCAAGCATGTAGAGTATTTTCTTAAGGAGTGATGGCCCAGTCTGTTATGGATTGGGACCATCCCTGGGCAGCTAGCTGATCCTGGGGTCTATAAGAAAGCAGGCTGAACAAGTCATAATGAGCAAGTTTGGTCCTGTGCTGGTTCCCCAGATGCGAATCAGGGGTCAGAGAGTTCTTACTAGCTTGAGTCAGCTGTCCCTGTTGGTATCCCCACCATAATCGTGGCCCCTTTGCTCACAATATTGTTCCTCCCTCTCTATGACTGAGCATATGCAGAGATCCATAGCCAAGCACTGGGCCAAACTCATGGAGTCTTTTGCTGTTTTTTACAGTCTTGAAGTTTTATTCAGATGACAGAGTTTGGTAATTTCCAACCTCCCATCTCCTTCACTTTCCTTGTCTTTCTGCTCTGGGTCATACAGGCTTCATCAAGCATTTGGTTTTGATCACTTGACCTTGGTTCACAGGAGGAGTGTTTGGAGTAGGTCTACCAGCACTGGGCACTGGATAAGATTCCAACTACATTACTGATGAATGACTACATAAGTGTACATAAACTGAACAGACCTTTAATACTCATTACATAGATCTCACAGTTGTCCCCGGTGAGTCCAACAGTATCTGCCAAGAGAAGTTTAATGCAAAGGAATGTGGTGTGAAAACAGAATGACGACCTACGAGACTGCCATTCAGATGTTTTGTGACCTTCATGAGAAACAACCAAAACAACAACAAATATGGCCGTGATTAAGTTGTCTTTGAGCAATATAATAAAAGCATATTTTGATTTCTTTTTTAAAGTATAGGAGTGATACATTTGCATGGGTTGAGGATGAGAAGAGAAATATACATCTGGGGAGGAATATGTAGCTCATGATCACTGCAAACTGGATGTATCGGAGGAGAAATAAACAGAAGGGCAATCTTCCTCGGAAAGGTAGTCACTGGGGGAAGTTAAATAATTGACTATTAGGATAACACGTAGCACAGCCTCTTTAAGAGAGATAGATTTGAAGGAAAGGCATTCTAATGAACTGTGTCCAAAAGTATACAAACAGTAGCGGGAATGTGGCATGGGGCTAATTTCCTCTCCACTGTGACCATATGCTCACTGAAGAAGCTAATCGCGCTAATTGCTTAGGGAGGACTCTGTGAAGAGTATCGTATGGGCTTTGCTGAGAAATATCACAGAAAACATAAAATGGTAAGGTTGCTATTTGCAGCTTGTCAGGAATCAGCCACATTTTATTTTAGCAGAATTTGATATTAAGGGAAAAGCCTAATTTCCCATCTGCTTAGGCCAAATAAATCTCCATGCAATCAAGGAGCAAAGGATTTCCAAATTAACTCTTCATGGCGGGGCTTCTTGATGCTTCCTGAGCCAACACGGATGGGAATGCATGCTCCAGTTTTGCTCCTGAGATTCATGCTCTGAACACTCTAAACAGTAAAGTGTGGAAGAGAGATGGAAGGCAGCAATGAAAGCCTGGACACCTAGCATGTGCCTGGAGAGAAGTAAATCGGTGCCATCTCACTTCTAAGTAATTGGCTACTTAGACACTTGAGTTTGACATAGTTCAGTTTTTCAACTAAAGAAGAAATTTGTGTTTATTTACAAAACTCATATACCATCATGGTAATTTAAGCAAGGCCTAGAGAGATACCAACTAAATAGTGGCTTAGATATGAGTCTGTAATTGCAGAGAAAATGAGACATATGTCTGGGCACTGAAAGAAACTTCCTATCCCCATTCCAGACTGCAGAATTAGCTGACATCTTTATAGGGAAAAAAAAACTGTAGAAAGGATGAAATGCAAAGGGAAAACCATGAGGGAAATAAAAGGCAAGAGTAGTTAAGCTGGCTTTTCATCTGTTTTTTTTTTTTTTTTTTTTTTTTTTTTTTTTTTTGGAGTTTGTGGTATAAGCAAATGTGGCTGTACTTGACACTAGGTATTTTATCGCAGCTGGAGTGACACATGGGACACAGGGTAGCACTTGAATGATCAAAATTACAGGACTTTCCTATCTTCATCAAGACACCTTCTGATGCTCACATTGATCACCATGAGGGATCCCACAGGTCACCTTAGACCCTGATGAAATGGCAGCATGCATCAGTACCTTCCTCAGTCAATAGAATCTTCAGGGTGCTATGCCTGAAAGACTGTAAACTGTTTAATGTGAGAGGGATTTCTACTGTGTGCTACACAAGGAAGATGCTCTTCTCAAGCTCCCAACTTTGCAGGACCCGCAGGCAGACAGAAGGTTACATAAGATACATGTAGTTGGGCTTCTTCCCAGACTTCTGGGAAATTCAGCACAGGGTGGAGGCGGGACTGGTAATCCTTTCTAGCAGGTTGTATTTGCAGCAAGACCTACAGTCAACATTTCATGTTTAATGGCACAATTCATCTCACAGATGGAATTCTCACTCTTCCCTCAGGAACAAAGCTACCAAGAGCAGTAAGTCTTCATGGTGGGATCAGCCCAGAAGTTAATGAACCACTCTCTTTTCTTGAGAACTTGGGATGAACATTGTGCAGAAGAACCCAATTTTTTCACTGCATTAGTAGGAGTTGTCTCATAGCCAGATGCCCAACAAGTCTTGCAATTCTTTCTCCTAAGTGTGATTTGTGAGAAATTACTTTGAATTCTGCAGAGAAGCCAGTGCTGCATGTTTCCCAGCACGTAAAGGGGATGCCACTTTGATGCACCTGCTATCAGGAGCAACAGGTGATGGAACCTGTCATTAGCAAACTTACGCAGAAAGATAACTTCTAAATTTTCTCCTAACATTTAAAACCCAAATCAGGCCTGGAGGGATGGCTCAGCTGTTAAAGGTTAGGATCACAACCAAAAATCTAAAACCCAAATCAATAAAATGCAGCTTTGCAGTGATCAGCGCTGATATCACGGGATATTAATCAAACAGGTTTCTGTATCACAAAGAGAACTCTGGAGTGTGGAACTGATAGATTTAGGCTGTTTAGTAAACACACGCTTCTATCCTAATTCTTCTAATTTTATAAACATAATTATATAATTCATCAATTCTCCCTGATATCCACATCAAAAGGATTTCACTATAACACAGCATAGACTCCCAAACATAAACTCACCCCTCATTGTCTGCAAGTTTGCTTGTACAATGTTTCTTTCTGTGCTCTTTTACCCTAGGCCTATGGACTGAATGAATTGATTCTCCCGATAGCTCTCTAACTCCCAGTACACTTAGACTGCGTTTTATTCTTGCAGTCATACGAGGGTATTTTCTTCATTAATGATGATCATTTTGGTCTTCTCTGAACCATCCAAATCTTGCAAAGTGGATGGCACATAATGTGACTATAGTACATGAGCGAGCCTGCAACAAGAGGAAGAAATAAATAAGATGGTACTTCGTAGGATTTGGTGAGCGTGTAATTTCTTATCCATGCAACAAGTACTCCAGTTCTCACTCCTCATCACAGTTGGAAACCAGTGCTCTCCCCTTTGTATCTTACAGTTCTGATCATGGGGTTTGAAGCTCTCTTAATGTTATTTTTTCCTATACAGTATGAAAAGAAAGTATTTTGTTCCAATGCAAGAATAATTTCTATATTGCTTTCTAGTTCCATGTTTAGTCAGACTGAGACCTTGCCTAAGTAAGTCCATGAAACTGATTGAATCATTTAACATACTCAGGGAAAGGCAGGAGAGAGATGTGAACATGCCACCGCTAATGCACTAGATGACAAGGAAGGAAATTGTGAATTTTTATCTGCTCATGTCCCCTTCACACTTTGGGGATATGCAGACCACGTTTTAACTGTTCTAGTCTCCATCCCCTCCACCTGCGCACAAGCCACAACTGAGGTGACAGTGCTTTAGAAAACAGTTCATGTGGGTGGACAACATTTCCCTAGTCTACTTTGAACATCAGACATATCACCTTCAGGTATTAATGCTCTATGTCTACTAACACTTCTGTTCATCCAGGGAAACAAGGCAAGTTTGTCTTCAAGTGCAAAGAATTATCATTCTGTTTCCTGAAACATTCATGCTTGTTTTTGTGTGCCCGGTATTTTAGATAACAGCTGTGATGCTGTACGAAGATGAAAAACAGCAAAGCACTTGGGAGATTAGGCAGATGATTGAGACCCCAAGCTATTTCACCTCCTGGGGGAGGGGGGGACATTCCTTCTTGGAATAGATCATCAAAATGAGTCTTCCCTCAGCAGGACGTATGGCATCTGTCCAGTCAAGAAAAGCTGGAGCTTCTATTTTTAGATTTATCCTATCTCCCGAAAGACAGAAAGAACACAGAGGAGTTTCCTACAAAGGCCACCGGCCCTCTCCAGAAGCAACTTTTTCTCTAAATATTCATCTTCCTTTCTGGCCCTGTTCTAACTAAAGCAGGTTAAGGGAGCTCTTTCCATATTCAATGCCAAGTTATTTGCTCAGAGTTGGCTGGGAGCTTTCTGTTGGACAAAGAAAACCAAGACCGTATTTGTTTTCATTATCAATTGTTTCCACCTTTGTTTATTGTTTATTTCTGTTTTGAAGATGCTGGAATCAAACACTCACTTTTGGGAAGAAACCATTTCTTGGCTGGGAGGAAAATCTTGGGTGTTACAGCATCTGGATTAACTGATTCGTAAACAACTGGGGGTCGAGATGACAGGAGGTGGAAAGCACAAACTTCACTTAGATAAATCGTGACCTCGGCTCGGGTGAGGCAAGACAGAGACAAACGCAGGGTCAGAGTCAGGAGTATATTCATTGTGGCTCATGATGGCACAGACAGGACCTACTGGTGCATGGTTGCAGGGTGACGAGTATTGTATTGATGGTGTCTCATTCATTTCAAGGTGCTACCAGAAAAAATTTGAATGCTTTCACCATGAAGAAATCAAAAGTATTTGAGCAGGCAGCTATGTCTAACCTAATGTAGAACACTGTAGAATATGTTACACAATAAATATATACAATTTTGAATAACTTTGTTTACTACTTATATATATCTTTTAACAGTGACTCTCCACCTCTAAAAACTGTTGGGATAACCATGACGTCATAGTCTAAAGACAGATCTTTACACCATGACTAAACTACTGCTATGAGATATCAAAGAATAACATCAAAAAGAACATTTGTTATTGAGTCCCCTTTGAAAAAGGGCAAAGCATGGGTCTCTATGGTGCCCAGGGGGACTGGCTTCCTAATACTAGAACTTAATGAAAAGAGTCCAAAGAGAAAGCGTATTTGTACATCAGACAAAACGGAGTCCAGTGATTCTTTCTAGGACACAACGGAAAAATGATTTCATCTCTTTGCATCTACATTTGCCCATCTTTAAAATGACGCATAGGCTTCATTCATCACGCCTTTCATGTACCAGGGCTACCCCTAAGAACTTTCGTTATTGCGTTTGATCCTCAAAGCAACCCTATGCGCTAGATATTATTGTATCTAATTTTCAGGTAAGACAAGAGATCAGAGAGATCAAGAAGCCAAAATGCAAAGGGAGGGTGGCTGGCAAAAAGGTAGTGAAAAACTCTACTAGTGTGTACTAGGGAAAGCCCTGATGGTGGTGGTGGCGCTGCTGTAGACACCGCAGGGCTCATAGCTGAAACTCTGTACCGTGTGCTGTTGTGTAGCTTAGGGAGGAGGAGGGAGAGAAAACCGTGGCGGTTCTGCAGGCTTTGGCTAGTGCTTTTCATAGAAAAGTGATGCCATACACAAACTGACTTGGTCACAAATGAGTGAGCCATGAGGATACAGTCACTTCTACAGATGGGTTGCCTGTCACAAGACTGACTTCTCTGCTCTCTCTACCATCAGAGAAGCTGAGCACAGCGCTCAGGTAAGGACAAAGGGGTGATGAGGAATATCGAGCTCCGGGGCAGGCTCTGTTTGGACAGCAGCCTAACACGTTCTGAAGCAGGTTTAATGCTAAGCTAAAATTTTGCCTTAAGCCTCTGGGCTGCTTCAAACCCAGATTTCAATCAAAGGGAAACCATCTGGGGTTTTAAAAAGTCAGGTTTCAATGCTGTTCAAGACAGCAAAAATACAAGTATGAAATTAATAGCTAGTTTTTATCATTATAACATTATAACAAAAATCTTTAAGGAAAATAATAGTTTCCTAAAAAAACCCAAAATATTTATTTAGGGAGAACATCAATATTCTGTATTTTGCAAATACCCTTAATTTATGTATAACAGAAGCCATCTCTACTTCTGTTGTCAGTGGATTACAATGCACACTTTTTTCCTTGTGATTTTTTCCCATTTTTTTCTTTTAGTTTTGAAATTATAATATAATTATCTCATTTCTCCCTTCTAAACTCTGCATTACAACAAAATCAGAGTAGGTGATGCCCTGTGGAAGGGCCTATGACCATCAAATCAAAATATTAAAAATAATGTTTAAATATTAATTTGAAGTTTTTATTGAAAATAGATTTTTTCATACACTATATTATGATTATGGGCTCCCCTCCCCAAGTCCTCCCAGATTCTTCCCATTTCCCTATCCACCCAAACCTATACCTTTCTTCCTTTCTTTCTCGTTATTATACAAACAGGCACAAGAACCTAAAAAATGCATCTTTTTTCAATATTTATGTATAAATTCAATCTTTGGTCTATCTAAGGATATCATAATATTTGGATTTCTCTGCAACTACACATATCTATAGTATACAAATATAGAAATATGTCATTTCTTTGTAGTAGATTTAAAATTTCATAATAAATCTTTAAATGAACAAAATATTATATTGCTTACTAGGTTTATGGTGAAGTTGAAAAAAATGTAACAATGATTTCATTTATATCTTTAGATGAAACACTTCCAAAGTGTTTCAGAGAAATAATAAAGTGATGAAGAACCCAAACAAATGTGTTGCTGAAGAAATGTTTCATTTCAGATGAATTAATTGCTGATACCAACCCCATGCTTGAAAAATGCAGAACCATTCAGTCAATTTTATTTTCAATATTTGAAAATGGTGTGTTTCAAAATCACAACAATACAGAACTGTTACATTATAAAGTATGTCTCATTGTTCTTGTTCAATGTACACATTCCTGGTAACTAAAAAAGTGCCTTAAATATTACTATTTTATAATACACATGGAGAGTCCCTCATAGCACAGATACGAGTCAGTGCTATATGCTTAGAACTTGAGTCTGTGAGGCATTTTTACAAACAGTGAAATAATTCCTTATATATTCTAAATTTTATTTATCGGTATGAAAATGATATGTCTCATCTGGGTTATTTCTTATGTTTTTTAATCCCTTTGTAGAGTTCTCTAAAAGGCTCAAACTTCCCACGTATGAGGCTTATGAGGGTGATGATAGGATGTGATCAATCGCAGCAGGATGAGGTTGAACTTGAGGCCAGTTGAAAAGTGCCTGCCCTGCCTCTATGGCACAGCTCCATTGAGAGGTAATGGATGCATTAGTTCACTGGTCCACTAGTTCAGAGGTTCACAAATCTATCTTCTCTTCAATTTGTCAAGCAAATAGTAGTCTAGATGGTCATATGCAAATATTTTGCAATTTATTTATTTATGTATTTATAAATGATGAGTTGCTTAAATGAAAGGTTCAGCTTGATAGTTAAGATTATACAAATTTTAATGTTTTTGATTAGGACAGAATTACATTACTTCCTCTCCTCCTTTTATTCCCTCCAGCTGCTCCCAACTGCCCTCCATGTTATCCTTCCTATAGGCCCCACTCTCAAGTTTATAGTCTTTGATTATACTTGTTACACACACACACATATACACATGTATGTTTGTGTATACAACCTGATGAGTCTGTGCTTCTTCAGGACTAACCATTCTGCACTGGACAACCAATAAGGGGACACCCCTCTTCTCAGGAGAGGTTATTTCTTCTAATACTCATAACTTGCCTGGAGAAATTCCCCAACCATTAAAATCTAGGCTCACAACCTAAAGACAAGATTATATAACTTAAAACAAGCATTTCTACGGGTTTAACAATTACTAGGCTCATTCACTAACCATGTACTTCGATTTCACACTCATTTGCTGACACAATTTACGTAATTTATACGCATCTCTTGCAGGAAAGCAAAGAGCCCACAATGTGAAACTTTGTTCTGTCTATCCCACACAAGTGTAAATACCACTCTCTGAGTGAGTACCCAGGGTTACTTGCTCTGGCCTTCAACCGCCCCTTATATTCTCATATTCCCCATTTTCCCTGATGGCTTATTATTAATCTTTTTTACTACTATATTTACCTGTATAAGTTTTAGCCATTTTGATTATATACCTTAAATCACTTCTCCTATTTTCTCTGACAGAACTCAAGAGACATTTCTTTTCATCTTTTGATAAAAATTTGCTGTATTTGTTCTTGATATTCTTTTCAAACTTTTCAAATTACAGCTGAACTTATTCTATCTGGAACCTACAAAACTCAATCATAGTTTTCATTGTTTCCTATGAATAAATGTGCACAGTGCTTTTCATTTAGTGTTTGTGATAAAGTTGTTGCTATAGAGACATTTATTGAAAGTTAATGTTGAGTTAAAGTGGAATGTACAATTAACCTTTTATAGTATGAAAATAACTTTTAATTAGATGAACTCAGAATGAAAAGCCGTTGGATTATATTTAATTTACTGTATTAATCAAATAAATGCTGTCTGGAGAATAATTCCAACTGAAATTACTGGAAGGGAAACCTGGAGTTATAAATTAACTTTTTCTCTTTATATTGGTGATGTGTACAAAAGGTGCATACTTGATGCTAAAAGCTAGTATTTTCAGTAATGATTCTTGATTTTTAAAAACTTATTAATAAATTGCCTGCTATTCTATGATTAGTTAACACACATGCACACCTAAGTTTTAAATATTTACTTGTTAAACTAAAACAAGTAGAGAAAAATAGAGAAAGAAATGCAATAAAAGTTAGAGTACAAATCTCTGAAGACTTCTATTTTTCTGCCAAGATATTTTTATACCTATTAGGGAAAGACCTGAGAAATCAGAAAATATATTTTCCATTTCTAATTAAAATTCCAATGACTTTTGAAGGATATGCAGTCATTCAGAAGGATAGGGAACTCGGCAGGTTTTACAGGCAGAACAATGAGCTGGAGCCATTCAGGCTGTGTGATCCTACAGAAGTGTGCTCTCTCTGCACAGCCCTTTTGTTTCCCATACAAAGTCAACAGAGTCAAGGATAAAATGTGCACTTGAAAAGAAGAGAATACTGTCAACGCAGATCAAAATGTTTTTGTAAGAATTGCATAAGATAATTCACATATTCACAGTATAGAATATTGAAAAAATTACCTGAGTTGATGTCTACACAATGTGTTCAAATATACAGTAGTAAATGTCTTGTACTTCAGTGCTAAAAAGATGTTTTTAGAAAACAATTAAAGATTAATATTAGCTGTAGACTCTTTAAAAGCAAAGGCTTATGAAGTTTTATATGCTTCTAAAGAGTAGTGTACTTTTAAAAATCCGTTAAATGTGGTTTAATATTGTAATTGTATTATTTTATTTTACATAGACAAATAGGTAATATCAATAACTTAGTAAGATATGAATCATTTTATATGCACAAAGGATAAACTATAAATAATTCAGAATAATTAATTACCTTAAGTAATTATTCTACTTTGAAAATTTCAGAACCCAAAGGAAATCAATTTTGAAGAAAAGACTTAATTTTTATCTCAAATGTATGAGAGAATCTTATTGAGGAAGTTTTTTTCAATTCTAAAGGAACAGAATTAAGTTGAAGCAAAACTAAGCATCCCTTAAACACTTTTTCTACTTTCATTCAAGTGAGAAAGATTATACAATATAAATTATGAGAAGTAAAAAATACATCAATGAAAGAGGAGTGGTGAACTATAATATCCTTTTGTGGGGAGCTTTGCGGCTGCCTCCCTGAAATTTTCTCAGCCTCATCAAGTGTGAGATCATTTCGGAATACTTGAGCTCTGTGTGAATGGTTCCTTATAACATGATAATTCCATCCCACTACTTGTTTACACATAGTGTGCTGAACGTAATTTGAGGAGACATCCATGGTTCTGAACATTTTCACCTTTTGGCCCAGTGTTGAAAATATTTATTTAAAATGAAAAGTGGGCTGGTGAGATTGTTCATCAGGTAAAGGTGTTTGCACCAAAACTAACAACCTGGAGTTGATCCTCAGAACACACTGGATGGAAGGAGAAATCTGACGTATCTCCACACATGTGCTGTGTAAGCTGTGCTTCAACAAATAAGGTCCATACACCTCCAGGTTAACGAATACAAACACACGTGCAAATGAATCTTTACAATATGATTATTTATAAAGACTTTCATGAGTGCAGTGAACAACTTGAACATGTGAAAAACGTGATATTTTATAATACGTATCAAGATTTTTATTTTTACAAACAGCTGCAATCTCATTAGCTACAGACTTCTGACTTCTGCTTGAACAGAGCAGAATTCCTGGAACAATGACAGACATTTCTTTGCTATAGTTAAAGCCACGGAATAATATAATGAATTGAGCTATTATATTACCCCCTACTATTCTTCAGAGATGATTCTATCTATATTATTAAGATCAATGTGATAATATTGAATGGTATTGCCTCTTAATAAACACTCCAAATCATTAGCAACTGGGGTATAGTGCTAGCTGGGCTTCTATCATCTTAGTATTTATGTTGACACAATTTCATACAGAAAACCCCTCCCTTCCCAGGCTTTCTGTGTTGCCATATACTGTATAGCAATAGCAGCATCAACTGTAGCAAATACCACTTTGATTTTACTTAGCTCACATGTAGTCTCAGAGAGCCACCTGAAATTTGGCATGCAGAACCTACTAATCTTATTGTCAACTTCAGAGTACATGTGTCTTCTACCATTGTAAGATTGGAAAAGGTTTAGTAACACTAGGAAGCTCTCCAAAGTTGCTGATCTTGGTACAAAGCTTCTCCTTCTGCCAATATTAAATTTCAATCAACACAGACACTGATCCCATGAATTTCATAACAAACGAAACCATGACATCATCATTTCACTGTTTCTGGAAAACCATACGATTTTATGAATAAGAATCCACCGAAATCCATATGTTTTCAAATAAGAATCCATAAAAGACTTTGTCATCTTCTACTGGTACTGACCAGACCAGCCTTTATTTAAAGAATTCCTTCACTATTTAAAGATTATTTCTATTTTACAATATCCCAAGGATGTTTGGGATGATAAACATAATGAGTGGAAGTCATCCATTTGCTTCATTCATTAAGCCCACATGGACTAGAACTTCCTACATCCCTTCGGAAAGCCGACCATGGACCTGGAGCATCGGCATTTTTGGTGGTTTAAATAAGAACACCTCTGATAGGCTTATAGATTAGAATGCTTGGTTATCAGAGAATGGCACCACTTGAGAGGGATTAGGAGGGGTTGCCTTGTTGGAGGAATTGTGTCATTTGGAGGTAGTCTTTGGGGTTTCGAAAATCCAAGTCAGTCTCAATGTCTCTCTTACTGTTGCCTACAAATGCAGACGTAGAACTCTAAGCTCCTTCTCCGTCACCATGTCTGCCTGCATGCTGCTATGTTTCTGCCATCAGGATAACAGGCTAAAACTCTGAAACAGCAAACAAGCCCCAACTAAATGCTATCTCTTCTAAGAGTTGCCAAGTTTGGGAGGTGTCTCTTCACAGCAATAGAACACCAACTAAATGTCCTGCAGAGACCTGAAAGAATGCCAGTACTTGAGATAATCTCTACTGATAGGTTGTAGTCCGAGCCTAACTGCTGACTCGAAGATAATTCCTGGCAGATGTCCAAGAATGCTAAACCTATAGCAGAGGCACCGTCAATTACACTTGGAAAGCATTGTATATACTCTGAGCCAACCAAGTCCTCCTTCCTTCATCACTTCATCAGACTACAGGAACAAAAAGATGCCTACAACTTCTCAGATATATAAATATTTTGCTTCTTAAAACTTCTAAGTAATACACAGCTAGAGCACAGGTGAATGGAATCATCCCGCATTTTAAATCACTCAACTTTAAGAAATCTTTTCCATTTATTGAACTCATAGGAATTCTAATTAATTCTGTCATTTACATACTTCTAAGCTTAAACTCCAAAATTGTATCATAGTGTTTCTCAATGAATTTTGACAAATCAAAAAGGAAATATCTCATCAACTCAGCATGTCATTTGCTATTCTAAAATTTCAGCTCAAAATAATATCTTCTTATTCATCTTTATAGTTATTTTTTATTTTTCTTTTAATTATAAAATTTGGAATAACTTCATATATGAATGTTTTGTCTGCATGAAATATGTACACCATGAGTATGACAAGGACTGGTAGAGGTCAGAAAAGAGTACTGAGTTATTGATGGCTTGTAGGCTAACGTGTGGATGCCAGGAACTGAACCCAGGTCCTGTGTAAAAGCAACAAATGCTTTTAGTCACTGAGTTGTCTCAGAAGGGTAGACACTACAATTTCAAACACAGTAAGCCCAAACTCTGAAGAAGAAATCATATATAGTAGTATATCATATACCTATGATGTAAAGGGATTATCCTTAGCCTTCTTATTATACTTTCATAACTTAGTTTATTTTTAATTACTACATAAATGTTGCCTCTGTGTACATATGCACCTATGAAATAGATTTGCATCCACATCAGTTGGTATTTCCTAATTATTTGCATTTAAAATTCTGTGTGCTGTGTTTTCTATTTATAGTGAGTTTATATAAAACAGCAGCTGTCCCAGAAAAAAAAATGATTTCTGAGAAAGAACCAGGGCATAAACTTAGCAACGAGGGGTGTTTCCTGATGAAATAAATATATTTAACTGAGAGACTGCATGCTGACTGTGAGCAGGAGAACAGCTATGACCATGTTCCTCGCTCAAGGAACCAGATTTCAGAATGAATTAGATGACTCTGCCCATATGCAGTTTTATTGCTTGTCAACTGCCATCTTCTAGGCTTCGTGAACCATACATACAGTATGCTAGTTCACTATGCAGAACAGTACGTTTGAACTGAAGATATACTCAAATCTAATTTTTGTATTTAAAAACAACATAAATAATTATTGCCTGTAATTTTATTTTACCTAAATTTGCTTCTTGCTTTCACAGGGTTACAAATTGGCATTGGAGGCTTACTATTTAAAAGTTAAAGAACAGATCAGGTATAGAACCCTGCCTTACATTATTGTGAGCCTGGGTTCAATGCATAGAACTGACTTAAAAAAAAAGAAAATAAGATGTAATAATAAAATACGGGGTTATAAAAATGTTCTGTCCTTTTTTTAAAAAATGGCATCAATACTAGGTCTCCTTGAGAGTGTACTGTGAACATGTGCTTACATTACGTTAGTCTGTCAAGCAGACTTCTGGAGCTCTGTAAGAAAACTTAATCTTTCTTCATTTATTTGTGTTCTAATTGATTTTAAACAAAGTTTTAAAAAATATTGGATAAGGTAAAACATACAACACTAAGTTTATAGATGCTTGAAATGCAAAAAAAAATCTGTTCAGCCTTCTAAATATTTATTTGAATGTCATTAAAGATATTTTTGTCCTGTTCCTCAAGCATATAGGTGGCAATTATTTGAAGATCTATACAAGTATATATACATACGTTCTTATTATATGTGAACATTATATTAATCACCTATAATTTATATGTGCTCATATTAAAATAGTATGTATTTCATAATCTATTTTACCTTAAATTTTGTTTATGTTAATGTGTATTTGTCAGGGTTCTCTAGAGGAACAGAACTAAAAGATGAATATATATATATATATGTACATATATACACACAAAATCTTATGTGTGTATATATATATGATTATACACATACATACACATATGATTTTGCAGAGAGGCTTACAGTAGTCTTGGTCAAGCTAGTTCAACAACAACAGCCTTCTACCAACAGCAAGTCCAAGAGTCCAGCGCTTGTCTACTCCATGATGCTAGCTGGCTGTCTCATCTGGTCTTTAGTGGAATCAGAAAGAAGTGTTCTCTAATACCAGTGGGGGATAACCTTACCAGTAAGAGTGAGGGCAAGAAGGTAGAAAGAAGATGCTTATGTTTTCCACATCTTTTATATTAACCGCCATCCGATGTGGTCTAGGTTAAACATGGGCCTTCCCACTTCAAATGATTTAACTAAGAAAATCCCGCATAGGTGTAGCTAACCTCTGTATTCCAGGTATAGTCATGTTGACAACCAGCAATAGCCATAACAGGGAGGATATTCTATAATAAAGGCAGTTCCAGAATATATAGTTTTGCTTGTACTGCAAAAAACCCTCCGAACTTTCCATAATCACAATGCTGTTTAATCAGACCAAAGCACTCAGTATTTACATAGTTTCATTTTTTTATTGGCTGAAAGAATACTGCTGCTAGAACTTTTTACATGTCATTTTAATACACATTATTTTATATATAGCTATAGGACAGAATCTTATAAATGGGCTTGCAGGGATAAATGAGTCATTTTGAAAATTTGACAATAAATAAAACTTACCTCTGAATTTCTGACAGTTTTGAAACATCAATAAATTTCAGCTCCTCATTCAAAGTCCCAAATTTTTATCAATACCCTTCTTCCACATTGCTCAAAAATAAAAGCATATCCATTTATTTTAAGAAAAAAACACAGTGTACAGATAGCTACAAGGAAAAAAATCACTTTTTAAGAGTTCCACATTTTTAAGAGTTACCACATTCTCAAAAAAAATCTAAGTAAACATCTTACATGGTTTTTGTAGGTTTGACTTCAATAAATAAAGTCAATGACTATTTTGGATCAGATTGGCAAACCTATGCCTTCCTTGCCCTCCTTCCCAGGGTGTTAAAAAAGCCACAATTTCATCGGTAGTGATTATCAATACTTTGCTACATTTTCTTCTTCTTCATTGTGATAATATTTGTTAAAACTCAAGAAGAAGGAAATGTATCTCACTATTATTGTATAGGCAATTGTTTTATTGTAAATGTGATTGAGTGTTTTTTTAGTTGGTACTACAGGTTTCCAGGGAAGAAATGAAAGCTTGGAAATATTTATTATCAAATGATAAACAAAGTATAACATAAAGTCACCTCTTTCTATGCCTGAGATGATTTTATTTCTTATGAAAAATACTGATTTGATAAATATTAAAAATAATTATAACTGGAATGTTAGAGGAACTCCAAGAGAAAGTAACAGAGAGGAAGAAAGAATAAATTATGATGTGAATTTATGTTTTTGCATTTTCAGATGGAAAAGGATAACTAGAACTCATTCATGGAATGAGGCTAGAAAGATTATTGATCATGAAAGACTCATCTCTGCTTTAAAAATTATGCCTTCATTCTAAAAGAAAAAAGACACAAATAAATTTTAATAGTAATAAATATACACATAGTTTTGTGTATATCTTTAAGCTTGGAAGATGAGGCAAATATACTCATAAAATTAGCAACCATGGAAAAACTACAATGGCTCAGAAAACAAAATTGTCCTCTACAAAGCCTGATAGCCTGAATTCACTTCATAGAAGTCACAAGGGAGAAAGAAAAATAACTGTCTTCTAAAAGGAGCCTCCTGACCTCCACACACGTGCACACACAAATAAATAAATGAATAAACAAGAAAATGTCAATTTACAAATCATTTTAAAAAGGAATTCTGTTTGCAACCTATGATCTCTTTGCTGAATTTCATAAATATCTTATACATTCCCACAAGTGTAATGTTTATACTCTTCCTAAATCTCAGTTTGTGGGACGTCATCTGATGTGACAGGACTTAGAGAATTGTATTGACAGACTGTTCCTAAATTAAATTACTCAGCAGCACCAGACCTAATCAATTAAACACCGCACCATGATAGAACATAAGTTCTGAAGGATCCTCCACAAGAAAGGTGGCACTCCTGTTTCTTCTCAGTTGGCAGTTCCTGGCCTTGCCATGCGCTCTCCTGAGCTTGAGCCAGTAAGTCTATAATTACTCATAATAACTGAGAAGTTTATTTATATAGTAACTGCCACTTTCAAAAGACTTTTATATTTATTAGCTCAGTTCAGGTCCATATTCAATGACTCCTCAGAAAATAAGGACACCATCAATACCATTTTTCAGTTCAGTAAGATAGAATTCAAAAGAATAACAAGCCTAGGAAATTGTACCTATCAGTCAAGATTTTTAAAAAGTTGCTATGTGGTACGTAAACAATGTATAACTTAGAAAACTTCAGTGATTTGTCTAAAGGCTCCCAGAAATGGTCAGGATAGAAGCTATACAAGTCCTTGATTTCAGGTTACTACTATAGCCAATAATAAACACTTAACTCTTTAAAGCAATTTCAACCAAAGGCATATTTTGGAAACAATGTTTTAAATGCATTGAGGCTGATTTTAACTTCTCTAGCTACTGTGACCATTTAGTGTTTATCTACAAAGTGGTATTAAAAAGACAAAGTCCTCCTCACCCCCTGGTAGTTTTGGTTCTAACTTGTACTAGTGAGAAGCTTAGTTAAACTAGAACCTTCTAGTATGCATAGGTCTTACAAATGTGACCAGCACTATTTTTATGGGAAGATGGTAGTTGTCCCAACTATGCCTTTCAGAACCTATCAACTCTATGGGCTGCCAAAGGCCACTAATAGACCCAAAAGTGACACAGATTTCCCCAGAGACTATCTTCCCAGGTAGTCCTTAAACACATAGATGTAATGACCTTCCTAGATTCTGTAGTCTCACTCTACCCAGTAATGACTGGAGGAGCTACCTTGGAGATTCTGTTGAGCCCAGCCTTCCACAGGCTTACATCTTCGGCCAGCAGTTAAAGCAAAACTTCCTAGCTGAACTCAGCTGTGATAACCAGCAAATGATCAATTACTAGTTTAAACTTGCTAAAGTTTAAGATTTGTACACACACACACACAGAGAGACATATACCATATGCTTTATTATTAAGTAAAAGCAAAATTGAGAATACTAACACTCATGTGAAACTCTAAGAGCTAAGTGTGCTGTGCCCTACTCCTTAGTCCTGAATCCCCAGCACGTAATCCAATGATCCTCTGTTCTGTAGAGTATTTCCTGTAAAAACTAAATTGCCTCCATTAGAGACGAAAATGTTCTCCCTCACATCTCCCCAACCCATCCCACACTCCTCTGAAAGCATAAAGCCTCCCATGGGAAGCCAACAAATAAAGACCGGCATATTAAGTTGAGGCATGACCAAGCCCCTCCCCGTGCATCAAGGCTGAGCAAGGCGTCCTACATTGGGAATGGGATCCAACTTAAAATAAAAAATAAGAGGACAACAAAGCACAGAGCACAGCCTGAGAGAGGACAAATCTGTACTGTCCAGTATAGTTGCCTCAAATGAGTTTAAGTAAATTAGAGAAAATTGCCTAAGCTTGTAACCTGGCCAAACTAGTTAGTCAATGTGATACCTGAGAAAGCTAGTTAATGTGCGTGAGGGTCACATGTCAATTCCCGTTTTAAAAAAATGCAAATATCACAGACTAAATTTAAAAGAGTATTCCTTTGAGGATAGAATGAAACAAACCATTATGAAGTCCCATACACATGGGGCTTTTGTGTTTTCAATGCTGTCAAATGTTACGATCATTGAGTAACACATAGTGGTTTGTCTTGTTAGTTCTAAGAAATAAACTTTGTCTTTTATACTAACAAGAAGAATGATAAACACATACTTTGGGGGTTATTTCATTAAATAATGGTAAGCCCTATACCCTGCATCAATGGACATTTCTACAAACAGTCAATACTCTGAGGAAATACACATCACATGATCTGGTGCCTGAGGAACGATGACGAAGATGTGCACAATGACATCCATGTGTACTCCCTCTGTCATGGGATGAAGGGTACAGCAGAATAGCTGATGGCAGTAAAGTGTGTCTCTTTCCTTAGCACCAGGGAGATGAGGTCTTTGTGTGCACCGATGTCTATGTAGTCAACAGAATCAATACGGTTTCTCTCAGACAGATCTTTGGTGAAAGTCCTTGTTTATTAGCGCTGGTCATCACCAGAGTCCTGATGAATAGTTAACCTTACATTCCTTCCCAACTAAATATAGACATCAGTTTCGACCTTAGGACTTTCTAGCTGAGGGAAACGAACATACTCTTAATGGGATTTTAAAAGGCACATGAATGCAGGTACAACTTGTGTGGCTGCTAAGTCTGTTGCTTCAAATATTAGTGAAAAAGGCAGATGCCTTCCCTCTGCTTCCTCTCAGAGAGCCTCTAATGCCAGTCAGTGAAGGTAGAACAGTCTGTTCAGGCAAGGAACTTCCAGATGAGGCCACACACCGAGTTTCTAATCTAAGCCTATCATCTACCTTCTATGGGCATAAGGACCTTCATGCTTCCAACACTGCGACCAGAAAGTTGTTTCAGCATAACCTCAAACTTTTCATCTTTATCATCAGAAAATGATGATACTATCTGGTGATTTGTGCGATTACATGCAGGATAAACGTAATGTAAAAATACCCAGGCAGCATGGGCCTATAATCGGTGTGGACTAGAGACTTCTGCTGTGCAGGAGACTTCACTCCTTCAAAGGCTCCTCCTGACTTCCCACTGTCTGTAAGATCAAGTGGAGAATTGTATCCTCTGTTCCTCTACAGGAGTACTTCTCAATATTTCTTGGGTTCAGGGAACCCTACAGGGGTTCTTATTGAAATGCAGATCCCAATGAGGTAAACCCAGTAGGCCCTGGATTTGTGCACGCCTGAGAATACCCAGGTGATACCAATGCTATTTGCAAAAGGATATATGTGAGTATAAAGCTGCATTCTTCCTCATCCTGAAGAACATGGCCAGTTACATGATTGGGTCCTCGTGTTAGTGGGGAAGCAGGAAAAAGTGATTAACACTGCCCATTTGGAGATTAGACCAACTCGCCGGGTGTTGTTGATAAGGAAAGACAAATGTTACAAAGAAGAGAAATCTATGAGCACTGGGCTGTGACTTTGATGTCAAGGACACAGAGTTAGAGTCTGGACGGCAGATTGGCGGGAGACCCATCTGACAGAGCAGCAGAATTGATAAAGTTGCTGGGTAGGGGAGATGCTTTTATTAACTGTCATGCTGAGCGCGCCTCTGCAGAGAAGGGAAACACAATCACAGGCATGGAGCTACAGTAGCAGGCAGTAATTCCGACAAATTCCTGCACAGTGGAAATCGAGTTCGGGTGGAAAATTGTGGCAGAAGATACGGGAATGAGCAAAATTCAGCTTAATTCATTATTTCGTTCTATTTGGGGAAGATCTTTACCTCACGGAGTTGTAAAGATGAAGTGTGTTAATACACTAAAGACATCTGAAGCGCTTTATAAAATCGGAAGTATGGTTGGCACTCCAGTGTCAGTACTAGCTAGCACGAGAAATAGCTCCTTGGAAAAAATGATGTATATTATAAAAAAAATATATGTCCTATGTAGTATTGTTTATGTTTAAAAATTAATTTACATGAAAACACTAAATGTGTTTTCTAAAATCACATAATTTGCATCAAGGACAGATTTCATCCTGACTCACACAGGTGCAAAATTATACATCCTTCTACTACTACTCATGAAAAATTTTGGTCAAGTAGTTCATTTAAAACTACAGATTTTTCATTGTAAAATGATAATAATATTTTTCAGATTTTTTTTGTTTTTCTTCATTTGTATGTGTATACGTCTGGGTGAGTGTCTACCATGGGTGTCTCAGGTGCTTGCAGAGGCCAGAAGAGTGTGTCATATCTCCTGGATGAAGAAGTATAGAGAGCTGTAACCTATCCTATGTGGGCGCAGGTAGCCACTGGAGGAAGAACAAGGTATAGAGAGCTGTAACCTATCCTATGAGGGTGCAGGTAGCCACTGGAGGGAGAACAAGGTATAGAGAGCTGTAACCTATCCTATGAGGGTGCAGGTAGCCACTGGAGGGAGAAAAAGGTATAGAGAGCTGTAACCTATCCTATGTGGGTGCAGGTAGAAACTGGAGGGAGAACAAGGTATAGAGAGCTGTAACCTGTCCTATGTGGGTGCAGGTAGCCACTGGAGGGAGAACAAGGTATAGAGAGCTGTAACCTATCCTATGAGGGTGCAGGTAGCCACTGGAGGGAGAACAAGGTTTCTTAATTTCTGCAACATCCCTCCAAACCAATAATGAAATCGAGTGGCTGTGTCATCATTTGTGAGACCCAAGCACAAATCATGCTAACATTTTTCTGTATACAAGTTATGATTGACTTAGCATATTCATATTTCAGGCCAACAAATATTTCTTCACAGCTTTGATTATTTAGGCAAGAAAATTATCTATGAACTAATTTCCATCTATATTACATTAATATTAAGCCCAAGCAACCCAATGCCAACATTCTCCTCTTTCAAAGCATAAGACACACTAATTCATATGTGTGTACCTTTATTTCAGTAGTAACAGCTACCATGGCTACTGTGAGGGCTTGTCTTTCCGTCAGCTAGATATAAGCTAGGGTAATTTAGAAACAGGGAACCTCATCTACAAAAATGGCTCTATCAGTTTGGTCTGAAGGCAAGTCTTTAATTGTTGATGTTGAGGGGCTGAGTCCACTATCCCTGAGAAATGACACTGAGTTTCTTTACAAAGCAAGCTGAGCAGAACAAGGGCACCAAGCCACTAAACAATGCCCAATGTGGCCTCTGTTCCTCCCAGACACCAGGTTCTTGCACTCCTTGAGTTCCTGCCTTGGTTTCCCTAAATGATTGACTGTGGTGGGTACATGTATCCAAATAAGTCTTAATTGTTATTACAGCAATAGACGGTAAGTTAGGAAAGGTGCTGAGTTCCTTGAGATGTCCAAGGGTACCCAAGCTGGATATTCTTCATGTTTATTTGACAGGAAAAGCTTGGTTCCTGTGCACTAACATAATTAAGTCTTTTAAAAATATTTTTACTTATTTTTATGTTTGTTGGTGTTTTGCCTGTATGTTTGTCTATGCACGTGTAAGTGTCTGGTGCCCTCAGAGGTCTGAAGTGAGCACTGGGTCCCATGACAGTGGAGCTACTGACAGTGCCAAGCTGCTGCTGTCATTTAAGTCGTGACTCAAACTTCAGTTCTTTAGATATTTCCTAATTATTCATGTTATCTTCATCTCACCATTCCATCTCTTCGTGGTCAATGACTCTGTATTTTAAACACCACATTAATCTTCCAGAATAGGCAAGACTATCTGAAATTCTGTCTATATGCTTATTTCTTTGTTCATTAATTATCTCATACTAAGGAGAATGTGTTTGCTGTAAAAGTGGACATAGATATCTACCAAAGATTTTTGGGTGGCAGTAGTTTATCTAAAATGCGCAAGTACCACTTTTCAGAAACTGTTGACAAATAAAGAGAAACTGAGGAGTATACCAGAAAATGGAAGGACCTCCCTTGCTCTTGGATTGGGAGGATCAACACAGTAAAAATGGCAATTCTACCAAAGGCAATTTATAGATTCAATGCAATCCCCATCAGGGTCCCATCAAAATTTTTCACAGATCTTGAGAGGACAATAATCAACTTTATATGGAAAAACAAAAAACCCAGGATAGCCAAAACAATCCTATACAATAAAGGATTGTCTGGAGGCATTACCATCACTGACTTCAAACTCTATTACAGAGCTACAGTGATGAAAACAGTGTGGTACTGGCATGAAAACAGAGAAGTCGACCAATGGAATCGTATAGAAGACCCGAATTTTAACCCACAAACCTATGAACACCTCATTTTTGATAAAGGAGCCAAAAGTATACAATGGAAGAAAGAAAGCATCTTTAACAAATGGTGCTGGCATAACTGGATGTCAACCTGTAGAAGAATGAAAATAGACCCATATCTATCACCATGCACAAAACTCAAGTCCAAATGGATTAAAGACCTCACTATCAGTCAGAACACATTGAACCTGATAGAAGAGAAAGTGGGAAGTACCCTACAGGAGATGGGCACAGGAGATCGCTTCCTATGTATAACCCCAACAGCACAGACTTTAAGGGCAACATTGAATAAATGGGACCGACTAAAACTGAGAAGCTTCTGTAAAGCAAAGGACACTGTCACCAAGACAAAAAGGCAACCTACTGACTGGGAGAAGATCTTCACCAACCCCGCAACAGACAAAGGTCTGATCTCCAAAATATATAGAGAACTCAAGAAACTAGACTTTAAAATGCTAATTAACCCAATTAAAAAATGGGGCACTGAACTGAACAGAGAATTCTCAGCAGAGGAAGTTCAAATGGCCAAAAGACACTTAAGGTCATGCTCAACCTCCTTAGCGATCAGGGAAATGCAAATCAAAACAACTTTGAGATATCATCTTACACCTGTCAGAATGGCTAAAATAAAAAACTCCAATGATAGCCTTTGCTGGAGAGGCTGTGGAGGAAGGGGTACCCTCATCCATTGCTGGTGGGAATGCAATCTTGTGCAACCACTTTGGAAATCGGTGTTTCGGTTTCTCAGGAAATTCGGGATCAACCTACTCCTGGACCCAGCAATACCACTCCTGGGAATATACCCAAGAGATGCCCGATCATATGACAAGAGCATTTGTTCAACTATGTTCATAGCAGTATTATTTGTAATAGCCAGCACCTGGAAACAACCTAGATGTCCTTCAAAGGAAGAATGGATGAAGAAAGTATGGAATATATACTCACTAGAGTACTACGCTGCTGTAAAAAACAATGACTTCTCAAATTTTGCATGCAAATGGATGGAAATAGAAAACACTATCCTGAGTGAGGTAACCCAGACCCAAAAAGATGAATATGGGATGTACTCACTCATAATTGGTTTCTAGCCATAAACAAGGGTCACGGAGTCTACAATTGGTGATCCCAAAGAAGCTAAGTAAGAAGGTGAACCAAAGGAAAAACATATAGTTGTCCTCTTGGCTATGGGAAGTAGACAAAATGGCCAGCGAGAAAATTGAGATCTTGGGGGTGGGGTGGGATGGTGGTAAGGGGAGATGGGGAGAGTTAAAGGAGAAGGGGAGAATGGGGGAACTTGGGGAAAAAGGAGGATTGGGATAAACGAAGGTTGGATAGGGGAGCACGGAAGCACAATTCTTAGTTAAGGGAGCCACCTTAGAGTTGGCAAGAGACTTGAACCTAGAGTGGCTCCCAGGAGCCCAAGCCGAGGTCCCCAGTTAGTTCCTTGGGCAGCTGAGGATAGGGAACTGAAATGACCCTATCCTATAGCAATACTGACGAATATCTTGCATATCCTCATAGAACCTTCATCTGGTGATGGATGGAGATAGAGACAGAGACCCACACTGGAGCACTGGACTGAGCTCCCAAGGTCCCAATGAGGAGCAGAAGGAGGGAGAACATGAGCAAAGAAGTCGGGACCACGAGGGGTGCACCCACCCACTGAGACAGTGGAGCTGAACTATTGGGAGCTCACCAAGGCCACCTGGACTGTGACTGAAAAAGCACGGGATAAAACTGGACTCTCTGAGCATGGCGAACAATGAGGGCTGTTGAGAAGCCAAGGACAATGGCACGGGGTTTTGAACCTACGTAATGTGCTGGCTTTGTGGGAGCCTAGCCAGTTTGGATGTTCACCTTCCTAGAAATGGATGGAGAGGGGAGGACCTAGGACTTACCACAGGGCAGGGAACCCTGACTGCTCTTTGGACTGGAGAGGGATGGGGAGAGGAGTGGAGGGAGGGGGAGAAGGGTGGGAGGAGGGGGAGGGAAATGGGAGGCTGGGAGGAGGTGGAAACTTGTTTTTTTTCTCCTTTTCTCAATAAAAAAATGGAAAAAAGAGAAATAAGTGTTGATCAAAATGATCATGAAAGTCACAATACTAGCATTTTAGTAACTCCAATATATATTTAGAATAGTTAGGATGCTATTTTTGTACAGAGACGATATGATCCCAAATTATCAGAAATTCAATATTTAGTTCACTAATATCTTCAGATTCAAATAATAAGTCTTCTGTATAAAGTTTGCTGTGTAATAAGGAGGTGTGAGAAGCCTGGCAATCTATGGCTATGGAAGGATGGACTTGAATAGGCTTGGCCAAGTGAGTGTCCATCATTCAGAACACAGCTGTTATTTCCAGAGTTCTACACTCTCTTACCTCCTTTTCCGACAAGTGAGCTTGAATTTCTATGACATTAGTCATTATTTTACTAAAATGTAGTACAGCAGACGGAACTTCTATGTCATACAACACAAACATCGTATTTTATGCACCAGTTCTCTTTGCATAGTAGACAATACCATTATATACCAAGTATATTTAGTTAGACTAATTTCTAAACACTGTCGCTGTGGGATGATCTTTCTATATGCTATGATTATGTATTCCTCTCACTGATTAATAATAAAAGCTGTTTAATCAATAACCAGGCAGGATATAGAATGAAATAGAGGCGGCGGGGTAGAATTAGCAAAACATACTGGATTAAAGGCTAAGTAATTCTACTTTCTAGTACAAATATTAGATCTGAAGGATTGCAGTTTAAAATGTTTTCTTATTGTCTTTCTTTCCTCAATACTGCCAACTAGAAGTTTCCTTTGTCCTTCTATTTTCCAGTTATTACTAACATGTTTCCTGATGTCTTCAGTGGATTCATAAACCATGCTTAGTTAGCAATTCTTCCTTTTATCTAATCCTTTATGTCACCCACATGACCATTGCAATCCACAGACTTTGAAGTCGCTTAATTGATTAGGAGTTTGCCAGCTGTTTTCCAAGTCCTCCCAGATGCTTGAACATGACTGAAGATCCCTTAACAGTTCTGAAGTCCCTGCCTTCTCCTGCATCCTCTCTCAACAGACCTTTCATTACCTCATATGTAAGCCTTTGCCTGTGCTTTTCTGCCAGAAACTTATTTCCTGTACCACATTTATCTTTAGACCTCAGCCTTGCAAAAAGCATTTCTTAGTCATTCCCTTCTCTATATACCCTGTTTATCACATTGGAATATGATTAAATATATGCATGATTATAATATCTCTATGAAGCTGTGCCTTCTAAAACATTAAGGGACATGGCCCTCTTATCATTATTCCCACATATAATCAATAATATGTTTGACTAATGGAAATCACTAAACATATATTCATAATAGGAAAGTATAGTGAAAAGAATAATGAATGCACGGCCTAAATGATTTAGGATGTTAAACAAAAAATTAAACAAATATGGGACAGTGACTATGACTCACTTGGTAATTATGCTTGCTCTCTCTGTGGGTAGAATACCCAAATTCAAATTACCAACATCCATATAAAAAGTCAGACATGGCTGTATGTGTTGGTACCCTGGAACAGAGGATAAAAGACAGACAGATAATGAGAGTTGGCTATCCAAAGAACCTAGTAGAAAACTGTGGGCTTCCACTTTAGTGAGAGACCCTATCTCAAGGCAATGAAGTAGAAGGAGTTAGAGGGAGACATAGACATCTTCCTCTGATCTCAGTATGCATACATAAGCACAGACTTGGTACATGCAACCACACATTACGTAGGTTGTAAGAACTTGTACACAGTAAGCCTGCTTTTGGGGACATATAAGCTGCATGAGAATTTTATACTGGACTTAATAGGGGCAGTCTGATTGTTGTGTAGATTCCAGGCTTTGGAACCAATGATCAAAGCACCATACAGGTTAAATTACTATTAAACTAATACAAGGAATGGTTATTAGCATAATGATAGTAGCAACAATGTCAGTAGTTGGAGGAGCTATATGTCAGATAGCCTGAAAATGAAATGGAATTTACTAATGAAATGAATGGAAGTTTTGTTGTTGTTGTTAATATTGTAGCACGAATGTCATCACATTTTTAGGATCAAGTAACTTTAGGGGTAGAACTAACTCCCTTTGGTAATTCTATGGAAACCTAACTCTTGAAGGAGTATCAGGCTAATGTGGTGACAGATTGAAGACGTGATAAGAAACCCAAGGAACTAAGTGACAATTCAACCAAGCAGTTGTTCACATTAATGCTGAGTATAAAGAGGAGGTATTACCCAGAAATTCACATGTGAGATGGTCTTGAAAGGATGATACATGAATGGATGATACATGAATGGATCTTAGCATCCTAAGGCCTGCTCAGATCAGATAGGAAGGACAATAAAAAGGAAAGAAACCCAGGGATAAGGTTCTATCTATTTTAATACTTTGAAGGGGCAGTTAACAAAACATTATAATATGGAAGGCATTTTAGAGGGGGAAAAAGAGAATTAATAGCTAAATCAAATTACACTGAAAAAAAATAATTGTATGCTACCTTTACTGGGTTCATTTGAACTTATGAAACAATGTCATGTGCTTTTCAAGTACTGTCTACTAATTTCAACCAATAGTATATTCTTTTTCTTCTCACCTTTTAACATGATTTCTACAGTTTGTCAAAATGTTTTGAAGCACCAAGTCTAATTTTAGCTTTGTGGTGACTCTTTCTGTAGACTATCAGACACTTAAGATACTAAGAATTGGAGCTATGAGCTATGACTGGGCAATCAAACACTTATCTGGTACACATGAGTCTCTGAATTCAATGCCTATCACAACAAGCATAAAGAAATTAAGTTTTTTTTGGAAACATGGATTCAAGCACTTCAACATTCATAGTTTATTTATGTTTGTATGTATGTGTGTATATATGTATGATATACACACATACATACATAGGAAAAAAAGGCTAGGGGAATATATATAGCCTTTTTTTTCCTGGCTCTAAATTCTGTTGTGGTATTTACTGATATAATAAGATAAAGGAAAAATTAACAATTGTATAAATTCCTCTAATTGTAATTACTGAAAATTTCAAAAAGTTATTTGTAGGAAGAGACTTATCAATTGTTTCCTGGACATCCCAACCCTAAATAATCACACAGAAACTATATTAATTAAAATACCGCTTGGCCTATTAGCTTAGTTTTCCTGTTAACTACATCCTAAATTAACTCTTACATCCTAAATTAACCCATTTCTATTAATCTTTGTATCATCCTAAATTAACCCATTTCTATTAATCTTTGTATCATCATAATTCTGTGACTTACTGGGTACAGTTCTGGCATTTGTCTCCTTTGGCAGCTACACAGCATCTGCCTGACTCCACCTACTCTCTCTATCTCTGCTTGGATTTTCTACCTGGCTTTACTCTCTTAAGCCACTGGCTGAAAGCAGCTTCTTTATTAACCAAAGGAAATAAAACATACTCACAGCATACAGACAGGCCTTGCACATCACCTTGCATGAGTAATGCTTATAAATATTTATCATATATTAATGTCTTTATATTTTATATACTTTGCATGTTTATAAATATTTACCATATATTAAAGTGAACAATATCAAGCTAAATCCCTTAAAACAAAAGCAATTAACTCATTACTTACCTAAAAATATATGTATAAAATAGCTGCATTTCAAATAAATGTAGTATTTTGAGCTTTGTATTTTACATTTTCACAAATATCTAATATTTGCATGCTAGTAAAGTGGTGAAGTCATTTTATCTATGCCTGCATGTCTTCTCCAGGTCCCAAACCCCTGAAAAATCCCCTCTGTGTACCTATGAGAGAATGAGAGGGAAGAAGGAAAAGGTTGCATCATCACTGCACCTAGACTAGATTTGAAAGGCATGATGCCATGGAAAGCTCACGGGCATGCTCTCTAGTCTCCAGACAACCTTGGGCAAATCAGCTCTTATCATCACAACTGTCCCAGGTAGGAGAGTTTAGTTTTCCTCTGACCAGACTTTAGTATTTCATATTTGCTCTCTAAATGAATTACATATACACTAGAAAAGTCTAGAAATGGTAACTTGAGGTGCCTAGAATTTGAGTTCTATTGTATAGTGTAGAAAAAAGTTTGAATTTGGCAAAAATTTTCCATTGAAATGAATATAGAATGTATCAGGTCATAAAAAGAGGTGTTTTCGTGGTGTTGTTGTAGTTTGTCTTTAGATTTAAGATATAACAAGTCTTTTAAATTTCTTGAGAAATGATTGTTCTCATTTTAAATTTTGACTTTATGTTTCTGTAGTCAGATCCTATCTCTATGCAAATCAGTAAGATTAAAGTGGTTTCTAATATTCTCATTCTCCTAACAAGAACATACTGCATCTCTATACAGTTGCAAATAAGGACCAGAAATGGTGCTCAATGATAGAATGCTGCCCACCAGGCGTGAGACTCTGGGTTTGAATCCTAGAACCATAAAACAAACCTGAGGCAAAAAAAAAAAAAAAAAACTTTAAACATTAAAAAATAAATAAATAAAAGCACTAAAGCCTATAAATTGCGTATTGGCCCTCTGTCAGAATCTCAAGGTAGTTTTGGACCTTCGCTTTCATGATTTCATTTACTTTTTTTAGTGGTTGTAAGAATGTAGGCTGGCCCGATATTGCCTGCAGGCTTCTATGACATAAAAGAAATATAGTATCAAAGTAATAACACATCCGATCCCTTAGTTAATATTCAAAGTGATGGTCAAGGAGGTTATAAGCAAACATCAGCTTTCTTTCACACCTCTAAGCTCATTCTGCAAATTAATAGCATCATCGTGGGAGCATTCGGGACCCTGGATAATGAATGTTAACAGCAGTTCCTGTTGGCTGCATCCAAGGATGCATTTATTTTTCTCATTATCTTACACACAATCTTCCAGCTATTGTCTGCCACTGCTGCTCACTCAGGAAGCCAGGGAAGTGCTAAAGGTGTCAAGAACCAAGAAGCCTCATTTATTTTTATGGCCTTCATCAGCAGTTTTTTTCTTTTCTTTTCTCTTTCTCACTTTTTTTTTTAACTTAAAGGTCTATAATGGAATTCGCTGATTAGAATCCGAACCGTATCTAAGTACAGATATGAGAGACCTTTCCTGAAGGTGATGGGCAATGCAAGGGCACTTTACCCGTAAGATACCTGGGATAGACACTGAAGTCAAACTCCATTAATTGGCATTTCTTCTGTCCTTTGTGATGACATTAAATAGTTTCACAACTGATTGATTCTAATATTATATAACACTGTAAGTAACAGACATGGGTGAATGAAAGAACTATGTGGACCAAAGCTACATACATGAGAGCAACAAATACAAACAGCTAAAAGGAAAAAGATACCTTAGCATTGTAGGGATTAATGGTTGACGTCCATTTCCCTCATGCAATATTAGAAAAATAAAAAGAAACTAGCTGTCTTTACATAGGCATACCAGACAGACAACTTATTCAAGCAGAAAATGCTTAGAGATTAGGTTATAACTGAAATTATAGTTCCTGGTTCTATTTTTATATATAAACAAAATATCTGGACAGAGATAAACATCAGATATCATTTTCTAGAGGAAAAACACATACAGATGGGAACGCAAATACAGAACATTTTATCAGTCCAAGGAGCTAAATGGATGGCATGAAGTACAATGCTAAACAATAGAAGCATAGGTTTTAGAAACTAAATAACTTGGATTATCTCAGTTAGGGGACAACTAATGGGGTTTCAGACATATCTCAGGCTCTGCAGAGGTTCAAGAGGAACAGGTTCTCGAGAAGGTAGTTGGTGGAGAGTGGAAAATACCACTTACGTAGCTGCTTATTTGAAAATGAGGAACCTTAATTGTTCATTTCAAAAAAGTAGAAGCTGTGGATATTGTTAATTTCCCAGAACATGAACTCATTTATAATCATCCCCAGGAAGGCAGCAGACATTTGTTAACACCATTGTCACTCAGAATAGGTGGTAGATAATGATGGTAAGGAGCAATGGGCGTTACTGAAAGACAGAGCAAAACAGGGAAATACTAATTTGTATCAGTAACATTTGCCTCTTCCTTTCTTCAAAAGTTCCTTTAAGGAACGTCTATGTCAACATCTTCTTCCTCCTGCTGGTGACCTTGCTCCCTGATCCTGACTGAGTTTTTTGGTTTCTAATTATTGCCAGATTTCCCTAACTCTGCCAGTAGTGGACAAGCCAAAGGAGGCTCTACTGTATTACACATTGATCCCTTATGTTCTAAATTCTGCTGTCATCAATTTAGGGTCCTAGGTCTCAGTGAAAGAACAAAGTGAAGGAGGTACAAAGCCAGAGGATCAGCTCAGCAGGGGTTAAGGGCTGCAAAATGAGAGGAGAAAATCTTAGAGCTAAGGGCTCCAGGCTACCACTGCTTAAATGCTAATTCCAAACTAGCAGCAGCCATTCCAGTAAAGGTAAAATGTATTAATGATAATGTTCTAAAATCACAAGGAACAGTAGAAACTTTTACTTGACAGAAACTTCATTCTAGGTCATTTACAGGCCCCCTCTCTGTCCTAATTTAGTCAAAAGTGTAGCTTGCCAGGTTATGCCTCTAGGACCAAGCACCAATGATCAGAACAGGCATTTGTCCATATGCTAATGATGTACTGTGAGCAGCAATATCGTCAGGTGTTCATCTTCATAACAAAATCTTAGACTGAGGGTCATATGTTGGAAGGTGGAGACAGGAGCATGCCCCAAGTTTCTCAGGTCAACTATAATTGTGTCTGCAGATCATTAACAAATAAGATACCCTGCTTCAGATAACATAGAAGGCAAGAGTTCGTGCTCAAACTTGAAAATTATTCAGGAGTAGTTTTACAGTAAAATAGAAAATAATAAATCCTTATAGCTTTGTATTTTGGTTTTAAGGCACGTTATTTATATGGTCATTTGTTATTCAATGTCATAGGTATAAAAAAGCTACTAAAATTAATGAGTATATATTAGGGACCTACAACTTTTCAGTCTCATTATAATGTGACATAATATAGAACAATGTTATGAAGGAAAGAATTAGTGATATTTCAAAGCAATATAAGTTAAATGTAAACACAGATATAGTGATATATATCTTATCATAAACGTGTATATATACATAAATGATTTTTTGTATCAATGGAGATATCTCCATTATAAGTTATAGTTAATGCACTTATCATTCAAGTGAAAGAATTAGTGTCTGAATACTCAGAACCCAAAAGAAGTGTAGATTCAGTAGTGTCCATCCATAATTTCAATGCTCCTATGGCTAAATGGAAGCTAGACACATGAGTCCGCCAAATTTCTAAATCTATTAATGCCAATCACAGGCAAACAACAGAGAATCTAGCTCAAACAAGGGGAAGGTGAGATCTGACACTCAATGCTATCCCTTTAGCTACATGCATGCGCCATGGTATGAGGGTACTTGCACATTTACATGAACCCCTATGCATCAACATACACTTATGCACATGAATAATACACATAAAGTTAAAATGTAAAAGGTAGTGTCTGGTTTGAGTTAAAAGTAATGCATTTAGTTCTGAGAAAGAACAAGGAGATTGTCAGATTACTAAGATGCCATGTCTTATAAAGCAGCTTCCATTAGGAAACGCCCTTGAACTGGAGCATAGACTACATAAATTCTAGAGAGGAATAGGATGGAACAAGAAGGGAACTTTATGTTGATGGAATTTAGAAACCATACTGAAATTCAGTCTAGAGGCAGTGTTAAAAGAATATTCTTTAAAATTCATGAAAAATGTATGTTTATATACAAGTCTCTCATGAAATTTCCCACTAATATTCATATAAAGTTAGAATAAATCTTGGATATTATCCTACTCATATAGTGCACACTTGATATCATCTCAATACCTGGAATATAGTGATTTCTTGAGTCTTTTTGTGCTATTTTCAATTTTTATTTAGTTTATTTTGTAAACACATAGTTTTACCAGTTATCAGTAAAACTATTTTCATCTATAATTTTCTGACTGCCCTCATTAATATTACTCATATTATGAAGGGCCTAAAAACACACCCATGTAATATTACATCAGCAATATAAAAGTAACTTTGCAGCACTACATAGAAGCATAAATGTGTCAGGCAGGCAAAAATAGAGCTAAACTCTTGCAGTTAATTGCTTTCAGACTATACTAGGTCATAAGCTATTGCATCTTCATTTAATTTGAGAATAAATGAAGACAGTATCATTTCCTTTGCTTTTATCCAGGATTAGTCTAGATTTCTGTGTGAAAGTCATTTGACAAATGACACATGTTCATAGGGGAAAAAAAGAATGATTCTTATTTCACATTGTTAAAAGGGAAATAACACAATAGATGTTGATGGCTATAATCAACACAATCACTAAATTACCACCCTACATAAAGGTGACATCCATGTTTTTCCTGAAGAATAGCATTTGTGTGAATCCACGTCTGCCCGAACCAGACAAAAAGAAAAGAACTAGCATGTGGCATTCATCTGAGATTCCATCTAACAGGGCCTTCATTATGTGATCAATGGGGGTAGACAACTACAGATCTGTCAATGATTCATTCCCAAATTCAGGGTCATCAAACCAGCTTCTGGTGTTAGGTTTGACCATGCGTGGCTCTGGAGAGAGCATGTGTGCAGGGGAACATTGTTCATACATGACCCCATTGGGGCAGAGAAGCCACAGAAGGTGATAGAAAGCAAGTATTCTTTATAGAAGAAATAGCTGACCATTTACATGGGAGGAGAAAAGATGAAACAAACACAACTTAGGAATGGAAGAAACCATAGGCCCTTGAACAATGTTGAAACTTCAGAGCTGAGAAGGTATGTGGTCCAAAGGAGTTGAATTGCTGCTCAAGGCCATGTACCTGAACATTTTGTCACCCAGCTTTCGTCCAGCATCATTGCAATTGGACCAAGACATTATCTCTAATACTACATTCTTTGCCCTTGCTGTCTGCACATTAAATATATCTGTGACTGGTTACTGACATTTTTATTTGATATTAATTTCTGTTCATGCTTAAATTCTTATTGTATTTGGGTCACTTTCTGCTTTTCTCACAGTTTGCAACAGGCACCCTTTGTAATCCTGCAAATTTACTGCCATTTCTTATTTCTATTAATATGGCATTTACTCCCCTCATCCAGACCTTTAGTAAAAATGCTAAATAAGACCAGACCTAGTGTTTGTTACTTTCTGCTTATAAGCCTTTTTTCAGCTCTAAT
The DNA here is from genome assembly GCF_018167655.1 of Microtus oregoni. Classification (NCBI taxonomy): domain Eukaryota; kingdom Metazoa; phylum Chordata; class Mammalia; order Rodentia; family Cricetidae; genus Microtus; species Microtus oregoni. Next base: position 5,401,775 of record NW_024543059.1, read on the forward strand.
CTGACTGATTTTCTTGTCATCTAAGCTCATTTAAAATGAATTTGCAAGTAAAATATCATCAGACATAGTATCAGATGTTTTGCTAATGCCTAAATATATCATGCTTTCTCCTCTATCCATTAATTTTAAGAATTTATCAAGGAAAGGAACTCAGCTTGTCATCCATGAATTTTCATTTATAAGTTCCTGCTGTTTTAGGTCTGTAGGCTTCTTTCACTTCTGTTTTTCTGGTTTACTCAATTATCTGTAAAGTCACTTCATCCACTTATTTAATATGTAGATTTCCCTCTGTCAAACACCACAGAAGAAACATTGTGGTGGAGGATATGTGGTGTTGGAGTTAAGTCAATAATAACCCTAAATAAATACCACACATTAAAAAGAATTAGCTTCCTCCTTTTGAAACAAATGCCAGATTCCAAAGGGAACTCTAGCCCTCCTATTCAGGTCACTGAACCCACTATTACTAATATCAGGGTTCTGAGGACTCAGTAGGTATTTATAAGTGATAACTGTTCAGCACTGTCTTCTCCAATGTTTCTGCTTCAGAATTTATACCCATGTCCTTTCTCAGTTGCATTTTGCCAAGAATCTCTTTATTCACTAGCCATTTCTATGACTCTGATCACACCCATCCAGGCTTGCCTAAGAATTGTACACACACACACACACACACACACACACACACACACACACAGAAAGAGACAGAGAGAGAGAGAGAGAGAGAAACACACACACATTATAGTCATTTGATCCTCCCCCCTATTATGTCCTAGTTTTAACACAGAAAAGTTGGAGCTCCTTAAGAAGCCTTAGAAGCTGTTTATAACATGCTCTGAAGCCCCCTCTCTCAGACTACTACCCACAAAGTCTTACCAACCTCCGTTGTTACTTCATTGTTTTCCTCCTTAGCCTCCATGTTCCTGTTAGGCTCCTGAATATCTCTTTCCTACCAATTTCAGAAGCTGCCATCATCTCTGGCCTATCACCCAAAAAGGGAAGCTCAATCATTATTTATTTGACTCTCACAAAGGAAAGAGGAAACAGGGGGAAATGTTATTAAACATATACAATACTTTATGCAAAAGCTCTAGAGATATATGATAGCATACTACTGTAATCCCAGGGTGTGAGAGGAGAAATAGGAGAAAGATTTTGGAGGCCAGTCAGGGTTATATAACAAGAACGTGTTTCAAAAGAAAAAAAAATGAAGAGAATTCTAGTTTAGTCCAGCTGTTCATATAAATCCTGTAAGAAGAGCCATACTTTCCTGTTACTTCTGAAAGAAAAATAAATATCATCTACCTATAAATGGTATCTATCATCATCTCTCTCTCTATATATATATACACCTATCTATTTATCTGTCTCTATATATTCATCATCTATCTATATATCTATTGATCGATCCATTTGTGTATATTTTATTCCTTGTTTAAATATTTTTCCTGTATCCAGGTAGAAAGAAGGACTTTGAAGACAGTTCTAGGTTCTGCTTGCACTTTAACCTTTTCTCTCTGCTCTAACATTACCGGGAAATTGGTCATCAAATGAAATATTGAAGTGGTTTTCGCGATGTGATTAATGTGTATAAAGTGATTTTAGGCTTCTGAATTAATTTTAAGGTGTCAGTTAATCACTTGACAGAGTTCTTGAAAGGGAACAAAATGTCTGAATGTGATTTTAAAATTCTGTTACAGAGAGGAATGTTATCACAGGTATTTTCTTTATTCTCTTAGAAACAGGCCCATCCTACTCTCCACTTTTCAGCTTTCACACTGAATTTCATTTTGTTATTACCATGAACACATTATTCTCAAAATCCAATATGAAATTGGCACACGCTTTTTAAATTTCCACTTGTTTAAGGTATTACTATCCGGAACGCTGAACACATATTATGAGATTTAAGTGTGGGATCAAGGTTAAAAAATACTGTTTTTACTTAGTTAACTGAGTGTCTCCAGTGATGCTTGACAAGTCCAGCTTCAGTCACCCAAGGCAAGCACATAGAGGGTAGGGAGTGAATCAAAAGTAAATGTTCCTTTGTTGGTGTAGTCTTGCCAGATCTTGGAAAGATTGTCTGTTGGTGTAGTCTTGCCTTTGCTCGTGCTTTGGAATGCAAGCATCTTACTAAGTCTTGCAGAAATGGACAAAAACAGATGATGTTTTATAATACATCTCCATGCAACATGTCCAGCAGCCACACTGCTCGCTGTCTACTTTATAAAGTACTTTTACTCTGTATTAGAGTACTAATCAGTTAGGTCCATGATTTACCTAGCTGGTGTTGCTGCTTTATTCTCCTCCCTTGGGGATATGTTCAGATATCACCACAGCAGTGCAGTTTTCTATCGAGATCTTGGGAGTTCATCTTCATTTGATTCCCTGTCATCTTCTCCTGCCATTGGACGCTTCCTATCCAAACTCAAGTGCTGGATCTTTACTACCCAGGTTGATTAACTTCAACGCTTGCCCCTCTAAGAGATTAAAGTGAATCCCCCTAAGATCAAGGCCTTGTTTGGGTTGGTAGGGGGAGGAAATGACCATTCAAAGGAAATTCTGTACGAACAATTATGAAAGGATTAAAGATATACTCCAAAATTTTTCTTTGACACCTATTTGTTTGGAGTACCTATCTTGGTTAATAATATTTAGTTGACTTAGCTCTTGCATAAAACAGAAACTATGCACATTTAACATGTCTGCAGACCATACATAAATACATACAATGCTGTTCTTGAACATTCCATAAAGGAAGAAAACAGAGCTATTTCTTGATAAATATTGATTTTGGAATAGTGGCCAAAACTCACCTGAGTGTCTCAGAAATTTGTATCAAGGCAAAGTAGAAGCAGAAATCAAACAACAACAACAACAAATAAAACAAAACAGTGCAGAAGAGATAAATGAATCGTGGATAGACTTGAAATACCACTGAGAATTCCATCACATTCACCAGAAGAAATCAGTGGTTCACAGCTCGTACATACAAATGCCAGAGAAAGCTAGGAGGAAAATCCAAGAAATCTGAAAATAAGGGCAAGCAATTTAATTTGCCTGCACTAGGGGAAATTTATGCTTTTTTGTGTTTTATTGTTTCATTCTCTGTGACTTGGAAAGATTCAGGTGTCTTTCCAAGTACTGCCAAAAACCCACGCTTTTCTTACTTCCATAAAAACCCTTTTATTTACTCAGTTTCTAGTTTTGCTCATACACAGTGTCTTCTCTCTTTCTTTTGTGACTAATCCTACACCACTTAAACATACAAGAGAGAAAGACCGAGCTCATGATAGGCAGAGAAACAATATAAAGCCAGAATGTTAAATTGGGCTTAACTATAAGAAGAAAACAACCAACCCTTGCTTTCCATGAAATTCATTCAAATTCTGCTTTGTAGCTATAAAACTTTGTAAATGCCCAAGAAACTTGTGTGCATGTGTGTATGGGCATGCACATTAGAGCACATACACTCACATCACACTAACATGACAAATTGACATGTACACACACAAACATACAAACACACACGCCTCCGGATTGCTTATAATACATCCTAAAATACAAATGTGATAGAAATAGTTCTTACAGTACACTGCTTAGGTAAACATGGCAAAAGAACATGCAAAACATATGCAAGTTTTCCAAATAATTGTGATATGTAAATTATTGATCCGATAAATACAAAGAACTGACTATATTGCATTTTCAGGAAAACTTAAATGAGTCTACCAGGTAATAGAAAGAAAGACATATCTTACTCTCTATTATTTGATGGACAAAATAAATTGAGCAAAATAACTATAAATGTACTAACTACACAAACATTTGACAACATTGTATAAGGTAATAGGGGCAATATGGTTATGATGATGAACACAGAATAAATTAATTCATCAGGACATAGATGCCACTTTAAAAAAAACATATACCACTTCGCTTTACCACAGTCTTGAGCTTTTCTTAAAGAGCCTTCAAAGTATAAATTTATTTTCTTGAAAAAAAAAATGCTTTTTTAAGTTACTAACTTAGTTCTTCTGGACATAATAATTAGATTCGAATCTCATTTCTTTCACTGATAAAACTGATAAAAATTATACTCATCAGTCTATATAGACAGTTGGGTTTCACTTGGAAAGAAATAATAGAAACTTGTCATTGTAAGGAAATTTTTGTAACTAGGACAATCCCCTACCCCACCCCTATTTCTGTCATAATGTGATGCTCAGTGGAGGGCTTTCCTCTTCTGTCTCTACCCTTTCTCTTTCTGCTTGCCTCTTTGTATAGTAATTCAAGAACGCCTAATGAGAAAATCACAGCTTGCGAGTTCTTGCTTGAAAGAGGATATTGTTTCATATTGTGTTTCTATCACATCCTGAATTATAACTTGCTGAATTAAGAAGACAAAGAATATATGAAGTTAAAAACAGTTGCAATATGGATCATTTTCAAATTTTTGAGGATAAAGAGATAAGTGGGTATTGATGGCTCCATACACACAAATACATATATAATTACTCATAGAAGGAGATTGGGAATATGATAACAATGATAATCATGGTTTTCTACTTAGAAGAAAATATATTTTAATAGAGGAGGTAAGTTATGTGATACAATAACTATAGATTATCAGTCCAATAATGTATGTTTAGTGCTATCTCTAAATGGGCCTTGTGGTAAGTAATGTATGTATCTCTTCACAATAAAACATTGAAGTACCTTCTAAGAGGAAGTGAGAATTACCTCTCTGTCTTCTAAGTCAGGTTTGATGTTTGGCCAGTAAATGGGACATGCTAGAAAAGGTCTCGCTCCCACTATACTCTGGATTTCATGAGGTTATTTTTTTTTTTTACCACTTCTGCATTCTCTTGACAATTATCCTAGCCATAAAGTATCAATATAAAAGTATCATACAGTGTTATGGAAGCTGAGGAAACACGTGGATCAGAAGTGGTGTTTTATCAGTTCAGAGCCAGACCCTACAGTGCCTTGACAGTTCCAGGGATGTATGAGTGAGCCACCTGTGTCTGTAAGGACTTTACACATACTTCATTATGACTGCCAACATATAGAAGAGTGAGAAAGAAAGAGTGATTGTTTCTTATGTCATTCAATTTTGTGGTAGTATTTTACTTAGCATAACCTCTCCAATGTGAGGATTTGTATTTGACATTCCCTCAGTTGAAGAAACAAATCAAACTGAACTACTTTATGCAAAAGCAAGTATTTTGCCTGGCAAAATGATTACAATATAATTAATTCTTCATGTCATTTAACAGAGAAAAAAGATAATGCAAGTGTAAACCCAAGAATGTGTAATTTCGGTGGAGGGCAAAAAAACTGACTGCTGTAAATACTTTATGTCACAGTTTGATCTTTGATTTAGCTCACTTCAATATTCATATTAGTATAATATTAATTCAGTGAGTCAGTGGAGTGATATAGTTTCTCTAAATTATTATTTTACTATTGATGTGATGAATTACTATGAACTTATTCGAAAAAACTAAACTGGTTTGATATTCCTGTTTCTCGAAAGTTTTTAAATGCAAATCTAAACGGTAAAAATGTAAAACTTCAAAAACTGGTTGAACTATGCAGATCATGGATGAATGTGATGTTAATATTGACAGATAATGAGGATGAGAATATAAGACAGCAAGTTTGAGGTCAACATGGATAACAATGACGTGATAGAGAGGGAGAAAGGGGGGAGTGTTGGAGAGAATGAGGATATGATTGTGATACAATAATGAGCCTGAGCTCATACCATTGTGCTGGGGCAGTGATGGAATTTATGTATAGATTCTTTGGATGCACTATCATGTCATTATTTATCAAAGACCCGTTAGGTTGTACACACTTGGGTCTCTGTTACCACTTCTGTTCTTGGTTACTTCCCTGTCTTATGCTGCTCTTCTTTAGGAAACCTGCTTGCTGATCTGAAAGCCATGGTTAGAAGAGTTGAGTTCTTCAAGTAAATCTCATGACAATGTCCCCAAAATATAAAAAGTGAATAGCTTTCTAATAAAAGATCTTTTTTTATTTAAAGGCAACGGAAACTCAAACTTATAAACTTTCTTGCAATTCATAGTTTAGGGATTCTAAGTTTTAGGAATACATACAATTGAGGATGCACCTACGCCTTGATTGAAAATAAGAAAGTAGGAGTAATTTATAACATATTTACTAATTATTTTGTGAACTGGTTATAGTCATCATTCCTTCATAAAGAAGATATTAAATTCATTGGTGTATTTTATATTTTGTTATTGAATACTTTAGCACCAATGAGCTATTAGTCAATATTTAAATCTTTAAAATTTAAAACTAGTATTCTCTCCTTCAGTGTTCCTCTTTAATTGTAATCTAAAATAGTTGATCTAATGAGAAGATTAAAGTGTGGCAATGATATCATTCATTTCCTTATACAATTCTATACACTCATTTACCAAACTACCCATGGTATCCACCAAAAGGTTAGAGTGTGACTATTAACCAAGAGTTAATAGTCTCTTGTTTTCCATATTTAATGAAAACAATGAATTAATACAAATTATGGTAGAGTAATCCAAAGAAATTGTTCTCTAGTCATTCTACCCTAAATCTGGAGAAAAAACGCACTTTAAGAATCTTATCATTCATTCATTCACTCACAATCTTAAAATTTAGGCATTATACCAAAAGTTAGAGACATAAATATAAATAAAGCAGTTCATTTTAGGATAATAGATTCAAACATATGAAAACTTCTAGGATGTAGTTGTATTATGCTTATGTTGTAATGAAAGCTCAAAGATAGAACATCTGCCCCAGGGAAATGGAGCTGGTAGGGTGGGTCTCCAAGATCTGGGAATTATTGTTATCTGAACCAGGAATAGAGTTGATAGAAAATAACCATAAAATTCAAAATATTGTAATAGGTTGTACAAGACACAAAATAGGCAGGTAGTGATTTGATAGATAGATGATAGATAGATTCACCTCATTGTTTCTTTTCTTATCAAGACTGCATTTCTCATCCTCCCTTGAAGTTAATAGATTCATGTCTGAATTCCCAATCAATGGAACAGAAGTTAAGTATGCTGATGTTGGAGGTGATGTAGGCCGTGAATGTTTTATTGCCATTGGTTAATAAAGACGCTGCTTTTGGCCAGTGGGTTAACAGAATATAGCCAGGCTGGAAGAAATATATATAGAGAGAGTAGGTGGAGTCAGAGAGAAGCCATGTAGCTGCCCACAAGAGACAAACACCTCTGCTGGAGCCAGTAAGTCACAGCCACGTGGTGATACACAGATTAATAGAAATGGGTTAATTTAAGATGTAAGAGTCAGCCATAAATATGCTTAAGCTATTGGGCAAACTGTATTGCAATTAATACAGATTTCTTTTGACAGTCTGGGCAGCCAGGAAACGAATGAACAGCCTCCAAGAACCGTATGGTAAGTTAAGACCTAATTAAAATTTAATTTTTCAGGCAACATGAGGTATGTAAAAGGACAGGAGAATTTGTGGGGACACAGAGAAGGAGCTGGTCACCCTAGAGTCTGATTGGAGTTCCCAGACCTAGTGTCTGATTGGAGTCCCCAGCTAGTAATCAAGATGAAAAGTATTAAATTTCTGAGTGTGCACTTAAGGCTATTTAGATTCAAGAATTCTTGGGTAGAAGTAATGTCTCCCTTGTCTTAAGCAGTGCTAAGTACATTGTCTAGAATCTCAACTGATAATAATAATAATTGAAGGCTTTTAGAGTTTAATCAAAATTTGGACTTGTTTATTCTCCTTGCAGTTGTCAGGCTGAATAAAATGTAATACAGCCTACAACATGACAGTATTTTCTACACTTTAAAAAGGCATTTTATACATGAAAGATCCAACCTTTCAGTTACTTTTTGCTATAATATAGGCATGTGCTTCAAGAATTAAAGAATAAAAACCACCACCCCTGATATTTGAGGAGAAAAACACATTTTATTTAAGAGTCCAATACTGGCACATTGTTTATACAATGGTCAAGCCAACTCCAAACCAGGCATCTAACTACCTACAGTGAATGGACACTTACCTCACGAAATGCTTTTAATGCGATCTCTTTTATGTATCCAATTGATATAAGCCTGCTGTGCATAACTTCATGAAAAACCTTTGAAAATCTCTATTTTCAATCAGGTCGACACTGTGGTTTACTTAGTTGCAGAAATCACCTTCAAAACTTGTAATTCTCAAATTGTGGAAGAGAGAATGCTTTTTCCTACATACAGGCCACCATCACCCCTGGTTAAATATACTCTGTACTCTGGTGCAGTTTCTCTGCTTAAGTTTGCTGAACTAGCAAGAGACTTTGCATATGGAGTTAAAACTACTAGTCAGCTGTAACAAAAAATTACACAATCCTGTATTATCTGGGTAACTCTACTGTAGTCACATAAACCATTAAAACTTAGGACAGGAAGTCAGACCAACAAGACCATCAGAAAGGCTCAATAAAGCACAGGTGTTTTCAAGATGATCCTGGCCCGTATAAAGAAAGGAACCAAATACCTACAGATTGACGGGGAGATTGAAAGAGAGTTCCAAACTCCAGATGAGAGCATCCAAGCCTGTCTTCACAGTGGCATCTTCAGAGGAATCTAGCTAGCCACAGTGTGATCCAACCCACAGAACTATTAGTACGTATATTTGGACTTTTTTAACGTGAGCATTGTTCTACTGTGCAAGCCATAACAAATCACATTAGTGTTGTATGAGATGGTCGTCATGCAGCCATGGTTGTCACTTTATAGAAGTTACTTTTGGTGAACAATCTTGTAGACTGACAGAAACTTTTGCACTGTCTGGAAAGGAGGAAATTAAGTGGATTTCGTTGATCCTTTGCTGATTACTTCACTGGAGCGGCATGTGATATTTGTGGGACAACCAGTAGTTTAGCGTTCATCCCGAGAACTGATTTTCTCATGGTGTCCCATTCCGCTCCTTTTCATCTAGAGAAAACACTATGCAGGACAGACAGCACAAATTGTCTAAAGCAAACAATTAGTCTCTAGAACCATCTTCTTTTTTAAGGACCAAAAAAGTAACACCACGGCACACAAAAATGTGGATCATGGTAACTGATGTCAGCCAGCTCATTTATATTCAACGCCATTAATCTCCTCGACATGACAAATCTTAGTAGAAGATGGGTATACGTTCCAGATAATCCACTTCTGAAGCAATGACGGACCATACCTCGGAAGTACCTTAATGGGTCCTCTTGTCAGATTTAAGATTTTATTATTAACATCAGAAACCCTAAAAGATATAGTTGCAAATCAATTTCACTGTTCCTTCATAACGAGTCCCTAATTGACCTCAATTTCTACTATAGTTACATATTTCCTTCTGTACTTAATTTTCATGACAGGTATAGGAGAATTTGGAAGCTGAGCATAAAGACATCTATTTTAACACTTCGTTTTACTTACTAGTTTAAGAGAACTATTAATCACCTTCACGGAAATATAGAGAGAGTATTTATGCTTCTTTATAATTTAGAAGATGATCATTTTGTGAAATTAGTGCTTCGTTTATTAAAAATGTGTAAGAATAACTATCAAAGCTAATTCTTATCATGTAAGAATCCATTTTAGAAGATTCATATTTTATATTTAATGACTAATAAAAATTTGACACTGATTTTACTATGTAAAATGAGCTATTTGATTGGCATATTAGAAAAATATGAATTGCAAATACTGCTGACTACTCAAATGGTCAGAATCTGGGTCTATATATTTGACATTTAAAAACATAATAAAGCAGTTTTCACAATAACCAACATGTTGGAACTATAAAAGTGCATTTGAGATCAACATTTTAATACTGGGGAGATGACTTACTGGGGGAAGTACAAACACAAGGATATGAATACAGGCCCTAGGATACATGTCAAAAGCCAAGCCATAACTGCATGCATCTCTAACCTTGGTGCATAGGTTGGAGGCAGATATATTCCAGGTGCTTGCTGAAGCTAGGATAGTAAAATTGCAGAATCCAAGTTGAGCACCAGGTGCTACCTCAATGAGTAAGATGGTGAGGTTATTGAGAAGACGTTACTACCTCAACCTCTGGCCTCCACATGTGCCAACACTGGCAGACATTCCTCAACTTGTGCAAATTAACCAGCCAACCAAACAACCAACCAACTAATCAATCAGATTTTAATAGTTTAAAATGTGTTGCAAAACTTTAGGATACAGAAGACTGAGTACATACACAACAACCAGTCTTGTGTATCTGTAGGGCAGACCTGAGCTGTACTTTCACTAAAATAGATCCACTTTTCGCACTGTTAATTGTTACCTTTTCAATCAACAAACACTTCCAAACAACTGGCAAATAATATACGATTCTAGCATTATTGATGGAAAAAAGACAGCATTTCTGTCATGCAAATCTCCCCAGTTCTGCACTCTCTCAATCTCACCAACTGCCAAGCCTGACAAAGTACTTTCAACTTTCTTAGTTTTTTGTTTTATATTTTTTATTTGTTTTGCACATCATCTACAGTGCTCCTTCTCCCCTCCTCCCACTCCGGCTCCACCTCCTTCCAATCCCACAGTGACCTTGACCTTCCTAAAGGTCAGTTTCTTTCTCTGAAAATGGGGGCTTCCTAATGTGAACAGCTGTGAACGTAATTTTAGAGAATTCATGCAAATCCTTGTAGTACAAAGTTTAGTTCCTGCAGCAAGTAGGAAATTGACTGGGTAGAGGTGGTGTGGACTTTTATTTATTATTCTTGTGTGTATAAAGCTTGTTCATGCACACATAGATACCACGGTAAATATGAGGTAAGAGGATAGTTTTGTGTAATTCTTCCATCTTTCCATCTTTAAGTGGATCCGAGGTGTGGAACTCAGGTCCTCAGGCTTTATAGCAAGTACTTTACCTGCTAAGCTACCTCAACAGCTCCACATTATTCCGTATGCATGCAAAAATCAAGAGAATATACTGTTTTCCTCTATATTGGTACTTCTAATAGTATTATATCCTCCTTCTGGTGGCTTCTAGTGTTTCCTATGGGGATTAATGATAATTGAGGAATTTACATATTTTCTGTCTCTTGGGATGATCCAGAGGAAGGAACATCCTGTATACATGCCCATCACGCCAGTTACCCGAAGGAGGGATCCTGTAATGTGTTTCAAAAGCATTCTATTATTTCAGAAAAAAAAATGAAAAAATCAATTTTGTGGATTTGATAGAGGTTCCCAAAATCAATCTTTTCCTTGTCATGGAACACTTTATTGTGGTTTCTTAATAACATAAAACTATCTATTTTTTATGAGGAATGCAAAAGAGTGATGACTGAGCATGAAACCAGCACACAGAGATGCCTGAGGCTGGGATCTGGACTAAGTAGATTTAGAAAACCTTGATAGAACACAACAAAATCAAATACAGGAGAGAAGTCTGGCATGTGTTATCTTTCCTGAGGGCCTGGGGCTTGAATTAATACTGACTGCTTTGAATTAAATTTGGCAATGGACTAGAGACATGAAGGGTCTGTTTTATTATTTTATTTTGCTTTTATTATTGTTATTGTGAGAAACAGAGAAATATGAATGTTCTCCCACAGTTGAGAATCCTGAGAGAGCAAAGCCCTGGCACTTTAAAAGTGACCAAATTGTTTTTGTGAAACTGTTCTCATATTTCACTGCAGCAAATACGAAATAACATTTCTGAGGATTGTGAACTCCTTTTTCTGATCTGCTCTACAGTGGCAAAACCACCATGCCTCTACTAGGAGAAGTGGTTAGAAAGGATCATTTGTGGCATTAAGAATGTAGATCTGCCTGGAGTTGCTTCTCACATGGGAAAGTTGAAAGATCTTTGCTACAAATAACAGCTTCTTTGACTCACTCTGATGCATTATCGGAATCTCAGGAATAGAACTGGAAAATGGGGTAAAGCCCAAAGAAAGTCTAGAAGACAGACTGCCAACTCTAATATAACATGTTCCACTTAGAGAGGAGCATAAACTCCAGTGTAGTGTATTTCCAAGTACAGAACAGCAGATATGTTTTCCTATGGCCAGTGCATGCATGCAGGCACACACACACACACACACACACACACACACACACACACACACACATATATATATATATATATATATATATATATATAGAGAGAGAGAGAGAGAGAGAGAGAGAGAGAGAGAGAATAATTCTAACTAGATTCACAACACAATCAAATTAGATCCCATGAGTGAGTTTACTTACAACTGGACAGACTTTTTCTCAGAAAAGAAGGATCAAAAATCTAATTGATAATTATGTTATTGTATCCACGGTTAAATATTTACTCCATGTATTCTTTTTACTTTACTCTTTCCATTATTTCTTTATTATGCTCAACACCCTATGAGCGTCTCATGTTGTCTACAGCAGACATAACTGTTAGTTCAAACATGGCAGCAAACATCCTTTCAAGGTGGAAGTCCATGCTTCTCACCGTCAGTCTACTGGATGAGACTAGGGGTCAGCAATCAGAAACAAAGCCGTGTCTCAGGAAACATCCAGAACTAACTTTCATCATAATTCCAGCGTAAACACTTCTTGTCTGGGTATTTCACTTTTACATGTGTGAAATTACCCTTCATATAGCTCTGGCTCTGAGTTCCTATGAAACCTGATAAAACAATGGTGTAGATTAGAAATAAAATAGGTAGCAAAACTTTTGTCTTTTATTTTTCATTTTTTAAATTTTATTCTTACCATTATGGTTGCTATATAATGAATACTTGCTGGATATAAGAAACCCTGATGACTAAAACATTAATTCTGTGAGAACTAGGCAGCCATGTCTGTTTTGTATTCAGTATACAAGGTTGGAACCAAACTGCTTGTGTGTGCTTCACTCCCTGGATTAACTTTTAAAAGATTAGAACCATATATGTTGAGAAACCTCTCTATAAAATAAGCTCCACATGTATAAATTGAACATCACAAAATACTGAGAGTGTCCATGCATTAACACCTGGAAGAGTTTAAGAGTACATTGGCGGTGACCAATAGCTCTCTAATTAGACTTCAAAACCTGCCAGACAAGAAGAAAGCCTTGTCTAGTACTGGGAACCTAGCTTAACTGTCCGTTGCTAGTGAAGTCATAGTTATTAGAAGAGACGCTAGGATTTCTACTAAACCAGCATAGTCCCCAATGACTATCTCAGCATTTGTTCCTACAGCCACAGATAAGTGTAGTCATCACTCCTTGTCAAGGAAACTTCTCTCTGCAGCAGAAAGAGAGGGCTACAGAAAAGCATACCCAACCAAAACGCAGAGCAATGGGAACCCAGTCCCAATGGATACAACACAAAATACCCCTATACCTAAGGTTCAGGCTCACAGAACTTTGTGAAGGGCACAAAAAGATGGTAACAGACAATCTCAGGAAGTGTGCTGTGAAATTGTGCCTCCTAGATAGACCTTCGGAAGCTATACCTGGTAACGTCTCACACCGGTATGCCTAACCAAACATAATCTGACAAGAACACCCATAGACATGACTAAAAGCCCAGATGACCTCAACCCTACAGGCAGAACTACAAGGAACAAATGAATGCAGAGAGCAGGGGAAATCATCTTGCTCAGGTTAAGAGTTCACCAATTGGTTATCTCATATGAAATCACACATACATGTCACAATGTACTATATAGAGAAAATGACAAGTTATATTTAGAGAATATATGTATGTGTGTTTGTGTGTGTGTGGTGTGTGCATGTATATATATTATATATATGTTATATATATAATATATATATATGAACATATGCTTGTAATAACAATGAAAAAAGAGGCATGAATTTGAAAGAGAAAACGGAAAGGTGTTTGGGCGGGCTTGGGAAGAGGGAAGAGAGGGGGAAATGTTGTAATTATAATCTCAAATAATAGGAGGAACAGACTACTGCCCATCTTTTTTTCAGCATGGACAGTGCTGGTGATCCTTTCAGAGAAGTAGGGCCGTAAGTAGCCAGAGCACCGGAGGACCCTCTTCATTTGATTTTGAAACTAGTATAGTCGCTATTAAAGAAACACTAAATGGCATAACCACTGTATTGTTTGACTGAAATTGTATTAAATGTTCAGCAGAGGAGATAACAGTTCTTCCCCATCAGGGATAGAGCCAGCATTTCCATACCCAATGCCAAATCACAACACTGTGGGCAAGGGCCCAAGCTTTTCCCTGACTTGGGAAATGCTGCAAGGTCTTCCTTCTTTGGCAAGAGTTCATTCTCTGGACATTGATGGGGGAACTGTAAGAAATTTAGATAGGCTTTAGGGAAGTCAGAGTTTGCAGTCAAAGTTGAAGCTGAGACATCCTCTTAGGGCTGAAGGAAGAGAACCACAGTCGATGGTGGCCATCGTATTAAATGCGTTCAGAATTCCTTAAGTCAGGGACAGACTGTGAGGCTCACATCTATCATCCCACCTATACACCACTCGCGGGAAGTGTGCTGTAAGATGGCTCTGCCATTTTCAACACTGAATTGCTTTCATATTTCCATGGAATACTTTCTGGATCAAAAACAGATGAAAAGGTAAGAGAAAATGAATATGTCTCACCAAGGTGCGGGTCTAACCCTTGAAATAATTGCTGTGGGTTAAAGTGCTGGCTTTAAAATATCTCTGCTTTAGAAAGGTGATATAAAATTTTTCCACATGTGTTTCCTTCTTTTTCAGAAATACGCACAGAACATTTTCACATCACTGTGAGCTAAAGCAAGAAACTGGAGTCAGAAGCTGATGCAGAGGCCATGGAGGAGTTCTGCTCACTGGCTTGCTCCTCGTCTTGATCAACCTACTATTTCATATGTGTGTGTGTGTGTGTGTGTGTGTGTGTGTGTGTGTGTGCCAGGACTACCAGCCCAAAGTGGCAACTTCCCATCAATAACCAATTTAAAAGGAAAAAAATGTCCTACAGTCTTATATACTTTTCTTATGAAGGCATTTTTTTCAACTGAGATATTTTTTCCTCTCAAATAAGCCTCTAGCTTATGTTGGGTTGACTTAAACCTTGGAAGCATGACTGAATACTTCTCAATTTGACACACAGACACATCACTGGCCAATTAGAATGTCTCTTTTCTTATTTGTCTCCAAGAAGCCCTGTTAATATTAACTTTGCAATATAAAGGATGAATAACTTAAAAATCCCATATTCGTTAGAAATTCAAAACTTGCAGTCTCAAATACATCAAGTCTCCGAAATATGTAAATCTCTTTAAAAATTGAAAAATCTGTTTAAATGTTAAAGTCTCTCAACTGTGTTTCCTATAAAATCAATATAAAAATATTTTCATATTTCAAGAAGAAATAAACAGCACAGACTCAATTTTCACAAAGCAGACCCAAACTCAACATCACAAATAAATAAGTGTTTAAATGTCTGGGATTCACTTGCCATTTTCTAGGATCCTCCAAAGATCTAGGGTCACTTCTCTGATTCCAGCCTCTATGATACACAGCTTGTCTCCTAGGCTGATTCCACTCCACAGCTGCTGCTATTCCTGGAAATTCCCATGGTACCATCATCTCCACCATGCTGGGATTTCTGCTACAGATGGACTTCAATTTCTCCAAAAGCCTCTCCTGACTCTCTTCATGGTGTCATAGCTCAGCTTCTCCCCATAACCCCTTCCACCATGAGGTTTCAACTGCTACCAAGACTGTACCTTCACCACTGCCCTCTCTTGGCCTTTCACAGGACTCAGCTTCCTGCCTTCAGAACCAATACCAGCTAGGAGACTCTTAGAAATGACTAAGTTCAGCTGTCAGCATGAGTTACAGCTTGGCCACCTCTGGAACACAGCTTCTGTATGTTGAACCTGGGGAAACACTTCTAGTAGATTTAATTTCAGTGATGATGGTGTCTTCTTAATCTCTGCTAATTTCTTAACTTCAGTGACCAACATCAAATATTCCAGGAAAATCAGATTTCGCTTTAATAGTTCTGAAAACTTGTTAACCATAGATAATTTCTTTAGTCACAGCTAATCAGAACCACAGATTCTTATTCCAAAATATGCAAATGTACTGATAAAGTCCTTAAGTGTTGCTCAAACTTCCCTCTGTAACATCACAAGCCATGGCTCTCTCATCTTTCAATAATCTTATCTTACAAGATCCCACAGAGCAACACATGAAACTTAGAACACTCACTCAGTAGCTTTTCTATTGCAACCTTTGAAAATCCTTCAAAAAATAGCATGGTCAGGTCTATTAGAGTAATACCCTACAATGCTGCTACCAATTTCATTCTTAGTTAGAGTTACTATTGCTTTGATGAAACACAATGTCCAAAAGCAACTTGGAGAGAAAATGGCTTATTTAACTCACACATCCATATAATAGTCCATCACCAAAAGCAGCGAGGGCAGAAACTCAAGCAGGGCAGAAGCCAGAATCAGAGTATGATGCAGAGATCACAGAGGAGTACTGTCTACTGGCTTTCTGATATACAGTTCCAAAATGTTGCATATATATTTGTTTCCTAACTGCATTTTATGATTGAGAAAACATATTGCACTATAATAATTTTTCTGGTTTTGTTTATTGACCAAAAATTCTCCCTCTTCTAAATAGGCACGAGTCATTTTCATCACAAAATTCATAATTGCATACACTTTGATATCTCAATTGATAGATATATTTATTCTATACAAAATGGTGATACACTTTAACAAGGAATGCATTTGATTTTCTGTGTGTTCTATTTATTGTAACCTGGAACAGAATTTGAATGTTGGCAGACATTCAATAGACACTGAGCAAATGATTAATGTGTTTGCTATGTTAACTTGACACAAGCTGCAGTTGTAGAAAGGAGGCAACCTGAACTGAGAAAATGCAACAGTTTGAAAAATATCGTATGCCATATTTGATGTCCAGTAACATATTTCACACCAATAATATTTACATTAGAGAAGCCCTGTGTCTTGGCTACTGTTCTATTTCTATGAACAGACATGATGACCAATACAACTCTTCAAAAGAAAGCATTTAATTTCCAGAGAGTGGAAGAGCCCATGGGGAGAAGCAAATAGCCGTAGTGCTTCAGCAGTAGAGGAGAACCATACATCCCCATCTTCAAGTAGCAGTCAGAAAAAAGACATGGGTCTGGCATGCAATTTCATAATCTCAAAGTTGATCTCTAGTTGACTTCCACCAACAAGACCACATCTACTCCAATAAGGCAAACCCTTTCTCATCCTTCCAGTCTTTCTTAAACATTTCTACTCCCAGATGACTAAGAATTCGGATATGTGAGCCAAGGGAGTCATTCTCATTCAATCCACCACATTCCACTCCCTGTATCCCATAGGCTTGGAGCCCTATCATAATGTAAAATGCATTTGGACCAATTTCAAAAGTCCCCATACACTTTTACAGTGTCAACACTGTTTAGAAGCCCAACGTCCAAAATCTCTGTTGAGACTCAAGGCAATTTCTTAAACTGTAAAATGTAACCACTGGCAAAATAAAAATATAAAACCAGGTCCTATACTTCTGACGTACAATGACATAGAATATCTGTTCCCACTCGAAATGGGAAGAAAGGGAGCCTAGTGAAAAAATACCGGATCAAAGCAAGACCGAAAATAGTAGCCCAAACACCAAATCCTGTGTCTCCATTCTGAAGACAAAAGTCTCCAATGACTCTTCCCTTCCAGATATGCTGCGTGTGACAGATTTCAATCACTTGAGCTTGTTCCACACCTGCATGCAGTTCTCCTTGGTAGGCATCCCACAGCTCCGACTTCTCCAACAGTGTGGGTTCCTCAAGGCAGTCCAGGCTTTACCTGCACGACTTCATGCAATGACCTGTTCAGGCCTTTGTGCAGGTTCTCCACTGCAAACTCCTGGCCTTGAGGACTTTTCTTAACACAATAGGAACAGTCTATAACCATAACCCTTTCCTCTATAGACTTACTGACTCTAAAGTCAGAACCAGAACACCAAAGCTGACAAGTTCTTCTGCTTGGTGGAGCTAGAACCTGGCCTATTCCTTGAAATACATATGCATAAGCTTTCCATTGGTGTTTAGGCCAAGGTCACACTAATACCCTAGTCCCTGGTACCAACTTCTGTCTTAGTTACTGTTCTATTGCTGTGAAGCGGCAGCATGACCAAAAGCAATACGGGGAGAAAGGGCATCTTTTCCTTGTGTGTTCATATCATTTGTTCATGACCGAAAGAAGTCAAAGGAGAAATTGAAAGTCAAAGGACTCTGGTGGCATGAGCTGATGCAGAGTTCATAAAGGGGTGCTACTTACTGGCTTAGTCTTCACGGTTTGTTCAGCCTGCTTTTATATAGAACCCAGGACCATCAGCCCAGCGTGACAGCACCCACAGTGAGCTGATTCCTCTTAACTCAATTTTTAAAAATGCCGAAGAGTTTTGCCTATAGGCCAGCCTATTAGGGCTGGTCTCTCATCTGAGGATTTTTCCTCTTGGATGGCGACTAATTTGTGTTAAGTTGGTATAAAAGCCAACACCACACCCTGCCTTTAAGAAGCTAGCATGTCAAAGGGAGCAAAAGAAAGCATAAAAAGTATCACTGACAACACAGGAGAGTGCTCTGACAAAGGGTCTTTATGAAATGCAGGTAAAAATTCACTTTGAAGGAGAGGAATTAAATTCATCTTTGTGAGAAAATGTGATACAGACAGAAAGAGTATTCTCTAGATAGTGGGAAGGAAAGATCCAGGCATGTTATTAGGGTTGCAGAGATCTTTTATCTTGTTCAGATGTGCACAGAGCTAGTCTTTAAAAAATGTAGGATAGAAACACTGAAGTAGGAAAAATTGGTATAATTTTATATCTGAATATTGTCAGGTCATAAAAATGAAGATGAGACAAGGGCAGACTAAATATGTCACGTATTTTAATACCATATGTGCCCCATTCTGAAGGACTTTAGAATATAATTCAGTGTACAAAGAACTCTGCTGATTCACAGTTTTTTGTTCAGAAATGGCACAATAGGAAAGAAAATAATTTAATGAAGGTGAAGATAAATGGATAGGAAGATGTGGTTCTGTGCAGAGTAGAACAAGGCCCCTCACTTGTCCTAGTATAGGTAAATAAAGTGTCTTCTTGGGCTGCATCATGATTGTGTTTGAGCACCTCACTGTGTTAAAGGATTGACAGCCCATTCTGGACATTATGGAGACTGGACAGTAAAGGACAAATTGCCTATTGAGGAGGAAGGGAATGTGAAAACAAGGTGCACGCTTGATTTTCTATGGACCCAATGTCCAAGAGAGAATCATGGGGAAGACAATAAATGCTCTAGGAATAAAACATATGCTTATATGTCACCTTTTATTAGTTTGTCCTTGGTCAACATACTGAGTACCAAGGAGATTAGGATCAATAGTTCCATAAACATCTATTATGATTATCATAGATCAGAATCATTATATAAATGGCTTATGAAGATCTAGTAAGGTGAATGAATGAATATCTTCATGCAAATCTGTACACAATTCAAATGGGTACAACTTTCCTTTTCAATTTACTTCAGCTTGCCTTAGAAGATATTTTGACTGAATAACAACCCACTTCCAAATTCCCCAGCCTGACTTTATTTAAGTAGGAGACAATATTACAGGATATTTAATCACATTGCATGGAAATGTGCTATGTTTACCTCATGTGCTTAAAACCCTGATTTTTTATTAAACTTGGTTTAATAAAGAACTGAATGACTAATAGATAAATAGGGGGAAGTTAAAGAAACTCCCAGAATCTCAGGGGATGAATCTAGTCATGGGGATTTCACCAGAGGGTGAGACAGAGACAATACTGGACTACAAAATGGAGAAGTAAAGAGTCATGTGGCCGGACATAGTAATCTATTAATATAGGAACAGTTTAATTTAAATCGTAGGCTAGAGTTGGAAACAACCCTAATGTAAAGGCCAAGCATTTATGATTAATAGTAACTCTCTGCGTCATTATTTGGTGCTGGTGGTCCAAAGAAAGTCCACCTACAAGACAGTGTTTTGGTTACCTGTTAATTCATAGGCAGAGTGATGCCCTTCAGAACATGTCATTCTGGGAAAGACATATAGGAGCAGTGGACTCTGGAGAACAGGGTGAGTTGTGCGTCACTTAGGATTTACCCACTTAAATCTTAGGTCCCGTAACCTAAGATTAGCATGCATGAACTTTTTCTTGAGTCTCTCTGAGGTTTTCTTGGATATTGAATTCATCTTGAAGGGGAAAATGCAATGCAGCCAGCCTTTCCATGTGCTGAGATTCAGGGCCTGCCTCTCCATGTCACGGTGCATTTAATATATCTTTATGCTATATCAAGAGACAGTTAGCAAGAATTTTACACAATGATACAGCATCCTTGTCAATAAAGCTTAAACTTTACTGACACACATCCCAATTTAATCTTGTTCCCTCTTACTAGAGAGAATTAGATTTTTTCCTCTCTTGGCAAGAACAATATCCCTCAAGATATATTATTTACTCAGGAGGGAAATATAAAAAAAATGAAAAAAAATCATAGTATATACTTCATAGTATGCATTTTATAAAACAATTCATAAAGGGAAATACAATATAAACTATATTTCTATCCAGAATGTAATAAAACAAAACCATGCAGAAAAGACCCTATCTCTGTGAGTCTAGTGAGTATGAGGTCCTTGCAACCAACCTAACACTGATTCAATAACACAAGAAATGGAATTTTGTTTCTATTGAAGTGTATGAAAGGACAATTTATAACAATACTCCACCGGCAAGAAAGATAGACACGGTGCTGTACCAGTGTTAGCGGGAGGGTTCTCACTCAGTACCTGCTGCTGGGGACAACACTCAGCTGTTCTGAATCTGCAAACACCAATCTGTTCACTGTGGCTTTTCTGTGCTATAAACATGTATAAGACCATGGTGGAGGGATATGTTCGCCCTCCTGGCACTCTCACATTGATGATTCCCATGATGTATTGTTCTCTTAAGTAGATCATGAGCTAGGAGAGGCATGGGCCACAGGTGATTACCGTCAAAACTTTGAGACGGCAGGCACAAAGACAAGAGAAAGAAATTCACCCGTCATTAGTAATAAGAGACTAGCCTTCCCATCAAATCCTGTGGCATATACCAGGTTCTAGAGGATAGGACCTCAGCCTCCCTCAAACATCATTAGATTCCAGTCCTCCTACCTAGACACGCTACGTGTGGTTCCTGTGTGTCTTGAATAAATGCGTAAGCTGAAGGATATTATAAACTATGGCCATTAAGCTTGTGACCCACTTGGTTATCTATCTGTGTTTAGGTTATTTTAGTAGAGACAATACACCTCGAAAAGGGGGCCATTCTGTAGTTAGGGAGAAATTGGTGCCAGGGACACTCCCAGGAATCCACAAAGATGACCTCAGCTAAGACTCCCAGCAGTAGTGGAAAGGGTGCTTAAACTGGCAATTTACTTTAATCAGATTGGTGACTACCCTAATTATCTTCAGAGAGCCTTTATCCAGTAACTGATAGAAGCACATGCAGAGATCCACAGTCAAACACTGGGCTGGGCTCCAGGAGTCCGGTTGAAGAGAGGGAAGAAAGATTGTCCACAACAAGGGGGTGTCAAGATCATGATGGCGGTACCCACAGAGACATAAGACCTGAATTCGTAGGAGATCATAAACTCTGGACCAACAGTTAGGGAATCTGCATGGGACTGACCAAAGCCCTCTGCATGTGTGTGACAGTTATATAGCTTGGTCTGCTTGTAAGGCTCCTAGCAGTGAAATCAGCCCTGTCCCTGGTGGTTATCCAGCTTTTGGGAACTAATCCCCATGATGGATTACCTTGCCCGGCCTTGATGCAGGGAGAGGAGCTTGGTTCTACCTAAACTTGATATGCCATATTTTGTTCAATCCAATAGGAGGTCTGCCACTTTCTGAATGGAGGAGGAGGAGTGAATGGGGGCCAGGTGGGAGGGAAAGAGAGGAGGGAAAGGAAACTGTGGTCAGTATATAACTTAAAAAGTTAATAAATTAAATTAAATTAAAAAAGAAACAATGCATTAATAGACAGCTATGATATTGTAATAGCATTAGTCTTTCACACATGAAATATTTTAGAAATCAGAGAGAACCTCATTTTGTGGTAGTAGATGAGGAGAAAGCATGATAGCAGCTGCTGGTGCTTCATTTATGGTCACAACAGAGAGGAAGCTTCCATCTGAGGACATTTATTATGCTATTTATAGAGAACTCTAATCATGGTTCAGAGAAGGAGTAGGTGAAACTGTGAAGTCAACCCTTCCCATCTTATCCTAAATACTGGCCAGCATGCCAATTTTAGCAAGCTCTTTTTCCTTCAGAAGTCTCCCACATGAGCCCATGCGTCTACATGCAATATAAAGCAAACCTCCATTAACACGGTTCCCCTCTGTTTGCTTGGTACTTCCTATTGCTTTATATGTTATTGATCTGCATCTTATCGGTTCTGCCACAATGCAGTGAGATGAAATGATACTATCCTTCTTGCCAACAGGAGTCTGTAAAGTCTCCCAGGGTTAGACGCTGTGCCATGCTCCGATTTTTTTTTTTTTTAGTTTCATGGAAGGCTGAGGCAAGAGGATCCTGCCTGAGAACAGCTGAAGCAAAGTCACTCTGTGCCACCTCAGCTAACTAATGAGCAATCTAACTAGTCAATAAACTACCTGAAAAGTTAATTTGAAATGAATGTAGGAATAAACAAATAAATATTTCTTCAAGGACTTCCACAAATGTTTAATAGAATTATTAAGGATTATAGGGTGAAATTACAAGAAGCTCTATCTTGATCAAATCACTGGTTTTGGCCTCTGAGGAAAAGTGTGTTTGAAGGGAATACAAAACTTGGTTAAGTTTCATAAGCAGACAGGAAAGTGAATAGATAAAAGAAAATTTCTGGGAATATCTTTTAAAATTCAATTGCTAGGTGAGATCACATGGACAGTATGACCGAGGGCAAATGTCAACTTTTCTTAGCCCATGTTTGCGCCAACAAGAAAGATTGTAGACATAGGTGATGACTCTTACCTCTTAAACAACACAGCACCTCTCTCTCTTCTCTCTCTCTCTCTCTCTCTCTTCTCTCCTCTCTCTCTCTCTCCCTCTATCTCTGTGTGTGTGTGTGTTCCCACACATCTTCATGATTTTCCTCTGTAATAAATGCTACCAAACTGTTTTACCCTTTGTCCTCTATCTATAAAATACTTGTGTCATTTTTTTCTCTTTACACAACTATAATAATTCAGGTTCACAGGACAGAACACTGGGTGTGGGAGTGAGTGATGAATTTATGAGCATTGCTTGTCTGCGGATCTCAAGTAACATGTGGTCCTCCAGAGTTGCATAAGGTACAGGCCAGTTGGGTGTATGTCTATGAGCTGCTGGACAGAAGTTATTCTGCTCCATTGCTTACAAATAACTCTGATCAAATTGTTTCCATACTCTTCTGTTTTTCAAGTGATTTTTATAACTTTCTAAATCTTTTCACTTCACTGCCACAGGGTTGAGACAGGTAATACGTTTTCTTCTTTTTTTCTATTTCCTGATCTCAATGACCAGGCTGCAGGAGACAATAAAACAGGATATAAATTCCTGAGCTGGTTTCTATTCACAGGCCACATTAAGCTCTACAAGACTAATCAAATTTCATATCAGCAGTCCCAATAGTCCTTGCAGTGCCACAGACAATTAATTAATTTATGACTGTAAATCACATTTGAATCATAAAAACCAGTTAGATGACTGCATGGTCCAAACATGTAAGTAAGATTAGAGTGCCCCGGAAGCACAATTCTTAGTTAAGGGAGCCACCTTAGAGTTGGCAAGAGACTTGAACCTAGAGTGGCTCCCAGATGCCTAAGCCAAGGTCCCCAGTTAGTTCCTTGAGCAGCTGAGGATAGGGAACCTGAAATGACCCTATCCTATAGCAATACTGACGAATATCTTGCATATCATCATAGAACCTTCATCTGGTGATGGATGGAGATAGAGACAGAGACCCACACTGGAGCACTGGACTGAGCTCCCAAAGTCCCAATGAGGAGCAGAAGGAGGGAGAACATGAGCAAAGAAGTCGGGACCACGAGGGGTGCACCCACCCACTGAGACAGTGGAGCTGATCTATTGGGAGCTCACCAAGGCCAGCTGGACTGTGACTGAAAAAGCATGGGATAAAACTGGACTCTCTGAGCATGGCGAACAATGAGGGCTGATGAGAAGCCAAGGACAATGACACAGGGTTTTGAACCTACGTAATGTGCTGGCTTTGTGGGAGCCTAGCCAGTTTGGATGTTCACCTTCCTAGAAATGGACGGAGAGGGGAGGACCTAGGACTTACCACAGGGCAGGGAACCCTGACTGCTCTTTGGACTGGAGAGAGAGGGAGAGGAGTGGGGGGAGGGGGAGAAGGGTGGGAGGAGGGGAAGAAGGGTGGGAGGAGGGGGAGGGAAATGGGAGGCTGGGAGGAGGTGGAAACTTGTTTTTTTTTTCTCCTTTTCTCAATAAAAAAATGGAAAATAAAAGATTAGAGTGCCCATGAAGAAGTTAACCGTTACATATAGTCATGACCATTCTGATTACGTAGAGCAATCTAGGGCCTTAGAATTCTTGAGAAAATGCTTAAGTTAACACAATTTTATCAGTAAAGTCAAAGAAATTAGAAAAAAAATTATTGACACTAAAGAAAAGCTATAAATTAACACAATATCAAGCTAAGAAAATAATTCATCAAATCACCAAAATAACACTTTCCTCAGATCAGGCAACCATACAAAGACTATGTAGAAAGGTTTTAAAAAAGAGAAAAAGCTGGGCGGTGGTGGCGCACGCCTTTAATCCTGGCACTCAGGAGGCAGAGGCAGGCGGATCTCTGTGAGTTAGAGGCCAGCCTGGTCTACAAGAGCTAGGTTCAGGACAGGCACCAAAGCTACAGAGAAACCCTGTCTTAAAAAATAAATAAATAAATAAATAGAGAAAAATTCTTGGATTGTAAATCTAGAACATACAAAGAAAGAAGTTGGGTGTTGTGGAATATTACTTTATTTAGGCAAAGATACGTTACGTTTGGTCAGTGAGGTAAAGATGTGTTTTATCTGTTTATGTTCTATTTGTTTAACGATCTAAGGATGTGTTGCTTTGCCTGCCTACGGCACCTAATTGGTCTAATAAAAAACAGATTGGCCAATAGCTCAGCAGTTGAGTGATAGGCAAGGCTAGCCTGCAGAGAGAATAAGAAGGAGGAATCTGTGCTTGAGTAGGAGAGAGAATGAGAGAGAATGAAAGAGAGAGGGGGGTTGTGTCCAGGACCAGTCAGCCAGGCAGCTGTCAGACAGATAGACACAGAAAAGGACACACATAGTGAAAGGCAGGTAAAAATCCCCAAGGCAAATACAGATGAAGAAAGAAAGGTTAAAATAAGTTATATGAGCTAGTGGGACAAGCATAAAATAAGGTCAAACATTCATAATTAACAGTAATTCTCCATGTCATGATATAGGAGCTGGTTGGTGGATCAAAGAAAGCCTGCTACAGCTGGGCATGTGTTTCATGCTTATAATCACAGCACCTGGAGGACAAGACAGGAGGATTGCTGTAAGTTCAAGGTGAGCATGGGCTACATAGTGAACTCAGGCCAGGCTGTTCTACAAAGTAAAACTGTCTCAAAAACTCAAAAGCAGTAAATGAATGAGGTGAACGGATGATCACAAATAACAATCAAATCTGTATCATCAATCACCTGTCCTGTAGGTTATAAGATCACCCAAATAGTGCAGCTTACTATTCTTTCTGAGTGAATAGAATTCCACTGTGGACACATTCCACTGTGAAGGGCAGGTTTTGAGGTTTCCCGTTCTCAAGATACAGCCCATGTGACACATGTCAGTTCCTAAGGCCTACAAATCAAGATGTAGAATTCTCAGCTACCTCTCTAACACCGGGTCTGCCTGCATGCTGTCATGTTTCCTGTCATAAAGATAAGGAACCAAACCTTTGAAACTGAAAGCCAGTCCCAATTAAATGTTTCCTTTATAAGAGTTGCTGTGGACATGGTGTCTCTCCACAGCAATAGAAACCCACAACATAAAGGGAAATAGTTAAAATATGTATGATTTAAAATAGTAATAATTTATAATATGATAATACAATTTGTATTGAAATAAATATTTGTGATTGATACAGTACACTATAAAATTATATTTGTTTTTTCTAGGGACAACCTTTCTATACTAGTAATTCCTGGCTGTAGTCTTTCCTATCAGTTAATAACTTGACTTACCTAGAACATCTGTGTAATCACCATGTATACTTTATATTCTATTTCATTTTTCCTTTTCCTTCCTCAACACTTTTCCTAGCTTCATAGTCTAATGAAGATACTTTTGTGTTGTTCCACACAGCAACCATTTTAATTTACATTGAATATTGTGTCAGGTAATTTTTGGAACTATATCTCTCAGAAATTTTCAGCTTGTTTTTCCCTAACAAATATTGCCAATGCTTATCAGACAAGGGGGGCTAATAGACTCAGACTCTCAATAAGTGAATAAACATTCCTAAGGTTTTATATGATTTGTAATGCATTTTATTGCTGGCTTGGATTTAAATGAACAATTTTGTGCAGTTTAAAATGTGAGAAAATTTCATCCAATTAGACTCTCAATAGACTTTAATTTAAAATTGATTTTTATTAAGGATAAATAAATTTGACCTTTATAGAGAAAATCTGAGGTAATTAAGAAAAGAAGTTTAGACATTATGAACAGGAAATGATGTCTCACTATTTTTGATAGAGCTGGAGATTCTTTTGACTTATTTAAGAACACAAATGAACACACCTGCCATTATTTTAAACTGTGGCCCTGCATTGCTATCTTGATAAGTTTCCTAAAAGGAATATAGTCAAATCCTGAATGCTTTAGGGTAAAAGAACATTCTTTAAAAAAAAAAAAAAACTTACGGTATTAAGGTAAAGTCTTGAGTGGTGAAGAACATATCTTTGAAATGTTGTTAGAAAGTTAGTGTTCTGTATAATAGGTATGGGAATGTACATGACCGCAGGATATTGTGTGACACAAGTGGCAGGGATCATGGCCTTTATACTGCTACAACATTCTCTATTTCTATAAGTTACTACATATAGCAAGGGGTCTAGGATATTACAGACATTCAAAACGACTTTGTCTTCTACCCGTCATCTTCCCACTCATTTTATTTTCTCTTAAAGAGAAATATCATACAGTATGTTTTGATTCTATTCACCTTCTATCCAAAGCCTTCCAGATCTAATCCCCTCTCTTCCATGCAAACGTGTGCCCTTTCTATTATTTCCTTTTAAAATCAATTCAGTACATAGTTTGAGATGCTGACATGCTCTTGAATGTGTGCTCTTCCACTGAAGTCTGGTGGATTTTCTATGAACCACACCTTTAAGAAAACCGGCTCTCCCACACCCAGCAGCTATAAATGACCAATAGCTCCTTACACAAGTGTGGGACTTTGTGTCTACCTCCTTATTTCATGTTGGAATTTTGTCTGCTTTGAGCCTACAGTGTTCTCATAATCTCTGCTAGTCCACATGTGTAAACAACTTGCTGTGTCTTTGTCAGATCAGGCCTGACAGGTCAGTACATTCCAGAGGAGGGGGGATTAGGAAAGAAATAGACCAGAGACAGCAGACGGGATCAGGAGGGCATCCACTGAGTACTGTATCCTCGCTAAGCTTACGACTCAACATTCTTTATATACTCAAATCCAAAAGAGGGGGGAGACAAAAGACTTCCTTACCGTAATACAAAGAACAAACAAATAATTTTCTCCTCACCTCTCCAAACATCAAGCAAACACACTCTACGCAAAACATTCTGTCCTATAATCTTGAAGGTGCAATAAATCTGAACTCTCTGACTTTAGTCAAGGTGGAACAGATTCACTTCTGTGGGCTCCTTCACGTCTTGAAAACAGTTTTGTTGGAGACATCTACAGCCACTGTCTCACCTCCACAATGGTCCTGACCCTTGGGAAGTGGGGTGTGATATTGATGTCCCATCTAGAGTTGAGTGCGCCTCACTCACTTGATGTACCTATCTTGCCTTCATTCCCTACTACTTTCAAAAATAAAATTAATACACGAATTGGACTTATCTTATTTTCACTGATCGTAATCGATATGTGCATTCTAAGTCAGACATTAGCAAAATAGAGAATAGTTTGTAAAATTTCCAGATTATGTTATACACAGTTATTTCTTTTTCTAATAACTGGATAGTTGATACAAAATGACTTTGTCCACGTCGGGCTTACAAATGTAATGTCTACGAGATTTCTATGGGCATAGTTGAACACATTCTGGGGTGCCTTCTAATCAGAGAGATGCTGTACAAAGTATGTTCAGGCAGGCTGAGCTTCTGTTTTGGGAAATGGTTTGAACACATGAGGAATAACACATAGGTGAGAAAGGACAGCCCACACATTCATCCTTGGAGATTTAGGAGCTTGTTTGAAGATGATAGTGCTGTTTCTTTTGTTCAGGACATAAAGACATCCAGAATCCTCCTTCTCTCTAACCAGCAAAAATGCTGCTAAGATCAGAGACGAGCAGAGAGGCAGAGCTAGCTCAGATACAATTTTCCTCCACACAGAATACTGGGTGCCCACCTGCAAGAAGCTTGTATCGTTCCATAAATGAAAGCATCCAAGAAAGTTATATGTCACCATGATTCAATTCATATATAGACTAAAAAATCTTTTCATTATTTTATTTTTTAAAAGAAATATAAAGGCTATTTTATGTTCTTGGAATAAAAGTCAGTAGCTATTAAAGAAAGAGGAAGGTTTGATCATTCCTGTGCTATAGGATATCATGGACGCATAGGCAGCCCCTCAGAAAACTTTATATCCATCAGAGGTAAAACCTTAGAGTTTGTTAAATGTAGCACACCCGAGACTTTTTTCATTATTTATGCTGATTTTTTTTCTTAAAATCCCTTAGCTGTAGTTTGCTTGGGAGATGTTAAAGCAGTGGTTAAGAGCATGTGAAATTTCA
The DNA here is from genome assembly GCF_018167655.1 of Microtus oregoni. Taxonomy (NCBI): domain Eukaryota; kingdom Metazoa; phylum Chordata; class Mammalia; order Rodentia; family Cricetidae; genus Microtus; species Microtus oregoni. Next base: position 5,430,877 of record NW_024543059.1, read on the forward strand.
TCAGAGAACCAAAACTTTGTTTTCAGCACACAGATCAAAAAGACCATCACTACCTAGAATTCAGTGTGCTCATAGAATTTTTTTTTTCCTAGCAAAACTTGGTAGCAAGCTTGGATCATCTCAGAACAGTAAACCTTGGGTGAGAAACTGCCTCTGTCAGATTGGCCTATAGACAAGTCTATGGGGCATTTTCTTGATTGATGAGTGATATGAGAATGCTCAGCCTACTGATAGCACTATCAATCCTACCCAGGTGATCCAAATTGCAAAAGAAAGCAAATCAAGCAAGCTGGTAAGCAGCATTTCTCTATAGAACCTGCACTGGTTTTCACTTCCAGGGTTCATGTCATGAGTAACTACCTTTATTTCCCTTCATGATGGACCGTAAGCTGTTTGGTGAAATATATGCTTCCCTCTCCATGTTGCTGATAGTCTTTTCTCACAGCAATAGAAAGCAAGCCCATGCTTCCCAGTGCCAGAGGACCTGACACATTGTTCTAGTCTCTACAGGTATCTGTGCTCACGTGCACATATACGCAAGCGCATTCAGATATACCTGCGGCTAAAGAAGTAAAGCATTATCATTAAAAACTAGTTTTACAAGGTACAATTCTAAAGCAAAAGCATTGTTTGGCTACTTGATACCATGTGGTTATAAGCAAGACATTGGAAATTTATTGAAGGGTGTATAAGGAATGACACCTTGGTGCTTTGGTGATCAGGGCTGAGAACAGTCACAGATGTGAATCACATGTGGTATGGAGATTTGGCTTGAGAAGGGAGGCCACCTGCTAAGAGTCTTCTGTCTTTCGTGAATTGAGAATTTTGCATTATATATAGGCTTCTGGAAAAATATTGAACATTTTTAATTTAAAACTTCTAGTTCCATGTGAAATTATGTTCTATAGAACAGACTAAGGTTTTGTAATGAAATTATTTGCTAAATAGTGATGTGACCCTCTGGAGGTTTTTAAATGTCTTTTCATCTTAGACTCACCTATGAAATAAGGACATTGCTGCTGATTTTATAGAGTGGAAAGGAACTAGCATATTAGTTGTCAGAATCTGGAAAAGGTATGTTACTAACTTGATATCTCTATTACTACAAAGCATGTTAATAACAGTACTAAAACATAGTGTTTTTTTTTATTGAGAAAAGGAAAAAAAAGTTTCTCCCTCTTCCCATTCCCCTCCCCCTCCTCCCACCCTTCTCCTCCTCTCCCCACTCCTCTCCCCCTCCCTCTCCAGTCCAAAGAGCAGTCAGGGTTCCCTGCCTTGTGGAAAGTCCAAAGTCCTCCCTCCTCCGTCCATGTCTAGGAAGGTGAACATCCAACCTGGCTAGGCTCCCACAAAGCCAGAACATGAAGTAGGATCAAAACCCCGTGCCATTGTCCTTGGCTTCTCATCAGCCCTTTTATCCCATGCTTTTTCAGTCATAGTCCAGCTGTCCTTGGTTAGCTCCCAATAGATTAGCCCCACTGTCCAACACAGGGTGTACTGACTCATAATTGGGTTCTAGCCATAAATAAGGATCACGGAGTCTACAATTGGTGAACCTAAAGAAGCTAAATAAGAAGGTGAACCCAAGGAAAAACATATAGTTATTTTCTTGCCTATGGGAAGTAGACAAAATTGCCAGGGAGAAAATTGGGATCTTGGGGGTGGGGTGGGATGGGGATAAGGGGAGATGGGGAGAGAAAAGGGAGAAGGGGAGGATGGGGGGAACTTGGGGAAAAAGGATGATTGGGATAAAGGAAGGTTGGATAGGGGAGCACGGAAGCACAATTCTTAGTTAGGGAGCCACCTTAGGGTTGGCAAGAGACTTGAACCTAGAGTGGCTCCCAGGAGCCCTAGGCGATGTCCCCAGTTAGTTCCTTGGGCAAATGAGGATAGGGAACCTGAAACGACCCTATCCTATAGCAATACTGACAAATATCTTGCAAATCACCATAGAACCTTCATCTGGTGATGGATGGAGATAGAGACAGAGACCCACACTGGAGCACTGGACTGAGCTCCCAAGGTCCCAATGAGGAGCAGAAGGAGGGAGAACATGAGCAAAGAAGTCGGGACCACAAGGGGTGCACCCACCCACTGAGACAGTGGGGCTGATCTATTGGGAGCTCACTAAAACATAGTGTTAATCCAGGGTGTTTTATCATGACAATACAAACTCTACCACAACATAAATAAATCAAACTATCTCTTAACTATTTTGATGTTAGAATAAACCATTTGTGAGTAGGATTCAATAGTGTCTGACAAACTATTTTTAGTTAAGATTACACCAATTCATTTTTCATGACAATGGACATAACTAGCATTTATTGAGAACTCTTCATATGGTAGATTGAAATAGTTTACTATGTGAAGTTTGATTTTCCCAGTAAGGTTTATCTTGCATACACATTGTGTAATGCATGAAAAAATCAGGTTTGAAAGCCTAGGTATTAGGAACATAGAGTATTAAAACATAAAAATAATATTCTGAGTACACAAAAAAGTAAGAGAGTAGAGTTTTTTTTTTTCTATAGCCACTTAACAGAAATCTCCATTTCCTTCTTTTAGTTCACAAGTGGGGCTATTTAAATTAGTACAGATGGCTAGACCTGGGTATTGGCTAACAGGCTTTACAATGAATCCTGGCTAATAATCGCAGAAACTCTGTATTACAGAACTGATCCAGGCCTTAGTTTATTATGAGTAAAAGACTTATTCATGCCCCTCTGCTCTAGGTGGCTCTCTGCTCCTGTGATGATACCATGGCCAAGAGCAATTAGGAGAATAGAAGGTTTGTTACAGAATATTTGTATACTGTGTAAATATGTGTCACTGTGATTGGTTTAATAAAGTTCTGAAAGACCAATAGCTAGGCAGGGTACAATAGATGGGACTTCCAGGCAGAGAGGAACTCAGGGTTACAAGCCAGTGAGTCGGGAGATGTGAGTAGACACCGAGAAACTCTAATACAGAGGAGAGGTATGTGAGCCATGTGGCAGAATGCAGATAAATAAAGACAGGTTAGTTTAAACTATAAGAGCTAGTTGGGAAAAAGCCTCAGCTAAGGTGAAGCTTCCATAATTAATAGCGAATCTCTGCGTTGTAATTGGTGAGTTGGTGGCCCAAAGGAAGGTCCAACTAAAAAGGTTATTTCAGCTTACATTTCTAGACTCTAGTCCACTATCTAGGGAAGTCAAGCAGGAACTGAAGCAGGAGCCACAGAGGAACACTGATTACTAGCTTGTTCATAGGCCCCTAAAGTTCTTATACAGCTCAGGACCTCCTACCTAGGATGGTAGGCCCAAAGTGGGCTGAGCCTTCCTGGATCAGTTCATACAAAGACAACCATTATAGGAATTCCCATAGGCCAATCTGTTCAAACAAATTTCTCAATGGAAACTTCTCTTCTCAAATGATTCTACGCTGTGTCAAGATGACAGTTAGTGTAACAAGGATATCATCTCATACTTTCAGTAAGAGAATGAATGTTCAGATGCTTATTAGGTAGTAAGTGTTTAAGTAGTCAGTTGCAAGAAACAGAAGGTGCTCTTTAGTGTCAAAATAGTCCAAAGTTTTGAATTTCACTTCTGCTTCATTTTGAATTCACCCTTATTCATTCTTTGTTTTGAATAAGAATATAACTCATGTAAGAACTGATAATTAGCAGTTATTGTTTGAAGCACACCTGTTGGCTTCAGTATCACCATCTCTCATTAGGATGGGCTCATTTTGAGCTGGTAGCCTCCTCACTCTTCTAGAATCCACAACATAGGTGCAAAAGAATAAAAGAAATATGGTACAGGTATTTCTTAAAGTTTATCTTTACTAACACAACTATTTGAGAACACATTAAGGATAACATCCAAAAATAAATAAATAAGGTACTTTGTACTTATTTCAGATGCTTGAAACTATATACTGAAATTTAATAAAAACCCAATTACAAAATTAGGAGTTTCTAAATCGTCTGTCTTAGAAGCTTACAAAATCACTTATAGTGACTCATTTTGTGCCATATTTTAGATATAGAAGAGTAAGGAAAATACCTTTGGAACATTCCTGAATATTTCTTATGACTATCATAAGTCTTCATTTTATAGTATGTAGCTAATGAATAAATCCCTCTATTAAAACCATTAATGTCAAATTTGAACCTAGAAAGCCTATACCAATCCCTAAAATAAAAGCACCTTTTTATATTTTATGAAAATGTGAATGGTATTCTACAATTCCCAAGTCTAACAAAAAGCACAGAATTAGAATGGCATAGGATAACATGCTTATAATCCCAACACTTGACAGTCTGAGACAGGAGGATTTTTGTGAGTTCACAGACAATCACTACTGCATAGAGATTTCCAGACCAGCAGGGCTACTAAACAAGAAGATATCACAAGATAAATAAAAAACAAATGATATAAAAATGTATTCAATGGTTAATCATGAGTTAGCCTATATTAGACATATATCTTTCTCCCATGTAAAAAATATAAATTCATGAACTTTATGTTCTGAATTGAAATGCATCAAGTACGCTTGAAAATGATTATCTTTACAGAGGTAATTACAAAAATAACAAAACTCAGAACTTTCATTCTTCAACAAAAAGTCAAAAGAAGCAAATGTAAAACTATCAACCATTTAGCAAGAGAAGAGTATCAAGACAAAACCTCATTCTTCATGCTGGCAGCATCCTACTCCAAAAGTTCATCCTATATCTGTGACATTAATCAACTCTGCATTGACTAATATATGTGAGTTTAGATTCTTCAAAAAAAAATACTTATCTACTAGGGAGTCCTATTGGATTTGTGCTCTGACTTAATTTTCCTCATGGACTTGTTATGGATTTTGAAGTGCTCTACTGTCAGAAGTGAGGAGTAGAGCCAGAAACCCTGGGGAGTTCAATTGATCATCACTCATTTTTCTTCTTTCATTCCTGGCCATGGTCTTGGTTGTTGATTTTGGAAGGCTTTTCAGCCCACAGTGACACTCTGTGGTGGCTAAGCAGACAACAGCAGAAGCTCAGGAAGCAAAACCTCAGCTGTTCATCTGGCATTACCATCTTGGGCACCTGATTTGAATATATCAATATGTAATTGTCTTTTCTAGGAAACCGTTCTGAGTTTATAACGAGTGTAGCTCTTCAAATGTTGTCTCATGATCAAGTTTTCTTCTATTGGGCATTTGATCACAGAAGAAAATTGGCGTGGCTACTGACAAATAGTTTTACCTATACAAATCCAAAAAACAAACTGTACAAAGACTCATTCACGCATTTCTGCTTTCAATTTATGGTCTACCATGGGGGCAGTAACGTGAAATGTGAATGAGAGGACTGAGAACATAAACATAATCTGATGTAGTTTTAGTCATATAAACTTGCAACTGAGTATCTTCCTATTGTCCAACTCAGTGCTCATTTGTATCTAACATGAGTCTACTTTTCAACTGCAAATTTTAGCACATTGAAATATGTATTACAGGTACAAGGAAAATTTTGCATGTAAATTTAGTGGACCATAGAATTATATTACACACTGGATTTCCATTTTTAATAAAAATAATGTAAAAAAATCTTGATAATTATTTTAACACTCATTTTATATTGATATGACAGTTGGTAAATAATTAATTCAAATGCATCACTATTAAATATTTCTGTTTTTATGTTCTTGCTTGGCTACTAAAAGCTATCTATATCAGTGAGATTATGTTTCTTTATCTGAATGTGTGTGTATGACAAATACAAACACATATACACATATATACATGCACACACAAACACACACACATATAGTCAAACATGGTGTGAAGGTATAGGTATGCACACACCTGTGTTCCCGTGCCTGTGGAGGCCAGAAGTTTATATCAAGTGTCTTCCAAGAGCTCTCTTTGCTGGGAGCCTTTCTCTAGATGTGGTCCATGACCTGGGATGGATGTGCGAAGTCGGTGCCGAGAAGAAATTGTGACTACCTATTGTTCAAACAAGTAGCCTCACATAGCTTGGGCTGTTGTTATTTATATAGCTTCATGGGTTGGCATGAATGGTTTTGCAATCAGTTTTGCTTCTGTAAGTTTCTAAAAATAGTTTCAATAATTACCAGTTTGTTCCTTGTCTTTTTCTTTACACATCTGTCCCCCAGCTTTCCAACTGGTAGCAATTACATTTTTGATCTATATCTCTACTGTTAGAAGCATAAGTAGTCTTGAAAGCTACAAAGCAAGGTTTCTAATTAGGCACAGCTACAGGTAGAACAATGTTCCCAGTTGGCAGCATATGCAGATATACCATCATGCGAGGAAGAGACATATTTGTCTCTTGTGGTTAATACTTACATCTGGTAGTGTCTGGGTTCTCACAATCAATTCACCGGTAAAAACTGGATCAATCTATTCTATATTATGTACTATTCTATTTCATCTGGGACTACATCAGGTTTTTCCTTTTATCCTATAAGCAACATAACTTGGAAACTTATTTTTAATAGTTGACACTGCTTATCCCTTGTTCTTATGTTCCTTATTTTTTGGGGGTATTTGCACAATTGTTAGAATTAAGAAAAGTGTGGGTTTCTATGACTCTATTTCATTCCTTGTTCTCAACTGTTCCCATTAACTCTTGATATCATCATTTTAATAACATTTCTAAAAGACTCTAGTGGTTAAAGTCATTCTTTCCAGAACAAATATGTAAATATATAATATTAAACTTCTTGACCTACTGTGTTTCATTCAGCCCAGCAGTATGACTAGCCTAGTGAAAGCAAGGAGAGCACATAGCATATACACTCCCAGAGTCATGTCTGGATTCATGCAGTGAACAGCCACAGGTCTCTGCCAAGTGAGTCAGGATCTCCAGGGTCTTGCCACGAGGAGAAGCATTCATGCTATTCTCAGGCATTGACCCCTGGAGAGATCACATGGCTCCCACCAACTCTCCAACTTAAGTGTTGAGGCAGGGTCTCTCATGAGCCCAGAGTTAACCAACTGTATTTCTGCTCACTAAGATTACTCTAGGGAACATATTAATTCAGCCATTATCCAAAATTCATTGAAGGAATGAATGAAACCTTACGTATTTTGATTTTACCAAATGTTGAAAATGGAAGTGAAAGAAAAATAAACAGATATATAGTAGACTGGGCTTCGAGTTTCTCTTCTTTGACAAACAAATATCTTCACTGTACAGTTAATTTCTTATAAAATCAATTTAATAAATATTTATTAAGCCTTGTCCTTTAAATGAAGACTGGGAAATAGAAAATTCTTTTTGACTTCAGAATCTTATAAACCATGGAGATAAACTGAGATAAACTGAGATGGCTTCTGTGAAAGAAATAGGACCGTTTAACAAGAGAGAATAACATGGTTGAAAGGGGACACTATTGGGTTAATCAAGGAATTATTCCCCAAGGCTATGACTTTACCACAGGTTTTGCAAATGTGTAGAAGCTAGGCAAAGGACCACAGAGTCAGAGTTCCATATATGAGAAAAGGGGGTCAACTAACTCAAGGTGGAAAGATATTAATATTTGTAGAAATCATGTGGAGGCCTTTGTGTAAGTTTCAGATATTGAATTTGTAATTGACTGTAGAAATGAGGGCTTGAGGACACCAGGAGACCATGAGCCACAGAATCAATTAAACAGGGCTCATAGTGGCTCACAGAGACTGAAGCAATAATCATGGATCCTGTATGGGGCTGTGTTAGACCCTTTGCATATACCTTATGGTTGTATAGCTTGCTGCTGTTGTGGGACAGCCAGCAATGGGAGTGGGGTGTGTCTTTGACTCTTGCTTACACTTGGTACCTACGTCTTGCTACTAGGTTGCCTCCTCCAGCCTTGATTTAGGGGTTTGTGCCTATTCTTATTGGATCTTATTAGGCCATGTTCAGTGGAGATCCCTGGGAGGTCAGTTCTTTTATAAATAAGGGAAACAGAGAAGAAGTTGATCTGTGGGATAGGTGAGGTGAAGCAGGGAGGTTTGGAGGGAAAGGAAACTGCAGTCAGTATGTAATGGATGAGAGGATAAAAGTTTGAAACGTAGAAAAAAATTAAATGACTTTGCTTTTTTTTGCTATAAGATTTTCTGTCAAGCCAATAGTATCTCTTAAGAGAATATTATTTCCTAGAGTACATTTGGTATACATAAGTTACTCTTTTAATAAAAACATGTTTAGTTAGCTTTATTTTACATGTATATATGTGTGCTTTTAGAGTTTCTGTGCACCACATGCATGCATGTAGCTCAGAAGAGGACATTAGACACCCTAGAACTGGAGGTACAGATGCTTGTGGGCCACTAGTACGTTCTAGAAATAGAACTTGTTCATTTACAATTGTAGCCAGTAATCTTGAGCACAGAGTCATCTCTCCAGTCCCTTGCCTTCAAAAGTTATCTTTAAATCAATTTATAAATCAAATTTGTATAGTCTTGAAACTTTGTAATACATCTACTAATCAGGACCCAAGAACACAGAGTGAGATCCCAGGAATGGTTGTAGCACCCCTCAGAGCCAAGGACAAAACTATAAGGTCTCTCCTATGCTGCCTGAACATTCTTCTCCTGAACAGTATTCCTACTGCTTATGAGCTAACTTTCCTATATACAATTTATACAGTGTAATCAACTCACACTAGATTCTGACCTTTAGTAGATATAGGTATGAGTCCTGCCAGGGGAATGACATGGAACAAATAACATCTATTTCTATCAGCTTTCTTACATTGTAAATAGTGATAAGGATACCATCTTTGAGAAAGAGTGTGCAACCTATATGCATTAAAATGTATAGATACACTCAGCACAGTTCTATAAGTTTCATTACCTAGCTCAATCCTTTACTGAGAATGAAGCTTTGTGCCAACGCAATATTGACCTGACATTCTTCCTAATCTTTGCCCTGCATTTCTTATTCTATTTTCTTTAAGCTCCAGGGCTGATGAAGTTATATATCTAAGTTGAGTATTAAAATGAAAGAGTTTTATACGAAGCAGATGAGGTATTTCAGTGTCAAAATATACTTAGGGCAGGACCACACTAGGCTCAGTCTTGCAAATGAGGAAGAATGAAAACCTAAAAACAACCAACCAAACCAAACCCAAAACAGATAGAGCTTTCTAGACCACCTCTGTTCTTACTTCTTTTGTCTCACTTTCAGTCTCTCTGTCCCTTCTCTTCTTTCTTACTTTGCTGTTCTGCATTTTCTTACTCTCCTTTATTGTAATGATTATACCTCAGTCCAAATCACCACTGAATCAAACCTGTTCTATTTCTTAAAGTCAGGATTGTTCATTTCACAGCTTAAAACTCGTTTCTTACTGTGGGAAACTATCTGTGCAGACACTCACCATTGAGCTGCAGGCTCTCAGCTGCCCTCGGACCTTTGCAGTCTGTGCCCTCACTGCACCTAGCTGCTCGCTTTGACCTCTGCCTTCTTCCTCCATGGCCTTCTGCTTCTGCTCTCAGAGCCTTCGCAGGGGCTAATCCTCTGTGGAGGTGACCCATGTCCTCTTGATTTATTCATGCATCTCTCAATCTCAATATCAGTTTCCAAAATGTTCCATTAGAGTAATTATTACTGCTAATGCACCAATTATGCCATCCTATTTTTATCCTAATATTATGAAACACCTTTAAGCACTCAGTTTTAAACATCCAAATCAAAATAGTATAATATATATAGGAAAAAATGCATGTACAGAAAATGTACACACTGGGTTCTTTCTCTCTCCTTCTCTCTCCCTCCTCCTCTCTCTTTCTATTTCTCTCTGGAGACATGGGCCGGAGGGATGGCTCTGGTTGTGGTGGTGGACTCTTTTTATTCCACATCTCCGGAGGCAGAGGCAGGAGGATCTCTGTGAGTTGGAGACCAGTCTTGTCTACAAAGAGAGTTCCAAGACAGCCAGAACTGTTATACAGAGAATCTCTTCCTTAAAAACCAATAAAGCAACCAACACACACACACACGCACACACACACACACACACACACACACACACACACACACACACATTGTTGCTGTTCTTGCAGAGCACTTAAATCCATATAGATGCTCACAATGACCTGGGTTTCAGCTCTTGGGGATCTGACTTCTTCCCCAGGTCTTTGTAGGCCCCTGCATTCACATGTACATATCAACAAATAGGTAGACTGGCACACACACAATTAAAAACAAAACAATTTAATACTACCTCTCTTTTTGTGATTTTCAATGCAGTTAACTGTAATTTGATTAACCATTTTCTCTGTGGTTTGAAGGGTTCTAAATCCATGAAGGACACAGGAAACAAGAATCATAAAAGGGCTACTCTTGTTGTTATGGATTTTATGGATATGACATTAAACAGAGAGGTATGTAGCCTCTGCTGTCACAAGTACTGCTCAGTGACTAAGGTGCAGTGAATACGGCACAAATACCTGAGAACTAAGTGAAAGCCCATTTTCTCAGAAGGGTTTTTTTTTCATTTTTTTAATTAAAAATGCTTTTCATTTTACATAACAAACCCAGTTTCCCCTCTCTCCCCTTCTCTCCCTTCTCCTCCCTCTTTCCCATCCCACATTTACATCCTAGAGGGAGTAAGGCCTTCCTTGTGGAGTCAACAAGGTCTGGCATAGCAACCTGGGGCAGAACCAATCTCCTATTCCTCATATGAAGGCTGAACTAGGTATCACATCATAGGGAATGGGCCCCCAAAAGCCAGTTCATACAACTTAAGGTTTTATAAATGTTTTACAAAAGATAATAATAATAATAATAATAATAATAATAATAATAATACCTAGAAGTTAAAGGCCATTTAGTTAACAAAGAGTGGTAAAGGGTTGGCTGGACATCTTCTAGGTGTAGCCAAAGATTCTGAAAAAAATAACTGAAGGAAATAAAAGAGATGACTGAACACGGTGTAGGGATTGGGAAGATGAGAGAACACCCTCTATCTGGGGCAGTAGTCAGGCAGCATGGCAGCTCCCTGATGACTGAGTTAGAATCAGGAGGTTAAGAAGTCTGCTCTCACAAATACTTTATATGTAGAGTCTAGTAGCACGTTGTCTTTGAGGATGTTTTATTTATTTTGTTTTCAAATCAAGCTATAAAACCTATATGAAAATCGCAAGTCAGATTTTTGACACACTCACATAAAGGTTTCTAACGGATAAGCCTCGGAAGCCACTGGAAGTATTCTGAGAGGATCATCTGCTGCCGTTTTAAGTGAGAGGCAGAACAGGGAAATATTGATAGATCAGGACTTACTGAATGCAGGAGAAACCAGGCAGTCTGTGATTACAGCAGTAAGGAAGCCTGGGGCAGCATTTAATGTGCACAGACAACTGTCTTGATACACCAGTATGTACTCTAATTTGGGGACAACAGAAGCTTTTTAATGAAATGCAACAGCATCATGCACAGGACTTGCTTTATATATTGACCCTAATGTTTCAGAAGGCTGTATTTGTTTAAGAATAATGGTGACAGAAGTCATGAAGCTGTCACCAATGAGGTATCATAATCAGTATCTCTAGTAGTTTTGGTACATGCTGTTTATTCATAAAGAAAAACAGTGACTAGGCCCTTGCTGTGGACATAACTTGGGCATAGCCTTTTATGGAGAAGTATTTCCAAACGAAATAATATTTAAAGTTGTAATGATAAAAGCTATACACACACACACACACACACACACACACACACAAACACACACATTTACACTGTACTACTGGCAGGAATTTACTGTAAGACAATCTAGCATATTTAATTTGTCTAAAAATATTCATGTGCTCTTTGTGTTTTCTTCCCCAACTTGTGTGTATATATATGTGTGTGTCTGTCTGTCTGTATGCATGTCTGTACATGCACATACATTAATATCAGTGGCAGGAGAGTCTAAAATAGTATATATGATCTCATTGAGTTTGAGGAGTTCTGCGGTGATGATTAATGTAGTTATTGTAAGTATAACTCTGATCCTCTAAAGAAATAACAAGTAGTCTTAATGGCTGAGACACCTCCAGCCCCCTCATGTGTATTATGCTGTTTAATACTATGCTGGTTGCCATAATAAATTTATGTATAATACAAAATATATTTAATGACAACTATCACAGTATTAAATACACACAGATATTAAATATTCTTATATACAATGTTATATGTGATTACATATTATTCTAAAGTTATATATTATATAATTATAGATTTTTATTATACATATACAAAATGAGAACTAAGGGTTAAATAAGATAACAAATACAGGGAGCTGGCAAAAGTGGCACAGCAGATAAGGTTAATTGCTTCTTTGTTTGCGGACCAGAATTCAATTTGACATATAATATATTTCTGGGAAACAAACACTGGCAGAGAAATAAACGCTAATTTTGTGCCTATTTTGTATCAGCCTCTGAATACAATGTAGACTGTATAATAATAAACTTTCTGGGTAGAACTTTATGCTATCCATGCCCATGCATATATTTAAGTATAAATCATGTGAGCGAGGCCAGGGAGACCCATTCATTAATTATGTACAAAATATTCCAAATGCAATGTATGCTAGCTACTAGTGCTTCATTTTACACAAGATGTTTTATTTAAAAACTCTCTTGTGACCTCAAAGAAGGCTAAAGAGAAGCAATGATGAAATAAATTCCCCTTTACTATAAAAATTAGAGCAGAATGCTTTCTTTTGACACAACATACTACAAGGATAAAGATACTGCTAGTAAAAATTCGATGAACACAGAATAATTGCATATGAAATACTGCCTGTCTACATGTTTGCTTAAAACAGCAAAAATATTTCACATATGTAAATAGTAAATGAAAAAAATCTGACAGTATTAATGTAATTCTGCACTATCTGGATAGGTAGTGTGCAGTCCCATTGCCGTTCCATGGCAATCAATACTATAATGTACCATTAGCACACCCAGTTACATGTGAGAGAGATTAAATGATCAACCATGGCAACAGACTTTTGGTTCTAAAGATTCCACTTCTTCCAAACGATCCTATGCATCTTTATTTCTGTTTATTCATACCTCTTCCACACTCACAAACTTTAACAATTTAGCACTGATGGGGCCATGTAAATGAAACTCAGTCACTCCATGCAGACTTTGTTCCCAGATCTTGACACATGAGAGTTATCCAAGGAACACATGCTTATTCCAATTCCAACTGAATGAGTAAGACATTGACCACTGTTTGTTTCTGTCGGCTGATAGTCTCTGTCTTGTTTGAACTTGTTATGATTAGATCATCCAGTACAAACTGAGGTATAGTTAAACCAACTCTCCTATTAAAAGTGCTGGTTAAAATATTTTTACATGGCCTCTCAGGCCCCCAAAAAAGTGATGAATGGTTACACATTAAAAAAATGAAAGGGCTTAGAATAGACATCTTTTGTAATCATGAAGATAGTCGAAAAGAGAAGTTGTCAAAGTTCAGTCTGAAATTATTCTCAAAGTGCATATTATATAAGAAAGAAAGGATGGGAAACTGCTGAGTTTCAAGGGCAAAGGATTCAAGAGTTTTGAACTGTTTTATTTTGTCTCTTTGAACCACATTCAAAGAAGAGAAACCACAATTTCAGAAGATTAAAAATTAAATCAAATAAATCCCACGCCCAGAAAACTTTTTTTGCATTGCTGACATTGAACCAAATAAGTAATTAATGATTAGGTGTCAAAATATTTAGATTCAAATTTTTATCAGCCATACTTTCCAATTTGAGCAAGTTTATTCTTCCTTTAGTGCCACCTATTACTAATTTTTATATTAAACTAGAATTTAGAATAGATGGAATTTAATTATTGCATTATTTCTTTTAAATCTAACAGAGTGGTTTGCCTTTTATCCTCCAAGAGAATCAATGCTGGTGCCTTGGCTAGAAAGGTGATTTATGGGATCAGACTGCATGGATTTGGATACAACAACGGCTATTATATATTCTGGAAGCTGGTACTGCAGGCTAAGCACTTATGAATACAGCTTCTTTTATTATGCTTATATATGTGCATGCTGATTTGTGTGTACACATGTGCAGGATCATGTGTATATGCGTGACTGAGAAAAACTGAGTATTATTCTTAGGAATCCCTTCATCACCCCCCATGAAATAGGATGTCCCATTTGTGCTGGATATTCCATTTGGCCAGTCTAACTGCTTAGTAAGCCTCAGAGATCATCCTGTATCTGACTCCCGAGTGCAGAATTTTAACTACACACTTGACAATTGTTATGGGAGTGGGGCGGATTAAACACAAACTGTCATGGTTGGAAGGCAAACGCTTCAATGAATTAGGAATCTCCATCATCCAGGGATATAATTTCTTACTGGTTAAAAACTGGTTGTGAGGCAGGCAGTGGTGGCGTACGCCTTTAATCCCAGCATTTAGGATACAGAGGCAGGCAGATCTCTGTGAGTTCGTGGCCATTCTGACCAACAAAGTGAGTTCCACGACAGCCTCCAAAGCTACACAGAGAAACTCTGTCTCAAAAAAAACAAAAAAGAAAGAAAGAAAACTGATGGTGAAAACAATGTATAATTTAAAGCAATATTTTAATGAAGCAAAGTTGGGAACTACTCTTTAAATATATTATTTTATGACTTTTGAGACTTTCATATATACATGTCATATATCTTGATAATACTCACATTCTACTCTTTCCCCAACTGTCCCCAGATCAATGCCCACCACCAGCCCATCATAACTTCCTGTCCTCTTTTGATTTTTCTCTATAGCCTATTAATTTAACTTGTGCTCCCTTCATACTCATGGCAATAGTGCCATCCACTGGTGTCTGGCTGACCTACCAGGGCCACATACCTAAGAAAACTGGATTTTTCTACATCCTGTGACCAAAGCCTATGGTATCATCACCAATAGGATTTATGTTGATATGATTAAAAGCAACTTGGGGAAAAGGGTTTATTTCTTCTTAAGTTTTCTAGTTCATCACCTGGGGACGTCAAGGCAGGAACTCAAGGCAGAAACCCGGAGGCAATAACTGATGAAGACAATATGCAGGACCGTGACTTAATGGCTTGACATACGATTTTCAGAGTTCTTCTTTAGCCATCCAGTACCGCCTGCCTGGTGATAACCCCCAACTGAAAAGGGCTGGGCATTCCTACATCAGACTTTAATCACAAAAATGTCCCACAGGCTAGCTGATAGAACAGTCTTTTTTTGCTTGTTTTTATTTTTTTTTTTTAGGCTTGTTTAATTTTAATGACTGATCCACCTGAGGCCACAGGCAGCCCACTATGTACAGACTCGAGGGAAGCTCTATTTCTTGGTCTCTTCCTCCTTGGACAGAGTCTTGATAATCTCCTCCTTCTTGGCCTGGAGGCGCTCCTCCTGGCACTTTCTTGCTTCCTTGGTCTTAGACCTGCAAGCCTCAGCCTGGTCAGCCAGGAGCTTCTTGCGGGCCTTGTCTGTCTTCAGCTTGTGGATGTGCTCCATGAGAATCCGCTTGTTTTTGAAGACATTCCCTTTGACCTTCAGGTAAAGGCTGTGATACATATGGCGGTCAATCTTCTTGGATTCACGGTATCTCCTGAGGAGGCGGCACAGGATCCGCATTCTTCTCATCCAGGTCTGCTTGTTTGTTTTTTAAACTAGGGTTTTTCAGCGTAACAGCCATGACTGTCCTGGAACTCACCATCTAAATCAGGCTGGCCTCAAACTCACAAAGATTCTCCTGCCTCTGCCTCTCAAGTTCTGGGATTAAAAGTGTGTGCCACCACTGGCCAGCCTACAGACCAATCTTATGGAGTCAGTTTCTCAGCTTGGTTTCCTTCTTCTCAGGTGTTGACAGGAAACTAGTCATCCAGGATTTTACCGTCTGTCTCTAGGGGCAACCAAGAGAAACTGTCTGTATTGTTAATTCTGTTTATTTTCTGTATTGTCTTAGAAGACTGCAGAGCACTTTTGCCCAAGAACTAGAGAGTGGGTACGTCACACACACAACTCTACTTTCTATTTTGCAAACTGTGCTTCTGGGAGGAGCACAGTTTGAATTCCACTTCATGTGAAGTGGAATTCAAATAATGGTATCTTCAGCAATAGATTCTATCTAAATTATAGTTCCTATTACTGTATACACACACACAGACACACACACACACACACACACAGAGAGAGAGAGAGAGAGAGAGAGAGAGAGAGAGAGAGAGAGAGAGAAAGCTATATGGGGCCTATTTTCAATTTTATTTTTATAGTTTGAAAAATGCATATGGGAATTTTGGATCTTGTTTATCTAGACCATTATCTTTAGCTTACAGAGTTCAGGGAACCTATCCTCATGGGAGATGTCCCACATACTTTATGTACTGCTGACCTCTGTGTTATTTTGGTCTGAGATCACATGAGAACATAAGACTTTTTGCTATAGAACCCACCTTCACGGTCACATGTTCTTTGTATAGGAGTTCCTAAGAAGTCATGCCTGAAGCTTTATTGCACACCTGAAATTAGAATGATGGTCACCTGGAAACCTTTTCCCAAACTGTATCATGTTCTAAATATTCTGACAACGAACTCCCTGACAGATAGACCTCATGAAGTTTGATCTAGGTCGATGCAGTCGATCTGAACCCAGTTTTCATTCGCACCTCTTTGCAGATCCCAGCTTGAATTGGTGCCTGCAGGGTTCCCTCAAAGATAATGAGGAATGACGAGAATGTAGGCCAGTCCCTTCTCAACCCATCCAGCTGCTCTATGAGCAACCGTCTTAATGTAGCCCATTTCTATGCTGGTGCATGGATGTTCTGACGAGGGAGTGTTACATTGGAAAATTACACATTTGTAGTCTTGTTTATCTGGCCCTGCTTGATTCAGTTCAATGTTTAAATTACTTCAATCTATATTACTTTCTTAAGGGAATAGATACATTTTAACCGAGAGATTATTCCAGCTATATCATGATTTTGACAAGTCAGGTGGATAAATTTGTATTGCTGCAGAGATTTGGATTCTGATCCACCTTACGCCATCATGAAGTTTCCTTCCTTAAATGTATTCCACTCCTATATAGTCACAGTAGAATGAGAAATGAGCATCTAGAATAAGGCACCATCTGGTGAAGAGCTGAGACTTCAGCCTGTGAATCCAGGACACCTGTGTTTCATTGAGTAGCTGAGTAAACCAGACACATATGCGTATGTCTGTGTTAGACGTAACCAGGACCAACATATTTCTTTTAATTTTTCACATCTGGCCTCCAGCCTCTAGTCTTTACCCTGCCATTTAAACATTATATTTTTTGCATGCTTAATAATTCAGATATAAGTTTGAAAGAGTAAATTCTCCGCTGCTATTCTACCAAATCTTATCGAAACACTGACAATATTAATTTTTCTGGAATGATATAGGAGTAATCATTTCAAAAATAAGACAAGCACATTTCACCCTAAAAAAAAGCTCCTGATGTTTAAGCTTCTTGTAATTACAATAGTCTCTCTAAGCAAAGATTCCTCCCTATTCTCTGCATGCTTTTTATATTTTTTACATTTAATTTCTCGCAATATACTTAGATGTAAACATTCTGTCTTTATATTTGTTAAGTTCCTCTGTATGTAATTAGTCTCTTTCCCCTAGGGTGTCACTCTCCAATCTCGGCTTGTTTTCTTGCTTGGCAAACCTGTTGATAAGCTCTCACACATCATATGCCTCCCCTCAGTAGCAATTATCACATTTATAAGAAGAAAAACTTGGAATCAGTAAATCAAATGATTAATTTTCTTTTCCTCAACTACAATATCAATTACCTAAAGGCAGGAATTGAATGCTTTTCATAGGCTATAGTTGAGAAAATTCAGCTCAAAATCAATGGATATTCTAAAAATCAAATCTGAAAATAAAAACAATAGGATAATTGGGATAAAAATAAAACAAAACTATGGTTTTAAATCAATAAAGTAAGAGCTTAGTTTTAACTGTTATTTGGGGAAATCAAATTAGATTTCCACATTTTATAGTTTTTAAGGATATACGGTGCTTCTACAGCATCTGGTCAGATACAATAATAATACAAGAAGAGTAACAACAAACATTTCACAACCCACTCTATTACAGAAAACAGAGATGAAGGCATACGAGAGTCACAGAAAGTGGAGAGATGCAGCTTGAAGTTGTTTTCTGGACAAGACGTAGTCCTGGCACTCATGATTTCACTGGAGCTGTGATTATCTCCACAAGACCAACAGTGTCCAGGTGAGTATATATTCATGGATCAAGAAGGAACGAAGAGCCCTCGTCTAAGGGAATATTGGCAAATTATCAGCATATATATGACCTGATGTATATGACTATGTGTGTATATGCTATCACTGGACCATTGATAATATTGTCAAACGGGATTTAGGTGTGCACTCTGTATACTTATGGAAACAACTAGGATGGGACAAAACATTTGCTTGAATTTTTTTATCTGTTCAATGATCTCTGTTTGAAGGGCAGGAACTGATCGTATTGTTCAGCGTTGACTTTTGAATTGTGGTAGAGCACAGCGTTAATGCAGAAAGACATGACAACTACCAAGACGAAACCTGTACATTTGTCGACAGCGCGAGTTCCAGAACAGGCACCCACACTACAGAGAAACCCTGTCCCAAAAACCTAAATAAATATATGAGGCAGAGTAGCTCATTTCATTCCTTCTTTAAATTCATTCAGGGGCCTATAATTTTCTCTAAATATATAAAACTTCAGTCTGGTAAAATTATCTACTTCATGTTTAATTAAATTAACCAAGAAAGCAATATCTAATAGAAACTTTATAATTCTAAATAGCTAAATTATTAATAATACAAATTAAATAACTATATTTTTGTAAGTGATCTACTCAATTGGGGTCATAAAATATGCTATTCAAGTTCTAAAATTAGCCTTTTAAATAAGTTTTATGTTCTATAATATAAACATCTGTTGATGGGTGAGAAATTTTCCTTCTTTTTTGAGACAAAGACCACCATGGTAATCAAATACAAATATGATGTCATATGATTCAAATGTGCAAAAGGTAGGCATTTTTAAATAGTTCATTCCAGTTTTCAACTGTATCATAGAAAAATATTGAGGAACTGTCTTAAAATAAAATATAAAACAAGAATTTAAATCTCAGTAGTAATTTGAAATATCGTGGTCATGCAGTGGTTTCTAAGCTATTTCTACACAAAGAATCTAAGTATTCAGGATGTATGTGTTTGTGATTTTCTGTGTGTGTGTGTGTGTGTGTGTGTGTGTGTGTGTGTCTGACTGTCTGTCTGTCTGTGTGTCTTGCCCACAAGTGTATAAGGGAGAGAAAGATAAAGAAAAGGAACTATCACAAACCACACAATCTATTATTGCAGCTGCTATGTAAATTGCTCAGTACTCTGGTAAAAACAGTGTCTGACTTAGCAATCGCTAAGCTCTGCAGACACAGGGATCCAAGTTGAATTTGCTTCCATGGCGAGACAGGACCTTAAGGTCAATCAGCATAGAATTTACATTAATTTCTTCTTGTACACTGTCTCTGTTTATCACTGGGCCTGAAACTAATTCATTTCCACCTGTGCCTATGTTTCTTATTTTCTAAAAGCAGGGTTTGTTAATCACAGTCACCTCATCACATTGTAAAGAGCTAATGAAATGTGCATTTGCAAATTACTAATAAATATATCACAATATATGCCATAGAGGGGAGAATAAGATAAGTACTAGTATAGTTTCTACAGGTATTTTCTTAGAGTGCTGGCTTGTTTATATGTTAATTGTGCACAATCTAGGGTCAACTGTGAGGAAATCACAGTTGAGAAAAATGCCTTCATAAGATTTGTCTAGAGGCAAGTTTAGACTATAGAGTATATTTTCTTTTCTTGTCTTGACTGATACTGTGGAATGCTCAGCTCATATGGGTAGTGCCAATCCTGGGCTGGTGGTCCTGAATGATATTAGAAAAGAGGTTGAGCAACCCATAAGATGCAAGGAGTTAGCAGGACTCCTCAGAGGTTTCTTCTTTGGTTTCTGCCTCCAAGTTCCTCTTTTGTCTTCCTAACCCGACTTCCCTTTATGCTGAACTATAAATATAATTTGAAATAAACCATTTTCTTTAAAGTTGCTTTTGGTCCTATTTTTTAAATCACGACAATAGAAAACTAATTAAGTCACCTACTCTATTTTTAGATTGCAATGAAAAGCAAGAAGACATGGGATTCAGTCTTACATAAAAATTGAGTCCCTCTTATTATTGTTGGAATTTTCTTTTTACAAGTTAGTTCATATTTATGAGGTTAAAAAGATCCTATAGAAAATGACAGTAAGATTATCCTCAGAAACTACTACTGTGGATCCAGTAAAAGTGGGGCTTCTTGCAAGGTGGAAATAAATAACGACTTAAGAAGTTTGTGTTCGCCAGGCAGTGGTGGCGCACGCCTTTAATCCCAGCACTCTGGAGGCAGAGGCAGGCAGATCTCTGTGAGTTCGAGGACAGCCTGGTCTACAAAGGGAGTCCCAGGACAGGCTCCAAAACCACAGAGAAACCCTGTCTCGAAAAACCAAAAAATAAATAAATAAATAAATAAATAAATAAAATAAAAAAATAGAAATCTTATTGGATTGACAAGGAAAATAAAATGGTAAATGTACCAAGATGAAAAAGAAACTTAATACTGAAGCGCGTGAACCGTGTCTTTACAGTTTGTGTAGAGATAAATTGGTTTTAAAATTAATGTGTTACTGTGACAATCAAGCATTTCTTACCCTTTCAATGAGGACATTAAAAAAGCAGGTGAAATATGGAGTTCACACTGGTATTCCTCTGAGGGGATTTGTGTCTTGCCTTGGTGTAAAGCTGAGAGACATAATTGGCAATACATTCCACATTCTGAGAAGATGAGAACAAACTGGCTTGTTCCTCCCTTCACAAGCAAACTGTGGGGCAAATGAATGGAACCGTGCCCCGCACTGTGTGATGGGGTGAGTCACTGCCTCAGAGCACCCGGAGTTGAGGATGATAGAGCGGTCATTTTGCCCTCTGCACCACACGTAAACAAATGTGCCTTTAAAGATAACTGTAATAAAGTCTTATGTTTCAGGTTGTAAAGGTTTATAGTACGAACGTTGGAGGAAAACATGACTGCTCGGTACATTTCTTTGAACTTACCTTCAAGACCTCCTCCTTCCTCAGGCACCTCAGTGCGACCTCCTTCCTCAGCCCCTCAGTGCAACCTCTGTCCTCAGCTCCTCAGTGCGACCTCCTTCCTCAGTGCGACCTCCATCCTCAGCCCCTCAGTGCGACCTCCTTCCTCAGCTCCTCAGTGCCCCTGAATACACTTCTAGTCACTCTCCTAGGCTCTGTCCTCTGAACACCCGCCGGGACCAAATCCACAAGGCGTTCTTGCTTTATGCACTCCTGCATCAAATACTTCGTGATTAGGCCAGGCTACACGCTCGTGTTTATCTCTGTTCCTAGAGCCCATACTGGACACAAGGGTTTGGGCTTGCTCAATGAAAGACTGCACACTGCAGCGCCCAGCTTTACAATTTTTCAGCATGCATGCTCAAGATACAGAGAGTAAATGGCATTTGAGGATCCAGCCATATCACACACATGTACCTACCCTTCTAAGAAGAAAGGGGGACGGGACAGAAAAGGAACTATAAATACCATCCCCTATACATGACATACCTATTACCGTTATGCTCTCAAGAGGAGCTGAGGTTATTTGCACTGGGTCTACATAAAAACAGCTTGGTCAACTGTTCGTCATGGGGTTCTCCCAACTGAAGATCTGTCGACTGTTCATAAAATCTGAGAGAAGGTCAATCATTGTTTTCAGCTGTGTGCATACCATTGAGCACGTGAGGGTCCAGTGGATGGCTCTGAGCCCAAGGTCACTCAGAAGGCCTCAGTTAAACTCAGTAGATCACAAAACAAAACAAGAGAAAGAGAATTTTAGGTAAGGAAATCTAGACAGAGTGGAACGGTAAAAAAAAGTAAGCCTTCAAATAATAAATATGAATACACACACACACACACACACACACACACACACATATATATATATATATATATATGGGTGAAATAATTGAAGTAAAAATTAATTAGTAAAACTCTCAAATTATAAACAAGATGATGTGTTCTTTATTCTGTCCAGTTTTAACTTGCATCATTGCTTTTACTAAAATCAAGCAGGAATTTATGGGGTAACCAGGTTTATGACAGCAAGATGATGGCATTTCTTTCTTTCTTTCTTTCTTTCTTTCTTTTTTTTAGTTTTTTTTTCCAGGGAGACTGTAACTCAGAAACTAAACTTGAATATTGTTTTGATGATAATATGATAGAATGTACATCAAAATCACAACTTGGTTCTTTCCAGAAGGCATTTTTGTTCTTGGCATTTCATTACCCCTCTTCTAACCAGCAGCTTTTGCCACGTATATCCTGTCATAGAGATTAAAGGTTAAATAAGATATTAAATCATGCCTGATTCATGGATTGTCTTCAGAGAAGCCTTTGGTAAAAGTCTCTTCTCATGGAAAAAAAAACAACAATGCTCTCACCCCAAAATAAGGGCAAATCTTAGGGACCACTTCTCTAGAGTCCAGTGTCTCAATAACCTGTCCAATATAATTTGGGGACATAGTCTTTGGGAGGCCCTACTGACTACACTGTAAACTGGCTAATTATTCTCTCTCTATTGCTTCAAATTATCTTATCCTCAATGTCTCCATTTATAAAACTGGGTTTTGTAAACTCTTTCCCATGAGATTACAAAGATAAAATTTGAATTAAACTCTGTGTCCAAGAATATTAATGTTGCCCTGACTCTGAACACTGTTCTTTGCCTATAGAAAAGGTACAGTAAATCTGGAGGGAGAACATATTGGTTAATACAAAGGATGTGAACCCATTCTCAAATAAAACAGCTCAGACTGAAGTTCTGTGACTACCGGTGAGTCATGATAGAGGACGAAACTGCTTCAATTAAGGAAAGTGTGATGACAATCTCATTCAGAGCATTGCTAGCCTTGCTTTTTCTATTTTTTGACACTCTTAAGTTTCGCTTATATTTCAATGTCAACTGTACATTTTTGCTTTAAACGTTGTCTTTGTTCTCAGTATGCAGATACCATTCCCTCTACTGTAGGAGATATTTCTCTTCCCCCATCTTAATGTGCTACTCCTCTCAGCAGACTCAATATCTTGTACGCCATTGTCTGCGGTGGCTAAACCTATCCTATTCATGTATATAATATTAATCTGTCCTTCGTCTCTCTGGGTTACTAACAAAGACACTGAATCTCTCCTTCTCCTTGTTACCTTGTCCACACAATACTACAATTATGAACGTTTTTATTTATCTTAGATTCTGTGTTATTGTTTTTAAATGACAAGAATGTATTGATATCAACACTATGGCCTGGCCTTTTCATAAATGGTTAGTGACCTCAGTTTTCTTAAGAGACTCAAATAATCTCCAGAACAATTTTAAGTTCTTTTTGTGTCTACAAATTTCAAAAAGCAAAAGTTCCAAGGCAATCTCTTAATTGAAAGACAGCATCTGTTCACCCTTTCTTCAGTAATAATAGAAGGCTAAGTTTTGACAAGTCTTCTGTCTAGCCAGACAAAGCTACGTTCCTCTGCTTTCATTATGAAGTGAAATTATATGATGATATTCTCTCTAAGTGTTTTGTTACAGGTTACACAGGCACTCTAAAGGTCATCTCCTTTTATATTCTCAGAAACTTCTGAGTTCAAACTTTTCTTAATTTTGCTGTTTAGACTCTGAATGTGATGACTGTAGACTCAGCAATCATTTACACAATGAGACAAGCCCATTGGTGAATGGTGATGTGGGTGGACTGATAGTTAGTCTATACAAGGGCTGTACTGCTGTTACCACCTCAACAAGAAATGTTACAAGCTCATGGTTTTAATATGTGGTCTCCAGAAGAAGGCTATGTTTTAGGGGATAGCTATAGGGGGATAGGACATAGGTGAAACAGGTAGATCATTCATAGTGCTTCCTGGGAATGTATCATCCCTAATAATACCCTTCCTTCCTTCTCCCTACCTACTATGATATGAATAGCTGTTTCTATCATGTCCATGGAGTGAATCAACATTGCACTGAATTTCCTAAAACTTAGAGAAAAATTAATTTTACTCTTCTGAGTTATTTGTCAGGCATTAGGTCACAGTTTCAAGAAAAGTAATTGTATATGCCTGCATATACAATAAATTATTTCTTTTTGCTGGATTAGTATAGAGGACAAGAGCATAAGTAAAGTTCAGGAAATTGGGAAAATAAATTCGATGAATTTAGCTAGACATGATTGATAATATATTCTAAAGAAACAAATAACAGTATTAGTTCTAGGGTTTTAGGTGTTACAATTTTGGAATCAATGAAGTACTCCTGAAAACACCTTAAATATTTCAATCCAGAACATGCATGCTTTTACTTTGTTTCTGAATAATGATGTTGAATAAACCTCTATCAATAATCTCAAAGGGATTTAAAGCTTAAAATCTAGATGTGGAAACAGAAACAGGGTCACCCTTATATGAAAGAACTATCCATGGGAACAAGTTCAAAACACCGGAGGATTAAAGAAAAGAGCCACTGCATACTTCATGTTCACTTCAGTAGAAAATTAAGGGGATAAAACTTTTAATTATTTTGGGGGAGGGGTGGGAAGCTCTGAATACAAGTCATCCTTTTTGGAAGAGAAAACAAACTTGAAAAGACACAAAAAGAAGGGTTTAGTATTTTGAAACAATCAAGAAACAATCTCAGTTATTTTCGCAGAAGGTAGACGATTTATTTTCTGTTTTTACAGCAAAATATGTGAGCCAGAAATAAACACTGACCTAGAGTTCTTATCCAAGCTTGACATGGAGGATGTTGTGGAAGCCTTTGTACTGCCATAGTCCAAGGAAGTATAGGGCTTTCCATGGAAAGAGATAGGCAGATGGCTGTGTGTCTCAACTGGCATGTCTCTATCCTGATAAACCAATCAATATCTAAGAGTTAATCATAGGGCTCCACTCTAATAACTCAAGCACTAGAGAACTCCCAAAATTTATTTCTATGAACAGTTTCTACTCTCTTCACTTTGCAGCATGGGAAATACATATTAACCAATGAACCACTGTGAACCATACACGAACACAAATGCAAATGATGTATTCAGGCTGTAGGTAGCATGTGCTAGGATGAGGGGTTCGAAGCGACAGATGGATAACACATTGCAAATATTAGGATGCTTGCTGTTTGGTTTGCCTTTTACTTAGTTATTGCTTTCAGTGTATAAGCAAGGTTATTCTGTTTTTGTACAAAACAGCTTTGATTTTGGAATTCTAGTGGTAAAACATCCACAGTTATGACTTTAATAATTAGTCAATAGAAAATAATGTTAATGATACTATTATGGGCTTCAGTCTCCTACTTCTCAATTGGTAGACTTCAAATGTTTCACCACTGGGTGTCAATACATTCCTTTTCTCATTAGTTAATTTTTCATAATCTATTACAACAGATATTAAAAATGGAAATGTACATCATTAATTTAACCATATCATTTTAAACCTATGGATTTTAAAGATGACTTGATATGCCATGTTTTGCTGATACCCATGGAAGGACCGCCCCCTCTCTAAACAGAAACAGAGGAGGAGTGGATTGAGGTGAGGGTATATAGAAGGGAAGTGAGAGGAGGGATTGGGAGGAGAAGAGAGAGGGGAAACTGCAATCAGGATGTAAAATAAATTAATTCATTAAATAATAAAGAGGACACACATAAAGAATGCTGTATGTAATATTTTCTTCATAACTGGCCCCACCTCTCTTCAGATCTCTCAATCACATGGTACTCTTACATGTTTTCATTTTAAATTGACCACATTCTATTTTGCAGCACAAAACTGATACTAAAATCAGCCATTGTTTTTTTTTCCTTTGCTCCTCTGCCAAGGATTGTAAAAGGGTTTTAATAAAGGCAACATGTCAGCCAGTGTTCTGCAGACAATAAACCAACAAGGCCTCTGGCTTAGCTGGTAACCAGGCTTGTGCATAATTATTTTATTCATAGGCACTGCTTTTAATAACTTGTTTCTTGCAACAAGGAGAATCCATCTAATAACTTTAAATGAAATGCTTCATGAGAAGACCGATATATAGACAACAGCAGGCCAGTTTAAAATGGTAATTAATGTATTATTGACTCTCTGTAAGGATTTGACTTAAAGATACAGTCTAAACTGTGCTTCAGGTCTTCAATATCTCATTTGTTCCTTATTTGTTCTGCAGAGAATTCCATCAAACTTGAAGGGATAAACTGCACATGGATAAACATAACAGAGCCCCATCTGAAGATGGGTAATCTTTTAAATTAGTGTCATGTTTATATAGGATTGTGATATAAGGTAGACACTGATACAAAAATTCATGTCCAATAATTATTTCAATTTAACTTGTCTTTCCAATGAAGAACATTCTGTCTTTCAAAATTCTACTTAATACTAACTATTTTTGTTTTATCTTATCAGGTTTTTCTAAGATTTTTCAGTATCTGCCATATCAAAGCATGTATATACTTGGACTCATTGCTCACGTCTTTTATTCCAATCAGAATATTTTGTATGACACTTACCACATTGTGTGGCTTTTGCTTGCATATTCTGCTTTTCATGTGTGACAGTCATTCCTAGGACATGAACTCTACAAGAGACATGGTGATTTAAAAACTCATGTCTGTATTCTTTGAACCGACAATAACTTTGAAAGACAAAGCATTCTGCTTTTCCTGCACAGTTTACATTCTCTTATTTCTAGTCAACAGCTAATAGCTATTGATGCCTGTTCCACAAAGAATATTGATACAGAGTTGCTTTGTCTGATTAAATACAAATAAGGTAGGAGATATGATTAATAAGAAAAATAGTTTAATACAGACATGTTCTGAATATGACATTGAAATTTTACTAGAAACCTTATAGTTCTATGTGCTAAATTAGGCAATTTTTTTTTAGAGTCAGGAAGGCTGTATGATTTACTGGAGACAAATTCAGACAGTCTTTAGTGGGTTGTTCAACTCATTTCAACTAAGGAGAGGTTGCTGTGCTTCAGACAGGATTTATAAATCCCTCTGAGAGAGATGTGAATGCTAATAGTACGTTTGCCTCACAAAGAATGACTTTTACAGTATGTCATGTGGGAAGCTCTAGGTAGAGGTTAGATTTCTAATATGACTTTTCTTTCAAATTAGAATAAACACATAAGAGTTAAGGTGCAGATCAAGGGCTCTCCTTCATAGAACTAAACTGTATTTTTCTCTTCTGCCAGCATCTCTCCTTTCTCATAGACTGTCTTTATTACACATTCCCCTAACTAAAATGCATTTATAAATGTTCAAGAAAATATAAAAAACTATAAAATATTTTGAAACCGCTTTACTATAGTTTCAAAGTTTCTTCATCTTAAACTAGTGTACATGCTTTGACCAGCAGATGAGGCAATGTTTTCTTCCAAACTTAAAGAAGTAAAATGCATACTATTATTACGAACATTTTATGGATGCTGAATGAATTTGTATTATAGTTATACAACTGCTAAGAAGGAACGCTAAGGCTACTTACTACGTTGTATTTGGATCCTAAATGGAAACATTTAGGTCATACAGTTCACAGTTATTACACATGTTAAGCACTATACAAAAATATTTAAAAGTTGCTATCATAGTTAAGACTAGTACTAGTGATTTAAGTTATAGATTCCAGGTAGCATTACTTAAGTTCACATTTTAATGACTAGAATACTGATGAAGACATCAGAAAAAGAAAAAAAAGAAATATTTTGCGTAAATTTTACAAGGTTTCTGGCCACCACGTGAGACACAACACAGTGGGTCTCCTCATGGGAGAATGAATCAGTGGCAGGATATCTCTTTCGACAGCAGTAAGTGAGTGAGCCATGAATTTGGGAAAGAGATAACTTGCCCATACAGGTCTACTTCTCTCAGCTAGTGTATCTCCTAAAGACTCTAAAATATCCCCAAGTCATACCATCAAATGTGAGCAAATACCAAATTTGAACCTTTGATGAACATTTCAAATTACCACATTAATCATCTCTAGTAATCTCCTACAAATACCATCTATTCAATTGTTAATAATTAGCAATTATTATTAAAGTATCTTTCACACTAGATATGTATTAATCAAAAAAGAAATGTATTAATCATTCAGTAGAATTTCACATTTGCAATCCAGTCTTTATAAATGAAATCACTATTAAGCAAAGAATTAAAAGCAAATAATTAGAATGGTAATATATAGTCTATAATATGTTACATGGCTCAA
This sequence comes from Microtus oregoni, assembly GCF_018167655.1. Classification (NCBI taxonomy): domain Eukaryota; kingdom Metazoa; phylum Chordata; class Mammalia; order Rodentia; family Cricetidae; genus Microtus; species Microtus oregoni. Next base: position 5,459,234 of record NW_024543059.1, read on the forward strand.
TTTGCAATATTTAAGCTAATTCTATAAAGTATATAAAATTTTTATTTGTAAGCTAATTTTATTCATGAATTTAAAATGGAAAAAGAAAAGTTGTTGTGTTCTCAGAAAAAAAAATGGGACAGGCACAAAGTGGTTCTAATGTTATAATATTTAGAATATTTGAGTTTGGTTTAATTTTAGCATTTAAGGAATCAGGTTGAGCAGATGATAGACATAGGAGTTCATACTAGCAGAAGCCAGCAGTACCGAGGGAAACACAATGAAGGCTGCCTTAACCAGGCGATAAAGCAGTTCTGTCAGTTAGAACCTTAGTGTTATTAGTTTCCTGTTAGCCAGTGTGCACTACATAATGCAGACCTGAAGGCACAGCTCTGCTTTTGGGCAGAGAAGCTACTCTTCCACGTAGAGAAGTCGATGTCTTTTTAACCAAGAGAAGGTTATTCCATCTTTTCATCCATTCCTACTTTATCTCTTTTATATCTTCCTCTTATTTCATTAGCAGCCTGTTTGTTACTGCCAAATTACCTCCTAATATAAAAAATAGAAAATGATGAAAATTCTTCTTTTTCCATTTGTTTTTATTTTTGAGATTACAACATAGTTACAAGTTTAATACATATTAAATTTCCTTACCTATTTCCTCCCTTGAAAACTTCCTGTATACCCTCTTTCACCTCTTTCAAATTCGTAGTCTCTTTTTCATGAATTTTTAGTTTCACTCATTGTAAACATATAGGAATATATATGCATATATATTCCTGAATCTAGCCTGCTCAGTCTGTCTAATACTCCTTATCCATGTGTTTTTCGGTTTTCCCAGGGGAAACTCACCCCTACTCTCAGCATTCTTTATTTGCCCATCTTGTATTCTTATATCTTGGTATAAGGTTGAGGGCTTTGGGGCTTTTCCCTGTCTACTTTGCATGTTTGTTGTTGGTTTGGGGGAGGGGTTACGAGCGGTATTCATTTTATTTATTTTATTTATTTATATTTACATTTCCCACTTTATTTCTCTTCTTCAAAGATGAAACTTGACAGTATTTTTAAGTGCCACCATCCATTAAGTTATCTGTACATATTCATTTTAAAAGCACAAATTCAAAGACAATATTACTAATAATTTCAGGATAGCTACCATATTACTTGTACAAGAAAGATACATCATGCTCCCATTCTGAGATTATGTTTGATGGGAGTGTTCATAAACTCTTGAAATCAACACTACAAACTTTAGCAATAGTGTGACAAGCAATAAATAATAGACACAAGTGTTTTTCCAACTGTTGAGTGTTGTCTGCATACAGTTCCTAAACTACTCTACTTGCTTTTATAAACACTTTTGCCCTGCTTAGAAAAAAGTGTAATAGATGGTTATTATGCAAGTTGTAGCTAAAAATTCAAATGAAATGTCACCCATTGTCAGAAGCAAACTCATATTAAATCATCATCTGAATACATATTATCCTAAATCTTTATTAATCTTGTGATATTTGATTCACCCATATATACAAATGGAATGTCTTTTGCATCTGAAAAGTCTTCGGCTGAAACTTAGGAAAGATTCAAGAAAGTCTACTTCATCGTGTGTTAAACAATCCTAATTAATGTTTTCAACTACTTGCAAAGCCAGTATTTTATATCAATTCCTTGGATAATGTCATTTGATGCTTAGAGAGACTAACTTACTTACTTACCTAACAACATGCAAAATTTCTTTAGGATGTATATTCATTTTGTTTAAACATCCATCCACAGATTAATACAACTCTGCATTGTCTTCCCTTTCCAGGCTATAAGAAGATGCAGAATGGTATGTGCACGAGGAAGGGTTGCACAGTGGCTGCCTGACTCTTAAACAAACTTTATGTTCTGATCCCATGTGATCCTCCCAAACACTTCATGAACTTGCTGTCACTATTTCCATTTCATCAGAAGAAACACAGGCTCCGAGATAATATTCAAAGTGCTCAATGCCATTTATTCGCCATAATCGTCCACTTTAAACAAGGTTCATTTGTGAGCACAAATTAGTAAATAAGAGCCAGTGTGCAACAGATGGAAACATGAGCACAAAACTCTCTTCTATCAAAGGGTGCTATTTCTCCCAGAAAAGAGAAATGGGGCCCTTTCATTCTCTAACTTGGAGCATTGAGTAGTGAGCTAACACTCACATACGAGAAGTCTTTAAAATGTCAACTTGATTTCTTTCCAAACTCTTATTAATAAAGGAAGAAAATGTTCTTGGGTTTCCAGATTGTGGGCTAACACTGAGGTAGTACAGGAAAAATAAACAGAACACATATTCTAATACGTAGGAAATATTAACAGCATTGACCCTAGGGAACATTAACGGTATTGCTAATAAGAGTCCTATAATTCTTGTGAGGGCTACGTGTACCCATACCCATTATTGTCCATAGTCAGAAACTGTACCCTAAGCATAGGCAGGTGTTTTGCAATTTGATTGTTGATTATTGTTAGAAAATCTAAGCCAGAGAATATAGCAGGATTCACTTAGACTTGCAGTTTTTCAAAATAGAAAGATGGGCATTTGACAAAGACTTTTGAGCAGTACAGCATATGTTAGCAGTTGAGGAAACAGGGACTGTGAACAATTTGTATATGCACACACCGAATTGTGGCATAGGCAGGTCACAATTTGTGTCTTTTACTGTTGTATTTACCCACACCTGACACCTAACTCTCGTTGCACAGCCTTTACATATGTTAACACACAATTTTGCGATCCTTTACCATGATTGGGTAATCAGCAGATATGTATAATGTCTTCGACACCTGTGGCAGTTTGAGAAAACAGCTAGGAAATTTCATATTGTTTTTATTCTATCAGTGAGAAAGCAAACTTAGGTGATTTCTATAACACTGAAACTATCCCAAGGTGTGCTTGTGTTTGGGTTATTATTCTCACCTAGCTTTGCTCCTGCCGTTCATTTCAGCGTCCCATGTTCCACCCTTGGGTGATAGTTTTAATCTATCAGAGAATTCCTAGGTGGTTACTTTGAATATTGTTAAAGTCAATGATCATGATAATACAGCTACACAGAACAAGAGTTGGGCAGAAAAATTGAATCTAAAGCTCATCTCATAAACCACAAGCTGTTTGCTCTAGAAAAAGTCATTTAACATCCTTGGCTTTCACTACTTTTGAAAATAGGCAAGGGTACCGTGGCAAATCACCTGGAATAAAATGGGTGAAATCCATAAACTATGGAATATTTGACATCATTCTCCATCTAGAAAGGTCATAGACACACATGCCCTAAAGAGAAAAGGGCAATTTTAAAAAACTACCTCTTAATAAAGTCCCATGTGTCTTTTATTCTCTTTAAAATTTTATTATTGTCTTGGCTTAATAGCTTTGCATTTAATACCTGAAATATGTACAAGTTATATGCTGTTTAATAATATTCTTGTCAACCATGTAGTTATAATTACTTATGACTGAGTCAACAGTAGGATATCATAACTTTTAGAGGTTGACAAACCCAACCTTTTAAACATTGTCTCAACAGCGTTGTTTTAAATTCCTTTCCCTCAAATAGCCACGGAGTTTTGAAATAGTCAAAGAAAGAAGTGATAGTAACAACCTATTTGTATTGATTTGCACAGAGAAAACAATCAGAAAAAAATTAATCTATTATATATAACTAGCCTACATTTTTCTATGATGGTGCTGTTATAAGAATATTTAGATAAAAAGCCTGTCATTCTTAGTAGAATAAGAAAAAGAGCACTATGTATTCATCTAACAAAGGTAGGAGGAACTATTGCTGCCACCTTTGTGTTTACCCATACATTGCCTTTAGAGAGGAAAATAAGCAAGAGAGGAGAAATTTGCCAGACTGGGATATGAGTGGTAGCTGGTTCTGCATTGTTACTGAACAAAGGCACGGGTGATTCTGTGGGCTCCAGGGAGGTCAGGAAAGAAAACAGAAAACAGAAGACATCTGTGCTGACGCTTGAGAAATAAGCATTGTTTTTTCGGATACCAGATAAGAGAAACCAGCATACACTAGGAAAACAAAAGGCTCGGGACAACTCAAGAATGATAACGCGCTCATTAGGCAGGCTTCACTTCAGGTTCCAATTTGAGGTCCTGCCCATCCACATTTGCTCTTCGGATATGCCTCCACTCCTGCATGACTGTACTTACTTACTGGCTTTTGAGTCCTGAATTGGAAATTACTATTCGTCTTCCCAATGTGGCATCCTGATCCCAGTTTTATAACTGGTAGAATTGCATTAATTTACATCCACAAATCTCATTAGGCCACTGCCACCTCCTATACCTGGCTCAAGAAGTTCATTCAAGTATATATTAACTCACGTTGCTTTTAAATATATGTGTGTGTGTGTGTGTGTGTGTGTGTGTAGAAAAATAATTATTAAAGAAAAAGAGTGCATGATTTTGAAAGGAACAGGGAGTCATGGAAGCAACTAGTGGGAGCAGAGGGTATGGCAAAGCAACCATAATGTAATTAAATAAGAAATCATATATGTTTAGTAAGTAGCTATCACTACCTTTTCTTTTCCTACCCAGCAATATTTTAACTTCACATTGAATTTTGCATGCAAATGGATGGAAATATAAAACACTATCCTGAGTGAGGTAAGCCAGACCCAAAAAGAGGAACATGGGATGTACTTACTCATATTTGGTTTCTAGTCATAAACAACGGACATTGAGCCTATAATTAGTGATCCTAGAGAAGCTAAATAAGGAGAACCCAAAGAAAAACATATAGGCATCCTCCTGAATATTAACCTTCATCAGGCGATGAAAGGAGACTGAGACAGAGACCAACATTGGAGCACCGGACAGAAATCTCAAGTAGCAGAAGGAGAGAGAGCATGAGCAAGGAACTCAGGACCGCGAGGAGTGCACCCACACAATGAGACAATAGGGATGCTCTATCGGGAACTCACCAAGGCCAGCTGGCCTGGGTCTGAAAAAGCATGGGATAAATCCGGACTAGCTGAACATAGCGGACAATGAGGACTACTGAGAACTCAAGAACAATGGCAATGGGTTTTTGATCCTACTGCACGTACTGGCTTTGTGGGAGCCTAGGCAGTTTGGATGCTCACCTTACTAGACTTGGATGGAGGTGGGTGGTCCTTGGACTTCCCACTGGGCAGGGGAACCCTGATTGCTCTTTGGGCTGACAAGGGAGGGGGACTTGATTGGGGGAGGGGGAGAGAAATGGGAGGCGGTGGCGGGGAAGAGACAGAAATCTTTAATAAATAAATAAATAAATAAAATAAAAATAAAACTTCATTTGCACCTAATGAGCACAATTAGAATCTCAGCACCAACGAAACATCAGTGTCCGGGAGAGACGGCAGAAATGCTTTCCTTCAGTATTCAAAGAGAGCTTTTGAAAACCCAACTCTAGGCCTAAGCCTGTGGGGAACATGAAAACACCTCACCGGACTGCAGCATTCTCAAAACAATTCATAAGAACCCAGCATCCCTCACGTTAATATCCTTTGACCAGTGCTTCTGCTTTCTCCTCTCAGCCCTACCTGACTACATCGCTACTTCAGTTTCAAAGTTATTATTATCTTCAGGGTTTACAGTTACCATAGTGATAACGTTTTTTTCCTTCTCTCTATCATTTTACATTTCCACAAAACTGAACTGAATTATTTGTTTTAAAGCAAGAGCTGTGAAATTGCTTTCCATCAACACTATAGCAGTAATCCTGTCCTTAAAAATGATTACCAGTGATGAACAGCAAAACACAATGTCTATAAACACTCCTGTATATTTCTCACAGTAATATTCTTTTTTAATATCGTGCTGAAATCTATGTTCTTTGATAAAGTAACAGGAGGAATATAAAACTAGGGGGCTTCAGAATCACGCTTCTGCAGCAATGCTACAGGGCTCCTTCTGATTAGTATGTGACCCCATGGGAACACTAGTCTTCAAGTTCCTGGTTAAATATTTATCCGGCATCTACTATTCTGTGAAGGGTAAGGGGAAAAAAAGGAAAACTAATACAGTTTCCATTCTCCAATGTTCCACTCTTCCATCCCCTATTTGAAGAAATTCAAAATAAATTTGTACTCCTACAACCATTTGAAAAGGAATTCAAGCCCTGGTGCTGTGTGACTGCTCTGTTGGAGATGTAGGTTCTTCACATCTATTATTATATGAAATGGAACATTTGTAGTTAATTATTAATTAAAACTATCTTATGATAAATAATATAGGAATTAGTAGCTTTGGAGCAAAGGGGTGCCATAAAAATGCCATCTATACCACACAGAATGATAAATGGGTGTAGTGGCATTTCATTTGTATTTTAATAAATAAAGCTTGCCTGAAGATCAGAAAAGTAAAACAGTCACACTGATTAGCCTTACAGACCAGGCAGCAATGATACAAACCAATAATCCCAGTAGCCACAGTGACATGCACCATTAACTTAGTGGCCACAATGACACAGACCTTTAATTCCAGTAACTACATTAGCTCGCCATAGAAACCAGGTATATGTCCTTAATCCCAGAACAAGAGAGGATTATAAAACTGGAGGAGACATCTCTCAGTCTCATTCTCGGGTTTCTCAGAGGCAGGATTGCCATTTCGGACTGAGGTAGAAGTAAGAGCCAGTGGCTGGCTGCTTTGCTTTTCTGACCTTCAGGGTGAACGCTAATTAACATCTGTCTCTGAGTTTTTATTAATTGTGCATCAGATGGGAGCCTGGAGAAATATTCTTCCATTGGATTAAGTGGTAAGAGGCTGGTAATGTTCTTGACTATCATCATTTGAAAACCAAACCAAATGCTTATGTGCCTATAGATCCAAAGGAGAGATGTCAAAAGCCAACACACTGGGGTGTTTCACCTGTCCCTTGTCATTTTAAACAAGGCATCAAGCAAAAGGGATGATATTTACCAAATATCAGTTGCTTCTAAGACTTAAATAAAGGAGTTGTCATCCAGAAAATAGAAGGTCTGGTATAGTTGAATAGTCACTATGCTTTGGCGTTTAAAATATTTTTATGGCTAGAGACATAGAAACCACACAGAGGATGAAAAAGGAGTTGCAACCTGTGTGAAAAGTCAGATTAATATTATAAAGGAAGGGGAGGAAGTGAGAGGTGTTTGGCTTAGATATGAGGAAGAAAGAAACAAGCATTCAGTTGTGAGAAGTGGTAGAACACATAGCTAGGTTCTTGCTGGCTGGCTTCAGACTGGTATGGAAAATATGGGCAGAAAGGATTTGAAAACTGAAAAAGTTTGTAAGGAATTTGCATCAGCTACTTTTATAGGCCAAGATAAATTAGGCCAGCACATAACTGTTGATAATCATTGCATAGTTGTCTCAAAGAAGAAGTTACCACAAATTTCAACTCAATTTTAAATTGGAAAAAAAAAAGGAGTCGTTTTGACTGAAGCCAATTTTTAAAAAAGATAAAACAAAAGTTTATTGTACATGGTGGTTTCTAGGGATACAAAATACCTGGAAATATAAAATAAAAATAGGTGGTAAGTGGTGATAACAATGAGTCTCTATGTGTTAACCTTTCTGTGTGTTATATTCTCTGATGATTCATTCTTATTTATTCCTACTTAAATTAAAAGGCATATCAAGTTAATGGAGCCTGATATTTTTAGCTACTATTTATATTGTCAGCATCTTAAGTCTCAATCCCTTTATAGGTTCAGGCGACCTTCAGAGAGCCATTTGTTGTAGTAGAAACCGCCTCCTGTGCATTGCTTATCCATGGTTCTTTATCAGGCTTATTAAGTATCTCCTAATTTCTTACACTTTATGGAGTTTTATTGTTATTACTATAGAACGATCTTCATAACTACAGAGTTTTACAACACTCCTAAAATACATGTGTCATTATACTATACTGTTCATGTCTCTTGTCCTACTTCATTAACTTTTTCAGTTGGCAAGATAACTGTGCAATGTTGTAGGGATAAGTCCCGCCCCTTCGGGGCGTGTTCGCCTCGGGCTAATGTTGGCCTATAAATTTGGCAAGTGTGCTCCCAGCTGTCCCTTTCTGCTTTCCTGGTCTCCACGGGAACGGTGGTTCTGTAAGTCTATTTCGCCATTAAAATTATATATATTTTTACAATCTGTCTGCATTCGTTTACGCTGTTACACAATGTAGTCCATTTAATCTACAGTTTGATATTCTTCCATTCTCCTCTTACACGTTTTATGTACATGGTCATTTATGGATTCTTGCTCAAATCACTCTTCTACTGGGGTAACAAGAAAACTTGACATATTTAAAATAAGGCTTAAAATTTTCAACCTTGGTGCTTCCAAACTTTCTTGGATAAAGCAATTCAAATTATTTTCTTTAGGTTTTAAACTAAATGTGTATGTATTATATATCACTGTCTATCACAAAATATTATATTATAAAGAACAAAATTTCTATTAATAAAATTTCATTAGCTGTATGCATTATCACCATCATTGTCATCATTCTATATCATTAATGAATATTTAATCATTTTTACTTTCTAGAAAAATCAGTGTTTAAAGATAGACTAAAACTCATGATTCATAGGTCAAAATATATTTTAAAAAATAATAAGGATCCAGAAAGATTTTTGAAAAGCAAATGAATCTATCAATTTGGAAACAGCAATAACAACAACAACAACAAAACCCTATTTAGATGATAATGGCAGAAAAAAAATGTAGTTAACTAAATACTTTAAATCCAAGGAGGGCTAATTAACTTGGTAAAGAAACAAGATTTCAGGATATGACTGTTGTGATGTAAAGAACAGATTCCTGTTTGTATGTTAAATTTTGATGATCAGTACAGAAGTTGTTTCTGAACAACCAAAAAATTGGGAAACTAGTTGTGGCCTGGAAGAAGGAAATAAGGAGACAGTTTTCATCTGTGAGTAAACTACTGATAATCAGATAAATTAAAGATGCTACACCATGCCTATAATGCTGTGATAGCTTATTTTTTGCTGGTAGCTTTTCATTATTGTTTTGATATAAAGAACTACTACATAGACTAACATTCACAATTGTATTGGGATGTATCCATTATTTTCAAATAATAACCCATCATTCGAAATATGGTTTTAGAATAACCGTTCTCTACAACTTTAAAATTTCATCCACCACAAGTGATAATGAATCTATGGACATTCTCAAAGATGAAGGCAAAGATGTATCATATACATTTTTGGTTGTAGTCTTACCTATAGGTTTCTAAATTGGAAAGTATCCTAGCCAGCCTCAGCCTCAATTCGCTCAAACTGACTTATGTGCTCATTAATTCATTTGTCTACTTGTTCCAAGTTACAGTCACCTGAAAGAGGGAACCTTAAACTAGGGTTGCCTTCATCAGATTATCAGTAGCTAAGTCTGTGAGGGCATTTCCTTGGTTACTGATTGGTGCTAGAGTGCTGCAGACTATACCCAACTCTGCACAGCTGGTTTTAGGTGGTATAAGATGGAAAGATATGCAAACCATAAGGAGAAAACAAATAAGTCACTTCCTTTCGTGTCTCGGCCTGGGCTCCTGCTCCAGTTTCCCTGAAAAACAGTCTACACGATCAGGAAGCATACAACGAAATAAACTCTTCCATGCCCCACGAGCTGCCTTTTGGTTATTGTATTTTTTTCATAGCAAAAGAAACAAACTAACGAATGCAATTTCTGACAAGAGATATAAATATTTTCACTTTTCAATTGGATATGATGATCAGTTGTTGATGGTGTTTCATTACATTCTTTGTATGAGTCAGTTCATGATTCTGATGATGCAACTGGTAAAAGTAGAGAAAAATCATCTGATGTATCATCACAGCCATTATTACAGTCTGGAAAGTGTGGACACAAACCAGGAGTCAATGCATACTCCAAAATCATCTCTTTTAAACTCTTTTACATTTTATTCTTATGTATGCTCCCAAAGTGATGATCTGTTGTGTCTGAAGTGTGGGTATAGTATATATATTAACTTCTAATAAAAACATTTTTTTCTACTCTACATTTACCAAAATGTGTTCTTGTCATTGCTGACTGTGATTTGAGCAGTAAGAGATTAATTAGCAAATGCTAAATAGGGCTTTCATTCCCATGAGTTCCCTGGAAATTGGTCACAAAAATTTACCAAACAACAATTAGGATGTTATTCTGCTCTGAACTCCTTCCCCTACCCCAAGCTACACTGAAATTCAGTATGGAGTTCATATCATGGGAAATAAAGTGAATAAATCACTATGCCATCTATATTTATTAGTTGCTTGATAATATATTTAGTGCCATCCAGTGATATCAATAAAATAAAATATAATCCTCTGCCATGTTGAGAAATGAAAGTTCACAATTAAACATTCAATTACCATCTGCTTTGATATTAAAGCTGCTGCATGGCAGTTTAGTGTTGATTAATATAACATTTCCATGAATACCATGGTCCTTTTCATTAGTGGTGAATCTCCTTAAGAGAAAAAAAATGCATATTTTCCATATAAAGGATATTTTCACGGAAAATAAAAATAAATAGTATAATATACATCCAAAGAGGTAACATAACATTGTTCTAGGAGGCCGCTTGATCATTTCCCAGCTGACCAGACCAGAAATAATCATTCAGAAACTATATTTATTAAATCACTGCTTGGCCAATCACTTAAGCACATTGCTAGCTAGCTCTTGTATCTTTGGTTAACCTATTTCTATTAACTCATGTATCACCACATGCTTGTGGCTTACCAGCAAGGTTCTAGTGTATCTGTCTTCTACAGGGCTACATGGCTTCCGGTGACTCTGCCTCCTTCTTCCAGCATTCAGTTTAGTTTCCACCACCTAGTTCTGCTCTACAGGCCAAAAACAGTTTCTTTATTAACCAGTGGTATTCACAGCATACAGAGGGGAATCCCACATCAAATAATATGGGCTAAAAGTGCATGAAAAATTCAGAAAAACAGTCAGTCTGATGTTTTGAGTTTGTTTTTGAAAAATAAATGACTTTAACAGGATGAAGAAACTTCTTGTTTCTTTTTTTAAACTAGAAGTAGATTTACACAGCAAATTGTTTATCTAAGGGCATTAAAAGACATAATAAATAATTAATCTCAAAATAAACATATACAAATAAATATTGGATAATTTCATATGTATTGGTATTTTCTAAATATAGGATAGATGAATATGGAAGAGAAATCAATAGTCTAGTTAGTTTTGACCTATGAACTGAAACAATTAGCAGCTCTGCAAAGATACTCCCAAAGACCCAACAGTGGCACCCATATCTTCACAGTAACCAAGAGCTCTTTCTCAATGGATTCACAGTTCACCCAACATGAGAGAAATCAGGCCTAAAACAGGAAACCTAGTCAATTACTGAAAAGAGGGCCACTAGTGAGACCATGGAATTTATAGGAGAATGTAGTACCATCACTATACTAGGCCAGCATAATTTTTAGCTGAATTCTAAATATTTATCCTTAAAGATATTCAAAGGTAATTGCAGTTCTCATCCTTCATCACAGAAGCTTCTTTTTGTAGCATATTGAGACCATCACAAAAACCACAACTAGTTAAACACAGAGAAAAACTGACCATATGGAGCCCAGCCACTGCCTCCAACACTGAACTTCTGCACATAAGGCTCAGAGAATATAGCTGAAAAGAAAGAGTAAAGTTTAAGAAGCATGGGAACCAGAGGACTTCTGTAAGATTGTGTCTCCTAGTAATGCTGGATGAAGCTTTACCCACAGCAGCACAACAATATGACTATCTTTAAAAAAAGACCAGAACAATAACAACCCCAATAAATATTCTGTAATGGAGAAAGGATGTCTCACAGAGCCTCCGCAAGGATGGAGAACAAGAGTGATTAAGAACAGCTGAAAGAGATGTTGAGAGAGAGAGAGAGAGAGAGAGAGAGAGAGAGAGAGAGAGAGAGAGAGAGAGGAAAGCAAGTTTTACACAGGGATTCCTCTCCTAATTGGTTATCAGGTGCCAGTAGTTAACCCAGAAATTCTGAATCCTACAAACAAACAAAAAAAAAAAAGTGGTAGGTAGAACTCTTTGAAATCAAACAGATGGCATAATAAATTCTTAAATTCATTAGCTTTTTATATTTTACCAGATTCAAAGGGGGAGAGGGGAGAGCTAGTCAAACTGCACATGCAGCTTGGCTGCTAAAGAAACCTGAATTACAGCAATCTTCTCCCAAAATATCATTAGTGCATTTCAAGTGGGAAGCAACTGAATATTTCTTCATAGTTCTTTTTTAATTACCTTTCTCCTCCTTAAAGTTCTAATGAAATGATTTTTGCATTTACATATTTTTAATGCTGTTTAAATCACCCGTTATGAAGATAGGCAATTTTTGCCACTTTTATTCAACACACTCAGATGTGTTCTGTTTATGAATTCTGATGTTTAGTATATAATTGACTAATTAAATCTGGTTTTGGACTGAATTACTTAAGCATGTCCCACAGATTCCATTTCTATTCCACTTCGATTCCAGAAGCTCTCCATGTTTTTTAATGTAAAACTCTGAGGGAAAAAAAAAAAGCCTTGTCTTTTTTTTAAATTTATTTATTTATTAAAGATTTCTGTCTCTTCCCAGCCACTGCCTCCCATTTCCCTCCCCCTCCCCTAATTAATCCCCCCCCCCAGCCCGAAAAGCAATCAGGGTTCCCTGTCCTGTGGGAAGTCCAAGGAACCCCCCACCTCCATCCAGGTCTAGTAAGTTGAGCATCCAAACTGCCTAGGCTCCCACAAAGCCAGTACGTGCAGTAGGATCAGAAACCCAGTGCCATTGTTCTTGAGTTCTCAGTAGTCCTCATTGTCCGTTATGTTCAGAGAGTCCGGTAAATAAGGAGAACCCAAAGAAAAACATATAGGCATCCTCCTGAATATTAACCTTCAGCAAGCGATGAAAGGAGACAGAGACAGAGACCCACATTGGAGCACAGGACTGAATTCTCAAGGTTCAAATCAGGAGCAGAAGGAGAGAGAGCACGAGCAAGGAACTCAGGACCATGAGGGGTGCACCCTCACACTTAGACAATGGGGATGTTCTACTGGGAACTCACCAAGACCAGCTGGCCTGGGTCTGGAAAAGCCTGAGATAAAGCCTTGTCTTTTAAAGCTGAAAGTTTAAAACAGACAATTGTACAAAGACATTTCTCCTACATTGCTAGAACACCTCCCACACACATTGCAGCCACGGGACCTTTCAACACACCTGGGTGCTATGAAGAACTGATTCTTGAGGTTGTAACATCCTAAGAATAGTTCAGTGTTGCTTTATCCCAGCCCATTCCTCCATGACACTGAAGTTCAATTTCACTCAACTTCCTAAAACTGTGACCCTTTAATACAGTTCCCCCACATTGTGCCTACTTCAAAGCTTGAAAATGCATTGCTACTTCATAACTGTAATTTTGTTACTGTCATGAATTGTAATGTAAATAACCAATATGTAGGATATCTTACATGTGACCCCCAAAGAAGTTGTAGCTCACAGGCTGAGAATCTCTGCTGTAGATTATCATTTTTAAATATATCTAGCCAATTTCTTAGGCATACCTGATATTGTGGCAATTATAAAATTATGGGCAGGGCTAGAAAGATGGCTCAGTTGTTAAGAACACTGGCTGCTCCTCCAGAGGCCCTGAGTTCAATACATGGTGGCTCGCGACCCTCTGTAATGACATCTGGTGCCCTCTTCTGGCCTGCAGGTGTAACACAGGTGGAGCACTCAAAAATACGTAAATAACATTTTAAAAGAGGGGTTATTTTATATTAAAAATGATTATGGAAAAGTCGAGAAACTGATGATGTTTGTAGAAATAACCAACATAAGTGCTCTGGTGTCTTAACTCCTGTTAATATGGTATACAGCATTTCATAACACTGTGTTAATGGACTTTTTAATGTTTGGATAACTAATTCACTCTTTAAACAGATTCAATTATCCAATACACAGCTGATTTTCTAAATTGCCCATGCTGAATTTTTGGAATAAATGTTACAAATGAACTGTATTTATGCAATGATTGAAACATCTTACTATGCAAAGCCTTATATTGTAAAAGAAAAATGTGAAATAAAGCAATAGATTTTTTAAATTGTTCTCTATATTATTTTTGATGACTTTATTATGGATGTCAAGATACATCTTAGAGATTCCATGTTACTTGATAGCAGCCAACGAAGCATTTACTAATTATTTAGGGCGGTATTGCAGACTGCTCCTAGTGTCTCATGCAATAAGACTGGAGAGCCAAAGCTGCGATCTGTATGTGTAGCATAGCACACAGGGTTGTGTTTATGTGCCTGGGATCCATCACTCAATACGAATTTTCCAGTGCCATCTATGCACTTCTAAATTTAATAATTTTATTTTACAAAGATATAAAACCATATATTTTAATATCAATTCATCAGTTGATGAATATCTAAGCTTATTTTATTTCCCAGTTATTACACAGTTGAAGATTAGTCAGAAACCAAACTACTCAATGTTTCTTGAAGGAAGTACTAAGTCAAACACTGAGACATCAAGTTATCAAGCTTTTAAATACATGTAAGTGTGAATATGTACAATAAATATTTAATTTATAATAAATGTTGTATACTTCTACAAGATCAAGTAACTCCCATGTGCCTGTAGCTTCCGTGTGTATGTTATTTTCTGTGAGGAGCTTACAGCTTGTTAATTCCAGAAAAATAATCAACTATGTCCTAGCTGCCTACCAGAAAAAAACATGTTATTATAATAATTTTGCTAGGCCATTTATTTCTTTATTATTTCTTGGGAGATTAAATTTTTAAGATTTTAAACATTGTAATTATGTTTGTGAAGTGTGTCTATGTGAGGATATATGTATCTATGCCGAGGTGCCCATAGAAGTCAAAAGCAAAAGTCAAATTCTCTGGACCTGGAGTTACAGGTGCTTGTAAGCTGTGTGGTATGGATACTGAGAACCAAACTTGCATCCCATGGAGGAGTAGCAAGCTCTCTTAACGGCTGAGTCACTTCTCTCTTCCTTCCAGGAGGTGTATTATTGTTCTATATATTATCCTTCTATGTCAGTTTCCTTTTTGAAATTAGTTTCAAACACCGACAACGGACATACCTTTCAAGACATTACATGTGTATTGTGAACTCACTGAGCACAAATGCACTGCTTGTATACAGTTCTCAATGTTTATATTAATCATAGCTATTATGATTTGATAGGTGAAAAATCTCTAAATCAGAGAATTAAGATTCATGATACACAGGGGATTTCCCTCAAGCATCATTCTCAAAAAATTGTGTTTACTGAGTAGATTTATTTGCCACAAGACAAGTATATCTACTTATTTAAAATAGACACATAAATTAAAACAGCACATTGTTCACTAAAAATTAATTTCTGGAAAAATATCACGGAAGATAAATGCCTATCAAAATATAAAGAGTCAATGTCACTGTCATTTGTAGAGAGTAAGGATAGAGATTGGCAGTATTTAATTATGCCATAGCATAATTCTGCAGAAATATTTCTAACTATAAAATATAAAAGAAACATTTCTCTAATACAGAATCAGTCTCACATGTTGGATAAAAGTTAGTCCAAAATTTAGTTTTAAGACCATAACATCACTTTTTATATTAAATGTTTGTCTTAGAAAAATAAGGCGGTTTATATTTGTTCTACACCACTATCTTCATAGAAAATGAAAATCTTAGTGTGCTGAAATCAAGGCATTTGAGTAAATAATGTCTCCAGTACTAAAGTCATATTTATCTCAAGACTTACCTTCTGTCCCAGCTTCATTTATATCAAATTTCCTACTATTTTATGCACCAGCTTTTCTGAAATGGCTGTTTACTTGTTTGCTGTATAGCGATGTGAATGAGTGCATGAATAAACTTATTTTTTAAAACTTAAGAGGATAGTGTTTTCTATTTCCATCCATTTGCATGCAAAATTCGAGAAGTCATTGTTTTTTACCGCAGCGTAGTACTCTAGCGTGTATATATTCCATACTTTCTTCATCCATTCTTCCATTGAAGGGCATCTAGGTTGTTTCCAGGTTCTGGCTATTACAAATAATACTGCTATGAACATAGTTGAACAAATGCTTTTGTCATATGATAGAGCATCTCTTGGGTATATTCCCAGGAGTGGTATTGCTGGGTCCAGGGGTAAGTTGATCCCGAATTTCCTGAGAAACCGAAACACTGACTTCCACAGTGGTTGCACAAGATTGCATTCCCACCAGCAATGGATGAGGGTACCCGTTCTTCCACAGCCTCTCCAGCAAAGGTTATCCTTGGTGTTTTTGAGTTTAGCCATTCTGACAGGTGTAAGATGATATCTCAAAGTTGTTTTGATTTGCATTTCCCTGATTGCTAAGGAAGTTGAGCACGACCTTAAGTGTCTTTTGGCCATTTGAACTTCTTCTGTTGAGAATTCTCTGTTCAGTTCAGTGCCCCATTTTTTAATTGGGTTAATTAGCATTTTAAAGTCTAGTTTCTTGAGTTCTCTATATATTTTGGAGATCAGACCTTTGTCTGTTGCGGGGTTGGTGAAGATCTTCTCCCAGTCAGTAGGTTGCCTTTGTGTCTTAGTGACAGTGTCCTTTGCTTTACAGAAGCTTCTCAGTTTAAGTAGGTCCCATTTATTCAATGTTGCCCTTAATGTCTGTGCTTCTGGGGTTATACATAGGAAGCGATCTCCTGTGCCCATCTGAGTGAGGTGTCCCAGACCCAAAAAGATGAATATGGGATGTACTCACTCATAATTGGTTTCTAGCCATAAATAAGGACCGCGGAGTCTACAATAGGTGATCCTAAAGAAGCTAAGGAAGAAGGTGAACCGAAGGAAAAACATATAGTTGTCCTCTTCGCTAAGGGAAGTAGACCAAATTTCCGGGGTGAAAATGGGATCTTGGGGGGGGGTGGGATGGGGGTAAGGGGAGATGGGGAGAGAAAAGGTAGAAGGGAAGGAGGGGTGACCTGGGAAACGGGAGAATTGGGATAAAGGAAAGGTGGATAGGGGAGCACGGAACCACAATTCTTAGTTAAGGGAGCCAATTTAGGGTGGGCAAGCGACTTGACCCTAGAGGGGCTCCCTAGTGCCCAAGATGAGGTTCCCAGTTAGTTCCTTGGGCAGCTGAGGATTGGGAACCTGAAATGACCCTATCCTAGAGCAATACTGACGAATATCTTGCATATCATCATAGAATCTTCATCTGGTGATGGATAGAGATAGAGACAGAGACCCACACAGGAGCACTGGACTGAGCTCCCAAGGTCCCAAGGAGGAGCAGAAGGAGGGAGAACATGAGCAAAGAAGTCGGGACCACGAGGCGTGCATCCACCCACTGAGACAGAGGAGCTGATCTACGGGGAGCTCACCAAGGCCAGCTGGACTGTGACCGAAAAAGCATGGGATAAAATCGGACTCTC
Organism: Microtus oregoni; assembly: GCF_018167655.1. Taxonomy (NCBI): domain Eukaryota; kingdom Metazoa; phylum Chordata; class Mammalia; order Rodentia; family Cricetidae; genus Microtus; species Microtus oregoni. The sequence goes on from NW_024543059.1 coordinate 5,476,690, forward strand.
TGAACATGGCGAACAATGAGGGCTCATGAGACACCAAGGACAATGGCAGGGGGTTTTGATCCTACTTAATGTGCTGGCTTTGTGGGTGCCTAGCCAGTTTGGATGTTCACCTTTCTAGATATGGAAGGAGAGGACCTAGGACTTAACACAGGGCAGGGAACCCGGACTGCTCTGTGTACTGGAGAGGGAGGGGGAGAGGAGTGGGGGGAGGGGGAGAAGGGTGGGAGGAGGGGGAGAAGGGTGGGAGGAGGGGAAGGGAAATGGGAGGCTGGGAGGAGGTGGAAACTTGTTTTTTGTTTATGTTTTTTTTTCTTCTTTTCGCAATAAAAAAAAACTTAAGAGGAAATGATGTATATTCTTTCTATGTATATTCATTAAAAATAAAACAGTGGCTTAAATATCTAAAGAACTTTACAAAATATAAAAGCCTCAAAAATCTGTGATTCAAATGCATTGCAAAATTTCTTCCATTCTATAATAGTACACTGGATTCACTGTAAAAATACTGACTGAATCTAAATTTATCAGATATATATTTGATATCAGACGGTCTTAAAAGTCCAGTTATCTGTGGCAGTCATAATTAGTATAAAGATAATCAACTTTGGTTACAATGAATAATGCTTAGCATTGCACATTTTCCCTGTGACATTCCATTTGGGAATGGTGATGTTTGCTCACTGAGAAAGCATTAAAATAACTATAGGCCACATTTACTCTTTTGTTTATTAGCAATGAACTTGGAAACAAACGTTATTAAGAAATCATGCTCTATTTTATACTCTATTACAAATATAAATAAATAGACAAATTATCATGAGTGAAAAAATTCAGATACCAGAGAAGTTTCAGAAAGTCCAGGTAGTGATGGCAACCAAACTGGGCAGGAAAAACCCAAGGAGCAGAACGCAAATAAATATACATTAGGGAAGACATTGCACCTTTCTCAACCAACATTCTACCCTGTGAAGCTGTGGGGCTTGCTTTAGAGCAGACTTCATCAACAGGATTAAACCAAAGATTCAATTTCACTTTAATTGTATCTAATCCCAGAACACCAGGAAAATTTCAAAAGCAGTCCTGAAATGAACAGTCAGTACTGATATTAGTTTCACGCTTAACTGAAGCAGAAACAAGCTTGTCAATTAGTGGAGGCAAAAAGAAAAATTTCAGATTTCATTTAATTGAACTTTCAAAACTTAGAGTACAGCAATTACTTAATTAGATTATTCTTTTATTACTGTTTTGTGTGGTTTGAATGCCATTGGTAGCTCACTACTCCTATGATGTTTTGTGAATGAATTAATTTATACAAAATTTCATACTTGAGGTGTTTTCCTTGAGTTTCTACCTAAATACTGAGCATAAAATCACATAAGTATCAGTGTTGGAGGATTCAGTCACAAGAGGCTGGTATCACTTTTTGATTCTTATTATCATTACCTAAACTTCACATCAGAATTGAAAAAATAAATTTAACTCTACAGTTGGAACATATAATAGTATTTCTCAAATCAGGAACCCAATATTGATCCATAAATTGCAGAAACACACTTGGAATTGTGTTTACTAATCTTTTTTAAAAAACAGTGTGACAAGTAACAGTTTCAAAGCTATGCAACTTCTTTAGAAAACAAGACAATGACATCTAGTCAGCCACTGTAATTCTTTGACATTTAATAAAATAATATTTTTATACTCCACTAGTATTTAATGTGTATCTCTGCCTTTTTATGTGTGTCTAGCATGTATCAGTATCAAGGTTTGTGTCTGTGTGTGTGTGTGTGTGTGTGTGTTGTGTGTGTGTGTGCATTTATGTGAGATTACTGGAAATTTAGTTGAAAAGCCACTAATTTTGAACATATTACTACCTTAAATACATTATGCAATTTATATTACTGGATAATATAACAATATAATACCTTGGTAATCCAAATTTGAAATTCCAATATATTCAGTACTCTACTTGCCATCATTTTTTATTTCTTGTCATATTTTAGCCCCATTTTTGATTTGGTACTTTGTAGCATATATTTCAAATACTTCTGGAGAAACACACAGTCAAGAAAGTAGTGTTTTTGACTTGTCTTTCTCTGATTAAACAGCATAACCAAAGGCAACTTGGAGAAGAAATGGTTTTTTCAACTTACAGATTTCTGTCTTCTTATGTATGTCTTGAAGGGAAGTGAAAACAGTAACTTCAGGCAGGAACCTTGATGCAGAACTGAAGTAGAGGCTTCAGAGAAACATTGCATCCTGGCTTAGTGTTCATAGCTCACTAGGCTTGCTTTTTTTATATATAACTCAGGCCCACTTGTCCAATGTTGGCTTTTTCTCGTGGGTCTTTCCACATGAATTATTAATAAAGAAAATATACAACAGACATGCCCATAGGCTAAGTTTATAGAAGCATTTTTTTTCAATTAAGTTTTGCTGTTCCTTCATTTGCCTACATATGTGTCAAATGGACAAAAAAAAAAAAACAAATGTCTTCAGGCAAACTTGACACTACTACCTTACTATTAAACTGTAACCATCCCTTTCTTATTTATCTTCAAGATACCATACTACTATCAATACCACAACATAAAACACAGTCTAACTTTTAAAAGTCCCACAGTCTTTCAATTTTTAAACACTTCAAAAGTTTAAATAATGTAATTGTTTTATGATAATATAGTTGTGCATAATTATATTTAAATTATTTGCATTGGTCTTTTCTTTCTCTAAGAGTTAGCAGGCTTCAATAGCATAAGTATTTCAACAATGAACACACAGAATGTTGATAAGACGTGTCCCAGGGGACACACTCTGAATGTGCCTTGGTTCAGTGATCACAGAAGCTCTGAGGCCAGAAACTTTCATAAAAATGAGTAATAGCAAAAAGTTCCCTGTGCAGCCTAACTGGGAGGATGTTAAGTCTTCTCTCTTTCAAATTTGTTATTTTCACTTCATACAAGGCATTTGGTAATCTTAGGGCTATAATGGTGCAATACCAAAAAAATGGGATTAGATAAATTATTACCCAACCTACATGCTTGGGAAGATGAAATAATTACATAATATACATTATAATGTTTCCTACAGGTAGTAGGGAACAGGTAATATCAAATCATAGAGTTGTATGGCTGTGAATAGGCTATATTTGGAAGACATAAGGCAAAAACATATACACATTCTGCTGTGCATGTCATTTCATAGAAGAGGAAAGGCAAGGGGCTGGATCCCAGCAGCCCTAATAGCTAATCTAATTATACTGCTGTATGACACTGGGTGAATATCTTTGTCTGTCTAATTACAATGGCAATTAGATTCTATGTAGCTCATCAGTGAAGGATCCTAAATGAAAGAGTCATTTCATCACTGCACAAATGGAAACAACATTAATCAAAGGCAACACCACACAGGAACGCTGCAAAACACACAGATTATAGCAAGAAATAGTCAAACTTTTGGTGGTACCACTATATAAACTACCATAGATAAAGATAAATCAATGTATATACTGTGTAATACTCATTTTTTACTAATTAATATTATATTCCTGAGGTACAAATTAAATTCTGACTGCTGACTGATAAAACAAATACTAGCTCATTTTTATTAGGGAATTGAGTTTTCATTTTCTACTTCTTAACATTCCATCAAAAACCATAGACTTCAAGAATTATTCTTATTTTTTTCCTTCCTTCTTGCTTAAATGTCATAGAAAATATATACTGAAAACCCTTTAGCTGTCAAGAACTATTTCAGTTCATTCAAAAGCTCTGCTAGTAACAATAGATACCTTCATGTCAAAATTACCTTTATTGAAATATTTCCTCTTTCTTCTTTGATTCAAAAGCATGTTTTACAATGGCAGCACTACGCCTACATTAAGTAAAAACTTCAGGAAGTACAACTGAATAGCTTAATATGCTTTGTGGCAAAGTTCACACTTTCTTGAACCTTAGAAATGTCACCCTCTCTTGCAGTTTTCAAAAAGTGTCTCTTTACTTGAAATATAACAAAGCTTCAAAGGTTCTGGAGTCAGCCTCCAGGCTGCTATAATTGGAGGGTAGATATTTTCTCACTCATAATAGTCCTGAAAATAGAATAGAAAGAAGCTAGGTGGTCTTGACTGGACACTCAAGGAGAAGGCTTATGTGTTAATATGTCCTTGGTTGTGGATTAAGCATAAAATCACTTATTGTAGGAATACAATTTTGTTCAATGGGAACCTATGAATAACTTTAGATTTATTTAATCTAAATTTGTTTTTAATCAAGAAATTTAAACTTATAAGTGTTAACAAATTAATGGACCACTGTTACAGCATAAATTAATATTAATCACTTTGTAGAATGCAGAATACACACTGTGCTAGCTTACCAGAGATTCCCATCCCATTGCTTTCAAGGATGCTATTTTATGTGATTTCTGATAAATCAGAATGGAGCATTCATGGAAATTGTACTACATCTGAAATTGTTAAAGCCTGTGTTCTGAACAAAACCTTAACTGGTAAGAAAACTGTCGGAGACATCACGGAGAAAGTGACACATCATTACTGGAAGAGACAAGTTTGAAGATCTACAGGTACGGTACGCAAAGGTGTGACTTTCTCTCCCTTTCATTGTGCAAGTAATGAGAACACAACCACTAGGGGGAATAACTCTACACAGTGCCCTAAAGAACATTTGATCATGGATAGACGGCTCTTTGCTGTGGAACAATGCTCTTGTACATTGTAAAGATTTGTCACTCATATTGGTTTAATAAAATGCTGATTGGCCAGTAGCCAGGAAGTTATCAGACTAGGATAATTCTGAGAAGAAGGGAGATGCAGGAAAACTAATTGTGAAAGTCAAAAGTTGGATCATCGGCTGATTATCCTATACTTTACTCCTAATATCCACTAATGATTGTCTTCTGGGTCTGGGTTACCTCATTCAGAATGATTTTTTTTCTAGTGTCATCCATTTGCCTGAAAATTTCATGAGATCATTGTTTTTTACAGCTGAGTAATACTCCATTTTGTAAATCTACCACATTTTCCTTATCCATTCCACAGTTGGCAGGCAGCTATGTTGTTTTCAGGGTCTGGTTATTATGAATAATGCCACTTGAACATAGTTGAGCAAATGTTCTTCTGATATAATTGAGCCTCCTTTGGGTATATGCCCAAGGTAGGTATACTTGGATCTTGAGGTAGGTTGATTCCCAGCTTTCTGAGAAACCATCACATTAATTTCTGCATTCCCACCAGAAGTGGAAGAGTGTTTCGCTCACTCCACATTCTCTCCAACATAAGCTGTCATCAGTGTTTTTTATCTTAGCCATTCTGACGGGTGTAAGAGCTCCACAGAGACTACATAACAAGGAGGGCCCAAAGAGGAATGCATGGATTTCTGTGGGAAGGGTAAATAAAAGAGTTCTTCTGGGTAAACTGTGAGTGAAGAAGGTGGATGCAGGGATGGGAACTTGAGGGAGGATATTGGGTGTGCTATGTAGGAAGGTTGGGGGCAGTAGGGAGAGTAAAGAAAGAGATGTCTTTGTGGTGGTGGGCATTTCACAGCCAGGGAGAAGCCTAGAGCTAGGGAAACTCCCAGTAATCCACAACGATAACCCCAGATAAGACTCCTCACAATCGTGGACATGGTGCCTGAACTGGCCTTCCAGTATAAACAGATTGGTGAGTACCCTAATTGTCATCAGAGATACTCTATCCAGTAACTGATGGAAGCAGAGATTGACAGGCACAGATGAGTTCAGTCCCAGGAGTCTTGCTGATAAAAGGGAGGCAAAAGTGTACAAGTCAGCTGCGTCATGACAGGGGAACCCACAGGGACAACTGATCTGAGCTGGTGAGAACTAGTTGACCAACAGTTAGGGAGCCTCCTTGAGACTGACATAGACTCTCTTTATACCTGTGACAGTTCTGAGGCTTGTCAGGCTTCTAACAGAAAGATTAGGACCTGTCGCTGATGCTTAGGTGGCTTCTGGGAACTTTTTCCCCATGCTGGATTACCTTGACCAGCCTTTCAGCAAGGGGAGGAACTAGAATCTGCCTCAACTTTGTATAAGTTAATGGGAACTCCTCCTTTTTGAACGAAGACCTACGAGGAGTGGAAAGGTGGATAGGAAGCTGGGTAGATGGGAAGTGGCGGGGAGGGACTGGGAGGAGAGGAGGAGAGGAAACTGTAGTTGGTATGTAAAATAAATGAAAAAATGCGATTTAAATATAAAAAGTCAAATGTTGGGGAAGATTGCCGTATTGCTTTAGCTTTCAAGAGAGCAGATTGCAGTGTGAGTAGATGTTACATTGTGTCTGTGGAGAGAAGATCACTGAAGCACCTTGTCGTTTTCATTCTCCCTTTGTGGATTGCTACTTGTTTTCCTTTGTTTAACATCTGAAGGCAGCTGAGCATGGCAGGGAACATGTGTTATACCTTCCTGGTACTTAAGAGGCAAGGATAAAAGGCTGTGAGAAGGACTTCTGGATCACTGAAGTGCAATACTTTGTAGCAGCCTTCGCAACAGAGTAAGATCCGGTCTCGAAAAGGCAAAAATTGTCCTGAAACGTTTATTTATACAACTCAACATGATAGCTTTTTGTTATATTTAACATATATATTCTTTTATATCTTAAAACTATTTATATATGAAGTGAAATCCATATAAACTCTTATTATCTTCATACACCTAAAAACCTATAAACAACTATATGCAGTAGAAATATTTGTATTAAATATATATCTTATTTATGAAATCACATAAAACCCTACCTTCATAGAGTTCTAATTATCACAGGATAGGTACACCAAATAAGTGTGCCACCCAAATAGAAATAAGAAACACAATATTTTTGCTTCTACTTAGGTTTGATTATAAATTTAAGGAATGTTTAAATCAAAGCTTATATATTCACTCTGCCTAATATGCCATTTTAGAAGTTTTGAGTAACTATCTGATATTACGTATAATTTCAGCAAGAAAGTATATATAAAGAAAAATTGTATGCCTGCCAATATGAGAAAGTCTATTGTAACAGTCTAAGGACTTGAAGAACAATCATTATGTGACCAAAGTCACATTTCACCAGGGATATTTCCTAACATCACAAGATGTGACCCTTGTCTGTAGTAGAAGGAGCGGGGCCCCTTGTTTATCCTGGTCGCCTGGCTAGCTTATACCTGAAATCACTATACAGAAATTGTATTAATTAAAACACTGCCTGGCCCATTAGCTCTAGCCTCTTATTGGCTAACTCTCACATCTTTATCTAACCCATTTCTAATAATCTGTGTAGCACCATGAGGTCGTGGTTTACCAGGAAAGATTCTAACCGACGTCCGTCTCAGGCAGGAGCTTCATGGCATCTGCCTGTCTCTGCTTTCTTCCTCTCAGAATTCTGTTCTGTCTTCCCCGCCTACCTGAATTCTGCCCTATCAACTAGGCCAAGGCAGTTTTTTAATAACCAATGAAAGGAGCACATATGCAGAAGGGCCTCCTACACCATTTCCCCTTTTCTGTTTAAACAAAAAGGAAGGCTTTAACATAGTAAAATTACATACAACAAAACTGTTATCTAGCAAGAATTAGAGTTATAATATTTATATCTATTTTATCTTCTCACTCCTTGTCACCTGCGACAGGTGGGAGAGCTGCCCTTTCCCTCTCCAACCACAATACTCTAGAAAATGGGCACTGTACCTTACATGGGAGGCAGTAGAGCTGACCGTGTTCACAGGAGCACAGGGGAGCTGGCTGAGAGATGTGAGATGATAAGACAGTCCCTGCTGTCACCTGCCATGCAGTGACATGGATAAAGGAGAAATGCACTCTGTTAGACCCTGTTCCCACCCCGTACCAGATGAGAGGTGGGAAAGTCAGCCTTGAGGTCCCAAGAGTAGGAGAGATAGCCTGGTAGAGCTAACCCTGAGAGCATGAAAGACAGACAGCTGGCCATGCCCCATGGTGCTTGCTCCATAGGATGTGCTAGCTGGTTTGGGGCCAAAGATCTTGTCCCAATAATGATGATGAGGGAAAGGTGGCACGCTAATCAACCCCACTACCAGCCAGGCCCAGAACCAGGGCTATGAGCTGGTCCACCCTAATATCCATCCCATCTATGATCTTCTGGAGCATATGAAGCACTTGCAAGCATAGATGTATGGACTAGTGGGTACATTGTGTAACCCACTGTGTCACATTGTATCTTACATGGTGACATTTCTTTATTTTTTCTTTTAAATTTTATTTTTTGCGGGGGAGTTGCAGGAGCAGAGGGCAGATGTGAAGGGATGGGGAGATGAGTAAGATCATGATGCAGGATGTGAAACAAAAGTCAATGAAAATGTTTTTAAAAAATGAAAAATAAATTAACACTACTGTCTGAAATTCACATTTCTATTAATACCCTAAACAGTCATAAATGCAGGAAATGCTAATTATTGATTTTTATTTATTGAGCTCTACATTTTTCTCTGATCTCCTTCCTGCATTTCACCTCCCCTTCAACCTCCCCCCAAGGTCCCCATGCTCCTAATTTACTCAGGAGATCTTGTCTTTTTCTACTTTCCATGTAGATTAGATTCATGTATGTTTCTCTTAGAGTTCTCCTTGTGATTTAGAGGCTGGTTTTCTTTGCTTTATGTTTAAAAACCACTTATGAGTGAGTAGATGTGATAATTGTCTTTCTGGGCCTGGGTTACCTCACACAAAATGATGTTTTCTAACAGAAGACCACTTCCTAAATATAACCCCAGCAGCACAGACACTGAGAGAATCAATTATTAAACAGAACCTCCTGAAACTGAAAGGCTTCTGTGAAGCAAAGGACACAGTCAACAAGACAAAATGAAAGCCTACAGAATGGGAAAAGATCTTCACCAACCCCATATCAGACAGGTCTGATCTCCTAAATATACAAAGAACTCAAAAAATTGGTTATTAAAAGAACAAATAATCCAATAAAAAAAATTGAATACAGACCTAAACAGAGAACTCTCAACAGAGGAATCTAAAATGGCTGAAAGACACTTAAGGAAATGCTCAACGTCCTTAGTTACCAGAGTAATACAAATCAACACAACGTCTTAAACCTGTAAGAAAAACACTGATGACAACTTATGCTCGAGAGGTTGTGGGGTAAAGGGAGCATTCCTGCATTGCTACTGGGTGTGCAAACTGGTACAGCCCTTTGGATATCAGTATGGCGATTTCTCAGAAAATTAGGAAACAACCTCCCTTAAGACCAAGCAATACCACTTTTGGATATATATCCAAACGATTTTCAAATAATACCACAAGGAGATGTGCTCAACTATGTTCACAGCTGCTTTGTTTGTCATAGCCAGAACCTGGAAACAACCTAAATGCCCTTCAGCTGAAGAGTGGATAAGGCAATGTGGTACATTTACACAGCAGAAAAAAATAACGACATCTTGAAATTTGCAGGCAAATGCACGGAGCTAAAACAACCAACTTCTAGTGAGAACATTAAAAGTAGACTCAAAAGACACACCCTAAGGCTCCTGAGCAAAACTCCAAGACTTAAACTTGGGGTTTTGTATTTTCATTAATACCATTATTTATGTATGATCCTTCTTTCTACATTGGATTCCATTATCACACTGCTTTCTGGAAAACTATTCTGATTGTCTGTCTACGTGATTGTTACTATTAACAACACGTCTTTCGTAGCTACAGCACCAGATATTCAAGCCTCTTGATTAAATTGACATCAGAAGAGCACACACATGAAGTTATGCTTTACTGTGTTGTTTTAAACAGTCGGGTTATTTAACAAGATGACGCTCTAGGTCCTTTTTGCAGGGAGTTGCTTCATATATTGTTAACCCTATATTTAGCTTCCATAGTTCTTAAAATGCCATTGATCATGTCCAACAAGGCAGTGATGCCTGTGTGTCAGTTAGCACATGCTTCCAATTGGAGATCTTTGCATCTACTATTCATAATTCATTCTTTTGTGTGGAAATGTAGACTTGTATTGAAGTAAAATAGTGGAATAAAATGAAAAAGGAATTAGAAATTCTATGGAAGTAAAATTATGTTAATTATTTTTATTTTCATGCTTGGAAAGAAAACGTTTAAATAGCATCTGCCATGATCCAAGGCCTCCCAGCCTCCTCACTCGCCAGTGGTCACAAAGGACAGGCAGCTTCTGTAACACTCCTCATATCCAGGACTGTGATAATAACTCTCCACTTACACACACACGCACACACACATGACATTAAATTTGATCTTATATTTGTGTGTAGGTTAGTGAAGATTTGAAACAACACCAAGAAGCAGGTATCACTGTTTGCCTTATTTCATAAGTCTTCTTAGTAGCTGCCGTTCACATGCTGCCTTAGTAATGGATAAATGGGGCACCTTTGCTTCTTTACATTCATATCTTTTATCATGTGCTTGTAGTATACGACTAGCAAAACCTGGCTTGTGTGTGGCATAAAACTGTAGAAGAATCTCTTCCCATGGTGAAGTCTAGATGTGAAACAACAAATGAACACAGAAAAAAGGAAAGATTTGGGGAAGCCAAAAGGAAACTGTAGGCTTAACATCATGACTATAAAAAAAATAGATAATAACAAAATGCCTGTGTGAATATGACTGTCTTCTATATTTTACTAATATTATTATGTCAATTCAAAAAAAACTGAACAACTTTCGGTTGTTTCTAGTTAAACAAACTTAAGAAGTGTGGGCAATTTTCCCACTATGACAGTCAACGACAACACTAGAATTGTGTCCGCTTCCAGACTCCTTCCCCCACACACAGATTGCGAGTTTTGCCATTCTCTGACCCAGATTTGTTGCTGTTGTTGACCTTAATGAAATCCTGGTGTGAACACTGACTGCTTTGCCACTGACTCTGAATATCACATACTTTGTGAACAGCTCACCTGGCTGCTACTCAGAAATAAACAGAGCTGTTCTTGTTTGCAATCCCCTTTCTCAGCGAAAGTCACTACAAGAAAAATACTAGGCTAATGGGGATTTCTCCGTTGCTTAGGTTTCCTCAATCTGCCTGCAAACTCATCTGCAGAGCCATGCCAATCAATTATGACTTCATAGAGATTTGATGTCATTTCCACAGTAAACGTGTCAATGGCAAATAAAAGCCTATTAAATCCAGTTCTGTGGCATTTGATACATTGATTTCAGAAGAGACAGAGGTGACAGGCTTCTTGTTAACCCTTAGGTTACACATCTATCCATCCAAGGGAGCATGGTAGATAGACTAAAGAGTCCTGAACATTTAAATGAAAAGTTAAGATATCACTTAAAACTGTTAGAGCAATTCTTCAAACATTGACAAGGTTGTTTTTTGTTTTGTTTTTGTTTTTTGTAATCCTGGGTAGTTAATTGCATGAGATAAGGACTGACCAACTGCTGAAGACAGGTGGGAAAAATGAGTTTGAGTTGGTTAATGGGTGAAAGACTCTGAAAACCATTTTAAAAGTGGCCAAGAAGTGAAACAAAATTAGTTTTGCAGGGACCATCTTCTGTTATCATGATGTAGTTTTTCGGGATATAATTGTGGAGTGTTGGATGGGTTTTACTGGGTCTATGGGAGACACAACGATTACATGTAGCTTTGACCAGATGTCCTTACAGATAAGAACAAGCGTCCTTCTTCCATAGCCTTACTTAGCCTTACTTATCACACAACACTGTACTTCCTGACACCCTCATCCCTATCCATTATTGTTTAACTTTGTTTTCTGCTTCATTTTTTTCTTTGATGAATTCCAAGGAAATGGAGAGGAATAGTAGTTTCACAGTTTCTTGCTCCACTTGTCTGTCTTCTTGTTGGGATCAGAGGATTCTCTGAGCGAATGTGTGTTGTTGGCATTAACACAGCCTTATCAGGGACCTGAAGGTCTCAGACCCAAGGGAATAGCAAAGCCTTCCTCCAATCAGGTTCTAGAAAATAGCAAAGCCGTGCTCTGGCTAATGTGTGGATGTTGGCAGCGTGCTCAGAAAATGTCAACTCCGGTTTCTTCCTTCAGGATGTTTACAGTCTGAGAGAGCTTCCCTACGCAGACTCATTACTGAGATTAGCTAAATCAGCTTTCCTCTTGGATTGAACACAATAAACCTGCCTTCTTTATTCAGATGTTTGAAATAAATGCACGTGGTACGGGGGTACTATTGGTGTTGCTCCATTAGAACACCCTGCATACCTGGTCCCAGCTTTTCTGTACATGTGTCTGTCAGTTCTTCCTTCTCTACTGCCCCATGTAGGTCACTCCGGAAGCCAGACGGCAGCATTTCCCATGTTCTTCAGTACTAGATGCAGTGCTCTAACGGCTATGGCTTCGTATAAGTTGGTTGCTTACAGCTTACATGATCTCGGGAATGCACAAAGATGCTTATTTTCACATGCAATGAAACAGGAAACTTCAAGATTTTCATCAAAGAAGCTTAACTTTCAAAAGTGATGAATGAATGATTTTAAACCCCTTTTAAATATTGTTAGTTTACATTTATCTGATTATTATTTAAATTAATTTCCAGTATGACCTCGAGCATAAATAAAACATTTCTAAGTAAGCAATTCTATGCTTCTACTTTAAACTAAAGATTTTTTTTAAAAAAAAATGTGTACAAATTTAAAGCAATTATTTTTTCCTTTGAGTCCAATGAAGGCTGATTTTGCACTTTTTTATAACTTTGGGTTTTTTTCCAATTAATATTTTTATTTATTTATTTATTTAAGATTTCTGCCTCCTCCCCACCACCGCCTCCCATTTCCCTTCCCCTCCCCCAATCAAGTCCCCCTCCCTCGTCAGCCCGAAGAGCAATCAGGGTTCCCTGCCCTGTGAGAAGTCCAAGGACTACCCACCTCCATCCAGGTCTAGTAAGATGAGCATCCAAACTTCCTAGGCTCCCACAAAGCCAGTACGTGCAGTAGGATCAAAAACCCACTGCCATTGTTCTTGAGTTCTCAGTAGTCCTCATTGTCCGCTATGTTCATAGAGTCCGGTTTTATACCAGGCTTTTTCAGACCCAGGCCAGCTGGCCTTGGTGAGTTCCCGATAGAACACCTCCATTGTTTCAGTGTGTGGGTGCAGGACCGTGAGGGGTGCACCCATAACTTTGGTTTTGATCTCAGATAGGAGATAATGCCTCAAAGAAAAGAAGTCATGATTGTACTTAGCCATTCAGCCTGCATCTTCCTCTTCATTCCTGCAAAACTATTTCCAATAGAAAAACTATGCTATCTACCAAACCATGTTCCACTTAAGAAAAAAAATGAAACACACACACACACACACACACACACACACACACACTGAGATATGTCAAAGAATCCCAGAATGTACCTACTGTTTTATGAAAGTACAGGGGAAGTGCAAGTAAGTGGAAGTTAAGTCACAGAAAAAAGCCCGACTCAAATTTGATTGCTGACATAGAGATAGTTATGTGGGAGCTGCAGAGATGATCCAGCTTAAATAGGATCATCACACAGCCATGAAGGTCAGAGTTCAGATCCCCAGATCCTACATAGAGCCTACTGCAGTAGCATACACCTGTAATCCCAGCCCTCCCAAAGAGAAAGGTGAATTTCAGGAAACCCAGGAGTAGCATGCTCAATCCAGAGGTTGGTATAATGTCAGGACTGGCATCTGATTGTCCTCTGATCTTAAACTTGCCTTGGAAATATGTGCCCACACTGATACACAGGGATCTTCAGGTGCACGTAAACACACACATATGCACAGACACACACACACACACACACACACACACACACACACACACACACCAGATAATGAACTCAGGTCACAGGTGGTCAGGCTTAGTGGTCAGTGCTTTTACCCAATGAGTCATTGCAGCTCCCCCTTCTTCTCATTTTGCTAGACACTAGGTCTTTTCTAACTATTCCTTTTAAACATGCACATTCTTGTGATTTTATTCTGCTTAATTATTTTGCACTATATAAAATCTATTTCTATCTATCTATCTATCACTAATCCATTGTACGTTTGAGTGTGTATGTGTGTGCATGTTCTCATTTTTCTAAGAATAAGCTACTTAGACTTGTGTGTGCCATGGGGGCAGACATTTATCTATGTCTTTCCCTCTTCTCCTTATTCCTATGATATTGTTCTCCACTATAAAATTCAAAATAAGTGTCAAAATCTGACGAAGCAGTCATAATTTTGCAAATGAAGAACTTGAATTGAGTATTAATTTAAATTAGTAAAGACCAACGAAGCTGTACTATGATTGAAGATGAACATCTGAAGACAAACATAGTGTTGTCTAATTGGCACATCTAACACTTGCAGAAAGATTACAGCTCCTAGGGGACCTCTGCAGGATGTTTTATACACTCATATCTATGTGCAAACTTCTTCTTTTTGAAAATTCAAAACAAGAGCTTTGATTCATTTCTGTATGGCAAGTTTAATTCTACAGAAGAGTCAGGGGGATTGTCGCATAGCAGTTATTACAACTGGAGTTTTAAAATAGCATCGCAAAACTCTAGGGATTGTTCATTTACTCGCCCATTCCTCCTCTGTGTAAACCATGTGTTCCTGCCATGGGGTGAATGCAAGGGGAGTCCTGTAATGGACTTGAAGGTAAGTAGAACAGTCTGTGTGCTATAACGCCTTGAAAAAGTGAGAGATTTATCAATAATCCTAATCTGAGTTAAGGAGTGTTAAGAGTGTAAGATATTCATCATAGTGTGCATGGGGGACAAATAAGATTAAAGTCGGAGCTGTTTGGGCCCAGGTTTTATTAAAGGTTGATAGTTGGACATTTTCTCTGTCTTTCAAACATGGCAAAGTAAGGCCTTCCCTGTATTCCTACTTCCTTTTTTTCTTTCGGTGTCTTATTTGTCCCTTAACTTTGCCAGCACCTACATCGGTAAATTCCTTTTCATTTAAGCAGTCTTATTTGAACCTATTGTGAAGCATGCTTTGTCCTATGATGTTCTGGATATTATTTCCTAGTACAGGAACCTCACAAATAACAGTAACACTGTCATCTTAAGAAGGCCATTCTTGAAGAGGGCATAGCTTAGTATAGGTAAATATGACTAGCTCTTGTAGATGCAGATTCAATAATGTTAGACTTGTGGACTGCCTACTCCATCCACATAACCCTCATACAGAATGCAGCAACTAGAGTGGAAATATCTATTATGAATATATATATAACATGACTTAATTTTATTTTATTAAGACATTTTTGACTTTCTATTTTTATTTGTAGTATTTTTATTTGAAAGTTTTACACATTTATAAAATATACACTTTATGTTCAAGGGAACTTACTGTTTTATCCATTTTAATCTTTCTCAGAAATACTTTATGATTTAATTTTTATTATTTGAGGTTAATATGCTATTTTTAGTTTTTCAGCTAAGAAACCTTTAACAGCACAAAGGTATCTGCATGCAAATGGAATTTTCAATAATGAAACGTAGAATTATAGAAAAGAAATATATATGCAAAGGAAAAGGTAGAACAAAAATTAAGAATCAGGCAGAATTAGGGCACGGCACTATATCACATTTCTAAAGTAAAAAGACATTATTATTGTTATTTTCTACCTTTGTTGGGCTGTAAATGAAGACAGACACTTTTCACATAACTTCTTCTAAATCATGCTAAGAAATTTAAATATCACTACTTATAAAAATAAATTCACACATGACTAAAATGCAGGATGTATATAATTTCTAGCTATACGGAAAGACAATTTTAAAAAAAGGATTTGAAGGTAAACTGAATATCATAAATAGCCAATTCCATTTTCCTATGTTCATTTCTTCATATCAGATCCTGTCATTTGTTACACCTAGGTTTGAAATATCAGTGGTAAAATAAACAACAAAGAGATATTAGCCTGGTAGGTGAATAGGGTGAGGGAAGGGGTTAGTCACTTAGACGTGGAAAATATACATCTATATTACGACAAGAAATGAAGGGAAAACACATTTGTGCTAGATGACAATGAAGAAGAAGAGGAAGAAGAAGAAGAGGAGGAGGAGGAGGAGAAGGAGGAGGAGGAGAAAAGGACAAGGGAAGAAGAGGATGAGGAGGAAGATAAATTATGATGATTTGGATGGGCAAAGCAGATAGCTCACAGGTAAAATCACTTTAAGCCAAACCCTGAGTTAAATTCATCAGAACTCACATGATGCAAGAAGAGCACCTACTCCAACAAGTTGTCCTCTGAGCAGCAATTGGGTGCCCATGTATATGTATGGGCGTATAAAGAAATTAGCAAGTGCAACAACACTTTACAAAGCAGGATTAGTACCATTGTGAGTTTCCAAAAATCAAAGTAGAGGGCAATCCCACACAGCAGACTCACTGGTGGGCCATGGCACTACCAGGTAGGTATCTATCTCAACACAAGGAAATCTGATAATTGTCTAAGATTTAGAGATCACATTGTAAGATGATGATAATGTGGAGAACATGGTCTTTCTTAATGTACAGACTGTTCTAGATTTCTATGTGATGTTCACTTAGTAAAAGCAGGAAGTAAGTACCACTCCCTGTTCAAAAAAACAAATGAAACAAAAAACAAACTACCATTGATAGGAGTGGCAACAGGGTGGAAAGCCACCTCTCAGAAATCTCCACTAGGATTATATCCATTTAACCCTCTTTATATTGTGTAAAGTAAGCTGTCCATACCACCCTGGAGTAAAGAAGCAGGACACGGTGAGGACCCCAGAGTCTAGGTTTCACCATTGGTAAATTTCACCCACAGGTGAGAGCAGATGCTCAGAAAGGCTGAAATGCTCCCAGGGTCACTGAACAAGGGAAGCGTGAATACCCCAGTGACTATTTCAACACCATTCTTTAAGCAGAAGGTAATAAAAGCACATAACCCTGTATCGTGGTTTCTGTTCTGCTACGTCAGCTTATCACAAATTTCTCCAGTTTTCTCCTCTCTGGTACTAAAGGAATTAAGATAGCAGAGTGTTCAACAAGTCTTATCTTTCATGAAGTCTCACTTTGACTTACTAATAAGTGTCTTTTCTCTTAAGCTGTCAGCAAAATATAAGTAAAATAAATTGATCTCACAGGCATAAAAATTTCCCATTAGTCCATTAGCTAAAATACATTCTAACCAGACAGTAAAATCAGAAGTATGTTTGAAGGAGCAAATACACTTTAAAAATTTAGCTTGAAGGATTAATTTTAATGATAATCACATTTTCATTATAGATAATAAAGTGATTAACATTCTTGAGTCACAATAAAAATGATAAGCATTATACTTTAAATACTTGTTGTAAAGTAATTATTGGCCTCTGGCATTTTCTATTAATTCTCTGACTTATAAAAAAAATGATGAGGATTTTGTTTGAATCAAGCATTTATTTTTTTTTACAGACAACAGAAGAAAATAATAACATAGTGGCTCTAAAACCTGTTGAGTGTTCTGAATACTCTTCAGACATTCTTGTGGGGAAATTATAAGACAGAACTGTTAAAATTCATATGTGAATGTCCCAACTCCTAGGGAGTAGGAAGGCGACTATATTTGGAGAAAGGAACTTTAAAGAGAGAGATTGTGGTGAGACAGAGGTGACATCATCTGAGCTGACTGATGGCCTCGTGGGAAAATGAGAGTGGGACGCAAAGGAAGATACCAGGGGAACTTGTGCATGAAATGAATGGAAACATGGCCATCTAGAAACAAGGAGAGTCATCTCAAAGAAGCCAATCCAGGCAGGCTGAGCATGGGCTTTTGATTCTCCAGATAGGAGAGAAGAAATACCTGTTGTCAAAGTCATTCAAAATGGTGTTGTATTATGAAAGTCCTCAAAAGCTAATATTCTTATTATTTACCTATTAGCTATTTTTCAAATAATAGATGGAAAGTGTGATCATCTGGTTCACTTTGAGGAACTAGATTCTCGATAATCTAATTTTAATGATTAATTCAATTTTGATGTTCCAAGTAAAAGATACACAATAATTATTCAGATAAAAAGGTATACAACTCAATTAACTTCAGTGTCAATAGAGTCGTTTGAAACTGAAGAAGTGAAGTTTCACATTGAAACTGATTCTTTCACTATTAATATATGATCACGTACCTATCCACCCCAAAATGAATAGTCCATGACAGAGTTAAAACTAGAAAATCTATTAGCTTTATATCTTCTTTAATAACTTGTATTCATTGCCTGGATGCAGAGCATAAGCCCATATCTCTGTCTCTCTCAAAGACACATACACACAAATCATAAAAACAGAAAGAAAAGTAAAGAAGATATGGAATACAAAAGGGAGAAGGGATTAGGAAAGGGAGGGAGAAAGACAATGCAAGAAAGAAAAAGAGAAAGGGAAAAAGAAAAAAGAAGGAATAAAGTAAGAAAGACAGACAGGGAAGAAGGAAGAGAGAAAGAGTCCTAGGAGAGAGAAACAGAATCATTTGGGCAGAGAAGCTTAATCTTTTTTTTTTTTTTTTTTGGTTTTTCGAGTCAGGGTTTCTCTGTGGCTTTGGAGCCTATCCTGGAACTAGCTCTGTAGACCAGGCTGGTCTCGAACTCACAAAGATCCGCCCGCCTCTGCCTCCCGAGTGCTGGGATTAAAGGCGTGCGCCACCATCGCCCGGCAAGAAGCTTAATCTTTTAAAAGTACTTTTTTTTCCCAAAATATTTACTCATAAATTGTACAGAAATCATCTAGGCTAAGAGTACCATATGTGGTCATGGTCAATTATTAAACAGAAGAATTTTTAAAAAAATATGGTTACCAAACTAGAGTTAAAATAGCAGGGAAAATTAAGATACAAACTACCTAACTGGAACTTGGTGAGAACCACAGTTCAAAAGATGTGACTTCCAGGGGAAAAAAACATGAGAATCAAATAAGACAAACATTCTTTATACCTTGTAGAACTAAGCGTCTCTTCACACGTGTTTGCAAGCCCTCTCTGGGGACATTTTTGTCTTGACCATGTGGTTGCAATCCTGTAACACTGTATGGTGTGTGTGTGTGTAAACAAAGGATTTTTTGTGTGCATGTATGTTCATGTGTATGAGTGTGTGTGTTGTGTGTTTGTATGTGCACATTCATAGACAATAAGCTAATGATTACAGTCTTTGCCATCCCCATGAAGAAAGAGCAAGGTTGATTGTCATAAACAGTGATTTAATGAGTTATATAATTTCTTAGTAAAGGGGCTTCCATCTCGTCATTATTTTTATTCTGTAAACACAACAAGTATAGGTATTGTCTGAGCAGCAAACTAAAGCTATGAGAAAAGGAGTTTATATGTCCCTAGAAATTTGAGAGGAATGGTATGTTTCCTGCCATTAGGGCTCAAGGCAAGAAAAAATCCACAACTTTTATTAACATTAATTTCCATAGAGAGACTACATATTCATATATATAACAAATTTATATGATATGCATACTGTCTATAAAATTGATTATATAATATATAAATAGCATATATATTTATAAAATAACATTATAGATGATAGAGATAGATAGATAGATAGATGATAGATAGATAGATAGATAGATAGATAGATAGAGGAGAGAGATTTTGTGTGGGTGTTATCTTCCTATGATGTGACAACAGCCCTTAATCTGGCCTCCTCTGAACTGTTGGCTCTCTTTGACTTCAGTAGTAGAGGATATTCTTCAAGGATGTACCTTGCTTGTCTGTAAGCCAAGACAGAAAGATGACTTAAATTTTGAAATCTCTCTATCAGGAAGTTTTCACAACAACTCAAGAAGTCACTATGCAATATCAACCCTTGACTGTGGACTTAAAATTCCCGGGAAGCAGCTTTCCTCCTGCACAGGGAGCACATTCAGGTTTAAACTCAAATCTCTCCCTCTCCTTATTAGCAGCTGCGGTAACAATTCTATACATATCTCAGAAATCCACATTCATTGCTTATAGATCAACCTTTTATCTATATTTGCCACTCTTCTCTACTTGATTCTTCTCTTCTACTTCCTTAGATGTCTTCCCTAGTAAACAACTGAGCCTAAACACTTGATAGAGATGTTTTTAGAAAATTTCATATTAGGACTGTGAAAATTATATTAAACTATCTTGGCGTTAAGCAAGGAAAAGAATTGGTATAATTCAAAGTGTCAGCATGACCCAGCTGGTGCTTGCCTTAAAAGACAACTCCACAGACACAAGTTTCTATGTATTTTAATCAAATTAAATTAAAAAAATGAAAAATGAATGGTAGAATCTTTCAACCTTGTCTCGAATATATTTTCAATCACTTTTCTACTTTGGTGGTAAGTGATTCAAGAAATAAAGAGTGTTGCTCTGAACCTTGAAATAATGTGCCACTTCGGTCTGACTAGGATGTACCACATAGCTCTATAATCCCAGTTCCCACTGACTCCCCTCTGCAGCGCACCGCGCCCCCATGTCTGCTCTCTGTGCGCTGGCACCCAGTTCGCGAGCTTCGGGCAAGGGGGCTGGAGGTTAAAATACAGATAGACGCACACAGACAGAGAGACAGCAACATGGGTCATCCTTGAATTCCCCAAGATTGTCCCCTTTATAGTGTCCAGGGGCAAATTATATAGACATAGCCACGCCTTAGCCAAACCCACCAGAAACCAATCTCTTGCCATCAGGAACTCCTGAAGGTCTCGTGCTCAGAACAGCTGTAGGCACTCAGATCAGCGGATTACAAGAAATTCAAGATCTGGGGTCTCACTACTCCCAACACCCTTCCTCCCATTCTTTTCCCTTCCCTTCCCTTCCCCACCCCATCCACTCCTCAGTAGGGGTAAGGCACATTGCTTTGGGGAAGGTCCATGACCCTCCCTACTATGTCTAGACTGATCAAGGTATCCATCAAAAGAGAACGGGTTCCCAAACAATACAAGCAGTAGGGGAAAATTCTGGTGCCACTGCCAGTGACCCTCAGTCTGCCCCAACCATATATTGCCATTCACAATGTGTCTAGTTTGGTCCTATTCTGGTTCCTTCCCTGTCCAGATGGAGTTGGTGAGCTCCCATTGGCTAAGATAAACTGTTTCTGTGGGTGTCCCCATCATGATCTTGACCTTGTTGTTCATATTCTCACTCCTCTCACTCTTCAACTGGACTTTCGTTATTGGCAGATGATATGATAATATACCTAAGTGACCCCAAAAATTCTACAAGGGAACTCATAGAGCTGATAAACCTTCAGTGATGTGGCAGGATACAAGATCAACTCAAAAAAAAATTGCTAGCCCTCCTATATACAAATGATAAAGAAGCTGAGAAAGAAATCAGAGAAATATCACCATTCACAATAGCCACAAATAACATAAAATACCTTGGGGTAATACTCACCAAAGAGGTGAAAAAGCTGTTCAATAAGAACTTTAAGTTTTTGAAGAAAGAAATTAAAGAAGATACCAGAAAATCTAAATAACTTCTATGCCCTTGAATAGGTAGGACCAATATAATAAAAATGGCAATCCTACTAAAAGCAATCTACAGATTCAATGAAATCTCCATCAAAATCCCAACACAATTCTTTACAGACCTTGAAAGAACAATAATCAACTTCATATGGAAACCAAAAAAATTAGGATAGCCGAAAGAATCTGTACAATAAAAAAAACCTTCCGGAGGCATCACTATCCCTGACATCAAGCTCTTATTGTAGGGCTACAGTAATGTAAACAGCTTTGTATTGGCATAAAAACAGACAGGTTGACCAATGGAATAGAATTGAAGACCCAGATATTAATCCTCACACCTATGAATACCTGATTTTGGACAAAGAATCTAAAATTATACAATGGGAAAAAGAAAGCCTTTTCAACAAGAGGTGCCGACATAACTGGATATCAACATGTGGAGAATGAAAATAGATACATATCTACTGTCATGCACAAAACTCAAATTTATTTCTTTATTTTAAAATGTAAACAATAATTGACTTAATACTAAGTGAATATATTCATGTTTAGAATCTTAGCCAGGTGGTGGTGGGTTAATCCCAGCACTCAGCAGAGGTGGGCAGATCTCTGTGAGTTCAAGGCCAGCCTGGTCTACAAGAGCTAGTTCCAGGACAGGCTGCAAAGCAACAGAAAAACCCTGTCTCGGGAGAAGAAGGAGGAGGAGGAGGAGGAGGAGGAGGAGGAGGAGGAGGAGGAGAAGAAGAAGAAGAAGAAGAAGAAGAAGAAGAAGAAGAAGAAGAAGAAGCTTTAGAACTTTAACTTTCTGGATCCATTCATAATTGTCTCCTTTC
Organism: Microtus oregoni; assembly: GCF_018167655.1. Lineage (NCBI taxonomy): Eukaryota > Metazoa > Chordata > Mammalia > Rodentia > Cricetidae > Microtus > Microtus oregoni. Next base: position 5,498,921 of record NW_024543059.1, read on the forward strand.
CCCAATCACCTTCTTTTTCTTTTTTCTTTCTTTCTTTTTTTTTTTTTTTTGAGACAGGGTTTCTCTGTAGCACCTTCTTTTTCTTAAAGTCACCATTTCTCCTTCCTCAGCCTTCCTGATTTCCTCCAAGCCCCTATCATCCTATTCTAACTGTTCCACCCATGGACTTCACTGTCAACACTCTTCAGCTGGAAATTTATACCTGCCTCATGCTTCCCTAGCATACATCCTCTGCTTCAGCTTATGTAGCATGGCATCAATTCTTCATCTTCAAATTTTTATTTTTCTGACTGATATTCCTTGTTTCACAGTGAAGGTTGTTAAGACCACAGCAGAAAGTGATATCTACCATAGAAAGACATCTACTGCTGTGGGAACTCCTTTAGCCAATAGCCTTTGAGATAGCAGCCCGCTTGGCTGTGATCTCATCCTCTAAATGCTGATGTAAAGCACACACTTCCTTTCCCTTCTGGCTGCGGGATTCGGTTGCTGTTCTCCGATCATGCAGAGGACTATGATCTGGGAGTCTACCCCTAAATAACTAACCCTTTATTATGCTAAATTCTGAGCTAGTGTAGAATTTCTTTTTAGCATCCATCTTCAATCTCCCATTCTGTTTTTGCTTGTAATATGGGAAACCATCACCACTGGATAATTATGTTAATGCTAGAATAAGTCTAGGTTCATAGTTGGCACTCAAAATCGGGCATGTGTTTTACATGGAAATATCAACTTTTTTGTGAAAAAGATGTGTATATATTTTTTAAAAAATTAGTAGTAATATTAAAGAAATTAGTGTGTATACATTTTTCAAGAAATTAGCAGTAATTTTTATATTATACCACATAATATGTGTAAATGTAATATGTATAATATAATTATAATCATTATCTATCATATATCTTCTATTTATATAGTTATCCAGCTACTTATATCTCTAGCATCTATTCTTTTTTCTCTTGCATTCTCTCATTCTCTTTCTCTCTTCTTATCTATTTATCTTTTACCAGAAGAGAGAATCGATGAGGCGAAGCACTGGGCTTCATGGCGCTCTAACACTGGTCTATCTATGTCTCCTCCTAGTAGGGAACCCTTATGAAAATCACTTATTCTTTTCTTTGTAAAGGAAAGACAAGATTTGTAAGACTCTCAGAATATATTACTTGGGAATTTGCGATTATAGTAAAAGTAATATACAGGCATATAAATGTTTTTCATACATTGGTACTTCAACAGCAAACTTTGACTCATAAAAGACAGATATTGAACTTATTTTTATAAAAGAGAGAAAGATGGGTATTTATAAATAAAAAAAAAAAAGAGCCACAATGAAGAGGAGGAGGCACCAAACAAACGCCTTCAAAAATCACAAGTTTGATGTGTGTCTTCAGTAGTCCCTCAAAATCTGACCGCCAGATTTTCATGCAAATGTTGTAATTTTGTTATTCAAAATTACATATAGCTGTATGTATGTTCATCTCTATGTGTCTGTGTACATGTATGCAAGAGCATAATGTACACTGGTGCTTTGATGCATGGGTGGAGGTCAGAAAAAAACATTGAGGGATGATTCTTGCCTTCATCCTTTTCAGAGACAGAGAGTATCTGGTTTATTATTGTCTATACCAGGTTAACTGCCCCGTGAGCTTGCATGAATTATCCTGACCTCACTTTCCATCTCATCATAGAACACTATGATTATAGATTCTTAATACATGCTGGATGTGGGCGTTAGGATTCAAACGTAAATCCAAGCACTTACACAGCAAGCACGCTAGCCCCTGAGTCATCTCCTCCATCCTAAAATGTTCCTTTATAATAGCTTTCGTGCTTGGCTCAATGACTCAATGTCACATCACCTGGATTCCAAATACACTTCCTCGTGTTTTTCATTTTTCATCTAAAAAGATTTGATGCCGTTTATAGCATCACCTTTTCTTCTGGCCATTTATTTTTCATTTCGTGACAAGCTCGTGCTAAATCTGTAAATGAGCTCAGAGAATACCTTCCTTTAGCAGAACTCTTTATCTTCTTTCTTGTGCTCTCGCTTCATGCTGGGATGGCTTGGGCCCTGTCTACACGCTATTTTTCTTCTCAAGCAAGCTCTGCAAGAGACTGAAGGAACAATTTTAAAAGACAAAGTAGAATCGCTTTTGATTTATAGGAAGCCTTTGACTAAATTTAATCATCACAATATTTCCATGAACAAATGCCTGCTGTCTGCCAGGTCCCACACTGGGTCTTTTAACCATGTTAAGAGCTATGTCTCCCCGAAATTCATATGTTGAAATCTGAGGCTCAGAATTTGCAAATGTGTTGATATTTGAGGATGGCACTCGAAGGCAGATTTGGCCTTAGTGTAGCCTGACTTAAAAGTCTTTAACAGACAAAGTCACAAAAAAGGAAAAAGCACAGAGGGAGCGCCATGGAAAGGAAGTGGTAAAAACAAAGTCTCTGCAGTCCCAGGGGAGGACCTCACAATATACTAACGACACTGATGACTCCAGCGGGTACTTTGACCCTCCAAAAATGTGAAGAAACCGATTTTTATTGCTTTTCAAACAAACTGTGGTACTTAGCTATGAACAGCTTAGGAAAACAATGGTTGTGCATAATTGGAAATCCTGTGGGAAACAAGTATATATCACCATCTCGGTTTTATAGCAAGTGAGAATCTGGAGAGATGGCTCAGTGGTTGAGAGCACAGGTTGCTCTTCCAGGGCATCCAGGTGCCCTTCCCAGCATCTTCATGGCAGATCATGACCATCTGCAATTCTAGTTTAAGGGAACTTGATGCCTTTTCATAGCCTCTATGTATACACGACATGCATATGATACACATCATACATGTAGGCAAAATACATAAAGTAAATATTTTCTTAAAAAAATTAGAAAAAATAAAAGCAAAGACTCATTGGAAACTTTGGCTTCTAGTTACCCATTTAGTTTTAATCTGAACTAATATTATTATCCTGTTCTTCCTCACGACAAAATATCAAGGTAAATGAGGTAATTTTTGCCACTGGGTTCTGAACTCTGTAGGAGAAAAAATGCTAAAATAAATTTATAGTCACATTATATTTTCTTTAATAAATATTTGATTGGATGTGCATAGTATCACCATGATTTCTTAAGAGATTTAGAAGTAGAGCCGAGAAAAGAATCTATGCTTCAAACCGTCAGAATCCCAGAAGATGGGTTAAGAATTGTAATAAATAACTTGACCCATTTCCGATTTTAAGGGCAGGCATAAAATAACCATTCATATGCAAGAAAACGTTTTCCCCATAGTACATCTGAGCAGTATTACTGTCAAGCCTCCTACTTATTTAGAAATACCTCTAAGTTGAATTAAGTGAGCATGAAAGAATCTCAGACATGTGCAAAATATACAACTATTAAGCTGTTCATGTTCCCATGTCCCTGGTAAATGCTTTATAAAGCTATCCAAGAAGCCACACTGTGAACCAAGGAAAAGCTTTGGATTCCAAAAAACATGAAATTTATTATTTTCTTCTAATTATGATCCAAGCCAAACTACTAACTTCTCTGTGCTGTTAGTCTGCCCCCTCATGAGTGGGAATATTACTTGTTTAGCCTGACGATTTGCTGTGAACAGTACTAAGTATTAAGCTGGCGATATTCCTCAGTGGATCGAAACATTGGCTGCACTCCCAGAGGATCCAGGTTTGATTTCCGGCACCAGCATGGTGGCTTCCAACCATTCACTTCTCAAGTTCCAGGGGATTGGATACCCTCTTCAGGCTTCAGTGAGACCAGGCCATGCAGATGCAATACAGACGTATATGCAGGCAAAACTAGTCACATAAATAAAATTCAAATAAATAAATAGAACACATTGGGATCCAGTCACAAACTGAATTCTAGAAAGCAATTGCCAAATGTTATATGTGGCTGGGATATAAAATGTGTATCAAATAGACACAGCAATAAAATAAATTTAAGGATATTAAAGATGCATTGAAAGTTATATATGTTATCTACTTTTTATCCGTGGTGGCTTCCTAATGAATAGATGCTAGTAATACTAAAATGAGAAACCTGGAAACCAGAGAAGCTCTGGCTGGGCAAGTCCAGTGGCTCTCTCTGAAATTGCAGGCAAAGGACTCTGTCCTTGCTGTTCTCAACAGGTGGCCAAGCAAATTATTTAAAAAAAAAACAAAACATTTTACTCAATTTACAAATTTTAGTCATTTGTGTTAAATAGTGGTGATGATATTTGCTTCTTTCTTACATGTCAATGCGTCAGCCTATTAATATTTTATATAGAACTTGTCTTCTTGGAGCTGGATCATAGAAACCACTAGCCTGGGGATAGAAATGACTTTTGAGAAATCAAAGACAGCAACTAGTTTTTACATGTTTGTTCTCCAATATATATTTTCGTTTGAATCATGTCCTCTCTTCCAGATCTCTGTGATGAGTTAGCAGGCACAGCTGAGGAGTATTGGCCAGCATTCCCGCTAGCGTTGTATGCTCGGGAAACGCGGCATGGTACGGTAAAGGTCGTGGATAACTGCCCTGCGGACTGTGGACGTGACTGCTAATAACCAGGACTCCCCAAATCAGTTGTGAGTGAGAGGTCACCCACTTAGTGGTACTTCCTTTAGCTACTTTCCTCCATGTTACTTTGTTTTCCGTCTCTCCCTTCCAGTGACTTGCATTTGATTTACCTCGTTCTAACTTTTTGGCTGGGTTTTCCAATCGGGTCATCTACATGGATTGGTTTATTTTCTGCCAACTCTCAATTTCATTTTTGGCTTGTAGGCTCGTTTTGATGTTGTTTTTCTCCGTGTTCCTGCACTATAGGCTGAACTTAAATATACGGATGTATCTGTGAGGCAGCCATTATTTTGTGTCTCATCGAGTTTTCTATGGGCAACACGTTTCGTAAATTCTAGGGTATATGTTTTGATTTTATATTATGACTGAAATGAAGATGCATCTCGTATGGATGGCAGGAATGGGCTTCATTGCTGCCTTTTGATGCTAAATGAATAGAGCAGCCCTATGCGCTGAGCTCAGAGCCTCTTCGTTTCAAGATGGGTAGCCTGCCAGTGGTTCTCAGGTTTTGTGAGGGTTCTAGCGCCACCTACAGGAATCTGCAGCACAAATCATCCCTGCCTTTCCATCCACTCAAAGCATCCTAGGCAATTAATTCTACAGGGAAGCTGCCACCAGGCGTCTGAGGTAGACATTCAGGGGAAGTCTCCTGTTCCGTTCGCCTAAAAGCCTGAGTTTTGTTTCCCATCCCATGTGTTTCATTTCAGTTTCTATTGCAAGTGCTTTGAAAACCACAGTTACACTTTTAAAAAATATGACACCTAGAATATTATCCTTGCCTTTTAAGTTCCCTGCTTAACGTTATTCTCTTCTTTTTTTGAATCATTTTCATTATAAATAATGAGGTTATCAGTGTTTAATTCCCCTCCATACACACATACCGTACACAGAGACACACACAAGCACACACAGGGAGAGAGAGAGAGACACAGAGAGAGAGACAGAGAGAGAGAGACACAGAGAGAGAGACAGAGAGAGAGAGAGAGAGAGAGAGAGAGAGAGATTCTTTAGCTCATAAGTAAAGATGTGAATATCAGACCACAGTGTTCTCTATCTAATTATCTCTCCTGAGGACTTTGGTTCTAACTCCAGAAGAACATTTGACCTCCTACTTCCCACCCTAAGAGTCTTTTCTCTAGCAGATATGGAACCTGTACCTAATGTTGGCTAATAGTATTCTACCAAGTGGCACTTGAGGAAGTCTATGAAAATATTCTATTGAATTGGATTCCCAGTGTTGCTTTTTGCATTATTCTCCTGAGGTTCAAACAAACAGCCATCTAAAAAGAATTAAGACACACTCAGAGAGGGCAGAGGCAAGATGGCTCCTTCCAGACAAAAAAGTAACAAGGCAGGGCAGAGATAAGAGACTCTCCACCAACGCAGAGTCCTCTCAAGACTGGAAGAGGCTCTCCAGCTGGAAAGCTCTTAAGCTAAATCAGACAGCAAAAGGTCACCACTGACATAAAGGGAATCTATTCTAACATCATCTTTTAAAAAACATTTCTTAGTCTTAATAAGAAACCACTTCAAACCTCTTAGCAACTAACTCTGTTTCAAGTGTAAATTGAAGAACGAGTCAGAAACACTCCTTGGACGTTAAGTTCTTAGTTTTGAATTTTATCAACTTACTTTTTTAATGTATAAAGCGTCTTGGGATTTTAATTTTATGTTTCAATTAATTTTTGAAGAGAGGTAAAAAGAAGACTCATAAACATTAGAGGAACATTTTGATACATTACACTGAGGAGTGCTTGAATAAGGTAAAACATGAATTCTGAAAGTGTTTAGAGTTCAATTTTTGGTGCTTATTAATTGAAGACAATATGTTTCAAAACACTACATATTTTGAAGACTTTTAAGTTAAAAATATTTCTCTTATTTTTGACATTATAGTATAATTGTATTGCTTTCCCTTTTCTTCCTCCAAGATACAACATAAAGATATATGCTGATGTTAGTATTGAGAAGGATTTGGAGTTAGAAATATTTGATTCAAAAGAAAATAGTTATAAGATCATTGCAACAATAAACCTAAAATTACAAAGAATCTCAACTTCGATTACCAGTGCAACAATACAGAGAGAAGAACACTGGACACATATGTAAAATACTAATTACATGTGCTTACCCAATTTAAACATAGATTCCACAGGGAAAATTGAAGGAAAGGGATTTTCTAACAGTTTTCTTCAATATTTTGACATAAATAATTTCCTACATGATGGTTCAATGTATGGATAATGCAATTTGTCAAGAATACAAATTTATTGGCCAAAATCTAGAAATTAGAAGTACTTATCAAAATAATAGATACATTATATGAGCAGTTAGTGTGCATAACAGCAAGAAATGATTTCAGTGAAAATCTTCACACACAGCAGGGCTATTTTTTCAGTCATTGACTTTTCAGTAGTTGAGGACATACTTTACTTTTGTCAAAATGGGTCTAGATATAGACATGCAATATTGGAGTGGCAAAATATCTAAGAAAATACATTTCCTTTCTTGTAAAACTTCTATGTTTGAGCCCAAGTCAAGGATGCTATTGGCCTGAGAGAAGAAAAACTGGACCATTGGAGCATGTTGTCTGGACTCTGAATATCAAAGCTGCCACACACCCCACTCCGGTGTCTGCGCTCAGTGCGCTATTACCCAGTTCGCGAGTTTTGGGCAAGGGGGCTGGAGGTTAAAATACACAAACAGACGCAGACAGAGAGACAGAGACATGGGTCATCCTTGAATTCCCCAAGAATGCCCCATTTATTCTGTTCAGGGGCAAATTATATAGAGATAGCCACGCCCCAGCCAAACCCACCAGAACCCACTCTCCTGCCATGAGGAACTCCTGAAGGTCTCGTGCTCAGAGCAGCTGTAGGCACTCAGATCACGGGATTACAAGAAATTCAGGATCTGGGGTCTCACTGCTCCCAACACAGGAACACAGATTAATATCTGCATCGCGCATCATCCTGTCATTTTTTTCCCTCACTGCCTGTCCTCGTCCCTGGCATGCACTTAAATCTAAAATAAGATTCTCCAATGAGGCCTTACGTCTTATATGTTAGGGCAGTCTGAAAGGCAGTCAATATGGCTTTGCTGAAGTAGACAGATGCTGGGCGGGGAGTCCTATGAGTTCACTCTTCCCTTGGTGACATTTTGAGGGACCCAAATGCAGTTTTCTCAAGAGTCAGAGGAAATGCTTCTCTGAAGGCATGGAAAATAAAGAAGTGAGAGTTGAGAAAAGCAAAGCACATTTTCCTGATCTTTACTAAAATGTGCGTTTTCTCAGGGGGCTATGCCTTTTAGCGCTTGCAGGTGTTAGCCAGTGACAGTCTGAAGACACCAGACAGCGATGATCCATTAGCAGTAAAGCAAGCTGTACAGGAGCCGCGACGGAGTGATGGGTGGAACGAGTCATTGCATACCATTCACAACCTTCCCCAAAGCAGAGAAAAACTCAAGATGTGAGATCATTTGAGAAGACATATTTCTTGAATAAAGGCTTCATATCAAACAATCCATCAGGCCGGGCGGTGGTGGTGCATGCCTTTAATCCCAGCACTCAGGAGGCAGAGACAGGTGGATCTCTGTGAGTTCGAGGCCAGCCTGGTCTAAAAGAGCTAGTTCCAGGACAGGAACCAAAAGCTACAGAGAAACCCTGTCTCGAAAAATAAAATAAAATAAAATAAAAAAAACAATCTATCAATTTATTTACAAAATAATGTATTCTCACTGTAACACGGACATTTCAAAATACATATAGATACAAAAAACCCACAATATATATATATATATATATATATATATATATATATATATATATATATATATATGTTGCTGGATGTCCCCGCTGTGTGGAAGAGAGAACTGTTAGAATACTGATTTTAAATATGGCACCATGTCTTCTGTAAAGAGGGATAATTTGATCGCTTCCCTTCCTATTTCTTTCATTTTTATGTTTCCCTCATTCCATCAGTAATTTATCACTGCAAAAGAATGTCTAGTAAACAACTTAAAAAGATAAAGATGTACTCCTGCTTAGTGGATCAGAAGTTTTAGTACACTAGTTGTTGGGTAGATCTGTTTGGAATCTCGGCCTGGGAAGTAATACTACCATGAAGGGCGCCGTGGAAGAAAGCTGCCTGCCTCATGAATGTTACAAAGCAGAGAAGGGACTGGAAGTACTAGGGAAATTGCTGCAACACGCCCCGATTTGACGTACCCTATTCGGGCCCCAGCTCCTGGTTTCTGCAGTTCGTACTCATGTTCTCAGATTACATCACCCTCAGTGAAGCCTTCACAGCCACTCCTTCCTCAAAGCTCCAACACTGAACCTCATTGCAGACCAAGTGTTTTGTACACGGGCTTTTTATGGAAGAACATTTCCTATCCAGTTACAACCCACATTTTCATGTGATTTCATGTCTATTTTTTTCTGATTGTTTGGAGAGTAAATAAAAAGATGCTTTTATTCCAGTGATTTTATGATTATTTCTAAATCACTAAAAAATAAAATAAAATTTCTAAAATATTTAGTAGATTCTTTGTGGTATTTTAGGGGAAATCTAACAAAATGATGATTTTATTTCATATAATGGACTTTGGAATGTTCAACTCAAATAGGGTGTCTTTATTACTCTCCTCCTCTAATATCTTTGTGGAAAACAAGGCAGAAATATTAGAGGCAGAAGTGATAGAAGACTTCAACAAAACTATGTTTTCCAGACACATAAGGCAGAGGCACACAAACGTTCATCAACTGTCATAGCTTACATGAAACCTGTATAACGGAGACAGTGGGGCTGATCTATTGGGAACTCACCAAGGCCAGCTGGTCTGTGACTGAAAAAGCAGGGGATAAATCCGGACTCTCTGAATATGGCGAACAATGAGGGCTGATGAGAAGCCAAGGACAATGGCACGGGGTTTTGGTCCTACTTCATGTTCTGGCTTTGTGGGAGCCTAGCCAGTTTGGATGTTCACCTTCCTAGACCAGGATGGAGCGGGGAGGACTTTGGACTTTCCACAGGGCAGGGAACCCTGACTGCTCTTTGGACTGGAGAGGGAGGGGGAGAGGAGTGGGGGGAGGGGGAGGGAAATGGGAGGCTGGGAGGAGGCAGAAATTTTTTTTTTCAATAATAAAAAAAAAAAACAGAGGTACTATCTGGGGACATCTCCCTGGACACCTGCGAGCCCCTCTAGAGGAGCTCACCAAGGCCAGCTGGACTGGGACTGAATAAGCATGGGATGAGACCGAACTCTGTGAACATGGCGGACAATGAAGGCTGGTGAGAAGCCAAGAACAATGGCACTAGGTTTCGATCCTAATGCATGAACTGGCTTTGTGCGAGCCTAGCTTGTTTGGAGGCTCACCTTCCTGGACCTGGATAGAAATGGGAGGACCTTGGACTTTCCGCAGGGCAGGGAATCTGGACTGCTCTTCAGTCTCTGAAAGGGAGGGAGAAGGGGACGGAGTGGGGAGAGGGGAGGGGAGGGGAGGGAGGGGGCGATGTGTGGGAGGAGGGGGAGGGAAATGGGAAACGGGGAGGAGGCAAAAATTTTTTTCAACAACTAAAAAAAAAAAAATTAAAAAAAAAGCCAGAAAGTGTTCAAGCATGGAGGATATAGAGGGAGCATGAAGTTCCACCCACGTGAAGGGACTATTGGAATGGACAGCCTCGAGGAGAGAGATAATCAGTTTTCTTCAATGGAGTAAGAGTGGGTTTATCAAGCACATTCCAGGGGAGGACCCATGCTCAGTAATAGTTATCCAACACAAATTGGATTCCTTGTTTTTTTATTTATAAATTTGTTTTATGAGTTAGAGAGAACATAACGTTGTAGAGGGTTCCAAAAAGCAGCTGGATACGATCAAACTACATTATCTGAACTTTCCAAAGAATAAATTAAAACATTAAAAAATGAAAACTATTCAAAAAATTACTTAATAATATTATTATATTTATTTTTAAAGAAGACATAATTCTTTATAGGAGTAAGATTTAGATAATAGTAGTATCACTTCATGCTGGACTAATATTTTTCTATGGAAAGAACAGTTTGTACTTGTTGTTTACATAATCAAAAATCAAGTAAATAAAGCCTTGTGCTTAAATTATGCTAGCCTGTTCCTGGCTATTCTTTATGTCTGCATACACAGCATCTGTCCTCTTTTCTGGTAATGTTTCTTCATTAGCACTAAATGAGTTGTGGATGGAGAACAAGTCTTAGGCTGACTGGGCAGAGCATCCTTTTCAAGCCAAATTAATTTCATTAGTATAGTTTCATTTCTGTAAAAATTATGCTTCATACAATTTGTAGGCTTTTAGTAATTATCATATTCCAACCTTTGGCACAAGCTGAATATATATCACCACAAAACTATTACCATTTATATAATGTTATTATCTTGAATTTATAAAAGTGAAGATAAGAGTAAACTGAAGCATTACCCAGTTTAACATAATGGGAAAAATGTGAGAACCCATACTTTGAAAACACCAACAAGATATGAAGCCTCTTCTTCTAATCATCTTATCAGCATTACACGTTGACTTAAATGCTTCATAATTTGCACAAGGCAATGGTGTCTAAACTTCCTTTTAGCATTTTGAACCATTATAAGGAGATACATATTGCCACTTTGAAGGTCAGACTTCTTATAGAAAGATTATCAAAGCAAATTGGTTTTGTTTGAAGCATGCTAATATAGGATCTCTTGAGATCATAAATCAATCTAATTGCATAATTGATATTAATGAGTTATAGTGATTGCAGTAGCAATACTTCTTAGGTGGGCCCATTAATAATAACAGAATAATGGTAAACATTTTTCAGAGGCTATGTCAATTAATTTAAGCTGAATACAAAGCAAAACATTTATACCCTGAGTTCTTTAACATGACTTAATTTCTCCTAATCATGAACAAATATTAAATTAACAATGAGATAAACATGTTGAACAGAATATATTTCAAACAAACATCATTTTGTATTCCCTGAGATCCTCTCTACTCCGTACAACAATTACTGCATTCTGCAGTAAATATTTTACATAGCTTAAATTATTTAACTTTGCAATCACTATTTTATACAGCTTACCAATTAAATATTTCCATGGAAACTGGTCAGCATTCAGAATGATGGAAATGGGAAAAGAAAAGCAAGAAAGTGTAAAATCAAGTGAAAAAACAGACCAAATATTTTGAATTCTGCTCAGTATTTTTGCAATGTACTTTGGACATGATCAGCCAAGCCTCAGCATGCCCATTTCTACCTCAGCAAGAGTGATTCTGTTACCTCAGAGGAAGCAATATAGTAAGAGACTTTCAATCTGCAAAAAAGTAGAAAGAAGCATCAAAAATTATTTCTAAGAATCTCTAAAGGTCATTGCCGTAGAAAATACAGAGCACCTGAATATTATGCACAGAAATGGCCTTTAGAAGATGAGAATACATCCAATTAAGTATTTGCTAGATGTCAACTAAACTTGCATATTGGGGCACATGGTAGACTTTGCAGAAATTATGAATAAGTTTGAATTTTCTACTGAGGAAAATCCAATAGCGATAGATAGATAGATAGATAGATAGATAGATAGATAATAGATATAGACATAAATATAGATATAGATAGATATACATATATAATTTTTAGGATGTCAGATTTTTTTAATATATTTTATACTTCTCAAGTCAATATTTCTCTCACAGTGCAAATATTAGTGTATTAGCTGTGGCATCTGTTGTGTACCTTACTGGTTATTGCTTTGTTAATATTATATAGGTAGACTCATGGACCTTTTTGTGTATTAGTCCTCATCAGGAAACTCAACTTAACAAAACCACTATACACCTTTCCAAGTAGCACACAAATGTTTATCCCTTTATTCTTCAAATGAAGTCATCATTGTAAGATGAAACAACAAACTTTCTATCAATGGGAAGTAAGTATCGATGTAATTTCTTCATTGTTTCATGTCGTGATTTATTAAGCAGGCAATTTTTCAATTAGATGCAATTAAGATTTGATTCTTTGAGGGACCTATTGTCTATTTCCAATTTAGGCATGAAATTGGATATTGAAAGTAATTTTTTAGTGGGGTGCAAGGACAGGTTTTTGAAGAAGTAGCACTGTAATCAATGCAAAGCTTGATAAGTGAATTTACACATGTGTATATAAACATACAAATTTGTACACACACATATAGATATAAACACTCATATGGGTATATACTTGATAATAAAAGCAATGGTTGCCGTGGTTATATATTCATACATATGTATAATGTACTTTGATAATATTTACCACATGACTTTGATTGGAACCTAAGTATATTCATATATATTAAAAAGTAAATCAATATTAAAAGCTATATGACTGTGATTAATATGATTATCAGTTAAATGTATCTATGAACATAATTCAGAAGATTTTCAAGGTTTTTTACTTAAAACTAGAAATGGAAAATTATGTTAAAGGTGTTGAAAATAAATGCTCACTAAAACTAATCTGTTGAGAAGCACCTAGATTGTTTTCAACCTCTAACTATTCAGAATAGGGTAAAAATAGACTTGGTGGAGCAATTATCTTTAGAGAAGGATGAAGCAGCATCCTTTGAGTATATGCCCAGGACTGGTATAGCTGGATCTTGACGTAGATTGATTACCGTATTTCTGATGAACTGCCACAATAATTTCTATGGTGGCTGTACAATTTTGCACCCAAATCATCAATGAATGATTGCTCCACTTACTCAACATCCTAGACAGCATATGTTGTCACTTATATTGTTCTTAGACATTTGATGGGTCTCAGATGAAACCTCAAAGTAGTTTGATTTGCATTTTCCTGGTGGCTATGAATGTTCCACACTTCTTTAATTATTTCTCAGCCATTTGATTTTCCCCTTTGAGGATTTTATTTTGATCTGTACCCTAGTCTTAATTGTAGTAATTGGATATACTATATAGAGAATAGATATATATTATCTATATATCTATCCACCCGTGGATAGTTAGAGAGAGAGACATCTATATATGATATATAGCATAGAAATAAATAGATAGATATAGATAGATAGATAGATAGATAGATAGATAGATATATCACTTTATTTGTATACATGTATACACTCTATGAAGAATTTTTTTTATATTTTGGGTGTTACTCCTCTACCAGATATGGAGTTGGTAAAAAATCTTTTCACTTTCTGTGGACACTAAGAGTAGAGAAGAGTATGGGAAATCTGTAATTAGGAAATATTGCATAAGAAAATTATATATTTTTAATAAAAGAGGGAAATTAACCTAATTCTAAAAGAAAGCCTGAATAGAACTGCTATCAGAGCTGCAAAATTGAGAACTAAAGTACAGTTCATGTTTCCATCTTATCAAACTTAGTATTGGATTTGAACTCAAGTACTTTGTGGTACATAGTATTTTCTTTAATCACAGAAATCCAAATATAGAGGCTGGAGAGACGGCTTCATGGTTAAGAACACTTAGTGCTCTTGTGTTTCACTTCTCAGAACTCTCATCTAATTGCCTGTAACTCGAATTTCAGGGAACTAAATGCTCTTTTCTGGCCTCCAAGGACTCCTGCATCCTCTCTGTATACATACAGAATGTGGGCTTATTCACTTTCAATATTTTTTACAAATTTAAATTTATAATTTAATAATATAGAAAAGTAAACCATGTTCTCCTGGTTTGTTTGAGAATGGCAAAGCAGACATTGTTCTTTTATTAATGTATTATTTGACAGTTTCACACATAAACACAAAACATCACCACACTCATTTTTCTACCCTTGCTTGTCCATATCAACTTGACTCCTACCCAACAAGTGTCAATCAACGTTCATGGATTTTGGTTTGGTTTTGTTTATAGTTTTTGACTCTATGTGTAATAGGTGTGGATAAAGATGCTGAAGAATGGGTAACTCTCAAGACAACTGCAGACAGTGACATTCATTTTTTAACCAGTATATCTGACACCATTGAGTCATTCATTTCCCCATTCCACTAGTTGCTTTATGAGTTTCCAATTGTTGTTGACTTGTCTTTTGTCACATATATAAGAACAAAAGATTTATATCAGAAAGTGGCAACTTCTGACACCTTAGTACCTATAACATGAAGAGGGCTGGGGGTAAGGACTCTGGGCATCAGACATAACCACAGCCTAGACCTGGCATCATTTTTCTACCTCAAAAAAATATATGCCCAAATAATTCACTTTTAATATTTAATATTTTGATGGAACTGAAGCTATTTTCATTCCTCTACAGTATTATTTGCCTGACGTTTGTCATTTTTTTTTAAAATTCTGGGTGTTTTTTTTTTCTTTTCCAGTTTACCCCCAAGGATTAGTTTGAGGGCTGTCAAAGAAAAATCAAATGAGTAATATAAACCAATTTTGAGAGATGTGTTTTCCTGGTCTCAATAGTCCAGAGGCCTTCAAAAACAAAACTCTTCCCCAAAACACAGTGCAAACACATGAAAGATCCACACACCATTTTTATCAAGCTGTGCAATCTTACACAAACTTCCACATTGCTTCTTTTATGTAGCTGTGAAATCTCTCCCCATCTTGAATATCTTGGGTTCATTTGATTTTGGTTTTTAGTCTCCTTTACTGAGTGGGGATGTTTTGTTTTGTTTTTTTTCTTCTTGCAGGATTATATATGTGCTTAGAATTCCTTGTTTCCTACTCTAGAGCCTCCCTGATCTTTCCTCTCATCCTTTTCCTCCCACGAGTTTGCTAGAAGCCTGTGGCAAATCTGTACAGAAAGTTTATGTTGGTGTACTTAAGTTTCAACTCTCCAACCCTTACCTGTCTGTGTCCTCCCAGGCCCTCAAATGTGCCTGAGGTTTCACCATGCTTTCTTCACAAGTTGCTAGCTCTTATGTGAGCTCAGAGCAACTCCACTTTGTATATAGTAAGGCGTGGGTAAGACTCAGAGTGAGGCCCCAAATGACATCTCCTGGACTCTGCTGTCTTCAACGCGTGTTATATTTGTGAAATTAAGGGCGTACTTGAAACTTTTTGAGCCTCTCTTTCTGACATCTTACAAATGAGAAAATAACTCTATCTACTTCCTGCAGTTCTCTGAGAATTACATGAAATGAAACATAATACTGTTCAAGCTTACGGACAGTTTTAAATAAAAATCCTGTTTTCTGAGCTTATGATTTTTACCAAAATAATTTCAAATCTTTTGGTCCAGAATAAAATTAAAATACATCTGTGTAATTGGTAAATTAACTTTATATTTATATTTTGAAAAGAAGACATGGATTGAAAAAGTAAAGTAACTTGATCATATGTATAAGGTCTCTGTCACACAATATGGGGCTAAGCACAAAAGAAACCTTTTGTTTTGACCTCACGTTAAATGTCCTAAGGTTTTAATGTTTTCTTTCCAGTTTGTTTTGTCACAGAAAAATGCATGTGAATATGTGGTATATACATATATTCACACATGTATAGACAGATAGAAAGATAGAGAGATTTTGTATACACTTGTGTTTCACCTACATATCTATGTCTATGTCTATCGATAGCCACACATTTTTTTTCTTTTTCTGAGACAGGCCTTTTATGGAGCACTAGATGTCTAGGTACTCAATATATGTATTAATCTGACCTTGCATCTGTGGGGATATTTCTGCTTCTGCCCCTGATTTCTAGGATTAAAGACCTGTGTTACTACGCAGTCCTATTATTAGGTGGTTTATTTGGTAGCATATTGTGCTACATACTTTTATGTCAACTTAACCAGCTAAAATTACCTGAGAGGAAGGAAACTCAGTTAAGAAGATGCTTCCATAAGATCTGACCAAGTCAAGCCTGTAGGGTCTTTTTTCTTAATTAGTGATTGACGGAGAGGGTCTGAGCCATTGTAGGGGGTGCCATCCTTGGACTGGAGATCCTGGGTTTTCTAAGAATACAGGCTGAGCAAGTCATGTGGAGCAAGCCTACCTCCAGGTTCTTACCCTGTTTCACTTCCTGTGCTGACTTCCTGCAGGGGTGGTTTATGGTATGGAAGTATACATCAAATATGTCCTTTCCTACCCATGCTGCATTTTCGCCATGCTGTTTCACTGAAGCAATCAAAACTGTAACTAAGACACATATAATACATGCCCCCCCAATTGCATATAAACTCTGTTGAAAAAACTTCTACCCGTGTATATATTTAGAAAACATCTACAGTAGTGGGTTTCCATAAGACTTTTTTGAAAGGTCTTTAATGTTAGGTATCCTTCTCTACATTCCCTCCTTTATTGTGTGAAGGTATAAGTCACAAACAATGCCATACCAGTTTGGAATTATGATTAATTGGGTGGTATTTATTTAAAGGGGAAAAAACTTACAGATCACCATCCCAGACAACAGCCCTCTGCGCAACCAGGAAGGGAGCCTAGTCGCTGGTGGAGCAGGAAGTGAAGAGAGAGCAGAGAGGGAAGTGGCCGCTTTTTTAAAGGGAGAGAGACCTCGCCCCAATGGGCTGGTATCTCAGTGGCTATAGGCTGGAGGAGCGGGAGACCTCCCGCAACAATTCTGCCCACCCCTCCACACTTATTTCTATTGTTCTAATTCCTTTTCATCCCTTTATCATACTCTATTCTAATGTCCTGTTCTTAGATGATTTCGCCTCCTTGCTTGGTCCCTTATATATTACTGCACCTCTGCTGCTATTCTAAATGAAGCTTGTATATGTACATCATAAGGGCTAACATCCACACATGACGAAAAGCATACACCGTCTTTCTAAGTCTGAGATACCTCTCTCAGGATGATGTTTCTTAGATCCATCCATTTACCTCCAAATTTTTAAGTTCTAAGCAGCTAAACAATATTCCGTTGTGCAAGTATATCACATTTTCATCATTCAGTCATCGTGGATGAACATCTCCTTAGAACTGAATGCTTTCCAAGAGCCATTTTGCAACTTTTAATAAATTAATTTTGGATATGTGCTCTGGAAGTGAATTCCAGTAGCAAAATCCCACCATGGACACTCTCTTTCCACTTTCATGGAGTTACCACAGCATGTGCCACTGATTCCTGCTTTTCTGCATCGCATTTGACTAGTCCTTTCCTAGACCACTCTCAATAAACAACAGAAACCTCCACACTTGCTAGTGTGTTCGACATGCTATGTGATCAAGATTCGGTCTTAAGATAGGATATGACAATGGTTGTTTATGCTGAGTGAATAAACTCCTATTTTCTATCTGATCCAGGCAGCATTCCAGAGCAGAGGTCACAATCAGTTTAGTGTGGTCATTTGTCCATGCCTTAAGGTAAGCCTGAGAATTGCTTGATTCTTCTCTTCTATCCTGGTTGAGACAAGTAGAATTCATTTGATTGTTGCACACACAGAGACTAACCATGCATGGCCCAGCAGCCTGGAAGGTTATGTACAAGCCTAGATAGATCCAGTGCCTGAGGCAGTATAGCAAAAGGGCCAACTACAGTATTCCACAACAGGTCAAGAAAGAAACTATAAAGGAAAGAAGCATTTCATGGTTTTATCTCAAGCCAGTACCCAAACAATAGACACTGAGCAGGGCATGCCAGCTCTGACACTATTGGGACGGGTTTAGATGAACAAAGAATGAGTGCACAGGGCCAGCCAGTATGCTATTATTCTTCTGTTCCTTTCCCTAGTGACATCTACAAATGGCGACCCCAGGCCTTCTTTGGTCTTGTGGTACATGTGCTTTTATAACTGTATGGTAATGTGTTTTGCATATATCAAAGCTATTTTTATTATATTTTGAGTTCTTGAAGGAATATGCAAATTCTTTATTACTCTCCAAGTTAAAAAAGTATACTCTAATTATGAAAATAAAAATTACTAAAACTGATGTTAAGTATTATGATTCTGAAACTGATGAAGGAAGCATTAATTCTGCCTCACTTTCCAAATTCACTTTTCAAAATCAACTTTGTAAAAACAAACTTGAACGAGTCATACAAATTGTTTTTCATAAGTGGAATCAATATAGAACTGGGCATTGTTGAAACCATCATTGTGCCCCTTCAACACAATTGTATATTGGCCCAAACTGACTCTGCAGTCACTATGCGAACCTTGAATAGCTCCCTCACATTAGTGGGAAGGAACAGGAAGATATGCAGGCTATAACTCACTGTGAATTTTCTGTGTTGCAGATAATCTGCACTTTCTCTCTTTTAGTCCCTACAGCATATCGTCTAAATGCAAGCGTGTTAGTCTTGTTTCCCAAACAGAGACCCCAGGGCTCAGGTTATAAAGGCAAAAGCCCCATTTTCAGACAGCAAGTGAGAGGCCTGTTCAAGGCTGATAATAAAAGAAACCTGATGGCAATGGTGATATGCACGTGTGCTGTGTCTGCCGGCATGCGGACTTTCTTGTGTATTCTATACTAGTGGGAAGGAACACACTCCAGCTCTCAGCACACTTACAAGATAATCTTTAAAATTAACGACAGCCTAGGAAGGAAGGAAGGAAGGAAGGAAAGAAGGAAGGAAGGAAGGAAAGAAAGAAAGAAGGACCTGGCAGTGTTTCTACAAGAGAAGGGTAGAGATTCCTATTTTACATAACTCCTAGGGATGCTAATATTCTTTCTAGGTCTTGATTAGCTACAAAGGACTTTCTGCCCCGTATAAGTTCAAGTTCTTGGGGCAGATTTTTCAGTCTGTACCAACTGTGACTGATGTATTTTCCCTCAGAAACTACTTACTATTTTATAGAGTCTTTGAGGGGAAAAAATCATGTAGTGCTAATTAGTTAATTTACAAACATTAATTACCCAATCCTCAAAAGAGATGTGGTTAAAAAGTAGGCTAAGCTGTGCTATAACGGTTCAGCAATGGGCAAGTCCTAGTTCATCTGTCCCTCTGCCAAGGTCATATTCTGTGTCAAAGAATGGAAAAGAATAGATTTTGAAATTTTTTTAAGAATGAAAAACACGAAGGAAAAATAAATCAACCTCCACTGACAAAAAACCCATCTGACTGAGTACAAGGAGAGATATTACATTTGTATTCTCATTCCTCTTATTCATATCCATGTAGCTCTCTCCTGGAGACTGGCTGTAATGAATCACCTCATGTGCATGCCTTATTTCTCCAGTGAGCTTTGATTTGTATCACCTGGAAGAGTGTGAAAGTGCTTCTTCATCTATGGAATGTACAGTCACATTAGCTACCCAGGCTGGTTTTTGGAGAAGGAAGAAAAAGTAAGCACTTTTGGTTGGGGATACATATTTGCTAGATACACATCTGAGTAGAAAGCCATCATTCTCAAATTAATTCCATGAACCTGAGAACTAATTGTTGATAAATCATCACCATCATGTCTTTGTAGAATTGAAATTTTGTGTGGTGAAAAGAATCTTGACATCATATCAACAATATGTCTTAGAAAGACATGGGAAGACTGTTAAAATTTCATCATGAGCAAACACAGCTTCAGAAGGAGAGGGATGCTCTTTGCTCATAATTATAAGGAAAGCTAGAAGGAATGAGTGTTGTATGAGTAAAAGACAACATGAATGCCTAAACAGAGAAGAGAAGGATAACTTACATGTCAGGAGTAGTTGCTTGCTGTACACATGGGTAAACCTCAATCTATAATTGTTCTTCTTTAGTTACATTTGAAGGCTTGAATTGGGAAGGTTATGTAGTTGGTGATGTGCGCATTAATGGGAAGCAGTTTTTTGAGGTGTTCGCCACTTCAAAAATATCAGAGTGCTATTATCAAAAAAAGGCTGGATCTTGGCACCTACAAAGGGTGGGCAGAAAAGGGTAAATAATTTTTGTTACATTTTTGTGCATTTGCATGTGAACGTGTCTGTGCGCATGTCCATGCATAGACACACATGTCCAAGCATAACTTGCAGGAGCCTGTTCTTCCCTTCCAGCCTGTGGCTCCCAGAGCTTAAACTTGAGCTGTCAGACTTAACGTCAGGCCCCTTCATCTGCTGACTATTTCAGCAGTTCTGTGGAAAACTATATTCTAATTTGGAATCTGAAGTATAAGGAACCTCTCTGCCTGCATGTTTATGGAAAGGCTACAAGCCCATGGTACAGTATGGAAAAGGCTTTGATATAAACTATTTGTGTATTTTTAAGAATTGGATGGGTCTTTCATGGAAGAAAAGGGAAGATCAGGGTAGACACGGCATTTTAGAACAAAGAAAAGAAATGAGGATCTATACAACAGAGATGTATATATGTATGCATGCATGTTTGAAGGATAATGCATTAGAGAAATGGGAAGATGGCCATCATTGTCCCATGAAAAGAAAGGGGACAGCCATAATTTGAAACTACATGTCTCTGAACTCAGATCCATGTACTTCATCCTGAAACCTTAAATATTAATCTACCCCCCCCAAAAAAAAAAACCATGATGATTACATCATGGTCAACAGCCATGCTGTTTAACTTCCAGAAACCTGAGAAATCCTGCTCGAGAGTCAGAAGAAAAATCAAGTTATTACAAATGGGATGGGAAGAAAGAGGACTGGCTGAGGCCATGGGGAGAACAGTGGAAGAGAATGGTATGTGTAGAGGAGGGTGGTGAGGTAGAGAAGCCTCTGTTAGAGAGGAAGTCAGAGAACAATGCAGGAAAAATAAGGGGAGAGAGGTGGGGGAGAAGAGACAAGTGAGAATGAATTAACTCACATTTTAGGATCTGAATACACCTTTATCTCTAATTGGACCAAACCATCCTGTCAAGAGTCTGCCAGGGTGGGAGATCAGCTAAAGCCATACAAAAGACTCTAGCATGAGGAAACTAGAGTTGGCTACCCTGTATGTATGGGCGAATGTAAGCAGACACTGTAGACTGTGAAGAAACTTCACGGACTTTGTAATTATTTCTGTTCAAATGAATCTGTAGGTGAGGAAAGGATCCAGAGAATGACTGTTTGAAAAGAGGGTGGGGTATTTTAATTATCTCCACTGTGGAAAGGTACGCAGATGGCTTGCAAGAGCATCGTGCCCAAAGCAAGAGCTCATCCTCCAACCAGATGATGTATATCCCTGCAGATGGTAGATTTCAATTACTCTCTGTAATGTAATAGCTTTGAGACTTATGGGGATTTTTTTGGTAAATTAATTATTCTAAATTGAGAAAAATTTTACTGCATGTAAATGAATGTATAAGAATAAAAGGTTTCAATCTCATGGTCTCAATATGGTTTTCCTGAAGCAATTTATAATTTTTATTTTTATTTGATTGGGTCATTCATTTACCCAGTTCTGTTTACTTAGCCATTAATGTCCTTCTTCTCTGCATCTCCTCTCTCCTTCAGTGGTGATGTATGCCCCTCCCAAAATGTTAAACAAACATAATGAACGACAATAGCTATTTCACATGACTGGTAGTAAAATTTAAAACTACTTTTTAAAGTCACATAAATTATACTCATTCTACACATAGCAGATTCTCTTGTGAAGTTTAACTCTGCTTGTCCATTCAAGAAAATAGATAAGCAAAAGTCTGGAGCCATTAAAACGAGGGTCACAAACAATTTAAAAGTAGGAAATTAATGTTTATGTTACATAAAGCAAAAAAAATAGACTAAACAATGCACTTTATATAACACTATGATTCATGCAATTTAAATAAAACACTTAAAAGTGATTTTGAAATAGATAATCTAGCATCTTAACAATTCCTAAAGCTTATTATTTTAAAAGTCATGTTTATGACAGGCATGGTGGCACACACCTTAAATTCAAACACTAGGGAGGCAGAGGAAAGAGTATCTCTATGAGTTTGAGGACAGCCTGGTCTATGAAGCAAGCCCCAGAACAGCCAATGATGTTACACAGAGAAACCCTATCTCAAAAAACCGCACGTGCACACGTGCATGGACACAAACACACACACACACACACACACACACACACACACACACACACACACCAACCATATTTAAATGCAGTCCAGTTTTAAGAAAACTTCATAGAATTAGGTCAATAAGGTAGACTCCTGGTAAAGAAAGAAGGGTATTTTCCAGTATATATTTTACCTCTCTATCTATAACCCTTTACTCAGGAAAGCAAATTTAATAAGAATCTATCATATTTGCTAAAAATAAAACACTTTAAGAATGACACATGTAATGTGTTATAAGTCTGTGCATTATTCATGGTAATCCTCAATGATACTTCCAGCTGACTATGTTGAAGTTTGCTGACAATGAACATATTATCCTAGTCATGTATCTTTATCAATACAATCCATATTGGAGAATAAATGAAAGCCCTTTTAATTCTCAGAAGTAGAAGTGAATTGGACAGTAATCAATGATAGAGCTTGTAAAATATGTATTATGTGCCAGCAACTGCTCAGTCTTTGGTCATACATGCTATTTCATTTACTTTTTTAAAAACCTCTGGAGTAATGTTTTATACTGACTTACTGAACAGCCTCAGACAAGGCACATACAATGAACAGATTTTACAATTTTCAGTTGTAAACTAATGTTAGGGTTTGTGAAGTTTTTTAAAAGTCTTAATTGATAAAATGTTCCTTCCCTCACCTACATAGTAATATAGAATAAAATAATATAACCTATTCTATATGTATAAGGTAGTCAGCCAATAATAATTCTCTTGTAACCAATTAAATACAATAATAAATATTAATGCTATTCCTGGTGAATAAATAAGTCCTCAACTTGCCTGTTCAGGAACACAACACCTATTGACAAAGTTGGATATTAACATTACTCACCATTTCATTATTTCATTTGTTACTATTGACTATAATTTGAAGTATGTGGCAGCAGAAAAGGAAATAAAAGGATAAAGTGTTAGTAAATGGGTGGAACATTAAGATATGTATTAGTTGTCATGAATTAACAAGAATAATCAGCCTTTTTCACATATCTTGGCTCTTAATCTCTAAGATGTGGTGAGAAGCTCTGGGTACTTGGAGTTGATGAGATTTGGAGTTCATCTCTTGTTAGAAAAAAACAATGAGTGTCATCAGAAAAGACAATGCAACACGGGAGAATTTGAAAAAAGTAGAGAGACATAGTTACCAATCTAGGTTAATGTGAGCATGGAAGCTTTTTAAGAGGCAACAGACTACACCACACGTTCAGAGGCGGGTACTGTGAGCAGCTCCTCATTGTTAGAATGCAGGTATCTATCAGAAACATACTTGAGCAAAAGTGACCAATAAGACAATCCATATCAGAGGAGACTTCATCAACTTCCAAAAGCACAGCCTTCCTCTTAAATGTGATGGCATGCCAATATGAAAATTTTAAATACAAAAGTCACTTTACCAGTTCACATCATACAGGAATTTTACTGAGCCTACACCCGCCGAGTTTTGTATTCTAAAATCACTTTTAAAATTATGTAATTGTGCTTTTTCTCACAGTACAATGTTATTCTTATATCTTCTCCCTGCAATTTTTTAAACATGAATCATTAAAAAAAATAAAGAGATGCTATCATCTGAATTAGTTCAGGAGCACTCTTTAATGGAAGTATTCAGATGTACAATGTTTCCAAAACATTTGGAATAAAGCAGTCTCATAGACATTCTTCAGACATCAGAGAGATGGCTTGAGAAAAACCTCTACAATTGAAACCACTATAAATGGAGAAAGGAACCTGAAAGAAATCTTAATGTAACTAAATCAGTCCTTCAGTGTAATTTAATTTCCTTTATCATCCAGCATACTTAAATAGGAACAAGGATAACAGAGTTCAAAAATGGAAAAAAATGGAAAACGAATAAAAGAGTATCAAAGGCATTAAGGAGTTAAATTGTAGATTTTTGAACTAACAGAACCCAAGAATTATGCAAAATTCTAAGAGAATTTTCTATTAAATAGCAGAGGAGAAAAAGAACAAATAACTTCTCATAATACTAATTGATAGAGGTCTGGAGAGATAGCTCAAAGGTTAAGAGCACTGGCTGCTCTTACAGAGGTCCCAAGTTCAGTTCCTAGGAACCACATGGTGGCTCACAACCATATATAGTGAGATCTGGTGCCACTTTTGGTGTGCAGGCAGAAGACTCTATACTTAATAAATATATAAATCTTTTTTAAAAATGATTTTAAAATATATTAGTTGATAGACTGAGCATGCCAGAGTATCAATTTAGCAGATGGAACAACCCACAGTCTCATGAGAAAAGTAAATGTGTGTCACCCAGAATTATACATACATAAAAACATTGTATTTTTCAAATTGGTTGTGTAGGGTTGCCATACTAAACTCTGGTTACCTAAAATGTGCTGAGGAACGTTTGAAAGGTAAGAGAAAAGACTGGTTGGCAGATCAGTGTATGTTTGTTCGTATTGAATGGTGAAGGAGAAAGCCAATGGATAGCTTCGGTCTTCTGTGTTCTCAGGCTTGAGTAGTATGAGGGGCCCATCAGAATTCTTTAGAGTCTAGAAGAGTTATCCTCACTACAGCTTTGCAGTGTTTGTGCTATGGCGCCTTTATTAGCCTTTGTTAGTTTTAAGATTCCAAGTGACTAAGCAACTTTTCCCAGGTCATAACCAAATACATTGGGCATAACTCATGCATGTAATCATCTTAGTCACTGTTCTATTGCAGTGAAGAGACACAATGACCGAGACAACTCTTAAAAGGAAAGTAATTAATTGGGAACTTGCTCACAGTTCCAGAGGCTTAGTTCATTTTCATTGTGGCCTGAAGCCTGATTGCAGACAGGCATAGTACTGGAGAAGTACTTCAGGGATACATCTTGAATCTCAAGGAAAGAGAGAGAGGGAGAAGTACTTTAGGGATACATCTTGAATCTCAAGGAAAGAGAGAGAGAGAGAGAGAGAGAGAGAGAGAGAGAGAGAGAGACTGGGTGTAGGCTTTTGAAACCTCAAAGCTCAACCCAAGTGACGTACTTCCCACCCAAAACCAAACCCCTACCACCCCTCATCCTTCTAACCTTTTCAAACAGTTCTACTCTATGGGGACTAAACATTCAAATTCAATAGTTATGGAGTCCATTCTTATTCTAACTACTACAGACTAGCACTGTCTGCCCAATAAGCTCCACTTTCTCTATTATACAGTCCAGAAAATTTTATTCCTTCTCCAGTTAATTCCTGGATGCTTAGTTTCTCTGTTCCAGAAACTGTAGGCTTCTTGCCTGTTCATATGCAAACAGAATTTGCATATTCTGTTACTTTTTGTAAGGAACCATACCAGGTTTTTATCCGTGTTCTTATGATTATTCTGATTCTGTCCCTGGAGAAGTTTGGATTGCATAGGTAATCCATTATACCCACTTTATAGCTATGCCTCTCTTTCTGTATTTCTCTCTTTGTCTCTGCCACTCTTTCTCTCTCTGTCTCTGTCTGTCTCTCTGTCTGTCTCTATCTATCTATCTATCTATCTATCTATCTATCTATCTATCTATCTACATACATGTCAGAACCCATGGATGTGGATTCACCTTGATCAAAGATCAGAAAGTTCGAATCCATTCTTGCTCCTTCAAAGTTATAGCAGGTTAACCCAGGGAGTGGCTGCCTACAGGATGCTTGGTCTAAGGTATGGTCACTGCATGTCCTGCCTAAACAGCTGAATACTTAAATCAGGATATAGATACCTGATATTTCAGGTATTGAAAAATTAATTACTCTCTTTATTCTTTGTATCATGGTAAGTCAGTTTTTTGCCTTTTTCCCCATTTGGATTGGGGTATATAAGGTACATGAAATATAAATGTGGGAAAATTCAGTATTCATTAAGTTGCCCTTCCAACTTTATTCTTTGTCTCTATTTATTTCTTTTGTGTCTCTATTTTTTCTGCCTTACATTTTTAATCCACATGCCCCTACCCTGGAATGTACGAACGCACTGACATATGGAGCCCAACATATTTCAAACAACCTTATTTTGGCATGACAATTCAATTATTTTTTTGTTGATATTCAAATAGCAATTCATGTCTAAATATATTAAAGCCCAGATACTAATCTAACTCTGCACTAGACTTTCCTTCTGCCAATTCAAAGCTATCTACGTACTGTGGCTTCATTCATTAACTAGACTTCTAGACTCTTGAAGCAAATTCATACTTACAGAGTGTCAATTGAAAACTATGAGTTCTTAGAAACTGACTGACATTTATAGCTTTCCCTTTAACATAAGTGATCAGGGCTCATGGAAAATAGGTGTTATTAAATTCAGCCTCTAGGTATATCAGTTCAATTTATTGCAAAGTAAAAAAAAAATGGAAAAGAAAGCATCTAAAATGTTTTTTTAAAATAGGAATTAAAGACTTTGCAGCAGTCTGTTTAACTATAGTATTTAGAAATGAACATATGAGCAAATGGAATTACAAATAAACACATTGTTAGTGATTATTTTTGAATGAATACTATGTTATGATCAATAGAACATCCACTCAATAAAAGACAGTTAATAATATTATTATATTAGACATTATGTAAAAATGAAATTTTGGCCAATTCTTAGTACTGACTTGTTTCATAAATGTAAGTGGCCATAACCCTTTTATATTAAAGAATAAAACATAGAAAGAATATCTTCAAAGATTCCCAGAACAACATAGACATTACCATATTCACCATTGAGAAGTCTTTAGCAGTTAAATTTCAAGGTTCTATTATTTAAAATAATTAGAACAATATTTCTTTTTCCTATTAGAACAGTAAAATTGGAAAAGAATTTTAACATTTATTTTAATTCTTTCATTTTAAGAAATATAAAGCGATGAGGACACTGACACCAAAGAAAATCTTTCCAAAAAAGAATTGAGAAAAAATAAAAGAATATGGTTCAGTGTCTGTGAAGTCTCATATGGCAGGTGATATAAAAATACTTTGTGAACTAAATGAAATGGAATTGTTAAATGAAGGCCAGAATAATAAAATTCTATATGTGGATAACTGTACAATTAATGGACAATTTGGGCACAGCTTTGAAACATTGATGCTGGGATCCATCTGCTATGTCACTGTCTGAAGATATTTTTGGAAATTCTAGGATTAACTTTCAACTTAAAATTATCTAGACATGAGTCATATTCAAGCCATCTATCACATCATGGTTTCTCATTATCCATGAATCAGAACGTTGGTCTCAGCTCTCTATTCAGGACTCAATTATTTCCAATCTTTACTATAGCTGACAGCGGGGCTGCTCCCTGTCTGAAAACAAGACAAAATAAAGTAAAATTGTATAAAGCCACAGTATTCCACTGAATAATGATATATTTTTCTCCAAAATTCCTCTGGATTTCTAATAAGATTTTTATTGAAAAAGATAATTACCTTGTCTTACTTGGATATACAGATAAAAGAATCTTTAAAATATGCCATATCTTTGATGTCAAATCTTTGTATCAGACAAATCAGATGTCCTGTGATTTGATGAAACAAAGTCTCTTTGAGAGTATGTCTGCTTTCCTTTAATTTGTTCAAAATATGCTTTGTGCTTGTTATGTGTCTGGTTGGTGTACTCGGCCAAAAGATGTGATGATGGATGTGAGAACACTCATGCCTAAGACATCCACTGACCAAGAAATCAGGAAAACCTAATCTGTTATATGAAGTTACTTTTAGAGAAGCCAGATGATATTCAAAACTCAATTTATCTTAATAATAAAATCAATGACAAATTAATTCAAATTTCCTAACACAACTTAATTGGTGACTTTTTGCAGAAGCTAGTGTATACATTAAGATACCATAAATTTTCCTGGCAAATTGTTTAAATATTTTGGAAAATTATATTATCACGTTAGTTATTTTTTGAGAAACAAGAAGTTTTAGTCAATGTGCTAATCTGAAATGGTGAAATATTTTTATCTTTTTGCATTATTTCTTTAGTGTCAAGTCTTTATGATATTCAAAACTATATTACATCTTATTTTATATTTTTTGCTTTTTACTTTTAATGATATATTTAAAAAATCAGGCCACAGAGAGTAAAGTACAAAAGAAAGCAGTATGTATCACCAGACCCAGCAGCTTTTTAGGATTTGAATAAAATTGGAATGTTATCATTAGAACTTACTATTCAAAGGGGATGGGGTAATTCATTTTTTGCACAGGCTGACTGTGAGAAAGCATAATGATGAATTTTGTTATACCTCCTGGGAGCAGACTTTCTCTTTATCTCTTAGAATTTTTTTCTTTACTGTCCTGTTCCCTGTTGGTGATCCCCAGGTGTGGACACAGAAAACTGCATTTAACCCATCAGTGGAGAAAATAATAGCACTTTGCTCTTTTCAACAAGCAGAAATCCAATTATCTTTCATTGCAAAGGGATAATACATTTTTTGGAAAATTTTCATCTTTGCCTTCCCTGTAATTAATGTTTCCACAGTGCATTATTGATACAACATAGTTGTGGGTATCAAATCTCTTCCTGTCTTACATATTCATTTCTTGACTAACTATAGATAGAAAGTTCTGGATAGTTTGGGTGTTGTCTGTTTTACAATGTTGTCTACTCATTCTTTATAATTAACCTAAATTAATCCTGTATAGCATAAAAACAAAACTGGAAAAAAATGTGGATGTGTGGAGTAAAGAGACATTTGTTTTCTTGGCTCATGTCTCTGTAAATGGCACCTGTCTTCCTGGGATTTAATGGATATATTCTTTTGACCTTGGGAATTTCTCCTCCAATACACAGGTCAATAGTTGCCATCATTGTGAAGCCTTCTTTTAGTAGGTTTCTTATGATCTTACTGCCTGGTATTTATTGTTTCATTACAAGACCTGACACATACTTTCCCAAGTATTTTGTCACTGTCCAAGGTCCTGAAAGATTCTGTTGTAATTGTTTCTGTAGGATTAGCGAGCATCATGGGCAGACCTCACAAGTTCATTTCAGTGGGGCATGTATTACAGGCAACTAGACACCCATAAAATCACCCAGTTGGTCTACAGATGTGTGATATGAACCAAACAGCAACATCTGAATATTGTATATATATATGACGTTTCCCAGTGTTACTTCCTGTAGTGTGAGTTTTAGTATAATAACTAGGGAGTAAATTCCTGTAGATAAATCAAAGGGAATAGAAAATGTTTAGATTTGGTACCAGATCAACTATCAATTGTTTGAGCATTCTAAGATTTCAATTTTCTTGCCTCCTGAAGGATATAAACAAAACATGCAATCTCAGATGATTCGTTAGATAATTTTACAAAAAAAAATGGTCAAAAAGTACCTAGTTCATAGACAATTGTAGCTTACAAACATTGGAGTTCCCCAACATCTCACTGAGATCTGTCCATTTTGTCACATTCCACAACTGAGCATCCATGATGGTGAAAAAGGGAGACTGACAGAAGCAACAGTAAGCAAGAGAGTGGAAAGTGAGCCATTATGCCTATCACTCTCTTGTTTTTTTTGGGGGGGGGTTTCGAGACAGGGTTTCTCTGTGGTTTTGGAGCCTGTCCTGGAACTAGCTCTTGTAGACCAGGCTGGTCTCGAACTCACAGAGATCCGCCTGCCTCTGCCTCCCGAGTGCTGGGATTAAAGGCGTGCGCCACCACCGCCCGGCCAAAAATGTGTAGCCCAGGCTGGCCTCGAACTCGTGATCCTCCTGCCTCTGCCTCCTTCAGCAAATCCTACCGGCGTGCGCCACCACAACTCTCTTGTTTTTAAGGAAACATGCTAAGCTAGTATTATAAGCATTGTGCAAGACAGTCTTATGTGTAACTTGCCCATCCTTTCTACTATGACTATCTGAGGCTGTCTTTTATAGACCATAGAGCTCAACACATCGCTTCCTGTGTGAACGCTTATTTCTGACCATCCACAATACATCCACATGTTGCTCTGACCCTAACTCTTTCTATTCAGTCAGATAGATGCCTCAAATACCGAGTTTGTAAATCTTATTGGCTTAAATTTACTCCCTATCCACTTGACTCAGGGTTTCTTCTACAAAACCTTACATAAGCAAGAGACTTAAATAATGTGCAGCCTAGAAATAGAAAGCTAGATGCATATCCAGATTGATGACCTTCTGTTCCTATGAAGGACTTGGTACTGGAACCCAGCAATGTGTTTGGTCTTTCCTCAGACTACAGTCTCTCATTTTAGGTTTTTAAAAATTAGTTTAAAGAAAGGCCTGAGGTTATGAAAATGCAGATATTGGGGTCTTTTGACATATTCTAAATGTGGTCCTTCATGTGAAGGGTGTTTAACACACACTAACCACAGCCTATGAGAGAACACTAGGTAGATAGTTTTACAATACCATTTAATTTGCATTTTTGAAAAGGAAAAGACTGATGCTATGGGATAGAGTGAGAGAAAGATGTATTGTTACATGTTCATATGCTAGTCAATCTATAGCCTTGTGTTACACTTTCTCAAACTCCCCTGATGCTCTCCAAGCTCACATTCTGCATCTTTTCCCCCTACAGCAAACTGAAAATACAATTGAAGTGAAATCAAATATTCATCAGCTTAAAAAGATCTTTTCACTTTTCTCCAGGGAACAGCCCCAGGGAGAAATGCAGCAATATAATACATTTCAGAAACAAGCCAATATGCTGGTATTGACTATAATATTCATTTGTTGTATGTTATCTTTATCTTTCTAGAATCCTGTAATTTGTAATTTTAGTGTTTCCAGTTTATTTTTTTAAAGAGCAAACTGAAATATTTTGCTACCTCTCACTCGGCCTATTTTTTATTTTAAAAACTTCCGAAATACTTACCTTTACCTATTGACAAACTGTTAGGATCTTTATACTTGGGGGGAAAGATAATAATTTCACTATCCAATGTTCTATTTTTCTTATCATGATCAATTCATGTTGTGGTCTATGATGTCTTATTAGATGTCTTTCAAAAACATATCAGAGGGAATTAAGATGAAGTTTCAAACTCACTTTTCTACCAGGTTTAGACTATTCTCAGAGTCAAGAAAAATAGTATTATGTTAATCAAGTATACTATTAATAGTATGGCTATCCAGAGATATTTATTCTGTGGTCATGACAGAAAGTTAAATCTAAAGTTTTATGAAGACACAAAATTTCCAGTATTCATGAATATTTTAGAGTAGAATAGCATTCAAATATATTTATTAAATATCTGTGTATTAGTCTTCAAAGTTAAATTCTAGATTAAACAAATACATCCAAAATATAGAAGGGATGGGCTCACTGCCTTCACCTGATTTCATGTCAGTCAAAGCAGAGGTCAACCAAATTACAAAACACAGTTTTGCTCCCAGAGAAGCAAAATAAGATTAATTTGTGTAAATGAGCACACAAACATACGTAAATCAGAAGACCTGTGTCAACACTGACGTTAGTCACCTTCCACAGAAAATCTATGCTTCGTTATCATTTTAAGACTATGAGAAAGTTTATGACCCCCTTGAAAGAAGATAATTTGAATGTTTGTTACCCACTGAATTACAAAATTCATTATTGAATTAGTAAACTTGAAATTTGTATAAATTGCAGCAAAATACATTATGATCATTTGGAGCCTCACTAAACTTATAGGCAGTTATCCCAATAACATGATTTTCTCTCAAGTTTGATCGCTTTAATAAAGACTTCTTTGAGGATAAAGCAAGTTTAATAAATATTTAACAGAGTTTTAAATGACATAGATCTTTACCAATTGGATGGGGAGTGGATAAATTATAGATGTAGTCATACACATGGCCACAGTTAAGGAAAATTATTAAGCCAAGGGGGAACTCATGGCAGAAGGTTGGGCCCTATACTCTAAAAAGTCACAGATAAACATTCAGACAACATAGAAGACAGTGGTTTATTAAATTCATTAATGACACATTGCTGAATGACTAATCAAATTGAATGGGTTCACGGGCTTAAGTTTTGCAGTATATAGTCAGTGATAGCGTATTTAATTCAGGAATCAATCTACCTATTCCACACCAGCCACAGTGGATCACCAAAGGCCTAACTCAGATGTAACTATGAGCAGCAGCGGTGGTAAAAACTTCACTAGCTAAAAAATGCCATCTTTTCATATCATTACAGAAACCTTTAATTTGGGTAAACTTCTTGAAAGCTTCTGATAGGTATCACAAACAATACAATAAAAACCTGTGAGTAATTTTAGCATTTAACATTTTGGTAAACGCAATTTGTAGAAAATAAAACTTTACCTTCAGGCGGGAATTCAATTCAGCCCTGTTGATGCAGACAAGACATAAGACACAAAATATTTATAAAGAAATTTATGAAAAATTGATGACTCTACCTGAAAGGTAATTACTGGTAGGATAATCATTTGTTAAAAGTTACCTCTAATTTATAGGCCAGAGCACAGGTGACAAATTTAAATATAGAGAAATATTTTTTTTCTTCTTTAGAAGTTTTAACTCACACAGTTGCTAATGCTACTTAATGATTTGTTTCCCTTCCTATAGCTTTACACCATCTCTTTAGACATTGCCCTATCTATGGTGTGTACGATGGTCTTCTCAGCAACAATATTTCACTGGAGATGCAGTAGAAAGACTAGGTAAGTTAGTGAACAGAACTGAAATCACAAAGAGGAGGTCTGAAACCCATTCATAACAATTTAACACAATTGAGAGAACTGTCTGTAAACATAGGCTGGGCTGTTTAGTGAAACCAAGGAGCACAGCAGTGGGTTTTTCTTTCTGGGTTTCTCCAGTCTTAAGGAACATTAGCAATAATTCTACTGATAGGTTTGTGGGCTAGCATAGTATTTTCTTGTTCTCCTTAGATAATCAGTTTTCCTTGTCCTCCATTTCTGTAAGTCTTGAGCTAAAGACATTGATGCTTGCCCTGCTACCTTACGTCGGAGTCCTTGAATCTGAGCCTGAGCAGGAAGGCATTCATGATAACACACAAAAAAATCATCAAATCAAAATTTATTCTTATATTTGTCAAGCAAATATGCTTTAGCTAGCTATTGTCATGCCAAAATCCACATTGTGACACAGAAAATCCAAACTGTGACACAGAAACACTGAGCATTCTTTTCCGTATATAGATGGAGACCTAGCAAACAAGAGTCTTTGCCCTGCATTACAGCTTAAAGTAATGCAGAGAATGGACTCTATTTCCTTTACCTCCTCATTTTTGTGTTGTTTTTATAGACTGCCAACTTGAAATACGCTAACATGGTTATAGATATATAGGTATCTAGGGAACAAATCTAACCTTACACACATACATACTTTTATATACATACATGAGTGTGCAAGCATGTTTAGCAAGGCACTAGAATGGCTACATTATAGGAAAACAGTAAATGTTTAAAAAGAAGTTACTAGGGCTGCAACATTAAATGACAATCATTGTGAGAAACCAATAATGGATTGGCAATTACCACTGTAAAATTAAGGAAATCTGAGTACATAATCTTTCCATGACAGGGGATCTACATGGATATGATGAGAAAATAATCTGACTTGTTCTTTGTCATTGTGGCATGCAAGAGAAATGAAGAATGCATGCAAACTGCTCAGAGCAGCTGGACAATGTGTACAGAATATGGGGTGTTATTAGCTTACTACATAGTGAAACAATCCATCATCAATTTAAGAAGGCTTTATTGTGTGTTGTTACAAGAGAGTAGAATAGTTTTCTAAATTATTGCTTCCATTAAGTTATAGCAATGAAACACATATTTCATTTTGTAGCCTACATAATAAGAGAGTTCAGATGCCACAATGTCCATTTACAGGGTCAACCAATATCCACGCGACAAGGTCTTGGGAAGCTAGGAATAACCGGAGGAGGATGCTTTCCCGAAGAGCACGTAGGTTTAACCGAGGTACATGCTTCAAGGGAGCAACTGTGAAATGTCCCCAATCTCTGAAGTAAATCAGCACGGTCTCAAAATCTCCAACTCCTTAAACAGGTTGATTTTTTTCAACCCAAAGTGATTTATACAGAGAATCTGAAAAATATTCCAGTTCATCAAAAGTCTAATTTGCATACATTTAAAGGACAATTGGGAAAGAATTGACCAAATGTATCACAATACAGAGTGAAAGTGTCTGTACATTTCTGAGCTTGACACAGGAAATTGGGAGTTTAAAAATAGAAGCAGTTGAAAGGCTTGAAAGAAAAGAAAACAAGAATATACAAGATAGGGAACAGGGAAGAAGAGAAGAAGGAGGAGCAGAGGAAGGAGGGAGGAAAGAGACAGAAAACTCGAGTCTTTGCTATACATTTCACCCTAAACTTATGTCAAGAAAGGACTCTATGCCCCGAGTCCCTCTTTTTATTTTCTTAATGAGTGAATGCTGTGTTGTTCTATGGAACATCAATTTGAAATACATTAACATAATTACAGATGCATCTAGGAAAGACATCTAAGTAAGTGCTACCTTAACAGTCTGTAAAAAGACAATTAAAAAGCGAGCATGTGAGGAACACGAGCTTGTGAAAATCAAACAAAATCATCCAGTCGAAATCATACTTCCAACTGCTGGCACATAGATTAAACTCTTAAATGAGCATTTATGGATTTTTGCGGCACATCTACCATTTAAAGATAATTCTATGAATGCTTGAATAATTTGACTCTTTTTAAAATTTTTTTCACAGAGACTTGGGAATCTCCATCCTCGGAATACAAGAGAAACAGTTTTCACATTAAGGCCTCAAGTGAACAGAGCAGCCGAACTTGGTCTCAGGTCTCACAGAAGCATAACATTACATACAACATCACTTCCTGTGGCCAAGTTATAAAGTATAAATTTCTGTTTGCTTTCACGTGTTACACTGGGATAGTTCATAGATAAAAACAAAGTTTAACTCAAGGACAGTCTGCCATTATTTTTAAGACAAAGCAGTTATTAGTTACTCGAGTTGATTGTCTAAATAAATGTTTTCAGTGGATGGAATGGGTTCACCTAGTGAGACAGAGAGCTAATTCAAAACAGAAGATGCAAACAGGAACACATGCTCCTGACCAGTATGTCCTCAGAATGCCACCTTTATTAAACAGGAAATTAAGGAATTAACCAAATTACCTGCCAGGTAGTCACAAATTAGTTTTCTTTCTGATCCATTAAAAATGCAAATAACCTGAAATTTGATTAGTGTGATATTCCTCACCTGCACTCCTGCACTCAATTATTCCATATTGAAAGGGGAGAAAAGAAGGGAAGAAAGAAAGAAAGAAAGAAAGAAATCAAGCAAGCAAGCAAGCATGAAAGAATAAATAATATTGTCCTTTATTTTCCAGGTAGCTTCACACACAGAGAGAACTCTAGTTCCCAAGGCATGACCTTAAGAGCATCCCAGAGATACAGTTCCAGCTGCAAGATGGGCCACCTCTGTCAACTGAAGTTAAATACTAGGAGGTAATAACTAACATTTATCTATATTTTTCTCTAAAATAAAAAGCTTATATCCATGTGAGCATGCAGCTTGCTGTTATCATCCCCATAACGTTATTAGTATAAATTAATATATATTCCCTCAGGTGTGGACATGGTTCTCTATTAAACTATGTGTTTAATACAAGCTGTTGAAAATACAGTATAAATGTACCACGGAAAGCATGAAAGCTCACTTCCTTCTTTACAAAGTACCTCCTGCATAGTAAGATGTGGGTACTGCATATGCCATTTAATTCATGCCAAACAGCATGGGCAAATTTTAAATGTGTTCATATAAAAATAACAATCAAAAGACAGAAAGGACAGGAGAAGGTCATATCAGATAGAAACATAAAGCAGACTGAATTGTGTGTATATGTGGCTACCAGCTTCATTTGAAATGCAAAAAGGCACACATCTTTAAAATATAACA
This sequence comes from Microtus oregoni, assembly GCF_018167655.1. NCBI lineage: Eukaryota > Metazoa > Chordata > Mammalia > Rodentia > Cricetidae > Microtus > Microtus oregoni. Next base: position 5,535,291 of record NW_024543059.1, read on the forward strand.
GAAAATTAGCAATGTCCTTTTCAAGTCCTTCATCTTGGCTGAACTAAGAATTTGAAATTCACCCTTCTTTACCACTAGGTGGCTCACTTTCTGTACCTTTGCTAGAACGAGGTGACAGTGTGGCCCCAGCAAAAGGAAAACATTCCCACTACAGGTTATACACAGAAAGAAAGGGAGGATTAAAACAAACAAACAAATAAATAAAAAGAAGGTGATTCTTTTAGAGAGAAATCTAAAGGCAGAATCTGAGCTATAGCTTCTCAGCAGTTCTTGATACTGTCATTCTAGCCTAGGAAATATTAGAAAAGTTGGCTTTAGACAGGCGACACTGAGAAGAGCAGGTAGAACCCTGTCTAAGAACCATTCTGTGACCCAGTGTGAGCATATCACACTCTTCCTGAATGTATTCCCAAAGTGTGATAGGGACCCACGGAGAGAAACAGTCAGTCGTGGGCAAAAACTAAAATGATTTAAAATGAAAACAATAGCAATAAGTCTAATCTTGAGTGCTCGGACATTAGAGTACAGTAACTACAAATGAAAGAGATGAGCAACAGCCTCTCGAGATGGGGAGGTTAATGTCAAGAGAGAGTTGACTTCCCTGGCTTTGGGGATGGTTTTAGCAATCACTACGCTCCCCAAACTGCATTTACTAGGGAGAATATAGTAGGCTAATAGCTGGAGATGCTTGTAGCACCCACCGATGTACTTCTATAAACAGCTTGACCATCTGGATTCCGGCTCTCTTCAGCAGTGAGCCAGTGGAATGTTTCTTTCCTCCCAGTTTACAGCTCTCACTCAGCGCAGGCCTGAGGGGAGCCTACCACGTGCCATTGCTAGAGCTACATCATAATCCAAGGCCATTTGGGGAAATGCAGCTTGGGAGTATAACTAAACGACTCGGTTTTCTCAGTATTCAGCACCTGTTTGCATTTCATGAAAGCTCGTGGAGATTCCTGTGACCTTTCCTTCTCTTCCTCTTGCTTGGTCACCCAAGTTCTTCAAGTCAAAATGCATATATAATCCTTAAAAAAGTCCGTATGCCACACTCTACCCCTCTGATGGGGAGGAATTGGGACATATGTGATGAAACAGCGCTGAACATTTGTACTCACTCACAACTCACCTTGACCTTATAGAATTCATTCTTTTCGTTGATTTATTAAAAACTAGTGATCACGCATCACTAATTTGCCACACTCCCTACGAAATGGCCTCAAGGCCAGTGACTTGAAGCTACCACAGTGAGAGAGGATTCATCACCTCTGACTCCAAATAAAATAAATTGATTCTGTCTCTTCCCTCTCAGCAAAGACAGCTCTGAATGGCAATCCAGAATGTCCAAGCAGCTGGCTAACTCTCCCTCTCAGCAAAGACAGCTCTGAATGGCAATCCAGAATGTTCAAGCAGCTGGCTAACTCCTTAACCTACTGCCTCACAAATCTACACTAGCAAAGAGTGAGTGACGGGGACCTTGCGAGAAACTCCAGAAGCTTACCATGAGTGAATTCGAGGCAACTGGCACATTAGGAGAGCCAGAGCAACAACGGAATTGAGTTTCCTTTCACCTCTAGAGCAGGGTGGGTTAAAATCATGTGTTTGTATCTCTTAGATTGTTGGGTAGATTAGAAAATTTTGGCAAGAGAAGACAAGAAGTGAGTGTCCTTGGCCTCTCTGAAAGATTCCATGTCAAAGCCATGCTGGCCTCTACCCCCTTGTCGGTACTTTAGTGCCAGCTCTATGGCACAATACCATGGAAAGAGAAATATGCAGATTTTATCTCAAGTTTACGTAGGAAGCAAAGTGTGCTGTGACAGAAAGGTAAAGTTCTATAGCATTTCACAAGAGCACAAAACCTCTTGCATTAAATCAGGGTATGAATATCCACCTTAGAAACCACGGGTATTATGGTAATGGTAGTGGTATGGTAGTGGTATGGCAAAGGTAATGCCAAAACATACGTGTTACATTCATGTTATGGATGGAAAGTTTCCATCACGTTCTGTGGAGGGACTAACAGCACTACACTCCAGGGACACTGCCGACAGGCAACTCTGGGTTCTTTTCTGACCTCCAAGGAGGCAGCTGGCAGGCTTCTTACATATAACCCTTTGGCTCCAGAGTGATATTAAAGCAGTTTCTTGACTTTCAGAATCAACAAGAACTCCTGTACCAGTATCTTACATGAGAAGACCAGCATCCCCATCAAGACAAGGGCTGGTAAATGATGTGAAATCATTTTCCCATAAGGGTAACAAACAGAAACTGTTCCAAGTCAAGTACATTGGCAACATGACATTGTAGGAGAGGTCACAGGAACTTTTGTTTCCACATTCAGGGCTTACCACACCTCCATTGAAACCTCTCTTCTCAACTCATTGCTCACTCAGATAAATCAAGGACTGAGAGCTTGTGACATTTCCTTTATGATCATTATAAATCATCTGGCTAAGTTATAGTGGTCAATCCCTCACAAAACTTGTTCATGAAAACACAATAATGATGGTTGGCAGGTAGGCATGCAAACGTTTCTGAATTTTGTCTTTAATGAAAATGACTGGTAATAGAAACACATATGATTAAGTTATGTTTTGCAAGTGAAGATACGCTAACTAACATTATCACTGAAGTAAAGAGTCTCTGGTTATAAAACCTACTGTTTTGTTTGTAGAAAGAAAAATAAAAGTTCTTTAGCCTCTACCTGATTCTATCTCATTCTGGTGGAGAAAATACATCCTTAGGTTAAATCTTTACCGTGTTGTGTTATCCCGATAGCCACTGCACCAAGACAAACTGACTTATAACAAGTACAAACTTCCGTTTAAAGCACAACATCCAGACATATTTAAGAGTTAAAAAAAAGAGAGAAAGAAAAAAGGAAGGAAAGAAAGAAAGAGAAAAATATTTGACACTGATCTCTGAGAAACACAGCAATTTGCATGACATTAAACAGTGAATCAGCACCTTTCCATCCTGACTCAATCACCCCACTTTAAACCCCCACTTTAAAAGTGAAGTCCCCCCCCCACTGGCTTTTCTTTTAGAAGGCTGATACATATTTATCCCAGCAGAGTGAAAGAATACGCCAAGCTCTTTAAATTACATGTGCAGAGTGGCGTAACAACTGTCAACCAACTCAAAGGTTAGACTCACACACAGGCTAAATGGAAAGTTGCCTGTGAATCACAAAATGAATCTCACATTTGCTGTCTACTTGCAAAATCAGAGGAAGACCTGCAATTACCGTCCGCACTGAAACTTTAATCAGAAAAAAAAAAAATCCCTGATGAACTCTCAAGTCCCTCACTGCTCCTTCTCCTCCGGTGGAAAAGACTTTCTCAGTTAAAAATAAACGTTGCAGCAAAGGTTTTCTATACCTAAAGAAGAAGCTGCAAGCACCTACCTCTGAGTAGGTAAGGAGGTTTGCTGGATAGAAAAGGGAGCAACTAGGAACTGGTTTTACCTGCCGCACCAAGCAGACTCCTCAAGCCTTTGGAGCAGGGTGCTTTCAAGCCAGAGCAGGAAAACAGCTGGAAAGAAGTGCTGCCTGCCACTGGATGTGACAGCTGCGTTCCAGCGGCGCCTCCGAAACTGGAAACTGGTCTCCTCTTCCTTCTCCAATAAATCAAGCCGCTTAGCTTCTCTCCGCTCAGGAAGCTGAAGATGCGATTGCCGGCTCACTTGAGGGGAAAGCGCTGGTGTGCGTGTGCGTGCGTGGTGTGTGTGTGTGTGTGTGTGTGTGTGTGTGTGTGTGTGTACTAACTGCCAGTTTCAGGCTGAGATGATGTGTTCTGCATACTCAAAACCGCTCGTGCTGGGTGGTGGCCATTCCACAAAGACCCCCAGCCTTTCGGGGGGAGGATTCATCGTCCACTGACCTTGCTGCTGGGGATTCAGGCTGAAGTGAATGGCTCACCTTTCAGTAGATTCAACAATCAATCAAATAAAGGAGATTGGATCAGCCTGAGATAGAGAAAGTACTCACTCTGGTAGCACCAAATTAAAAAAGAAGAAGAAAATCTCTGTTCAACATTTTACACCTGGAATTGATTTTTTTCCCCCATTTAATTTCCTGCCATGAGCACCGAGTCTAATTGATGAGTGTCTGAATTAAACTTTTTTGCAAGGTTGGCAGAGGCAGCTCAGAGTCTTATCTAGAAGCCGATTCAAACCGTTCATTGCAGAGATCAGCAGATGGGGATTCAGTGGTTACAAGTCAATTATGATGGTTTAACTAACATACTATTTTCACAAACTAAAGGTTCCTTATCAGAGTAGGGATATTTGAGTATAGAAGCAGAATCTAGACAGAAATCCATCCTTAACTTCATGAAAAATAACTAAGTAAAAATTAGAGAAATAACTTTGTTTACCTCTGTATTAAGAGGAATAACTGCTAAAGTGTTACTATTATTTACCAGTATTTACTATGAATTTTTAAGCAAATCACCTGAGTCTAAGGTGCTCCATATGAATATATGAAGTAAAATAGCAGTGATATCTATAGTGAACCAGCTATGTAAAGCACAGATAAGAAATACTATGCATCTAGAGAGGGTTTACCACTATGGTACAGATTAAAAACAAATGTCCACAAGTAATTCACAATGCCCTATTAAATTAGTTTGCTTTCTTGTGCGGTGATAAACCCCCAAAATAATCTGGGGGAGAAGGGCTTCATTTTTAACACACAGGTTTCATCCATCATCAAAAAAAAAAAAAAATCAAAGCAGGGACCTAGAGACAGAAGGATGGGAACCTGCTTTCTAGCTCACTTGTGCCTGATTTGCTCAGTTATATTTCATACAGACTAGGGCCATCTGGTCAGGAATGACACCATCCCCAGTAGGCTGTTCCCCTCCTATTTCAACTAGCAATCATGAAAATGACTCCCAGATACCCGCAGGCTAATCGAAGGGAGAGTTCTTCACCTGAGGTTGACTCTTGCCAGGTATTTCAAGGTAACAACTTCAGCTAGCAATGCCAACTATGAAACACAATAAACCTTTCAAAGTTTATAAGCTGAGTGTCATTAGAAAGTTTCCCACTGTTCTCTCTAACCTTGCTGTGATTTCAGTCTAGTGCTCATCCACAAAAATCCAGATAACCTGACATAGCAAAAAGGACCTACTTTACATGTCTTTCCACTACAGACAATAAACCAACAAAGCCAACAAATTCTCTTTCAAATTAATGCTTTCCATTAACAATATAAGGGCGAGTCCAAAAAAAAAAATGCAGTATAAGGGACCAGAAATAGAGATCAACATACTGATAGTGCTAGTCGAGGAATCCCTGGATTCTTGGGATTTCTATGTAATGATGGTGGTGACAGCGGGCACCATGGAAAGTAGAACTTTTGCAACACACGTGGGAAAACAGCGTTCACCACGGGAGGACTATGGTGCAGGCACTGCTGGGAGCATATTCCACATGCCGATTATGAAGGCCAGCAACATCAAGTGCCCATTATTACATGAATTTTGTGACCTTAGCTAGCACTAAGCAGAGAAAAAAATCAATTGCTAACAATTTCCAAGTGTCCATTTTTGTTAATTTCAGGAAATTATTTAGCTCATCAGCTCTCAACCTGAGGGTAGTGATCCCTTTGACGGTCACATGACCTTTTCACAGGGGCCACCTAAGACCATCAAAAAATACATATTTATATTTTATTTTTATTATTATTATTTTATTTTTATGAGTCACAACAGTTTCAAAATTATAGATACGAAGGAGCAACCAAAATAATTTTATGCTTGGGGTCACCTCAGCATGAGGAACTATATTTAAAGGGTTGCAGCATCATGAAATTTGAGAACCGCTGAGTTAGCTTAAATTAAAAATAATAAAAAAAAACCCACCTATTAACCGGAAATAACTTCAAATACAATTATGTTGAAAATAAAAACAAAACATTTTTATTTTTAAATATTTACTTATTATTCATATTTATTATACTGGCTATATTGTTTGAGAAAAAAGACAGGTAGAGAGACAAAAGAAGGAGATTGAGACTGGACCCCTTTTTTTTTTTTATTTGTTTGAGACAGAGTTTCTCTGTATAACACACCTGACTGTCCTGGACCTCACTCTGTAGACCAGGCTGGTTTTGAATTCACAGAGATCTGCCTGCCTTTGCCTCCAGACTGCTGGGATTAAATGAATACAATACCACCACCCAAGATTGGAGCATTTTAGGGATAAGAAACATATGCTACGTCTCTAAGATTTATTGTAGTACATATTTCATAAACATGCAACTATCTCCCCTTAAAGCACATCTTTAATAAAATACCATTAATTACCTAGTTTTCATTATGCTCAATGAGCAAGCAATGTCTCTTTTGTCAGTTTCTTCCGTAGTAGATTATCTAGCCTAGAGACAGGTATTATATTTAATTACTGTGCTGCTTCCACAAATATTTAATATCTCTTAAAGGTTTGTGCACCCATGGAGAACTGAAATCTATCTGGATACATTAACAGACTGTTAGCTACCATCACAACCAATCAGAAGCAGCCATATCTTCCCCTGCCCTCTCACATGCACGTGCGCGTGCACACACTCACGCTATATCTACATCTATATAGATAGACAGAATAAACGAGAATTGTAGAAGAAGGTGGAGTGAATCTGAGAGGAAGATGTCAGCTGAGACACGGGAGGAGTTGGGGGGAGAAGATGGAGGGTGTAGGAATGATGTGTGCATACACCGTGCTCATGTATAAAATCTCAAAAGAACATAGACAAGTACTTTTTTAAAGGGCTTTCAAAAAATAGAAGTAAAAATAAACTTCTTCAGCTCTATAGAGAGAACCTACACAAAATCTGATGTCTTTCTACTAGAATGTGGTAACCAGCACTATTTGCTACTGGATCAGAAACAAAGCTATGATGTCAATTCTCACCACTTTTGTTGAGCATACCTTCCAGTCCGTGCCAGAAAAGAAGGAGAAGATATAAAGAGACTATAGTTTAAAGAGAAATAAATACAACAAAAACTTTTTTAAATGTGCATAATTATCTAGAGAACAACTAATGAGAAATCTACAAAACAAAGTCAGTGCCTAGTATTGAGCTATGCAATATCTCCATATTTATTGTGTATGAACAAAAGTCAATGCTCCTCTATGCACTAGCAATGAAGGTGGGTGTGAGAACCTAAATCTAAAGCAATTAAAAGCAAGATAATAAGTGTATCATCCTGAACAAATTGGGCACAAGATAGGACATTGGACAAATCGCACGTGTGGTAATTTGAGATGCATGATAATTACACACTGGAAGTCCCACCCAATGAAGTCACAAACTGTCTCCAAGCTCTTATGTGGTTTAGTACTATGCCTATCAAAATTTTGTCGATTTTTTTCTGAAAATATCTAAGACAATTTGAAAACTTATAGGATATGGCCAAGAAACAAGAGTTAGGTCAAGCAATTTTAAGAAATACCATCTTGAGAGGAATCAAACTGTTCAATTTGAAGGTATCACGTGGCTGCAGCACTCCACACTACAGGAAACAGTGGAACAACAAACAAATCAACCCATAAGAGAGAGTGGAGAATTAAGGAGACCCACATAATCGCCCAACAGGCAGCAATTATCTGTTCTCAGATCGAAATAGAAGTTCATGCAGGGTGCTGATGGGGAGGAGGGAGAATGAACAGAACAATTTAAGACAGATAGACAACAAAAATCCAAAACCTCTATCAGAAAATACGTGGGTTAATAAATAGCCATGTCTTCATATTGACAGTGAGGAACCGCTAGTTTAACAAACAAAACCTACCCAATAATCAAACCATCTGTCCCGAAGGAGAGAAGAGCGGGTCGAAGTCTTCATTCTTCTGGATTACAGTGGGTCTTCAGGAAATTGCGGTCACAGACCTCTGTTAATTCAGTGATTTTCTGAGGCTTAATTTTCCTGGTCCCACCCTTGCAATGCTATCTGAACATAGTAGGAGGTGATTCAGCTGGGGATCTTGAAGAGAACAGGCTATGGATGCATAGAGTAACTGACGTGAACTGATAAGAAGACCCAGACAGTTCTAAGGCCAGGCTGGATCTGGGATCTCAGAATAAGGATATCCCAGTGCCATGTCCATATGGGCCCAGAACCAAGAGGTTCTAGAAGCTGTTGCAGTGACAGTTTCAGTCCCTGCTCTGTGAGTAAAGCCCTGAGGCTCACAAGTTTCCCAACCTATGGGGGTACTTGAAGACACTAGAAGTGTTGTGGGGACAGCGGAAAGGAGGGCAAAGAGGCGTCTTTTTACAAACCTCCTCTCCTAGTGACTGAAGGAGCTCCAGAAGAACATGGAAGCACTTGCCTTGCTGGAGTTTTCGTCTTTGAAGGCCCAGAACTTTCCTTCATGAAATCCTCTCTCGATCCAGCCTCTACTGTACTCTGTTGTTGTAGACACTGAGCTCATGTCTCAGTGAGGAATGCAGAAGGTCGGCCTCCTGAGGTATACCCAACTACTTATATACTCTCTCTTTGTCTAATCTTGTAAAATTTACTAGTTTTGGTTTGGGGGGGGGCTGGTAGAAAATAAATTAGTAGATAAAAGGTCTTATTTTAAAAAAAGATGCTAGGACAAGTAAAAATAGGTAAAAAACCAAACTTGTACTGAAATCCCATTATTGTATGAAAACCAACTCCAAATCAATGCAGTCCTGAATCTAATCTTTAAGAAATCTTACAAAACTGTGTATTTTCAGGATTTAAGACAGACAAAGTCTTTGTAGTTTGTTAACAAAACGTGAGAGGGAAAGGGGGGAAAGGACCAATAATACATAGGCTCTCCTCTAGATTCCATGAAAATATTGGCTCTTTTAAGACAATACACAAACTGTATCATGGGAAATATTTAATAATTACAAAGCAGATATGATAAAGATCCAAAATATAGAATGAACTCATAAAATACAGTAGTTATCAAAGAGTACAATTCAATGATAAGACAAGAAAATGAGGGAATATACAGAGTTAGCATCCAAGCATATAAAATATCACAAAATATTATGTAAAAGCATCAATTCTTTTATGAAAAAGGCAAATTAAGAGTGGCTAAGTATAAAAATAGGGGGTCAAAAATATGAACATGAATCCTGAGAAATTGGGTCATATATATTGCTAGTAGGGTTATAAAACATTTCAACTGTTCTGAGAAGTATTATTTCACTTTTTAAATAAAAAAAAATAAATCATGCTTGCAGCTCTCATCTGGCACAGAAAATGAACTCCAGAGCATCTATCCAAGGGAAAGCAAACTCATGTTTACAGAAAATCAGTACATAGATGTTTATGGCTGACTCAATCATGAGAATCAAAACTGGAAACAACCAAGATATGTCTTCACATAATAAATAAAAATAAAACAAAATAATCTGTGTCAGCACTGGTGTGATATAGTTGTTATCAAAAAGTGAACAAAATACTGTGGGACGTGAAGACTATTCTTTTCCTAAAAGACTATGGTTCTCCTAACCATAACTAATAATAATAAATTCTTGGTCCACGTTGTACTTAGGGTTTCTATTTCTGGGGTGAATCACCATGATGAAAACAGCATTAGGAGGGAAGGGCCTATTTGGCTTGCACTTGCCCATCACTGTTTATCACTGAAGGAACTGGGGACAGAATATCAAACAAGGCAGGAGCCTGGAGGCAGGAGCGGATGCAGAGGCCATGAAGGAATCCCGCTTACTGGCTTGTTTCAAGTGACTTGTTCAGCCTGTTTTGTTATAGAACCCAGAACCTCTAGCCCAGGATTGGCCCCACCCACAAAGAACCAGGAACTCCTCCATCAATCACTAATTAAGAAAATGCCTGTAAACCGGGTGGTGATGGCGCATGCCTTTAATCCCAGCATTTGGGAGGCAGAGGCAGGAGGATCTCTGTGAGTTCGAGGCCAGCCTGGTCTACAAAGGGACTTCCAGGACAGGCTCCAAAGCTACAGAGAAACCCTGTCTCGAAAAACCAAAAAAAAAAAAAAAAAAGGAAAAAGAAAATGCCTGTAGGCTTGCCTGCATCCCAATATTATGGAGGCATTCCTCGGCTGAAACACCCTCCTCTCCAGTGACTACAGCTTGTGTCCAGATGATGCAAAATCAGCCAGCATAACTGACCCTGGTCAGCTTGACATGCAAATGTATCACTGTTAAGCTACAACCTTTCCTTTCTTGTTCAGCCTTAAGATCACACATTACTATAAACACCACAATGTAAAACATTTTAGAAACTTAAAAAGTTCTACAATATTTACAAATTCAAATACTTTAAAATTCAGTTTCTTCAAAAAAAAATTCACTCACTTTTTGAAAATCTAAAGTTTCTTTTAAAATCTAAAGACTACAACTTGATCTCCTATAAACCAAATATACGTTAAACATTTGTCCTCTAGGTTGGCTGGCTCCATCCCATGGGTGCTGCTGTTCTCTGTGGTCATTCCTGCTACTGTCATCTCAAAAATGCTGGGATCTCTTGCTGTAACTGGGCTTCACTTTCACCGGTAGCGTCTCCTGGGCTCCCTTCAGGGACTGCAGGCCTACCACACAGTGACGAGCCCCAATACTTTCATACTTTCAAAGCCATTATCACTTGAGAGACTCTTACACATGCCTAAGTTCAGGATGAGGCTACTTCTGGAACACGGAATATGTGTGTTGATGCGGAGGAAAACTTCCCAAAAGACTTCACCTCGATGATGCTGGTCTCTGCTTAACCACAACTGGTCCTTAAGCCCCAGCTGCCCAGAATCTATTGTCCCATCAAAGGAGAGGTTTTACTTCAGTGGTTCAGGTCTCTTGTTAATTACCTCTGATTATTCATCTCCAGCTGGCCAGATACCACTGATTCTCCACACAAAAGGCCTGATTAAAGAAACAACAACAAAAAAGAAAAGAAAAGAAAACAACAACAAAAACATTGCTTTCCTCTGAAAGTCCACAAGCTAGGCCTCAGTCATGGGCACTGCTCTCAACATTTTTATCTTCTAAGCTCCCAAAGACCAGCTCGCCAAGCTATGAACCCTTAATGGCTCTTCAAGCCCGAAGATTCAAAGTCCTCCCACAAGTCTCTCATAAACACATGCTCAGCAACACCCTTCAATCCTGGTAGCAAAATATGTACTCCTTAGGGTTTCTACTGCGGTGATAAAACCTCCTGACCAGAACGACTTGGGAAAGAAAGCACTTATTTAGCTCATACTTCTATGTTGGGGTTCATCATGGAAGGAAATCAGAACAGGAACTTAAGCAGGGTAAACCCGGAGGCAGGAGCTGACACAGAGGCCATGGACGGGTGCTTTTTACTAGTTTCCTCAGCTGGCTTTCTGATGAAACTGCACACAATGGACTGGGCCTTCCCCCATCAATCACAAATTAAGAATATGACTATAGACTTGTCCACATCCCTTCTGGAGACATTTTCTCAACTGAGGCTCACTCCTCTTCGGTGACTCTACCTTGTATTAAGTTAACATAAAAGTAGGCCCCACAGTCCTGTAATTCATCAAAATTCCTTCCTCCTGTCTTCCTACTCTTTCTCCTTTATCTAAGCTCCTCTTCCTGTTTCTCCTCTCCAGGCATGTTCTAGCATGCAGCCTCGTGTAGCATCAACATGCAATCAACCTGCCCTGGTTGTCCTGGTGCTAAGACAATAGATGCGACCCACAATGTCTGTCCTGTTTACTACATTTTTGAATGAGGCTGGGCCAGTTTCTGGCCTTTCTGTTTTCTTCTATTAGCTATTCTACTCAAGTACATCCTCCTTCCATTTCAATGGCACTGAAATGAGCTTTACCATCTTGGAATATAATCATCCCTTGGGGCTCTTTCTTCTTAACATTTTAATAACAGTTCCATATGTTTACTTTATATGATATTTATGATTATTAGAACAAAAAACTTGTAGATATTTTTGGTTAAATCACATTCAACGTATAAATAAATGCAAGAATAGCTACAATTAAAATATGAGATTATTTTTAATTTAGAAGATGGAATTTATTTCTATTTCTTCAAGCTACTTTTGTGACTTTCAGGAGTGCCTGATATTCTTTATTTAAGGCATTTCTTACTAACTTTATTCTCTAAAATTTTATTACTATTGTTATTATTTAATCAATTTTATTACCTAACTTATATTCACTCCTGCACAGGAAGAGTTCGGTTTCAGATGATAATATTGTACCCTGTAACCTTATTAAACTCTTATTTTTAATACAGCTTTATTATTTATTCTCAATGGCTTTTCATATATACTATCTTGTCATCTTTATTATTTCTTCTCAATGGCTTTTCATATATACTATCTTGTCATCTGTAAATTGAGTTTGTTTCTAATTTAAAACTGTCACTGCTGCTCTTGTACAACTTATAGTGGATTATTTTCTAATATGGTATTAGAATATGTCAAATAATATTTTGTTTAAGATGGGATATTGAAAAGTATCATCACTGTCTGTGTGTGTGTATGTGTGTCACTGTCAAGACTAGATAGCACTGCAATGCTTATATATTGTATATTCTGGAAGAATTTAAACATTTAGAATGACCTACTTTTATGTGGACAAACAAAACATCAGGTATGTATATTTCAAATTTACATTGGAAAATTTTTGAATATTTTAAAACACAATTGAATAAGTCTTAAGCAATGGGTAAAACCACACCCTAAATTTAGATCTAAACCCGAGGATTGAAATACCGTTACCATGAGCTGAAAGATAAATATTGTTCATTTGAAAGTTCCCACTAATCATCCTATCAAATTGAGGGAATGATGGAGGAAGGTCATTGGTTAAACTGTTTACTCCTCCCACCTATCTTCTAACCAATGAGGGCCAGGCAGTTTCTTTTTATTTAACCAATGACCTTCCTCCATCAAGGGAATTTCAATACTAATCACTAACCAGATTTTAATAGGAACTAGCAATCTAAAGACATGCAGGACTCCTGTGAGGCAAATGCTGCTTTAGGGGATGTGTGGTCCAGAGGAGACACTCCACCTGTTTAATCCTCTTTTCCCCTCAGCACAGCAGTTGCCAGGAGGCCCAGGGAAGATAGCAAAGCTGGCAGGAATATGGACGTACTTCTGCCTCTGTCTATATAACTAACACAGGACACAACTCAAAAAACCTGAGAACTCATCAGAGATAGAAGTGTATTTTATTCAGTAGGAAATATTTGTATTCCCAGTTCAAAGTCAGGAGAGTGGAGATTCAGGAATTTCTTGTCTTAATGGAACCAGGCATGTTCATATTTGCTGCCCAGTAATGACTCACTAAAATATGTAAATATAAAAAATGAGTTTGTTTATAATAGCTCATTTTAACAGAATTCAGAAGTATTATTTGATATATTAATTATTTGCCATCTGCCATACCTACTTAAGTTGGAAAACATTACTGAATGTAAATGTCCTTAGAGTTTGATATTTTTTACACTTTTGGGATCAAACATTCTCTTATCTTAGTGATGAATTGCTGGTAATATTTTCCACTTCAAGAAGCACTGAGATATATGCTTGATTGAAGAAAGACAGTTTGGTGTAGCACACAGAAACTGTGGACGTCATGGAGTGTTGGAACCGAGCATTTGAACCAAGAGCTATCTGTAAGGTTCCTGAAATCTGCTGCAGTTTCTGGTGCTTAGAGGTTGAAATGCAGTGAGAGTAATATCATTCTGTCAGATGACAGGCAAGGTTCTTTTAATGAAAAGTGTTTATTAATGTGGAGAAGAGAGGGAAGTGCTCAAGGGAGAATTCGGATGGAAGAAAAGGAGAAATGTTGTAAATATCTTAAAATCTCAATATTTAAAGAATTAATTCAAAGAAATGAATGGATATTTGCTTTAACAATGAAGTCACCAAAAGTCAGTCGAAGAGAAAGCCCCTTTTTTTCACTGTTTGGAGTCCCACAAGATGGCCAAGCTACACAACTGTTACATACCTGCCTGCAGAGTGCCTAGGAGAGTCCCATGCAGGCTCCCTGGTTATCCTTCAGTCCCCACAAACCCAGGTGAGTTGATTGTGTAAGACTACCTGAGGTGTCCTTGACCCCTCTGGTTCTGATACATCTTTCTATTCCTCCTCGACAGCATTCCTGTATTCCTCCTAACATTTTGCTTTAGGTCTCTGCATTTGTCTCCATCAGTTGCTGGATGACACCCTTTGAGGACAATTGGGCCAGGCACCAATCTGGTCCCAAAGGATGGCCAGCAGTTTAGGCTACTTATCTGCTATTGCTAGGAGTCTAAGATGGGTTTCTCCCTGTTGATTCCTGGGAGATTGCACTGTGTCAGGCTTCTACTTTGTCCCTCAATGCCATCTGCCTCCTCTGCACCCCCCCCAACCTAATAGCTCAATTTCCCATCCCCAACCATCCTCAGTTCACTCAGAAAATCTCTTCTATTTCCCCTTTACACGGATATCTGGGTGTCCCTTCATGAACCCTCTTTGTTACCTAGTCTCTCTGGGTTTGTGGATTGTAGCATACTCATCCTTTATTTTATAGCTAATATTCACTTATGAGTGAGCACATACCATTTTTTTATGTCTGAATTATACACTCAGAAATATTTTTTTTCTAGTTCCATTCATTTGTTTGCAAATTTTCTGCTGTCTTTGTTTTTAGCAGCTAAGTATTACTCCATTGTGTATATGTGTGACATTTTCTTTATCCAGTTCTCACTTGTGGGACATCTATGTTGTTTCCAGATTCTGGTTATTGAAGATAAAGCTGCTATTAATATAGTTAAGCAATGTTCTTGTAGGATTGTTGGGTATCCTTTGGGTATACAACCAAGAGTGGTGTAGTGGGATCCTCTTCTGTAGGAGCTGTCACTCGTGTTTTTGATCGTAGCCATTCTGACAGGTATAAGATGGAGTCTCAGGGCCATTTTGATTTGCATTTTCCTGATGGCTAAGGATGCTGAACACCTCCTTAAGTGTTTCTTGTACATTTGAAATTCTTCTGTTGAGAATTATCTGTTTAGATAGATATGCACCAAATTTTTAATTGTATTATATGATGTCTAGCTTCATGAGTTGAGCCCTCTGTCAGATGTGGGTATAGTGAAGATCATTTCCCATTCTGTGGGCTGCCATTTTGTCCTATTAATGATTTAATTTGCCTTTCAGAAACATTTCAATTTCATGAGATCCCATTTATTAATTGTCAATCTTAGTACCTGTTCTTTTGGTGTTCTGTTCAGGAAGTTGTCTCCTGTGACAATGAATTTGAGATTATTTCCAACTTTCTCTTCTATCATGTTTAATTGATGTGGGAGTGTCATATATCAATCTGTTGATTTCATTGGTTAAGTAATAAAGAAACTGCTTGGCTGGCCCTCATAGGTTAAAACATAGGTAGGCGGAGTAAACAGAACAGAAGGCTGGGAGAAAGAAGCTGAGTCAGTGAGTCGCCATGATTCTCCCACTCCAGGCAGACACAGGTTAAGATCATTCCTGGGAAGCCAGCTCATGGGCTACAGCAGATTATTAGAAATGGGCTAGTCCAGGTGCAAGAGCTAGCCTAGAAGAGGCTAGATAGAAATGGGCCAAGCGATGTTTAAAAAAATACAGTTTCCGTGTAATTATTTCGGGTAAAGCTAGCCGGGTGGCAGGACACAGCCCGCCGCTTCGTACTACTACAGATGGCGCCCAGACGTGTGGACAAATGAATCCACTGAAAGCCTGAGAAAGCTTGGGGATGTGTAAAGCATGTTTTCTTGGTAGCGACAATTTATCCGGTCTACTCTGCTTGCTAGAGGCAAGCAAGCTCTCTCATCTAAGAGAGGCTTCCTGACTCAGCTTTAGCTGCAAAACCCTGCAGCTCATTAAGAGGTCCTGCCACGAAACACTTAAACGGTGTTGAGGAAAAGCTGAACGCATGCTTTTCGGTTTTCAGCCGTAGCAGGAAAAAAGCTGCGCCGTTTAAAAATGCTGGCTTTCTGGGCTGTCCTGCCAGGGCAAACTCTGACTCTTTTATGCAGGCCGTTCGTGCAGTTTGCAAGAACAGGCTGCTGAAGCTCACTTGCTGGCAGGGACCTTGAAATGCCATAGAGATGTGGCAGTAAACATGGCTACAGGCAGTACCTCAGCCATGAGGCTGGAAAGCTAAGGAATGGGCTACATCCAGACGTCAAAGCCACGGCTTTAGTCCTACTGATATTATTTGGTACATTAAAGACTCATGTGGTCAGAAAAAGAGAGATAAACAGTAAAGAGAGATTCAAAGACAAAGAAAATTTCTAAATGATTTACAGTGTTAAAAATATATGCAGACTAAAAGTTAAAATTCTTAAAGTAAAAAACAAAAATAAGGAAGAAAGAGAGTAGCTGGGTGTGGTAGTACACACCTTTAATCCCAACATTTGGGGAGGCAGAGGGAGATTGACCTCTGTGACTTCAAGGTGTGGTAGCACACGCCTTTAATATCAATGCCTGGGAGGCAGAGACAGGCGAATCTCTGAGAGTTCAAGGACAGCCTGGACTACAGAGTTATTCCAGGACAAAGATGGGCAGTGGTGGTGCATGCCTTTAATCCCAGCACTCGGGAGGCAAAGGCAGGCGGATCTCTATGAGTTTGAGACCAGCCTGGTCTACAAGAGCTAGTTCAGAACAAAGATATACAGAGAATAAAAAATAAAAGTAAAAATAAATGAAATAGAGGTTAAAATAAAACGCACAAAGATGGAAAATACACAGAGAATTTTGATCCTGTATGCTATTATGCTCTCTTTGAATTATTTGAATGCTGAGGAAAGAGCAAAAGCTGCTAAAAGATATTTATTTATAAATGCTGCTGAACTAATCCAACATAGACATTTTGAAAATGCCTTGACTTTGAAATTTGCATCTAAGGACATGATGCTTTGGAAAGGAGTTTCTTATTTTGTTTTCACAGAGGATGAGACCCTGTTCATTTCTTCTATTCTGATATGGTATGATGGACCACGTCCTCCTGAAGGGTTGCTGTGAACATCTTCAGAAAATTGTTTCACTCAACTGCCAACTGAGATGAAACTAGCACACAGGTTATACCATGAAAGACCTAATTAACGACGCCCCCATTCAGCAGGAAGCAGTTTGGAGAGAAAAAAACTGTGCTCATGTTCCCAAATATGGTTTATAAACGTTCTTTTACATTTAAAGGGGGATATGATAGAGATATGAATAATTTACATTGATTTGGATTTTGTTTTAGTGATTTAAATTTAAGGTCAATTTTGTTATATGTATATGTATTTCTGATCTTGATTAAGGTATTGTGATTGTGTAGTTCATTTAAAACTGTAATGTATAATTAGAAATATAGATTGTTAATAGATAATCATAATAGTCAAGTTTGTAGTCATGTTAGTTAAGATTTTCTAGATGTACATAAATATATTTTAGAGGCATTCTTCATATTTTTCAAAGATTATAGAATATGGCATTTTAAATGTTTTAATAACTTAGGACTTTTCATGACAATGAGACACTGTGCTCCTGGCAGCACCAATCTACTTCAAGAAGAAGATGGGCATCGAAGAGGATCCTTATGGAGTTTGATAGCCATTTGGGCAAGAAACTGTTCTTGCCTGCACTATTGCATAAACTGGACACAGAGAATCCACAGAGAGAGGACTACTGAACTTGCCTAAAAGTGAGATGGTCTTTTGGGGTTCCTGATTCGTGAAAGAGTCTGCAAGACATTCTTCAGGACAAGCAGATAGTGACTGCCTTTGAAATTTCCTGCTTTGTGGAAATGTCTGCTGGAAACTATGGGCCTGTAGGCCAAAGATGAATGCCCCAATGGTACAGAGAAACTTTGGGTGACTGTACAGGCAACGAGATGTCTCTGTCATTTCTAGAGTTTTGGATTTCTTGTTTGCTTAGGTAATATTGTATCTTTCTGGAGTCTTTGATGGAGTTAAGAATAGTTAGTTATAGTTATAGTTGTCCTTAGTTATGATAAAGATTATTGTAATTTTTACTTGATAACTGTTTTGTTATATGTAATTATGCTATGTTAAAGTTAAAGCCTTCCTTTGTTTTTGTTTAAACAGAAAAGGGGGAAATGATGGAGGAAGGTCATTGGTTAAAAAAATAAAGAAACTGCTTGGCTAGCCCTCATAGGTTAGAACACAGGTGGGTAGAGAAAACAGAACAGAATGCTGGGAGGAAGAGGAAGTGAGCTCAGATTCGACAGGTCTCCTCTCAGGAGCAGACACCTCAGAAGAGATGCCATGCCCTGCTCCTGGGCAGACAGATGCGATTCAGCTCCGACCCAGGATGAACATAGGCTAGAATCTTCCTGGTAAGACTGGTGCTCACAGATTATTAGAGATGGGTTGATCGGGATATCAGAATTAGCCAGTAAGGGCTAGAGCAAAAGGGCCAAGCAGTGTTTAAATGAATACAATTTGTGTGTTGTTATTTCGGGGCATAAGCTAGTGAGGCAGCCGGGGTGATGGGGACGCAGCCCCGATGCTCCTTATTACTACATTTAATGTTTCAAGATTTATGTTCATTTTTTGAGTTTTTACAGGATGAATGATATGGATTTATTTGCATTGTTCTTTACATTGGCATCTCGTTAGACTAGCACCATTTGCTGAAGATGTTTCTTGTTCACGTTATGCATCCTTAACATATGAAGAGGTGCTTAGTATTACTGAAACTTGATATACCATGTTTTATTGATATTCACAAGAGACCTGTCTTTTCATGGATGGAAATGCAAGAGGAGGGGATTGGGTGAGCAGGGGTGGGTGTGAGGGAATGTGGGAGAGAAACAAGGAGGAGAGGATGTGGGAGACCCTGTGGCCAGGATGTAAAAGAAATAGATGGATTTAAAAAAAGGAAAGAAAAAACAAAGTAAGTTGTGAAACTGTCACAGCCCAGGGCAACAGAGTTATCACATCCTCATCTAAAAGGATGCTCGACAAGAAACATCATTAAGTTAAAAAAAAAATAGCGGACAATGAGGAACACTGAGAATTCAAGAACAATTGCAGTGGGTTTTTGATCCTACTGCACGTACTGGCTTTGTGGGAGCCTAGGCAGTTTGAATGCTCACCTTAGGAGACCTGGATAGAGGTGGGCAGTCCTTGGGCTCCCCACAGGTCAGGGAACCCTGATTGCTCTTCGAGCAGATGAGGGAGGGGGACTTGATCGGGGGAGGGGGAGGGAAATGGGAAGCGGTTGTGGGGACGAGGCAGAAATCCTTAATAAATAAATAAATTTAAAAAAGAAAAAAAAATGACACTTTGGAATTAAGTATGGACTCACGTTAATGACAATAAATAAAGATTGGTTCATAACTGAGGAAATTCAGTATAGCAAAGCATGTATGCAAGTGATAGTGACAGCCTGGATTAATGCCACAATTCATTATACATTTGAAACTTTAACATTTGAAAATCCATTTAAAAACAAGATAGAATGGAGGCAGTTCAGAAAGCTGAGGTAGGAGACTGAAGATTCACTGGAGTCGGTGAATTTGAGATCAGAATGAATAGGAAAGCCAGACCCCAACTTTAATGTGTCTTTGGGATATTTGTCCAGCCCCCTTCTCGCTCCCTTTCAGAAATTTGGATGATAAAATGCAGCCTAGCCAAGTGTCTGGAAACGATTCATGCCTGGAACTCATTTCTTTTGTGTCTGTCTTTGTGCCTTAGTGTTTTCAGCATTGCTGTTGTGCTGTTGATAGTTTTTCAGCTTCTGGTCCTATGCTCAGTCTCTCCCTATGAGGCAAAGAGCTTCTTTTCTTGCTGTTTCCCATACTAGGAATGGAGCCAAGGCCTAATGCGCGCTTGCTGGGCCCCATGCCACCGAGCTGTACCCTAAGCCAAAGAGAGCTCTTGTTCTGGTGTCTGGAAGTGTCATGGTGGAAAACTTGGCAGGAATGTGAGCCCTTCAACCCAGAAATCTACGTGTCTCTTGTCTGTATGGTTTCGGATCCGGTGTTCAGTTTACCTTCTGCTGGCAACTGTCATACTCTGCTCCTAACATCTTTCTGAACTCGGTCTCTGTGGTGATGCCAACAATCACTTCTCAGCCATCTTCTCCTGGACACCCTTGCCACTTAAGTTCCCACACCTGACTATGACATTACATTGCTTGCAGTCAGTACCATTCACCTATACTAAGTTCAAACTTTAAGTTTTTATTAAAATGAGTGCAATGATTTCAAAAAAAAGAAGAAGTAAAAGAAAGAAAATGAAAATATTTTTAGTCTGTGTAGTATAACTAAATGTTATAACACCAAGTCTTTGAAAGAACACATCCGAGCCTCCTTAAGTGTCTTAGACCCGAGGAAACAAAAGAGGCTATGCTCTTAAGAGAAGTTCAGGGCTTCCGCACCAGAGAAATCAAAGCTATGATGACATTTCATGAAATTTTAAGGCAGCCTAATGTAAGAAAAATCCTTTGTAGTAATAGCTTTTGTGACTGACTGAAAGCAAAATGATATGCCTTTCTGATGAAAAATACCACCATCAACAAAATTCATATTCTTATCATGTAAAATATCATGCATGCATGCAATCTCCCCAACACAGGCTGTATCCTAAAGAAAAAGAGTCATCTTTAAAGGAGAAAACAAAGAGCAACGAAAAGAACCAGAAGGCAGATTATACACACACACACACACACACACACACACATACACACACACATACACACACACATACACACACACACATACACACACACACATACACACACACATACACACACACATACACACACATACACACACATACACACACATACACACATACACACACACACACATACACACACAGATACACACACAGTGATTATATATTATACACATATCAATTATATGTATACTGTGATTAAATGTATGTATATATATCACTATAATTATACATACATAAATATACAATATATATTAGACAAATATTTTAGAATGTGAAAGTTTTCCAAGTAAATGATAATATGAATAAGCTACATAAAATGAAGAACATTAAAGCTTACGTGCATAAGCTATTTCATAATAAATAGCTTAAAAATTGTTATACCTCATTGGGAAAAATCCAAGATTATGAAATTTATTCTCCACTATGAGAAAATTTCCAAATGGAACACAGGGTGAAACAGGAATAAATAAGAGCAAGACACATGAAACACGTATGGAAAATTACTCAACAGTCCAAAAGTATGATATTTGATACCCAGAAGAAAATGAAAACCCAAAATTGTTTTTCTGTCTCTTTGTTTGTTTGTATATTCATGTTTAAATGTGTCTGGAGGCTTGTGTAAATATGTGTGCCGGGCATGTGGTGTCCAAATTTGAGGTCCGGTGTGCAGTTCCTTAATGGTTCTCCAACTTATTGTTTGAGACAGTCTTTCATAGAACCTGGCGCTTTGGATTCCCTGAACCATTTGATCAGTGAACCCCAGGGATCATCTAGTCATTGTCTGCCCACAGCTGGGATCAGAGCTGTGTGCCACTGAGCCAGGCCTTAGTACATGGGTCCTAAAGTTCAAACTCAGTTCTCTATGCTTATACAGCAAGCAGATTTCCAACAGAAGCCATCTCTCCTAGCACAATAGATGGTGTTTGAAACCCACAGAAGGTTGAATTTTCTTAAACTGAGCAAAAGCACAAACTACCTGAAACAAGACATTCAGAAACAAAAAAAGGACTTAAAAAGCAAATAAATCACACCTAAGAACAGCATAGCAAAATAACTGCTGGGGAAAGAGAGAAAAACCCTGCAGGACTCCAAGAACAAAGTTCCCTAGTGGAAGCGGAGCGCTGACAGTAGTCTGGAGATGCAAGAGCTGTGCATTTGAAATGGCGAGGAACGGTGAAATCCTCAGCAACCCCAAAGCTGTACGATGACATCACATTTAAGAATAAATGAGATAGGGTAATATCAAATTAGAATAAGAAAAGTAGTTACTGAACAATTAAAACTTCTGACACAGCTTGAAGGAATCGAACTGGACCCGTCTTTGGCACCTAATTCCTGAGGATTTGTTCTCATGTCTGAATGTGCAAAGGCAAGCTTCCAAGGAAGAAACATTCAACATTCCTCCCGAGCTTTATGTGTATATACCATAACAATAAGCAGCATGAAAAGATGGTCTCAAGGGTTCAATAGTGGCGCTCTGTCTACGCGATAACTAATAGCTTATTGTACTTAAGGCCCATTTAATTGGAGGCAACTGATGCCTGGCATTGTAAATCTAGCAAACTACCTTTGAGCTACAATCAATTGATGGCTACTGAGAGAGGGTTTGCCACCCTTCCCCAGGGATGAGTCCCTGGAAAATTACGTAATCCTGAGTGGTTAGTACTAAACACGTGTACATAAGAGGAACAGCAATAGTTAAAAAACAAAGAAGTCATGAATTTGAGGAGGGGAAGAAGGAGGAAATGATGTAAACACAATGCTCATGTGTGAATTTCTCAAAAACCTTTCATTAGAAGGAAACAACAAACCCAATCAGACAACCTAAACAAGTTTCCGTGATGCAACACTAACAAAGTACGGCACAGTGAGCTTATGCACTATTAGGTATGAACAAATATAAACCACTTGCCTATTTAACAAATGGAAATCACATCAAAATATCAAACGAAGCAAGACGGACACACAAATATATCTATATTAATTAGTTAATAAATAATAATGGTCAAAGAAATCAGATGGTGGTTTATTCTGGATAGGTGGGAAAGGATATGGGCTGAGACCTGATCAAATGCTGTATGTAACAAGGCAGGTAGAAAACGGGAGATATGCATAGGTTTTTGTGTCATTTACTCTAGATGTATATACGGTACCAGGTGCATATTTTGTACATCCATATAGAGATGCAAAACTAGAGAAACTTGAAATTTGCAGTGGATATAAAAATTCACAAAAATCCATTTTATGTTTGTAGTTGACAGAGCTTTCCTTCTAGAGTATCATTGCCTTTTCCCAGTCTCCAATCCTTTCCTACACACCCTTTGAAACCTCTGAATCACTTTTTGCACACTTCTCTCCTTTCATAATTGAAAATAATTTAATCATTGAGAGCTGCCAAAGAAAGGGGTGGCTATTGGAATTACCATGAATATAATTTATGGTTCATAATAGCTTCTCTTTTAACAGCTATTAACAGTTTTTCCTAAAGACATTGCACACACGGCCTTTCTCCTGGAAATATTTAATGATACCAATCATATGAAAATAATAACCTTGTTTCAAAAAAGAACAGAAAGTAGGATTTTTGTCATTATTATGTCATTTGGATTTGGAAAAATTTAAACGAAGAAATAGGTGGAACATATTTGAGACTCTTTCAAATGTCAGTCATTGGTTGGAAAACATAGCAGCTGTATGCTGATAACCTTTTAACACACACACACTTACACTCAGAGAAAGAGAGAAATTGTTTCTGAAAATGTTGCAATTAATAATAACGTATCAATAGAAAAAATAAAGCCACATAGAATAAATCTCAACACGTGCTAGCTTTAATGAACAACATAATTTCAGTACTAACATTCAAGCTTGAGACAAGTTTTCTCATAGCCAACACAAAATAGTACATAATTCAGGGGGTAAATATTCCATTAGTCAAAGAAATAACACGTTTTACGTGACTGAATTCTAATAGATATCTTATGTGTGACTTTATAGAGAATCTCACCGCTGTAATGTCTGCAATAACATGGTTAGTGTTACTAAAATAGCACCTTTTATGTTTCTCATTCGGATACTGACTTTCAATAAAAACCAAGGACTTAACTTTAAAATGGAGCTTGGTGAAGGTAAGCTGTTATAGCTAAACTTAACATCATGATAGCTGAAAGTGGAATTTCTGGAGAAGTCACCGGAGACATTTTTTCCTTAACTATTTGTTAATTTGTGTAATTGGCATGTCCAACACTACAAACACTGTCAGGCTCATTGTGCAGATTTTCATTAAGCCTAAGTCATTGAATGAGAAAACAGGTGTAATAGAAGTGTGGACTAGAGTGAGCTGGAACTTGGAATAAATAGTGTCATCTTTGATCAGATACTGAGTACAT
Source organism: Microtus oregoni (assembly GCF_018167655.1). Classification (NCBI taxonomy): domain Eukaryota; kingdom Metazoa; phylum Chordata; class Mammalia; order Rodentia; family Cricetidae; genus Microtus; species Microtus oregoni. The sequence goes on from NW_024543059.1 coordinate 5,559,339, forward strand.
CAAGAAATAAATAAATCTACGACCTGGAAGTGATCCTGTGATGGATCTGCTTATTGCCATAGAATTGGGACTTCAGGTAGAATCCCCAGAACATATAAAAACTCCAAGTTCAGCAGTGCTTGCCTGTAACCAAAACATAAGCTGCCATAGACAGGCAAATTCCCAGAGGTTGCTGGTAAGCCCACCTTGCCAACCTCTGTGCTCTGAGTTTACTGTGAGACTCTGTCCCAAAATCTAAATGGAGAATAGACAACTACGAAGGATCTTGGCCTTCTTGATCACACACATGGGTGCAGGATATCACTCACAGAAATATTAACATCCCCACAAGAGAAATGTAAGTCTGTTGATATAAAGCCCAGAAACCCAGGGATTATGCATCATTGAGCAAAGGAGACAAATATGTCGTGTTGACAAAATGCTTGAAGAAGAAAATAGTTGCAAGAACAGATGTTCATTAAAAATTAGAATGAAGAAGTAACTTTATCATAGAGATAAAGTACTAAAGAGGGAAAATATTCATTCACAAAAAAAAGTGGAATAAATGTATCTCACAAGGTTTTTAGTGATACAACTCAAGAACTCTTAATTTTATGGCTTGACTTACAGTTGCTAGGAACTTTTTGACGACCACCTCTTCTGTTTATACAGACAGCAAGTTGTCAAGGAGACCAGGTAGTGTGGTCCACCTGATTTTTAAAGCAAACTCAAATATTCCAGACAGATATTAAAGCTTTATGTTATTCCAGGACATTTCTTTATTTGAAGTTTTTGTGCTTCAATAGTCTAGTGCACAAAACAACAGGATTTGTTACAATTTCACAAACTTCCATTCTGCATTTTGATCATATTCACCTACAATTAAGCTGTCTACTGCCAAATTTTTCTGGTCCCCATCATTTTCCTTTCAATTATCACATCTAAACTATTTTAAAATCCATATTCAATTATGACCAAAAGTGATATCTATTTGTCTTTATGTGATGGACATTATCACTTAATATGATTTCAAGTTATATTTCCTATAAATTGCATCATTTATGACTGTGTCTATGAGTATGTATCTCTCTCTCTCTCTCTCTCTCTCTCTCTGTGTGTGTGTGTGTGTGTGTGTGTGTGTGTGTGAGAGAGAGAGAGAGAGAGAGAGAGAGAGAGAGAGAGAGAGAGATTTTTTTTATCAACTGTTAATGGACATATACCCTGGTTTTACAACTTGGATATTATAAAGAATTTTCAACAACTATTTTTTAAGTAGTTAGTACCCTGGCATGCTAATTTTATCTCTTCTGGTATATGCCCAAATTTAAATAGGTAGAATATACCAAAGTTCTGTTTTTAGTATGTGTAATTTACATAATTATTTCCATAGTTCTCCCCCGTTTCATTTCCTTTATTGAAAATAAAGATCCATTTGTCAGCCCCTTTCCCTTTCTTTGTACCTAATTTATCTGGTTCTATGAATTGTAGTTTGGGTATTACTTATTTAATAGTTAATATCCACATAGAAGGGGTTAAATACCCAATTTAATAGTATGAGTTTGTGTTACCTCTGTCACAAGGATTTTTTTTCGAGTTCCACCCATTTGCCTACATATTATATTGCTGCAGATATATAATCACTATGAACCCTGAAGTTGTGTTATTTACTGGAGAAACCTGTTTCTGGTTATGGCATGACTCAGACTAGTACACACCTTAATCCAAGAGTTTTCTGTTTGAAGATTATAAACGTGATTAAATAAAGTCAACCATAGATCAAGAGCAAAGCAAGCAACCAATTGATAGGAAGTGAACATAGGATTTTTTAAAAAGCATAGAGAGTAAGAGGGACTCAGAAGGATGGATAAGTAGACACACAGTAACTAGAAGGGATCAACATTTAGCTTAAGTTTCTTGTTGGGATAGTGTAGGAGGAACTTAAACTGATAAGTCAGTTGGGTGCTCTCTTTGCCTCTCTGAGCTAGCATGCTTTCACCAATCTGGCTCCCAAGTCTTTATTGATAAAATTGAATAATTGTGATTTAGGTAAAAACAATATCTTGTGATGTCATTTTTAAATACCTGAGTAAAACTCCATTTTGCAAATATACACATTTTCTTTATTTTTTCTTTGATTGCTGGACATGGAAATCTATGTTGTTTCTAGTTTCTGGCTTTTAGGAATAGAACAGCAATTAACACATTTGAGTAGGTGTCCCTCTAATAGATTGAAGCATTTTTTAGAAGTATTTTCAAAAGTGATATAGCTGGATATTGAAGTAGATCAGTTGTCATCTTCCTGAGAAACTGCCATATTGATTCCCAAAGCAGCTGTATTAGTTTTGATTTCCAACAACCATGGAGGAGTATCCCCCGCTTGCTCTTCATCTTTTCCAGAATGAGCTTTCACTTGTGTTATTGATCTGAGACATTCTGATAGATATAAGATGGAATCTCAAAGTAGTTTTGATTTATATTTCCCTGGTGGTGAAGAGTGTTGAACATCTCTTTGTTTCTCTGTAATTTTAGTTTTCAGTATTGAAGATTCTCTGTTTCAATCTGTACCACATTTTTTATTAATTAAATTTTATTTCATTTATTTTAAATTCTTACTGTACTTTTCCTTCCCCTCTTCCCTTTCTCTCCCCTTCTCCTCCTCTTTGACCCCCAACCACTCTGCTGTTTCTGTTTAGAAAAGGGCAGAACTCCCATGGGTGTCAGCAAAGGATGGCACTTCAAATTGAGAAAGAACTAAGCTCTTCCCTTTGTATTTAGACTAGGCGAGGCAACCCAGTATAGGGAATAGGTTTGCAAAGCTAGTTCAAGTGTTAGGGACAGGTCATGACCCCAATGCTAGGAGTCCCACCTATAGACCATGCTATACAACTGTCACATATATGTAGAGGGCCTAGGTCGATCCAGTGTAGGATCCCAAAGAGTTGGTTCAGAGTCTGGGAGCTTCACTGAGCCCAATTTAATTTGAAGTGAATTATTTGCTTTTTTTAAATATTTAGTTTCTAGAGTTCTTTACATATTTTGGATATTAACCTTTTATGGGATGTATAGATGGTTAAATTGTTTTCTCAATCTGTAGGTTGCTGCTTTTTATGAATGAAGGTATCTTTTGTCTTACAAAAACTTTGCAATTTCATGACATCCCATATATTTATCAATGATCTTAGAGCCTTCTCAAATATTGTTACCTTTACAAAGTCTCCTCACTGGAATAGGAGGATCAGGTAGGGAGGGTAAGAACAGAGGGATTTGAGGGAAGAATTGAAGGGAAAAACAGCTAGAGCTGAGGAACCTTAGAAAGGTTGTTGGAAACGGAGCACGGGGAATCTTCTTAAAATATGTGAAGGCGATTCTAAAGAAGTGTCCACGTAATGGGGGAGACAGAGTCCTTGCTGGCCATCCCTTGTCACTAAAGCCTCCAGATCCCCCTCATCTTCATAAACCTCATACTACATACCTCCCTTATTCCTCTCTTCCTTTAGAAACAAGCAGAACAAAAGAATGAAAAGAATAAAGCAAAACAAAGAAAAAGAACAAGCAAAATATGCACACATATGTACACACAATGTCAGAAACTTCTTGAGGATATCTCTTCTTCAGTAAGCAAGGTGCACTGTGTGATACTGGAACAGCAATAAATATATTTATAACTTGAATCCTTTGCCTGATAATACATGGCCAATACAATTTTATCTTTAGTTGCGTCTAGTACAAAAGATATCATTATGTGCTATAAGCTCACACTATCTCACTGGAGCTTCTGAATCTGCATGAGTATGAAAATAATAAATGTGTATAGTGTAGACTATCAAATATTGGTATTTCTGTAGCTAATGAAATGTATGAGCCCAGCAAAATTATATGACATTATAAGAAGACTAAATTTCATTTCTGGATTTTATGGATAGTTTTCCAGGTCAAATTCAGCTTGATTCACCCAACCACATCAGGTAAAGCATCACTTTCAAAATGTAGCTTTATTAACCTAAAAGAAATTAAATTAATGACTACATGTATGTTACATTATGGGTAGGAAAATAATTGATCATATTAAAAGAAACAAAAAGATAGTAACTTGTTCTTCCACATTTATGTTTGCACTTAGTTTATTGAATTTCACTGAAGGTTCTTCCTGTTCACTTTACTGTACTGTAGTAATCACAAAACTGTAATACACAAGGCAATCATAAGACTATTAGCTCACCAAGAAAGGCATGCCTTGATCCACAATGAATACCGTAATATGTGGAATGGAATTACTTACTGTGCGTATATGTGTGTCACATTGATAATGCTCAAATACACTTACTGAAGTCTCTCGACTTTGATTATTAGAGATTAGAATCAGAATTAAGCAAAGAACTGCACAAATAACAATCTCTCTGTGCTATCATACCAACAAAATTATGGTTTAGAAAGTTCAATGCTGTTATGTTGACACTAAAGTCTTCCCTATTTTTCTCAGTTTTGATGTACTAATTTTATTATGTTTTAGAAGCCTCTGGGTCATTTTTCACTCCTACATTATTCCTTGAATTAGTTCTTTTCTCACCTCTGTGAAATAATCCTTAGTGCCTTTGGTGAAACTTTGATTCTTTATTACCTATATTTTTTTCTTTTTTTATAGCTTTACTCTTTCTAAATTATTTGGCTTAGCCTAAGCCCTTTGAATCATACTTGTTTTTCTTGAGCAGTATGTCCCCCAAATAAATATAGTTATTCCTATTCTATTCCATAGACACACTAGGTACTTAGTGTGCACCAGGAAAAAACTATTTATGCATGTGATTCTATGTAATCCCTAAGTATAATTATTTTCACCATTATACAGTGATGAAGCTAAATTTAAAACAGGATGACTCCAGTTTAAAACAGAATTTCTTTTCTCACTATGTCATACACACACACACACACACACACACACACACACACACGCTAGGCATTGCAATCTTTCTCCTTCCCCAGTTCTTAGGATTTCCATGGAGAAATGCTCACTAGAAGACCTTATTAAGCATCTACCTTCCTACTTACCTTGAATTTTCTCAACACTCTTTTGAGTGCTCAAAGAGGAGAAATAAAGGATGAGGAAGAAGAGTGGTAACAGATGAGAGTAGGCTTTCCTGCTAAGTATGTGAACTTGAAGAAAGCTTGAATATTTGCTATGGAAACAGTAAGAATAGGCAATGATGATATGCACAGTGGCACATGACCATTTTCCAGCACCTGCATTTCTTTTTTTTTTTATTGAGAAAAGGAAAAAAAAGTTTCAGCCTCCTCCCAACCTCCCATTTCCCTCCCCCTCCTCCCACCCTTCTTCTCCTCCCCCCACTCCTCTCCCCCTCCCTCTCCAGTCCAAAGAGCAGTCAGGGTTCCCTGTCCTATGGAAAGTCCAAGGTCCTCCCCCCTCTGTCCATGTCTAGGAAGGTGAACATCCAAACTGGCTAGGCTCTCACAAAGCCAGAACATGAAGTAGGATCAAACCCCCGTGTCCTTGGCTTCTCAGCAGCCCTCATTGCTCGCCATGTCCAGAGAGTCTGGTTTTATCCTATGCTTATTCAGTCATAGTCCAGCTGGCCTTGGTGAACTCCCAATAGATCAGCCCCACTGTCTCAGTGGGTGGGTGCACCCGTTGTGGTCCTGACTTCCTTGCTCATCTTCTCCCTCCTTCCGCTCCTCATTGGGACCTTGGGAGCTAAGTCCAGTGCTCCAGTGTGTGCACCTGCTTTTCTGAATCAAGAGAATCGCCATAAACGCTAGCTGGGCTGCAGAGTGAGGTCTAGGTTTGCCTAGCTGAAGAGTGAGACCTGCCCCAAAACAAACTGACAAGGGGGGAAGCTGAAAGACGATAACCATGTAACAGACATCTGAAAGCATGCTCACCATGATTTGTTTGTAATGACATGAAAATTAAGATGCACCACTGCCTAGCTAATTAGTTAGGAGCCCATGTTTACTTTCCTTTCTATGAAAAGCAGTGGTATCAGGAATCAGAAACCTTTAGCACTGCATCTGAGATTTTACTCAAAATCTAGTCTAGCCACTTGTTCCTGTCTGTAGTAGCATATTTCCTGCCTCTAAAATCTCATTCATTTTTACATACATGATCATATCATGCATGGAAAAATAGCTTAGTGTTATTAACTTTTTGTTCAATTCAGTCTTCTTAGATCCAAACAAAAGTGAAACTAGAATTGTGTGTGTGTGTGTGTGTGTGTGTGTGTGTGTGTGCCAAAGATCAACCTAGATGGTATTTCTCAGGAAATAATTCACTTCATGTTTTTGAGACAGGATCTCGGATTCTTCTATTTTTCACTGATTGGCTAGGCTGGCTGGCTAGTATGTCCCATGGATGTCTGTCTATCACAGTGATTTTATGGCAAACCCAAAGTTGAGTCAAGTTGTACTCAACCACCTTGCAGTATGTTCTCAGTAGTAAGTATTAACATTCATGTTATACTAAATACACTTGCCTTATATACCTTTGTAAATGGAAATACCAGGCTAAACCATTGCAAGTTGGAAACACTCTTTAATTCAAATATTTTTTAAATATATGGAATAACTCTCAAAATAATTGTTTTGTTACTGTTAGATTTTTTCAAACCATTATTAATATTATATTCACACAATAAAATATTGTTATTCTTTTTACTATGCTCTATAGCACACAAGCTATAGCCTTATTGATTGCTGTTTCTAAACATGAACTCTGTTTTTATTATGGAAGAAAAATGTATATTGAAGCTCCTGTAATTAATTAGCCCTTGCCATCTTCCTAAATCTCTTGACATTTAGACATATCATCCTTTCTCCAAAATTTCCCCAAAGTGTTCAATACTGAAAAGGTCAGTAGTCAATAAAAGATACAGTATTCAGTTGTAACATCTGTATTTTGCCACACTAATTTTTAGTGAAAACTTATTTATTGACTCTCTAGGTGATTTTTTTGCGACTGTGCCTAGTATGTAGCTAGAATCAAAGAGAGAGGAGTCAGTCCTATTCTTCCACCATGCAGGCTCTGGGTATAAAACTCGTATTTTCAGATTTGGCTGTACGTGGATTTAACCACTCAACAATCTCACTGATCCCTCACTAAAGAAAGAAGCTTCAAGAGCTTCTCTTCTGATTTTCAGTAGTATATCTCTTCCATAATTTTTGTCTAGTCTTTTTAGAATGGGAGGTTGGGAAGACAAAAAGAGAGACAAACAGCACATAAGCTAGGAGTCAATATTTCATTATCAAACTGGCATGAGCACTCTGAGAAAAGATAGGTTTAAAAAGGTAGCATTTACTTTGTAAAAATTGTTAAATGTAATTTTTTACTGATTCTTTGGAAATTTCACATTATGCACTGTTGGAGGAGGACACTTATTTGTCCCCTGTTGTTCAGCCCTGAAATAATCACACAGAAACTATATTATTTAAATCACCGCCTATTTTCTCTAACTTCTTATTGGCTAGCTCTTACATATTAATTTAACCAGTTTCTTTTAATCTGTATATCACCACAAGGCTGGGGCTTACCAGGTAAAGTTCCAGCATCTGTCTCTGGTGGGGCTACATGGATTCTCTCTGACTCTGCCTTCTTTCTCTGCCTACCTAAGTTCTGCCCTATCAATAGGCCAAGGCAGTTACTATATTAACCAATGGTATTCACAGAATACAGAGGGAAATCCCACATCAATGCACCCCATTTCTGTTCATCTCCCAGTTCCTACACAGCTACTCTCACCCTTCAGTATGCCCCCTGAATTAATTAAAAACAAAAAATAAAAAAATCCCACCTCACTACCTCTTCTTTCCAACCCAGCTTTATTCATCCTAGTGGCATCTGTGGTTATGGTGTGTCATGAAGTGTAGACTTTTTATCCAATCAGTCCCATCTGCAAAGATTCATTATAATAAATCATTGATTTGATTCAAAGGCTCCGGTTACTGGAACACCATCATCACTGGGCTGGGACTCATGGAAATGCCTTTCAGACATCCTGTTGCTTCCCCAAGTCATGAGATTCTGAGGTTCTCCTTCTGCAGAACGAGTTCTTTCATGCACTCCAGTAGGTCAAAGATGGGGCAGATGTTAGGGTGGGCCAACCCAGTGCCCAAGATGTGGGTACCAGCTTTCTCTATATAGTTCCCAGCAAGGGTCAGACCAGCTATCCCCAGGCAACAAGAGACAGGACTGGCTTGTCATGGTCCTTGGATTTCAACACACATAATTCCCGTGACTCCCTGTGACAAGCCAAGTCATGGACACCAGTCCAGATCCTGGTTTCTGTCAGATCACAGACCCAGACATGACCCAAAACAGCAGCCTGGGCCCAAAACCATAAAAATGCACAGGTCACTTTGATTGGCCTGATCCCTGTGTTAGTGACGCCCTTGGACATCAACATGGCCACAGGTGGCTGTCAGGACCCCTGGAATTAGCATGGCCATCAATGGCATCAGGAACCATGGATATCAACACAAACCTTGAATGCTATAGGGCCTCTGACCCAAACATGGCCCTTGGTAGCAGCCATAGCCCAGATGCCACAATGGCCCCAGTGGTAATATGGCCTTCAGACAGCAACATGGTCACAGAATGCAGCCTAGACCCAAGCATCTCTGTGGCCTTTTGGGGCACCAAAGGTCATAGACATCACAGGTCCCAACTCTGGTAGTTCTATGGAACCAGACATGGTCCCAGGCAGCAGCCTAGGCTTAAACACTACCATGTTTCCAGACGGCAGTGCTGACCACTCAGATTGGCATGGCCTCTGCAGCAATGTGGTCGTCATACACCAACATGGCTCCAGGTGGCAGCCCAGACCCTTGGCATCAGCAAGGCCTATTTTGATATCAGGAGGCACAGCCATCGAAGTGACCTTCACTGTATGCAGTAGGGTCATGTACCCAGACATGGTCCCTCACTGCAGCCCAGGGTTGGATGTCACCATGACCCCAGGTGGCAGCACAAAATATATTATTTTCTATAGGAAGGCATTTTGAGGAGTTGGGTAGACATGCCAGGCTGCAGTTTTCCTGATTTATGTCAGGGATTGGACTGGTCACTGAAAGTTTTCTTCAGCTTCTTTCTTAAAATTTAGTATTAAATATTCTTGACACCCAGAAACGTAACAATTGCAGCACAAGGGATCTCTTTTAAACAAAGCATATACAAATAAAGTTTCTCATTTTGACTGGTCAAAGAGTCTCTCATACCGACACATAAAGTGTTTCCAAGAAACACATTTGATAGCCCTGCACTGGACTGTTGAGACATTGGTCTAACCTTGATTAAACTAAGGCTCATCGGTGAATCCACTTACATAGGGAAAGAATTTCACCCTAAGTTGAGTGCAACCAACTCATTTTTGCATAAAACAACATATTGTTAAGTGAAGAAATTCAGCAGAAAATCAACAATGAATAGGAATGGGCTCAGTGCGTTCAGTATCAGTAAAATTCTTCATAGTCACTTACAATGTAAAATACAAACCAAACTAGCAATTTAACACATTGTATAAAATATAGAAAAGATCATGAAGGACTGCCCAAGCCATAACCTAAATTGTTGAAGTGAGAACTAAGGCAGCTTCTTTGGGAGTGTAGCTTATATTTTGGTATACAAATCCAAAAATTCCACATTTATAAGAAAAAATAAATAAACATAAGTATAAATTTTCATTGCTACATTGTTTGTAATATTAAATAATAGTCATGATATTTGTATAAATCATTTCTTAGAAAAATTGTGCTAAATTTAGACATTGTAATTTGTAATTGAAATTGTAATTGTCAGTATAATGAATACCAATTTTTCTTTTTTATAAATGTTTCCCCACTGCCTTCCCTTTCTTTTAAGTTCATGGATCTCTTGCTTTGCTTTAGCCAATGACTTATGAGAATAGAACTCTAAATACATCTGCATAGTTGTGTAAATTATTTTATGCTTCTAAGGTCCATAGTGAACATACACATCATGGAAAATACTTGGGAATCTTTTTTAACTCAACTACTAAGTGATGCGCAGAAGAAAAAATTCTGAATGTTTTTACTTATATGTGAAATCTGAACACACTGGAAACAACTTAGATGCCCTTCAATGGAAGAATGGATGAAGAAAGTGTGGAATATATACATATTAGAGTACTACTCAGCAGTAAAAAACAATGACTTCTCAAATTTGGCATGCAAATAGAAAACACTACCCTGAGTGAGGTATCCCAGACCCAAAAAGATGAACATGGGATGTACTCACTCATAATTGGTTTCTAGCCATAAATAAAGGACATTGAGCATATAACTTGTGATCCTAGAGAAGCTAAATAAGAAGGTGAACCCAAAGAAAAACATATAGTCATCCACCTGGATATGGGAAGTAGACAAGATTGCCGGACAAAAACAGGGAACTTGGGGGTGAGGGGGCATGGGGCTAAGGGGAAATGGGGTGAGAAACATGAGAAGGAGAGAATGGGGGGAGCTTGGTGGAATGGGATGGTTGGGATAAAGGAAGGGTGGACACAGGAGCAGAGAAATATATATCCTAATTAAGGGAGTCATCTAAGAGTTGGCAAGAGACTTGACTCTAGAGGGGCTCGCAGGTGTCCAGGGAGATGTCCCCAGCTAGTACCTTGAGCAACTGAGGAGAGGGAACCTGAAATGACCCTATCCTATAGCCATACTGATGAATATCTTGCATATCACCTTAGAACCTTCATCTGGCGATGGATCAAGATAGATACAGAGACCCAAATTGGAGCACCGTACTGAGCTCTTAAGTTCCAAATGAGGAACAGAAGGAGGGAGAACATGAGCAAGGAAGTCAGGACCACAAGGGGTGCACCCACCCACTGTGACAGTAGAACTGATCAATTGGGAGCTCACCAAGGCCAGCTAGACTGGGACTGAATAAGCATGGGATGAAACCGGACTTTCTGAACGTGGCGGACAATGAAGGCTGATGAGAAGCAAAGGACAATGGCACTAGGTTTCGATCCTAATACATGAAATGGCTTTGTGGGAGCCTAGCCTGTTTGAATGCTCACCTTCCTGGTCCTGGATAGAAGTGGGAGGACCTTGGACTTCCCCCAGGGCAGGGAATCTGAACTGCTCTTCATTCTTCTTGAGAGGGAGGGGGAATGGAGTTGGGGGAGAGGGGTAGGGGGGTGGGAGGAGGGGGCAATGTGTGCGAGGAGGGGGAGGGAAATGGGAAACGGGGAGGAGGCGGTAAATTTTTTTCAACAACTAAAAAAAATAAACAAAAAAATAAAATAAAATCTAAAAAGTGAAAACAAACAAACAAACAAACAAAAACCCAAAGTATCCTTTATCTCAGTGGTCAGGCTGATAGTCTGATTGAACAATGGCTGTACTTTTGATAAAAAAGAAATATTTCTATGAATGTGAAATACAATTAAATATAAGAGAAGGTAATTAATATATGTTCAGTGAAAAATTATAATTTATTTTGACATGACAAAATATGATAAAATAGTAGGTTTTTATTTTTGAATGTTCACTTCTATATGAAGAAAAGTTCTGTTAAGATGGCATGATTTTTGGAATAAACTATTTTTAAATATTTTATTTTAGTAGCAGTGTTGGTTACTCCTACACTAGATTCACACCAACAGCAAAATGGTCTCAGGAGGATGTACTTATACTGGTGTGTGTTTACATACCTATTATTATGTACACAAGATAATGACGTAACAATCATAATCAAAGTAAAAACATCCATCATCTAGAAAGTTGGGGGAAAATGAAAGCATTGGAGAGTGACTGCACGGGAGAAATGTGATGGGCAAAGTGATACGATTCTATTTGTTAATAAAAATGTATTCATTTATTTAAACATCCATGACCTTTTCATTCAATAAAATGCATAATATTTCAAAACTAATTTGAAAAATCAAAAGTAACAAGTTATTCATCTTGACCAAGAATACTGTGAAATATTTGAAGAATGTTAATTTTATTGGAATAATTAAAGTAACCCATGACTGCCTTAGCTTTCAATTTATAAAGTGACTTGTCACAGAGCAACTCAGCGGAGACGGTTTCCTGATTCCTCTTCATTATTAAGTAATAGTACTTGACATTTATTGAGAAATTAATATGAGACAGGAAATTTTCAGAGTACTTAACATGCATTATCTTGTTCAATACAATGCCTATTGAAGTGGTTGTTTGAATAGCTACCTCCAGAGAGTCTTCTCTGTACTAACGTTGTTCAGACAAAGGCTCATCAAATGACAAAGCAACCATTGTACTTCTGAGCCAGGGCCTCTATATCTTCTCTTCTGACTGAGCTAACATTATGGTTAATTGTTTTATTTTTGTTTTACAATACTTTCCAATATGCATAAAGCTAAAAAAAAAATCACCAAAGCCTGCATACATGTTTCCAAGCAAGCAAACTGTTTGGTCCTTTGTGTGGAACAAGTTCCTTAGAGCAGAAAAAGCCAACCAAAGTTTGTATTGTTATACCTTGGTTTTTTGTTGGTTTGTTTTTGTTTTTGTTTTTTTTTTTTTTGATTGCTCACAGATCATTCAGGTTGAATGGGCATGCTACAGAAATGGAGCTGTCTCCTTCGATTTAGTCCACTGAATCTCAACTGTTCAGTAAATGGTGGATCTAGCAAGCTGATGAATTTGGTCATGATGATACAATGCAAATTTTCTGAGGCAAAGTTAGATTATTTTCTTTGTAGTTAATATGCATTTTGTTGAGATATTGCTTTGAAACTGTGTAAAATGTGCTAAATCACATCCTATACTAGTTTTAGCATCAATTGTCAAAATAGTGCTGATATGATTATTGTTGAATGAGGATTCTGTTTTCTCTGGTGCAGATATTCAAACACAGAGCCTCCTGCTTCTTAATGAAGCACTCTGTCCTGCTGAACTGTATCCTGGCCCTTGGTTACCGTGCCAGTTAGTGTTCTGCTCAATCTGGCCCATAACACACTTCCTACTTGATGCTGGCCGGCTAACTAGGGTCCTCATGCCTCTGGTTCTGCCTTGTGAGTGGTGAGATCACAGAATTGCTCTATCAAATTCAATAAAGCACTTATTTTTCAATATAATGAAGTTCATAAATTTTAAGATTAGTTGTGTTAAAGTGAACAAGAGTTTGATACCACGCTGAAAACAAACTATCCAATTCAAAATCATTTTCCCTATTGAGCCACGAAACCCACATTCATTAGCCAGTGGCTGGCCCACTCCTATATTCTCCATCTGTTGGCCATCACTGTTTTTATTCTCTCTCAGTGGATTAACTTATTCTCTATGTTTTATACATGCTGACTCCTATAATATGTAGTATGTTGTATGGGGGATTTATCCTGTTAAAAAGTTTTTGAAGGTTAAACACAGTAATAAACGCTGCACTTTTTTTCTCCTGATGAAATGTATACTACTGAATCTTCATTTTATAATTTTTATCCTTTCATCCATCTAAAGACCCGCATTTTTCTCTTCCTTTGACAATTTCAGTATCACTGTTATATACATCACCATAAAATAATGGTTTCAATTTTTGTGTCCAGATGCTTTATGTAAACCTAGGACTAGAATATCTGTGTCTGAAGAGTTCTATGAGGGTGATTTATTTTTTTTAGGGGGTGAAGTCATTTTGTTTTGTTTTTGAGGAATTATTAACCTGACACAAAGTACGAAATTTCCATCTTCTGACTTTCTTCGGACACATTTAAATTAGTTGCTTTTGGTCAATTGTGTCATTCTAGTAAGTTGGCATTAGTATCTCCCCATGATATTCTTTCTTGTTCATAATCAGGTATCTGTTTTTATAGTTTGTTTGGGGTGGTACTGTATAGGACGAATGTACCTGTTGTGGGTGTAGAGGCTAGAAGAGGGTGTCAGCTGTCCTCCTGTATCACTCTCCTTATTTCCTTGATCCAGGCTGTCCAATGATCCTCAACCTAGGTTGGCCCGAGCAAGCCTCAGGCATCCCCAGGCTCTGCTCCTTGTGGTGCTGGGATTATGGGCACACAAAGCCATGCCTGTGTTTTTATGCGGGTCCTGTTCGCACAGCTACTCCTTGAGTCTCTTTACTGGACTCTTGTCAAGGTTTGAATTTGCATTTCTCAAATAAAAGATGTTAAACAATCTGACCATAAATAATAACCATTTATTTTGTTGTTTGGCATTTCATTGTTGAAATAATAGTAATTTGTATATTATGGATACTAAAGTTTCAGATGACAAATTTTCCAAAATACTTTATTTATCCCACTTACATTTTATCCCTAATAATGATTAGTTTTGACTCATCAATGTTCTATTATCTGTTGTTTAAGCATGCCTTACCACTTTGAAGGAAGTATTGCCAAATTTAATAATATAGAAATTTAGATTTGATTTTGTTTTTATTGGCTTGAGTACTTATATCTAGAAAATTCATTTATTTTAAGTTAATCTGAGAATGAACTGTCAGGTAGGGGTCTATTTTTTTGTTAATTTATGTGCATCGTATCATTTCCCTAGTTTGTTAATATTAGTCCAACACCACTTACCTTAGTGCTCTCTACCCACTGAGCATTTTTAGTACTTTTGTCTGAAATCAATTTGCAATCAATATCTGAGGTTGCTTTTTGACACACCGTATTACTTTTTTATATGCTTGCCCTCAAGAGAGCATTATGCTGTCAGTCTCCATAGTAAGCTTTAAATGTCTGACGTTTTCATTAAGTCTTTGGGTAGCCAATGTCTTTCCCATGATGACGATATACATCTACTCTAATTTAAGAATAATTTTTTAAACAAATAAGCAAATAGAACAAGAGTTGGTAGCTGAATAGATGGCTTTGCCATTAAGAATACATATTGTTCTTGCTGAGGACGTGGTCATGTTTGAATATGAAGTCCCAGTATGAAGACTGAGTGGCTTTAATTTCCTCTAACTGTAGCTGGAGGTGATACAGCACTCTTTCCTACCTTTCTTGAATGCCGGAACTAATGAACACCCCTCCTGATACACATAAGTTATGATGATTAATTATTTTGAAACGAGGTCCAATTATTACTGCATTCGTTGTTATGGGTTTCTTATTGGTTTTAGGGCCTTTCTGTTTCTTTCTGTTTAGTGATTGTGGTTTGGTCTGGCTTCCCATTCTATTTTATACTTCTATAGTGTCCAGCTAAGTCCAATGAGCCTTAGCATTTGTTTTTATTTAAAATCATATGTACATTCAGTTTCTTGGCTTTTACCACCTCCTTGAATGGATGCCTTGCATTTTCAGGCTTTGATCCTCAAAGGACTTCATCCCAGCTTGAATAAACCTCCAAATTTAATAGGACACTTTTAATAAAATAGTGAAAAATGAGTGCTTAATCCCCAGAAATCTGTTATTTCATAGTTATGGAAGTTAAAATCTATGGCCAAGATGCTGGCCTGTTTGTCTTCCTTCAAGGCCTCGCTCCTTTGGGATAGATGAATTTGTTTTTCCAAATGTACAACACTGGTGTCCTTTCACCCTCTAAAAATCACAGTTAGATTTAATTAATTCATGCATTAAGGTCTTTCATTCCAATCACATCATCTTTATAAATGTTTCATCTCCAAATGTTTATGTTCTACGTTACCATGGATAGAAACTAAACATGAATTTGAGGAACATACTTCAACCTACTCTGGGGAATTCCCTATGACTGCCTTATCCTGCTTGCCATTCAGCCAGAACTTAAGCATCTATGTGTCACAACCATTGCTGGGGTCCAGGAGAGAAACAGCTTTTGAGGATTTTATTCTAGTCTATCTAAGGATGTTCATTGAGATGCTAGGAATATATTCCAACCTCGTATAATGCAGGAAAGATAAGGAAATACTACGGGGGGAAGAAAGTTATGAATGATCTCAAGGGGCGGGAAATACCTGGCAAAATTTACAAAGGGGATCATTTGTGTAACTTTGCAGTGTCAATTTTTCCTCTATACATTCCATAACGATTTTTACTCTACATCATAGCTTAAGTTACTTTGGTACCCACAAAGTCAATACTTAGTAGTCATGACAATGAAATAAGCAGAACAGTACAATGTTAGTAGGTCTATGGTAATGATAGAAATATTCACAGTTCCAAGTGAAACAGACAAGGCAGGGTCACGGGGCAGTTATCTGGGAGTCCAGTCATTGGTCCCTCTTTAGTTAAGCCACACAAGCTCTTCTACCTAGGAGATGGCAGGAACATCGAAGGCTGAAATCATTAGTTCACCTTACTGACATTTTCATACAAGGTAGTGTAGCATTTTTGGTGATGTAACTGCTTTGAGTTACCTATACTAAATAAATGAACCAAGTAAATACATGAATTTGGTCAAGTTGGCTTGGTGAATCATTTCTTTGATTCATCCTCGCTGCCCGATCTGAGATGAAGATTATGTTGATTATCAAATTGACAGGATTTAGAATCACCTTGAAAATAAATCCATGATAATGTATGATCTAGATCATGGAGGTTCCAGTCCCTGGCCTTGGATTCTGAACTACATAAAACCAAAAGTGAAAAAGACTATCCATTATCTCTTCCTTACTGAAGACATCGCATGACTTGCCGCTTCAAGGACACATGCCACCTTGGTTTTTCCACTGTAATAGACCACATTCTGGAACTGTGAGCCAAAATAAGGTCTTTCCCCCTAAAATCACTTAGGTCGAGAATTTTGTTGTGGAGCAAGAAAATAACTAGTACAGCAGAAGGTCCATGAGAAACAATGTTTGTGTGTCTGCAAGGCAGTGGACAAACAGAAAACAGCGTGAAGGTAAAGAGTGGGGCCATCCACTTTACATTTTAGAAATCTGAATGCCATGTATGAAGGATGAATTAGATATTAATATCTGGAAGTGAGATTAAAGGCTTGAAGTCAGGCAGGCAATTCTGCCGATAGACCAAAGCCTATCACATTTACAGCAAAGCCACAGGTAGCTGTATCATACTTTACATTAAGTCATGCCATGAGAAAATATGTGACGTCTAAAACATGGTCACTTATTGAACAAATGAGGAGGTGTATATCTAAATAAACACTTCTATGTGGTTACCTGTAGAGGCACATGTTTAGTTGACTGTTGATCTCACCAGTCAGCGTATGTATTTGTCTCTTGGGTTATCTACAAAAGCTACTTATAAGCCATATTGAAGCATTTTTATAATTCTTAAGCTACTGGTAACAGATATTTGGACCCTACTAAATCTATGCACATTGTTTCAAAATTCTGTTGCCAAATATGAACTGACCTGAAGTGAATTTAAAAAAGAGAGCCTGGAGATCAGACCTTTGTCAGTTGCGGGGTTGGTGAAGATCTTCTCCCAGTCAGTGGGTTGCCTTTGTGTCTTAGCGACACTGTCCTTTGCTTTACAGAAGCTTCTCAGTCTCAGGAGGTCCCATTTATTCAATGAGGCCCTTAATGTCTGTGCTGCTGGGGTTATACATAGGAAGTGGTTTCTTGTGCCCATGTGTTGTAGAGTACTTCCCACTTTCTCTTCTATCAGGTTCAGTGTGTTCGGACTGATATTGAGGTCTTTAATTCATTTGGACTTGAGTTTTGTGCATGGTGGTAGATATGGATCTATTTTCATATATGCTCTACTATGTTCATAGCAACATTGTTTGTAATAGCCAGAACCTGGAAACAACCTAGATGCCCTTCAATGGAAGAATGGATGAAGAAAGTTTGGAATATATACATATTAGAGTACTACTCGGCAGTAAAAAACAAGGACTTCTTGAATTTTGCTTGCAAATGGATGGAAATAGAAAACACTATCCTGAGTGAGGTAAGCCAGACCCAAAAAGAGGAACATGGGATGTACTCACTCATATTTGGTTTCTAGCCATAAACAAAGGACATTGAGCCTATAATTAGTGATCCTAGAGAGGCTAAATGAGGAGAACCCAAAGAAAAACATATAGGCATCCTCCTGAATATTAACCTTCATCAGGCATTGAAAGGAGACAGAGACAGAGACCCACATTGGAGCACTGGACAGAAATCTTAAGGTCCAAATCAGGAGCAGAAGGAGAGAGAGCACGAGCAAGGAACTCAGGACCGCGAGGGGTGCACCCACACACTGAGACAATGGGGATGTTCTATCGGGAACTCACCAAGGCCAGCTGGCCTGAATCTGAAAAAGCCTGGGATAAAACCAGACTCACTGAACATAGCAGACAATGAGGACTACTGAGAACTCAAGAACAATGGCAATGGGTTTTTGATACTACTGCACGTACTGGCTTTGTGGGAGCCTAGGCAGTTTGGATGCTCACCTTACTAGACCTGGATGGAGGTGGGGGTTCCTTGGACTTCCCACAGGGCAGGGAACCCTGATTGCTCTTCGGGCTGAGGAGGGAGGGGGACTTGATGGGGGAGGGGGAGGGAAATGGGAGGTGGTGGCGGGGAAGAGACAGAAATCTTTAATAAATAAATAATTTTTTTTTTTAAAAAAAGAGAGCCTGGGCTAGAGATGCTTCAGGTGCTTGTAAAGGCAGCTTTATAAATGGTCTGCATCTTCCTCTGTTTCAGCACATTTTACCACCTCCTACTGCCTTTATTCATTTGATTCACTCTTGAAACCTTCTATGCATTTGCTTTTCTTAGTTACACTTATTTTCTTAAGCCCGGGCACTCTTCTGACGAAAGAGTAATAAAATCAAATTTTATGATCTGCTGTAGGATTTCATAAGTTAAAGATTGTATAGTTTACTTTAGGTTGGTGGAATTAAAAAGTATTTTAGGAAGCTCGGGAGATCCTTCTTTCAGTAAAATGCTTTAAGACCTGGTTCAAGATGAGCACCCACATTTAAAAAAAAAAGAATGTCACAGCATAAACTTGCTATTCTAGTGCTAAGGAGGTCAAGTTCCCCAGAGAACACTGCACAGACGGCCTGGACCTAACCTAAGATACTCAGCTTCCAGTGAGAGTCCGTTAATCCCAAAATAATATAGAGGGACAACATCTAAAGAACAACACTCAAGGTAACCTCTGACCTTCCAACACACACACACACACACACACACACACACACACACACACAGAGTTAAAGCCATTCTTCCCTGTGGGAGAAAGGAATAGTCAGATTGAATACCAACTTAGAAAGAAAACGGGATAGAAAATATATGATGTAACATTAATAGCATGTAAAACAGATTTTATATGTAGGTGGGTGGTTCATTGAGATTATGCTAATTATGTAGGACCCCCATGTTTATGATGGCCAACATCCATCTTTCATTATACTTTACTCTGATGGAAATTAGAAATACAACAATGCAAAATTTAATATATTTTTAACTCCAATTAATATATTTATATTAAAGAAGAAATTTCCTCCAGAAAAATCACACTGAACTACATACTGAAGTAGTTTTTATTCTGCCAGCTTATCGAGGACAAAAATTTTGGCTCTAACTTCTACATTAGCAAAGTGACTTTGCTTTTATAGCATTGTTAAAAATATCTGGTAGCTTATGTGGAGCTGCTATCTAGCCTCAACCTTTCCCATGATCCCTTGCTTTTCTTTTACCAGCTCTATCCACTGTTTCTTTCTTAAAAGTGGGAACTACTGAGAATTTTCCTGTTACACTGACATTTACAAGTGGGACTCTTAAAATGGCTGTAACCTAGATATAAACTTTGTTTTAATTAGAGATTGTTCTATTTTTGTCAATAAATCTATGTTACTAGTTGGTAGATTGCTCAGTGGATTCTTTGCTGTAACAAATAAAAGCTCCTAAGTCCAAATTTCCAAAACTCATATGAAATCCGATATGGTAGCAATTTTCGATGATCCCAGAATTTATTCCTAAATGAGAAATAGAGAGTAACATACCCTGAAATCTCATAGACCTACTACGTACATACCTAGAGGTGAGCAACCATAGACATTTTCTCTAACAAGGAAGAAGGCAGGATTATCCTCTGAATATGCCCTGTGGCAAGTATGTATCTGTACTCTCACATGCAAACATCATGCACACAAATTCACATCCCAATAAATAATAAACAAATATAAAAATAAATTTATATAATGCTTCAATCAATATGTTCTATTCATGGAACAAGGACAGCTTTACATTAAATTCTCCACAAAATAGATGCATGCAGACTTTTTTTCTTGGTGCTAGGGATCAAGCATTGGGCTCTGCACATGTTAATCTAATATTCTATGACTGACCCACATTCCAGCTCAATCTCAAACATGTCTTAGAATGATAAAGACATAGCTGCTTTAACATTTGATAAGAATGACTTTATGCTTGAAACAACCCTAACTTGAAATATTGTTTATATTTATTATAAAAGTTCCTTCTCTGGTTTTTAAATGTTAAAACATTTCTATCGGTATTTCATGGTTTATATTGTGTTGTAATATTGTATATATGTATACATGGTTTATATTGTGTTGTAATAACCTCTAAAGATACAGAAACAAACAAGATGCATCTCCATAATAATGTTGAGCACAGGATCTTAACATATGGGTCATGATCTCTTTGGGGGTCACATACAAGATAGCCTGCTTACCACATATTTATTATATGATATTTAGCAATAACAACGCTACAAGTATGAAGTAGCAACGAAATAATTTTAAGAATGAAGGTCACCAAAACATGAAGAATTGTATTAAACTTTCAGAGCATTAGGAGAAAAGGTTAGAAACCAAATTTCATAACTGTAGCCAGTGTCATGAAGGGAAAGAGCTAGGATGGAATTGTAAAAGTTAATTAACAAATTAATTCATCTGAGCAGTTGTATTAGTCAGGGTTCTCCAGGAGAAGAGAACTTGTAGAATGAATATATAAAGTGGATTTATTGGGGTGGTTTAGAAGATGTGGACAAGGTTGTTAAACAATGGCTGTCTATCAAAGGAATGTCCAAGTATCCATTAGTTGTTCAGTCCATGAAGCTGAACATCTTAGTTCTTCTTCAGTAAACACGGGAATCCTGATGAAACAAGCTCTAATTCCATGGAAGGAATGAACTTGCTAGTCAGAGCTAGGACTAGGACAAGCAGGCAGAGCAAGAACATCCCTCCTCCATGTCCTTTGTAAAAGAGGCTGCCGGAAGGTATGACCCAGAAGGGGAAGAAAGGGGAGAAGGGGGAGAAGAAAGGGAGAGAAGGAAGGGGGAGAAGGAAGGGGGAGAAGGAGAAGAACAGTACATAGAATTGGTGGATGTAGGGATTGACCAACTCCTAACCCTGCTTCTGAGCCTAGATGGTGGCTGAGTTGGTTGTTTTGGTTTGTTTTAAAGAATTATATCTTTGAAATAAACATTTGACTGAAAAAATCGCATATAAAATACCTATGTCACAATTATAATAGCAAACTATTTTTTAAGTTCTGTTTCTCTGCTTCTGTGGTCAAATTGTCATGTATTGTTTACTCATCAATTCTGCTCTATATTTAGGCTACTATATTATATACAATTTAAAAAATCTCATATAAATACATGATAAAAGGTTTAAAGTAAAATATCTGTCAAGAAAATGTTTGCTGTAGAAACATGACAACCTGAGTTAAATCCCCAGAATTCATATACAAAGCAAGATATGTTTGTAGATGCTTCCACTCCCAGGACTGGGGAAGCACTGAGCCTCCCTGGGATTAGCTAGTTAACCATCTTTGTAGGTGTGAGGCCAATGAAATACTATGTCTTTAAAAACAAGGTGGAAATTCCCAAAGTAAAAAAGAGAACCAAGTTTTTCTCTCACTTCTACATGCACAAACATGTACACGTTTATGTGTAAGAACATATCAGTGCACATATACAATAAAATATAACAATATTTAAAGTTCCTTTTATTTTCCAAATCAAAATAAAACTGTGTATGGACGGGTGGCAGTATATTGCACTTTAAAATAACTTCCCAACTTAAAGTGTTTAAGAAGATTGCGTTTTAGGAGGTGAAAAGAAGAACTGTTTTCTCGTGTCTTGATTTCCAGAGATGGCTTTGCTGAAATGGAAAAAAGTATTTCATGTAGAAATCAAAAATGGCTCAAATAGAGGTCATCTTCTGACTTCTGTGTTGGTGGAAATTCTTTTGGTATTTCAATATTTTCCCAGTTTCTACACTGTGAGGAAAGTGGTTTTATATTGATTGCTTCGGTTAATGAAGTTTTGCAGAAGTAATAAAAATGTATGTTGACTCTGTGGCAATGTCAGCCCCACTGGAACACTGCCTTTTGAGAAAAGATTACCTTTTTTCTGGAATTAATTTAACAAACAGGTATTTCATCAACAATTTGTATATAGTAATACGTTTCAAAAAGTTTTCTTATCTCTTAGCTAATGAAAACTTCGGAGCATTATCTTGACATAGGCTTTCTTGTTACTGAATCTCTCATACAGGTGGGGAAAACTTGGTAAAGGTAATCATCCAGATGGTGAAAGAGCTTGGCACTGAACTGGGTCTCTTGAAACACATCTGGCATCTACCAACATGGCATAAAGGAATGGAACCCTCTTTCCCAACTCATTTGCAGACTGCCCCATGGATTTCAAAGACCATCGGGAATCCACCACTTGAGATGGTGCCTCAGACCATTTGATTTTCAAGTTTCACATCTTCGACCCCGAAGACCAATCTTCTTGTGGCAAAGATAAAGACACTTCGAATGAAGCAGAGACAAAAGATTTCAGTTCTTAAGGACCTGATGCATTTAAAGAAAGTGAAGGTCCCCAATGGTATCCTTAAATATAACTGCATTATAACAGTTTTCTGCAGAATTTTTGCTGTATACATATTTTCCCAATTCTGAAATGCCTGTCTTTGTAATCTTTAATGTAACATGCTGACCAAGAAGTTTAACCATCAGAATGTGGTTTGCTAACTATGTTTTACAAGTGCTGAATTTTATATATGAGAAAGAACACGTTGTCATGAACAAGAAAATATGTAAATCCCAGTCCGAAATAAAAATATACACAACATATACACTATATATATATATATATATATTATAAATATACACTACATCAGGGGAAGTTATATTCTCTCAGATATCAAAGAACAGTAGAAAATATGGAATGTTATAGCCTTATATGAGTTTGTTTACTGTTGCTGTGATCGAACGTCATAATCAAAACCAATCTGAGTGTTTATTTCGGTTTACTGCCAGATGAATGAGAGCTCAGAATGACAAGGAAGCATGGCAGGAAGTGACAGGCATCAATGCAAGAGCAGAGAGCTGAAATGTCCCACGAAGCAGAGAGGGAACTGGAAGTGGAGTGAGGTCTTTCACCGCTCAAAGCCCATCCCCACTGAAATACTTCCTCCATCAAGACTGCACCTCTATAACCTCTCCAAACAGCACTGTCAAATAGGAACTGAGTCTGTACAGTTCTGAGCATATAGGAGACATTTCTTATTCAAACAACAACACTCCCTAAACCCTTAAAATTCTCGTAAGCAGCTTCTGTTGCCAACATATCTGGCTTATTGTTCTTTTTTCTCTCTCTATTTAGATATTGTGTTTAGAAAATAAATCTGATATCACCACACATTCAACAAATAGAGTTAGAGTTCAATGCCTAGAGATGAGTAGGGTTTAGCATCAATATAAAAACTGAGTGGCATAATGTATTGAGTTTGGGGCTCTAGTTAAAAGTAATTATCTGGGAAGCATGTACAAAGCATGATTGTTTTCTTCCATATGTCAACTTGAAAATTCTTTGAAGTCCCATGAATGAATCAAAGACAATGTTGACTTGGACAGTGACCCTCTGATTTTCAGATATAGAAGACATTGCTAGTATTGAGAATAGCCGGTCTAAAACCTCTCAAGCTGTTTCCCATTGCTCTAGCAATTAAACGCAAGCCCTATAATAACTGTCCCTCAAGATTTTCCTCAGTAACGACCCCATGACCTCCTGTCTTTTGTGCTCTGGTTCACGGTCCACTCTTGCATTTTAGAAACATGCTACACTCAGGGATTCATAGATTCACTCTGAGAACCTTATGCCAATATTCAAGTTTCGATGTCCTGAAAACCCGAAAAAAGATTGAACAAAAACTTGTACTTTTCCTTTCCTGGTGTACAACTTTTAAATCTAGGATGAAAGAACTAAAAATGTAGAAACCAAATATGGAATTTAAGTTTTGCTACTTTAACAGAAGTTATAAACATTAAATGTTGTAAAAATAATTAGTAATTAATTGTTAAGAGTAATATTTATATAAAGCAAACAGATTGCTATTGGCAACTGGACTAAGGCATGATGAAGATTTTACATCTGTGGTCCAGAGTGTATGTGCACATTTTTGTGTTCTAGCTCAATGACCTGTACCAAAAGTCACTTGTGGATCATTGGCTCTGATGAGCACATTTGAAATTACATCCAGGAAGGAGGTTGATTGCTTTTGTCAACATGTCTTCTTATTTTAGAATCACCCGTGACATTTGTTAACTTGTCTTGTTATTTTAAGAAAATATATAACAAAATAAATTAAGCAAGGATGAGGGTATTTATGTTCATGCTTTGAAGATATAAAACAGTTGTGTTGGGGGAAATTAAGACACCAGGAACGTGAAGCAATGGGTTAAATTTCATGCAGAAACAGGAAACACAGGCTGATGGAAGATTATTAATGTTAGCACTCACATAGTTTTCATTTTTATGTACTGTCCAAGATCCAAGCTAAAAGAAATATTCGTGTTTATAATTTGGGGGGAGTGGTCTTCCCAACTCATTGAACCTAACCTAGAAATCCCCACACAAACATACCCACCAGTCCTTTATTTCCTTCTTGATTGTAGATCCTGTCAGTTGTTCAATTAATAATAATCAGGTGCTCAAAGCAAACAAACAAAAACAACAGTTACAAAAAAAACCACAAATGAGTTACATTTAATATTATTGGAGCAAAGTCAATACCTTTCATGAGGTAGTAAAGCTGAGGCATGACAAAAACAGGGAAAGGAAAAAATTCTAGAACCTACTTTAAACCTTGAGAATAAACATTGATCTATTCCTTCAGAAATACCAATTGAGAGTGAGCATCCTACACATAAATAAGATGTACAGTAAGATAAGAACATTCTCGACCTGAACACACTCTATTATAGGTTGCTAGACATAGGCAGCTGGGCTTGGCAATTGACAATATCCCTTTGCCTTATTTCTTTCATATATAAAATAGGACTAACATATACTAGCCATGAAAGGATGCTTACATTGTTTGCATATATGTGTATAAGTGCAATGTGTGTATTTCTGAATGCTTTTAAAATCAAATATATATGTAAGGGCCAAGTAGAGTTTTTGGTGCATTCAAGGTACATATTTAACTGAAAACTATTATTAAGGCATAATTTGTCCAATATTTATTTTTCAAAACATTTTGTTAATCACTTTTCCTCCAATATTCCTTAGAATGTTAGTGGCAACAAAATATATAACAACTTAGTTAAAAATGTTTGGCTTTGTTTATTTTCTTGATTCAGCTTACAAGTATGTAACGGTTCATACATTTCAAACTAAAAAATGAAAAAATAAAGGTTGATTTGTTTAAGTAGCTATCATCACAAATTGATGGGTCAAACTTGATAGTCTGTTACACTTTACTGTCCTCAATCTGAAACAGTAAGACTATTTTACCTTGATATTCTCATCTTTTCCCCCAGGTAACGGTTGAAATTTTTATGTCTCCTGTTACAGAGTTCCTGTTCTATTGACCTATTGTGCACCCCAATGTGAGCTTTGCTTTCCAATCATCACTGTACACCACCCTTTTCACTACCTTATAAAAAGTCCTTATCTCTCCATTGCATTAAAACCACACTTCTCTACTTTATTTGCCAGCCGATTTCTAGGGCTTCCACCTTGGCAACAATTACCTTGAAACGAAACTGCCAAAGGCAATGAATCCCAATACTACATTCAATGCACTTCACTATGGCATCTTGAGCTCAATTATTTAAGTAGTTGCTATTCTCAATCCAGTCTCTCATTTCCTTATTGATTTCAGAGTTCTAATTTGTATGTTGAGTGACAGGTAATATCAATGCAATTGTCTGAAGGAGATTAGAAATAAATCCCAGAAGAAGCAGGGGGTGGTTATCAGAAAAACATTCATTACTGATTAAGAGTACCTTCAAAACTTGATGGAGGAAGGTCATTGATTAAATAAAAAGAAACTGCTTGGCCCTCATTGGTTAGAAGATAGGTGGGAGGAGTAAACAGAACAGAACGCTGGGAGGAAGAGGAAGTGAGCACAGACTCCACAGCTCTCCTCTTGGGAGCAGACGCCTCAGAGAGATGCCATGCTCCCAGCTCCCAGGCAGACGCATGTGATGAAGCTCCGACCCAGGATGGACATGGGCTAGAATCTTCCCAGTAAGCGCACCTAGGGGCGCTACACAGATGATTAGAAATGGGCTAAATTAATATGTGGGAATTAGCCTAGAAGAGGCTAGATAGAAATGGGCCAAGCAGTGATTTAAAAGAATACAGTTTGTGTGTTGTTATTTCGGGCATAAGCTAGCCAGGCGTCCGGGGTGCTGGGAACGCAGCCTTGCTGCCCCTAATTACTACAAAAACTGTCTTTGCATTGGTGTCAGCATATGCTAGATGGGGAACTATTTATGTAGACTGACATTAATTCTTTATGCTTGTTTACAATCAGTTATGTCAGCGTTCATTATAATAAAATAGAAAGCTTATGAAAGACCAGTGCAAATGTCTGTGCATCTAAAATACCACTTTACACTTCATCTCAGAACATCAAATGAGTTAAAAGCCTTGGATAAGAACAATGTATGGAGAGGCAACCACCTAAATCACTGTTCCATCTCCATACAATGAAAGCTCTCTATAGCCAAGGCTGTTTGGATATTCAGCTTTTGACTTGATTTATTCATTGTGATATGGGAGTTCAGATCCAGGACTTAAGATCTGATGGGAATGAAAACATCAGGTACTCAGGTGACCCAGTTTCAGAGAGCATGGACATAAAAAGCACTCTGAGAAATGGCTTAGTAACAAAATTCTTCTGCTGGTGGAGTCTGATTGTATTAAGGTTGTATTTAATAGGGGAATGGTTTTTAAAGGGTAATACTGGGGCTGGGAGATGGCTTAGCAGTTCGAGAGAAGTCACTGCTCTTACAACAGTCTGCACCTCCAGATACAGAGAATCCAAACTCTCTTCTGTCATCTATGGACACTCCAGACGCTTGCTGCACCTACAGATAGATACCAAGTACACACACATACAGTCTAAATACATATTTTAACCATAACCTGTTGTGTTTTTTTCAGCTAAACATTTGAGTTTCCTGAAATAGTCTTTGCAACGAATAAGAACTGGTATACACTTCAGTTCAGAAAAAATTATAAGTAATATTTGTTCATTGTAATTTCACATAATGATAAAATGAAATGCTAATTGGAAAATTACCTCATACAGCATAGCTAAAAAGTAATATAAATTAATATACTATGCTCTTTAAAGCACAGCAATCAATGGACACAAGAAAGTCTGTAAGGGACTAAGGAACTAACTCACTCGGTAGTCTAGGGGCTTGCCTCACAATCATGAGGACCAAGGATCATATCCTCACAATACACATCAAAATTAGGAAAACACCACCAGAATCTCAGCTGTGTTTTTTATAGACAGGCATCCCTGGAGCAAGCTAGATGGCTAGACTGGCTGAATCTGTGAGCTCTGGGCTCAACTGAGACTCCCTGCTTCCATGAATAAAATGGAGAGCGCTTGAGGAAGACACCCAGCACCGCTTTGACCTCCACATCTGCGCACACATGCAAACTCTCCTATATCAGGACACACTGACAAAAAGGAACCTCTGTCAAGAAGTCTTTCTTTTCAAGAATATTGAAGAAATAATAGTGAACATTTTGAAGACAGTATAATGTTCCTAGTTTAATGCATACAATGAACTATCAATTATAGGAATATTTATGAATGCCCTACTGCTTCTTTTAAAAGAAAAACAACTATTTTTCTTTTATATGCCAATGCTCTACTCCTGACACTTTGTTTTAAGCATAATGATAAATAATGTGGGAGGTAGTGGAGATGATGAAAGACAGCATTTTGTCCATTTTGTAGTTACACAGTGACTTCAATAGCTTTCTGTTACTCGTCTTTTAGTGTTATGCTCTGTAAAACAGTTAACAGCTTTCTCTTTTTGAGATTAAACACTTATGTGTTTGTATGTCTGTGTACCGCATGTGTACCTGGCTCCTACAAAGATCAGAAGAGGATATCATAGTGTAAAACAGTTCTACCACGTGGGTGTCAGGAACAAAATCCGGATCCTATGTAAGAACGTGAAAATGTATTTGAAGAGAAACAAAGGCTTTTTGCATTGCCCATATGATTTCCTTTACATGTAGGTACAACTTCTTTCAATACGTTAACATTTTCATTACTGATTCACTTTAGGCAAATAGTATAACTTGTTTAGCTCCAAGGATAGAGGAAGAAAGAGGTGGGGATGTAGAAATATAGAGCCTATAGAGGATGCTTGACATAATATAAAGTTTACAAATTTTTTTTTTTGCAACAGTGGCAGGTGTAACGCACACATACAGTGAACACTGAACTGTAAACTGGGTAAACACGCATGTGTGGTTCTGATGCATATTCAACAGTGATAATTGCAGACAAAACACTATTAAGCACATTTTACAAGGTTAACAACTGCTATAGTCACAGGGTCTTCCTTTAGCAGCTGACTCTAGCTGAACCCAACTATTGTACTTTTGAACAGATGAGCCATGATACTTAACAAGTTTATATCCCTTAAAATAATGTTTACAAATTAACTAAAAATCTGCCATCTCACTCCTGTTGAAGGTCAAAAAGGAAATTGGGACATTTTAGCTTTTACTTCAGAGTAATTGACTGTAGATGACGTTTTTGTCAGGGAATTTTAGTCAGTGCTGACTCATGGGTTCTTGCGCTGAACGTCTAACTACAGTTGAAATTGCTGAGCGCGGAGGTGGCTAGTGAGCTGGAAGGCAACCTTTCCATGAGGCTCATTAAGATCTGAGGCTCTGAGGCTCAGGTCAAGACTAAGATGGAACAGAATTTGTCATCAATGATTGCTCACTCTAACGTGTTCCGGGAAACAGCTTAGCAAAAATAATCATAAAAAGCCACTCTTACCATGCTCAGCTAATGCCCAGCCACATAAGATACAGGCTGTGCAAAGGGAGAGAAGATAAAAAGACATTTACTCATAAGCAATAACAGAAGAGAATATACTAAATCATCTCACTCCAAGTTGAAGAACCTTCAGCAATTGGTGACTACAGGGTGAGGGGAATTGGTTTGTTGAGGAATACAGCCAATGGGGTACTTCCTGTACTCCAGGACATGGCCCTTGTCCTGGAGAGTTTATGTCTAGTTGCCACAAACTAGAGTTATCTAAAAGGAGGGAACATGTATTAGGAAAATGCGTCTCTAAGATCCAGCTGTGGGGGCATTTTCTTAGTTAGTGACAGATGCTGTAGGGCCCAGCTCACTCTGGGTGGTTCCGTTCCTGGGCTAGCGGTCTTAGGGTCTATAAGTTGACTGAGCAAGTCAAGATAAGAAAGCCAGCAAACAGCATCCTTCCATGGGATCTGTCTCAGATCCTGCCTCCAAATCCCGAGCCTGTTGGAGTTCCTGCCTTGACTTCTTTTGATGATGAACAGTGATATGAAAGTATAAGCCAAATAAACCCTTTCACACCCTACAGGTTTTAGATAATGGAGTTTCATCATAGAAATAGAAATCCTAGCCAAGATGGACCTACTCCCGTGCATATATAAGCAGCACCATAACTGGACACAGAAGACTTAAAAAAAAAAAAGAGCACATGAAGTCAGAAAGTGGTGCAATAGGGGAGAAATTAAAGCGGAGGAAATGGGGTAGACCCAACCACTTAGAAGTACTAAAAATGCTAAAAAGATACCAATGATGGTGCCATGACTAAAAGCCACATTCTATGTGTTCAACATATTTTTGAGCAAACATTCATGACCATCCATCAAATATAATCGAATATACCCACAGGAAATTGGTAATTTTATTTGCACAGTGCCCAATAAACCTGTTTTTTTTCTTTTCCTTTGTTTTATTTTAACATCATTCATTTTTATTTCACAACCTCAGTTTAATTCCAGTAGAATTTTCATAATGTAACATTTCTGTGCATATATAACAATGATTTATACTTTTTCTCCTGCAATGTCTCTACTTACCCTTTTCTACCAAATAAACTTTTGGACTTTTAGGAACATGAACTTCTTTCCCCTTTTCTTCTGTTACCCTTAAAAGCTAACAGTTTTTTCTATTTTTTAATTGATTTTTATTGTGCTTTACATTTTTCTCTGTTCCCCATCCCTACGACAGTATTTTCTTGACAAAGTACTTAAGAAGAAAAAATTGAAGGGTATGTCTTCTAATAACTCCATGAGCAGGCTGTTTCATATTTGGGCAATTGATGAAGTAGCTGATTCTTTTAAAAATAAAACTCCTTATTTCACATAATTTTAAATTTTCAAATATTTACCAGCTGTGAGAATCAGTATCCATGCTCCCATTCCCTCTGTCTTTAGTATTTTATTATAACTTACTTAGTGTTGCTATAAATGGACAAAAGTAATATGTCAACATTGAGGGATATTCTCACTTCTTTCAGTTTTTCCTTTAATGTCTTTTTTTTTGTCTGTAAGAGTATACCTCACTGTGTTTTATCTTATGTCTGAGTTGGACCTAAACATTGTGATACTTGCTCAGGCCCACCTTGAATTTTATGAATTTGGCAATTCTAAAGGCTGCATGAATGCATAGCAATGTCTCCAACTCTTACTCAACACTCTGTTGGTATTTTTTTCTTCCCCTATTGCTCACCTGTAACTTTTTACAACTTTAAAAGGCCTAACTCTCACCATTCTCTTCCACATCCTTAAATATATATGGTACTCCCAGATGTGAATCACATCTCTGCCAGAAAGATCTTAAACACAATATAGCGATTATGCAAAATTCATTTTGTCTTTGGATTTATGGTTTACATTCTTCCCACAGCTACTAGTTCAGTCCTCCCGCCTTGCTTTTTAATCTTCAGTGAGGCACTTTTGAACTTTATCTGTCATTCAAGCAAATTTGTTTCTTCAACTTTATCATACCCCCAACCACTTTATTTAGAAAAACTACAAACAATAATAACAAGTCATATGTTTTCTTGGTCTTTTAGTCCCATCTATTTAATACTGCAGAGTACCTTTTTTTGTATGATGTTACACAGCAGACCTACTCAACTATCGAAGGATATCACGGCTACTTCCTACTGGCAGTAACAAAGTCCATATATTCACATGCACGGTTCTGTGTCAGCATTTTGTAATCAATCATTCTTGTAATACAACTGGGATGTGCTCATTTATGTAAGGTACTGGCCACTGTTTTCCAAATTGGATGTGCCATTTTAACACCCATAAGTAATGAAGAGGAATACTCTTCATTTCAAATCCTTTCTAGCAATTAATGAGGCAATGTTTTTAAGTTATAATTATTCTAACAGATGCAGGGTGGTATGTCTATCTTATATTAAAGCTTTCTAATTACTAGCTTTTTAAATTATGTTTGGATATCTTCATCTGGAACCTGTGTATTCTCTTTGTTCTAGAGTCTACTATGTCTTTTTAACAATACTCTTCTTATTGCCAACTTTTAGGAGCTCTGTACACATTGTGTACAAATATTTATACAGATATATTTCATAAATATTTTTTCCAAGTCTCTGGTTTTGTCCTCATTTCTTTCTAGTTCATTCTGCAGAGAATGTATTTAATGTATTTTTTTAATAAATCTAGATTTATTTCCTTTTTTGAATTGTACTTTATCCAATGTTCCATAGACCACTACAGGAAACTCAACTACTTTCCATTTATACGTTTTTTTAGAGTTTCTACTATTTTGTGTTTCCCATTTAGCTCTAAGATCTACTATGATATAGATATAAGGTGTATATTTGTAATCTTATGTTCTACATCAAAATGGATGTTAATGTGACTGTCATGTGTTGCTGTAACCTTTTCATTATAATGTCTATCTTCTCTCCACTGAGGTTACAGGGCCATTTTAATAAGATCCATTGACTATAATATAGCCATAAGTCTAAATCTATCCTATTATTTCATGAGAAATATTATATTTCTAATATACTAGCTTCACAGTATTAAAATTGGGCAGCATTGATCTTCCAACTTTGTCACTTTTAAAATTCTGGGTAGCTTCTTCTCTATTTTTCTCTTTATTTTTATATGTATATATATATATATGTATATATAATATGATTTGCAGATTTATTCATTGAGTTGTGATAAATCTGTAGATCAAGTTGATTGTCAAAAGCCATATTTTGGGGGTCACTTCTGTCATGGTTCAGCCACAAAGTGTTTGTCTGTTCCAGCGTAGGGGCATGTGGATTAGAAATGTTAGGTCAGAGAAACATAGATATGAAAGAAACACAGAAACACAGGATAGCCCTGGGCAGACAACTCAGTGAATACTGAACACTAAATTCACCTGCATTTAATTTTCACATGATTTGATTGATACCCTAAGACAAAGTGGAGGGAGAAGGCCAAAGAGTGCGTTAGCATGACACAAAAGACAACCAGAACAGTTACTTGCTTCAATAGAGATATCAAGCCAGTATTTCTTGGGTAAAGCATTTGATGTTTTGGGCAGGATATGCAGCGAATACACCCTGGACCAAGTTTCCTGTAGGTAGCAACTCCCTATGTCAAACTTTCTATTTTAAAACGAAGGAGCAAGAATAGGCTTGGATTCTCTGACATTTGGTCAGGGTGGAGTGGATCCACCACTATGGGCCATCTTTATTGTTTTTGTTTTGTTTTGTTTTGTTTTTCGAGACAGAGTTTCTCTGTAGTTTTTGGGCCTGTTTTGGAACTAGCTCTTGTAAACCAGGCTGGCCTTGAATTCATAAAGATCTCTCTGCCTCTGCCTCCCGAGTGCTGGGATTAAAGATGTGCACCACCTTGCCTTTAGTGTCCAAAACACCAAATAACTACACCACGGGTCAGGATTTGTAGTCACAGCATTTTTCAACATATTGTTCAATGTTTGAAAGAGCAGAAATAAGCTCAAACTCTCTGACCTCTCAGTCAGGTGGAAAAGGCTCCCAGCTGTGGGTTCCCACAGCTGATAGAGATTGAAATTTTTGCAATACCAAAATTTCTAGTCTGAGCACACAGAACATATTTTTAAATTTATTTTTTAAATGGTTGTTTCTCATTTTACATATCCCAGTTCCTACTCCTCCCCTCCTTCTGCTCCCCCACCTTTTTCTCCATTCCACCCCCATCCACTTCTCAGAGAGGGTAGGTTTCCCACTGAGGAGTCAACAAAGTCTGACAAATCACTTTAAGGCAGGATCAAGGCCCTTCCCCATTTATTTAGGCTGAGAAAGGCATCCCTCCAAAAAGGATGAGCTCCAAGAAACCAGTTCAAACACACGGAGTAAATCCCATTGTCAGTGGCCCCACCGGCTGTCCAAGTCAAATACTGTCACTCATATTCAGAGGGTCTAGTTTATACAAAATATATCTTATATTTACTTATATCATTTTAATACTTCCCCAGATATTGTTTCCATATATAGATTGTGAACATGAGCTATTAAGTTTATAGCTAAATGTTCTGTTTAGAGGAGCTACTTTAAATGATTTGGGGTTTTATATTTCCACTTTCAATAGTTAACTACTTGTGTACTGGAGACTGATTGCCATTTATGCATGAACTCTGTGTCCTCTGAGAATATTACTAGTAGGATTTTCCTCTCTGAATCCTTGGAAGTCTCTCTATTACATAATCGTGTTTTCTTGAAAAATGGAATTTTTATTTGTTCCTTCCCTTGTTTATGTTCTTTTTTTTTTGATTAATGGTGATTAAGTATGAGAAAGGTAACTACTACCTACTAATGGTTTTCAGAATTTAATATTCAACTTCTGAACGTTTTATATTATTTTATATTATATTATTTTATAATATTTTGGGGCAAGAAATTTTCATGTAAAGAAGCTTTGCATATTGTATTGCTGAGAATTTTTTAGAAACATAAATAGATGCTATAGTTTGTCAAATGCCTTTTTCTGCCTCGGCTCATATTATCACATCATTTTTCTTCTTCAGCCTATTGATGTGGTAGCTAAGATTGATTGAAACTGAAATGTTGAACCAACCTTGTATACCTGAAATAAATCACTCCTCGCCATGATATATAGATCTATTTATAAGCTGTTTGACACACCTTGCACTCATAACTTGATTTGTGTACATTTTTGTAGGAGTTCCACATCCGTGACCATGAGAAATCGAGGCTTCAGTTTTCACTTTTCCAGTACTTTTATCTGTATTTTTTAGTGGGGTTTCCTTTCGAACTTTCAATCTTGTAGGCTTTGTGTAATATTCTCCGATCAAAGTATCTCTCTGTGCTCCTTCTCATCAGTTTTGCCCTTCCCCCAACCTTTCAGAATTAAGGAAAAGGTTTCTGTTTCAAGTTCTTTATTATAGAAAAAAATCCTAAACTTTTATTTTGTAATTGAATTGTTCCAATTTTTGAGAATTTCATATATTCTTGTTTTTAACAAAGTTCACCAATCCCTCCATACGAATTCCTTCCCTGTCCCTACCATAACTCTATCTTCCAACTTAATATGTTTTTTTTTAAAACTTACTGAGTGGATTTAGTGCTCACTGTATGTGCATGACTGCATGACAATCTACTGGAATGTGTGCAACCTCTTCCAGAAAACATCCCTGAAGAAGACAGACACTCACACCACCAGTAGCCGTCAGTTGTCAATATCTCCTCAGCTAGGGATTGGACATTTAGGAGTCCTGCCTCTTTCCATGTTGGGATTTTGGTTGACTTTATCTCATACAGGTCTTCTACATGGAAAAGCCAACATGTGCAACATTCTTTTCATCCTCTGCAAATATTGTTTCGTGGAAAACATCTACTTTCCCTTCCACCTTATTTGAGAAATGTGTAGAGTTGACATTTGTTACTGACATATTTGGCAGACTATGCCATTAAAGCCAATCTCTTTTGAGGTTTTCTCTTGTTTTGGATGGTTATTTATAAGAAATTTCCCTTTAATAGACACAAATCTATCTATGAT
Organism: Microtus oregoni; assembly: GCF_018167655.1. Classification (NCBI taxonomy): domain Eukaryota; kingdom Metazoa; phylum Chordata; class Mammalia; order Rodentia; family Cricetidae; genus Microtus; species Microtus oregoni. The sequence continues at coordinate 5,594,516 of NW_024543059.1, forward strand.
GTATTTCATTTCTATCTTTTGTCTTTTTCTATCTGAATCCTTGGCAAAACTACCTGCTATCATTTTAATATTATATATTAATGTACTGCACACCAGCAAATATTTAGCCTCCTCTATTCCTTATATTGCTGTTTTGTTATTGTCCCCACATTCCTGCTGCAACTCTCTATCTTTCCGTGCAGAAGTCTACTTGATTTTTATCCTACTTTATGATTCCATTAAACAGAAACCTAACTGTTTCATTTATTATTTCTATATTTATTACTATATTTTCTACTTCTTTGTTTGCTTGAATTATGTCTCATCTTGTATTTGCCATCAGTTCTTGCCTGGGATGCCTTGTGAATATCTCTGTAAGTCAAGTTACTTTTCTGTATGCAGTAGTTACCATGCATTTCTACTTTTCATGCTCCAATCATTTATTTTCTAAGTCTGTTAATAGAAAGTCAGAATATTTTCCTTCATTTTCTATTTCTAGATCTCTTCTTGCTTATTCAGATCCAGGTTAATGACATTTGCTATTATCCTGCTCTCTAAATAGCTTAACTTTAATATTTCTTATAGGCATTTATTACAGTAACTTATTTTCCAAATATATTTTTTCACATTTGAAGTATAATTTTTCTGAATGATGAATAGAAAGTTATTTTCTTCTTTCTCTTTATGTATTTCATTCTTTATTCTCTTTTAAAATTTTTATTAGTTCTTGGAGAAATTTTCAAATATATGTTTTTTTCTAATTATTTCTTTTAATTTTAATAACATCATTTCACCTTTCTCTTCCCTCCCTCCAAATTCACCCATATATGCTTCCTTGTTCTGTTACAAAGTAATGCTCTTGCTTTCAGTAATTGCAGTAATTGCAGTTTTACACACACACACAAACACACACCACATACACACACAAACCCCTAGGGTTTGATTATATTCTTCCAACCCCCAGCTTGTCTCAGACCTACCCCCTTCACTACACAATCTATTTTGTATCTTTTTTTCTTCTTTCAATCAATCAAGATCTATTTGTGCTGCCCAAATAATCTTGGAGGTGTGGTCTTCAACTAAAGAGTAGCTGGCTTATCGAGGGCTTTATTGTTAAAGTGTCTTTACCTCTTCTAGCAGCTTCATTGTCCATAGGGACAGAATTTAGTCTTCAATTCCAGTCACCATACTTGGATTTGTCATGGCTTCGGCTTGTGAAGTTTTCTTGAATGCTGTCATAGCAACTCTTCACAGAGGAAACTGCACTGTTCCCTTGTAGTCATCCACTACCTTGATCTCTTACATTCTTTATGATGTTTCTTCTGCCATGAACCCTGATCATTGGGAAAGGAAGATGCTGTGTGTATTCTGCTTATTACTGAGGAGTCTGCACTCTCTTATTCATATCACCTCGGCCAGTTGTGTATCTCTATGTTAATTATCTACTAACCATCAATTATAAGTTGAATATTTAAAGGTAATTATTGATAGATGTGTTGATCTACTGGTATAAGTTGTTAGAAATCTGTTTAATACTATGTCTATAGATTAATAAAGTAATAGAAATATGTTCTCCCTGGGGTCTTTCGTCCTAAAATGTTATCACTAAATGGCCTTTGTCTTGTGAGGCAGGGCTGAAACACAATGAGAAAATGGTTTCTAACTCCCATGAAATTTGTGCCTTCATTATGCTAGTATGCATTTCTTTCCAGGCCAGTTATTTTTCTGGCTTTTGATGTACATAGCTGGGCATAACTGATGCGTATTGTAATGCTTTTGTGGAGTACATGGCACTATTCAGATCTATGAAAGCCAGTTCATAAGGTTACATTTTCCATTGCATAACCAGGTTGATTTCCCCACGTTATAAGACTCAAACTCTGACTGATACAAAGCTTAATCTCACTAGTGGCCTTAAGATACAAAGTCTAAAAGACTTGTGTCTGAATGAGTGACTGGATTTACTGCTACCTGAGTTCCTTGAGTGGAAACTGGTGTTCCAAGGATTCATGTGGTTCATAATCAGATAATTACAGAAGAAATTCTACAATCTAAGTTATTGTATTTCATTTAATGTCCTTGTATCAATGCTTCTTAAATATTGATTTATTGTATTCATATGCATATGTATTCATATGCATATGCAATATGTTTAGATTGCTTGAGCATATGAGTTAAGATGTCCAGGGTGGCAGGCAACTGGCCAGCAAAGGATACTGAATCTCCTAGAGTCAGAATTAGAGAGTTATGCTCTCATTGACCTGACTGATGGAACCTAAATTCTCTTCCTCCCCAAGACGTATGATTTATCTCCCCAGCCCTAGAACCATCTCTGGAGGACTATGAAATTCAACAGGAATTTCTGAAGCTCCATCCTAGATTGAACCCACTTTGTGAAGGACAATTCCTGCTGAAACTAGAAAATAGCTTTATTGACTTAATTGCTGGCCATGCAGATGTGGGGATTGCGCATCTCTGTTTAAATAGTCCCACTCATTATGCTTTTTAGTACAAGCTGGCAGTGACCACATAGACCGAAGACCCACTTTCCAGTAATAATTAGGTGCTTCTATAGATCTTTCCTTCTTGTGTTCAGTCCTGTTCTGAGAGGTGCTGAAATGTCTGTAGGTAGCCATGAGAATTGCTTTTCTTCTGAGGAAGTAACAAGTAGATATCCACGTGACAAAAAAGAAAACATCCTACGTCTTCAATGGAAAATTCTTTATTGTAACATTTTTTTACAGTCTCAATAAGCTAATATTTTCCAAAATCTTTAATTTCATTCTTTTTTCTTCAACATTGTAACTTTTCTTTTGGGTATTGCTGTATACAGCAATAACAATTCAAGCCAATTCTTAAAGTATTTTTCATAGGGCTTCCTTTTTATAACAAAGCTTATTAATGATATTTTCTGCTTTTCGGTGTCTCCACAACTATACAATAATTATCACTGATTGCTATATTTCTTAATAATATGTTCATTTCTCTTCGAATGATTCTATTTTTATCAGTGAATCTTATTTGTGATAATTTAGTCTTATGTTACTCTATATAACAAGAAGCACAGAGCAGAATGGTCAAAATATAGACCTCTGGCTTGAAACTCAACTTATAGAACAGAAACCCAGTTAGCAGCATGTCAACTACTGTCAAAATTCCACAAAGAATAACAAGTATGAAATTTAAATATTCCTCCTCCAATTGCCAAAGGGAACTGCGGTTGTTTATTGAGGCAACTGAATTAAAAAAGTAGAACCTAGACCGCTATGGAAATGACTAATTTTTAAAAACCCCAGATATCACCATGGTGACTTAATCAAAGTGACTCCTCCAGTGAGCAGCAGGCAAGGAGTTGTAGGTGGAGTCAGTCTCAGTGGGTCTTATAAATCCACAACTCCGAACCCTTCCTTATTTCCCCAGTTGCTGAATAAGTAATTCACTTGTCATACACCACAGCACTCTCTCCCACTACAAGATGAAAAATCTAATAATAAGCCCTACTTCTTGTTGATAGAATGAAGTCATAAAAATCAGAGATGTATCCAATTTCAAGAAAAAATGATAGAGAAGAATTGATTTTATTTTCAATACCATCAGTAAATTAATTTATATATGAGATTAGAGGGCTCTTTGAGAAAATCACAATGAACGCTGTAAAAGCTGCCTGAGAGAAACACAGCTTCTACACAAGGATCCTTGTTATGGAACTTTAGTGAAACCAAAAACATCACCACGAGCTGTAGAAAATAGTCTGGAAAAGCCTTTATTGGCAGCAAATTGAAGGGCAGAATTTAGCTGACATAGATTATATCCCACATTGGTTTTAAAATTATTATATTTTTATCTACTAGTCTAGACTTATTGTTCATCATTATATATTAAATTAGTTTTAGGAACAAAGTATTAAGTGTGCTGAAATAAAATATCAGTATACTTTTCTTCACCAAATTCAACTGTCTTTTATCTTTAAGTGGTCATTCTTGTCCATTCTTCTTAATCCTTAAATATTTCATCACTAAATTTAATAAAGAGGCCAAGAACAGTAGATGCTCACCATACTTGTTTGTGAATGAAGCGCCTAAGTTACAAAGAGCTGTACTGAAGGACAAGTGAGAGAGAGGGGCATCCTCAGCTGGCGGTGGGTGCATGGTCCAAGGACTGGTACACAATGGAAGGTGAGCGAAAGAATGCACGGCTTTCGTGCACAGATTAGGAATGTGGTATTGACATCCTTAGCTTCCCACAAGTTAACTATGCACAGATATTAAAGTAATACAGCAAAAAAAGTGATGATGATTTTGGAAATTGTTCATGAATGTGTGTGGTGTACGTAAAGGAACATTTTCATGTGTACATACACATGAATGATTATATGTTAGCATGTTTGTACATGTATATATTAATGTGTGCTCATGGGGTCCAATTATTCATGTCACCATGGTTTCTCAGACATCTCCCCAGTCCCCTAAGTAGATGTCCAGAAGCCTAGAAGTCATCTTTATTAAATGGTCAACATGAATATCATCAGTAATGAAAAAATCTATAATCTGCATTTAGAATACCATGTTAGATATCTTTCTGCAAAGTATGCATAAAGTAATCTTCATAATAAAACATAAAACCAGACTTCGAGAGTTATTCAGTAAAATAAGTGGTCCATAATTATTTAACCACAAGATAAGGAACGAAAGAATTTTCTCTTTCATAATGAAATAAGAGAAGCAAGCAAGGCAAGCAACTGTGATATAGGATTTGGAACTGAATTCTTTCCCAGAACAAATGTAATCTGGACCCCTGGTAAAGTTTCAGGACAGAGATGGTGTATGATATGTTGCATAATGGGGTAAGCGTTGAATAAGAAATTAGCATTTAGAAGAAGGCTAACAATAACTTGAATGTCAAATAAGATAATTTTTATATATATTTGTATGTTTTTAAAACACAGTCAATGTTCATTTATTTTTTATTGAGTAATCAATAAAAGGAAGGATTGAGGAAATGGCAATTGCACCAGCTCTTTTCCGCAGCTCTGTATCATTTTAAAACCAACTAGTCACCTGAAAATAAGGTTGCTCTATCTGGCTCCCAATGAAAGACACAGTTTGAAATTTCTCTCTTTTAAGACCGCGAAAGTATGAGGTCAGTCACAAAATAGTGGATTGTAAGCCAGATGTTTCTCTTAGGGTATTTTATGGTAAGGATACAAGAAAAAAAATGGTGTGGTGTTTGAATATATGGCTCAGTAGTTACATCACGTGGTGTTTGGATAAATGGCTCAGTACCTAAGATCACTTGCTTTTCTTCCAGAAGACCAGAGTTCAGTTTCCAGCATCCACGTCTCGCAACTCACAACTTTCCATAACCCCAGCCCCAGGAGATCTGTTGCTTTTTTCTGGTTTTCATGGCTAGGCAGCACACACATAACATATATTCATGCCACACGCATGCTCACGCTCACTCCATCTTTAAAAGCAAGTCAAGATGACATCTTCATCATGTGTCAAATAATGATTTATTCATTGTCTAATTATTGAAAGTTTAGATAGAAAATAAAGCAGAGAACAGAGAATTCTCTTTCCTCGAGATGGGAACTGCGCATTCTCCTGCCCCTGGGAAACCCAGTACTTAGCGTTCCTCATTCTCACGGGTTTAGAATTGTTCTGAATTTGATATTTCAAGTTCTCTAGCTTAAAAAGATCATCAAATGAGACTTTTCATCTTCTGTTATTGTGTAAAATAATTTCAATATTAAATGTCTTCATATTCCTTTTAATATCCCACTGGATCTAGTTACCTGAAAAAACCTTGATTAATACTTGATTAATCCTGGCTACGATTACAATATATGTTATTGGTTCATCTCAGAGCGCTAGTAAATTTTATAAGTAAAATATCATTTTATTAGATGAGAAAATAATCTTTATTGGTAACATTGTGTAAAATTATGGTATCACTTCAAAGGGAAAGAAATAGAAATTTGTACGAAGGTGGCTTGAAAACAGCTTTTGCCTGAACCATGATTTCTCGTGACTGGGTCTGTGACAGAGTCGTCTGAAAGAGGAATTTGATTTCGTAAAACACATCGGCAAGCCTTTAAAAATGCCATATGGTAATGAAGTAGGAAGGGAATGGGGAAATTGAGTAGAGGTGGAGTCAGGAGTTATGTGTTCCCACTGCTACTTTTAAACTAATATTAAATTTGGTATCTCATACCGACATCCATGTCTCATTTTACAGGTCTTCCTATCAGAAGCCACCACAGCTTGCTAGCCTCGCACCAAGGCGTTAAACTGTGATATTTACTACTAAAAATCATGGGATATCTATTTCATTGCTCTTTCTGGGATCTTGAGAACATGAGGCATTCCTGGCTTCAGGGTCTTTCTCTTCATCTCAAAGAAGCATCATTGCCCCTCTCTGGGCAAATTTTCATCATCTCTCTCGCTGCTATTGTGACTCCCTTCTCCCTTTTCAGGCTACCCCTGTGCATGATCCAGGATCATTTCCTTATCAAAAATCAGCAGATTTGCAGTCTTCATCCCGTCTGCAAACTTAATTCTACTTCATGTAGCCTAAAATAATTGCATTTCTTGGTTATTTGAGATTCATCTTCTTGGAGGGGGTCTTATAATTCTATCTACCACATATTTTTCTGGAAGAAACAGTCTAAATTATTAATGAATGCAAAAATCCATGGACAGAGGAAGAAAACATCCCTGTGTATAAAAGGTTTTAATGATGGGACTAAAGAAAACAGATGCAACAGTTGTTGAGGAGTTAAGTAAAATTTTGAGAGATTATAGATGAGAAGAAAATGATGAAGCAGACTCTTCTTGAATGACCCTCTCAGGCACTCTCTTTGCAAAACCCTCTTAAAATACTGGAAAGTTTTTCTTCAAATCTGCATCTATAATTATTTGTTTTACGTGTTTTAATATCTGAACATCACAGTACAAAGGAAAGATATTCAATAGGTGGTAGGCAAATTTCAGAAAAAGAATTTCATGCATTGGAAACTGTCTTTTGGAGAAAACAATTCCTCAGCATTTTTTCTAGAACACCCTTTGACTTTGGCCCCCATTAAAAGCTGAATTGATATAAGGATACTTCCTACTCAAGCAGCGTTAGAATTTTAATCTTATTACCTGTTAACAAGGAAGAATCCTGTGGCTTTTTTTTTTTTTATGTATCAGCAGCAGACATGAGGAGACAAAGCTGGAGTTAATTCCCTACCAGGAGACACAAATTACAACGATTTTGGTAGCCATTAACAAAATTCAAAATTAGTCCCTCACATTTCCAGTTTCAACACCTTTGTTAAAAATGTGAATGGCATCAATATTTGTTATGCATAACAAAAAAGAGGAATTGGAATTACATCATTTTTCTTAGTCCCATCAAAACATTGAAGGTGCATGCAAAGTTCCACAGAAATCTCTGAGAGGTAGACTCAGCCAGGAGGTCAGTGAAATCCACTTATTTGGGGCAGAAACCCTAGTCATAAAAGGGCTGGGGCAGTTATACGTCAGTTTTAACACATTAGGTTAGGAGAACGCAAGGCTAGAGTGTGAGAAACTCTTTGGGGCTGAAGTCTCCTGAAAAACACCAAAACTTCAGTGAATTTATCTCTGCCCGTCAGATCTGTAGTGAACACATGAGGTACGTGCTCAGCAACTGGGATGTAGGATAAAAGAAGGATTAAGGGCACAATCCAGAACTTTCTTTATTGCAAAAACTTATCCTTGGACACATAAACAGAGAGTTGTCCCTGGTGACGGACAGCTCGTTCCTCTCACTCGTTTCCAGTGTTCACTAAACATAACTCCTTTTTAAAATGTTGAATTATACCTCAAATTGTCACAACAGACACAGGAAGACAGAAAAATCAAGACATTAGAGATCTGTGAAATTACTGTGATCAAATAGTAAGAACAAAAGAGAAAATGCTTGAAACCAGAAGAATTTTATGCCATTATTAGGATGTATACGTGTGTGTGTGTGTGTGTGTGTGTGTGTATACAGGGTTTATATCAATCTCAAATCCTAATAATATAATATATATACATAATATATATAATATATACATATATATAAATACAAGACTCAAAATCAAATACAAAAATGAAATGTGTTAGAATTCCAGAGAAGGTAAAACAGCTATAATTACTATGTCAAGAGCTCTAAAAAGCTAAAGATGTTAGTAATCATCCAATCTAACCTATCAATCTCAGGAGTTTTAAATAAGAAGGAAAAGAATGTAAGATAGATGAAAAATTTACTCAATGAAATAGAAACTCTAAAGACTGAAAAATGTTAGTCATTAAAAATAATATGATAGAAATTGCTCTTGTAATGTTATATCACACTGAATATTCTCCAAAAGCAGGGAGACACACCAAATACACATGTAGGATTCTTGGAAACAGGTTGTTCAAACTGACTTTCCTGTCCCTGCAGTATTGGTGACCAAAAGACTTTATTTTATTAGGATCTTTAAATATTGTATTCACATGATAACATATATTGGGCTAACATTTATAACTAAATGCAAAAACTCATATTTGGAGCACATCTTACCTATCTATTCAGAGGGTAATTACTGATACTTAAAAACACATATTTATTTCTGTGTGTGGGTGTACATAGGGAAGGGGGAATGTGTAGGTGTCACAGTTCACATGTGGACCTCAGATGACATCCCACGGTAGTCTTTCCTCTCACCATGTAAGGGACTGATACATGAGTTGTCAGGCTTGAAGTAAGTGCTTGAACTTATTCACCTACCTTAGCAATCAAATACTTACCAACATTTTCAATAATTTTATCCATTAAACAAATTAAACCTTTCAGTTGAATCAAAAGAAAACAAAGGGTTCATTATTTAGTCACTTGGGTGGACAATCTTTTGTTGTACAGAAACTCCAATATTACTGATTTAAGTAATATACTCTTGCTAGGCACTTTTCATTTGATTATTAAAAATTTCTTACTGCTTATATAATATATGAAATAATAACATCAAATAACAATTTTACTTCCTAGTAAAATATCAACTATTATTTTTAAAATGGAAGCATGATATGTTCAGGTAGTGACCTCAGAGTCGTATGGCTGTCGAGCATTAACAATACATGAGATGTTTGCTTTCGGTTAGTTCCATGTCTGAGGCAGGGGGATCACTTGAACCTGGTGTTTAAGGACAGCCAAGGCAATACAGTGAAACATTTTAGAAATCAAACACAAACTAAAACAAACTAGTAATGACAAAGAATTAATGGAAGAAAAAAACACAGAGAAGATGCAGTGAGTTTTTTGAGTAACCAAGAAATTGCTTCACTCTGCTCTGCTTATTAAATCTGGATTTATTAATTAGGTTTGAGTTGGCTCATTGTATCAGTAGAGGAATCCAATAACTGAAGGTCCAATACTTATCAGTGATCATCTAGCTAATTGTGGAGGAAGTTAGATCCATAAGGCCTATAAAGTTTAAAAAGCTCTGAGGCTTTTGGTAGATAAGTTTGCCGAAGTAATGTGCGTAGAAAAATGTAAATCCTAAGTTTAGTAGATGGTCAGATGGTTTTCTTTGGAGAAGTGAGAATGTGTGTTCATTACATTACATAGTATAATTATTCTCTTATTCATTCTCTAAGAAGAAGCATGTTCTTTAAAATATAAGAATTCAGGGTACAGGTATTTTATAAAGCAAAGTGAAACCCTCCGCATAATTTTTTCTCTCATTCCCTGAAAGTAACTTCCCCTCTTTCCTTTTCTCTCTTTAGTTATTTTTTGTTTATGTTTTTATGGGAATTCATTGTCTAACAAATGGTTTATCAAATGAAAAACAATTGGGTAAAATAGCCATGATTATCTGTAAGACATATTTCTGTCTGACTTTCAAAAGCCTCATAGGTGACAAAGTAGATAGAGGTTGACCAGTAGTAAGAAGGCTAGAACGCTAACTATAAGCAGTTTTGTCCCTTTGCAGTAGATGAAGAAAAATAGTAAAGTAATTCCTTATTTCTAGGGGAGAACACAAAAGCAATTATAGCAACATAAGACAATAATACTCTAATTGTTAATAAATTGGATATCTATAACTAGTCCATCCAAGATTTAGTCCTGCCATCCAAACCAAATGTTCTTTTGGCAGGAATGCACATTTAAATGAAACATGAAATAAAATAGCCTAGAAATCAAAAGAGTAAAATCAGCGGAACAAAGAAATAAAACATATTAAACCCATTTCTTTGTTGTCAGATATTGTATAAAATAAAGAAGTACAGACTGAAATGTGGGGCAGGCAGGCAACAAATTTTTAAAATGTCTTCCAGTAATATTTCCCATTTTCTGGAAAACAGCTTTAAGTGATACTTCATAGTGTGTGTGTGTATAAAACATGCATGATAATAAATAAATAAGTAGATAGATAGATTGATTGATAGGAAACAAGTTGTAATGAACTTGCATATGTACCCAAGCTTGTCGTTTCTTGTGTATACATGTGCCATGAACCATGCTTGATATCATTAATTTCTTTATCTATCCATGGAATCAAATATAGGAGTCTTTCAGAGTGTTTAAGAAACTCTAACATATGCTGGGCGGTGGTGGCACACACCTTTAATCCCAGCTCTCCGAAGGCAGAGGTAGGCAGATTTCTGTGAGTTCAAGGCCAGCCTATCTACAAGAGCTAGTTCCAGGACAGGCTCCAAAAACTACAAAGAAACCCTGTCTCAAAAAATAAAAAAAAAAAAAAGAAAGAAAGAAAGAAAGAAAAAAAGAAAGAAAGAAAGAAAAAGAAACTCTGACATCCACTACTAAGTATGATTTAGTGAATCATCCTTGCTAAAGTCTCTGTATATTGGGAAAATTGGCCCAAACAAATGACCTCACACAAGAGGCTTAAGTTAAAGTTGTATTCCTATGCATAATCCATATGAGATCAAACTGTGATCTAGACAACCTTTTACTTCTGTATATTTTATATTATAGCTTATGAATCAATATGGAAAATATATTCATTGAGACAGCCATCATTGGTGTCAAATGGGTGCACAAAAGAACCCTAAGATAACTGATAATAATACATTTTTGAAAACTTTGAACTCTGAAATCTCTACTGCTGAGTGTGATGTCATTCATATTAACCCACATTCTAAATTATCTTTTCAACTTAAAAAAAATAGTCATCAAATATATCACAAAGCAGTCTTCAAAAATAACCCATGTATTCTATTAGGAAAATAATTCGTGGCTGAAGGGTAATAGACAATGGAGTTGGCTCCTAACATGCTTCTAAGGGACCAGAGATTGCAAACTTCTGTCATCAATCTCAAACATAAATGACAATCTTTGTACCTTGCTTATGCTTTTTTTCCTTATCCACGTATCACTAATGAAACTACCCCAAAAGTGACCCCAATTTGTTCACTGACACCCAGGTACACGGGGGTGATTACACATAAATAATCAGACTCCATCCCGTATGTTCAGCTCTAGTAAATCCTCCTGAGAGGATACAGCCAGAAAAATGCAGTGAGTCTTAGACATTTATGCAACTCCATGATGCTTGATCATCTAATTCAATAGCTTTAAGGAAAAAAAAAAGTGGAAACTCCAGTTCACCCTGTCTATGATAGCCTAGCTCAACTGTGGATAGAGCTGCTAATTTATCTCTAATTTATACACTGAGTAACCTGGTTTCCATTTGTTCTTTCCAATTAAAGATTATCTGATTCATAAGTTTCTGAAATGAATAAGTTTTTCACAGTCCTTAAACTCTTTGATAAGTATAGATCCCCCGAGACATTACACAAGAGTTTTCGAGACTGTTCTCACTGAATTCAAAATTCATTAAACAAACAAGCAAATGAAATTAAATGAATGCCAATAAGAGGCCTTAACAGACATCTGGCAGGGAAAACAGTCTTGAAACTTTTGAACTCTGAAATTCTTAGGGCTGCACATGCAGCCAGCACTGATAGCTTGAGTTCTTTCCAGGAGTCCCACACGGCAAAAGGAAAGAACTGACTTCTAAGGTTATCTTCTCCCCGAGAGGCTGAATGAGTACATGCATACATGCAATAAATAAAAATTTAATAAAAAATCTTTTTAAAAAATCACAAAAATGAAGTGAGAACGTATCACGTTGTAAAAGAACTGCTGTGTACACTGGCCACAATGATATTTCTCAAATGGAATGGACTGCTCTTCAATAAATGTACAAAATTTTCATTCCTGATCTCCTTTCCATCCCCTCTCTCCACTGTCCCACGCCATTTTTCTACAACTCGATGGGCACAGGGATGGGAGTGCAAAGGGAGCTTCCTAAAGAGCCACAGAGCATCACGTAGAAAACATCTTCTAGACTGTAAGCTTTGACATACTTAATCTTGCTGAAAATCTTTATGTACTAAATTATGACTAGGAAGGTTCTTTAAGAATTGCTTCTATTGGAAGGTTAAATTATAGCCCAGTAGGTACATAGGAAGAGCCCAGATGAATGCATAATGGTCTCAAGATTAATGTTTTACGAGCAACATGCAAAACAAGGGGCTGGTAATTTGCACTAGAGATTCCATTACAAATAAGATTGCTGAGCCATACTGTTGTAGAAAATGGAAATGAGAAATTTAGATGAAAGGGCAAGGAAGCATTTTATTTTAACAAAGGCCACAGACATTTTGTTCTTTGGAATAAGTCATAAAAAAGAAATCAAGTTATCTTTATAAAAAGTCTTTCCTTCATTTTATTTTTTAATAGTAATCATAACAAAAAGTTTTTGGTCAGTGAAGGTAAACAGTAAAGGCGGAGACATTTCAAGCTGTTGTGATTTTATTTTCACCCTAAAATATATCCACACTTAGTTTATATTTAGTTCAACTTCCCCCATTTTACATAAAAATATTGCCTTAATAATGGATTATGTAAAAATAAAACAGACTTTTTTGACTTCATCACTATAAATCTTTGCTGTTGAACTAGCCATTTGAATAATCCTATGTTTATTTTCAACAATTAATAAACGGGACCTCCTGAAACTGAGACGCTTCTGTAAAGCAAACAACATGATCAAAAAGACAAAATGGCAGCTTACAAAATGAGTAGATCTTCACCAACCCTACATCTGACAAATGGCTGATCTCCAAAATATACAGAATTCAAGAAATTGGTCATCAAAAGAACAGATAACCCAATAAAAAATGGGGTATAGATCTAAACAGAGAACTCTCAACAAATGAATCTAAAATGGCTGAAAAACACTTAAGGAAATGCTCAGGATCCTCAGCCATCAAAGAAATGCAAATCAAAACAACTCTGAGATTTCCATCTTAGACCCATAAGAATGGCCAAGATCAAAAACAGTGATTACAGCTTATGCTAGAGAGGATGTGGGGTAAAGAGAACATTTCTCCACTGCTGGTAGAAGTGCAAACTGGTACAGCCATTTTAAAAATCAGTATGGCGATTTCTCAGAAAATTCGTAAACAACCTACCTGAAGATAAGTAATACCAATTTGGGGTATATACCTAAAATATGCTCAATCATACCATAAGGACATGTGTTCAACTATGTTCACAGTAGTATTATTTGTCATAGCCAGAACCTGGAAACAACCTAAATGCACTTTGACCGAAGAATGGATAAGGAAAATGTGGTACATTTGCACAATGGAGTACTACACAGCAGTAAAAAGTAATGACATCTTGAATTTTGCAGGAAAATGGATGGAGCTAGAAAACATCATATTGAGTGAGGTAACCCAGACACAGAAAGACAAATTTATATATTTACTCATAAGTGGTTATTAGACATAAAGCAGAGTAAAACCAGCCTACGATTCACAATGCCAGAGAAACTAGACAATAAAGATGACCCTAAGAGACATACATGGATCTAATCTATATAGGATGTAGAAAAAGACAAGATCTCCTGAGTAAATTTGGACTGTGGGGACCATGGGAGAGGAACAGAGGGGAGTGGAGAAGAATATATGGGTCAATAAAAACAATAAAAAATGAGCAATAAATCAAATACAAAATCGCTGCGTATATTTTACAAAGAAGCGCATACTGAGGATGTGTAAGTAGTCAAAAACAATCCCCATTCTTTGATCACTCCCAGTTCTGCTCCTCAGCACTGTTCACAAAGGAAAGCACACTTCAACCCCAACAACATAATGTTAATGGTGTCTCCTCATACTCAGATGAATAAAAAAAAGATGCTAATTTTAATTAAAAATTTAATTGAAATAATACTTTTACCCTGTCAAGCTCAAATAAGGTAAATAAAGGCCAGTATTGTTTTATAAATGAGGAAGATAAGTGAGTAGTAAGATGTTCAAAAGAATCAAACTTGGAATCAAACCTTGGTGTCTCTTGCCTGCTTCTCAGCATGTCCTTGCTGTGCAATCCGTACCTGGTTTTGTGTGTGTAGAAACCCAGGGTACCACTGTGTTCACTTGTTAGCATTTTCTAGCTTTTAGTACACCGTATTTAGATGAGGAAAGCTAAAGGGGAGGTAGTTTGAGGCATAATAGCATATATAGATTTGGGCATATCTAACCTTCAATTCATAGATATCTATCAAAGAGATGACTTGTCTGGCCCCAGGGATAAAGTAAGGACATGAAAGAACCAATATATGTAATTGCTTGGTCAGTACTTGGATTCTTTTTGAAATGTCACAATCATAAGAAAAGTGGCCTTAGGTGGAAAACACTAGAATGATGACACTCCCAAGGATGGAAAGGTGTTTTATAGGTAAAGAAGCACCATCAGCTAGCTTCTTCAGCTTCTCACACTCATGAATTTTCTTATTTCTTCTCGACACCATGACTTGTCCTAACTTCACTTTCTCTCTTCCTAATCATTGACTTTGCAAACTAGTTCTGCTTTATAAAACAGAGGCAAACAGGATGAACATCTTAAATACAACCATATCTGTTTCAATGTAGATTTCAAAAGATGCTGTTAAATGACTTTTACCACATGCGATTTTTTATGTATTTAAAACATAAAAGCAAACAGAGAAAAACGTCTTTATGTCCAATTCTGAATGTCCTTTTCTGATTAGATTTGCTTTGAAGCCCCCAAATGTGATGTTCTCTCTTTCATTATGCTGTGCACTCAAAAGTGAGGCAATTTCCCAGATGATGTTAGTGTTGTTAGTGTTGGGATATTAGCATTTAAATTCAAAGCCAAAACAATGAAAGTGTGAAGAAGGAATTTAACACCTTCCAACTTCTTTATTCATAGATGTGTATCATAGGAAATCAACAGCATTTGGGCAAACATATGTTTCACTTTTCAAAATTCAGTCCATGGGGTCTTGCTTTGACCTTCAATTAACCTTATCAGTCTTAGTCCCCTAAAACCAACTTAAAGGAAAATGCAAAATGCTGAATATTTGGAAAAGTTTCAGTCATCTGATCTCTCAGTGTTTCTGTCTCTGTCCTTGTCTGTGAGAGAGCAATAGAGAGATGTGTATAAAGAGAGACAGAGAGAGGAGAAAACTCAGTGTCAACATAAAGCCTTTGCTGAACTCTCTTGGAGGATTTTAAGCAGCTATAGTCTTTACATTCCAAGTTGTGTCTTATCGTATAGACTGGATATTGTGAAATGTTTTTTTTTTCAACTTATAGAGGTAAGTAGCACAAGACTAAAATATACATAAAGTACCAGCTTATTTCTGTGACCCTTGCCCAAGCCTGGACCACTGATTGAACTAAGTGGATGTGTTCTGCATTCCCAGTTCAACTGTTTCTGGGTTCCTACAGTTCCACAGTGGAGCTTGAACTGTACGAAAATTATTACATAGCCTTTTGTTACTTAGTCCTTGCCTTCCTACTAATCTTGGGGATTCCCTATATGTTCTAACTGAAGTCTTTCATAAACAGAAGTGTGACAGGTCTTTCAGCGTTTGTTCTTTTAATCAATCCAATTTCCTATAAAGACAGAAGGTTCAGATTATGTTGTTAGTTGTCTTCTCCAGCATCCTGTTTTCAAAATCTAAGACATCATGGGCAGTGAACAGATATTCACATGCTATTGTGTTATAAACATCTGTAGCCTTATTTTCCACAGTCTGCACAAATTTTCTAATTCAAAAACAGTGGCATGCATGCTGTCAATCAACTGGTGAACGGTGTGTTTCTCAGAACATGCGTCCTTACCCCCATTTCCTTAATGTTAGTTCCTTTCAATCCACTCCATTGTTTTTTTTTCTTTTAAGTTTTTGCTATGAGGACAAATGAACAACGCATCTTTTTAATTGGAGCTCTACCTGGCCTCTCGAAAGTATTAACTACTTTGATTATATTAGCATTTTTTGTCCCATTCATAATGTGTTAATCATTCTAAAGAGACTTTTAGGGTTTTGCTTTCAGCTGCTTCCACATAAATAAGAGACTTTCTTAGACTTTGCCCTGTTTCAAATGTTCATTTAATTTCTTATCATGTTAGAACAGCTGGAAAGCTCTCCAGGCCTGTTTTTTAGTAGACATTTATAAGGTAACATCTATACTGTAACATACACATGCACACACACACACACACACACACACACACACACATATATATGCTGTTTATACATGTACACAGTAGAGTACATATCTACACTGTATTATGAGACATAATCTCACATTTTAATGAGTCTCTAAATCATTTTGAGACATTTAGTTTCATGTGTGTTTTCTATTTGTTTATATCCTTTTATTCCTTTCTTATTAAAAAGAAATTTCATTTATATATTTTCTATTATATATATATATTATCTATTTTGTATATGTGTTATCTATTTTATATATGTATATATGCATATACATAATTACCTTTTACACTTAAGTTTTCCCAGATGAGCACAATGCCTCCATCCAAATTATATTCTCTTTTAAGATTAAATAACCCAAAGAACTTGGTTAACATCTGTATATGCTTGAAGGTAAGGCCACCTTCTGGAGCATGCACACTATAGGCTTATCCAAAAGTCTTCTGTTGGATCTAAAACCAACAGAACTGGAAATTACTATTGTGTACTGGTTCCTGGGGAGGCATAAACCTTAGCGAAGAACCTACTACAGCTGTTTTGATAGAAGGATGTAGTTCAAAATTGTCTTTTAAATATTTATCCTTGCACATATCAGTAAAAATTTCACCCTTCATCAGAGAATATTACTTTTGCACAGATGCTAGTTTGTAGATGGAGACTGATTTTTTTCCTGGACGCCTAGAACCAAAACAATCACACAGAAACTATATTAATTAAAACACTGCTCAGCTTAGTAGCTCATGTTTCTTATTAACTAACTCTTACATCTAAAAATAACCCATTCCTATAATTTTATATTTTACCCTGAGGCTCATAGTTTACTGGTAAGATTCCTTCAGCAGCTACATCTTTTCTCTCTGATTCCACCTTCTTTTTTCCTCTGTCTCGGCTTGGAATTCCTGCCTTTCTCTATTCTGCCATGTCATAGGCCCAAGAAGCATCTTTATTTATTAAACAATAAAGCCACACATATATAGAAGGACTTCCTACGCCAGTAGTTAACATAGAAACTCACAATCTTTTAAAAGGCAGAGAGTAAGTGACTGTGGAGTGTCCGTCCTCAGATGTGACATCTGCATCAAACCAACCCCTTAAGGTCAAGGGACATGAGGTAAGGGAAGGCAGATAGATTGCAAAGCCATAGATTGGCGAAGATTGGTGTGCAATGCTCTCCTCTAGATAGTCAAGGCCGTTGTATTTATGAGGTCACAGCAGCAACAGTTCCAGTTAGCATTACATGGGTTAGGGAGGGAGGTCACCAATGCCCATGAATACCTGAATACTAATGTGAGTTAGCAAATACTGGCAAAATAAAAATCTTTTTCTTTGGGGCTGTGGCCTCCAAATTCTGTATTCTTTGGGAAAAAAAATTGTTTATTCATTTTACAACCCTAGGCAGCATTAGTACAGCTTTGGATTTAGTACAAATCCAAATTTCATGTTAGCTTGGTTTATTTTTCTTTTTTTAATTTCATCAGAATCTCATGTAAAAATCTAGTTTCAAAACAATCTAAAATTGGGGAAATAATGAATGCATAGTGAGACCATGTAGATATCCTTCTATGGAATTTCTGGAATCATCCCTAAGGCCTTTTACAGACTACAAGTACCTGTTGGGGACATCCTTATAAAACCTGTAAGCAATTGTTTTATGCTATTTTGTGAGAAATGTCCACGTTCTTTCTAGGTCTTTTTGAAGTGAAAAAGTAAATCATGTGGCAAAATTATTTTCAGGATTTCTATTGATTTGTTAGAGCTACAGTACTCAAATTCAAGAACTAAATTAAATTGGCTACATGTTCATGAATGAAAAAGATTGATTTTCCAGAATTTTCTGCCTGTAATCTCATTCCATAGAACTTCTACTTTATTGGGAAAAGCAAAAAGTATAGACTGGAAAAGCCCTCGCTTTCATTGTGACCGCTAAGTGGAGGTATCAACATCTTAACTAGCTTTCAGACATCACCCATGCTCTCCAGCTCCATCTTAAAACATAATCTTTAATATTTGGGTTTTCTTCTTGTTCACTCCTTTAAACATATAATTCTCCACATTAGCTACCAGTACATCTTGTGTATTCATGATGCCTGCTGGAGGTAAAGCATTTTTCATTCTAATATCCCCTCTCTCTCCCCACTCTCTGTTACACACACACACACACACACATTGGTTTTTGGCTGACATGTATTCTAGTATATTAAATCCTTAAGTCTGGGACACTTCAGACAACTATCAGGAAGTATACATATGTGTATATGCATGCATCTCCTAGGAAAATAGAGATGATGGAAAGCAAGAGGAAGAGGATAAGGGAGAGAGGAAAAGGGGGAGACGGTAAAAAAAGAATGAGTGTGTGGAGTGAGAGAAAAGGGCAGAAATAGATGTATTAAGGAAAGATAGGTCCCTACAATTTAATTTCACTGGCTATTTTAATATCTTTTGTCAAGAGTGGTTTTTTTTTACTATAAATGAGAAATATTTACTAATAAGCATTTATTCAATCCTAGCTATGTCCATGATAGTGAATTAGACTGGTATCATGATTTTGTTTTGCCAAATTTACAAGGCTTCCATGAATGTCATTGTTTTGTTTTGTTTTAAAACAGATAATAAATTTGCCTATAACATTGTATATCCATTTATGAGATTTGTTAAAATCTGTCACACAATAACAGCGAGGACAAGATTAAAAAATAATTGGTAGGCACAAGAAGTGGTACCTTTCAGAGAAGATCCCGTATCATAAGCTTCAGCTGTGGTGAGAAGGAGTGCCGTTAGAAGCTGTAGTTTTCTGAGTGAAGCAAACTCTGACACAATGATGTGAGAGATGAGATCCCAGTTTTGTCTCCTCTGGCAAGGCCCAGAGGTTGAATTTGTGTTCACAGTCATGATCAACAAGAGTAAGCAATGGACCCTACTTGTCTAAAGTAGTTGTGGTTTGAATAAGTCGGTCCCTCCAGGCTTGTTTTGAATGCTTAGTCCACCAGGCAGTGAGACTCTTGATAGCATTAGAAAGATTTGGAGTTACGGACTTATTGAAGAAAGTATGTGATTAGGCATGGGCTTTGAGGTTTCACAAAGCCCATTCCAGGCTGTGTCTCTATCTCTTTCCCTATGGATGAGGGTGTGGTTCTCAGAAACCACTTCTTTGCCTGACTGTATCCTACCATGCTTCCTGACGTAATGATGATGGTGGACTAAACCTCTGACACTGTAAATAAGCCCCTAATCAACTGCTTTCATTCAAAAGAAACTGTTGAGACAGAGTCTCCTTCTATAACCCAAACTGTTTCTTAATCCTGTTTGTTTTATCTATCAAGTGTTGAAATTAGAGTTGTGAGTTGTGTGTCCAGGTCGTAAATTTTTACAGAGAGCAATGGCTACTCCCAATCTCTCCACTGCTTGGTTCTTAGAAAAGAACCTGGGAAGATTGGTTGCAACAAGCTAAATTTCTCTACTAATTACACTATTCTACAAGCTTACTTATTGTATAGTTAATTCTGCACATAAGTGAAAATGTATTATCAAAATAATTGAAGCAAGTCATGTTTTACATTGATTTTATTATACTGTTATCTCCTGCTAACATTAGAAATTTCTGGTTCTATCGATCAAAAGGACATTGCATGGACCCATATTTAGGGACTTCAGTCATCAATTAACTTCAGCTTCTCATCTCTGCTTTTCTTTTTATGATTTGTTTTAACCACCATGTATACTATCACCTTTGTAGTTTCCAACTTAACTCTATGAATTTATACTGTGACATGGTATCTAAAAATAATATTATCTCTTTGTGATCTACAGGGAAAATCTAATCCCTCAGAATCACAAAGAATTAAATCACAGAATTTATAGACTTTGTGATCCTTTTATACTACACATATATTTATTCAGCTCTCTATCACCAATTCTTTCTTCTGAACTGTTCGTATTTTGAAAAAGGTATAGCATACTTGTTTCTGTGCATACCCACAGTTCCCTTCATTTATTGCTCATGTGAATTCAAAAAAATGCTTTATTTTATAAACCCTTTGATTTGTTTTTGAATTTTCTAGTACTCTATATATACTATGGATAATCGGTATATACCTATGAATTAATGAACATACTAAAAGTCAGATAAACCAAGGAAGTCCATCAAAAATCAAAAGTAAAAATCTGAATTGCTATTGGTAACTGATAAGTGTTATGAGAAGAAGAGTTAGTTGTCTTCAATGTGTAGCTCCTGGTAGGTTTTTCCATAGCCCAAAATATATATAGGAAACATAAACTAAACTTGTCAGATTTGAAAAAATACAGGAACACGTAGTTGGAGGGATAGACATTAGGTTGAAACTTGGAGAAGTAGGAGAAAGGAGTGAATATGATCAAAAACCATTGCATGAAATTATCAAAGAGCCAACAAAATGCATGGGGGAGACTATAAATGAAAAGCAGTAAAAAAGACAAAAATTCCCCTCACTTCCAATTCAAGATAATTTATTCAAAGACAGAAACAGTTCAATGTTACCAAGTCTCTGCTGTGGCGTGGTGATTCATTTAACCTCACACTGAATGCTCACACTCTCTTTGCACCTTCCCAGTGAGAATGAGGCATAAAACATTCCGCAGAGCTGTCATTGCACCAAAACTGAAACCAAACAACACATAAAATGGTTCTTGGAAACCTTAGAGATTGTGTAGTTATTCGTGTGTTAACTTTCAATCCTCAGTCATCCGATACTTATTTCTAATAAATGTGGCAGCAATACATTGTCACAATCTTATACCTGCTACAAAATTTCTTAAGGCAGTCTATAAACTATTAGTAAAGTCTGGCCAACACAAAAATCAGATATAATCAAGCATGTTTTGAAGTGATTTTCTAAAGCTATTATTCTTTCTTAAGTACTATTAACAATGCAGATAGAATGGATGACCACATAAACAAACTTTAACACATATTATTTATTCAATTGTAAAGAAAAAAACATCTCTCTCTGTCTCTGTCTCTCTCTCTCTGTCTCTCTCTCTCTCTCTCTCTCTCTCTCCCCCCTCTTCCTCTCTCTCATTCTCAGGCACTTTTAAAATTATAATCTGCTGTCTGTCTCCCTTTGAATCCTTACAAAAGCAGCCTCCACACAACCTCCTTCCCAAATGGCTTCTGACGTCATCATCTTTTAGCACTCTGTCAATGTCTGCTTGGCATTCAAACCAATTGTATCAAGTGGAATAAAACTTCCATTAAAATCACTTACAGAATTCTGGACATATAATTTCAGGTGCAGCGAATGAAAGAAGAATATAGATAGGAAGTCAACACGAAGACTCTGGGCAGTGTGAAATGACAAAGCCCATGCAGTTACCAAATACTTAGAAGAACAATTTCTTATCCTCCTCAGGTAATACTTCGATAGCAACTAAATACGAAAATCTCATATGGTGCTCAGTAACTTTTTCCATTAACCTAATTCTATCATATTTTCATTTTAGGTTTTATGTTGTTTTTATTTTGTGTTTATGATTGTAACAACATGAGTGGGTGAGTTTGCTTGACTTGGCATCTATTTGAAAAATCAAGGTCCAAATCAGGAGCAGAAGGAGACGGAGCACGAGCAAGGAACTCAGGACCATGAGGGGTGCACCCACACACTAAGACAATGGGGATGTTCTATTGGGATCTCACCAAGGCCAGCTGGCCTAGGTCTGAAAAAGCATGGGATAAATCCGGACTAGCTGAACATAGCGGACAATGAGGAATACTGAGAATTCAAGAACAATTGCAGTGGGTTTTTGATCCTACTGCATGTACTGGCTTGGTGGGAGCCTAGGCAGTTTGGACGCTCACCTTAGGAGACCTGGATAGAGGTGGGCAGTCCTTGGGCTTCCCACAGGTCAGGGAACCCTGATTGCTCTTCGAGCAGATGAGGGAGGGGGACTTGATCGGGGGAGGGGGAGGGAAATGGGAAGCGGTTGCGGGGACGAGGCAGAAATCCTTAATAAATAAATAAATTTGAATAAAAAAAATACACAAAAAAACCAGAGTACAACACGCGGGAGCCATGTGAGGCAATTATTTCCTTTCATCATATGGGACATGGGTACAAAAACACAGATATCAGGTTTGACATCAAGTACCATTACAAATTGGGCCCCATTGCCACCACATGTAGTCACTTTGTCCAGGTAGTTCGTTAAATACTGAATAGTTCCTGCCCACATAAACTTCAGGGTAGTGAATCATTTGGCTTTATTCCTAAACTGTTCTTGAAAAGTCATGTTCTTTTTGCTAAATGCTACCACCCCTGACTTCTAATTATACTACAGCAGCAGAGTAATAAAAACCAACAAAGTTCTGATGAACATCCTGACACGAAACAGGCAGTGGACTAGAATAGAGAATCCATATATAAACCCGTGCAAATACACACAAATGCACATGCTGAAAAAAAGACAGTCTCTTCATCACATGGTGATGGAAAATATGGATATCCAAGTGAAAATGAAATATTAACTAAATCATTCCTCTAACCACGCACAAAAATCACCTCCATGTGGTTTAATAACATCTCCGTAAAACCTAAATATTAGAAATAGGCCTAATTAAGGATTAGAGTGGGATTCAGAAGAACCTAAGGACCCCTGCTGGCAATTGATGGATTCTGGGGGAAGCAGTGATTATCTTCAGTAAACTAGGAGATCATCAAGCTACAACAGATCCTTGCAAACCTGCAACCACACAGATGCCCCTCGTTAACATAGGTGGGTCATGAAACAAAAACAAAACAAAACAAAAAAAACAGGTATGAATGTGGGGATTTGGTCCGTGGGAAGGTAGTGAAATGGTGATGGGTAGAGAAGAGAGTCAACAGATTAGTACATACTTCGATGAAATTCCCAAAGGACAAATGTATTACATGATAAAGGAGACACAACGAGGGCAGAAGGAAGAAGAGAGAGAAGGTGATAGGGGGTAGTCCAGAAAATCCTGACCTTCACAATGTATATATGGAAGCAATACAGAGAATTTATGATATCTTCACAGTTTGTTCCAGGGAATATTTTGATATGAGTCACTATATGGAAAGCATGTCCTATGTATTGTCATATATGACTTCTAATTTATGGATCCTTTATATATATATTAGCCAATTATGCATCCCATTGACTCTTCCTCATAAAACTTGGACACATAGAGACTAACACTTGCTGAACTGTATCAAGACACTAATTTACTTTGCCTTCCTGTTACATTTGACTATAAGCCTCAGAATACACTGTATCTGAAATAATAATTCAGCAAATAAATGACAGGAATGACAAGCAAGGAATATAAAGCAGGTGCCTTAGAGCTCAGGCAGAATAGAAGAACGAATTTTGAACACTATAGGATAGAAGCGCATTTGAGTTGAATTTTGAAATTCTATGACTGGAGTCTCTGGCACTGTGGAGTGCCCATTCACTCTACAAATATTCACTGGGGACCCATTAAATAGGTTAAGAATGAAAGATATTTTGAATAAAAAAAGCAAGGGAAAAGTTTAGAAAGTACTAAGCAAGGAAATTTTATGGTGGTAGGTAGAAAGATGGTGGATAGAGGTCATGCCAGAGAGTAGAAGATTGATAGATAATAGCTAGGTGACAGACACTAGATTGATGTTCATTTTAGAGATATGAATGCATAAATGATAGACAAGAGAAGATGATTCATAGGTAGACATATGGTTGATATTAAGAAAATTAATTAAAGGTAAATTTTAATTTTATCATTACTATTATTTCATAGTCATTGACTCATTGTTTTTATGATTAGTTCACAAAAGGGTCAAGTCTTAAATCAGTGCCAAACTTAGCATTGAGGAGTTTCTGGACAGCATGGAGGTTTAAAGTGAGGTATTTAAATATCTTTGGTGTTACTAAACTAATATCCTTTAAGGGTTTTTGAAACCTAAGATATGCATGTACACATTAAAATTTCATGATATGTGCACTTGCATTCATAAATGTTTCATGACTTATTACAAAGAAGGTTATAATGAGCCATGACATAGTAAAAATTTGTAGAGAATTGTCATAAGTTTACACTTCTGTTTCTTTGCTCTGAGAATTATGTTATACTAAAGTAAAGGTAAAGCTGGGTAAAAAAGTGAAATATTACACACATACCTTTCTATGTCCAATCTCTCATCTTCAAAGTACAAACCTAAAATGTGATCTCACACTGATCCCCAGATTTCCAATTCAAATACAAGTGCACAGAATAGCTTTGAACAATTTATAAAATATGAACCCTCACATACAAGACACCTCATAATAGCCTTGAAGTTAATTCCAAGAATTTGAAAAACTCATTCATTCTATAATTCTCCATTACTTTAAGCAATTCCTGGATTATTGGGGCATTTAAATGTATATACCTAACTTTGTACCATAAACTACATTAAAGCATTTAAATTTATTGTATATGAATTACAGCCCCTCAGGTTTTCAATTGAATAAGGTTTTAATCTCAGATAGAAGACATCATCAATTTCAGTATGGTGAATGACAAAAATGTTTTTGAAAAACATCTGAATAAATGAAAAATCCAATGTTTTGTTTTAGATCCTTATGTCAGCAAGAATGCATATTTTAGGTCTTTTGGAAGATAGAGAAATGATGATTATTAATATATTTTTACATCATTGTTTTCATTATCTATATAAAATATAAAGGAAGCAATTATATCTATATAATATGTCATGGTTCAACAATTGATTTCAATTGTCTTATTTTTCTCAGTTTTGATTCCATCTTTATTTAGCTAGACAGAGCTAAAATTTTACCTTTTGTTTGCTCTATAGCTAGATGAAATGAAGCCCAGTGAAGAGGAATAAATGTAGCACCTTCTAAATCCAAGACTTTTCACTTTTCTTTAGAATAATGTAGATAGTTAATAATAATGTAGATAGTAAATAAATAATAGTAGATAAATAAATAATGCAGATAGTAAATAAATAATTATTATTATTCTTTAGAATAATGAAGATAATTAATAACAATGTAGATAGTAAAGTGCAAATTATGCACCTAGAAGTTATATGCATTCCCATCATTTGTAAAAGCATGATATATTGTTTAATGTCTTAATGGACAGCTTATCATCATTTTCAAACGAACATAATTTTTAGGATGGAAAATTCAAAATCCTGATCGTAGGACCCTACACTGAAAGAGAGGAAAGGGCAGCTTGTTGTAAATTGTATAGTCAAAATTAGAATCAGTCATGAGCATGAATTCACATTAGTACATAATTAGCAAAAGCATCTAACAGAGGAAATCAGGGTTGGCTTCTGTGCCTGCCTTGTCCTTCAAGAAGACTTGCCCTTTTCAGAGAAATTAGAACCTTGAGCAAACAGAGCAGTAGCCAGGTTGCCTCAGTTTGGGGTGCACTTTTCTTCCTCATACTTGGTATCCCCCTTGCCCTTACAAAGGCCAAGTCAGGGGCATTATAGCAGGTGAGTCACATCTCCTAAATATAATATCAATTATGCTTTGAATAAGGCAGGAGTTTCATATTTTCTAGTGAAAAATTTTGAGATTCTTGATAATCTTCCTACATATGCTATTATTTTCTTCTGATACTCAGTATAAGTAGAAGAAAGACCAATGGCATGTGCCCATTACTTTCAGCCCATATTTAAAATCCCATTTTTTGCTCCTGTAATGAAAGGCACAGATATGTGAATTATAATATTCTGCATTATTCCATATTAAAATCACAGGTCTTTCTTCCTGATATGTTAGAAACAACGAAAAAAGTTTCCACATCTTTGTTATTGGTATTGCCAGTTTAACTTAAGAAAAATGCAATTATAATGACAATAATATAATACCAAAAATAATAGAAGCATTATTACATGTCAGTTACTATTTGGGGCCATGTATATTCACTGTATGTAAGGTGCTATATGAAATATTTTCTGCCAAGACAATCTCAATGACAAGTATAAAGATGGCATTCATTGGGGAAAGATAAATTAAGGAATGCCCAGAAGAATACAGATGCTAAGTAATGGAGCAGAGATTTAAAATCAAATCTCACGGCATCTGGCTTCATTCTAGTTACTTGCCATTACTAGTGTAAATATTTCCTGTCAGGTTAGTTAGCATTCAGCCAGGATCGCAAGTCTTCTGGGCAGGGGAGGTAAGTGAATGTCTATGGGTGTGTACAGGCATGTGGAGGCCAGATGTTAACCTTAAGTGACTTCTTAATATCTATCTTGTTTTGAGGAAGTGTCTTTAACTTACCTGCTATTTGCATAGTAGGTTGGGATGACTAACCAGTGAACCCCAGGTATCTGTGTGCATCTGCCTCTGTGCATAGGAACCACAACATACACTGTCATACCTAGGATGTTCACACAAGTTTTGAAGAACAAGTTCAGGTTCTCAGGATTGTGCATCAAGCACTTACCCCATAAACCCCAGACACAGGATTACATTTCTTAAGCGTTCCAGGCATTGATCTCCACTTTTATAATTAACATAGGAATGAATATATGAAGTGTTCCTATCTGATAAATCCAAAGCTAAGTTTCTATAGTTCAGATTATCTAAGACAAATGAGAAAATAGGCAATACTTACTATTCATTTTGACTAAGAGAATGAAGTTCTCATATTGTATGATGTCTTTGAATATATGAAATTTCTGGGTGAGATTTCAGTGTACTTCTGCCTTCAGAAACATTCCATTGAGTTTAAGAATATGCAGTGTTAAAAAGTAGACTATCTAGTATGGCAAATCATATCAGGTTTGCTACTGATTCACTTTATCCAGATTTTTTTTCAGGATTGTACCAGCACTTGTCAAATATCATAGAGATAAGAGCCTAAAACATCATAATTGTACTTTAAGATTTACCAAGATACTGAGAAGTGTTGTGGGAGTTCAGTCCAAAAAAAAAAAAAAAAAAGAAAAAAGAAAAAAAAACGCCAAAACATGACTTTATCTTTATCTTCAAAGATGATTATTCATACATTCAAAGCCACTCGAGTAGCTGTTATGAAATGAGTAATTCTCTCCTTACATCCAACACTTCCTCGGTATCACTTTGAGAAAGTGCTTACCATATTGTCCAGATGCTTGACTAAAGTGAAAGGCGAAGTTAGCAGAACCCAGCTAGGTCCCTGATGTTTCTTTCCACTCTTCATCTGTGGGTGTTTACACTTACTATTCTGAGATCTTATCTTTTTTGACTTCCTTTTCACATTACAACCCTTAGTTCCAGCCTTTCATTCCTCATAAATCAAATTTCCTTGTTTCTTCACTTCTCAAATAGAATTTCTCCAGTATTTATTGAGATATGCCATAACCTGAAGCAGAACACCACCTAGAATAGGAAACAATAGTTGCATCATTTCTGAAACATATTTTGTGCAATAGAGGTGATTCTCAGTGGTTACATGCACAATTCTATTTCATTATTGTTCAGTGGACCAATAACCCTATCTTGATTCCTGATTCAGCTATTTATTGAATTAAATTTCCCTCCAACACACATACCTTTGTCTTTCCTAATACTGTTTGGCCTGATCATTTATCATGTTGTTTTAATGAAAACATTAACCACACATAAATAAATAGAATTAAAAAAACAGAGCATGAGAAGCAAGGGTTAACTATAGAAATAGAAAAAAAGGAAGAGAGGGGAGGAAGGAAACAAGGGAGGATGGGAGAATGGAAAATAATGAAACAAAGTCCCAATGCAATTGAATATAACATTTTATAAACTTTGCATTGAACCGCAGAATGTTCAGTTTTTTTTTTCATATGGTCCTGAGAAATTAAATATTTATCAAACCACTGCAATATGCTGTCAATATCACATGCACCATGAACATTTCACAGAAACATCACAACAATCTATGACTTGAGAAATATTATTTAACAGACACAAAACACAAATATCTGTACCATTAGTAATTTGTTTGTCTCACATCGTATCTGATGAAGTTCCTGTCTATCAACTGAAAATCTAATATTCCTCAGATACGATGTTTTATCTGCGGCATTGTTCAAGCTTGAAAAGTTAAGAGAGGCCAAGGTACTAGCTAAGAGTTGAAGCCATAGAGTAGTGAAATACGCAAGGAGACCCCATAGTTTCTGAAGCTGTAATCTCCCATTCAAACATCCAGATGCTCATCCATGTAGAGATATTCTTCCCCATCTGTGGAACAGCACAGCTGAAGCACTAATACTACTCAAAGTAATAAGATATCATGAAATTGTATAATAAGATCTGGACCATACTTTTAAAATATTCATTGTTTTTTGACTTAAACAATATCTCTATACACTTATGCACCATATTGCAAGGTATTAATGTGGGAAGGTCATGAATAATAATCAATTCTGTATTATTAACACATGCATTGCCTTTTACTTTAGAATGAATCTATCAACACCTTTTTACATAGGGTTTATTAATCCAACATGCCATCATACACTCACATTCACCTAACTGGATTATTGTACCCTTTGACTCCACCCTGCACACATTACCCAACATTCTCTGTCTAATTCTTTCTCTTCTCTGCAAACTGAAGCGCGGCTCTCTAGCTTAGGTTTGCAGTATGTGAGCAAGTGGCTTGGAGTTCATCAGGACTAAAGCATAGGGTCCACATTCATTAGTTGTTTCTCTTACTGTATGGCTCAATCTTGCCCAGAGTACTGTCCTTTATACACTGTCTATCTGTTGATCTTTGCACAGATTATGTGGCTTCATCTCTCAGAATAATCACAATTTTTTACACTATACATTAAGTCATATAGCAATGACTTCGAGACAGATTAATCAAAACATTAGTGTTTCTCTTCATGGAAACTTTCCTGCATTGCACTTTTTTTTCTTAACTCTGATAAGCTTTATCATCCAACTTTAAAACTTCTCTTATATTTAACAGTCTTCTTAAAAAATTTCCAAGGAGTGAAGTAGAAGATGAAGGTATGAAGGTTAAGCTATACAAGAAGAGAAACAACATTTTAAAAGGAGAAAAAAAACTTTACATTTTTAAATGTGATAAATTTCTAAACCATAAATATTAGAGATTCCAAATCCTTTTAGCCCATTTATTTTGCAAGCTCCTGAAGGCATAGCGGTCACAAAATAATAGAGCAAGTTACTTGAGAACAGAATAGCCTATTAATATCAATCTACTTTCTTTGCTCTGCAAACACATTTTGCATCTGAGTGGAGTGTATGCTGTGCTTGTTTCCTGTGCAAAATAAATAAGCTTTTCCTTTGAAAGCACACATTTAATAAAGAAGAATTCCTCCAATGACTGAACTTGAAGTTTCCCTCACACTCATGGTTGTAAGGTCAATAGAAAAGAAAATATTCATATATATTTATATTTTATATATATACATATAAAAATATTGAGTTGCGTGTCTAATACCTCAGTCTCAACTCATTTGTCACTCAGAGACAATCCATGCTCTTTTTCTCTTTCTACTTGTGTGTGTGTGTGTGCATGTGTGTAGAGAGATACATATATTTGTATACATATATGTAGTGTGTGTATGTATGTGACAGAGAGAGAGAGAGTGTGTGTGTGTGATAAAATAAAAAAAAAATGCATAGGATGTTTCTCTAACATTCAGAAACATAACAGCTGTCTGGAGAAAAACTTCCTCGCAATTACTTGTTGTCAACCACAATGGCTGCATTTGTTAGCAGTAACTGTCTTCACCTGAAAGAAGGGCTAGCATATCGTGATTTAATCACATGGTTTAATTGGCAAAACATTCTCAAAATGTGTTAAGTGAGCCTGATGTTTCTAGTAAAGTACAGTTGTTGTCAATGGTGAAATCTGGGCTTTTATGAAAACTTAGAATTTTGAAAAATTTACGCTGGAACTCTATCACTTCTCAATTCTAAAGATTTTACCAATTTTACTGGTAATAAAATAAATAAGGGTACGATGGGTTATAATCTAATAACATACATCTATAATCCAAATATTAGCAGAATTCAGTGAGCCATTTTTCTCACAGAGATAAGTGTAAGATATTACAATATGATACATGGTTTGTTAAAGGTCCATTCAGAAATATAAGCTAGACAACTTCATTTCAATTATAGCAGAGAAAAGTTTATAATATGGAACCAAAATTCACATTCAACTAATCTATGACAAAATCTTTAACTTTCTTAAAATTTCATTTCTCTTTTCAGCTTTATAACTAAGTGGTTATATTTTCTTGTCAACTAGAACATCTTAAAATAAAATTTGTATGATTACCATCAAAACTCAATTATCCTCTCTTTACATTGATATGCTTATAATAAAACAGAAACTATTAATGATTCTTACCATAGTCAACTATGCTTATTTCTAGTAGTATTAATTTCTAGAAGGTTTGTTTTTGCTGTTTGTAAATGAAATAATAAATATTTAATTTTTCAGTGTTAATCCTGTATATTAGAAAACATCAAAAGTGTCTACAAAATTTTAGAATACACACTAGGGAACACATGTGTACATGGAAACACACACACTTACCACACACACACATTCACACATAAACACACATATATATATGCACACATATCATATAGATAATTTTAGACCCCTCAAATCTGTTTATAATGACTAAAATACTTTTAACTATAGAGACATTCAATTTTAAAATTATTTAATCGTGAAATCAAAACTATACTCATATTTGCCCATTACCAGAAATTTCCCCCTTCTTATAAACTGTTTGTTACAACTTGGGCTAGCGCACACCCTTAAACTTTAACTTTCCCTTATGTGGAACTTCTGAAGAAAGAATTAACATTAATGACACCAAAAAAAGTTTAATAATTTAGCAGCACATCTGTTATTTATTGTTAAATATTCAAACTACTTTCTTTCTTTTCATCATTTTTGTTACCTTTATACTTTTACAATTAAATTTTTTTTATTTATTTAGGTGTTTTATCTGCATGTATGTTTGTGCACTATGTGCCTGCCTGATACCCACATAAGTCAGGAGATGTCGGGTCTTCCTGAATAGGCATTGCTGAGAGCTGGAAGACACCATATGGATACTGAGAATCAAATGTGTTTCCTCTACAAGAGCATCATTTTGTTCTTGAACATTGAGACTTCTCTCCATTCCTTTGTTTAAGAAAAAAAGAAATAAAGAAACATATACTTAGCAATAAGTCTGCTGATGAGTAGTCTCCACGGATTGACTTATTAATTACACAGAAAAGGGAATATACCTGTTTTAAGGACAGTATAAAAATGACTTATTTTATTAATGTACCTCATAAATTTCAATTTGCCTGATATATCCTTTTAGAGAAATGAGGTATTAAGCAGACAGAGACACTGAGAAGACCCCAATAATAGTGAATTTATTTTTGAGAATTGAATGTGTCTTACAGTTTATGTTGTTATCAGCAACCTTCAATGTCAGTTACTTCATGTATAAAATAAGGACTATACACTTTTTCCAGAATAGAAATTGTATAAATATCAATGGTTATCTGGTATTTACTAAATAGTTTTTTAATTATTTCTTTTCCAAACATTTGTTGGAAGCTAAACAACAATTTAAAATGAGAAATACAAGGCAGACTCATGTGACAGAATTCAGACATAAGATAATTTATTAGTGGTTAGAATCTTACAGGTCTTTGTTTATAGTTTTCCATGTTAGTAGCCATGTTGGGACAAATCTCTCCGTCATTTTGCCCTGACTTATGTTTTGTCTTTCATCTTCTGTAAATGCAGAATGAATTTCTGTGTTTATTTGTTTTTTTATCAGTTATTTCGGTTAGCAATCACTGCTCTCCTGATACTCTTATTAATCATTTGCATATTGTGCAATAAATCTGACCAACAGAAGAAACTGCTCTTATTAATCGTCTGGATATTGTGCAATACATCTGACCAACAGAAGAAACTTTCATTTTGTAGAGGGCCTTTGCTCCCTGCAGATGCAGATCCTTGCTTTTTCCTTTGTGTAAATGAAAGACATTGCAAGCAGAGGTGCTGATCTGTCATTAGGCATGCAAGCAATCAATCCAAATGCAGTTTTTAAACCTAGACCATTCCCCAGAGTTTGCTGCTGTTAGCATAAAGTGATACACAATGATTTTAAAGGGGTAATTAACACATGATTAAATATTTATGCTCTGTATAAAAAGGGTCCTAAGTGCTTTGCTAGGACAGTAAATACAGGACTTACTAACCGCCTTTGGAAATAAGGAGTAGAAACTGACTGGGGACCTTGATTGCAGATCCTCACCATGCAATGCTAGAACTAGGTCTTTCATTACCAAACTGTCTAAGTTTTTCTTACATTCCAGAAACAATGTCTCTTGTGGCTGTTTTATGATGGTTTGTGCATCATAAATATTAATAGATGATTAAATTATATTGCACTCAAATTTAAAAGCTTCTATAAGAACTTCACTGAACCACATCTACCTAGGTTTGCTGTGTGTTGCCTCTGGTCGCTCCCTCATTGCCATTCCTGGTTGAGTAGCTGTGAGAGCGGCCATAGGACTGCAAAATTCTAAAATGTTTAATTCTGGCATTTCATGAGGACTGTTTTTGACTTTTGGTGTCAAGAGCCTACATAGATATTTTGTTCTGAATACACTGAGACGGTTAGGAGATGACTATGTGGAGGAAGAACTGTCATAATTGTAACTGTACACTGTCATTTGTTTATATGGCCTCACAGGCTATGTTTAATTAATTAATTAAATTGTTATTTTAGAATAGGTAAGTTTAACAAGTTCCACACTGCATCAATCGTAGAATGACTCTTCATTACTAAAAAGAATTGTCTATTTGTGATTCATTTATGGCTATCTCAAATGCTCTAAAATGCAAGGTAATGTATGTAATATAGGGTGAGATTGCTCTTTGTGCAGCCCAGGTGTTGCTCTTCTATACTTAATTTTTTTTTTAATTCTTTAACTCTTATCGGTGTACTGACTTTAATTCCTAAAGACTATAAAGCCCTAGATACAGAATGTGTCAAATTGCAAAAAGATAATCAGTCTATTTCTAATCGGCTTATAAAATCACAGGCTTGGCTATGCATACAGAACAATTTGGCCAAATGTATGCGAAATAAAAGCTTCTAGAGACACTGTCTCTCCAAGGGAGTTCTTAATATAAACACAGGTATTAGTGTGGGAGACAGTTCCCTGGATAAAGTACAATCATTCACAAAAATGTAGGGACCTGGTTTAAGTTCCAAAAAACCAAAACAAATACACATTTTGTATGCTGACTGAAATGCCAGGGGTCCTCTGAAAAGACACAGATAGAGCATTCCCCACAGCACACCATCATCAGTCAGATAGCCTGGCATTAGCACTTGGAAACAAGAGACTCTGGATCAAGGAACAGGGTGAGGACCAGAACTAGAGATTATTCTTTGGCTTCTACATGTAGGTCAGGGCATGTGTTCATTTAGATATGCATGAGCAGACACACATACGCTCTCTCTCTCACACACACACAAACACAAACATGAACTCTCTCTCTCTCTCTCTCTCTCTCTCTCTCTCTCTCTCTCACACACACACACACACACACACACACACACAAAACTGCGCCCCACACACATGTAATTATAAATGCTCTAACCTAGAGTATCAATACCAAAGTGTCAGTCCTGAAAACATATGTACAAGTAACATAGAAACAGAGCAGGTCATGTTTAGAAACACATGTGTATATGTATATATCCATTAATGAAAAAAGCACATGAAGTTGAAAGAGAGCAAAGGGGTTATATGAAAAGGTTAGAAGGAAGAGAGGGGAAGGGAGAAGTGACCTAATTAGAGTGTAATCTCAAAGACTTAAATAATTAAAAAATACCAGTAGCCAGTTGTAAACACCTCAGCAATATGAAATATATCACTCCCCATTGTCATTGCAAAGAATGAACAGTCTCCTCTAGTGTCAAGTGATGTAATGGGTAGGATTGGTCATAGGAAGACTCTTGGATAAAATAAAAACACTTCCACGAGAACAGATTAGTCATAAGATTTTCTGGTTTTGATTCATGTGTTTAAAAATACAAGTTTCAAGTAGTCCTAAATATTTAAGGAACCATTTTCAATTATTTGTATTCCAGTTTGTAGTTTTTGGAGTAAATAAAATTAGCATACTGTTTACAACACATTTACATGAAATCCAACTAGCTTTATAATTTTAATAATGTGTGAATTACCCAGAAATGCTTACATATGCTGATGTATACATAATATGTGTAGAACTTAATATTTACATTGGTAAATAGGCATTTCTTGAATTTCAAACTAATGAAGTTTTCTTTTTATAAATATTGATACATTTTAATGGGATTTTTAAGTTAAAATAAATTAAACACTATTACACTTATGCTTGAAAGGTTGTATTCTTAAAGTATTTTATTTAGTTTTAATTTTACTGCATATTTAATGTCTCAGTGGCAATAACTTTCATAAAATAAACATGAGAAACTATTCTAATGTTTTATTTTAATTTGCATGTCTTAATTTGGGCTTTATACAAAGCACTACGGAGTGGGCTGCTTATATACAACAAAATCTACTTCTGCCTGTACTGGACACCGGAAGTCTGCGATTGGATTGCCAACATGGTCCAGTTCTAGCGACAACCTGCTTCCAGTTTGCGTATTAATGAACTTTTATCCTGGCATAGCAGCGAAAGACTTGATTAGTTTTTATCATTCTTGTGGAGACACAAATCTATGCATAATAGGCTCATGATGTAATTGCCTTCCAACAACCACTTCCAAATACTACGACATTAATAGCACAGTTTTTAAAAAAGTGAATTTTGTATCATGATAAGCAGAATTCCCACAATGATCGGGGAAGTAATCTCCATTCCTCACTTTCACGAGTCGCTATTGGCACTTGAGGTCTACTGTTAAAGGGACAATGGTTCTTCTTTGAGGATGTGGCCACTGGTCATTAACTATGTATGTGGTCCCCACCCAAGCACCTGTGAACTGATAGGACTTACTGGGTAATGAAACCAAGCAAAGATTGGAGTGTGAGCTATTGGGGAAGATACAGTTATTTGGAGCTGGTAACGATCAAGTTTCATTTTCAAAAGTATCAAAAGTAACCAATTATGAGTGAGTACATCCCATGTTCATCTTTTTGGGTCTGGGATACCTCACTCAGGATAGTGTTTTCTATTTCCATCCATTTGCATGCAAAATTTGAGAAGTCATTGTTTTTTACCGCAGCGTAGTACTCTAGCATGTATATATTCCATACTTTCTTCATCCATTCTTCCATTGAAGGGCATCTAGGTTGTTTCCAGGTTCTGGCTATTACAAATAATACTGCTATGAACATAGTTGAACAAATGCTTTTGTCATATGATCGGGCATCTCTTGGGTATATTCCCAAGAGTGGTATTGCTGGGTCCAGGGGTAGGTTGATCCCGAATTTCCTAAGAAACCGAAACACTGACTTCCATAGTGGTTGCACAAGATTGCATTCCCACCAGCAATGGATGAGGGTACCCCTTCCTCCACAACCTCTCCAGCAAAGGTTATCGTTGGTGTTTTTGACTTTAGCCATTCTCACAGGTGTAAGATGATATCTCAAAGTTGTTTTGATTTGCATTTCCCTAATTGCTAAGGAAGTTGAGCATGACCTTAAGTGTCTTTTGGCCATTTGAACTTCTTCTGTTGAGAATTCTCTGTTCAGATCAGTGCCCCATTTTTTAATTGGGTTAATTAGCATTTTAAAGT
The DNA here is from genome assembly GCF_018167655.1 of Microtus oregoni. Lineage (NCBI taxonomy): Eukaryota > Metazoa > Chordata > Mammalia > Rodentia > Cricetidae > Microtus > Microtus oregoni. Next base: position 5,630,804 of record NW_024543059.1, read on the forward strand.
CTAGTTTCTTGAGTTCTCTATATATTTTGGAGATCAGACCTTTGTCTGTTGAGGGGTTGGTGAAGATCTTAAGGTCACGGAGTCTACAATAGGTGAATCTAAAGAAGCTAAGTAAGAAGGGGAACCCAAGGAAAAACATATAGTTATCCTCTTGGCTAAGGGAAGTAGACAAAATTGCCGGGGAGAAAATTGGGATCTTGGGGTGGGGTGGGTTGGGGGTAAGGGGAGATGGGGAGAGAAAAGTTAGAAGGGAAGGAGGTCGGGCCTTGGGAAAGCAGGAGGATTGGGATAAAGGAAGGTTGGACAGGGGAGCACGGAACCACAATTCTTAGTTAAGGGAACCACTTTAGGGTTGGCAAGAGACCTGACCCTAGAGGGGCTCCCAGGTGTCCAAGCTGAGGTCCCCAGATAGTTCCTTGGGCAGTTGAGAATAGGGAACCTGAAATGACCCTATCCTTGAGCAATACTGACGAATATCTTGCATATCATCATAGAACCTTCATCTGGTGATGGATGGAGATAGAGACAGAGACCCACACTGGAGCACTGGACTGAGCTCCCAAAGTCCCAATGAGGAGCAGAAGGAGGGAGAACATGAGCAAAGAAGTCGGGACCACGAGGGATGCACCCACCCACTGAGACAGTGGAGCTGATCTATTGAGAGCTCACCAAGACCGGCTGGACTGTGACTGAAAAAGCATGGGATAAAACTGGACTCTCTGAACATGGCGAACAATGAGGGCTGATGAGACGCCAAGGACAATGGCACGGGGGTTTGATCCTACGTAATGTGATGGCTTTGTGGGAGCCCAGCCAGTTTGGATGTTCACCTTCCTAGATATGGACGGAGGTGGGAGGTCCTAGGTCTTACCACAGGGCAGAAAACCCTGACTGCTCTTTGGACTGGAGAGGGAGGGGGAAAGGAGTGGGGGGAGGGGGAGAAGGGTGGGAGGAAGGGGCATAGGGGGGGGAGGAGGGGGAGGAAAATGGGAGGCTGGGAGGAGGTGGAAACTTGTTTTTTTTTCTCCTTTTCTCAATAAAAAAAAGAAAAAAAAAGAAAAAGAAAATTATAAAATTTACAGTTAAATAAAAAAAAATTATCAAAAGTAACCTGAGGCCCACACCACGTTCAGCATCCAGAAACTTCATGTCTTAGAAAGCTTCCGTATAAATAAACACTATTGAAAAGAAGAAGAAAGAAAGGAAGAAAGAAAGAAAGAAAGAAAGAAAATGATTCTTAATGATGTGCCCCACTTGCTCCTGCAGCTGATGGGAACAGATGCAGAGACCCACAGCCAGTTACTAGCCAGACCTCTGGGAACCCCACAGGAAAGGGAGAAGAAGGATTGTAGTATCCAGAGGGGTAAAGGACACCAGAATCCCACAAAATCAACTAAGCAAGGTCCATAGGGACTCACAGAGACTGAATTAACAATCGCAGAGCCTGCATGGTTCCATTCTAGGTCCTCTGGATACATGCTGTGGTTCTTTAGCTTAAGGTATTTGTTGGACTTCTCACAATGGGAGTAAAGGGTCTCCCCTTGCCTGTTCGTGGGATCTATTTCCTTCTATTGGGTTGGCTCCTTCAGGCTTTGACTTGAGAGTATATGACTAACCATATTGCATCTTGCTATACCATGTTCGATTGATATCACTGGGGAGTCTACTCTTTTCTGAAGAAAAGCAGAGGAGCAGTGGATCTGGGGAAGAGGGGAGGTGGTGGTGGGGTTCAGGAGGAGTGGGGAAAAGGAAGTTATGGTTGACATTCATTGTATAAGAGAAAAACAGACAAATAATTTTATAAAAAATGCAGACATTTTGGGGATACACAAACATTTGACTTTTGTAATGATCTGGGATGCCATAATGGATTTGTATAGGTTGAGTCAATTTCTTCCTGAGCTATTGTTTAGTTAGCTCTTTAAGATCAAATCCTATGATTGCCATGTACATAATATTAACCTTAAAAAACTGTTTCTTATAGATATCTTCAAGTTATTCTAAACAACTCTAAAATAAACAGTCTCGTTGATTCAGGTTTTAGTTTGTAAAAATTGAAATAATATAGCTGTTTTAACATGATTGCAGCATCTACAACATATTAATATATTACTTATTTTTATGAAATATCCAGTTGATGGGTAGTTTTTCTTATGGTTAAGTGTTTTTCAATCTGTCTAAAGTGAGAACTCAGTATGCTTCATATCATGGGTTCATAGAGCTTAGAAATACTCTCTCCCTCTCTGTTTCTCTCTCCGTGTGTGTGTGTGTGTGTGTGTGTGTGTGTGTGTGTGTGTATGTATAAATCTCTCTTCTTTTTGGTCTCATTGTTGGAGAAAATGATGTTTGTTTTCTATGTGGATTGTTTTCTGATGTCTGGCACAGGTTAGGTAAATTATGTCCAGAAGAACTTTCTGCACAGGAAGAAATGTTCTGTAGTACACAACATGGAAGATACCAGATATACAGCTGCTGAATGTTGGGGTGAAATATTAACGGTGAGATGAGAAAAAGAAACGTTTTAATGTTAAATTTACATTCTATATAATAAAACACAATTTCACCTTTTGTATTTGAATGTTTTCCAGATTGTTTGGCACTCGTGGCAGAGTTTGGATTCATTAGCCTCTCTTAAAAATCAACAATCATGGCTGTTCATTTATAAATACTTTTCAATAAACTCATGGTGCATAACAAATTATATATATATGAATTTTGCCTCATTCATGATTTTAACAATTGAATGTATCTTCTATTAATTAAATGTAGCTTTCAGTACATGAATTTTGAATGAATAAATGTATTTTTAGAAGTTTGCTGCAGTCCATAAATATAAGCTGAACATATTTAAGTAGGATAGAATTGAGTCCTTCCTATGTCATCCACACAATTCATAGCTGAAAAGCAAAATTTCACAGTGGGCAGCCTATTATTATAGGTGCTCCATCAGAAGAATGTAGTTTTCTCCCTCTGCAGCCATCAACTGCCATTGATTGAGACACCTACATGTGCATGTATAGTAACACTAAGTGAACTTGGGGAGTCATTAAAAATTTTGAAGTTAGGATTGGAAATATGTTTGGGGGAGGTGAACTTGAAGTAAGAGAGTAGAGGATGACTATGATCTGGATACATTCTATAGATTTATGAAATATTCAAAACTTTATTAAAATCATAAATATTTCAATGATTTGTAGCTATTCTTGTTTTATCTGGCCCTGAAAACATGCAAAGCCTCACGGAATGCTTAAGTCTTACGCTCTCCCAGTTAATAGCAATTGGATCCTCTTAAAATTATTTAATATTCCTTAGCCCTAGTAGCAATATCTGGAAGGTGAGGAAAATAATGTGTATGTAACACATTACAGTACAATGTTTAGGAACAGAGTTAGTACTTGGATCTCATAACTATGTGATTCTTTTGAGTTAAATTAAACCCAACACACACATTGGGCTCAGCACAAATTGACACTTAGTTAAACATTATGCTGTGAAGACCAGAAAAGAGGGAATAAGCGTGGTATTTATCACTCTTATTATTAGTCTTGGACCTAGCTGAAGAAATTCTTGTATCAGCTGACAAGAATCAGAGAGTTGTCATTGCTTCCTGAGTATGTGAAAAAAAAAAGGAGAAACATATAAGCCTAAATCCAATCAGAGATTTTTGACACTGGAGCCACTTGTCTTGATGACTATGAGGAAGAAAATATGAAGATAGAGAGACAAACGGGCTTCTGTGAAATAATTTGTACCAGAAAAAATAAGGGAATTTAGTGATGAGCATTATTTATGCAATGGCATCATTGCGATAAAATTGATTTTCATTTTATTTCTATTAGTATAAATAGCTGTATGAAACTAGCATACCTGGTTAGAACGAATGTTTCCATAAACCGCAATGGTAAAGATATGAGTCACTGGAAACTTTAAGGGCCCATGGCCTATCTCGGCCTTGATAATCTCTAGGATCCTGGACGGCTTTCACTGGAGTGAAACTTGACTTGCATGATCAGCTGTGTTTAGAGAACCGCCGGCCGTAAGGAAATGAGAAGTGGAATGATTTAGATGGGGGAAAATCATAGACCCTGATGCGAACAGAAGTGTTGAGAGTTAGAGAGATGCCAATCTGGATCCAGAACAATTAGGAAACCAGATCAATTACACGAAGTTGGACTTAGCTAAGCATGGGGGAGATGGATGTACGAGCAGATTCATTTCGAGGACTAACTTATCTAACACACCCTAATTAGCTCTGATTTTTTTTTCTTCTAATACGGCTAGTAGAATAGCCCAAGGAGCCGTTGCTATATCTCCAGAGCAAAGATCCCTTCCAGAACATGCCGTCTAGGCTGCATATGGTGCTTCCAAGGGCCTTGGGAGAGGTGGGAGGCTGCCCTAAATTGCCATCTGCTGTTTGTTTTGCTTCTTCCTTCCACTTTTTATTTTTTAATTTTTGGCTCTTTCCTTGTGATTTAGAAACTTACTCATTCCCAGTCAATATTGAGTGCTCTTTGAAATAAAATAAGATTTTATGTTTCTGCACCAAGTACTGGTTTTCACATTTTACAATTTAACCTCATTTTAATTACGCTTACTACTATATAAAGTGTTATATTAATATAATAGAAATAATATATAATAAATAAGACTTTATATGAAATTAATTAATACTTACATTAAACATAAGCCTTTTCATCTGAGGTTGTTGTAAAGCCACTATAATCCTGAATGAATTCAGTCATTGTTGAGCATATTAAATATATGAGTTTAGCACCCTCCTTGTGATCCAGGATATACATGAAATAAACCATCAGTATTTAGGGAGACTGGACTCAAATGTTTCAGTGGAAGACACACTGTTTGAAATTGTTATGATTGATATCACATGTATGTAACTGTACATAACTGTCATGACATGCTAAATTTAAAATATCAAAACTAATTTAAATGTAAATTTCAAAACTAGTACTCGGGACTAGAACTGTGAAATGCTGGTGGTATTCTGAGGTATTCCTTTTTAAAACTATTATTATAATTTTTATTATTGAAAACAACTTTTAAATTTGAATATGTTTTGCTCCTATTTTTTCCTTCCCTCTAATCCCTCCAGATTCTCTACTCCTTCTTATCCATCCAACTGTAAGTCCTTTTTCAAAAACGCAAAAACTCAACACAGCAGCAAATCTCCAAACAAAGAAAACCAAACCAAACTAAAAACTCAAAATGTAAGCACATAAAATCACACAAAAAAACTGTGGAGTTAATTATATGTTGGTCAACTATGCCTGAACATGAGGTCTGCTCTGCAGTGGTTGATAAACCAAGTGTCCTCCAGCAAGTATAAATGAAAGTTCAGTTGTTAATTTCTATTGTAGTGGCTTGGTTGTATTCATTTATTCATTCATTAAAAAGAAATAACTAAATAGTATATAAGATAAAACCAAAACATTCACCCCAAAGTTGGACAAGGAAAAACCAATATAAGATAAAAAGTCCAAGAAAGAGCACAATCCCATAACTAAACTGGAAGTCATAATAAAATACAGAAGACTTGTTGCACATGTCTGCAGGTGCTACACATGATGCTTTAGTCCCTGTGAGTTTATATAAGCATCTCTCGTGTTGATTATAGGGTTCATTTTCTTGGTGTTTTCCAATTACTTCAATTCTTTCATCCTTTCTACCTCTTCAACTGGGTACCTTGAGGCCTGGGGATGAAGGGGATTTTATGGAGACATTCCTTTTAAGGCTGAGTGTTCCAAGGTCTCTAACTCTTTCCATATGTCTGCTTGGGGTATTTATCTCTATATCTATATCGATATCTATATCGGTATCTCTGCTGCAGGAAGAAGCTTCTCTGCATATTCCCTTGCATCTGCCCTTTGTCCGTGAAACCTCCCCCACAAAATAAAATTTAAAAGTAAAAACAAAAGCAAAAATAAATAAATGAATAAAATCTCAGCAAGGAAGCTGTAGTTTGGCTGATTGAGTCACACAGTACACCTTTTAGTCCATAGCATCTTTATTTGTAAGTGTTCATGGCAATGAGTCTTTGATCTGATAGAGGACTCTGACTTCTGCTAGATACTGGACCCTTGATATTGGGTCCTCACTGGGACTCATCTTGGATATCTTGTTGCTGTGTTGTGTCATGGAGATCCTGAGCTTTGGATTCATCCCCTCCACATACCCCAACAATTCATAGATGAGGTGGATATTGGGATGGGTACCCTCATAGTTTTGGTTCTGGACCTGGGTGGTGGCTGAGTCGGTGAGCTTGTCAGCTTTCCCTTGCCATCAACACCATAGAGGGAGCTCTCTAGCACTGTCCAGACTAGTCCACTTTCTGTGGCAGACAGAAAGGAGAGGAATCAGTTCTGCTTTCACGCCCCTGGGTCCAGCTTATCTGCACTCACAGGGCCAGGGCCGGCTCTACTGTTTTCTACCGGCTGGCGTATGGCCTGCTCTCCAGGTTGCTGTACTTAGTGAGGGGCAGGGTCAACTCTTCTCTTGTTCCCAAGGTTGACTTTCCCTCTTATTGTAGGTGGCAAGAGTAAGGGAAATATGCCCTCATGAGTAGGTTTAAAAACAACAACATTTTCAACACAGCACTAAAAGTAGGAGTGTTCTCACCTGCAATACAAATTCCAAGAAGCCTAATAATAGATGTAATATTATTCTTTCTTGTATGATCTGAAAATATAGTTGAGTTGGTGGAGTGCTTGTGCAGCATGCACAAAGCCTTTGGTTGTGCTCACAGCATGGTATTGGCCTGATATGGTAGTGGACATCAATATCTCTAGCAATTTAGAGGTGGAGGCAGGGGCCTCAGAAGTTTAATGCCAGTCTGTATATATAAGTGGGCATCAAAAATAAAGTATCCTTAACATATGGATTATATAAAATTATTATCTTATAGAACAATTAATTTGACATATTAATGTATATTTCTCATCCCAAATTTGAATTTTCATTTATAGAAATATATGTGATATTAAAAAATAATCAATTTGTTATACAGCACTTTTCAGCAAAGCCTAGTTTTGTTGATGATCTCACACTATATAGATTCATCAAATGAATGAGATAAGTTACATATAAATATGTAAATGTTATGCATAGTATATGAATATATACTATATACTTTAGTAGCAGACAATAAATTATTTTTTTTCAATTTTGGAGAAGGATGGGCTCAGGCTGCATCTAATCTTCCATGTAACTTGCTTGGCTCAAGTTAAGTCCAGGCTAACATAATGTATTGTGCTCTGTAAGTAGAATCCATTGCAAACCTCCCACTTAAAATGAGACAAGGAGAGATGGAAAATAAACAAAAAGCACTGATATATTACCATGCTAAAGGACTTCCTGCTAAGAAAGCCAAGGATTGATCTACATTAAAAATGTGATTTACTCCAGAAAGAGAATAATTAAGCATTAGTCAATAGCTAAGACATTTTAATAGTATCCTTCCAACGGCTGAAAGTGCATTAAAAGACTGAAAATCTGGACCTGGGGAAAGATTCATTAATTAAACAAAAATCCTTTCTCTTCACACTGTGAACCTGTCAAAATGTTTCAAGTGTGGTTATCAGAGAAAACAGACACTTTCACCCAGAGATGATATGAATTTATATCAGTCCTAGAATCTGGAAGTGTTAGCCATTTGAAGTGATGAAGCTGAGAGAATTCCAACGTCGGACAAATGTTCTAATGCATCAATGAAATGTAGTGTGTGTGCAGGGCTTCTGAACTTAGCTGAATCTTGTGGGGATAGCATAGAGGTTTGAAAAATGTTCCCTGCCTTCAAGGTGCTTCAACCTAGATTGGGGAAGCAAAAGAAAGATAGGTGAAGGAAACCCTGGGATGATTCCATCTAACATTAAAAGGATGGGTCAACCAACCAGTGTGCACTCAGAGTCCAGCATGGTAAAATGCACTAATTAAACTCATTGATGATTAACTCGAAGTCACCAGTAACATACTGGTGCGGCACCAAGGGAAGAAGCAAAAGTATTTCCCCTTGAAATTGTTTAGCCAAGAGAGTCCAGATCGGTTTCTCTGCTTCCTCCTTCCTGCATTTTTCCATCCTCTGTCTACCTGTTACATGAGTCTGAATCTGTGCCCATCTCTGTTACAATTCTGTCCTCGTATATCTGTATGTGTCTTTCTGTTTTGTCTTTGTGTGTGTGTGTGTGCATGCGTGTGTGTGTCTGCATCTCTGTGGCTGTGTGTATTTAACAAAGGACTTCACAGAAAGCAACACATTGGGATAGGAATGAGATACTTTCTGAAATCTTAGCAGAGTTTTCAAAGGATTGATTCACTGGCTCCGACTGAGTCCAACTGACCCAGACAGGAAACAATACTATAAACACCATAACTAATCAACTGATATTCATAAAAAGATATTCATATGATAAGATTGCTTCAACATCTGTATTTTTTAGCATTCAGCAAATATTGCACATGCTTTGTCCTGGGTCAGAGGCAGAAACACTTATATGATGTAAGATAACAGCTATGTGCGGTCTTGGACTTTTAAAGGTATTACAGGAGAGATGCAAGGCAAGTAAGGTTGGCTCTGACTTTTTTAAAGGCATATTAAACAGATCAGCTGAGTGCACTGTAGAACATCAGTTTTACATATTAAGTTACTTTAAGGTGTACTATTAACTATGGCTGTGTGGTCCATCAAAAGCTTCCCTTCTCTTCCTTGGAACGTAAGAGATATTTTCAGAATATTCCATCATCAGAGTAAAAGCTCGATAAACGAATGTGATCACATGTTACCCAGGGGTACTATTTTCCAGATTTTAAGCATGGGAGAATTGAAATGGATAAGAAGGTTTCAGTGAAGGTTGCAGGATTTTTGGAAGGGCCAATCTATCCAATGAATGGAGAAGAGTATTCTCGATACATGGTGTGATGATGGAACACTTGGAAGAGCAGTTTGACCCTTTGGCTTGATTGAACCCTGGGACTGACAGATTTATTGGTACCTAATAAGCATGCAGTAACATTCACAAAGTAATAATGTTACTGAAATTACTAACAAGTAACTTAATGTTCAAGCCACTTAGACTAATTTTTATATTTCTATGTGCCAATAGGTACTGTTGCAGTAAAACTGATTCTTAAAAAAGATAAGCAGAGCTTAGTTTCTGTAGTGTAAACTTTGTTTCTGCAGTATAGTCGTTATCATGCTCGCCTCACAAAAGGGATAAGCAGCCAGCCTAAATCACCCTGTTATAGACTAGAAGAATGTGGAAGAGTTAAGTTTCAGTTGATTCCAGGGATAACATGAGGAATATGTGGTTTAAGCTTTGAAACATTTTGTACAATGTTCACAGCAGTCTGTTCCACTTCTTTATTGCTGACCTCTTCTCTTGCTGAACTTCTAATGAGAATAAGCTTACTATTCTCTAAACTTCCATGTATCTGAACCTATAATATGGCTTCTTCTATTTTAAGTATGCATATATTCGATAAAATAGTCATTGTTCCATCTCCAAGCAAATTCATTTCTAGGAATTAGTTCTTTATAAAGTCAGTTGGGAATCCACCCATCCTTGGATGTGTTGATATTTTTCTATGTAAGTGGTGTTTTATACCGTCAAAGATGGGAAAACAATGAAGTCAGTAAAGAGCTAGTAGTATTCTAACTTCTTATATCTCTGGGACTAAGTCAAATACATGTAGCACATGTGATCCTTCTCTGAAAATAGACTTTTGCCTTCAGAAAATAAACTTTTCCCAGACCTTGCAATCAAGTTAATAATATGTCTTGAGATCATTTCAAACTACTCTCAATCTGTTTTCCTACAGTGTACCCAGTCTGCTTGAATTTAATTTGCCTTTAAGAAAGCAATGTAGCCATTGCTCAAATGGGACCTCCTGAAACTGAGAAGCTTCTGAAAGTAAAAAAATGCAGCCACTAAGACAAAATGGTAGCCTACTGAAAAGGAAAAGATCTTCACTAACCCCATGTTAGACAGAGGACTTATCTCCAAAATATATGAAGAACTCAAGAAACTAGACATTAAAAGAGCAAATAACCCAACCAAAAAAGGGGTTACAGACCTAAACAGATAATTTTCAACAGAAGAATTGCAAACGGCTGAAAGACAATTAAGGAAATGCTCAACATCCTTAGCCATTAGGGAAATGCAAATCAAAACAACTCTTGAATACCATCTTATACCTGTCAGAATGACTAAGATTGAAAATACCCACTCAAAATAGATTCAAGAAGTCAATGAAACCTACCAGACTCACTAGGTCCTTCCCTCCTCAGAGAATACAATAGACCGCTTGTTCTCACACAAGCCAACCTTCAAAGAGGACACTCAGACTAGCCCATTAGCAAATAAAATTGAGCTATGGCAAGCAGCTGGGAAGAAGCAAAAGCTGAGCTGCCTAAAAGACATTGAGAACAACTGAGTCATTTGGAAAGGATGTTCTTCCATCTGTTGAGCTGCCTGCAGGCTGTGCAGAGTGCCTGAGGTTCCCAGCTTCTGTGAAGCCCCACCTGTGCTGGGGTGGGCCTTGGTAATGCAATATCCTGGAGTCATTTCTGCCTATGCAAGAAACCCCTCAGCCATATTTCAGAGCATAACCCCAAACTCATTCCGTCATCATGTTGGGTTTGATATCTGTAGTTTTATTTGTCCTGGGTTTCCTATTTGGGGTGTATAAGTGGGTATATTGCGTTTCCCAGGAAAAGTCCTGGCACACAACATCGATGCTGTTCAGCTCAGAAGTTTCTGAACTTTAGTAGACAACTCCTCTAAGGAGAGTAAGCCATTTTAGGAGAATTTTTAATATGTAAAATTGTTAGAGCTTGGAAAAACTTGGCTGCATATTTATTATAATTTCTATGCACTCCTGAATGGGTTACACACAATCTTATTTTGCTTTGTAGTTTTTATATAGTTGCTTAAAATCATAGGAGTTATCTGTCATATTATGTGGAGAAAATATTTTCCCATACAAGTTGTTACTTCCATCTTAGCTGAGGATTTTCAACATCTGATACTTTATGTTTTATGTATACATCCTAGAATTACCGAAGAAAGCTATATAATTGAGGACCACAGGGTATGCTCAGACGTTTGATGTCGCCTCCGCTGTCGAGGCCTGAAATTATACTCATGTGCCTCCACAGCAGATGATGTCATCTGTCATGTTTTCTTAAACTTTTTCAATCAGATTAAGGATGCGAATCACATTTTCCTAAAAACCTCATCAATGCTTTCAGTTTTTAAAAAAATCATCTCAGTGCACTATATATTTTGATTAATCTTTTCAGAATTGATTTGTGTACTAAGCATTTTTCAGCAGAGGGCAGCATTTTATGTTGTTCTGTTCTATGGATTCATATCTCAAACGCAGATTATCAAACATTTCTCTGAACCTTTCTTGTTTAGCACCTGCAGTAAGCCGGGCTAACGTATACACATATTTGTTTCCACGGAAACAAAGGATGCAATTTTTCTTGGCACAGCTTCTGGGAATTTTCTACATCTCTGAAAAAAAGCCAATAGTGTTCTTTAAATAAGTAATTGCATAAAAATAAAAATATGTAGAAAGACACATACTGGGGAGAAATGAGCCTGCTTCCAAAGAAGTCTATGCTTTGTGTGTATGTGTATGCATTCCTGCATGTATGCACACGTGTGTGGGACCAGAATTCAATGTCATGCGCCCTTCCTACTTTACTCGTTCTAGTTAGAATATAGAACACCCTGATTTGGCTAGCCTAGATGACAAGTAAGCACCAGGAGTCCTCGTGGATTCATATCCCACTCTGAAATTCCAGGACTGTACCACCACTGGTCCATGTTTTAGTCTGGGTGCTGGGAACCAGATCTTAATTCAGATCCTAATATTTGTGCAGCCGCACTTTACTGGCTGATTCAAAGCCTCCACATCTACTTCTGTCCTTTTTTTCTTAGAGTTTTATTTTTTAAGCAGAAATTGGAAAGATTAGATTTTGTTGACATTTTATTGTTTATTGGAAAATGAATCTGTTTATATTTTGTGTTTATTTGTGAAACTTTAAGTTAGCTTTCCTTGTAATTCTTCGTTCAATGATGCTGACTGTCCATCATCTTGCTTTGGAAAATCTGGTGGCAGAGCGGACAAGTTTATTAGAGAATAAAGGAAAGTCGGAAGTTACAGTTTTTTACAACTAACTTCTCATAAAATAAATTGTCATTGTCATTGAAATACCCTGTTCTGAGCAACACCTCTACCCCACACCATGCAGCAGCAGCAGGCAGGACTGATCCAAATGAAGCCTGTGTTTTCTAGTCTCAACCAGCTAGAGGACTCCAGTAACACTTCCACACCGACTAGGAGTCCTCCTGGCACCAGAGACACTGGGCATCTGGGCGTTATTATAATATCTCTGTGATGAGGAAGGATGGTCTTTCCCACTGCCCTGACGGACTGAGCTAGGTAAGAAAACCTACATGCAGGCCTGGGGCAGTCTGTCCCAGGTGCTGAGGAGAAAATCCAGGCCCACCCAGCACTTGGTAGCAATGAGCAGATAGGCATTATTGTGGTGAACAAATATATGGTGTGGAGAGAGACAGAGAGAGAGAGAGAGAGAGAGAGAGAGAGAGAGAGAGAGAGAGAGAGAGAATATGTACAGAAGCATATCTGAAGAGGTGAAAGAGATCTGGAGTAGGCTGAGAAGGAAGGCTTGATTGCTACCCAGGACCATGGTGATGTCTGGGCCCAAGTTGATGCTGAGGCCTATGTCTGGGTTCATGGCCTCTGTTGATGTCAGTGTCTTCTGATACCACCAAAGGCCAAGAGGCTAGGGCTGAACAGGGTTGGCCCTGTGCCTCACTGGCTAAAACACTGGGGAGAACTGGTCCTGAATCACTCAGGAAAGAGGGTCCTACACCTCACCTGAGCAGAAAAAAAAAGAAAGAAAGAACTGTACCTGTTTTCAGGAGCATGGGCACACAGGCCCCGATGCTGTGAGAATGGGAGATCAGGTTGCATGCTTCTCGTGTGCCATGTGGTAGCATGAATGGGGGAAAGATGCCTTCCTCCCCTCACCCCTCACCACCTGAGCAGGTGAGAGACCTGACTCTTACCAGCTGCGGCACTTGAGAGAATAGTGCTCTGCCTCACCTGGGCAGCACAGTCCCGTTGACTATGGAGATGGCGGCTCTAGTGAGCTAGCTCCGAGATTCTGAGAGGGGCACAGCTGGTACTGCCTCCCTCATCTGAAGTGAGCTGGTGGGAGTGAGGGAAGGATGCCCTCCCAACTTGCCCTTACTGCCTCCAGCTGGCACTAACCCTTCCTTTTCCAACTGCAACACTCAGGAAAGCGGGCCCTGCACCTCGACTGTACGGCAGAGCAGAAGTGACCCTATTGACAGAGGTGTGTGTGAATCGAACAGAGAACTTTAGCATGAAAATCTTGACCAGTCCTCATATGCCATATGGCGGGATGGGTGGGAAACAGATGTCCCCTCATTCATGAGGCAGGTGGAAGAACAGACCCTAAGGTCAAAAGAAGCCAGCTGTCCCTGACGCTTACCAGCTTCAGCACTCTGGACAGAGTCCCCTGCTCCTTGCCTGGGTAACACAGAACATGCTGAGAGGAAGTTTGGAAGTGCTGACCCTAAGGGTTTGAAAGCAGAACTGGCCCGCTCCTCCTTGCTCATTGCAGCAAGGGGTGAACTCTCTGGGACAATGCTAGAGAGCTCACCTTGGTCGTGAGAATGGGAAAGAGTCTGACCAAACCTGTAACTTCCCATGCCCAGAACCAGCGTTTTGATTTGGCCCAACCCAACGTTGAAGAAGGACTAGCTCAGAATGATGGTTATATATTTAGGGATAGACTCACAAATCAGAATCCTCTGCTGGAACAAAGATCAGAAACCAAAATCCACAACTGGAACAGAGAGGCCGGAAAAGAGGCCGGACATAGGCTCTGTATCAGCATATATAGTATAAGAGGCTATGCCCCAATGGGCAGAAAACCACTGGCTGTAAGACTTCCTACAGCACAACATCCACCCCATGTTTGATCTGTGGGAGTGCATGAAGGGGCCAGTCCTGAAGACCCAAAGCTGCAGGATCTCCATGACACAGGGCAACAACAGGATATCCAAAAGGCATCCCGTGAGGGTGCAGCATTAATAGTACAGCAGAACCAGAGGCCTCAAACCAGAACAATGACTCTGCAATGACTGCGTGCAAGTAAAAATATATGAACAAAAAGGAAACGAAAATACTCCATTCTAGGAAACTTTGCCTTTCATGGCAACCATACATGCTTCTTTTATCCATCAGTATGTCTTGGACACACAAGGACTAAACATGCTGTAGTGCCCCCATGGCCTACAACTCCACCATTACCCAGCCCTTGTCTTCCATAATCCACCACATTTTGTCATGAGCACATGCTTGCTGTTTTCAAAGTCATCCTGGACCTCCAGAAACACTATGTGCTTGGGGACCAGAATCAGTGAATAATTTAATTCTAGTTGTTCTGAAGCTTTTTTTTCAACCCAGCATATCAACCATGCTACCCCAATCATTAAGGGTTGTACTGAAAAATACAAAATATAAAGAACAGATGTGGTAACATCTAGACAGTATCTCAGTGCAGAGAGATGAAAATGTGTCTTGATCGTGGGCTGAATTTTTTTCTCATCTGTAGCCAAGAACGAAGGCATTTAAAAAGGAGCAATCTCTTTCAAACTAGAAGTCTTTTGTCAGCAGAAACTTTGAAGTAAAAATGGAACATGGAATGAGGAAGTGCTGATTCATGTGAGATGAATGCGTCTGTGCAGGTGGGTGCCCCGTAATGCTCTGCCCCTTTATCTGAAGCCTTGAAGCCTTCCCCTCGCTGGAAACACTGCTGTTTGAGTCTATAGCTCCCTGCAAGGATCTGAGTGCACAATTCACTCATCCTCCTGTCTCCAGGCCTTTCAAGTGAGGCAGGAACTGATCATGAAATGACACTTCTGAAAAAATGGGGAAATAATAATCACTGTTAACTATAATACTGCAGAGAGGAACTCTAGAACTTAAGAATCTTGCATGACTTTTAGAGTGTGCAGTCTGTTAAAAAACAATTATTATATTCAAATTTTAATGCCATTATAATTTTAAAGTTTAGGGCCTAATTGAGGAAGAAAACAAAATAGTTTATATTTAGTCATGCAGGTGATCATATGCTATGCTTATATACTGTGAATTTTTTGCAGTAGTAAAGTATGTTAGTACAGTTCAACAAATCACACAGTAACAATTTTATACATTATTTAATTTGCTATTGGTATATTTTAGCTTCCTACTATAATTATGCATTTAACTTTTTTTCAGTTCTATAAGTACTCACCACCACCTCCGTATTATACTATTTCATGCTCATAAGTCAACAATGTTAGCATTATTGTGTAAGGCTTATTTTTGGTTGATTTTTAACTCTATTTTCTATTAATTATTTTTCATTCACTTTTATTTAGCATTAATATTACAAAGCCAGATTTAGAAGTCTTTTAATGATGTGATATATTTAATGTATGTTTTGATATTTCTTTAATTTTAGCTTGTCTTAGTTTGGTCTCCCCCCTCTTTGCTAGCCTTTCTCTCTCCCTCCCTCCCTCCCTCCCTCCCTCCCTCCTTTTCTTTCCTCCTTCCCAGTCTCTCTGTATGTATCTCTCTCTATGTTGCCTGTTACAGACCAACTGGTAGCAAATTTTAAGTTTATTTTCCGTGTAATTTCTCTACTTAATAAATTCATCCAAATATATTTTTATATCTTAGACTTTGTTGTTTTTCTTTCATCAAGCTGCTTTTCTGTGTCTTTGCTTCACTATTTCTGGTTCCAAACTGTGTATTACTTACTTAGTTTCAACTAGTTTGCTCTAGTACACAGAATTTGGGGCTTTAGTTGTTCTTATTCTCTTACTCACACATTATTTTGCAATTGCATAAATTTGTCTCCAAATTATCTTACCAAATAACAAAAGTCCACCTTGCCATCCACTGAATGATACAGTCAAAATTGGCCATTAAAGAATGACAGAATCTTTGAAGTGAACTGGCCTTTATTTTTTCTTAATAAACAGAGAATATTATGTATATTGTTGCTTGAGTAGTTACTGATTTTTTCTACCATATTTTGTCTTTGATGAGTATTAAGTCAACATGTAAATGGTGATATTTTTATAACTTATATATCAAATAACTATAAAGAGGCCTGAGTAGTTAGGCAATATCACACCTGCTCATAAGATACTCAATGAAGAGGAACTATAGAGAGAAAGCAAATCTGGGTTTAATGAATTGGTCTGCACAAATAATGAATTAAAAATAATTTATAGAGGGAAATTTACTAAAATGGAATAGTATGGCCAAGCCAGAATGTACTATCATGAGTACAATTGACCACAGAGAAATTAGACTTTGCAGGGCATCTGTAGTGAAGTCTTTGGGAAACTTGGTGTCTTACGGGGTTGTTAGCTAAATGAAGGAACACAAATTCTAACACCAAGTAAATACATAAAAAGTGTTTGTAATGTAAATGTCCATGTCTTCAAATTCCCCATCCTCTAACAAATGGGGATAGCTATTATTTTCTAAAGTTACTTGAAAATACAGAAAGAGTACTTATAATACTATTCCTACAAATAGAAAGCATTTAATTAACTCTACTTTTAAAATTAATTGTATTCAAAAAATCAGGATCAATAAATGTCATTTGGGAGTATAAAGCACATCAAAAAATAAAACTAGAAATATCACATTTCCAAAACTTAAAATGATTAGGATTTCTTTTCCTCTAAGTATGATAAATGATTCATTTCTGGCTTTCTTTTATAATTTTTTCCATCTTCCTGAAACAGCTACAGTTCTAAACAAACACCTATTGTATGATGTAATGCAATGTGACATGGAAATTACTAGAAAGCAAAAAGAATCAAGAGTAGACACCGATCAGGAACTATCTTTATTGCTTCGGTGAGGAGCAATTGTATCTATAGATGGAACCTGCAAAAAGCCTTATTTATCACGGCATTTTGCCAGTTCTTTCAATATGGAAAATGAAATCACTATAAAGTGAGCTGTCAAAACCTGTATATTTCAAACAATGCAGTCACTCATACACTCTCTTCTTGCTCAACTACAGTACATTTTGTACCACATATTATTCCACTAACAGAAAGGAAGATATGTGGAGTTACTACCTATTATATGGAACAATAAGCCAATTCAGGTCAGAGAAAAACTGAAGATAAATGTGGCTTAATGAATTTCAGAAGATTAAATGGATCACATCTATAAAGTGAATATAGTAAAAAACCAGATTATGGATTTTCCACTATGAGTTAACTGGAATAAAGTACATCTATTATCACATGCAATTAATAGAAGTAATAATGTATTTAGTGCTTATCAATTTAGGGCGTATGGTTTCACAGCTGATGATTAGAGTTCTTCAGGCAAGTATGAGCTCAGTTCTTTCCAAACTGTATTTGCTGTTCTAATGGAGGACCTAGGTTATTTTTTCAGCACCCACATCAGGAGGCACGCAGCCTTCTACAACTCACACTACATATATAAGCATATGCACACACACACACACACACACACACACACTACAAAAATTGTCTGAGTTATCTTACACTGACAATGGCAGTTTTAACATTTGCACTGTCTTTCTCGTGTTAATGTACCCAAGCATCTCCTATACGTACACTCACCACCATTTTTAAGCCTCGACTATGACTATTCTCTTTTTCGATGCTACTGTCTCCTCTGCTGGCTTGCTTTCAATGAGGTGCTGATAAAAACAGTCTACCAGGTACCCAGTGTAATCTCTCCATGGCAAGGAGTCCTAAATTTCCCTTTCTCTACTGACATCTGGTGTCCTAAGGTAATTGACTAGCTCTTCAAGGAGCAGATGCTACTTCAGGAAAAGACAAAGCCTTTGGGATTCTGCTTGCTTTTCAGACTTACTTAAGGCCATAGTGCTACCTGTGTAGCAAAAATGGGATGGCGCAGGTGCACCCAACCCAAAAGCATAGAAACAACAGCTGCATATCACCACAGTAATGGAAAAATATGCTAAACACACTTGGAAAACACAGATTATTTGTGGTCCTTCTTTTCTCATAATAGTGTTTTGAAAATATGACAGCATGTGGCTTTCCTAGATTTTAGAATAATATAATTTTACCCATATAAAACTATATTGTCTTCAATTAGACAATAATATTATTCAACAACAGAGATGAGCTCTTGAAATAGTAGTTTTTAGTTTTTCAAAAGTATCTCAAACCATTGTCTAACAATTATATTTTCTAGTGTTTATCCAGGCTCCACGTATCCCTTCCGGAACTAGAGTGAAATGCTTTACAATTGCAAAGTTTTTATATATACTGTATTTTTGAAGTATTGGTTTAGTACCATTAATAAGAAAAGATGTCTATCTGTTTATTTGATAAATATTTACTGAATGTTTTTCTAGTTCTAGAAAATGGCACCATTAAAAATAAATTGGTCTCTACAAGAGCTAGTTCCAGGACAGGCTCCAAAACCACAGAGAAACCCTGTCTCGAAAAACCAAATAAATAAATAAATAAATAAATAAATAAATAAATAAATATGGAGATGATTAAGAACACATCTTGGGACAACTACTACTGATTAATAACAGTTCTCTCAATTTCTTTTCCTGTTATGCCTCATTTTGATCTCAGATTCTTTCAGAAAATCATTCAGTCAATGAAGGAGAGGTATTTATTGTATTTTCTGTAGTGCTTGTTGTATGTCATCCTATTGCATTAGAAATCATATTCATTCTTAAAGGATGAGTTTTACTTGTATTTGGTCCATATGTTTCTTTAACCATATGTCTTCTGTGTTAGTATCTTCTGGAGTTACAAGCAGTTATAACCTGCTAGTTGTGACTGGTGAGAACTTAGCTCAGGACGTCTGGAAGAATAACAACCATGCCAAAACCCTGTGCCATCACTCTGGCCCCCATGGTATTTTCTTAAGGGTCAATAAATTTTCCTTTTTATGGAAATTTTATTTTGGAATAATTTTACACTTAAGAACATTTGGGAAGCACTATTATATTGCTTTTTTTTTCTTTTTGATGTCTATTCTTCTTCAACATTGCGCCTAGAGCACCCACTATGTTTACTGTTGACATGAATATTATCACTAATAGTACTGTAAGAAATGTTACCATTTATCCTTACTGGAAAGATACGCAATATGGAAAGAGACTGCTTAACTGTCATAAGCTTGGACACATAAATAAGAAACTGAAAGGTGGGAGAATATAGATTGATTTAATAAAATAAAAGATGTCTGATAGAAAATACTGAATGTTACATAATCTTTAAGCTTTCTTTTACGTATAGAGGAATGGGTCACATTAAAAGACAATACAGGACAGTCTTTTAATAAAGAAACAGTGTTGTTTTTAATATTTATTTTTATTTTACATTTATGAGTGTTTTGTACCTGCAGAGACTACAGAGACCAGAAGATAGACAAGGATTCCCTGGAACTGGAGCTACAGTTGTTGGTTTGCAGCAACATTAATTCTGGGAACTGAAGTCAATTACTTCCCATGGATAACAAGTCCTCTTAACCACAGGGCCATCTCTCCAGTCTTAGTAAGGAGTGTTACTGATATCATGTACTACTATAGGAAATAAACTATACCTCCAATTGGGAGAAATTCAAGTTCCAAAAGTTCCTTACTTCTCCAAAATGACTAGTCGATTGATAAGCACTTGGGTAGTTTTTAGATGCTGAATTCCCTAGACTGATAATGTGGATTCCATCCTTTCAAAGAATCAATAAAGGATACAATGGAATGACAAAACTGCAATTACTATTCCTTGGTTTAAATTCTAATTCTGTCACACACATGCACACACACACACACACACACGTGCGCACACACATGATTTTGAGGTTCTATATATTTTGTTTATGTGATATAACAATCACTAAATCACTTCTCAACTCATATATTTT
Source organism: Microtus oregoni (assembly GCF_018167655.1). Classification (NCBI taxonomy): domain Eukaryota; kingdom Metazoa; phylum Chordata; class Mammalia; order Rodentia; family Cricetidae; genus Microtus; species Microtus oregoni. The sequence continues at coordinate 5,650,841 of NW_024543059.1, forward strand.
CTGGGTACTCATACATATATGTGTATGTATGTATTATGTTATTAGGTTTATGAGTGTTTGTGTCTACAGTGCTATAGGAGACTAAGGTGTGTGTGTGTGTGTGTATATATATATATATATATATATAGGCTTACAGTACCACATCAGTGTCCATAATATACTGAAAAAATACTTACAATGCACAAGTATTTCTTCTCTCTACTACTGTGAAAATAATTTTTTCTAGAAATAAAGGGAGTTAGAAAAATCACCTAGTTGGAATAATTAGATAATAATTCTGGCTGCACTACTTGTTACATGTGTCATTGAATTCTCTACTTTCAGCAGGGGTGGTGCCTCCTTATTATAATGTTATTAGAATTAAATATATAGCCCACTTTGCAATAAACATTCATTAATCATTCTACAGTATCTTCTATTTTTTCATTGTAACTAGCATTGGAAATCAAATTGAATTTTACTAAATTTTATCGTTTTTTCTATCTATTAAACTTTTCTATAAATATTTTAAAATAATAAACCTTGGTAATTTCTGTATAAGAAAGGCAAATCAATTTACTCTTTGTATGCAGGTCACTTCGTACAACTACTACCAAGAAGAAAACTACATTTTATAGTCCAATAAATAGTCTCCTTAAAAAAAAAAGAGTTTAAAGTAATCTGGTTAATGTGCTTTAAAATGGAGCTGCAATGGCTATTTTTTATTATTATTTCTGAAAAGAAATCATGATAATGAAGCAGGGGATTGACAACTAATACTTGTGTTGGGTGCCTAATTATCAACTTAGATTCTAAACTTGTCCTTTCTTTGCAAGTGAAGAAATAAAGTTTCTAAGAAATGGAAGATTGACATATTTAGTAACATAATAACTCTTGATTTTAATCCAGATATGGTATTCCAGACATGTTTAACTTCTGAGACATTAACCGAAAAGTCCTCATTCCCTGTATTTGACTGCCTTTGTTTTTCTCTGATGGAGATGAGATATTCTAGAATGATGGAGGCGAGAGTGGAGGGAGCAGAAAGAAGGAAGAGAGGGAGAGAGGGAGAGATGGAGGAAAGGAGGAAGGGAGGTGGAGGGAAGGAGGGTAGGTGAGGGAGAACAGGACAGAGACATGGAAACACAAATGAGCAGTTTTGTACCTTAGAAATATATGAGGATCAAAACCCAGTGCCATTGTGGGAGCCTAGCCAGTTTGGATGTTCACCTTCCTAGACCAGGACGGAGTGGGGAGGACTTTGGACTTTCCACAGGGCAGGGAACCCTGACTGCTCTTCAGAATTGAGAGGGAGGGGGAGAGGAGTGGGGGGAGGGGGGAGGAGTGGGAGGCTGGGAGGAGGCGGAATTTTTTTTCTCAATATATATATTGAGCATTAGTGACTTAGTAGGCAACAGAAAATAACACATTTAAATGCATACACATCCATAGTTGATCATCCCTACTGATCTCAGTAGGAATTAAGATAGGCCACATGTAGCTTCCTCTTTTCTGAACTCTAATCATGTGATTAATGGTCCCACTTTTTTTACTGGAGCTAATTAAGCTTGATAATTGGAAATGGAAACCAAAATTTTACACTAGATAAAAATCGACTAGACTGGTTCTATTCTGTGTAAACTAAAACAAGCCAATCTGCGAGTCATCTCTGCAGGCGACATCATTCAGATATCCATTTCTGGGGATCGTTCTCAAGGTCAAGCCTCATCCTACTGTATCTCTCATGGACCTCTGTGCTTGTTGCTCCTACGAATTTAGGAAAGCTGACCTCATGCACTGATATGAAGGCTGAAAGTCTGGGGTAACACTGGGGCTTGATTACTTAAGTTGAAATGTAGAAAGGGCACTTGTACAGGCACCGCAGTCTGTTCAGAGAGAAAATGCAATAATCTTTCACTTACTTCTCCGTTTTGTTCCGAGTTTCTAATGAGAAAATAAATTTGAGAGTATTTGTACATGGAAAAAAGGTGTATGAAAGTCTCGAATCAATTGTGTACATGCTCATGTGTATGCCTACACACATGTGCACGTATGAATAATTATAACATATTAATAATTAAATTAACAATTATGATATCAATGCATGATATTTTAACTCTTTTTAATTATCATACTGATTATGAATAATGCACTAATGATCTAGAATTATATGTTATATGTAATATATAATATGATATATGTTCTGCATTATACACACACACACACAGGTGTGTACACACACACATATGCTAAACTGATGTCTTTGCTCCGGATAGTCAAGACCTGCCTCTGATGTTTCACTATCTTCAATTTTCCTGGAGTTTTCTGCAAATTTTCTTTGAGGAATTATTTTCTTTCAGCTCTTTGTTGTTTAATCTCTCTCCCCGTCCTCCTTCCCTCATTTTTCCTACTATATAACACAACCTCTGATGTAATTTGTCCTTTTTTCCCTGACCTACAATGATATAACTGATAGACAGTGTTTAGTGAGTGTTATGGGCAAAGCATTGTTCATAGGCATTCCCTTGCTTCCTCTGACCTCCCAGAGGAGTCAGATACACATTACACATCAGGGAGGTTCTGCCTTTCATTCACTCAGTTACAGCCTATTTTTCTCTTACTCACAACACCTCACTTTTTTCTTGATTTTCTCTCTGTGCTGTAAAATGAATTTTTCTAGAAAATGATTGTTGCTAATGTGCAGCTATATTTAATATCTCTAAAAATTCCCTGTAAGTTCAGTTCCTCTGAAAATATATGTTTGTCTAAACAGGAGGCTTGAATTTTAGAAAATACCCTTCTCAAGGTCTGACTTTGGTACTATCCCTTCCAAAACTTGACTCCCTAGTTCCAATAAAGAGAATAAACAGATCTGCCATTTTAAACTGTCATGAGGCTGTGTGTGTGTGTGTGTGTGTTATCACTGCTTATATCTGTTTCTCTCTGTTTATATCTGTTTATATCATTTCTCTGTTTATATCATAATGAATGGCATATAATATTCAAAAATTTCAAAATAAATGTGTTATGGAAGCATTCAGCATTGACTTTATGCAATATGATAACTACCACCTGCAGTACATTTTCCACTTCAAGTGTGCTGTCTCAGACAAAATTATCTTATTTGGTAACTATATGAGAAATCCAGACAAACAGATTTTGTTCCAATTTCATAATGTAATAGTAGGCTTAATCCCTGTGTGCTGAGAATGGTAAAGGAAAATGTAATAGTCATCATTAAACTAATATAGAAGACAGTGAGTAGGAAACATAAAAGAAGCTGATGTATATATAATGTCTGCTTTATTCAAGTAAGGGAAACAGTGGTCATTTCATTTAGAGCTCAGAAAAAAAGCAGACTCCTCATGGCTACCTGTCCCTCACATTCTATGGTTTAGAACCCAATGGTGGATCAAGGAAGTTACCGGTGTGAAGAATATATGGCTGACTCCCCACGCTTTTGGCTATGCGCAGAAGTTCACTTCCATTATGGTATAAAAGTGACATTGTATGGAAGTGGAATTATACTCTCAGTACTTACAAACAGCATCTTGAATTTCTTCAACCATGTTAGACACAGGTTTTATTCCTAGGAGTCTGAGCTCACTGCCATTGACTATGTCTGAAACATAATGTATTAAGGCCACATCTTAGTTATCTCAAGTTAATTTAACTTTAAAAACCTTTCTGAGTTTTAGGCAGAGAAAGATTTTTTGCCCCTAGGAAAATATGATCCAATAATAACAGTCAAAATGGTAATAAAATATGTAATTTCAACTTCTTAGATATGAAAGATGTTAATGGGACTTTGTGATCGATTCAGCCCGTTCCTCAAAATTTGGGAGCTGTGAAAACATCCCTTAAATCAATGGAGCCATTTATTTCCTCCCATTCGCATTACTCTCTTGCTCTTGATGATTCTGCTTCTCTTGAATAACTGCAGATTGCAAATCATTTTAATGTTTATTTCCCCAATTGACTTTCCTTTCAGATGTGAATAATTCATCTATACTTCTTTTGCAAAGTCTGAAATGCCAAATCCTATTGTATGAAATGCTAATGCAATCTTGGTGATTTTTGTGAGGGAAAGATGAAAAGGAAATCAATACATCCTAAAATACGTTCATATGTGTGTGTGTGCATGCATGTGTGTGAACATGCATGTTTGTGGTCCTCTCTAAACTTTATATGAAAAAGTGAAAATGAAATAATTGGTAAAACTAAGTTTTCATGAAACAGCTTCATCTAAATATGTATTGTAAAGATATTTAGAAATTATGTAATATTACTGAACAAAAACACTCAGAATTTTGTGTCATGAAATGAACCATGTCTGGCTGAACTGGACATTATAGACTATACCTACAATCTGAGCATTTGGGTGGCAGGGGAGAGGGTTGGGTACAGAGTTTGTTATCCTCAGCTAAAGAGCAAGCTTAGGCTTTCCTGGGATACTGGAGACCCTGCCGCTCCCTCAAACCCCACCCCCAGAAGAATAAAACACAGGGTCGAGATCTAAGAAAAATAATGGGATGAGACTTTAGAAACAATGGCATATGTTAGACATGCTATTATCCCTTCTTAAAACGTGCACCATGGGCAGAACTGGCTGTAGGTCATAAGTTTATGTTTACCCAATCTTAATGCAAGGGGAAATTCTTAATCTTACAGTAACTTGATAAGCCATGTTTTCTTGATACCCGTGGGAGGCCTGGCGCTTTCTGAACAGAAACAGAGAAGGAGAGGATTGTGGTGGGGAAGGGAAGGTGGGAGGAAGAGATAGAAGGAAAGGAGGGAGAGGAAACTGTGGTCAGGATGTAATCCAAACAAATTAAATAAATAAATAAATAAATAAGTAGTGTCCCAAAACATGGAATGTCTATGCATTTTGTAATGAGTCACATTTGCAATTGGCAGCATTTTGAGGCTGTCAAAAGGAAAGAGTGATGGAAAAGGGAGCATGGCAAGAAAAAAACTGTAGCATTTCAGAAGGCCTGCATGCTGAGACTAAGACTGAGCTTCTCTGTACAGCCAGGAGGGCACAAGTACCTAGATCTAATAAAGTATGGGACTTCAGTAGGAATTGTAAGCTAAGCTCTTTTGATCAGAATAAATGAACGCATGTGCAAATGCTATGAGGATAAGAGGTGATGAAATAAACGAGACAGATGTGATATTTTCTAACAATCCAGTCCTAAACTCTGTAGACTTCTTGCCTTCATTTTAAAGTTAGAATTAGACAGGAAAAGTGAATTATGTTGCTTAACTGCATGGTAAGATGAACCAAGATAATAACAATATAGTTTGTCCTCCAAGTATCTAGAACATTTTATTTTTATTCAAATTAATGCATGTTGGAAATAAATTTTCTTCCTATAACATTAACATAACATAGTGTATACACAGGTCAAGCATCAGGGTTTACCACATAAATATGTTGAAATTTTATGTTTATCTCAGATATAAGAGTTACACTAATGATAAACCAAGTAGTGACAGAAATGTATTTTCAATTCGTAGTTGCTTAGGAACTGGAACAAAGAATGAATGTATAGATTCCCCTTTATGCAAGGACTGACCATAACTCTGCCACTGTTCTTTGAACTTTACACCATTTCACTTAATCTCTACAAAAGATTGTGTCATGATTAAATTTATTCTGCAGCCAAGAAAATGGAATATTTAGATATCAAATGCAACTGCCTAATAAATAGCTGATAGTTGATGTAAACATCCCTACCTCAGCTGAAGAGTTAGAAGGGTGGGGATGATTGAAAATAACAGGTGGCAATTACTCAGCATATTCAAACAATTCTCTTTATCTAAAACCAATTGCCGGGAATTGTCTACCTTTGAAATCATCTTCTCTGATCTGTCTGGAAAAGCCACCTCCTCTTTTAAGTTCCTTTTCATGACATTCTACACAGTTTGTCATTTTTCTTCTTTTACATTTTATGAGTACTTGAATACTTTATATTTTTCATGATTTCATGGTTTAAGTTTTATAATGTGTATCTTTATAACATTTTGTTTATTTAATTAACTCTGATCCTTTGAGGAAAAGTATAAACTATTATTCATATTTTAATTTATTCAGACTGTAACTGTTTATGAAAATATAAAAATCAAAGAGAAATAAGGTTATCAATTTATAGGTAGTGAAGCATCTATTTTAGATACAACACACACATACATACTGTGTCTAAATATACGAAGTATAAGTAATCACTAGATGAAGTTTCAATGAGTTACATTAGATACAAAATATTATGTATACAGCAAATGTTAATGCCTTAATGATAAATTAGAACAATAACTTGATTATAAATTATGCTGATCTATCACAATCCTGTCTGTGTGCTTGACAAAACTGCTAGCTTTATCCAATTTGATACATGTCACTCATTTTTTTCTTATAGTTTCATCAATCTAATCAGACTTTAATTTTTCTATGTACCCTTCTTAACACTTTTATGGCCTCTCTTATTTAAATATCAAGGTTTTTAGGCTAATACTACCAATGACATGGGAGCTGGTTCTGTAAAAAAAAAAAACTGTTTAATTCAACTCCTCCTCTCCGATAAGAGAAGTGACCTAATTACCAGTTTCTTGCCCCAGAAACTCAGAGGTTGGACAGTCTAGAATTAATTTTGAACAACTCTTCTACTATAGCACTGTATCTAAGCCACTGTATATCATATTAATCAATGTATATGTTTGATTTGATTTTGATGAAGTATTGGGTATATTCTTCAAAGAATATGATATTGAGCATAAAACACAATATACAATCATAACTCAGCAATTGTTTGTAAAGGCAAAAAATGTGCTTTATTCCATCTCTGTCTGTTTCCTAATTGCTACACATCAAACTCTTTATCATTGCCAGCTTTGGTGTCCATACTCAAGTTCATATTATTCCCTGCAGGTTTCTAATTTCAATCTATATTCTCAAGGATACACCACCCAACTCAAGAGCATAGTCCCCCACAGCTCAGATCATTCCCTCTACTTGTTTCTTCCTTGACTTTTCTTCTTCTTCTTCATTTCAAAACTCATCTAAAAGACTCAGCTCAAAGATGACCATCTTGACATCCTCTTTTGAGATTCATAATGCCTTCCAGAATAACCTTTGATGGGTTTTTACTATAAATCCTATTGACTTTACTGCTTCTCCTGATTTTGCCTCTGGAAGATGCAAGATTCCTTTTAGCATTCATTATTTCTCTATATTCTACCATAGTTAAGGCCCTTCATTAACTCTGTTTGAAAGATTATTAACAACAAGAAGAGAGCTAATAACAAAAACAAAACAGGTAAATTTAAAAAGAAGGAGTAGGATGGCTTTGCTATGGCCAGGTTGGAAACAAGTTCATTTATTGATGTAAATATTCACAAACATTGAAATATAATGTTGTAGTATGGGAATTTTTGTTTTCAAATGAAATATATTGAGCCTCTAAAACAGCTCACTGGGTACAAGCACGTATCTCCTAATCTGATGACCTGAGTTTGAACCCCATAGTACACAAACTTGAAGAGAACAGACCCCAGCAAGTTATACTTTTACCTCTACATGGCATAGTGCCTCTCAATTTCTCTTTTTCTTCACCCTTTCTCCCTCCCTCTCCCTTTTCTCTCTTCCATAGAAGAAATTTAGGAAAAGATTAATAAAACATAACAAATACATGACAGTCAAGTTTATTTAAATTTATTCAGGATTTTACGCAAAGAATGTTGAATTTAGAATGTATAGGCATAAGTCTCACAAAAGGCTTACTCCAGCCTTTAATGCACCAATGATAGCCTGTTTGTTCAGGCATTTGTATTACAAGCTGTGCATCCGAAAATGGAAATCCATGCATGTGCCGCAAGCACAGGAAATGAAGTAACTGTTATAAGAAGTCAACATGTATTAGCATAAAATACAATCAGGGAAATGGCTTTGCTTCCTCATAGCTGCCAATTGGGCTATCAGTAGCCATCTTTAGTCTGAAAGAATGCCTCAGAAAAGAGTTGGTTTTATCTGCTCTGTTCTTGCACCCGAGCCTTAAAAGGGGAATCCTACCACACAAAGTATCATAAAGCAGACTCGCTAAATGCAGAGAGCTTAATACCCTGTAAAGAAAAGCTCATTTAACACTGGTAAAGGGAGATCCCAGCGTGTTAGCATTTTTAAAACTGTGTTAGGGCTTCTGATCTTCCCTGCTGGAAAACTAGGTATCAAAATCAAATTGCAAGGAATGAGAAACCTTAGGTGAGAATGAAGTGGGAAACAGAGAGAAAGAATGACAAACACAGACGGAGAGGGAAGGGAGGAGGGGGAGAGAATAAATGTAAACAAGTGAGGTTTAAAGCCAAACACTAATTGGTTCCAGAAAACCCAAGAGTTTGGAGAAGAGGCCAAAGCGGTGCTATGTATAATGTCCCAAAGCTCAGTGATAGGTAGTCACAACAGCACAACTCAGACACCTTGATCTTCTGTTATTGATACATAACATTAATTGATAATATCATATATTGAGTGTTGAATGATTAAATGAAATAATACTTGTAAAGTAATGTAGTTATCATATATGAGAAATGTTCTACCCAGGCAAATGTGTTCTGACTGTGAAATGTACCCCTTTGGCTTATGCATTTAAACAGCATTGGAGAGGGTTGTAGAATTTTTAGCAGGAAGTCTTACTATAAGTAGCTCCCTGTGGGACAAGACTTCGACATTATAGCCTTAGCCAAACTTTATGTTCATCTCTGCTTCCATACTGAGCATACAGTGTGACTAGGACCCTCTCTCTCCCGCCACCATGCTTTCCTGGCCAGAATGGAGTATACTCCCCTGAGTGGTAAGCCTAAATGAACACTCTCAATTTTAAGTTAATTCTTTAGGCATTTAGTCAAGGTAGTGAGAAGAGCAATTCATACATAAAATAGAATATGAGAAGTAAGGGCACTTATGTACATTAATTATATCTGCAAAATACTTTGCATCAAGATTTAAGCTTGTGTTTGAATGACTGGAGAAGGTGGGTGTCTATTACAATGTCACCGCTGCATCCCCCCATCTTCCAGCCTTTTGAGAGAAATTCTCTGTAGCCAGTCATGACTGAAATATGCCAGAAAAGAAATTCTGGGAAATGTGTAATTTGTGCATGAGGTTGTCACATCATCAAGCCTTCTCAATACTATCATAAAGAGAAAAGGGTGAATGAACTTATTTAAATCTTATTAGTTAATACAGAAAAGGAAAACTAAAATTATACTAAGTTGGTAAATCTTAGCCTTGTTTAATATGAAAAAGCATTTATCATTAATTTGTTCAACTCATTCAGTTGAATGAAGTTATACTAGAGGGAGAAACGTGGTATCATTAGCGTATTCACAATGCTCCCAGAGGGGATCTGTTGATAAATACTCATGAGTAAATGAATGATCACAACAAACAAACAAATAAACAAATGTTCACATCAAAATAATGAGGTAATATCTATACTAACTTCATTATCAAAGAAATAAAAAAGGTACATGATGTTTTCAATTTAAAAAATAAGTAAATAAAAGAAATAAAATGTAAACCCCCAGGGTCACTGGATACCAAGTCTGAGTTTTTTTATGCAATGTTATTTTGTTCTTTTAAAGTACTTTAAAAACTACTAGGTGTCAGACAAATTGAGGATTCTTCTTTGCTAGTTGCATGTCTGAGCTAGAGAAGAGAAGGGTGAGTGGGGACATTTATATTCACAGTGAAGGAGCTGGAAAATAAGCAGAAGTGGTAGGCTGTAAAATACAAGGTCAGTGAAAGGTCAACTTGTCTAGAAAGTATTCTCTCAGGATGATCCTGACTCTAAAATCAACAAGATCAATATGAAAATCAAATGCAATATCTTTGTTTACATCCCAGGTACCGGACTGTGAGAGTCTCCGGCAAGCAGTGAAGCTGGACTGCCGGTGATGGATGTCCCACTTAAGTGATGTTTTGCAAAGCCTCCATCCCTTGCTGCCAGAAGAGTCACAGGAGGATAAATGACTTTCTTTTAAGTTCCAGGAACAGGGTAGAGGAGACAGACAGTGTGAATGTCACAGTCTCTCTTCAATTGATTTCTCAGCCACCGATGTTAAGAAGTCTCCAGGGTGCGAAGCATCTCACAAGTCCACAGATTAGGGGAGTTCAACCCCTCACTAACAAGGCTCATAAAATTTCACTGCTATTTTTAATTTCTTAAGAAATATCATTACCCATTATAAAAGTGGCTTTAAAATGGTAAATAAAAAGAATAATGATTCTTATTACTTTCTATCACTCCTTCCAATTTCTAGGTTGAATTTCATTATTTTATGTAATAGAACTAAGTTTTAGGCTTTGCTTTAATGCTATAAATTAGCAGCAATAAAGAGATTGAAATGCAAATGAAAAATTATAAAATATGATTTGAGGTCATATGGAATTTAAAGTTATTTTTTGATTTCATCATTCTACTTTTATTGAAAGATTGCTGTTCTCATGCACCCAGGATTCTTTCACTGACTATGTTAATAAAATAGGAAAGACTAAGGGATGGCAATAGACACATAGCAACCCAAGTACAGAAAGCTACTCATATTTGAATATCTGCCATGGCAGAGAACATTTAGGTCATATGGTTTAGAAGAAACTTGTATTCGAATAATAAAAGTTAATGAGATATGATTAATAAAATTTCAAAGACAGATATTGAGGTTCAACCTGAAAACCAGAAAAGCAAAACAGTCATAGACTCATACCTCAACTTCAGTCTGGAAATGAAGGTTCTGCCTCCAGAAAACTTCAGAATGAGATTGAGATAGAGTGCTGCCTCCTTACATTTTATAATGTAACTCTTTAGTTCCGGGATTAAGGGTGTTCCCACTACCACCTGGTTTCTATGGCAAGCTAGTGTAGCTACTGGAATTAATGATGTGTGTCATGTGTCTACTGGAATTAAAGGGGCATGCCATTGCCGCCTGATCTGTAAGGCTGGCCAGTGTGGCTGTTTTACTTTTCTGAACCTCAGACAAGATTTATTTATTAAAATACAAATGAAATGCCACTACAAGTTAAAATGTGTCCAAACAGAAATATAGCCACATTAGAAAATGAACAATGTTTGGTTATCATTATTAAGCTTAAGTTTCATTGAAGGCACACCTCTATATATGAAGAAACTGTAATGAATGAGAAAAAAACTACTTTAAATAGACTCTTTGGTTTGTTATAGATGTTTTGTCTCCAAATATATTTTTCTTTTATTTTCTTTTGTGACCTAAATTCTGTGTTGGAGTTAGAAATTCATTGATTAAAGTTCGACCTTCCTAGCTTCAAGTTGAAGGATAGGAGGGTATTGGAAAGTAAACAAGAGATGTCATTTCTGCACAAACAATTGGTATTATCAAATAAAAATAATAATTGAGTCTATAGACCTTAGAGACCCATAAGAGAGACATGAAATTATGTGGCTTGCTTTGGTTTTTATTTATATAATTCCAGTATATTTGTTATCTATGTACTTAATTTATACTTTCACTTTTTAATTGCCTACTTTATATTTTTGAGATCAAAATGAAATTTCCCCTTATGTTTCTACCCCAAATTCTCCCATGTAGTCTTTTTTTACAATTTCATTGCCTCTTTCTTAACTGTTGCTATATACCTTTGGTGGGGGGGGTGCTTTTCAAGACAGACAGGGCTTCTCTGTAGCTTGTGAAGCCCATTCTGGAATTAGCACTTGTAGACCAGGCAGGCCTTGAACTCACAAACATCCACGTGCCTCTGCCTTCCGAGTACTGGGATTAAAATCATGCACCACCACCACCACATGGCTTGTTACATATGTATACACATATTTATACTTATTTATTTCCAAATACTTGAAAAACACTTATGAGTGAGTACATGTGATAATTGTCTTTCTAAATCTGGGTTACCTCACTCAACATAAATAACATTAAAAAGTATATTATGCGAGAATAATACAAGAATGTAGCTTTTAGTGTTCTTTTTATCAATTTCATTTGCTTTCTTATTTGTCTGTTTTGATTTGTTTTCTAAAGAGAAAGAAGGCATGGAGTTAGATGTGTGAGAAGAAGGGCAGAACCTGGGAGGAGATGGGGGAGCAGAAGCCATGATCAGAATATATTGTATGAATTTTCAAAAAAAAAGAATGTAGGCCATTAAATGCTAATAGATGTGAATTTCACGTCATAAACTAGGACATTTTCACCTTGCTCGTAATTTGCTTCCAAACCATACTCAAGCATCGCTTACACTTTTAGAGCTATTCTTTTCTTAATTAGAAACATTTTATTCTAATTAACAAGAACATCACACAAATTAGTTTAAGGAAGCCATTAAAACATTTTCCTTGTCACAAACTCTGTCAACTTCTGTGACTTTTTATATACATGGTATATATTTAGAAAGGAGATCCAAACAAGGTGGTGAGGAAGACTGCATGCCGGGAAAGGCACATGAAGAGCACAGGCAAATATAAAGGTACTTTCTCTAGTTTCAACTCTATCACACTCTTTTTCTTTCTGTCTTTTTTTCTTCGTGGTACGCGAAAGAATTAAAACGTGATTGACTGGCTTTAGCATGGATGGGATGGAAGTCTGACTGCTATAAGATGGATCAGTTATCCTTTTTTAAAAAATTTATTTATTTATTAAGGATTTCTGCCTCCTCCCCGCCACCGCCTCCCATTTCCCTCCCCCTCCCCCGATCAAGTCCTCCTCCCTCATCTGCTCGAAGAGCAATCAGGGTTCCCTGACCTGTGGATCAGTTATCTTTAAGGATGACAGAAAACTGAGAGGTTCTTTCACCTACCTAAGAGGTTAAAATGTTTTTCTCAGAAGCCCATGAGTAGACACTTTTAGTCCTGACTAATACAGATTCTTTTATTAGTTATTAATGAAGTTTTAAGCAAGTTAAGTATCTACACTGCCTGGATGATCAAAAACCAGAGACTGGATAGGCCCGAGTCCTAGGGTAGAAGCAAACAAGGCTGGAAAAAAGGCAATGAAATGATTCCTAAGAATATTCTCATAGCTCAGTACCTTGTGCAGTCATAGTTGTCATCAGAGAGGCTTCCTCCAGCAGCAGATGGGAGCAGATGCAGAGACACACAAACAGATATTGTGTGTGAAGAGAGTCTAAATTGGGGCTCTCCATCAGGTTCCTCCCCTTAGATATCAGGGAACCCTGTGGAAGAGAAGGAAAGACTTTAGGAGTTAGAGGGATGAGTGGATACAAGGAGAACATGGTCCCTGAATCAAATAAGCAGAGCTCACATGGGCTCACAGAAACTGAAGAAGCAAGCACGGGACGTTTTGGTGTCTGCATCGGGTCCTCTGTATAAACGTTATGGCTATTAGCTTGGTGTTTGATGGGACTCATCACAGTGGAAGCAGGTGTATCTCTAACTCTTTTTGTTTGCTCTTGAGACTTTTTCCTCCTATTGGGTTACTTATCCAGCCTCGATATATAGTAAGTTTTCTTATATAGGCTATTTTTATGCTGAGTCGAAATGCCTATTGGATATTTTCAGTAGGTAAGAAAGATTTAGTTTTATTTAGAAATTATTTTCTTACCTTCCTCGTTGCAACAACAACAGGAAGAAAACGTGATAGTTTGGTGTTTAAATCTGAATCTAAGTAAAAGTATATGAATTCATGCAGAATCATCAGCATTAGTTAACTTCCCAGTGGAAAACTCAAAGTTAATAAAATTTGACTTTCTTTCTTCTAACAATATCTACTTGGAAATTTGGGGGGGAAGATTTTGTGCTCTAAAATGATTTGAACAGTCTGTGTTTGCTTCAGGCACTTTCTCATTAGCCAGAGCTCTTGACTTTGAACACACACGTCTTATTTTGATGACCTATAGCACTTATTTTTCAGGTTCTTCTTGTGCCATTGCAAACTGACAGAATGGTGGAGCCTGCGGCATGGGTTCATAGTCAGAAGAACAAATAAAGGACAATGAATGACTACACTGAAATTTCTCCTGTTAGGGGACTTTGCTGTTTTAAAACAAACTTACCAAGAATAGCCCAATACATTCAGAGTATTTAGGTTTTACATGTCTCAAAACGGTATTGAAATGTTCTTATTATGGACACATCATTCCACCAAGCAATTTGAGACCCAAAAATGAAGCATAGTCTGTGCTAACAAAGATAAAAGCAGCTTCAGTTCTTTCGACATTTACTCTGTTGTAGGTATTTTGCCAGGGAATTCATTTATAAAATGTAGTTGAATGTTACAGTTAAATAGCTCTATAAAGTAAACAGGTATCTGGATGTAGAGCAGGAAGCGATGGCAGGTGGGGAAGATCAATATAAATAATGATTGGCTGTACCCAGAACTGAAGCCAGAGAAGATTAACTCCTAAATCTATGTCTTTGTCACAGTGTTTCCGTGAAAAAGAGGATGGAATGAAACACACATGAGTCAGTGGAGAACAAGTTGGGCACTTTGAAAAATATGTCCAAAACAACCCCAGGAAGAGGAGAATTATATTGGCGAATCTGATACATACATAGCACACAAGTGTAATGTCAGGTATAAACAAACCATTTGCAAGTAAATAAACCATAATCTCAGGCCAAGAAATACTCAGAATTTCTCCACTCACCTTTCTTATTTCTCCATCCCAGCCCGGAGCAGGGATTAAGGGATTTTCACTAAATTATCTCATCATTGTGGATCAGAGAGAGAGAGAGAGAGAGAGACAGAGACAGAGACAGAGAGACAGAGACAGAGAGATAGAGAGATCTTAGCTGTATAGGACATGGGCAATTATAGACCAACAGCATTAAAAGTCTAATCAAAGTGATAGACCACTGAGAGATCCAAAAACTCTCATGCATTAAATCCACACACTCTCTCAGGATATAACCACCTCTTGCCTCCCTGCAAACACAAGCTCAAATGTATCTCAGGTTTACCAGTAGTTTCTTGGGTTTATTTTCTTTTTACTACTGTTGTTATTGCAATTGATGCTGACATTACTTCCTTTGATTCCCTGATCTATCAAGCATTTCTCATGAGATTGCTTAGAGGTAAGAGAAGTCTACAACGTGTATTGAATTTGGCTATGTAGCACCTCCGAGAATTTTCTAGGTATAGTCTGCATATTTGTAACTTCCTTTAGTGTCTGGGTCATAAAGAGTTCAGGGCTGTGCCAAATGAACCAAAGAATACCTTATAATAAATATTATTGATATCTGACTGCTTGAAGACTGGTCAAAAGACTTTGCATGTGAATTTGTACTTAGCATGAAATGTTCATATTTAAGTTCATGGGCAAAGGCTACCTGATTGGATTATAATTAGTTATCATTTCTGTTCTCTCTGTACTAGTACTGAGATGTAGAACCTTTAAAAAATGAGGCCAGGTGAGCAATAATTAAGACATGGAGAATGTTGTCCTCAGGATTTTGTCTTAGTTTGAGTTTTATTGCTGTGAAGAGACACCAACTATTAGAAAGAAAAATATTTCATTGGGGCTGGCTTCTAATTTAGAGGCATTATTGTCATGCCAGGACACATGGGGACAGTCATGGTGATAGAGAGGTAACTGAGTTTTCTACATCTTTATATGCTAAGACCTCAAAGCCTTCCTCCACAGTGACACACTTCCTCCAACAAGGCCACACCCACTCCAACAAAATCACACCTTCTAATAGTGGCACTCTCTGTGAGCCAAGCATTCCTACACATGAGTCTATGGGACTATTCCTATTCAAACCACCACACATGTAGTAATATAGTCTTCAATGAATCAAGATTTGCTCCCTGACAAGGCTGTGATTAAAGAGCAAAGCTAGCCTCTCTTTAAGTTTCTCTCTGATATTCTCTCTCTTTTTTGTATTGACTGAGAATTCTATACATTCATATAATATTTATTGATCAGTTGCACACCCCACTTGACACCAATTTCCTTTCATTTTTCCACTGCTTCTGTTTATTCCCATGTTAAGTGTTTTCTTTCTTTGTTTGTGGTTGTTGTTTAAACCCATGAAATATTGTCACTGTAGGCAAGAGTGTAGGGTTTTCTACTGGAGCATGGGGAGCTAGATGCTCAAGGGAAACTGCTTTGAAACTGTCTCTCTCTCTCTCTCTCTCTCTCTCTCTCTCTCTCTCTCTCTCTCTCTCTCATGCATCCACCAAATGCCAATAGTTCCTCAGGTAGAGGTAGTATTTACTGAGCTCATCAAAGCTTCATTTTGGAGTTTGGCTGCCTTGATCTTGTGGAGTTCTTCATCATGCTGGCATGAACATTGTGAATTCATTTGTGCAACTATCCTATTATTTCCAAAAGAAAAGGTGTATTTTAGCCAGTTTCACCAGCCTCTGGCTTTTTCACTCTTTCTGCCCCTTGTTCTCTTCTGATTCCTGAGACTTTCAAGGACTGGGTGTGCTATAAAAGCACTGGCTAGTGCCCAAAACTACACAATTTCTTACTGTCTGTGTTTTAGACAAGTTCAGAATCTCTGTCTTTGTCTACATCAATTGAAAGGATAAGCTTAATGAGGAGTGAGAAATGCAGTTATCTATGGGGATAATGAAGTCTTTAAATGTTGACTTAATTATGTTTCTGTTTAGCAAAACAACAGTAGTAGATTCATCCCTAGGACGTATGACCTGCCTGACTTCACTTTCTTGACCTGACTTGTTAACAGTGGCAGGTATAAATTCCATCTTGTGGATCAGGACTTAAATCCAAACAGAAAGCTGTTGTCATCCCCATAGCATCCATGCCACCACTGTACCAATGAGCATATCTTGCCAGACTGCTCCTTATAACTGGTCAACAACTAGGTAATACAGATGACAGTTTGATGTTACCACCATCCAGCACTATAAACCTACCCAAAAGGAACACTGCTACCATACTTTTGGGCCTATATCCAAGAGACTCTGTAGTTACTGCAGAGATATGTGCTCATCTGTGTAGATTGCTGCTCTATTCACAATACCCAGAAAATGGAATCAATCTAGATGCCCATCAAGTGATAAAAATAATAAAAATGAGGTATATATACAACTATTAAGAAAAATAAAATACATAAAGATCATATAGAACTAGAAATAATCTAATCAGACCAAGAGAGACGAATGGAAAGATAAATGGCAATGTTTTTCCATCGTATGTGGGTGCTAGTTGTAAGTCATTAAATACTGTGTTAAAATTTGAGTACCTATAGGCATTTGAAAGCCTATAGGTAGTTTTAAAAATAAATAATCAAAGACAAGTTTCAAAAAGAGAGAATAGGAAAAAATGGATTAAGAAATGTTAACACTTATATAAGAAAGAGGCCAGGATAGAGGAGGGAGTATATGGAGGCATAACTAACACTGAAGACCTATAAAAATACAGTATAGAAGCCCTCTACTATAGAAGCTTTCTAAATATATACCTATACATGTACATATAATACATGTACATATAAAAAGTTTAAATTGAGTTACCCTATAAGAGGTGACAAAGCCTATCCCCTATTCAATAGACTATCAAGCAGAAAGTTCAGTGATGGGAAGGCGCTTCCTCTTATGAAGTTGCTGATCAGCCATCTCCATAGGCACCCCCTGAATATTATAATCTATCACCTCTGATTTTTATTGCTCCCCAGAAGTTGGTGAGAGAAATCAGCCTCATGCTATTGTAGCGTCCACTCTTGATATGCTCTCTCTCTCTCTCTCTCTCTCTCTCTCTCTCTCTCCCTCTCCACTCCTAACATAATGCCATCTTCCATGCAGTCTTCATAAGAGTGATGGCTTCACAAGCCATTGATAGTAGCACCATGTCCTTTAAATACAAAAAGGACAAAAACATCTGAAATCAATTAACCTCTTTTCTCTGTCAATTACCCAGCATTGGCTATTTTATCATAGTAATGAAGAAAAATCTCCCCTACCTGACACGTCATATTTTGTTTCAATGGATTAGTCAAAAGAAACAAAGACGTGAAGACCCAGTTGTTGAGCCTTTTGATTCCATGCTGTTACACCTTGCTAAAGACACTGGCTTTAGACTTTTCAATATTCATAACATAATTATTATTCTTCCAAACATGGGATATTTTTTCATGGTATCATTTCTCAGTCACAAAGAATTTTGTGTTTTAGCTTTCTGTGGACATAGAAATCAAATACAGAACACTGTGTATAACTGAGTTTATTTTATCACCTTTTAAAACACATGCAAGCAAACAAGGAATTAAATTAAAAATCAACATCATCATCATCATCACAGCTCTGGCTTCTTTACCACAGTGACAGGCTGTATTCCAAATAACAGCTTTGAGAGAGGGACCACCACAGCTATTTACAGAGGAGTATCATAAGCTTATGGTTATGCTAAAGCTAACAGATGGAGTTTGTCTTTGTGCATCATGAACAGATATGTGTGATGCTGTACGTTGTCACACTGTGAAGTTCTCTCAGGACAATTTAAACCCCTACTACAAATTCAAGGATCATTATTGCTCACAATCATGAGCAAACACACCCATGTGTCTGTGACAGGGAAATGGGGTATCAGGAAAATGATGAGAAAATGAAAGAGCATTCATCAATTAGAACGTGATCTTGGCCTCTTCATTTGAATCCTAGAAGTGAGAGAGATAAGATCAACATGAGGATTTTAATTACATGGCCTTTGTTTTAGAAAAACTGCGCAGGCATCCAATAAGAGTGAAAAATCAGAATGATATGTTTATGAATATGTATCATAGAATGTTGAGATCCTGTATGGTTTGCTATATAAATATTAGACAGCAAAAGTAAAGTCCCATTCAAACCTTAGAACATTATTAGCACATGATGCACACATACAGGAAGCGTTAAATATAGAAGTCCAAAAACTCATAATAATATTGATAATATGTGTAAGAAAAAAATGTCCAATTGTAAGCAAACATATACTGTCCATATGGAGGAATACCCAACACAACGTTGCAAATATTATCAACTTTCTCTCACAAAATTTAGTGTATTGAATAGAGAACTAACAGAAATCCTTTTTAATAAAGTTTTATCATGAAATGTTTCTCTAGAACCAATGTGATAAAGGCTTGCTTGCCAGCTGCTGGGCTTTTGAGAGTTTAACGATTCATGAGGACTCCAGTTCCATCAAGGAACTGACCCATTGGTAAATTGGTAGCTAAGTGCATCATTAGCCAGTAGAACCTACTCAGATGGAGTAGGTCACAGAGGGCAGGTCGTGCAAAGATCTGTCATTTGCTGTTTGGTTTCTTGTTTTTCCTGCTTTCAAGCCACTCTTAGGAGGATAGTGTTGCATTGGCATGACCTTCCGTCATGATGTACAGACAGAGAACTGCGTCAACAGACATGCACCTTTGAAACTAAGAGCCAAGATGAAACTTTCCCCCTTAGGGACAAAAATCTAACAGGTATCCCCAGACTAATTATTTTTGTTATGCCACGTAATTCATCTCAAAGCAAGAGCTTCAGATACTTAGAAGTTTCTAGTAAAGTAAACTGAACTCCGTGAAAAACTAAAGGAAAGATCCTCATATAAATAAATAATGTATAATCTACACACACAACAAATATATGAAATCCACTGGAATGCAAAAAAAAAACAATATCAGGCATTCAAAACACAAATGAATATGTCCCAAAATTAAGAGAAAATTCAGTCAATCAAAATCCACACAGAACTAACAAAAATGTTAGAATTTTTTTAAAGAACATCAAAAAAGTAATTTATAACTATTTTCATATGCTTTCAAGGGTGGGGAAAATTACACTACAGACATAGACATAGGATTTTTTAAAACTGAAATTTAGCACTAAAATGCCATTTGAGAAAATATCCTACTTTGGATTTATGTAGAAGTAGACTTTAAAGATGGACAAAGATTAGCAAATTTGAAGGCATAATAGGGTTTATCTAAACAGAAAGAGGTGGTTTGAGTTTTAGTATTTTAGCTCTGTATGTCTGCATTCTATGTCCATGTTGTTATACCTGTTTGAATATGAATCGTTGTCCCAGTCTACTTTCATGCGAATTGACAAAGTGCAGAAGAATTTGAATCATCACACCCTGAGTGTGTCTTTGTTGGAATCAATGACAAAGCACTACTTAGTTTTTCTTTTTTATAAAACTTTGATTTTGATATGTTCTTCAATAACTACAGGTGTTATACATGCTTGAGTCTTATTGATTAAGAGGGGAAAGTACATTTTACCGTCAGCATCCGTAGAATTCATTTTCTACATGTGGTACAGCACATGGTAGACACAGGCATGAGAGTTCACATTACAGATGACAACTTGTAAAATGTCTCAAAGCAATAATGACATCACGGTAATATGAATTATTCATGACATGTAAAATATTCCACATAGCTCTCAATCAGTGAGAAAATCACTGTAAAAGTTTAATAAATCTTGCTGTGGGACAAAGGTCCTTTATCCTCTCACTTATATTATTTTTAATAAAATACTGATTGGCCAATAGCCAGGCAGGTAGTATAGGCAGAAAACCAAACAGAAAATAGAGGCGGGGCAAAAATAGTTCTGAGAAGAGGGAAGAACAGTCTTCAGTCATGACCTAGCAACAGAAGAAGCAAGATGTGACTACCTTTCCTAAAAGGTACCGAACCACGAGGCTAACATAGACAAAAATAATGGGCTATATAAGTTATACGAGTTAATAAGAAGTCAGAGATACTAGGCCAATAAGTTTATAAGTAATGTAGACTTCTGTGTGATTTCTTTGGGACTTAACAACTATGGGAATTGGGCAGGACAAAAACCTCAGTTAACAAAATCTTGGATTTCTTATGTAAATATGTCTTTATCTTTAATACAATAGATATACCTTGAAATGTATGTGTTTATTTATGTGTAAATTTTAGTTTAAAAGTGATCTTGTATACATTTCATGTATATTGTTTAAATCTATTTGTGCAAGTGGATTATCTTAATATTAAGCAATACAAATATTAGATAATAAAATGATTTCATAGTTTACAAATGAAATAATTTATTTTAATTTCTTAATATTTCCCTAGTAATAATTTGTGTAGCTGTAGACTTAATACACTTTTCTAGTGGTATTCATTAAATATAATTAATAATATCATAAGAAAATATACTGTCCTCATGTATCTCTACTTTGATTTTTCTAAACTGAAATTTGTTTATTGTTTTTAGTTATTTTTCTAAGGCCCTTAAATCAGTATCATTCATGAAAATTAACTTCTATTAATCTTAAAAAGTTATTTGTCAGCAAAACAAAAGCTCTCTTGTGAATAATATCATTTTATCTTAAATGTTTTAGTCTTCTGTAGTTTCACTATTAATAATTGGGCATATAACAATTTCTCTTCATTTATTCTCCTTCAGTGTGTTGAGTTTCTTCAGTCTGAGAATTGACATATTTAAACTTTTCTGGAAATTCTTGAAGTATTTCTTTGTCATACGGTGGAGCACCTCATGCTAATCTCCTTTCCTGATACAAATCTGTTAACTGTTCTTTTGTCTTTGTGTCCTCGCACTAACATTTTTAGCATTTATTCATCACTTAGAAATGTAAATATTTATTAAAATTTTCTATAGCTTAATTTAAAGTTTATATAGTCTACTTTGTTATTACTATCTTCTCATGTAAATATTAACCTAAATATATATATGCATACATATCTAACTATCTGTGCATATATTTTAATTTTTTTACTTATTGATGTGTTACATTTCTGATATTATTGTTAGGTCTTTCTTTTGTTACCTAAGCATGTAAATATATAATAGCTTATACATTATAGGCTTGCTTTTGCATCTATTTTGTCTTTCTCCATCCCTTGTCCTTCTCGCTATCTACTCTTGTTATGTGTTTAGGGACTTTTAGATTGCTTTGAATTTTACCTATGACTTTTCATTATGAGTTATGATGTGGCTTCTTTCCATAGATAGAATTTGTGGTTCATCATTTCTTTATTTTTTCCCCTTGAAAATCTCATTCATCAGAATGTCAGAAATACATATCAAGTATAATTTTTTTTACTTTGTTGTACAATCAAACTAGAAACTGTGGTTTCTAGTTATTGAAAATGTGGACATACAAGGTCTGGGAAGAATTTTGCTGGGCATTACTTTGAATCTGTAGATTTTTTTGGTAAGATTGCTATTTTTACTATGTTAATTCTACCTTCCCAAGAGCAAGGGAGATATTTCCATTTTCTGGTGTCTTCTTCAGTTTCTTTCTTCAAAGATTTAAAGTTCTTATCACACAGGTCTTCCACAAGTTTGATTAGAGTTACTTCGAAATATATTATGCTATTTGTGGTTATTGTGAAGGGTGATATTTCTAAAAAGCTTCTGTAAAGCAAAGGACATTGTCAACAAGACAAACAGCAGCCTACAAAACAGGAAAATATCTTCACCAATCCAACATCAGAAAAGGGGCTGATCCGCAAAATATACAAAGAATTCAAGAAATTGGTCATCAAAAGAACAAATAACACAATAACAAAAATGGAGTACAGACCTAAACAGAGAACTCTCAACAGAGGAATCTAAAATGGCTGAAAGACACTTAAAGGAAATGCTCAACATCCTTAGACATCAGAGAAATACAAATCAAAACAACATTGAGATTCCATTTTACACCTGTCAGAATGGCCAAGATCAAAAACACTGATGACAACTTATGCTGGAGAGGTTGTGTGGAAAAGGAAAACACCTCTGCATTGTTGGTGGGAATGCCAGATGGTACAGTCCCTTTGGATATCAGTATGACAATTTCTCAGAAAATTAGGAAATAACTTTCCTCCAGACCAGCAATATCATTTTTGGGTGTATACCCAAAGGATGCTCACTCGTACCACAAGGAAATGTGCTCAACTCTTTACATGGCAGCATTATTTGTCTTAACCAGAACCTGGAAACAACCTCAATGCCCCTCAACTAAAGAATGGATAAGGAAAATGTAGTACATTTACTCAATGGAGTACTACACAGCAGAAAAAAATAATGACATCTTGAAATTTGAAGACAAATGGACAGATCTAGAAAACATCATATAAGTTGGGTAACCAAGACCCAGAAAGACAAATATCATATTTACTCACTCATAAGTGGCTCATAGACATAAAGCAAAGACAACCATCTCACAATTCACAATCCCAGAAAACCTAGACAACAATGAGGACTCTAAGAGAAACAAAAATGTGTCTAATCTACATGGGAGGTAGAAAAAGACAAGATCACCTGGGTAAATTGGGAGCATGGCAACCATGGGAAAGGGTAGAAGGGAGAAGAGATGAAGGGAGGGGAGTAAAGAAAAATTTATAGCTCAATAAAATCAGTAAATAAAAATAATTAAAATAGAGTTTACATTTATAGATCAAAATTAGTAGAAGACACTCAAAACTTAATAAGTTGCCTACATATGTAAGTAATAGTTACATAAATCACCCCCAAAATTTGTACATGCTAACCACTGAAACATAACTGTTATTTCTTTCATGTGCTTGTAGATGTATGTACATATGCAGAGATGTATGTGTGAGTACATATTTACAGTGGGAGGAGCTTCACATACACACATACATTCAAAGTAGTTACATACATGCCATGTTTCTTGAAACAATTTAAGTATATTTTTATTAATTTACTATGGAAATATTTTTATAGCTATGCAAAGTATTTCACTCTGGTGTTTTCCTTGTTTAGATACAATGATTCATTTTGCATGGAATTTAAGGTGCTACTTTTGTTGAATTTATTCAAGTGGTTAAATAAATACAGTTGTGAATAAAAATCCTGCTCTACTCTCTTTATCATCTTTAATTTGTATTGAAACTAAATCTAGAGGCTATGTTTCTCTTATTTTTCTACAACATATCATGCAGTGTATACATGTCTGACCTTTACTGTGGTCCCCGATACATTTTGGATATATTCAATGTGGTACAGATTTCCCTGCTCCTTTTTATTTTTCTCTACTATATATTTTTCAGTTGTATTGTCTTGTTTTGTGTGTCAGCTTGACACAAGCTAGATTAGAGAAAAGCAACCTCATTGAGGAAATGCATTGATGAGATCCAGCTGTAAGGAATTTTCTCAATTAGTAATTGATGGTGAAGGGCCCAGCTCATGGTGGGTGGGGCTATCCCTGGGCTAGTGGTTTAGGTTCTGTAAGAAAGGAGACTGAGCATGCAAGCAAGGGGAAGCAAACCAGTAAGCAGTGCCTTCCCATCGCCTCTGCTTCAACTCATGTCATTAGGATTCTGCTCTGTTTAGTTCCTATCCAGATTTCCTTTAGTGATGAACTGCAATGTGGAAGTTAAGCCAAATAAACTCCTTCCTCCCCTACTAGCTTTTTTGGTAATGGTGTTCCGCTGAAGGAATAGAAACCCTAAGATAACATATTATTTTATTATTTTTTCCTAAGATTTTTCTATCTAAAACAATGTGACATAAATAAATGTTTCATGTTCTCTTCTAACAAAAACATATTAGAGCTGCTTACTTGTTTATATTGTTTTGACTAAACCACATTCTGATAAAGACAGGAGACTTGAAATAACCTTATTTGTACCTTATTTTCAAGAACAGAGTCTCACAATGATATTGTTGTGAAGGCTTTTTTCAGGCGTGTGTTGTCGAGATTTGAGGCTGCAGTTTCCCTGTGTCGTCTAGAAAACCATAACTTGCAGCGGATTCCCTGGTTCTGTCTCATACAATCTCTCTGCCTCCCTCGTCCATGATGTTCCTCGAGGCTTATGTTCAGGGCTTGTGTTCTAGATGAATCAACTGAGGTTGAGAACCCAATAATGACGTATTCTTTGCATTTTGACCAGTTTAGGCTCCCTGTAACAGTCTTCAGTGTTGAAAAGGTGTATCTATGATGATAGTCAAGAGCGATACTGACCTGTACAGTAGTAAAAGGGTTCTCTTTTAGGTTCCTCAACCTATCTAGTAAAGCTTATTGGCTAGATTTACAATAATGTAATTTCCCTCCTGTGACCTGCATGACTCCATCATTGTGTGCCAGTGGAAAATCCAGGAAATTTCAGAAGACACCACAGCACAAAAAATGCCTATTTAGAGAGGATTTTTTTTTATCTAGGGATGAACATCTGATAGGCTATGCAATATCAAGTGGTAGACCCTAAAACATGAAAATACAAACAATATTAATTGAACTAAGAAATACATATCAGATATATTTATCCATATATGTATATATAGAGATAGATAAATATATCTGATATATATACATATATATGTATACATGTATACACATATAGGGTTTATATGCAACTTTTACAATTTAGAGAGAGACCATGAATTTGAGAGAGAGGGTGTACACCTGATAGGAACTGGTGGTGGGGGAGGCAGTGGGAGGAATGATAAAATACTGTACGCATCTATGAATCTCTCTCTCAAAAAAAAAAAGAAAAGAAACAGAAACTCTTGCATTCTGGCTACTCAGTAAAAGTTCAATTCATGCTTTCAAATAATTCTTTATGATCCATTATAATTTCTATAAGAAAATTTTGTATTTACTTAGAATTCTGGTCCTAACACATAAGATATACACTTATGTGATACACATGTGCTCATATTTTCTCAAAGAGAAAATGCACAAAATTATTTCGCATTGTATTTGAGATCACTGATATTTGACCCTAGCCAAAATGCTGCTTTGGGCTTTCTGAGCATGCAGTGAAGCTGTAATACAAGTCAGGATATTTCAACTATGTTGTGCCATGTTGCAATGTCCCTTCAAATCTTTCACTTTATGTTTATAATGAAAATTTTATTAGCTTTCCACTGACCACTTTTTAAGTTCTATTTCTCTTCAGACATCTTTATTTTAACAGATGTCCATTTCTGAGATGTCCCTCGGCACAGCTATGAAGTCTTAGGTGACCCAGCTCAGCCAGTCACATGACTGATGATCAATATCTGTGCACAACTAACCATCTTTAAAGTCTGATATCATGCCTCTTTAGGATAAAGTGAGAATTTGTTTTAACCTTCAACAAAATTACTGTTTGTCAGAAAAATTTATTGCTTTTTAACGTATCATGAGATAACCATATTTCAATATATGAGGCAATTTCATTTTTAAGCCTGTATTTATTTAAGATTGTTTTGCTTTCTCCCTGCATATCCCTGGCTTAGTCTCCCCCAGTTCTTTGCTGTTTTATAGCAAATGAAAATGTTTGCAGAAATTGCATATAAAACTGTTTGTTGAGACTTAAATTTTCAGTGACCTTTTTTTCTTCTTTTTTGAACTTCACAATTTCAGAATTTTCCTTCTCTCACACACTCAGCTTTTTATGCAATTTATTATTTGTAAATCCTGTCCTTTGGAAATGATCTGCTCCACTTCATGTATTAATAAAGTTGTTCATATTAGTTAGTTATTTAGCTGGTTGCATAAATGGCTCCAATTTTCTATTCTCAATGCCTTTTCCATAATTATAAATACAGATTATTTTAATGTGTATGTGTGTATAATGTATATGTGTGTTTGTGTTCACAGGTGTTTGAGCATACATGTGTATATGTGCATGTGCCCTTATGTGGGAGTGTATGTAAAGTTCAGTGGTTGATGTCAGGTGACCCCACAAGAAATCTCCACCTTGTATAGTAAGGGGGCATATACTATCACTGGCTTTTGTTTTCTGTTTTAGCTAGTTTTTTTTCCATTATAAACTCATGAACAACAGAAATTTAGAGGGTGAGAGGTTTATTTTGCCTCCCACATTATGGTCCATCATGGAGGAAGTCAGGGCAGGAACTCAAGGCAAGAACCCAAAGTCAGGAATTGCAGCAGAGGCTAAGAAGAAATTTTTATTACTAGATTGTTCACCATGATTTGCTCAGCCTGCCTTGTTGTACAACTAGGACCACTTGCCTAAGGTTATTCTCATGAATGACCAGATAAAAAGGAAACTGTCCACAGCTCACTGTTTTCCCTAAAGAACATACATGAGGACAGAGTACCAACCACAGACTTCTGCAATATCCCAATAGAAGAGGAAAGAATTCTCAAGGTTGTGTTATTTAAACTCAATCTCAAAGAATCAAGAAAAGAAATGAGAAGAAGGAAGAGGAAATTCTATCCCGAATAGGATACCAACAACAGGGGCATTCACAGGCAACACTGTGTTTTGCAGCCATTTTCTTTCACACTGAACCTTAACTCTTTAAGACATGGGATACAATAAAGGCAGGTGAAATGTTCCATCTTACAGAGATGCTTCTTAAGACTCAAGAAGTAAACAACTCAGTAGCTTCGGGAAATCTATAAAATGAACTAGATTTACTAGGTCTTTATCCTCCCAAATTCATCCAACAAGTAAAACTGCTGTGAGACCTCCCAGAGACATAGAACTGGCTAGAAGATATTCAGATCAGTGAAGCAAATTAAAAGACAAAGACCAACCAAATTGCCTGGAAAAAACAGTGGCCAGATGAACAGCACAGAAAGGACACTCTTCTAACCTGTTGGGATGTCTGCAAGTGGTACAGTTTGCTCAAGATTTTAAGCTCTCATAAACCATCACCTGTACTGAGGTGGCTTTTGGTTGTCTTTAAGTCATTTCTACTCTTGTAAAATAATCCCAATAAAACCACCAAGTTGGACTTTGGTGGTGTGCGTTCATTGATCTGTTATCAGTTTTCTATCTGGAGTGACAGACATTTGCTCATACCTCACAAGGAATATTGCCAGGCAATACATGATACAAGCTGAGAAGGACTGTGTACATAAATTATAAGGGGGATCTATCCAAGTGTGCATAAAGATTGAGCCTTTGAATGTTAGAAGAATGATATAAAAGCAGTAATAAGCCTTGTATTTAATTCTAAATGGTTTGAATTTTGTGGTAAACAATGAAACATGTTTTAAGAACCAAAATTATACTTGAGTTTACCCTTTGAAGTTATTCCTTTGAAAATATTGACATATTGAAGTGTGTTAAAATTGAATGTGAAAGACAATTGTCTGTCTTGTACGTATTGCTCAGTAAATAATAATTAAGTGTGATTCCAAGCAACTATTTCTTTTCCATTTTCTGGGTAATTGCTGTGGTTTGTCTTTGTTTTCTCTAAATCTTTCAAGCAGAATTTTTCAGGTATCATAATAATATTGTTGTGTCCCCCTCCCTCATCTGCTCGAAGAGCAATCAGGGTTAGGGGAAGGGAAATGGGAAGCGGTTGCGGGGAGGAGGCAGAAATCCTTAATAAATAAATAAATTTTAAAAAAGGCAACACATAAAAAATAATAATAATATTGTTGTGTCTATGTAAAGATGATCGTGTTATCAGAACACAGTAGGATTCTTTGGAAAGAAATTGGGAATGATACACAATGCAACTAGCATTCTCTTTTTTTCTGTTATCTCAAGGCATCAAAGTTTGTGTGTGTGTGTGTGTGTGTGTGTGTGTGTGTGTGTGTGTGGTGTCTGTATTAGAAGCAAATGGGCAAGGACGGCAGAAAACAACAGGATAAACATGGAGCATATGCCAGCCTGAGAGGGGAAAGATTACGCCACACTTCAACTTCGGGGCAAATATGTGAGTCTTATTTGACAAGCCAGTCTGTAATTCTCCTGTCACTTATCAGGAAACATATGCCACCCATCACCAAATAGTGCTCTCCAAATGGCAAGAGTCTCTAAACAACGTCTCTCCCTTTTTTCCCTTAACTGAAGTAGCAGTACATGGAAGGCAGAAAATCCTCTAAATGAAACTGAAATGATTAATGTGACAGTTTTGCATGGAGAGGCATATAAAATCCAGAGGAATAGAAATATCTTCTCGAAGTCCTATGATGCATTTATATGACATCGAGAGGTGGAAATGACACCTTTAATAAACCTCCTTTTATTCAATGTGCGTTAAGGCAATGTTCTCTACCATAGACTGTGAACTTGAAGAAATAACGTAGAGTCCCTAAATCGACAGTTCTAGTAAGGAAAGCAAAGTGAATAGTCACATAAAAGGTGACTGAAAAATGCTGTCTGTTTGTCTCTAACGGATGATAAAAAAAAAAACATAAAGACCATAGTAAACAATGAAACCATGCTGTGAGATAGAAACTTCTTCGTTCTGTATGTTTGACTGCCTCTATGTCTCATACACTTCTGCATTCACCTCCTCCTTCCTCTCTCTGCCCAGAAGTCACACCTTCACCTCCTGCCTAGCTATTGGCTGTTCAGCTCTTTATTAAACCAATCACAGTAATATATCTCCTCACAATGTATAAATATGCCACAACACTCCACCTCAAATAGAGGGTTAATAACAAAAATATATAAAGAATTCAAGAAACTGGTTATCCAAAACAATAATTTAAAAATGGGGTACAGATCTGAAGAGAGAATTCTCAATAGAAGAAAGTTAAATGGCTGAGAAACACTTAAAGAAATTTTCAGCATCCTTGCCCAATAGGGAAATTCAAATCAAAAACAGTTTGAGGTTCTATCTCAGATGTGTCAGAATGCCTAATATCAACAACAAAAGCGACAGCTCATGAAGGTGAGGATATGGAGCAAAGAAAACATTCTTCCATTGGTAGTGAGACAGACACTATGGAAATAAGTAAAGTGGGTCCTCAAGTGGAGAAGAGATCTACCTCGATATCTAACTACACCACTCTTGGGCATATACCCAAAGGACACTCTATCCTACCACCAAGAAACTTGTTCAACCATGTTTACTGAGGCTTTATTAATAATGATCAAAAACTGGAAACAACCTAGATGTCTCTCAACTGAAGAATGGATAAAGAAGATGTGGTACATTTACACAGTGTGAAAATTTGCAGGTAAATGGATGGAACTAGAAAACATCATCCTGAGTGAGGCAAACCCAACCTAGAAAAATAAACACAGTATTATTCACTTCAAAGTAGATATTAGATGTTAAGTAAATGATAACCAAGCTACAATCCATAAATCCACATTAGTTAGGTAAAAAGGAGAGGATCTCTGTGTGAATAAAATGGACTTTAAAGGCAGACTGGGGACAGGGAAAGACATGAAAGTGGAGGGGATCATCTGGCAGAGAGATGAGGTGGAGGTAGAGAGTGCAGGAAGAGACTGCAGGAACTGGAAAGTCTTGTGAGGGCATGTGTAATCTTCCTGGAATTTATGAAGGAGTACCTAATAAGGACTCCTAGCAACTAGACAAAGAGTCTCAAAAAAACATTTCTTGTTACCAGGTGAAACTTCCAGTGGCTGAACTGGACTGAATTTTGATTGAGTGTTGGTCAGAAGTGGACCCAGTGGAAATGCATGAACAGCAAACAACCCAGACACTTCCGAGACAAGTGTTGCTCTCTGCAAACTGACAACAGGGATTAACACCCACAGGACTCACTGAACATGGAGAGTGGAGCTGGTGTCTACAAGGAGCCCTCAGTCCTGTGTTGTAGTCTCTTCGGTGAGGATATGTGAAAACCAAGCCAGCATCAAAACCTAGTACCACCTACAATCTATCCCAATACAAAATATGCTAGGGCAATAGTAACAAAAAGCATGAGGGAGTAGCCAATGGATGTTTGATTTGACTTCAGACCCACACCAAAAGAAGGAAGCCATGTCAGAAACTGCTAAGGTAACAAAGAACCAGAAACTGGATAGCCCAGATACCTCAGGTAAAGCAAAATACTAATGGTGTAAAAAATATCAAGAAAATGTTTTCTAATGATATTCTACTGTACTCATAAACCAGTGTCTTATCAGGTCATCATCAGAGAGGCTTCCTCCTACAGCAGATGGGAACAGATGCAGAGAACCACAGCCAGGCATTGTTTCACAGAGAGTCTAGATGGGAAGTCTTCGTGAAATCCCTTTCCTCTAAGTTCAGGGAACCCCACAAAAGAGAAGGCAGAAAGAATATAAGATCCAGAGCAGTTGAAAAATACCAGGAGAACAAGGACAGATGAATCAACTAACCAAAGCACATAATGACCCTACAGGGACTAAAGCAACAGGCACAGGGCACATAAGGGTCTCTACCGGGTTCTCTTTATATATATTATGGCTATTAGCCTAGCATTTTTATGGGTCTCCAGACTATGAGAACAAGTGTGTCTCTGACTCTTGTGTCTGCTCTTGGAACTTGTTTCCTCCTATTGGGTTACCATGTCCGACTTTGATATGATAGTTTTTACATCATCTATTATATTTTATTTTGTCATGTTTGGTTGTTCTGTCTTGAAATCCTGTTCTTTTCTAATGAGAAACAGAAAGGGTGTGGATCTGGAAAGGCAGGGAGAGAGGGGAAACTATAATTAGGATATATTGTATGGGAAAAAAGAATCTATTTTTAATAAAATGAAAACAAAATAAGTAATTATTAAAATTAAATGTTAAGACTATTTTCATGCATCTAATAAAATTCAATAGTATTAAAAAATTTTCAATTGGAGATTAATGAATTTCACATATTTTCATTTTTATAGAATATCTCTTGTTTATTATTTGACAATCCCATACTTGTAAACAAAATATCTTGTGAATGAGCACCTCTAACGAACACCCACCTCTCCCCACTTCACACTCTTTTTTTTCCTTTGGCAATGTCATTAATAGGAGTCTTAGAGACGCAGAGTTGACTAGAGAGGCCAAGGTACATATAGCTTCTGAACTCTCTTCAAATCATATTATACTGTCCATCCATTCAAAGAAAAGATGCATGTGACAAGCACTGACAGTTTCAAAATGGGATTATCAAATAACCTTGGAATTACTAAGTTCAATTCCATCTCTCATTATCTAGATGAAAGGCTAAGAAATAAACAGAACAAAAGGCATGCTAATTGCCAATCATAAACAAGTTCTATACGTAAAGAACATAAAATCAAAAGGTCTATAAAGAAGAGTAAATTTATAAAGGGCCCAGAACCAGCAGATGTATGAAAATTTGGAATGGTAACATTTACATGATAGTCACAGGGAGGAATTGAGAAATAAAATTTCTAGTTTAGTGATAGGCAATTAGTACCTGGGAGTTAATTTTTAAAAGTAGGGAATGATTATCCAAGTGAGATCATATTCTACCATCATCATCTTTAAGTACCAACCAATCTCTCAGTGAGTCAACTTAAGTGATGCTTATATTTATAATTTAATGAACTAATTTGAAAGCAAAGTGAAGTTACAATTTACTTGTGAAAACATTCTCTATTAAAATACTCATGAGAAATTCTAATGTTAAATAAATATATAGGACGAGGGAGATGACTCAGTAGGGAAAGGTACCAGCTGCTAAGCTGACAATCTGAGTTTAATCCTTGAGATGCACATGGTAAGAGGAAGAGAAGCCATCCCCATAAATTTTCCTCTGACACCTGCATGTACACCACAGTTCCTCTCCCATCAAACACACACAATAAATGAGTAAGTATATAATCTGCTGTTTATCAAATATCTAAATACT
The DNA here is from genome assembly GCF_018167655.1 of Microtus oregoni. Lineage (NCBI taxonomy): Eukaryota > Metazoa > Chordata > Mammalia > Rodentia > Cricetidae > Microtus > Microtus oregoni. The sequence goes on from NW_024543059.1 coordinate 5,683,274, forward strand.
TTTCTCATGGACTAATAGCATTCATGAATTTTCTCTCATTGACATGTTCATAGTCCACACCTGTTATTTCTATAGTGGAGATCTGTCAGAATGTTTAGTTTTTTTTGTGAAGTCCAACTATGCATTTTAGGTGCTGAGGACAAGAATATTTTCATATATATCATACTTTATTCAATAAATACAATATGAATTAATTAGAAGAATCCTGCTATAAGCAGAATATATCAATTCAATACAAACTCAACAGGACTTAGCAACTTGCTGCGTTTATTTGCACAGAGCAAATCTCTTATCACTGAGAACTATCTCTGTAAATTTGAGCATTTTGTCTGACTTTTTCTCAATTCCATAGTGTGGCAAAGATATTTTACTTTCTTAGTATTATTGCTAAAATTAGTCAATAAAGTATTTTTATTATAGTTAATATTTCCTTTAACTAACAACTTGTTAAGCAAATAAACATCTGCCTGATAGACATTTGAGACTTAGAAGTGAATGGCTATTTTACAAGAATTATTAGCACAGCAGTGAAAAATATCTTTTGAACTACCAAAAAGTTTCAGTTCTATGGTTCATAAAATAGCTTGTGAGTAAAGGTTTTTGAGTTGAGCTATGTACTTACAATGACAATCATAATAGAAATCATTCGTCATTTCTACCTGATTTTTATATGATTGGAAATCATAAAAGTGAGATGTAAAATATTTGTTTATTAAATTTCATAAATTATGTTACTCTTTGTTGCACAGGGCCACATGGTTACGTTGATTGCTCGCAGCCCTCTCGGTAACATGATCAGTCATATCCACAATTTCTATTGTCTAGTCAAGAACATTTCCCTTCCAATAAAACTCAGACTTCAGATTTTTCAGAATTCTAAATCAAAATCTTGCAATAGCCAACTCCACACATGCCGCTTGACATTCCGAAAGCCTTCATACATGAAGTATTTAAATGATGCCTGCGACTTGGTGAAGAGAGGGAAGAAAATAAGTCTTGCTCCAGCCTGCACAATTACTAGACCTCACAGGAGAGTGATAGCAACTAATCCTATATAATTTCCTTATGCATTGTTCATTCGCTTTGAGAGCTAAGTTTTATCATTAGTGTCTTCTCACAGTTGCCTTAAATACCCTCAGGAGCTAGCTGGGTAATCAGAGATGATAAAATGTTTGCCTTGATTTCAGTTGTTTGCAGTAAGAAAATCTGGCACCAAGTGCATTTGTGTGTCCGTCTTTAATTATTCCCACCCCAGGTCTCCATTTCTCTCCATCTCTGTGTGAGATCATTAAGGTGTTAGGTGCAAAGCTGCAGCTTGATGGAACAAGGCTCCAGACAGTCTGAGTTGAGGCAAAACAGCGCTGCCACTTGACAGCCATGGGATACCTTGGATCAAAGAGTGGGCAACTAGGTACAGAGTTAGATTAAACAAGTCGAAAAAGTCAATAAAACGGCAGAAAGTATGTCTGGGTGATTTCACAGTACAATCTCAGTACAGGTACTGATATGTTTTCCAAAGATTTAAAATGGTAGAATTTCTGCAAAATATTGTAAATTATTGCAAGCAATGGAAAAGAAATATGCTTATATGAACAAAAAATTTTGTGCAATTGTCATTTACTTTTAGAAAAGAGGTATCTCATTTAAATTTGCATTCACACAAATAAAAACCATATATATTTCAAAGCATTGATTTGATCTACAAATTTAATTCATCAGTAAGCTTTTTTGAATTTATAACATTTTTAAATTTATAAACATTTTCTCCAAAGAGCACTTATTATCAAATACATTTTGTCGATTTTAGAAACTTATTGTTTTATTTTACCTATATACTTCTCTAAGAAATTATTTAGATGTATTCACATTTTAATATTGAACTGTGCTGTTTAACTTGCAATTTTGTCAACTTTGAAAAATAAATTAGATTTATCTGCTTCCTCTTTTATTTGTAATTCAAAAATATTTTCATTGTGCTTGGAAAGTCATTAGAGGGCTGATGACTGTATTAGGTCTTCTCAGCTTGTTGTGCTCTTACAGTTGACTCCCAAGGGAAAAGAGGTCTCACACATCAGCTCTGAGAGACTCTGAGGGAACCAAATGACCTGAGGACACACTGCCAGAGGAAATTTTCAATCCCTCACAGAAATTTTGCTTTCATAAGAGAATCCTATAACATACAAAGACAAGCCTCTTAATCTCTGGCAGCTCTGTGTGTCTAGAAACAATATTGGTATCAAGAGCTTATTACTACACATGAACACCAGGTTATGGCCCTGTCTAGCTTGATAGTTTACAGCAGCTTCCCATTGTTCTAAGTTAAAATCTAAAGCTCCCAGGTTGGGCTACAGAGCCTTCCATGGCGTTGCTGTCTCTCTACTCAGCAAACTTTTGATCATTTCCTCAATATATTACACTCACCCTAAATGAAGGGCAATGAGATCCATATTCAATATCCAGGAAATAAAATCCCCAAGGCTTCTAATAAGGGCACAGTTCCATTTCCCAGACATAGCTAATAGTGGAGCAGTTGCCTGATGGTATATAGAGTTTTAGAAAAGTATATAGTTTGGGATCCCGTGGATATTCACAACAGATATTATGTACACCATATATAAAATTGGAGCATAGTTACGCTTAAGTAGCAGACTTATAAATGTGAGGTATTGTCACAAATTCATTAGCTTATCCCCAAATGCTAACTAAGGTTAGTTCCTTTTTTATTGACTGTAAGAAGCCACAATATATTTCTGTTGAGCACTCTATGTCATGGCTAGGAAAAAAGTTAGTGATGTTTATGAATGTTCTGCCCGCATGTACCCATCTGCACCACAGGCCATGCACACCTCCTATACTCAGAGGTCAAAGAAGAGTATTTGATGCTCTGGGACTGGAATTATGAAAGGGTTATAAGCCCCTGTATGGAAGCTGGGAATCAAACCAGGTCCTGTGCAAAAGAAACGCACTTGAACCCACTGAGCCATGTCTCCAGCTCCTGACTTATCTTTCCATCCTACCATTCTGCCTATAAACTACCTGTAAAATGGAACACTGTCTTTCTTGTTTACTAAGGCATGCTTCTTTCTACATATAGAACTTGATAGTTGACTGCAAACAACAATTGCCAGGCAATTACGCTTTAGGACACGGGAATGATGGGAACCAAAGTCATCTTTCAATTTATATCTCATGAGACAAAAAATATGTGATTCTTCTTTCATACTCCATCTGCCTCCTACAAGCAATATTAAAAAGGAAATAACAGGAGACCCTGAAACCTTTCTTTAAAAGCCATACTCATTTTTCTATTCTGTCTTGGGTAATTTTTCTTAATATTGTTACATATCCCTCCATAACAGAAGAAAAGTACCTCTTATAAAACTTTCAGTAGCAAATGGGCACTATATCTCTCTAATATATGGTGCTGTTAAATTATTATCACATTATTGCAGCAACAGCGAGATGTGCCAAGGATGATGGACTGCCAACTGGCTTCCACAAACAAGACTCATGCATTTACACTCTGAGAGAAGCTAGGCTAGCCTGGCAGAGACTTTTCACCTAGTTGGCAGGGACACAAGTCATGCCCATAGCTTATATCTGCTTGTGGTATTATTTAGAGAGTGCACAATATTCTCATTCTCTTTCCTTATGTTCATTCTTGTTACAGGAGATTAGGACCTACGAGGTATATTCACATGTGTGTTATTTGAGTATTCACCAAGTCTCTTCTATTAGCCAAATCTGATAACTAAGTCAAGGTTTGTTAGGGTGAGGTTCGGTTAACAGAATAGAGTTTGCTTGCTTCCCCCCCGACACACACATTATAGACCATTGTTTTTTATACTGATTAAGAATGTGAGTGACTAAATAATCTTTCCAGAATTGCTCCAGAAGGTTGTATCTGCCAAATGTGTATTGAAACTTCAGCCTGGACAAATGCAGGTTTAGATAGATAGATAGATGATAGATAGATAGATAGATAGATAGATAGATAGATAGATAGATAGATACATACATACATACATACACAGATAGATACATAGATAGATACATAGATATATGATAGATGTACTATGTATATATCTACTATATATGATATATAGATCTACTATAGTATATATACTTTAATTTAAGCTGTTGCTTCCTTTATAGCCTCCTCTTTCCCTCTCTTCCCTCCCACTCTTCACTTGAGCCTCCCCCTTGTGTTGCAGTTCCTGCATCCATTCATAACTACATATTCTATTCTCCAATCATATATAGATCTATCTGCACCACCCCAGTCCCCAGCTCTCTACCTAATCACATAGAAAATGTTCTCATTAAATCACTGCTGGGCCCATTAGCTCTAACTTCTTATTAGATAACTCTTACATATTAATTAAACCATTTCTATTAATCTGTGTATCACCACATGGTCATGACATACCAGGAAACTTTCAGCATGACTATCTCCAGAGGAGGGTCCATGGCATCTTCCTGACTTCTCCCTTCTTTCTCCTAGCATTCAGTTCTGTCTTCCCTACCTACCTAAGTTCTTCCCTATCAACAGTCCAAGTCAGTTTCTTTATTCATTAACCAATAAGAGTAATACATAGAAGGACCTCCCACACCAGTTTAGATTATTATGTGCTAAGGGGAATATCTTTTCTGGTTCTGTCTATTTGGTGTTAGGTATGCTACTTGTACCTTGAAAGACTTATCTTTCTTCAGATTAGAAGAAATTTTCTTCTATAATTTTGTTAAAATGTTTTCTGTGCATTTGACCTGTGTTTCTTCTCTCTCCTCTCTTCCTATTACTTTTAAATTTTGATCTTTTCATAGTGTCCCAGAGTTTATGGATGTTTTGTGTCAGAAATTTTTAGATTTAACATTTTCATTGACCAGGCTATAATTTTTTTTCTATTGGATCCTCAGTGCCTGAGGTTCTCTTTTTCATATCTTTCATTCTCTTGGTGAAACTTGTTTCTGAGGTTCCAGTTTATGTTACTAAAATTTTCGTTTCCAGATTTCCCTCAGTTTAGATTTTCATTATTGATTCTTCTTCCACTTTCAGGACTTGAACTGTTTTTTTCATTTCTTTCCACTATGTGTCTGTGTTTCATAGATCCTTTAAGGGTTTTTTAATTTCCTCTTTATCGCATTCATAAGGCTATTTCAAGGTCTTTGCCTTGTGCTTCAGCTATGCTGCAATGGTCAGGTCTGCTGTGGCAGGTTTGCTGGGCTGTAATTGTCCTATCTATTATCCACTGTCTTTATGCTGATACCTAAACATCCTGATCTGGGAAGGTTGTAATTCTAGGTACTGATGTCTGGCCTTGCCTCTGTTGGGTGGATATATTTCTGTCTACCTCTCTGTTGTTAGAAGAATGTTGTGGCTGTGTGTTGCCTGTCAGGAAATTATTCTAGGATGCTGGTAAATGTGCCCACTGAGGCTTCCAGGTAAACTACATTTCTAGGTATCGGGAGCTAAGAATGGAGATGGACTAAGAAGTTGAGGGTTTGAGGATCCACATTAGACAGGAAAGCAGGATGTTTCACTAGCATCTGCTTAGTTCCCTCAGATTTGGTGCAGAGAGTGAGTCAGGAGAGGACATAACAGGTATACCCTGCTACAGAGTTGGGGGTAAGAATGAGAAATTAGATATGGAGGATAAAAGAGGGAGTGAAAATCCAAAACCTGCCTACCTGCTTCACTAGCCTAATTGCTTCTCAGGCAGCCTTAGCTGGCCAGTTCCCAGAGAACATCTGCTGGAGTTGGTGGCTGGGATAACAGAATGAGTGGAGAGGAAAATTAAAGGAACTGATCTATATGGTCAGCTGGAGATGGGAGCAGAGAGGAAGAGGAGGCCAAGCATGTAGACTGTTAAACCTCTGGGGATGAGACTTGGAGACTGGACTTGGAGGAACAAAAGGATAAGTAAAGATCCGCAGTCATCTTACCTGCTTCCCTGGCTGGAGTGGAATCTAGGAATTAATTCTAGAACAATTTTCCAAGATGCATATACAGATTTAGAAGGAAGGTAAGGTTTGGTACTAAATGAGAAGGAGATTTGCTTTAATAGAAATTTCCATGATCAGGCAGAAGTTACAAAATGATGGGAGGAAGGGATAGACAGGTGTTTTCTTAATGCCCCTGATTTTAAACATTGACAAACGATACCTTGAAACTGACTTTTTGTTATAACAACAGGAATATGTTGAGAGTCATATCAATATCTTTAAATGTTGGGCTAGGGATGCCTTTCCAAGTTTGTTTGAGAATGGTTAGAGTGTAACCCGGCCTTGATTGACTCCCCTATGTGTATTCTTCATAACCTTGACCTTTAGGTGGATATAACTATGTATATTTCCTCACAAAGCAATAACACAAGACAGTGATATTTTCTTTGTGTGAAAATATGTATGTAAGACCGGATTTGAGACAGTAAAGTAGATACTACCACAAGAATTTGGAATCAAAAAGATCAGTTCAGCACTATTTGCTAAAGGGATAACAGATATCAATAATTCACAGTTAATTAAGTAATCCAGGAGGATTTTTATGAGCTGATGATACAAAGCTATTGAACATCATCAAATCTATACCTGAGGCTAAACCCAGCAAAGCTGCCATATTGAGAAATGCTGAGAATGGTAGAGCTAGCCTTCCCCAGGGCAAAGCACACCAACTGGTTACATACTACTCCATAGTCAGCACTGAACACATTCAGACAAGTTAAAATAATTCTAACCAAGTATGTTCTATATATGTATTTATTAATACATAAAATATGCATGCACATATATGTGGTATGCAATAAAATTAATGAAAAAGATGCCATGAATTTGAAAGAGACCAAGAAAGGGTATTGTGGGTGGGCCTGGAGGGAGGAAAGGGAAAGGAGAATTTAAATAACTATATTAAACATTCTTAAGGATAAGACGAGGGAATGGGAAAACGGAGTGCTATGCATACAGATTAAAGAAATTTGTATCTGGTGGTAAAGCAATAAAAGTAATTAGACAATATCAACATATGATGTTTGGGCAAACTGCAAATGCAATAGTTTCTGAGTGTTATGTGCTTCTATCTATGTTATAAAAGGTAATTGACCTCCGATAAGTCACATTAATGCTGTTTTTCAGTTCTTAGCTCTTAATGAATGAAAATCTGTGTTAGATATTTCACAGAGGAAGGGAGATATATAACAATAGCAAATATTTGGGAATATAGGGAGGCTTAAAGTTTTGGAAATATTTGGAAGGCTGACGATTTACTATTATGAGGGTATTTATGAATTATCTTTTTACTACTACCTAACAAATAACCACGATCACAACTATACAGTCAGTGCTCTCATTGAATCAGTTCAGAAACTCAGGAATCTGGAAAGAGCAGAGCTAAGTTGTCCAAGGGTCTCATAAAGTGTCAAGAGACTTTGTAAACTTTGAACCCGGCATGGGGCTAACAGAATCGAAGAAGAATGATTCACGTGGCTATATTCTAGTTTCCTCCATTTTTATAGTTATTGACTAAAAATCTCAATTCTTCAGTGCAAGGTCCTTTCCAAAAGGCCAAAGGGATAAGAGAAGCCATGATGGAAGAACAGAAGCTCAAGTTCTATGTATATGCATGTGACTACAAATCTTTCTTGACACATTCACACAGAACAAGTGTGCTATGATGGGGAAGAAAGCATAGGAGTGGTTCAACTGAAAGAGGTGCCAGTCACAAAATCATTTTGAGGCTGCCTATCACAAAAACTAACTATGTTAAAAAGGAAACAAAACGCAAATGACGGTGTGTCTAAATTGCCATATTCCAAGCAAGCAGTTGTCTGCTTTCTCGGCTTCCTTACACTTGAATTTTATATGAACATTGTCTTTGGTAGGGTTACTTTGTTGTGAGGAAACACCATGACCAAGGTGACTCTTACGAAAGAAAACCCTTAACTGGACACTTGCTTATGGATTCAGAGAGAATACATCATCATCATGGCGGGAAGCCTGGAGGCAGGCAAGAATGCATGATGCTGGAGAAATAGCTGAAAACTTTACATCTTGATTTAAATTTAGGTTAATTATTAGTAAGTATAACTTGTAAACGTCAAAAATAAGCCCTTCAATTTCATTAGTTATATTAAGTATATTTCAAAGTTCTCAACATATTACTAGTACTATGACCTTGTAGAACAGCACCATTACTGCACATTTTACTGACTAATCCTGGTATGGATATACCTCACTTGACTTTTCGTCAGAACCATGTGATGAGAATATAGACTAGATATCATGGTTCTCCCAGATCTAAATATAGACAACTCTGTGGCATTTAATGCTTAATTAAATTTGAAAGGTCACAATGAAAATTATAATTGGTTGTTCCACATCCTTTGCAAAGATAAACATAACTGCCTAATTAAATATCAGAGAACAATTAATTAATTAGGCCAGTGTTGTAGAGAAATACCTCCTGAGTCACAGAGTTCTTCTTCCTACCATGATTTTTTGGGGTAGAGTTTGGCTGGGAAATTTTAGTGACATAAATGAGACAAAGCACTACATTTTCCTGAGCAAAACTTTCATGACAGGAACATGGATTTTTAGAAGAAGCAACTGTTTGAGGCCCTGATGTTCTCTTTCTTTCTCTCTCTCTCTCTCTTTCTTTCTTACTTTTTTTCATCCTTTATCTACCAACATCACTAAGCACTCTTTCTAAAACACTAACTTGAGGCCATCACTGCCTTTCTTTTCTTGTTTTTGTTTTTGTTTTGTTTTGGTTTGCTTTTGGTTTTGGTTTTGTTTGTGGTTGGTTTGTTTTGTTGTTGTTGCAGCTGCTGTTGTTTGAAACAGGGTCTTTTTACATAGTCCTTAATATTGTGGGACTCACTATGCAGACCAGGCTGGACTGAAACTCAGAGATTGGCTTGCCTCTGTCTCTGAGTGCTGAGATTAAAGTTGTACAGTATCAGGCCTGGCCGATCATCAGCTTTTGACAAAGAACTGAGTTCCTGATAAATTCCAGCTCTTTTACGCTTTCTACTAAGACCTACCTAGCATGGAATCTCCCCATGTCTTTGCACTGGTCTTCTGATATACTTGCAAAATTAGCATCCTTGTCTTGCCTCCTTTTTCTAAGCCAAAAATGTCATTTCTTACATTTAAGACTTTGCATATAGCCTTTTATATCTCTCTTTTCAAGTGTCTGTATAAACGTTAAGTCTAAAATATGATCCCTATGTAAACTTTTTGGGCAAAGTAAATAGGCTACAATTTTTTAAGACCTGTAGCACATATTCCAATAAAGCTCCATAGTACTTTCTAATTTGTTTCAAAATATCCATAGTCTTGGCCTATCAGCCTCCCAGTGTCGTCCATGGATACATTAACAGTAGTTTATATACCAGCACTAAAGTTCAGTTTGGATGGCTGAATGGGCAGATAGACTAATGATAGACAGATGTCTTTAGAAATATTTAGGCTGTTTTTTTTCTGAATTCTTCAATAGTACTGCAGCACACAGCACACAGACAAGGGTCCTGTCTACATTTTATCTCTGAAATATATTCCTAGAAATTAAGGGTCAAAGGCAAGCTACTACACGAAATGATTTTAGAAGAAGCCATTCTTGCTAAGTCAATTGCAGGAAGGCACTGAAGTTGCACAGCATGATCTCGAACCTTTCACCATGTAACTGCTATGTTATATTGCAAGTTGGCACCTACTACATTGGTTTCAGTGTGTTATGTTTAAAAAACCACTTACTGCTTACCACTAACAAGAACCTCATGAGCGAGATATTTTATGCCCATTTTTACAAATAAAAATTAGATGTACATAGAGATTGAATATTTTATGTATGGTCATCTTAAACAACCAACAAACACCCGCAAAGTCAATTTTTGGAAAATCAAGAACTACAAAATGCACCATAAAAAAAAAAAAAAAACCATAGGGTAAGGATACCTCTTCAAAGAGGAGGGGAGATCAACAACGAATCTGCAAAAATTCATGGTGGAAAAAAAAAAAAACACTTTGAGGAAATCCCCTTCTGAGACTTTCCCAAATACTGCATTGGAGAGAATGTGAGTGAGACTCTAGGACCCAGAGTGAAGTTGTAAATCTGAGGCTTGTGTCAGGCCATTAAATTATAGTGTCAGAAATAAGAATCTAAAGCCCGTCAGTGGTATAAATAACTGAAAAGAGATTACAGTCTAAAACGGGCTGCATACATATTAACCAAGTGCTGTGTATTCCTCCTGGGAAGATATATGATGCTAAACCTAATAGCTCCATCTTGCTTCCCGGCTCTTGAGTAGAAATTTAAAGCCTCAGCATTTTGAAAGGGAACAAAAAGACCAGGGGAATCATGAATTCCTGTAATACGAGAATGTACTAATGAGTTCTAAAATATGAATGAAGAGATGCTTCTTAGAAATACCCTGGATTCAAAATTACTCATAAGTAATATTTATTAACTTAAATAAACAAAACAATCCTATAGCTCTCAGATATCTCCACCTGGGCCTTTTGAAAGAAACTCTTCTTCTGTAGCCCAGGCTGGCCTCAAACTATGTAGCCCAGAGTATCTTTGAACTTGAAGTAATCTTCCTATGTCTGTGTGTTAAGTAATGGGATTACAGATGTAACCTGGCATGACCAGCCATATCTTTTATTTTAAGTTCTTCATCTTTCATATATGTATTTCTAATCACTACTTATGTTTTTATTGTCTTGTTTCTTTCCAAGGAGGGAATGGGAGCTCTAATGTCAGCAACTATCTGAGATTAGATTAAAATGATAGAACTACTTGCGAAGGCGTGCAGAAAAATTAGCAAGGAGCTATTATATATAACCAAAATCTTCTGTATAAAGCTCGTAGTATCCAACTATATGAACAGATGGGCAAGGAAAGGAAGCAGTGCTTCTGGATGCTGTGGCCTTGAGAAATGCAGTCACAGGTAGAGAAATGCAGCTGCTTTCTTTCCCTGTGAAGTTACTACCATCTGGTGCCAGACAATTATACGAGCACACCTCTTCTCTCAACTTCTGAGTTTTTCATTTTCTTGCTCCCAAACTGAAGTAAGTAGAAGTCTTTGAATGGCAAATAATAATTCTGAAGATGCAGATTTATTTACAATTCTGCCCACTCATTCTTTTATATAAATAGTACACAAATATAGACCACAGGAGTGCGTGGAATGTCTTGTCAGTCAATGTATCAATGGCAGGGCTATTCTGGAATTAGAATTCCAGATAAATTGAGCCAACATCAATGTTCTCCCAATGAATTTAACAATTAAATATTTTTATAAAATTATAAAATAAAATAAAAGTGTGTACTAATGTGATGTAGAGAGAAGCTTTTAGAACCTCTGAAAAATAAAAAAAAAAAAACTACTACTGTTGACTAATAAAAAGTCACCAAAGTCTTTGAGGCTCTGTGCCCCAAGAAAAATAATGAAGAGAAAAAGTAAAAGAAAATAACAAAAAATACGGATACATTTTAACAAATGTTGTGAAATTAAATATCCACTCATAATCAAAGCAAATAAGATATGACCTCAAAGAAAACCTGTAAAGTTAATAAATATTAGTCAAAGAAAAATGTGATGGATACACTTAGAAAAATATTCTAATTCACTAACACTAGATGCTTTAATGCACTATTGAAAAATATTTTCATCATAATGTGAGAATGATAAGTTAACTAAAAGTAGCATGTAAATGGCACTCTACTGTCCTTATAACTGTCAGATTAAGTTCACAAAGTAGTAACCCTATGAGTGATTTAAAATTCTGCAGAACATAGTCATTGTTAGCTAATTGAGAATTTGGAATTTTAAAAAAGGTCTATTAAAAATTAGCACCCAAGTAGCACCCTGAGTATCTTCACTAAAGCTAACAGCTCACTTTTTTTTATTGATATTGGTGACCATATTAAATCAAAATTCAGATCCATCACTGCTGACAATTTAATCCTCTCTCTATCTCTCTCTCTCATATATGTGTGTATTTGTATGTTTATGCCATGCGTATTTCTTATATTTCATATACATGATAAATAATCTAAACTAGGAAATGAGAATGTTAAGTATGCAAGGTAGGAGACCATTTGTTTACTTGAACTTTGTAATATATTTAAACTAGTCGATTTATGTATTTTATATCCTGGCCACAGTTTCCTCTTCTTCCTCTCTTCCCAGTCCTGCCCCTGACCCCCATCTGTTTCCATCCCCCAGTCCACTCTTCCTCCATTTCTGTTCAGGAAAGGACAGATCTCCCATGGATATCAACTAAACATGGCATATTAAGTTCCAGGAAGAGTAAGCACCTCCCCACGCATTAAGGGGCAACCCAGTACAAGGAATAGGGTTCCAAAAGATAGTAGAAGAGTCAGAGACAGTCCCTGTTCTCACTGTTAGGGGTCCCACAAGAAGACAAAGCTACATAACTGAAACGTGTATGCAGAGAGCCTAAGTCAGTGCCATGCAGGCTCACTGGCTGTTGGCTCAGTCTCTGTGAACACCTATGAGCCAAGGTTAGTTGATTCTGAGTTTTCTTGTGGTGTCCTTGATCTTTCTGGTTCCTTCAATATTCTTTCACCCTCTAGCAGGATTTTCCAAGCTCCACCTAATGTTTGGCTGTGGTTCTGCATCTGTTTCCATTGGCTGCTGGATGACGCTTCTCTGATGAAAATTGGTCTAGGCACCAATCTAAGAGTGTAGGGGGATATCATTGGGCATCATTATATTGACATTCTTTTCTCCAGTCACGTTTGGTTATATCCTAGGTATCTGTGTCATGCATTCTGTGGGTCCTGGTCCTCCAGACAGTATCAGGGGTGGGCTTACTCTCCCGGCATGGGTTTTAAGCTAGACCAGTCATTGGTTGGGCACTCCCTCAATCTCTAGTTCACTCTTAGCCCAGCACATCCATAGCAGGAGAGACTGTGGGTAGAAGGTTATGTGACTTGGTTGATTTCCCACACCCTCCACTTGAAGTATCGCCTGCTTACAGGAGATGGTCAGTTCAGGCTATGCATCGGCTCTTGTTAGGTATCTTAGCTGACGTCATTCTTATAGATTATTGGATTTTTTACCAGGTTTTTACCAGACCCTGAAATGCATTCAGTAGTCTCTTTCAGTACTCTCCTCCTCTCCCTCCACAACCTGATCTTCTCTTATATTCCCATTACCTGCAATCCACTCACAAAATCTCTTCTATTTCTCCTTCCCAGGGAGATCTGGGTGCCCCCTGTTAACACCTCCATGTTAACGAGTGTCTCCAGGTCTGTGAATTATTACCTAGTTATATTTAACTTTACAGAGAATATCCACATATGAGTGAGTACATACCACGTTTGGCTTTCTGGATCTGAATTACCTCAGGATGACTTTTTTCGAGTCCCATTTGTTTGCCTGAAATTTCATTATTCTGTTTTTATGAAATAAAAATCACATATTTATTTTAATGACTATTTCCCTAAACAGATCAAATTAGGCATTAGACATTTTCATGGAGACTCTTTTATAAGCAGAGAGAATCCTGGGTATGATTACCAAATGGTTTTTGAAGAACACATTGTCAAATAATCAGAATATTATATGCCATTGTTTCTAACAGATGAGTAATAATTCATTCTGTAAATGCACCACATTTTCTTTATCCGTTATTTAGGTGAGGGACGTCTAGGTTTTTTCCAGGTTCTGGGTATTACGAATAAAGCAGCTCATGGTACCATTGTACAGTACTGGGCTTTCCCCATCAGTTCACTCAGGACATGTAACTCACTAGTTCTTTCTTCTGAGCTCAATATGCCTTCTTCCTAGTGCATAAACCCTAACCATAATTTCTGGAGTCCCTTACTCTTAGAGAACACAATAACAATTTGTAGCAATAAGCATCTCAAATTTTCATTTATACTCCCATATTCTGAACTTGATTTCATCCACCTGGATATATTTCCAAAGTTGAAACTATATACCACTCACCATTCTGCAAACTTTAAGATGTATTCAAAGAAGTTTCCTATTACTGCCAATCCAGGAGATGGAATGTCCAGGCATGGGTACTCAGCCTGGGTCCTATGTTCATTTTCCCTAATTGTGTGTGTTCTCTGCTCAGAGGGGCTACAGAGAACAAAATCTGGAGATGGATTGGTTCTGTGGGCTTCTGAGCCTCTCTGAATACAAGTGATCTTGTCAATAATGATACATTCTTTAGCCTTTGGTTGTTATATTTGTTTTATATATTATACACATGCATAAACACACATATATGTACAATACACATATCTATTTTGTAATGGAATTGTACTTCTAAAGGACAGCTAGCCACATAGCTGTGCACATTTATTTATTGTCCCCAAGTGGTTGGCATCATTTTGCATTAAGTTTCTAATTGTTATTAATTACTTTGACATTTCTAGGAAGAACATTAATCTTAGCACAGTCATTTTGTGTTTCTAAAGGAGCATCATTTGCTTCTCATCAGAGGAAGTTTCTTCCTTCAGGGTTATTCATAAATGTGTCATCTATTGTAAATCACCACTATGGAAATGAAATCCAACATCTGGATGAACATTGGTAAGGTCAAAGATGTCAGGGCCAATTTCAGCCCCCTAATGTTTAGATCAATCACTCTGCTCCCATGCAGCACTACTGAGCGCTGGTAGAGGGAGAAATAAAACTTTCAAATATGGAGAAATGAACAGGTAATTGTGTCATTGATGGTGATTATGTTGATGATGATTATCGGTGAAATATATTTCCTCTTATTATGTGCCTTGCAATTGATTAGTGTTTTGCATATATGTGTGTATGTATGTATATATAATGTGTTCATGTATATATAATGTGCATATGCATATGTATATACTTTAAAATATAACAGTGGTGAATATTATTAATGATTTTATTCTATAGATGAAGTAATTGTGTCAAAAGTAATTTTTTTATTACTGATCAAGTCATAAGTGAAAGGACCAGCATTTTGCAGAGACTGTTGTTGAGAACAAACTGATTTAACTAAGAATAATACATGGTCGCTACTACTAAAAATTATGCTTGGAGATATATGTTAGTGTTCTTAATTTTTTTCATCTAAATAAGTTATATGGGTGGCATCCTCTTGTATTGTCTGCATGGTGAGGAATAGATAAGATGAAGCCCTGTTCTCAGAGCAATGACATCATGATACTTGTGCTAATAGTACCTATTATTTTAATCAGGCTAATAAAAACACACATAATACATAGAATAGTGAGAAAATTTCAGAGGGGGTGTAGCTTGTACACCAGCGGAAAGGTTTGTGTTTGATCACCCACAATGATCAGAAAACGGAGTGTACCATTGTATGTGCAAGGAAGTATATAAAAATAAACATGCTGACCTGCACAGAAGGAATCTGGTAGGGAAAAGAACACAGGCTTTAGGCTATTTTCAGAAGGGAAGCTTAATATTTCCTAGGAGAGATGTGATGTGTCCTGAAAGGAAAAATAGCATCTTAATGAAGGCCAAATGTGACATGAGGGCTACTGCAGAAAATTCAGGGAGAAACATTAGGATGAATTGTGCCATGAGTATAGGTGAAATAGGCACAGCAGGAGCCTGGAAGAAATGTAGTAATATTGGTTGACTGCCTGTGTGTGAAACTTCAGGGTTAGAAAGGGGTAAAACACTGCCTGAGATTTGGTGTCTGATTGGTGAGCTCTGTACAAAGAACATAGTCCTTGGTATTCAAACTGTCTGCACATGTATTTAAATTGGGTTGTTTTAATGTTTTAGAATTACTAACACTGAGTACTTGGAATTCACAATTATTCACGTATTTTATTGTATTTATTTTCTTCCTTACAATAGTCATACAAAGCTGATGTTACTAGTTTTTGAAATGTATATATTCTTCATTTAATATAATCGTATCTATTCATGTTTTAGAGATTTAAGAAAATTGAATAGTATTGAGGTTTCTTAAAAAGCATACAAGAGTAAAGCCTAGATTTAGGCGCCATTACATAATTTATATCCCAGTATTCTGTCTATGGCTCATTGGTACGTCTCAAAAGTGCAGTATTTTTGAGTGAAAGGATTCTCTCTGGGTTAGAGTTGACGTGGGGAACTATGCACAAGAATGAAATAGAGTGCCATAACTTATGTGTCTCCTAAATTTAAATTTCTTCAAAGTGTGATTGACAAAATTTTAATAATAATCCCTGTATTTATTTATTACTTCACAATTAAAATGTGACTTATACTTGTTACCTCAAATTATTTTTGTAGCATCCCAGAAAGGTGAGTAAAAGGCGTACTAATATCAATATTTCATTGTTAATGAGAACAGGTTGTCTAACAGCTAACAAATGACCTCCAAAATCACACATTCTGACTGCTGAGCTACAGCCGCTCCCAGAATCATGTCCCTCAAATATTTGCAAATAAAAAGAATAATTCAGCCTACTATAAAATAGCTACAATTTTGAATACTATCAGAAAACATGAATATGTTTAAGAAAAGCATTTTAATAGGCAGAAGTAGAAGACATGATTAATGATATTTTTCTTTCTATATTGCAGCAACCAGAAATTTACATAAGGCCAGACATTACTCTGTCCTTGGAACCAGACACCCTTCTTTATACAGCTAGCCCAAAGAGATCTTAAAAGAAAATCTCTCCTCGTGGCGTTGCTCCACTGCCTCAGTTTTCAATAACCCTCACAAGACTCCTCACTAAAAGACCTGGACTCATGGGGACACAGAAAGGAACACCCTATCCTTGACTCCTATAGGGAAAGAGAAAATGACACAGTTATGAGATCACTATGAAATATTTGTTTTTAAAAAGCAGAACAAAACATCAAAACTAAAATCAAACCAAAAACCAAACAAAACAGGATGCCCATGACTCCAATGATTGGGTTCTGAAGAAAACATTTTATATTCTACTTCTAGGGCTAAGAAAGTGATGTGGAATGGGGGTAGCAAAAGATGTAAAAGCAACACATAATGAGAAGGACTGCAAGATGCCACTTCCTAGGACTTACCACAGGGCAGGGAACCCTGACTGCTCTTTGGACTGGAGAGGGAGGGGGAAAGGAGTGGGGGGAGGGGGAGAAGGGTGGGAGGAGGGGGTGTAGGGGGGGAGGAGGGGGAGGGAAATGGGAGGCTGGGAGGAGGTGGAAACTTGTTTTTTTTTTTCTCATTTTCTCAATAAAAAAAAAGATTTAAAAAAAAAAAAGATGCCACTTCCTAGTCATGATCCAGCCATCACTGGGATGAACTCACAGAAGCAACAGTCACTCATGGGTACTGGGCCTGACGAGACCGTGATGATTTGGGAAGTGTCTAAGGGTGCTCTAGCATTTACTACTGAGAGAGTGGTTAGTAGCTGATCCTAGGAGACTGGAAATTTTTATCTTCAGTTGTATGCATACCAGTGAGTCCACCATGTTGCAATGGATAAGTTAAAATCATGGTTGCACAGACAGATGGCTCTGGATAAACTCAAACTCAGGCCATCAGAAAGCAAAACAAAAAGCCATGAAATGTAGGAAAGAGGGTGGTGTAAGCGTAGACGGCAAACAAAAAGAGTTAAGGATGAATAATCATATGTAAAATATACATATATGGGATTATCAAAGAACAAAATTAACCAATTAAAATAATCATGCTATTCCTTTTCACTTTCTGTGTGTAAATGACTTGGAGAAATTTCTACCTCTAAACAAGATAAAGAAACAAGTTTAGATTTCTATCTCTTCTTAAAAATTTAAGACACTAAGCATATACAAGGGGAAATCCCAAATTACAAGAGCCAAGAACAAATGAGATGACAGGTTTCAAAGCTTTGAGATAGTTTTAAATTTTACAATAATGGAGGAGAACTCAGAGTCCAGCAGATCACTTAAATTGGGGTGATGGGAATGAGACATCAACTCCAGGCCAGGGTATGGAAGGAAAGGAAGCTGAACATAGAGAAAAGCGGGTGATATCAAAGTTAAGTGCCTGAGTACCTTTCCCTTGAAAACTGATACATCCACGGGTATGAGAAAACTTCAGGAAGCAGGGCTGGAATCACCCAATGGATGGAGAGAAGTGTCTGACAGAGAGCAAGGAATAGTGTCAAATCCGACTAGTCACGTAAGGAAAATTTAAGTTTCACAGAGCAAAGGAGCAGAATGCAAAAGGCAGAGGGCTCAGTGGTAGGGAATAGCTAGCTGTAAAAACTTCATCATTCTATACAGAGCCTATGCTGAGCTATGATTATTTACAATATGAAACTCCATTATAGAACAAATCTAAGTAATATTTATGTGACATTCAAATGTTTGACATTCAATTAAAAAATAGTCAATCATGCAAGGAAGAAGGAAAATAAAATCCTATGTAAGTAATTAAATCAACCAATACAGACAGTTATTGGAATTCAGAGACAAGAGTAGTCAGAGTTTTAAAATTGTATCATGTTTAAAAGTTATGAAGCATGAATGATTCAAGTAAATAAAACAGAATAGTTTAAAGATTTTTTTTCGCTTTCTCATTCCCTCTGTTTCTCTGCCACTGTCTGTCTCCTGGTCTGTCTTGCTCTCTTTCTCTGTCTCTCTCATGAATGTGTGTACATAGAGGCCATGCGAAGGTGTGGGATCCATTGGAGCTGGAGCTGGGCTCCTGAGCTGCCACAAATGGGTGACAGCTGTTGTCATCTGCAAATAAATAAATAAATACAAATTGCACTTTACCACTGAGCCATCTCTTTGTCTCTTAAAACTGAACTTCTAGTTATAAAAAATATAATGTCTAAGATGGAAAATTCAGTGGACAGAGTTAATTAAAGATTAAATATTGCCTATAGTAGGAAGCCACTTGTTCATTACCAGCTTCCCAGAGCTGAAATAATCACACAGAAATCTGTATTAATTGCAATACTGTTTGGCCAATAACTCTAGCATATTTCTAGCAAATTCTTGCATGCTAAATTAACACATTCCTATTATTTTACATTTTACCATGAGGCTTGTAGGGAGCTTGCCAGGTACCACCTGGCAGCTCGCATCTTTCTCCTCTGGCAGCTACATGGTGTCTCTCTGACTTTGCCAACTCTCTCCTCCTCTATCTGCTTGGAACTTCTGCCTTGCCTTATTCTGCTAAGCCACTGGCTGAAACAGCTGTTTTAACTAACCAATGAAAGCAAAACGCAGACAGAAGGACTTCTCATACCAATTGCCAATTAATATGATTTGTGAACTTGAAGATTTAGTAGTAAAACTATTCAATAGGTATGAGAGAGCAGAAAAGACACGTGGAAGCAAATGATAGGGTATTATTAACTGTGAGGGAACACAAAATAGCCCAGTATATTCAGAAGTAGTGTATCTGAAAAGTGCATGAAGAAATATTTCAGCACACTATGGCCCAAAATTATAAACATGGACACATGCAAATTTCAGTGAAATTCTTTACTTGAGAAGCATAAAGAAAATGGTCATGGGCTGGTCAGAGGGCTCACTTTTCATTGGCTGGTCAGTTGGCATTTGTCATCGAACGTGAGTGCATGAGTTTTGTTCCCAGTGCCATATACTAAAAAGAGAAAACCTTCCAATGGTAGTTGTCGATGATATCCACATATGTGCACATACACACACACACACACACACACACACAAGCACACACATATGCACAGATAAACAAGTACAATTTTAAAAGAGGAAAAGAAAAATTAATACCAAGTTACATCATAAATAAATTTTTCTGAGTCAATAATTAAAAAAATATCAAAGCACATAGAAAAACCGAGAGTGGATTAAGTTCACAAGAACCTATATAAGGGTGACAACATGTTTTTGCCACAAGCAATGTGAAAGGACACATTTATCAGGTACCACAGAAAGGGAGAAAAATGCAAGTAGCGATACTAGATATATATATACTCACCAACACTCAGGTTTCAAAATGAAGATTTAATAATGTTTAGTTAGATATGTATAAAAGAAAATAAGTTATCACTCACATAAATTCAATGATAAAAAAAGTATACTAACTAACCTTTACGTTGAAAGATAGTGATATCAGTGGGAAATATGAAACCAAATAAATTCCAGTGCACACTGCTAATGGTACATGCATAGGTCAGCTGATAGTGTTTAGTTTTAGTTAAATCTTTAATGGCTAAACGAGGTGTAGAAAGGCAGCAGGAATTTTAACCAGATGAAAAACTATAATATATGACTCTAACAAAGGACAAGATTTGAAAATTCAAAGAATATTATTGAAATATTTTTCTGCAAAGCAATATAAATTCAAATAAAGATAGTTTTTAATAAGGTATAGTTTGCCATTGTAAACTCTCAATAACGGCTACTTTAATGGTTATTAAAGTAATAAATATGCCAACATATTCAACTTCAATTTCCCTTGAATTTGCATCCAAGTTGCAAAGTGCATGAAGAACTAATAGAATTGTAAATGGTACAGAAAAACCCACCCATGTAGAGAAGCATTACATATGCTTCCCTCTATAAGCACAAACTTCAGGAAGGATTTTAACACCTGCTTTAATGTCAGAGTTATGGAAGGTCACTAAAGACCTAAAACACAAGACATTCCATATTATGTACTAACCTGGCCAATTTCAAGATTGATTTTAATCAATAAATGTATGTCCCCTATTAGCTACATTATTATTTAAGAATTAATGGCACAAAATACATATAATGCAATTATAATAGTAAGCAAAGAGTAGAACATGTTTAATAAACTTAACATAATTGATATTAATAGAACTTCAGAACAAAATGGATCATTTTCCCAGAGTACATCCTTTCCTGAACAAGTAGACACTTGCCTACATAGCCAACTTATTGTCAAAACCTTTCAGCAGTGGTGAAATATATTTTATACTGAATGTGATGGTTTGACATGTAAAATATTTCACACATTAGATTTTCATAAAACTATTAAAGTGAACTTCATTATCTCCCACTCCATACTAAAGGAAACTGGCGTAGGCTAGATTTCCATCTGAGTTTGTGCTCCATTTCCATCCCTCACCTTTCAATCTGCCTTCTTTCATAGTCCTTCAGCCTCCGGCCTTTCCAATGTTACTTCCATGATCCCTGAACGTTAGCAACGCTCTTCCTCTTCTCCCTTTTTTAATTGGATGAATTAGCTTCTGAAACACTGAAGAACAGCAAGGTTTCTACTTGATTTCTGCCTGTTATCACTGCAGGTAACAATGCCCAGGGCTGGTGCAGTCAGAGGTAATGAGCTCAGCCTCTGAGCTCACGTAGAAAAAGGGTCACATCCCTGTCTTGTATCTTTCAACCTGTACGATATGAAGGAAATTATTTACTCACTTTGCACCCCAACTTTCTCATCAGGAAAACAAGGACCACTATAGCATTTCTACAACAAATAAGACATCAATAAATTATAAAGAATATATAATGTGAAGTAAGGCTTCTTTGCTCTTTGAGTGTATAGGTCCTTAATTTTCAAGAAGGTAAAAACTCCAAATTGTTGCTATTCCTAGTTGATTTGGGGATTGAATTTGATAATGTCTTGATATGAGCCCGGTAATGTTCCTCCCTTGTTAAGTTTTTACACTTCTATTTGTATAGAACATACAATTAGATTTAATTATTCTAGAGCTGAAAGACATCCTAAAGATCATTTCATTTCAAAGCTCTCTTTCTTCGATGGTAGAATACTGAAGGCAAGAGAGGAAACTCAGTAAATTGAAACTTAGGATGAGTTCCTATGACTCCTATTCCACTGAACTTCTGTGCCGTGAACTGTGGCTTGACATTGCGTAGAGATTTCTTCCTGCCGTGGCAGGTCCCCTGTCCAATCTGATTTTGCAGAAAGCTGCTAATGACTCCCAGGCTTGCTGCATTAGGGTGACTTACAGCAGGAAGGCGCTTCTGTCTTTCCTGATGCACTTTCCCAGTCAAACTGCTCAGAATAATGAGGTCTAAGTGAAGCCCTGAGTTTTTCTTCAATCACTGTACCGTTTTATTTATGCCTTTGTCTGAGGTGCCTTCTGTCAATAGGAATCAAGCTGAGAACCATCCTTTCCAAGCAGTCCCGCCAAGCTTTGCATTTTTAACAACAGCAGTTCACCAGACATTGAACAGATCTCTGATTGGGCCGACTAAATTGCTGGAAATGAGTGGAAGTGTGCCCCATTTTGACAAAATCAGCCATTGTGCTCACAGCAGGAGAAGAGTGAATTCCACTCGCATATGGAACCCAACTGGGTAGACAATGGGATAGGACACCATAAGACTGGGGCTTCCCTTATTAGAGATGCACAGGGAGCTCCACCTCTGCACAGTCCACAGGAAGCACATATTCTTCTTCTAATGTCTTTCTAGAAGTTCATTGTCACTCTTAAGATTAGAAAGAAGAGGCACCCAATTGATCCTGAGCAAATATGACCATAAGGACTTGAGAGAAAGGTCAGAGATCTACCTTGTGCTGAGGCTGACTTGGGAACTTGGATATCATGATCTCTTTTAATCCTCAAAAATACTCTTAAGACATGATTTTGTATAACAACCTACCAAAAGGCAGAAAAGACTGAAACTATATCTCATGAATGGAAAGCTAAATATATATTTGTCAGCAAATATTTATTAGCAAGAATAGGAGGAAAATAGTTAAATACCCTGAAAAACAAAACCAGTCAAATTTCTGTGCCAAGAGATATTTCCAAAGACCATGGAAGACCTCTCTAGGTGGAGATCCCCAATACAAAGAGAGAATGTTAAAGTCTAGATTGATTATTGATACTTTGATTTCACTTATATGAAAAAGATCTCAATAATTCCTTTTATAGTATGTGATTGTTTGCTTTAGTGGAAATAGATGGAGACTTTAGCAAATGTCTTACAAAACCTGCATACAAAAGTTTGTGCTACCACTGCCCCGGACACATGTGAATAAGGCTTGCTAGTCACGTGACATCTGAAACACAAAGGAGCCAAGGAGCCTGATATCTGACTGAATGTGTGACTGCTAAGCTTGAGTAAGGCTATTCTTGGTTATCTAGACCCCACCTGGGGGCGAACTGGTTTAAAACTTATCAACAAGTCCAGAAGAGAAAGACCAACCGGCTCAGACCAAATGAATGTCCCAGATTTCCTGTTCAGGTACAGTTGTCTGAGTGGAAGCTGTCAGAAGCCAGTACATTTCAATGTGCACATGATACATCAAATCTTGAAAAGCACAAAATAGTCACATCCCAGTAGATATTCCCTACCCAACATGGGCTGCACTCTGCCATGTCTTAAGAGCAAATGGCACTCCTGGATTGTCTGTCATCTGTGCCTAATACATAATCCTTTGTTTGGAATGATCAGTATTGTGGAGATTTACCCTACAGGCTCTGAGAACAGAAACTGGTCCTCCAATATGAACACCAGCATTTATTTAATAAATAAATCAGTAAGAAGTTATTTGCATATGTGGGGAAATTTCTTCAACCATAATAGAAGAATTAATATGTTGCTTGTGCTATATTTTAAATTTTAGTACAACTAAAAGTCTTAGTGGGCAATTGCTATTTCCTCAAAAACAATAAAATTTAAAGTGCGTTGTTGTAGGAGGCTGTTCAATTGTTTCCCGGCTGCCCAGACTCCTGAAACAACCACACAGAAACTGTATTATTTAAATCACTGCTTGGCCAATCACTTAAGCATATTTCTTGTTAGCTCTTATAATTTAAATTAACCTATTTCTATTAATTTGTATATGGTCATGTGGCTCTGGCTTACTGGCAAGGTCCCAACACACTCCAATGGAGGAATCTATCTCTGGCGGCAGATACATGGTTTCTCCCTGACTCTGCCTACTCTCTCTCTCTATATATATCTTTCAGCCTGACTTTACTTTGCTAAGCCATTTGCCAAAAGCAGCTTTATTCATTAACCAGTAAAAGCACAACATAGACAGGACTTCTCACAGCATTTCCCCTTTTCTATTTAAATAAAAGGAAGGTTTTAACTTCAACATAGTAAAATTATATATAACAAAAGAGGTATCAAGCAACAATTGCAGTTAGAATATGTATATCTGCTTTATCCTTTGTCATAACTAAGGAAAACTATAACTATTCATTTTTCACTCCATCAAAGACTCCGGAAGGATATAATATTAAATAAGTAGACAGGAAGTGCATTGTCGGCAACTTCCAAAACTCCAGAATTGATAGAGACATCTCACTGCCTGGACAGTCACCCAAAGATTTTCTGTAACATTGTGAGCACCCATCTTCAGCCTACTGGCCCATAGTATCTGGCAGACTTTTCCATGAAGCATGAAATTTCAATGACAATTTCACCTACATTGGCAGTTTTATCAAACACTTTCTTCTGTAATTTAGAGAATGTCTAGCAGAATCATTCAAGAAGCAGGAACCCAGAAAGACTATCTCACTTTCTTTAGGCTGCTTTGGCAGTCATTTCTCTGTGGGTCTTGAAAGTCCATTCAAGCAGTTCAGGAGAGAATAGTTTCTTGCCCAGATGGCTAGCAAACTCCATGAGGAGCCTCTTCGATGCCCATCATCCTCTTGAAGTAGATTGGTGCTGGTAGGAGCAGATGTGTTTCACAGTCATGAAAAGTCCTTAATTCTTAAAACATTTTAAATGCCATATTCTATAGTCTTTGAAAAATCTGAAGAATATCTATCTGAAATATATCTCTGTACATCGAGAAAACCTAACATGACTAAAAATTTGACTATTATAGATGACTCTCTATTAACCTGTATTTCTTAATTATACATTTGTAAATGAGCTGCATGAACACAATACCTTAATCAAGACATGTGTGCACATGAATTCATATCCAACCAAATAATACATTTTGCTCTTCGTACTAACTTGAATAATTCAGAACTGAATAATAAAACTGAAGTCCTAAGGTTTTCATAAAAGATCAGAGGGAAGACTATCTAAGATGTCTAGTTAGATACTTTCAACAAATGCCATAAGCACTGAGTATTTATTCAAGTCTGTGTAAAAATCCAGCAAACAGAAGGAATATTGAGAAAGCACTATGAAAACTTTATTTTAGCGATAAAGCTCTTTAAGAGCATTGAGACAAGGTTTCTTGGTGGTGTGTGTCAGAGAGGTAGTGGGAATGACTACTGTCATAGCAACCATAAATTAGCAATAAGAAAAAGGGATGTAAATATCTTTGGTTCTCTTGATGCTCCAGGTCTATAGTTTTATCCTGTGTTATTTCAAGATTTTGATTTACTAATCAGCTCAAAGTAATGGCTGGTATTGCACAGGAATGCTTGTTACTCATCTTCATATGTTCTGTTTAAGCAGTTCAGTTCACTCTTGTTTCATTGTGGTAACATACTGTTGCAGTATTTACATGGAATATTACTCAGAAGCCCTTTCCATCAATTACAGAACATTCTATATTAATTAAGACTACAAACTTCAAAAGAAAAGTAACAGTTTCTGAAAGATAAGTACTAGAATATTGGAGATGGAAGGTTATTGAACATTCTATGAGAATTTTTCAGCCAAAGGAGAAAAATAAAGAACATGTTACTATGTAAAGTTTACAGAGATGCAAATTTAATGCTTTGCAGTGTAGAATCCTTGTCAGTCTTTGTTAGATTCGAATATCGGACAAACATTGATGTTAATCATACTTTTTCAGTCATCAATCATTGCTTTTCTAGTATTTACTCGGAGTTTGGTTAAGAGAAGGAGGAGGAGGAGGAGGAGGAGGAGGAGGAGGAGGAGGAGGACAAGAAGAACAAAAACAAAAAGAACATGAAGAAGAACAAGAATATGAAGAACAAGAATGAGAACAAGAACAAAAAGAAGGTAAGAATCAACTAAATAAGAATAAAACAAACAAACAACAATTAACCCCCCCAAATTAACAAAATCCCCCTAACTTCTATTTTTAATTTTGTTTTGTCATTTTTCAATGTATCACATAATCCAGTAGCCAAGAAAAGGAATTACCTGAGAAGTAGATTATTGATAGTGCTTGTCCAGCATGCATTGCATCCTAAGTTTAATACCAACCATGGCACAAAGCACAAGGGGTTTTCCTAAGTTGAAATGTTTAAAGCAATATGCTTATATGAAACTTCTTCATCCTCTTGCGGTACAGATGATCAAATCAGGCCCTTGAGCATGATAGGCAGGCACTGAGTCACTGATGTGTACCTTCAATCTGAGAAAACTCCCTGACAAGCACTTCACACCATCCATCAATGTCTTATCCTTTCCTACAGTACTATGGAGGGTTCTTCTTAGCCACACTTTCATAGAATGTTAGGTTCTAGAATTATTATCATTTAGTGAGGGCAAGCTACAGAATTAACAAGTTAGACAACTTTACTAAATTCATGCACCTGACAAAGTGTTTGAAACGAGACAGTGTGATGGTTTGGATAGTACATTTCCCCATGAACCCATTATAATTACTTCTGTAATCATTTTTGTTTTTTTGATATGTTATTGCACTTTCACAATTTACTCCTTCCTTTATTACCTCAAGCCCTTCCCATGTACCCCTCTGCTTTCAAGCTCTTCTATCCTGTGACTATAGTGGGAATTCTATAACAACTGGTGATACCCAGTTGTTCTGTGTGTGGATAAAAATGAAATGGAGTTTTCATGGCTTTCTCTAAAGGATGCAATTAATCAAAAAACAAACCTAACCTTTATTGACTAGGATTTAGCATATGAAATATACTCGATATATTCAGTTAGAAAAATGATCAATATTCTATCCAAATGAGTGATGACAGCATTTGCCAAAATGATTTTGCCAAGTGGAATTTTAGGCTAAAATGTTAGGATGTATCAAATCAGAATATACTCCTGTCCTTAGTAATGTGATCAAATTACCTCAAATAGTTTGTGTTCTCTTCTCCAAAGCACATTAAATTAGGGACAAATCATGAAAATATGTCAAAGATGGATAAAACAAGGGGGTGGCTACAAAGAGAGTCTAGAGTGGAAAGTGTAGACCATAGCTTACTTTAAGAAAAATGTTCTTGTGGTCATTTTGCCCTCAGTACGGTGATATGCTGTGTTCAGATTAGGGTATACAGGTAGAGAGGGCAATGGGTGCATGGCTCGCCAAGAAATATTTGAAGTGGTAAGTACTGCAAAAGTCAGCATGCATTTCAAGTACTGTGTGGACACACAGAGGAACTGACTTTGCAAGAGTCAGGCTGTGCGATGAGGTGATATTTTAATGTTTCCTGTTTTCAGCACAGCTTCTGAATCAGCCTTCTGGCTTCAAAGTTGTTTCCTAAAGGCTTTCGATCCTTTCAGCTTTTCACCATGCCACTAACTTCTGGGTTCTAAAATCTGGAAATACTATTTCCCTGCTTCCTTACCTTTTCTCTCAGCTCACACCTCTTCTATCTGCTTTTCTCAATGTACAGTTATCTTCATTTCTAGTACGTAATACGTGAACTATACTTGTCAATCAATTTGACAACTATACTTAGATTTTTTTTTCCTTTTCCTTTGGATTTTCTTTCAACTAATAGTATTCTATATTTTAATATTTGTCATTTTTTACATTATCTAATTCATTATTAAGTTATTTGAAATAGCTCATAAGAACCACAAAACCACCATTAATGCCATTTCCTGAAGGTTTGAGTTCGTAACATGGCTGCCAATGATTTTATGTTTTGTTTTTGTTTTTTTTGTTTTTTTTTGTTTTTTTTTTTTTTTTTTTGCCAAGGAAGGCACAACTTTTTTGGTTCCTTGGTCCCCAGAGGTAGTAGCCTCCTTCTCAGCCTTAGTACCTCAGAACCCTGGTGTCATTGGTCTCGGACACCACTTTGCCATCCACGACCTTGCGGGTGGTTGTCCTCTGGATGGTTTGCATGGAGTTACTGGAGTCCAGGGCATCGCTGAGACTGAAGTCTTCGCCATCCTCCAGCAAGCGACGGTTGGTGGCAATCTCAGACTCAAGCTTGACCTTGATGTTCAGCAGGTCTTCGTATTCCTGGGTCTGGCGCTGCCCCTCTGCTGGGGTTTGTGCCAGCTCTGACTCCAGGTGCAGAAGGATCCCGTTGAGCTGCTCCATCTGCATGTTGTATCAGGCCTCCACATTCCTAAGGCTGTTCTCCAAGCTGATTTTCTGATTTTTCATGGCATCTAGGTCAATCTCCAAGGCCTGGAAGGTGCGCCTCAGGTCTGTGAGTGTGGTCTGAGCATCTCTGATTTACGTAGACTGGGTAGTGACCACTGTGGTGCTCTCCTCAATCTTCAGGGTCCCCAGAGAGGGTCAGTCAAGACCTGCCTTCCTTGGCAGCCTCCCCCTCACACCCTGGCAACCAGCCTTTCCTCTTGCATACCTGCTGGGACCAGTACTTGTCTAGTTCCTCACGGTTCTTCTGAGCCAGCTCCTCATACTGGGCCCGGATATCAGCCATGATCTTGCTGAGGTCCTGGGATTTGGGGGCATCCACTTCCACGGTCAATCCAGAACTGGCAATATGGGCTTCCGGTCCTTTGACTTCCTCCTCATGGTTCTTCTTCATGAACAGCAGTTCCTCCTTGAGGGCTTCGATATCTGTCTCCAGATGCAGCCTCGTGATGTTGGTGTCATCCACAACCTTTCGGAGTCCATGGGTGTCACTCTCCACACACTGGCGCATGGTCAGTTCTGTCTCATATTTGACTCTGAAGTCATCAGCAGCAAGACGAGCATTGTCAATCTGCAGGACGATGCGGGCATTGTCCACAGAATTCGCAAAGATCTGAGCCCTCAGGTCCTCGATGGTCTTGAAATAGTGGCCCCAATCCTTGACGCCCTGGGACCCCTTCTCCAGATGTTCCCGGATTTTGCTCTCCAATCTCCTGTTCTCAGTCTCCAGGCTCTTCACCCTGTCCAGGTAGCTGGCCAGGCGGTCATTCAGGTCTTGCATGGTCTCCTTCTCGGTTTGGATGCCACCCATCCCAACTAGACCTGCAGACCCCATGGAGCCACCCCAGACGCTTGAGGAGCGGGCCACGGAGATCCGGGAATGGGAGCCCCCAGCACCTGCATAGACGCTGGCCGCGCTGCTGGCAGGCCGGACCCTCTGGCTGGGCATCCACACAGATCCCAGGGACCTGTAGTTGGTGGAAAACGTGGTGGAGCGGGTGGTGAAGCTCCTCTTGTCTGGAGAGGAGAGCGAAGCGAGAGACCGGGACAGGGGTTCCGACAGCCGTAGAGAGTGGCTGCCCTCGACCTGTTATATCGGCTGCCAATGATTTTCTCGCTTTTTTTGTTTGATCGGTTTGACTGTTTTATTATGGCCAGCAGCAACACAGACCAAACTCCTTCACCCTGCCCCAGTGTGGACTTGCTGCTTAATCGCCCTCCTCACAGCTTCTCTTTGCCTCCACTACAAGGCGTTTCCCTGTTTTCCTTAGTTCCTGCAGTCTTTCTTATAAAAATATGAGACAAATTCCCATTTTATAGGGTTGTATCAAACAATGCCTGGTATTAGAGAGCTTGGCAAAACCATGTGTAGTCTTTGTGCCCAATAGAGCAAGACCTGTGTCCTCACACACTAGCTTGAGTGATTAACACAAGCGAGCGTTTAGCTTTCTTTTGGGAATGTCTCACAGTTGAATGATAGTCTATCTCATCTTATTCTTCCTTTCAGATAGATAGATAGATAGATAGATAGATAGATAGATAGATAGATAGATATAGATAGATATAGTCTGCATGTGTGTGTATGTCTAATTTATTTTGTGTTTTAGTCAGAGTTTCTCTGTATTTCCTTGGCCACTATAGAACTCATTGTGTAGACTAGCCTGGCCTTGAACTCAGAGATAGATCTGCTTGCCTCTGCCTCTCAAATACTGTGATTAAAGGCAGGTGCCACCATGCCAGGCTTTTTTTTTTCTCTTTCCCCTTTTTCTTTTTTTTAAAGTGATGATATATATGAGAGTACTTCTTTCATAGAAATTTTCTCTCATCTTCCCAGTTGTCTATAATTTCTTCTTCAAATTATACTGCTATCTCAAAAATCAAAGAAAAATACTAGCAAACAACAACAACAAAGCATTTGAAGGGCTACAGAAATAGTTTGGTGGTAAAGAGTGCTTACTGGTCTTCCACTGGCCCTGTGTTTGGCTCCCAGCCCCGATATGGGGTGGTTCACAACTACCAGTGAAGTCCAGCTCCAGGGAGATCTGCTGCTCCTGGCTCCACACACATATGGATTCAGATGCACATTGGCACATTTTCACATTGGCCCAGGATAAAACTCAACTTAAACGGAAGAATAAAGCAGATAAAGGGAACCAAGATGGTGAAGGATTGAGTTTCATACAACTTATAGTCACAGGGAAAAAGTTCAAGAATCTGGGATGGAATAAAGATTGTGGCTGTCAAACATTAGCAGAGCTCAGGGAATCCTGCGGAAGGGTTGAAGGATTGAAGGAGCCAGAGAAGAAAACCCTCAGAACTAACTAACCTGGCTTATAGGAGCTCACAGAGAATCAACCAACAACCAGGGAGCCTGCGTGAGATTGACCTAGGACCTCTGCATATATGAAACTGTTGTATTGCTTATTCTTCTTGTGAGACGCCTAACAGTGGGAGCAGGGGCTGTCTCTGACTCTTTTGCTGAATTTGGGGACCATACTCCTCATATTGGGTTGCCTTGTCCAGCTTTAATATGAGGAGAGGTAATTAATTGTAATGCAACTTGATCAGCTATGTTTTGTGGATATTCATGGGAGGTCTGCACTTTTTGAATAGAAATAAAAGAGGCATTCGTGGGGGTGGGGCAGAAGAAAGGTAGAGTGTCTGGGAGGAGAGGAGAAAGGGGTGTGGTTGGGTTTTAAAATTAATTAATGGATGGATGGATGGGTGGGTGGATGGGTGGGTGGACGGCTGGGTGGGTGGCTGGGCAGATAGATAGATAGATAGATAGATAGATAGATAGATAGATAGATAACTGGGTAAGAGTTAGTCTTTGTAAATGACAAGTAATACATAGATCTACTTAATGGTGAAACCAATGACCACAGTGGCATGCCAAGTTCAAGCGGAGTTCATACAATGCTTGAGCCACAGCATAATTTTATTAACTGACACCTTCTCACCCTTTGTAACACGTACAAGCTACATCAAGATAATGAAGTTGAAGAAATGAGAAATATATATAGTTCTGTATGAGCATAAGAAATACAGTATGTTTAGAAAAGATAAGAAAAGGCAAATAGTTTGCAATCATCCTCAAGTTTGAAGTTTGAAGGACTAGCAAATAGTGCATACATCTGTAAATAGTGCAGGTTATTTTATGAAATGAAAATTGAGAAGGTTAAATATATTATCATGAAAAAACATGAAAATAAAAAGAATTTCAGTGCAGGGTAGAGTGTAAGGGTATTAAACCTACCCATGAACATTAGATAAATTCTGAAAGGCAAAAATACTGGAAAGTTATGATTGATCAGTCACCTGCAAAACAACTATTTAACATCAAAGAGGCTGTCAACAACCAGATGTTGTGTCCTACATTCATTTTCTTCAATAATAATAAAACTTCCTTAACCTTTCTCTCATTTTATCACCTTTATACACATGCACAAATGTGTTATGACCTTGTGCCAGACAGAATATAATTCAGAGAAAAGCATAGTACTAAGAAATATGTATCTAAATATCATGTTATAAAGCTGAGGCGCACCAGTACATTCTGGAAATCCTAGCACAGTTTCATATTTCTTTGTTTTCTAAATATTCTTACATACTTTGTTTTATTTCAATTTTCTTTCATCTTTTCCCAATTCAGATAATATCTAACATTGTTATTTTTCCAAGAATAAATGAAACATAAATATATGTTTATTTCTACATATGTGTGTATCCACACATGTAGCTATATTCTAATTCTTGCCATCTCTTTCTGTGCCACAAGATTTCTGATTATGAAAGGTAATCTTTCTCTCTGTTTTCCTTGATGCTAGCTGGGAGTCAGATGTTCTGACATTGTTTTAGTTGACTATGCAGGGGAGACTATAGGGGGTATGCAAATAATGATCTCCCCAACTTCCTCAGTTCTGCTTCCTGTAGTGTTTACACTGTCTCCGAAAACACGGAATTTTCTTGTGACTGTCAAACTGAAGTGCTGAGACTTTGCACTGTTTGTACTGCCCGCCTGTACTACGTGACAACACAGTACTTCTCCTGTATTGCGGTGCCTACACTACAGGACCATTCGTGAGCCGGGCAAGGGCCTGGAGATTTAAACACACAAAGACACACAGACAGAGACAGACGTCATCCTTGAAACAGGAATGCCCCAAGATTTCTCCCTTTATTGTATTCAGAGGCAGCTTATATAGGGATAGCCACACCCCAGCCAAACACACCAGAAACCATTCCCCTGCCATCAGGAACTCCTGAGGGTCTCGTGCTCAGACCAGCTGTAGGCAGTCAGATCAGGAGAAAACAAGCTGTTTACAATAAATCCAGGATCTGGAGGTTCACAGGTCCTAACACTGTTTGTGTAACATACACAATCATTTAGATGCTGTGTCAATTCTGGGACAAATCATCCCCTATCAGATATGCTTTTATTGGCCCCATGACATGAGAATATGCATTACAAATGGTTCTTTATGACAGCAGTAAATGTGTGTCTTTTCCCAGATGCCGGAATCTTCTCAAGATTGGTAGTAGAGACATTCACAGCCAGAGGTGTTTGTCATTTTGCACTTTGATTTAAAGTCAATTGTTACAGTGTGCTAGGTCATCGTAATTTTGCCATCCACATGATATAGTAAAAATTAAGCAATTCTCTATGACAGCAAACTGATCTATTGCCAAATACTAGCCATCACCTGAGCTCTCCAACCCATCAAGTGATATTGGACACCTGTTTGTGTTGACATGTAAGTCAAAACAACACACACAAAAATATAAAATATTTCTGAAGGAGAAATCTCACACCTCAAATTGTATTCACACTGTTACTGTAATTCAAACTCTTGACATGAGATCTGTTGTTTCTAGTTTTTAAAAACACAATAGGCATATCGTTGCAAAGAAGTCTCACACAACTTATCTGCATTGGATAGCAAACTTTATACCTCTTGCATATACAACGTGAAGTTTCTATACTCTCACAAGCAATCAGCATTCTGTAATGTTCTAGCAGTTTACTTGTATTTACACATTCATTATTCAACAAAAATGTAATATTTTCCTTCTGTAGCTGGATTGCTTCATGTTTCACAATGTCCTCATGGTTCAGGAGTGATATCAAATATAATACTATTTCCTTTGGTGTAAAAACTGAGTAATTTTCCATTGTGTGTGAATGTGTGTGTGAGTGCGTGTACGTGTGTGTGTTTGTGTGATTTTTTGCTTAATTCTCTGTTGTGGATAGGAATATGTTATTTCCATATACAATGTATTTCAATGTCCTCTTGAATTCCATATATTAGCCATGGAAGGATTGTTATATCAATATATATTATAATTATTGGCCTGTCATGTCTTTTATTTTTGCCTATTGGAGTTAGTGTTATGCTCACTGTAAAAGAATACAGATGAGTTTGTTCCTAAATGCTTCCAGAAGAATGAAAGAAAGTTGTAACTATTTTTCAAATGTTTGATAGGATCAATTCCAAAGTGAAGTGATCTGATCCCAGGTTTTGGCAAGAGAGGACCTGGCTAGTCATAAAATGAGGATAATACATAAATACAACCTTCTCTGTATGCATAATTATACCCATACATATATGAAAATTGGATTTACCACTCCATACTGGACAATCAGTTAAGAAGGATCCTCCCTGGAGAAAACCATTTTGTTTACTCTAAGAATATATATATATATATATATACATATATATATGTATGTATTTTTGTATATGTATGTATATGTATGTGTGTATGATATATATTCATAAGAGATCGTGTATTTGAGAGAGAGAAAGAGAGGTTCATTGAAAGGAATAGAGGGAGACAAAAAACAAGGCAGAGTATAGCCAGGCTGGAAGAGATATATAGAGAGAGTAGGTAGAGTGAAGGAAATGCCATGTAGCTGCCAAAGCAGAAGGACATGCCATAATCTTACCAGTAGGCCACAGCCTTGTGGAGATACACAGATTGATAGAAATGGGTTGATTTAATATATGAGTTACCTAACAAGAAGCCTGAGTGAATTGGCCAAACAGTGTTGTAATTAATATAGTTTCTGTGTCATTATTTTATTCAGGGAAGCCAGGAAATGAAAGAATAGTCTCTGGTTACACATCACAGTGAAAAGTTTTTATCTGATATTTTCTTAGACATTGTTTTTCCTTTGATCCTCAGCCTTGGTTCATCAAGTTACTTTCATGGTATAATGCATTTTAAATTGTTACGTCTTTGATTGCACTTAACCAAGTAACTTAATTTTTAATTCATTTCTATATTTACTGAATATCCTGATTTCTTTGTTCGGATTAAAAAACAAACAGAAAACAAAAACTATTCATGCTTAGTGATATTTTACAATACTATATGTCATACATATAGAAGGTAGACATACAGAGTTTGAGAGCTCACTTGACATTAAGAGTCCTCTGAGAATTTACAGAAGTCCCAGGTTCAGTCCTAGCATCCACATGGTGACTACAAAGATGGCTTCCTTGGGCACTGGGTATACTTGCTATGCATTGCGCTTACATACAAGTAGCCAAAACAGAAACAGATAAATATTTAAGGAGGACGAGGTAGGCATACATATAAATATTATTTTATGATTATGATAGTGAAATATCTGAATATGATATATTATACAAAGGCTCAAATATTTTATGTTGTCTTCACTGATTTGTCCCCTGCCTGTAGAACAAAGCCCAAGAGACAAAGTATTTCAAGGAACATTGTTTAAATAATATGCATATTTTTATATTGCTGCATCTTTTTTCTGGCTTACCATATTTGAGAACATTCATGAGAAATCTTCAGTATTTAGACATTGTAAGAATATCTACTTGTTTTATATAGGGCAGTAGTTGCACTCTGGAGATAGAGGCAGGAGAACTCTGAGTTCTAATCCCAAAACTGTGAGAGAGGAGACAAGAGAACTTTGAGTTCAAGGCCAGTCTAGCCTACAGAGTGAGTTCCAGGACAGCCAGTACTATACAGAGAAACTCTTGTCTCCAAAGACAAAAAACAAAAACAAATGATACAAAAGAAAAAAAGGAAAACCAACAAACAAAAAAAACAGAAACAGAAAAAGAAAGTGTGTTATTTTATCTCCTTAAATATTCACTTCTGCCCACGAGTATTCACCTTTGAGAGTTACTAGAAAACAAGGCCTCCTGGATAAGGCGAGACCAATGCACGCGTGAACACACAGCAGTGAAGACAACCTGATCATTACTTCCACAAGAAAAGAAACCTGGAGTAGGAACTAAACTACTTAAGAAGAAAAGGCAGCTAAACAGAAGAAAGGGATAGGGGAGGGGAGTTATAAGCAAGCAAGAAATTGTCACAAAAAATAATTGAATACTGTGTACCATGTAAAAAAGTGATTCACTTGTGGGCTTAACAGATCGCAAGGGTGTATTTTCCCAGTGTGTTTGAAAGACTCCTCTTTTACATATCAAATTCATGTGAAGCCATTCCTGTGCTTTCTCGTTAATTGTTGTGTATATTTTGCACCCTAAACTAATTATTTCTGAATTCTTCAGTGTTTTAGCTGCTATTGTTTTAGAAGGACCCATATGGATTGTGTCCTTTCTCTGTTCTTTGTTTCTTAAGAAGTGGTTTATCCCTTCTTCCCACATTAATTTATTAATTTTATACATAGACACTATGACGTTTTAGGCATTTCATGGGTTGTAAAAATCCCAAATCTGAAGAAAAAGGCAGGCCGAAATAATTTATTTTAATAAATAAAAACAAGTGTTTATCTTCACTTATTTTGGTTTTTATAGTGACCTACATTATCTGTTATTTAAGTTTGCAGTAAGATCCTGTTCTTCTTTTTTTTTTTAAATTTATTTATTTATTAAGGATTTCTGCCTCGTCCCCACAACCGCTTCCCATTTCCCTCCCCCTCCCCCGATCAAGTCCCCCCCCCCTCATCTGCTCGAAGAGCAATCAGGGTTCCCTGACCTGTGGGAAGTCCAAGGACTGCCCACCTCTATCCAGGTCTCCTAAGGTGAGCATTCAAACTGCCTAGGCTCCCACAAAGCCAGTACGTGCAGTAGGATCAAAAACCCACTGCAATTGTTCTTGAATTCTCAGTATTCCTCATTGTCCGCTATGTTCAGCTAGTCCGGATTTATCCCATGCTTTTTCAGACGTAGGCCAGCTGGCCTTGGTGAGATCCCAATAGAACATCCCCATTGTCTTAGTGTGTGGGTGCACCCCTCGTGGTCCTGAGTTCCTTGCTCGTGCTCCGTCTCCTTCTGCTCCTGATTTGGACCTTGAGATTTCTGTCCGGTGCTCCCATGTGGGTCTCTGTCTCTGTCTCCTTTCATTGCCTGATGAAGGTTAATATTCCTGAGGATGCCTATGTGTTTGTCTTTGGATTCACCTTATTTAGCTTCTCTAGGAACATGAATTATAGGCTCAATGTCCTTTATTTATGGCTAGAAACCAAATATGAGTGAGTACATCCCATGTTCCTCTTTTTGGGTCTGGCTTACCTCACTCAGGATAGTGTTTTCTATTTCCATCCATTTGTATGCAAAATTCAAGAAGTCCTTGTTTTGTACTGCTGAGTAATACTCTAATATGTATATATTCCATACTTTCTTCATCCATTCTTCCGTTGAAGGGCATCTAGGTTGTTTCCAGGTTCTGGCTATTACAAACAATGCTGCCATGAACATAGTTGAGCATATACTTTTGTTGTATTATAGGGCCTCTCTTGGGTATATTCCCAAGAGTGGTATTGCTGGATCCAGGGGTAGGTTGATCCCAAATTTCCTGAGAAACCGAAACACTGCTTTCCAGAGTGGTTGCACAAGTTTGCATTCCCACCAGCAATGGGTGAGTGTACCCCTTTCTCCACAACCTCTCCAGCAAAGGCTATCATTGGTGTTTTTATTTTAGCCATTCTGACACGTGTAAGGTGGTATCTTAAAGTTGTCTTGATTTGCATTTCCCTGATCGCTAAGGAAGTTGAGCATGACCTTAAGTGTAAGTCTTTGAAGAAAGAAATTGAAGAAGACACCAGAAAATGGAAAGACCTCCCTTGCTCTTGGATTGGGAGGACCAACATAGTAAAAATGGCAATTCTACCAAAAGCAATCTATAGATTCAATGCAATCCCCATCAAAATCCCAACAAAATTCTTCACAGATCTGGAGAATACAATAATCAACTTTATATGGAAAAACAAAAAACCCAGGATAGCCAAAACAATCTTATACAATAAAGGTTTGTCTGGAGGCATTACCATCCCTGACTTCAAACTCTATTACAGAGCTACAGTATTGAAAACAGCTTGGTATTGGCATAAAAACAGAGAAGTCGACCAATGGAATCGAATAGAAGACCCTGACATTAACCCACAAACCTATGAACACCTGATCTTCGATAAAGGAGCTAAAAGTATACAATGGAAAAAAGAGAGCATCTTCAACAAATGGTGCTGGCAAAACTGGATGTCAATCTGTAGAAGAATGAAAATAGATCCATATCTATCACCATGCACAAAACTCAAATCCAAATGGATTAAAGACCTCAATATCAGTCCGAACACACTGAACCTGATAGAAGAGAAAGTGGGAAGTACTCTACAGCACATGGGCACAGGAGACCACTTCCTATGTATAACCCCAGCGGCACAGACACTAAGGGCATCATTGAATAAATGGGACTTCCTGAGGCTGAGAAGCTTCTGTAAAGCAAAGGACACTGTCACTAAGACAAAAAGACAACCCACTGACTGGGAGAAGATCTTCACCAACCCTGCAACTGACAAAGGTTTGATCTCCAAAATATATAAAGAACTCAAGAAACTAGACCGTAAAAGGCTAATCAACCCAATTATAAAATGGGGCACTGATCTGAACAGAGAATTCTCAACAGAAGAACTTCAAATGATCCTGTTCTTCTTAAATGAGCTATATTTCCGCATATCACATTTTGGTGTTCCTGTACGAACTGCATCAACACCACATACATTTAGTGCACATAGCTACCATATATAATAGTCACTGGTTTTTACATACATTTGCTAAGTGAATTGTTTCTTGCTCCACATCCTGTGTACATTTAATTTGTACATTTGGTCCCCCGCAATGGCTCCAATGGAGAGAATCTCAGATGCATTGGTAAGCAGAAACAGTGTTCAGGAGCAGCTCCGTCTTCTCTCAGGCTCAGAAGCCATCTTTGCTGTAGGTGCATAGTATTCAAGTTTTATGAGAACGAGGAAGCCCTTTCTACTTGTTCTAGAAGAAAGCTTAAATGAACTTTTGCTATCTGAAAATGCTTTTATCAGAATCGATGAACATCATGACTTTTAAAGTTGATTGATGTGGGTGGATCTAATCACTACATATTCTAAAATTAAAGTCACTGTGATGGCCACAGTAAGCTCATCTAGTTCCTGGGTTGTCGCCTATTTTATACATCACTGGGTTTAGCTGGATATTATATGTCTTGGGGTGTATAGAAACTTATTTATGAAGGGCATATTCCTCTCACTTCCCTCCTTTATAGTACCCTGGATGAGATGATGTTACTTATTAAGACTATTTTAGTTTAATGATTCATTTAATTTTTTCTTTGTTATTTATTGGTTTATAGGGCATGCACATGTCACTTGTCACAACTGTGAGGTGACGGAAAACTTGTGGAAGTCAGGGCTCACCTCTCGTCTCCCACCAAGTGATATTCAAGGACTGAACTCAGATTTTTAGGCTTGGCAGCAGTGTCTTTATTGCCTGAGCCTTTTTGCTTGTCCAGCTTCATAGTTTTAATTTTACAGAGTCATTTTTCTTGTTTTCTACAAGGAATTTATATGATCTGGTAACAATCTATTTCTGTAATGTTTACCTAATTATTACTTTTAACAACTTGGTGTGAATTTTCTCTGAGGCACAGATTTGACCTCTGAATTAACCTATACTTCTCGCAAGATTCCCCTTAAGTCCAAAGCAGTTTCTACAAACCACACATTCATAATAAGTGAGGAAGTAAAAGGAGCATAGCAATAAAATGACTCCAGTTGACATTCTGTTCGACCCATAGATCAGAGTCTTGCTGAGCGAACATCAGGAGAGAATCTTCCTGCAGCAGAATAGAACAAATAGAAAGACCGGAAACAGGGCAGAGCATAAGAGACCTTGAAACAGTCCTATTTAGGATGTCTTCATCAAACCCCTCCTCTCTGAAAATATTTCTGTATACTCTATATATTTCCTTCAGACATTGATTTATAATTGAGTACTACTTCATTTAATAACTTGTTGAAATTTTTCTAGCTTGGACCTTAGGGAATTAAGTTGACTCCTGGGTTCCTCTTTTTATTACTATCTTTAATGTCCATTTTTGTGAATATTTTTATTTGATTAATTTTCTTTTTAATAGGCATGCATATATATATATATAATTTGTGTACTCATGTGTTTATGAGTATAGTTATGTGTGCATGCAGATACATAGATTCCACAGGTGGAAACATACTGTCTTTCCTAATCATTTTCCACCTTATTTTAAAACACAAGGTCTCTCAGTAAACCTGCATCTCATCAATTCTGTTAGACAAGCTGGCTAGTAAACCCCAGTCATCTATCATAGATTTTAAGTGGGTTCTGTGCTTGTGTGACTAGCTGGTGCTAGGAAAGCTATCTCCTCAGATCCACATTTCAACATTTTTCTGAGTTATTGCATTGCAGGATGTTTAGGCTCATCTCATAATGCCCTGCCCCAGGCATAGACTCAGATACTAATCCAAGCAATTCTTCTTTCTAACTTAATTATACTGAAATTATCTTCATGTCCTATTCATTGTTTGTTATATAAGATTCTCAGATTGCCATTGCTTCTGGGTCTTCCGAACATCAGGAAAATATACACATGTTTTAAGTAATGAATATATATTTCTTTATGCAACTTCTATTTCTACTACATCAAAGTAAGCAAGAGTTCATAGTGGTGTATCTAACTGCAGCCCATTCCTATGGCGTCACTATGCCCTGTTCGTTTGCTTGTTAGGGATTCCCTCATGCCAGTTGTCCTAATTATGAGTACTATTATTGGTTTTGCACATCTGCTCAATTCTAGCATAAATGGTGAGTGTTATTAAAACAGTTAATCCATAACCCCATAAAGATATCTTTATCAAGTTGAATAGAGTGAAATAAGCAGCTTTTCTAGCCTTTAATTTTGTAGTTGCATGCATATATGTATATTCATATATATTTCTAAATATAACCTGCTTAGTCTGAATAATTTTACTCCTATGCATTTTCAGGGGCCACCATTAGGTATTGTAATCTCATATTTATGCAATCATGTCTTTGGTAAACAATAAGAGTTTCTTCACTTCCCTCAATAAGCATTCTATTTCATTCTTTTCTTGTCTTAAGCTTCTTGCTCACAGGATGTCCAGAATGATGCTGGACTAGAAAGAGCAAAAGAAACCTTTTCCCCGGTGTTGAAGGAAAGCATTTAAAAATCACTGCTAAGTATGATATTAAGTTGTTATGAGGTTATTGTTATTTATATTATCTAAGTAGAGAAAATTGACCTATGTTCCTTATTTATATTTTTAAAGTTTACATAAGATATATGCTCAGTCTCAGAAAATGAACTATAAGGCAAGATTCCACATCGTCTTAGGTTCTTCATGTTGTCTTATATTGGATCTTTAAGAATTTCATACATTTCTGATTATAATTAATCCTCCTTCACTCAATTCTTCCCAGAAGCAACTTCCTTTCCATCCCACCCCAAACTTTTTCCCCATCAAGGCCATGTGTGCTGCCCGAATGTCCTCAGATACGTGGCCTTCTACTGGAATACAGTGGACTTATTAGGGTCTGCATGGTGGCAGAGAATTATCAATGGTCCTTGGATAGGGAGGGATCTTCACCCTAAACTCCCCTCTTAGTACTCCTATTTGGTCTGGCTTGGGCTTGTACAGTTCTTTTACATGCTGTAGTTGCTGCTATGAGTATGTATATGCAACTTCCCGGCTATCTGCAGAAGATACTGTAGGGTCTTGCCATTAACTATCCAATTTGGCTGTTATAATCTTTCTGCCCCTCTCCTTGAGCATTGGAGGAAGGGGTTGGAATACATATTTCATTTGAGGATGTGCATTCTACAATACCTTATTTTCGGCACCTTAGCGAATTGTGACTCTTTGTCTTGATCTATGACTACTGAAAAGAGAAGTTTCTCTGATGGGGACTCAGACAAGTCCTAATCTATGGGTATAATGACACATCATTAAAATGTGGTTTAATATTCTGTCCAGATAGCAAAATAATAGTAGCAGTTCTTTCTTAGAGTCTATGGTGTCTCTAGTCATATGTCCTTGGACCAATAATGGCGTCAAGTGCTTTTATAGCCTACATATGAAACTTTCATACTCTCTCCTGCTGGGTGAACTATGCTTCCATAAAACTTTGTTTACTCCTCTGGGAGGGATGCTTCCACTCGCCCAAGGAATACCTTAGACCATATGTTTCTTCCTGCTACATATCAGCACTGCAGCTTTCTCAATGGCATTATGGAAACAGCCCTCATTCAGACATGAGATTTTCTGTATCCTGAGCACATCTAGTGATAGTGACGAGAAATGCTCTGAGTGTATGGCTTTCACTGTTTCTCCGTCTCTGTTTTGAACTCCTCTGAGCTATCTAGAATAAACTTTGCACAGATTGCCAATAAATCTACTAGAGCATCATTACCTAGAGTTCCGTGGTTCTGTTGAATCTCAAATTTAACTTCAGTTCATCAGCAGTCATCTCTGGTGGGTCACAATACTGAAATAAGACTCAAATTTAATCAGAAAGTTGATAGGTACTTCCAGGACATCTGTATCATTGTTGCTCTAGTGGGCATGTCTTGTCAAGCTGTTTGTTATTGTAGCACACTGCTCTCTTCTGGCAATTTGCATAACCTCTATGAGAGTTAGCTAGAAAAGATGAAGC
The DNA here is from genome assembly GCF_018167655.1 of Microtus oregoni. NCBI lineage: Eukaryota > Metazoa > Chordata > Mammalia > Rodentia > Cricetidae > Microtus > Microtus oregoni. The sequence goes on from NW_024543059.1 coordinate 5,725,384, forward strand.
TTCCAGTAAACACCAGCTTGCTTTCTTCAAGTTTAATGATTCATTAGTGTGGTACTTTCAGCAATAGCGTCTTACTATCAAGTTCTAGAGCAGTGGTTCTTAACCCTTCTAATGCTGTGACACTTTAATGTAGTTCTATACGTGACCTCCATTGGAGTTGTGACCATCAGGTTAATAAGCACTGTTCTAGAGGCTAACCAACTGCAAAGACATAGTGTGTCATGTTCAAGGATCTTGAAAACCTCACTGGTCAACACTTGCAAAAGAAATAATATATTCCTAAGGCTGGACTTGTCTCTTAGCCTCTGGTGTGTTGTTGGATCAGAGGAAAACTTGCATAACTGAAAATTTAATTTTTTCTTTTATTCATTTGTAATATAATGTCTTGGCCCCAAACTGTCTGCCATATGAAAGTTTTTTTTATAGTTACAGTGTATTTCTTCATAAATGATTTGTTGAGACCATGAACAAAGCAAGTAATACAATATACTATTCTTAATACTCAATAATAGTAGTTATTAAAACACATCATTTTGTTTCAAAAGCAACAGGAAAAACAAAATTTCATGACAAGTTAAAAAGGACACATACTTAAGATTTGAAAATTCTTAACAAGGGTCAATGAGACAGCTTTTTAGGTAAGGGCTCATGCCACAAAGTATTAGAACCTGAATTCAATCCACAGAACCAGCATGGTAAAAGGTAAGAACTAACATTTCAAGCTATCTTTTGCTATCCACAGACACAAACATGAACACATATAGATAAATATATGTGATAGATGTTTAGGATGATAAATATAAAACATGTTTATTTGAAAGGAGAGAAGCAATATATTTAAATTAAAATTTTATATACCAAAGGTCTCTATTCTCATTCTATGTATTTGTGTGTGAATAAAGATACACACACACATATGTATATATGTACACACACACACACACACACACACACACACACACACACACAGAATTTCTCCAGGATAAAGCAAGTGTTAGTAGAAGAAGTCTAGGGAATTCCTCATCAAATAATTTATTTTTGCCCCAAATTCAACTGAGGACATTTCTGAATAGCTTTACTATGTTATACAACTCACTAAGGACTCTTCTCTATAAGCTTACTGCACTTATTAGCTACTCCCTAGATTTGCATAGTTAGAGACATCTTATTGCTTTAAATGTTCCAGCATAATGAAACTGCCTTATTCAGTGATCTTAATATCAACTTAATATATTTCTGGCATATGCATTGATGAATACAATCTGCAGGGTTTAAAAACTGATTCTTCCCCCTGATTATGCTCTTGTAGATGATTTTAGATATATAAAGCTATTCCTTCAGATGTATCAAGATTGTATTGTCCATTTGGCTGACAAGAAATTGCATTAAATTATTTCAAAAAACTAACTTAAATGGAATATTTTGAATCTGAAGTGTTTTTTGATAAACACTCAATGATATGTGAATTAAAAAAAACTTAAACAGATTACATATAGGATTAAAAAAATGGGGCAGTCAAAATTCATCCAAGCTCTTACAAAATAATCTTAATAAAATCATCTACTTTCTTTATGATGTTTTTAATTGAAGTTCACTCTGCCAGTTAGACATCTATTTTACCTCCTTACTGGAGTGTCATGCTGATATGTTCACCCTCTTCCTCCCACCACTTGCTCACATCCAGGTACTCATCAATACTTTTCTCTCGTAACTCACGTGTGAGGAATATGTAACGTTTCAGGAAACACATAACTCAATATGTGGATTCTTAGAACATGGTTTAAAGGAAGAATCACGATTTCTGGATTTAGATGAATTGAGTTTGTGGCTCAGCACCCTTTAACTGCCGAGTAAGACATTGACCACGAGGTGCAGGCTCTACTATTTTATTGGTATTTTTGTAGACTCGTGAAATAACTTTTTTAAAATGTATGTAAGAACTTTTCACATGTAGTTTCTGTTACTTGACAGGAATTATAGCTGCAACTCTTATTGTCTATGGAGGTGAAGTCTTTAGGGAGATAATCTTTCTCTTTCCAAGTTGTGTGCCTTACCAATTATTCAGTCCCTTATTGATACTTTCAATAATGTTACTACATAGGATGTATTTTATGTAAGTGGAATAATTATATATTCATGTCATAATTTCAAACACAAGTCCTCCATTTCATCCTTCCAGAATAGCAGGCTCAAGCAGTTAATAAAGTTATACAATTTTCCTCTAAAACAAACACAGTAGGAATACTTATTAAATTGTATGAATAACTACTAAATATCTAACATGCATCTACATAGACTATAAACTGAGCATATACATGGCAATAAAGTAACGAGTCCTCAATCTAAGTATTTTTTCATAAAATCAGAAAATGGGAGATTTTAGCACTCATAGTGGTTGAGAGAAAGTCTGGTAGAAACTCAGATGAAACAGAATTTAAATTTATCAAGGCATCATGAAGTATATATTAAAGACTAAAGATAAAGCTGGAGAATATTCTAGAAAAGGATGATGTAGAGAAAATGTTTTACTGTCATTGTACAGGAAACATAAAACTGCAATAAAGCATATTTGAAAATTATAAAAGAAAAATGTTAAAATTTATGTCAGATTATCTGGTTCCCATTAGATTACAGAGATTGCTGTAACAATTTCTGGATTTGTTTATATACGGAGGGACTCCTCTATAGAGGAATGAATAGGGAAATCTCTACATCACATGACCAGAGTAAGTAAATGGAGGGCTAGAAAGGAGGAAGTTCATAAGACTCAGACTAGATGAACATGACTTGAAGTGTTGCCTGGACATTGGACAGTATGGGTGTGCACATACATGAACACATGCATATGTACATACACAGATACAGAGAGAGAGAGAGAGAGAGAGAGAGAGAGAGAGAGAGAGAGACCAAGAAAAAGAAAACCAAGATTTTAATGATGAATAATATGTATAAATTGAGTTCTCATGGGGACCTATAGATATCAGTGCACTGTAGATATATGGTTATGGTTTGGGTTGTCTCTTGCTAGGTTTAATTAGGTAGAGAGGAAATTATGGATTTTTGTTCAAAAACAAATTGTCCTTAAGATACAGCATCTGGAATGCTCTGAGACTGCTTCTGGCTTCTGTTCAGTGAACAGAATGCCTGTACTCTGCATTTGTGGGAAAGTCTCCCATCTGGATGCCAGAAAAAAATCATATATGGAAGCGAAAATGAAACCTGAGAATGAAATGGGAGACTGTCTTTGCTCCTTTAGGCAGCATATTGATCTTAGGGATTCATATGTTCAAAGCACATCACCAAAAATCATTCCGAAATAGGAAGTCCCATGCAGATAGCTCTTCCAGTCTAGTAGCAAGAAATCTCTATTGTTTCCACGTCACTAGAATCCAGACAAACTAGGTACAGCCTTTGTGAGGATACTCTAAAGGACTCAATAGAGTGCTAAATTTTGCTTGAAATTGACAAGTTTCTTTTCTTACACTCTTATTTTCGAGTCCTCCAATTCATCATTTTTGACAAGTATCCTGCTCTTTCTTTTATCTCATTTTTTAAAAATTAAAGCTTTAGAGAGGGAATAAATTCACTCTTTCACACATAGCTGAGAGTGTTATTTCTGCACAACTGCTTCTATTTCAATACAGTTCCCTCCAAGGCATTACTTAAACACTATGTGGGATTTATACCTCCATCTCTGACCTCTGTAAGAAGAACCTGCTCTCTATGCAAAAGAGATTTAAGAATATAGTGGAATTGGACCTGAGGACATCTGAACTAATTCTTCCTGCACACTGTGATGAAAATCTCTATTTCTCTACCCATGATCTGCATGTTATAAGTCTATGGGAATAAAATGATGACTTTCTTCACATGAGGAACAACAGTATTAAAACTATTTCCCATACTAGACAATAACCATATTTTCATGGAAATCAATGCCTATGACAGCTAATATGACAGAAAGAGTGCCACAATAATACCTCCCTGGGCTTCTATATACATTATACATCAATCTGTCTAAAATTCCCAGAGGCAAACGCATGCAAGTATATACTGAAATTTCAAAATGTATTTTCAAATTTAAGGAAACATTTGTATAAAATATTAGAAAAAAAGGAAAAAACAAAAAGCAGAAATTTCCTGCAGTCAGTCTTGGGGTTTCTCAACTCTAGGATGATAAGTAGAAAAGAAAGTATATCAGTCTGGAAAATAACTTGACAGATCCCTCATTTTATATTTGCATAAATAAATGTCAAATAATAGGTATGTATCATTTACCTTCTAATGTGAAATCAATTCTTATGTTTGTCTTCCTAATAAACAAATATATGTGATAGGACCTGCACATTGAGAGACATAGGGCAACCTCAGTGACCCCAGAATGCTTCCAACTTTACAAAATTAGCATTTCAGATTGCAGAATTCTTCTGAGAAAGTTGGTGAGTTTCACTTTAATAAACGGTAGCAAAACACTGAGTACTACCAGACAGATCTACCAGACTGCTGGCTTATGAATTGTCCTCATCTATATCTGGCAGATCTCAATTACTCTCACAATGTATGAATGTGTTGTCTGAAACCAGCGCTTCACTTTCTGTAAGACTGACTACTGCTACTCGGATTCCTCCCATCACCGTTTGGTCAGAATGGGTACTTTTCAGCTAGTGTTCATAGTTCCTATGTATTACTTTGGCTGAGACAAAATTCCTCAGGCTGGGATAATCTGAAGGACTAGACATGCTAAAACAGAGCAAGGAGATGGGGAAGACTTCTGAAACACCATTCTTGGAGAACCATGAATGATTTACTTCATGCATCTGAACAGCTTTTAAAGCCGGACTGAAATCAGAAATATAAAGATGTTATTTATTAGATTGCTTCTTCTTAGGCCCTGAAGCAAGAGAATTAAAAGCTGGCTAAGAGAGTCTCTTTTCCTATCATAGTAGGTCACAGGAGGAGATGCTATCCATAAACACTTAACCAGACAGAGCAGTCATATCCTTGATCTAGGACTTCCTGCCACCAGAGCTGTGGGAACGATTTCAAATGCAAAATCTAAGAAATTTTATTATAATAAAATGAAAGCAGGTTATCATACCATCATTTCTCATGAAAACTTAAATATTTGTTTTCTCAGTGAATCGATGGCTTTATCATGGAGAATTCCTAAGCATGTTCATAAAAAAATTAAAAATTTTTAACAGTATATAAACAACTAATATTTCTGAGCATTGATCACATATCAAAAGAAATTCTATCATATTTTCTCAAAACTCTAAGTAGTTGCTTTAATTATAACTTATTTAATTAGTATAAAATATATATTCAGATGAATTGAATTTACTTTGTATTCAAGGTATACTGGATTCTCTTGAAGATGGGGGAATTAGAAGTGATATAGAAGAAATTTGTAGGAGAAGGAATGGGAGCTGTATTGTATCCAAACACTTTATATGCACATATGGATTTTAATTAAAGTAAGAAAAATAAAATACAATGAATAGAAAGGCTTGTCAAAACCTATTTGCAGATGTAAAGAATGGCAAGGATCTGATTTTCTAAATATAACTTAAATGCACAGGATATCAGTACAAAAACTGCCTGACTAACTTCCATGGCATGAATATATCTGAGAACAAAGTGTGTTCCATGGTCAAAACATGTTGGAATATGATTGAGGCTCCTACTGATGTCAAGACAACCAGTGGCTCTTTGCTTTATCTGTTTTCTGTTGATTTTATTGAACTTCTAACACTGAGATACAGGGCACCACCAACAGGCCTACGAGACATGAAAAATGTTGGAAATCATATCCATGACATACAGACAAATGACTTGGAAGAAGTAGTTAATAGACTGATTCCAGACAGCTTTGGGAAATCCATAGAAAAGACTTAGAAATATCTTACCCCATCACTATATATTCCTTAAGAAAGAACGCTAAAGGATTTCAAGTTTCCATTGGGAAAATACATGGAGCTTCGTGGTACAGGTAAGAGTTCTGAATATCTTATGGTAATGGGCACTCTTTTATTATATTATCTTCTCATTTTTCCCAAGGCTTGCATACTCTAGTACTTTTCCTAGTCCTTGGTTCGCAGATAAACATGTTTCCATTGCAGTCACTCAGTGATAATTTCTGAGATGCCTGAAAGTATCCTTTGTTCCTCTCTTCTTTCTAGAAGTATGTGAGTGTTTTGATTCCACCAAGTGATGAATTTCTTTAACTTGTGAAAATATTTCTTTCTTATCAGTATGGTTATTGTCATTCTTCTAAGAGTTCACCGTGAGTCCACCAATTGTATTCCTTGACTGACATGTCAAATCACCTCATAATTTTTATCTTTATATTAAATCGTGCTCTTTGATTTTGTTCTGCAATTGTTTGTTTCTGATGTAGAACGTTGAAACCAGGACCTTGTATATGCTAGACAAGCACTCTACGACTGAGCTACATCCCCGAACCTTCCTTATTTTGAGATAGCATTTCATTGAGGTGCTCGTGGTGGCCTGTCACAGCTCCCTAAATACTTGGGGGTACAGATGTGTGTTACCATACCCAGTCCACTTTAGTATCCATAATGCTCATGATGAGGAACAGGCTCCAGACATTTTTGATAGCAGTAACCACTTCATCAGTCATTATGTACTTAATAGCCTTTTTAAAAGCATGGGATAAATCCAGACTAGCTGAACATAGCGGACAATGAGGAATACTGAGAACTCAAGAACAATTGCAGTGGGTTTTTGATCCAACTGCACGTACTGGCTTTATGGGAGCCTAGGCAGTTTGAATGCTCACCTTAGGAGACCTGGATAGAGGTGGGCAGTCCTTGGGCTTCCCACAGGTCAGGGAACCCTGATTGCTCTTCGAGCAGATGAGGGGGGGGGGACTTGATCGGGGGAGGGGGAGGGAAATGGGAAGCGGTTGTGGGGACGAGGCAGAAATTCTTAATAAATAAATAAATTAAAATAAAAAAAAAAAAAAAATAAAAAATGTGGCTTTTTTTCCTATTTATTTTCTCTCTATGTGTTTGTGTGCATGTAAACTCCCTTCAGTCATGGTGGCAAGCACCTTTTTCTGCTGAGCCATCCCAGCCCCAAAACCTAAATTTTCAATGAGAAATATGAAACATTTTTGTTGAGTTACTCTGAGCCAAATCCTTTGTAAATTTCAGCTCACCACTTTCTAATACAAATCATGTCTTTGATTTCTATTTCAGAAGGCTGTGTGTCTAGGTGGGGCATATTTGCATATATGTGGATGAGAAGCGAAGTCCTACTTTTGAATAAACACTTTCATCTGCTGAATATTTTTGTGTTATCTTCTTCAGCTTTTCCACACTATTTAGCCTTTATTCTGATTATTATATTATGTTCCCTGTACACAATAGGAATCTTTTTACATTTTATTGTTAAAAATATATTCATTAGTTCTCTGATAATTTCATAAAGCCTGTTTTGGTAATATTCACTTTTCTTCCTCAACTCTTCCCAGACCCACCCCCTTCCCTAGCCAGGTCATGTAATGTCTTAATTTCCCAGCCAATAAAGACCAATTGGTTTTGCCAAATATTGCTGAGTGTGTGATCTTCCACTGGCACATGGTCAACTGGGAACAAGTGGCAAGAGTCAATCAACGGAAGATCTTTTGGGCACTGATGGACTGCTGGTCACAAGGTGTATGCAGGCAGTTCTCAGCAGGAAAAGCAGCAACGTTGCCCATTTTATCTAGATGCTCTCTTCTCACCTCTGCCCTCCAGTGTCCTGTATTCTTTTTCCTCAGGACCAACTCTTCATTTACTTCTTCTCCTACACCATTTGGAAACACATACAGATCTAACAGCAGCTCGCAGATGTTTGGAGCTGATTTCCATTTCCTGAGTTGCTACTGTAATGTCATTTGCTTGGATTAACTTTGATCAACAACCGCACAACACCTCACATGAACACCTCATATAAATATACTCTTCTCTGTGTTTACCAAAAGACTTTTGATCATAGAAAGAAAAGCCTGGAAATTAGGGTGAGAGCAAAGCAAAGGCACTGATACGATCTCAATTTTGTTGAGTTGAATTCAGTGACTAAATTTTATATTTATATTTTAGGTTTAAATTTATTTGTTAAGATATTTCAAAATAAGCATAATAAATATCTCTCCATTTTTTTTGTTTTAAAGAAAGTGAACATATAATTCTTCCATTTCAGAAATACTGGGTCTTTTTCACCAAGTAAGAACATATTTTCCCCAAATATCTCATGAATATTAATAAGTAATAACTTCTACAAAAAGCTTTGATTTATAAATATGAATTTAAATTTTAACGTTCCTACCTTTCTAAATACGTGTATGTTTATTTGTGTGATCTATAACTTATGTAATATTCTATGCCTTACCTAATATTCTGTGATTTAATATCACATTAAAGAAAGCATGGGGTTTTAATAATTTTTGATTGACACTGTCACAGTCAAAGTAAAAGCAGAAGCCTCTCTATTTTTGCCTTAACATGCTCACTGTTTTCCATGAACAGTCTCATGCTCACTTGCTTTCTGTGTGCCTATGCATAATAAATCTTCACTTATGAATTTACATGAAAGGTGGCTCTGCGATTTTAGATGTTTTAAAACTTGGTAGAGTTTTTATAATTCATTAGGAACACTTCCTTCTGAATCACAAAGAGTTCAAAGCAATTTCCTTTACTCACGCTAGTGTTATGGTCTGTGTCTTAACTCTGTCACCTTGTTTTACATTCTCAGTGCATTTTTATATTTCTTTCTTGATACTTTGTTTCCTGTTGTTTACAATACAGGATAAATGTGTTTGCTTTGTGTCTTACAAAGTAATGTAAAAGTTCATCACCCTTTTTAATACACTACTGAATTTGTAGTTTTCAAAGTAGCATTTGACACATTTTATAGAAACCAAATAAAATGTTTCATATTTTTGTTAACAGCTCAAACTTCATTGTCACTAAAATTAATATATATGTATATATTCTTTTATTTTATACTATTTTTCATATTAATAATCACATGAAAATATCAGCAGTAATAATAGTTATTTGTATTTATTCTTAATATGTTTGTTTCTTAATATTCTTACAAAGATATCGCTTATTATTTTAATTGGTATTTTATGATGCTTAAACTTATATTCAATGTGGTTTTTATAATGCTTATTTGTAGTTATGTTTACTATATTTGTTTCTTAATATTATTACAGAGCTATAACTTGTTATTTTAATTGATGTTTTATGATGCTTAAGTATGCATTCATTATGATTTTTCACCAAGTCTGTATTCATGACACTGTCCAGACATTCCAGTTAGCATGATTGATAATCAGAGTTTGTTTTACTTTAACATATCTTACCTAAATGTGTTTATTTTTTAAAATCAACAATGAAATACAAAATGCATCAAGATGTCCTTCAAACTCACCAACTTCTTCCGAGGAATAAAAGACAAGACAATGCCTGGAGAGGAAGGGAATGTGAAAGCCAGAGAGACAAATGGCACAGAGTTTCTAAACTGAAGATAGGGGGAGGGAAAAGCCCTGTGAGCACCTTCTAGAAGCCGAGGAAAGCTCTCATTCTGTATCCAGCAAAGGGGTGGTGTGCCTTTTCCTAAACCATGAAGAACTATGTCCAGCAGTCTAATAAATTAATAGAAGGATGGTGCTGTAGCTCAGTGGTGGAGTGCTTGCCTGTCATGCACAAGGCCATAGGTTCAATTTCCATGCACACACACACACACACACACAGAGAGAGAGAGAGAGAGAGAGAGAGAGAGAGAGAGAGAGAGAGAGAGAGAGAGAAATTAAAGGGGCAGAAAATGAAAATAATAAAATATACTCATGTATCTTCCATGTGTCCTAATGAAAGCAGCACAATTCGCCTAAAAGTCAATTTTTACACCTGTGACGTAGTATCAGGGTCTCTAGCTACAGAAATATAGAATAATAACTGCACTAAGTCCTTGTGATTGCTAATCTGAATTCCCTACATGGCTGAATTTAGAATCACCATGGAAACATACCTCTAGAAAAGATTACCTGAAGATGGCGAATATGAACGGCCCCATCTGTCCATCAGATGGGGCCCCAGTGAGCAGCACCATTTATCTCCCTTTGCTTACTGGCTTCAGATGCAACATGACCCCTGTGCCCCTGCTATGATTGCTTCTCGTAATAACGTACCTTACCCACAAACTGTGAGCCACAATAAAATCTCCCTGCCCTAATTCACTTTGTCAGAAAGTTTAATGCCTGTTGTGTTATGTTCAGAGGACATAAACGTAATTTGACTATGGAACATTTACACTACTTTTATATACTCATTTGTCATGTATCTTTTTTTCTCTTTCTCTCTCTTTTTTTGTAAGCTATCTGGCTGAGGTTTTCTTCATGTCTATTACACTATTTTTCTTTTTTACTGGGTTATGCAGCAGCTATCAATTTTCCTGATTTTACCTATCACGTGCGTGCTCTGGAAATATTTTCCAGGGTTATGAATTATTTTTTAGTTTCATATAGGTACTTTTAAGAGAGTAGCATCAAATAAAAACAAGCAGTTTTAGAAGGAGGGAAATGTTATTCAGATGAGAGACTGTTGCCGTAGGGAAAACACAGATCTCAAGTACTTGCGAGAGTTTCCATCCAACAGCTAAGGGCATTGTCTTTATAGGAAGTGCCCAGCAGTGAGGACAGCATGGTCAAATGAAGGAAATTGACCCACAGCATCTGACAGCGCGTGTTTCCATGTCCACTCAGCTCTTCCCAGTGTTTTCTTTGGCAAAGGGCAAATAGAACCCAGGGACATCCAGGGAAAGAAAAGTAAACAAATTTGGACAAGGAGAAATGTAGGGTAAGAAATAATAAGCTATTTTGGATGTTTCTTCAGTATGTGATTATTAAATATTATAAAGTGTAATGTATTAAATTTTCTTTTGTTCTATATTGTTTATTTTGTCCTGGTAAATTTCTCCCTATTCCAATTTAATGATAGAGCTTCTTAAGCTTTCTTCAGGTGACTTCATTATTTTGTTTGTTTATTTTTATATTTAGTCTATCATATGATTACATGAATGCTTAGTAAAGGGCCACATTTTATTTTATCACTCTGAAAATTAAGTTATTCTATGTAGTTATTTATTTATGTATATATACATCCATATATATATATATATATATATACACACACACACACACACACACACACACACACACACACACACACACATACTGTGTACGCTCCTGGCTTCTTTATTCTTTCCATTGTATATTTCTGATTAAAAAATCAAGTATCTATACGTTTGTGGACTTATGTTTATGTATGGGTATTTAATTCCATTCCATGGATTATCCTGTATATTTTTATGCCAATACAACATGGAAGTTTTTTTTTTTTTTAAAAAAAACCAAAGCTCTGTGGCACAGCTGAAATCAAGGATGGTGATACTTCCAGATGTCCTTTCATTGTACTGGAATGTTTTAACTATCCTGGGTTTTTTGTTTTTCCATATGAAGTTGAGTATTGTTCTTTAAAAGTCCGTAAAAAATTGTTTTGAAATATTTTTTTCTTGATGCGGATTGCATTGAACATGTAGATATATTTTGTTAGGATGGCTAATTTTTACTATGTTATTCCTACAGATCTGTGAGTATTGGTGTTCTTTTCATCTTCCAATGTGTTCCCCAATTTCTTTCTTCAAAGACTTGAAGTTATCATTTAAGACTTTCACTTGCTTGGTTCGAGTTACTCCAAGATAACATATGATTAGCAGCTATTGTGAAGGGTATTGTTTCTCTGATTTCTTTCTCAGTAATTGTCATTTGTATATAGGAATTTTTTTTAGTTAATCCTATATCTAACCACCTATAGGTGGCTGTTTATCACCTGTAGGAGTTTCTTGGTAGAATATTTAGATTAGTTACAAATACTTTCGTCATCTGCAAATACTGATACCTTGATTTCCTCATTTCCCATTTGTATCTTCTTGATTTACTTCAGATGTCTTATTATTATAGCTAGGACTTCAAGTTTTATATTGAAAAGATATGGAAAGAGTGGACAGCTTTAACTTATTCCTGATTTTAGTGGAATTGCTTTGAGATTCTCTCCATTTAATTCGATGTTGGCTGTAGGCTTTCTGTTAGTTGCCTTTATTATATTTAAGAATGTCCCTTGTACCCCTGATCTCTTCAAAACTGTTATCATGAAAAGGTGTTAGATTTTGTCAAAGACTTTTTCAACATTCAGTGGGATGATTATGTTTTTTCTTTCAGTTTGTTTATATAATGAATTACACTGACAGATCTACTTATGCTGAACCGTCCCTGTGTCTCTCAGATGAAGCTCACGTGATCACGGTAAGTGAGCTCTTTGATTTGTTCTTGGATTTTTTTTGTTTTGATTTGCAAGTATTTTATTGAATATTTTCACATCAAAGTTCATGAGAGAAACTGATCTGCGATTCACTTTTTTGTTGTATTTTTGTATGGTTTGGGTATTTGGGTGACTACAACCTCATTAAAAGAAATTGGCAATGTTGTTTCTGTTTCTATTTTGTAGAATAATTTGAGGCATATTGGCATTAGCACTTCTTGAAAAGCTGGGGAAATTTTGTGCTGAAACCATTTGGCCCTGTTTTTACTGTTGTTGGTGGTTCTTTGGTTTTTGGTTTTTGGTCTTTGGGGTTTTTGGAAGGGGAGCTTTCCTATTTCCTTAGGGGTAGTAGGTCTATTCAAATTGTTTAATATTGCAAAGTTTCCTCCTTCCCTTCATCATCAGCTGTGGGCATTCCTTTCGAAAATGACCACGAGTTCCGCAATTAAAACAATTATGTCCTCCGGCCTTCTCTCTCAGTCCTCTCATGTTTCTCCGAGATTGAATAGCTGCCGCTATAACCTGGCCTTAAAGGAAATTCCCATCTGTATCTCTGCATATCCTGATATAATCATTTAAACTTTTTGTTTTGTGTGGGCATAATGCTTCCTTACAATATCTATTGGAATTTTCAAATGCAAGTTCCTCTATTGTAGGCATGGCTGTTGTCTCATCTCCAAACAATCTACCTGCTATTTGTAACAGTCTATCTACATAATCTTGGAATGGTTCAGATGGTCCTTGTAGAACTTTTGATAATTGATCCCCAGCTGCTTTGTTAGGTAGGGCCTTCCACGCTTTAGTGGCAGCTACAGCTATTTGGACGAATACTCCAGGATCACAAAGAATTTGTTGCTGTAAATCAGCATAAGCCCGAGCCCCACTTAACATATCTAAATTACGTTGAGCTTGACCCGCTAGAGCATTTAACTGGGCCGTTTGCTTACAATTTTCCTGATATTCCCCTCGCCATAGGAGATAATCTCACCCAGATAAGACAGCACAACATAATTGCTGCCAATCACTTGGTGTTAAATTCATAGCAGAGAAAGATTCTACCATGGCCAACGTGAAAGGTGCTTGAGCCCCATATACAGCTACAGTTTCCTTTAATTGTTTCATTTTAAATTTTATTGCAAAATGTGAATTATTTCCCCTGGGTTGTTGGTGTCTGGCACCTCCATCACCGGTGCAACCATGTGTACAGGATGGAAATAAACTCCCTTGTTTTGTTCAATGCCAGAGCTCCTACCTAACTGAGACCACCAACCTTCATCACCATGAGCCGGTGGGGCCGAGGGAGTTGGATGTGAGTTTGTTTTTTTTTTTGTTTTTGTTTTTTTTTTTTTTTTGCTCTACGTTTTCTCAGCTTTCTAAAGAGATTTTTTAATTCCTCACGTATAATCTCCTCCCCTTCTTCTGATGAATCCCCCTCACTATCCTCCACTAGCTCTAAATCATCAAACTCCTCCCTATCGTCCAACTCTTTTCTGAACCAAGGAAAGATACCTCCCATCTTTACTCCTCTGTGTGTCTCCGTTGGCCAGGAACGAAGCTATCTGCTTACCTCTCTCGACAAGGCTTCCAAGGGCGACCTCTCAGTGTTCCCTTTCCCAATATCACGAGGGACCTCCAATTGTCGCGTACCGAGGCCACGGTCTGTGCTCTGTGCGCTAGATCCCACTTCGCGAGCTTCAGGGAAGGGGCTGGAGCTTGAGAATACACAAGCAGAGACAGACCGACACACAGACCTTTAAACACTGATACCAAAGCCCCTCTTTATTAACACCATGTAGACTTAAATACACTGCAGTCAATGTCCAACAGGTGATAATTCCATCCTCTGATCCCCTAAGCTAAACACAGCTTCTAGTAACTTATATTTCCCTCTAGGTTCTAGGAGGGAAAAGCAGCGGAAGGCCAGAACTCATTAATCCCAACAAATGTGATCTTGGTTTAAATTTAGTAAGTATTATCTACTGAGAAAACTGTTTATTTCTTTTACATTTTCCATTTTTGTGGAGCGTTTGTTTGTAAAGGATGACCTCATGATTCTTTGGACCTCCTAGATATCTGTTATTCTGTCCCTCTTTTCTTTTATTTTGCTAATTTGAATATCCTTTCGCTGTCCTTTAGTTTGTGTGAGGGTTTTCTGAAAGAACCTAGTCTTTGTTTCATTTATTCCTTGTATTGTTCTCTTTGTTTCTATTTTATTGATTTTACCCTTCAGTTTGATTATTTCCTGACATCTAACTGCTCTTGGGTATGCTGGCTTATTTGATTTGTTTTGTTTTTTGTTGTTCTAGAGTTTTCAGGTGGGCTGCTAAGTTGCTAGTGTAAGATTGCTCCAATTTCTTGATGTCGGCTCTTGGTGCTATGAACTATCTTTCCTCTCAGCACAGCTTTCATGGTGTTTCATTAGTTTGAGTATGTGGGGCACTCATTTCCAGTGAATTCTAAAAACTCTTTAATTGCTTTCTTTACTTCTGCTGTGACCCAGTAGTCACTCAGCAGAGAATTGTTCAGTTTCCTTGACTTTGTAGGCTTTCTGCTGTTTCTGTTGTTGAAATCCATTTTAATTTGGGTTGATGGCAGGCAAGGGGTTATTTCACTTTTCATTTATCTTTTGAGACTACGTATCTGGTCAATTTTGGAGAAAGTTTCAGGAGGTACTGAGAAAAATCTACTTTCTTTTGTGCTTGGGTGAAATGTTCTGTAGATACTTGTAGGTAAATATGGTTGATTATGTCTGTCAGCTCCAGGATTTTTCTGTTTAGCTTTTGTTTTAATGACCTGTTAATTGGTCAGAGAGTGGCATTGAAGTCTCCCACTATTAATTTGTGAGTTTTGATATGTGATTTAAGCTTTAGAAATATTGAGACTCATCTTGGTAGATTTTTCCTTTGGTAAGTATGAAGTGTTTTCCCATCTCTTTTGGTTAATTTTGGCTTTGACTTAGAGTCTATTTTGTTAGATATTAGAATAGCTACCCATCAGTTTCTTAGGTATATTTCTCTGAAAAAATCTTTCTCCAACCCTTTACTCGGAGATAATAATGTCTATCTTTGATGTTGATGTGTGTTTCTTAAACACAGCAGAAGGATAGATCTTGTTTTCATTTTATTCTATTAGTCTGTGTCTTCTGATTGAAGGAATGAATCCATTGACGTTGAAAGATATTAATGATTGTTAATTCCTGCTACTTCATTATTGTTATTTGTGGTGGCGGTGGTGTGTGTGTATGCATGTGTGTGTGTGCATGTGTGTGTGTGCATGTGTGTGTGTGCATGTGTGTGTGTGTGCATGTGTGCATGGGTTTCCCTTCTTTTGGTTTTACTTTTTGATTATAATCTTACACTGGTGTCTAGTCATATTGGTTTGGAGTGATTATAGTTCCAGGTGCAAATTTCTGAGTTGGGCTTTGTTAAATGGGTGTTATGTCTTTGGTTTCTGTTTCCACTTTGGTCTTCTGCTCTTTTTGGCCTGGAGTTCTAGCAGTCAGAGAAATCTCTGCTACAGCAGAGGGTTTCCACCTGAGTTGGAGGCTGTTCTTCAGACTGGCTTGATCAGAATGTGAATGGTGGAAGTCCTCTGGAGGCAGGGGCAGGGACACACTTGTGAGGGTGGCCTAGGAAGGGGCATCAGACTGCTGGATCTTTAGGACCTGAACAGATGCAGTGTGAGAATTTTACAGGCAAGTGGGTAGCTTACCTTTCTACTTACTTTCATGGCCTGTACCTTCTATATCAGTTATTAAACAATTTTTTTCATCTTTGAAATTCTTTGACAGACATTTACTATTTGAACTGCATATATACACATATGCATATTTGCATATGATAACAATTAGTGAAAAGGGGGCATGAATTTGAAGGAGAGCAGGAAGGGCGTATAGGAGAGTATGGAGGGAAGAAAAGGATGATAGATGGTGTAACGAAAATCTCAAAAACAAATGAATAGTTTCATTTTTTTTAATTTATTTATTTATTAAAGATTTCTGTCTCTTCCCAGCCACCTCCTCCCATTTCCCTCCCCCTCCCCTAATTAAGTCCCCCCGCTCAGCCCGAAAAGCAATCAGGGTTCCCTGTCCTGTGGGAAGTCCAAGGAACCCCCCACCTCCATCCAGGTCTAGTAAGTTGAGCATCCAAACTGCCTAGGCTCCCACAAAGCCAGTACGTGCAATAGGATGAGAAACCCAGTGCCATTGTTCTTGAGTTCTCAGTAGTCCTCATTGTCCGTTATGTTCAGAGAGTCCGGTTTTATCCCAGGCTTTTCCAGACCCAGGCCAGCTGGTCTTGGTGAGTTCCCAGTAGAACATCCCCATTGTCTCAGTGTGTGGGTGCACCCCTCATGGTCCTGAGTTCCTTGCTCGTGCTCTCTCTCCTTCTGCTCCTGATTTGGACCTTGAGAATTCAGTCCTGTGCTCCAATGTGGGTCTCTGTCTCTGTCTCCTTTCATCGCTTGCTGAAGGTTAATATTCAGGAGGATGCCTATATGTTTTTCTTTGGGTTCTCCTTATTTAGCTTCTCTGGGATCACTAATTATAGGCTCAATGTCCACCAATGATAGCCTTTGTTGGAGAGGTTGTGGAGAAAGGGGTACACTCATCCATTGCTGGTGGGAATGCAAACTTGTGCAACCACTTTGGAAAGCAGTCAAACAAAATCTGCGATTTCTTTAAAATAATGAGACAAGGAACATCTGACCACAGAAATGTAAAGTCTGATCTCAGAGATCACTACGTTGCATCAGTTTCTCTCTGAAACCTTGAACACATCACTTGAACTCTCTGAGCTCTTGCATTCCCATCTGTAAAAATATGCTTTGTAAGAGAAAGGTCTTCTCTTGTTTTGAAATTACACTCCAAATCTAAAATCTCAGTTCAGTACATCTTTAGCCTTTGCACTTCATAATTCTTGCTTTGCTGGGAAGAAAAATTTATTAGCTTTGTCTGATGGGTGGAGTCCCTTTTTCTATTTGTACTCAATGTATAATAATATAAAATGATAGGGGAATTTCATTCTAAGGTTGCTGTTCTGAAAGTATTCATTAGAATATGAAACCTGGAGCTGGAGAGATGGTTCTGTGATTAAGAGCACTAAGTGCTTCTCCCGAGGACCTGGGTTCAATTCCCAGCCCCCACATGGCAGATCACAACTGTCTATAACTCCAGTTCCAGAGATTCTGATACCATCATACAGGCAAAACACATACAATAAAAATAAATTATTTTAAAATAGAATCTGAACCCTGTATCCAAGTACAGATATTTCCAAATAATTTAAAAATATCCACGGCCATTAATGTTCTAATTTTAGTCAAAACATTGTGGACACTTTGTCAGAATGTAGAGAGTTAAATGATATTGACAGTGTGCTGCGATATTGTTTTATTATCCTTCCAAATTAAAAAAAAATGATAAACTGTTTTACATGTGCATGTGTCATTTAGATGGTCATCACAAAGTCATTACTGTTGAGAAGAGAAGAAAGAAACACCGGATACACTAGGTCTCATTCAATACACAGCCATCACGTAAGGAGTGAATACCAAGCTTCAACTTGACAGAGACTTAATTCTATTCCGACCAAAATATCCCACTGAGAACAGCAATCAGCACGTGGTTGAAGATTTATATACATATATAATATGTAATCAATGACTACTATCAGTTCTTCCACTTAACAGCTAACAATGAGAAAAAATCAGATAATCTACAAAATCAATTTAAGGCCATAGCGATCCAGGTAACCTGAAAACCATTTATGCAGGGAGATCAGGCATGCCAGTTGATTCTTCCTCTTGGAGAACTAGAGAGAAAACTGTGGTGGTTATTAAAAGAGAGACCTTTTACTTTATTTAAAAAATAAAAGATGAAATGGATTGTGGTTAAATATGAAAATGTAAAATTAAGTAAACCGACAGACTGAAGAAACATTATTCATATAAATTATGCATGAAATGCTAGCATCATTAATATACAAATTAACAAAATCATAAAAGAAAAGTCAAAATGATATAATCAAAGGAATTATAAATGTAGTTTTGAAATTTTACATTTGAATCTGATGATTATTTCAAGGTAAGTAGAATTTTATTAAGATATTATATCTTGCCAGATTTGCATATTGTTTTACTTAATCCTGTAGTACTAAATTCTGCAAATTTATTAATGAGGGAGATTGATATCATTGGGCTTGTGATGTAATAAATGGTTGGGTATTAGCTAGTGACTGAACTGGGAAGGACACTCTGCTTTCTTGAGGTTCAGTAAATTTCCTATATCTTCTTTAACTATGTATCCGCGTTTACTGAGGAACTGTTCTGTTTTCTTATCCTTTTTCTTTTGAACGCTTTAGATCTCCCTCGTCTACTTTAATAGTGATGGAGTCTGCACATTGTCTACTCCCCCATTGCAGTCACCAGGGGTCGCCTGCCTCCTCCAGAGGTTGAGGACATTTATTCTGTTATAGAACTTGATTCCTTCGCTCTCCTGTTCATGTGCAGGAAATCAATAAAGAATTCTCCACTATCACGTTTACATGGCTCATCTGTGTCTACTCCACACTTATCCCTCGGCTTATCAGGGTTTTAATGATTTTGTACATCAAATAGCAAATGAATTGCTATGGTGTTTCTGATTTTCTCCAGTATTTTAACCTGCATTGATTTAAGCAAGGATTTTTATTGTTTTGGTTGTTTGCTGTAGGAATAAAAATATATCTTGTCTCTGAGCTTTTAAGGGAATCAAAGTTATGACAACCCTTTTTTCTTTTCAAATCTATTTACTAATTATTAATTAATTCTAATTTATTTACATCTACAAATTTTCTTTGAATTTTTTTGCTACATTCTATGAGTTTTGAAAAGGTAAATTTCACTTTCATTTATAAAGAGTGTTTAAAGAAAGGTTTTAAAATTTATTCTCTGAGTTAAATTTTAGTAAGTATTATAGATTTCCCATTGATATAAGGAAATTTTTGAAATTTATATTATAGATTTGACTTTCATTTTTGTCTGAGATCATATTTGTATGATTTTTATCTTTAAATTTAGTGCATTTTTCTTATATAAAATGCCATTTATGTTGCTGAAAGTTTGAGGAAAATGTGTGTTCTGAATTTTTGGATGTGATATTCATATGTCAATTAAATCAACATGATTGATTGGGCTGTTTAGATAAACTATATTCTAATTGATTTTCTGCCTGCTTCATTTATTGGCAACTAACAGGGCATCTTAATTTTCATATTGCCATAGTGACTTTGTCTATTGTCCTTTAAGTTCCGTCAGTGTTTGCTTTGTGTGTTGAAATCTAATTAATGGCTTTATGAAAAAGCATAATTAACTATTTTGAAGAATTGTACCCTTTTAATTAGCTTTCCTTCATCATAGCTTTCATTCCTGGTGATATCCCTTGTTTAAATCTGCTCTGTATGAAATTTAATAATGAAAACACTCCTTTACTTCTTACATTCTTAAATCATCATATGTGAAGTGAATTTTTTGCAAACAGTACTGAATTGGGTCTTGTTACTATCAATGCCTGCACGACGAAACAGAGATTAATTTCCCACAGTTCTGGAGGCTGAGGTGTGCTGGCTCTACTGATCAGAATATCTCATCCACATTATTTCAATGTTTCCATTCTTTGGCAAAGGAATGCATAGCTGGAAAGGCTTGGGGTAAGACATACCGCCTCTCACAACTTCAGAGAAATCTGTGGAAGCCATTTTCTCTGGGAGCAGGACATAGCGCTGGCTTACATCCTGTCCATGTAGAACGACTTTGCATTTTTCTCTCCCAGAAATTAAAGGAACTTTTTGATATTTTTTGTTTTAAATTTAGTAGGGTTCTTCAAAGAAGGACCAAAATGAAGACCTGGCTTTAAAAATAAATGAAGAATATTGTGCAAAGGACTCGCTATGTGGGTTGATTGATTGATTGATTCATTAGCACTTTAATGATGTAAAGGGGTTGAATAGTCTAGGTCCAGAGCCAAATTATCTGTAGCTATCTTTAGCTCCTCAACAGCCCTTAACTGCTTGCTCCTGTATGTGACTTAATATCCATATGACTATTAGATAAATTGCTTGTAATACATACTGATTCCTAGATTCCATCAAATCTAAGACTATCCTCAAATAACATACAAGGCCTTTGAAAGGTATGTTCCCAATTTGCTCCACTGAGCCTTCCTGAGGTCTACAATGCATTTGAAAGGTGTATTATTGGTTTCTGACTTTCTTTACACCATTACTATTAAAAAAAAACATTATGAAGTTGCTACCTCATTCACTGGGGCAAACTAAGTTTGCATTCCCAG
Organism: Microtus oregoni; assembly: GCF_018167655.1. NCBI lineage: Eukaryota > Metazoa > Chordata > Mammalia > Rodentia > Cricetidae > Microtus > Microtus oregoni. The sequence goes on from NW_024543059.1 coordinate 5,746,099, forward strand.
GCCATGGCTCCAGAAGAAACCATTGCCTTTTTCAGATGCCAGCTGCATTGGCAGGCACAGCAGCCTTCTGAAGTTGTAGGTCCTGAGTCTTTTAATTCTAGTAGTTATGAAAATGCCAATCACCTGTCAACATTTCCCTTTAATACTGATTGACTGCTTCTGGTCCCAATAGGTTCAACTCTGGTTGAATTTATCGATGCTATCTGTGAACCTTTATGAATCTTTCAGTTGGCAGTTAGTCCTGTGATTCAGTTTTCCAAGGATCCATAGAAATTGTGATTTCAGGGTTTTTTTTTCTCAACTCTTTCATATAAAAATGAGTATCAGACATTTTAATGTATTTATGTGTTGAAACTAAGATCTACGTTTTAATTGTAGCTTAGCAATCTTATTTCTAAGAACCTACTTTAATATATAAAATTAAATAAAATAATATTAGTGCAAATGTGTTCTTACCCATCTCAGATGAATTGCAGAATGTAGGGAGAAATCTATAACCCTGCATGTGCAAACACAGAAGCTGTACATTGCCAATTTCTTTCTTTCTTTTTTTCTCTTTCTTTCTTCTTTCTTTCTTTCTTTCTTTCTTTCTTTCTTTCTTAGTTTTTGAAACAGTCCTGGAATTTCCTATATATACAAGGCTGGCATATAAATCACAGAGATTCACCTAACTATGCCTCCAAATGCTGGGATTAAAGGTGTGTGCCCACATTTTCATCTGTCAGCCTCTTGTCATAAACAGACCTTTCTGTGCATTGGATTTCTGCTTGTAGAAGAAAACATTTAACTCAAGCAAAAGCAACCACTAGGTGCTATGTCAACTCTAAGGGATAAATGTTTGGGAAAGGATAGTTCTACATTGGCTGCAGTGCACTCCCACAGGACAACTGTTTCCCTCAAAGCAGAGCAAGATTACTGTGAAATGCATTCCTTTAAGCAAGGGACCAAATATGGCATCAATAGTTGTGGACCCTATTGTGGTTCTGTCATTTGCCTCCTGCTGTGATGGACTCAGAGACCCGAGGATTAATTCTGTAATGCTATCCCCAAGAACTACACAGAAGTGACAGGGAGCAACAGGAGATTCAACCAAGCTGAGAACTCTGCAGCTTTTTTTTTTCTATTCAAATTTCTCCATATCAAGAAACACAAGAATTTTTCAAATTTTAAAGAGACACAGAAAAATAACAACTGGATGCAATCTATTATGTAGAAGGCTAAGGCTCAGGTGAGTTGTACAGTGTAATTTTTTCATAAAGATTCCTTCTCCAGTTAAGGTAAATCTAATACATTTATATTAGAAAACCCTTGCTTTGCTCTTTTCCTTTTGTATTTTGTTTAGGCAATAAATTCAAATATAGATTAGAATTTCTTTCATCTTTATGGATATGCATGTCCTTACAGTAAGTTTATAATCTAAATATAAATGTTTGTACATTTTTCTGAATTGGACTTCTAATGTACATACACATAAGACATAAGACATCCTAAGCTCTCTTATGTGTCCATAAACTCACAGAGATCCCTCTGCCTTTGTCTCCTGAGTCCTGGGAGTAATGGTGTGAGCCACCACTCCCTGGCTGTTAGTGGCTTAACTGTGCACTCTGATCTCCAGGGAAGCTTTATTTGTTGAAACACAAACACAATATCACCACACAACAGAGGGAATAATGTTTAGTGTGTGTTAGGCCTAGAGAAGAATACTGAGAATTCTGTTAAAAATAGAAGCCCTTTAAGGAATTTCATAAACCAAAAATAAATAAGATTGTGAAGGAGCAGAACAAGCTCTATCTTCAAAAAGAACTCCATTTTAGACAGAACCTAACTAAGGAGGGTGATGCAGGCCAGCAAAGTCATAAACACTCCCAAGAAGTACCAGCCCTGGTCAAAGTGACCCACTAGGGTGTCCAAACAACATCTGCTTGCTTCAAATGTCTTTGTAGGTACCCAATTAACCGTTCATTTGACTGTTTTGAATTCCCTATACCCCAACTAATGAATTCAAAAGATATATACTTTTACCCAATTCTGAAACACCAAGGTTTGTGCCACCCTGCCTTGTGGTTTTCCCCCTTTAAAATTCCCTTACCCTGAAGCCTCTTGGCCACCATCCCCAACCCGCTGCGATGGCGTGTTTGATTGTGGTCAGAGTTAGCTAACTTGTAATCAATAAGCCTCAGCATGTTTTCATAGGATGCCGGCTTTTTGGCAGTCTTGTTTGGGGCTCCCTTGATGCAGACACAACAATTTAGCTTTGATAAATACCTGAATTCTCATTAGGTACCAGTTATACCTATTATATAGGCAAACAACAACAAAACTACTTCTTAAAAGAGTTTAGCAAATTTATGTAATTGTGAATGGTTTGCATAAATTACTAAAAGTCTTTCAACCTTGATTTTATCGTCTAACAACAAGACATGTTAAGAGCCATAAATATTGATAAAACAATGTAAAGACTCTTACTAAGTATAAAGGACTTTCATTATTAGAATTACGTTAAAATAAGAGGAAGACCAGCTGTAGACCAAACTTAGACCACCTCTTAATGTATACACCAGGAGCAAATGGGAAGACTGAGGAAAACAAAGGATGTGACTAAGTTCTTAGCATCTGTCTCATCATCAGAAATAGGAGTCAAACTGTCAATAAGATTTAATTCAGTATTTTCATAATTTCAAAGAGAGGGGAAAGGATGGTACTTCTCCCACAAAAAACTCTCACTGGAATTTCCATTATTTTCTGTTGCTTCTTTTTATTGTTGCTACTCCAATTACATATGCTCTCAGCTGGATTTCCTAGGCCTATGGAAAGCAATGTATTTGGATACCCATGATTATTTATGAGTATTGCAATTAATATTTCCCACATATTCCTTTCAGCTTATAGATAGTAAATCCCTTGTAAATATATCATCTTTGAGCTTGCCCCAAACTCATCTTCTCTAAATGGCCATCTTTTAAATAAACCCTCCAAAGAACAATCCAGTTTCTAGTGTGCCAATCCAGTTTCTAGTGTGCCATCTGCTTAGTGTTGGAACCCTTTCTTAGACAGATGGATTCCATGGAAAAAGCATCCAATTTGAAGAAAGTACAAGGCTTAATGAGTTGAAGTTGGTACAGGAAGGACCATACATGAAACACAGAAGCAACCAGAATAAATGTGACTTGTTAGAAAATACTTTATGAACTAGACCCATACGTGGTCAATACATAGAGAAAATTATAGTGACAATAATAATAACAAAGATTGCCTTGTGGTATCACAAACTGTTATCTAAGTAATGAATGGTGAGATTAAAATCAACTTCCAAACCAATAAAGGAGCAGAAACTAGGTCAATTGTATTAGTTACTTTTATCACAGCTATGACAAACACCTGAGAAACAGGAGCTGGAAAGATGCCTCAGAGCTTAAGATGCTCTTAAGAAGACCTAGTTTCAGTTCCCAACACCGCAGTTACTAGGCAACTGCCTTCAGTCCTCTGCAGGCATTTGTACCATGTATAATGTAAAATACAAACAAGAAGACTAACAATAAATCAACATAAATAAAAATAAATGGAAAACCCACAAAAGCAAATTAAAGAAGAGAGGGTTTATTTTGCTTACAATTCATGGTACTATGTCATAGTTTGGAAGTCACCGGTAGGGGCTTGAGGTTACTGGTTATCTTGTATATACAGTCAGGAAAGACAGATAGAGATTCATAAAGATAGAGACAGCTAGAAATAGAGATGATAGATATACTTATGATAAAATTTAAATTATAGAAGATAGTTAGATTAGATAGACAGATAGATAGATGATAGATAGATAGATAGATAGATAAGAGGGAGAGAGAGAGAGAGAGAGAGAGAGAGAGAGTTAGAGAGACAGACAGAGACTATTGCTCTCACCTTTTTGTTCAGTCCAGGTCCCTAGTCTTTGTAATAGCAATGACTGCCCACCGTTAGGATGGATCCACCTACCTCAAATAGCTCAGTCTCCAAAATCTCTCACAGACATGGCCAGAGGCTTCTCTCCTAGTTGATTACAGATTCTGTCAAGTTGACATCATAGTAATCTATACTGTTAGCAACAGGCTATCAATCAGTGGGAACACATGAACCCAAGGCATTTCTGACTGAGTGGCACACACAATTGTTTCTGGTAAATCCAAATTTTATACTGGCTTATGATTGTATTTATTCATTGTTTTGTGAGGGACACCCCATTATTCAGTCCCAATGAGGATAAGGACTGAATGATAGATGTTATATACAATACTCTGTGGTGACAACTGGGTAATAACACTGATAGAATTCCAAGTGAGAGTTAAGAAGTGGTCATGTTAGGAATGATACTATCACTAAGACTGTACTGAAAATTGAGTGGGGCCTTCAGATGGGCAGGGAGGGAGCAGATTGGAGACTCAAAATAAGTGCCTGGTACATTTCCGTCTCCCTGTAATTATGTAAGGACAGATCTGCTGGTAGAGTACTCAGTTGAGAACATGCAAGTAATGGGCACAGTGACACCAAGCGGACATTACAACCGTCATTGAAGTGATGATCTGGACCTGATAAAATTCCCGGTAGCCCATCATTTTATCTGGCCTGCAATTTCCTGCCTCTTCACTTGGTCGTGATAAGGAACTTCACACACTGCATTAATGCTGCCAAATTCGCTCTCTTTTTGCTGATTCAGAAACTCAGAAAATGATTCCACTCTACCTGTGATGTGCTCGGAGAAACCATGCCCACTTTAGATCCATCTTTTCTCTGATATCCACAAAAGTCACTTTAAAGGTTAATAGCTAAGAGATAGAGACATATATTTGGAAAGAAAAGTACAAAACCCACCCCTGTTCAGTTCCTAAGGAATGCTTTGCTTGAATGAACTATTGTAATCTCAATATTTTAATCATTTAGTATTTATCAATGTGGATAATACCTATACAGTAATGTTCATTGCACAGCATAAGTCTAAACTCAGTGCATAAAAGCTTTTCAAGCTAAACCTCCAAGTACCATATGAATAATTTATTAATGTGGTGGAGTCTTAAAATACCCCCAAGACATACTGAGAAGTAACTAAAGGTATGGCCCGCTGTGGATTCAAGAAGCTATGTGCCAACATGACTGAAATGCTTTCTCCTTTGGAAATTATTTATTAAACATCTGTTCCTCAGAAATAATATTTGATAAGATAAATAAGAATAAAATAACAAATATGGCCTTAGCAGAACATGAAGCCCTAAAACAAGAGGGAATTATGTAATTCTCTACAACAGAATTGAGAAAAAAAAAGACATGGGAAAGAAGATTGGAAATATCCCTGGTCGCCTCAGGTTTTACTGCCTTTATAGCGTCAGTCATGTTTCGAAGGAATGAAGCACCAAATAATGTTTATTATCTATGGCAAATGCTTTAACAGCATTTATTAACTTATAACTATAAGAACTGGAGAAAAATGGGAATACTGCTATTCACATATGTTCATATTGTGGTACATAAATACAGGATACATGCACAGCATACCTGAGAAAAGAAAATTGAATGTATGTCTGTGTATTTTTTTTCAACCAATAATTGTAAATTGCTATCAACTGGCTATGAAGAGAAAAATAGAGAAAATATTAAAATTCAAAGTTCACATGTGCGGCTGCATATACATGGAAAATAACACACACACACAAGACAAATAAATAATCAACAAATAGCTAAAAGGGAAGATGAAGGGGTGCTTATAAGGACTGAGTAAGAGTAACTGAGAAATGAATATAATCAAAGCACATTAATATACATGCATGTAATACCTTAACACGGAATCTGAGATACAGATCGGCTTGAATTTCAAAATCATGTGTGATTTATACTATTATTTAAAATCTCTGGAATTATTTTAAATCTCATAATACATCGTTTTATTTGTCAGAAGAATGTAAAATCCTAAACTGCTTTCCTCCTAGAGCTATTGTGAGGGTTTACATTGTATTTGCATTGAAATATAATGCAACACTATTTTGATAGACAGAGAGGGAGGGAGGGAGGGAGGGAGAGGGAGAGAGAGAGACAGAGAGAGAGAGAGAGAGAGAGAGAGAGAGAGAGAGAGAGAATATCTTCAAATGCTAAGCACTATCAAACGCTGCTCCCACTGACCATTTTGTCTGATAAAATCACACGAAGGTCATTAAACAGAAGTCTGTGAAATAGCACAAAGCAAGTGGATAAAAGGCATGTTATAAAAAGGTCTCAGATATGAAGAAGGGGTTTTCTGAATGTAACCTCAAGGTAGAAAGACTCAGCACAAAAGGGTGAGACCAGTCAGGAAATATAGATAAATTTAGAACCAAAACAAGAACAACAGTTCCTTGGCCCCTGACTTCCAAGTTTAAGAAACTCCCTGCAGGAATAGAGTAACTGTCACTAAAAGGAGCTCGTGGCAGATAACTGTGGGCCTTTGAGGGACCCAACTAAATATGGTGGGACTGATTCTGAAGCATTGAAAAGTGACTAAGATGAAAAATTACATGAATGGCAGGATTGTTACTTTAGAATAACAGAATTATAAATGCTAGGATTCATTCTACCACCCTGCAGCTGATTTAGGTGATTAATTCAACTAATACGGATTTTCATAATTCAGAAGCATGTTTGCTAAGAGTACAGAGGTAGCTGGATGGGAACGTTCATAGAGAGAATAAAAGGCAGAGTCAGGCTTTAGATAAGCTAGTGTCTGTCCCCGCTCTAATTTGCTTTCTGTAATGTGCATGCATCTGGAAAATATCCTCTGCACCAGTAGCCAGCATTTGGGAAGATTATTCTGGGCTTCATGTCAAACTGTGCAGCGCATTATAAAATGCAAGCTACATGAATGTTTTTATTACTTATTATGTTTTGACATAGGACACAGTAGTACTGAGGTTTCCTCAATTTTTTTTCTCTCTCTCTTTACCTCAGACCTGAGCTTGGAATGCTTTCTTGTAGTAATCTAAGTAAGTGTATACAGGTTTCAAAGCTACAGCCAATTTACTGATATTAGTGGTGTTATTGACTGATCTAACTGAAGGGCAGGCTTTGAGGAAAGCTGAGCCTGTGTTAATAAATTAAAAAATAATTGTAAAGATCTAGGCGAATAATAAGTACCTAGTAGGAAGTAACAATGATATAACAGAAATTTGGAACTAGGACCATGACAACCAGGTAAGAGTATTCAGTTAACTAATATAAAAATGGTCACAGCAATGAGATGTGGGATTCCCCTCTGTATGCTATGAATACCATTGGTTAATAAAGGAACTGTCTTGGGCCTGTGATAGGGTAGAATAGAGCTAGGTGGGAAAACTAAACTGAATGCTGGGAGAAGGAAGGTGGGGTCAAGTGAAGCTATGGAGCCAGCACCAGAGACAGATGCAAGCCATCAGCCTGAACCTTGCTGGTAGGTCACAAGCTTCATGGTAAAGTATAAAATAATGGAAATGTGTTCATTCTAGAGTTAAGAGTGAGCTAGAAATATATATAAGCTAATGATCAAGCAGTGTTGTAATTAATATAGTTTTGTGTGATTATTTCGGGTCTAAGCGGCCAGGAACATAGAAGCGGCCTCCTATAACAGCCATGCCTTTCTTCATACCTTGCCTCCAGCACAGTTTCTGACTCAGAAAAAAAAATCCACTCTCCACTGACAATGAGAAAGTTGCTATTGATCTAAACAAGGGCTTCTGAAGAGTTATAGGCAGCACAATACAGAACTCCACACATAAATCCCAGATAGTTCTTTTCTTCTCCAGTAGAAATTTCATACGTGTTTAAACTATGTCAGGGATTCCCTAAGAAGTTCTAGACAGGCTTCCTCTTCTCAGAGCCATCCTTAATATTGGCCATCCTCTACAGTGCTGATATAATTTTAGACTTTTCTCTAATTGATGCCATAGGCAGGCACGATCATTCACTGATTTATCACCAGTGCATAATTGTGGCACCCATTCTCATGAGTTTATCCCAGGCTTTGCCCTTTAGGTGATGAGATGGCTAGCTGTACTAATTCTGTTTATTTATTTTTTTCAAATATTCTCTCTTTGTGAATCATCTTCTAATCTTTTTCTATATGGCTAGATGTACTAATTCTACTCATTTATTCTTCAAATATCTGCCTTTGTGAAGCATCTCCTAATCTTTTTCTAGATGTTCATCTCTAATTTAAAGCTCTTTTATGCACAAAAAATAGTTTCTCAGGGAATAGCACAAGGGTGTTCAAAACACAACACTTTCAGGTTCTTCTGTTATTATATTCAAAGCCCTTATTATATATATATATCATATATGAACATAATCATATATATTAGCTACTTTGAAAAATTATCTGCTTCTTGTTTGTATTGGAAATGTCCTAATATTTCAGTTTCTTTTGCTTAGTTAAGTCCAGGTTTGGTGAACAGGAGACTCATGATTGATTAGTGATGTCTGCTACCAGTTTTGGCTTTGTAGGAGCCTAGGCAGTTTGGATGCTCACCTTACTAGACCTGGAAGGAGGTGGGAGGTCGTTGGACTTCCCACAAGGCAGGGAACCCGGACTGCTCTTTGGGCTGATGAGGGAGGGGGACTTGATTGGGGGAGGGGGAGGGATATGGGAGGCAGTGGAGGGGAGGAGGCAGAAATTTTAAATAAATAAATAAATAAAAAAGATTTGGTATGAAAATAGAGATCAAAAAGCCAACTATTTATGTCATTAACTAGAATAATGAAACAATCTGTTGTGTAGTGAGACCCTCAAGTTAGATAACCAGTAAAGAATTAGTGGGGGTAAACTCTTCACTGGACTCCTTGATAATACCAATTTCTGTTCATTCCCTTACCTTTTTATTTTAAGGCTGTGAAGTGAGCTGTTACAAACACTGATCCTTAAAGTGTCTTTTATTTTTAATCCAAATTTAATGTTTTATCCTAATCCTTTCACTCAGTGGCAAGATATATTGATGATCATTTACTTTTCTTCCTAAATGCCATACTGTTAACTTCCTAAAAATTCTCGAAATAGATCAAAATCATCCTAAATTGAAATTACCTCACCTCTTTGTATTGTAGCACATGAAGGACTATCTAAGATTCATAATTATGCTCCCATTCATAGCCTTGCTAGGTTAGAACTCTGCTAAGCATAAGGATAGAAATAAGCACACATTTGAAAACTATAAGGAACTTGGAGAGTTCACTTTATACAAACTATAACTTCAATTTTCCAGGTGTTTGTGAAAAGAAAGACATAACTTACAAGAAACAATAAGAAACAAATATTTAGTAGATTTTTAATGATCTGTGTGTCTGTGTGAAGGTTTTTGTACATGAGTGTAGGTGCTTGTGATTATCTGAATGAGGGAGAGTCCCGGAGCTACACTTAAGGGTAGTTGTGAGCTGTCCATTTGTATGTGCTGGAACTAAATTGGGACCCTCTTAAAAAGTCTTACATGATTTTACCACTGATCCATTTCTCTAGTCCCTAGTACTTTTTAATCTTAAATCACAGTAACTTTAGTAAGAGATGAAAGAGAGGTCTGAATCACCATTCAGTTAATTGTCTAATTAAATAGACATGAAATTTTAATCAGATTCAATTCACTAGAAAACTATTACAGTCGTATGCTAAGTATTGTAAAAACTATTCAGGCTATAACAGTGAGCAGTTACTTCATTCATATAGGCTACAACTATAAAGTTCTTACAAATCAATGGTTAAAACCCTAAAATGAGATACAGAACATTCAGGAAGATCTAGAAACTGTGGCAGTTGACAGAGTAAACTTCTAATTTGTTTTGGATTTCCTGATTTGGTACTTTTTGTCTGATCCACATACTTTGTTAAAATTAAGTGTCATTTAAATATAATAAAATGCTCCTATCAAAAATACAAAATCCACTGAATACTGAAAAGCATATTTGTTCATATATCCAAAAGACTAAGTATAGGCTCTCATTGCCTTTGTTCCCTTGTACCCTCTACATTGGAAATGCCCTACAAAGGCTGGTGTGTTAAATGCTGAGTCCTTAGATCATGGTATTATTGGGCAGTAGAACAATTAGGAATTGAGACCTAGTGAGGAAGTTAAATTATTGGGAACCTGACTTTGAAGTATAGACTGAGACCATGGTTTTTCCATTTCCTCCTTTGCATTTACCTTTCACAAGGTAAGCTACATCTTTTTCTTTTTTTTAATCTTTTGCTATTTACTCTTCTCTCATATATTACATCTCAACTGAATTTTCCCCTCCCTCCTCTCCTGCCAATTTCTCCTCAACCTTTCTCCTCCCTTCCCACATCCACTCCTCTTCCTTTTCCCTTCAGAAAAGAGCAGACCTCCAGGGGATATCAACCAAACATGGCATATACAACTTCCCTTATATCAAGGCTAGACAAGGCAACACAGTAGAAGTAAAAGACTCTCAGAAGGAAGCAAAATAGTCAGAGACAGTCCCCACTCCCCCTGTTAGGAGTTCCCAGAAGAAGACAAAGATGAACAACCATAATATATATTCAGAGGCCCAAGGTCAGATCCATGCAGGCTCCCAATCATTGGTTCCAAGGAGGGCTGTGAAAACTCGGCAGCAGAACCATGTGCTTTGGGGTGAAACTGTGTATTTCCAATATGTTCAACAGCTCACTTTTAATTACCATAAGGCCTTTTGAAGAAGGACTATGATAATTTTATGAAGAAAAATAAAGTCAGATTTTATGCAGTTTAAATAAAAAGAAAATAAAATATTCAGTAATAAAACCAGAGTTTAATCCTGTCTCAGTGCATGTTGTTCCAAGCTGCCCAGACATGAATATATTAATTATAACACTGCTTGGTTTATTCACTCAGGCTTCTTATTACCTAACTCTTACAGCTTAAATTAACCTATTTTGACTAATCAGTGTATCACCAGAAGACTGAGGCCTACAGGTAATTTTCTGATGTTCCAGTATCTGCTGGTGGAAGTTACAAAATAATCCCACACTAGTTCATAATTATATATAATAAAGGATTATTTGTTTAGGGGAGACTTACAGATCACAGTTCTAGATCATAGTCCTCTGCATGAATAGGGAACAGGAACAGGGTCCAGCAGCTGGAAGCAAGAGAGTGAATGCAGGTTTTACAGCTGCATTTATAGTATAAAGGACCATGTCCAAGTGGGCTGATATCAAGGCTATTTGCTGAAGGAGCATAAGGAGCTCCCACAGCAGGCTTCTTTCTCCTTTGGCAGCTACATGGGATCTGCCTGACATAAATGAATGCTCAGAAACTATGTCTGGCCCCATGCCTAGAACCTTTCTCAGATTACTCAGGCCCTATGTTTGAATATATGCATTGAATGTTGGTCACTAAATGTAACAAGTCTTTCTTTAGACTGCCAGTTCCCAAATAATGACATGGAGACTTTTTATTAATTATGAAAGCTTGACCTTAGCTTAAGCTTCATCCTTACTAGCTCTTAAAATTTAAATTAACCCAGTTATATTAATAATCTATGTTCTGCCACGTGGCTCATTATCTCATCTCATGACTTCCTCCATAACTGACTAACAAATCCCTACTTCATATTCTTTCCCAGAGTTCCTACCTCTATGCAGAAGGCTTATCCTCTTTCTGCCTACCTATTGGCTGCCCAAACCTCTAATAAATCAATCGGAAGGTGTCTTAGGCAGGTGAAATAAAAGGAGACACGGAGGCATCTTCACACAGTATACAAATATATATATATATATATATATATATATATATATATATATATATATATATATTTGTTGTATTTCAAACAACAAAGAATGATTCTACAAAATAAACCATGTATCAATATCCAATCCAATGACATTCTCTTCCTAGAAGCATTTACTACTTAATTTATAATATCCTAGGATACTAAATTCTAGATAGCCCTAAAAATGAGTGATAATAGGGTATAGTCAAAAGCATTCCAAACTGGGGTGCCATCCTCTGTAACAAATGTCTTAATTATGGAGGCAAGGATGGGGAAGCATAAGGTTCAAAGATAAGACATAGTTCTTAAAAGTACCAGTGATTTAGTAAGCCAACTTTCACTTGACAAGAGGTCAATGCTTAATAAACACTGACTCAGGTTTATACCCACTTAGAGTGTGTTAATAAACACTGACTCAGGTTTAGATCCACTTAGGGTGTGTTAATAAACACTGACTCAGGTTTAGATCCACTTAGGGTGTGTTAATAAACACTGACTCAGGTTTAGATCCACTTAGAGTGTGTTAATGGATCCCTTGGTACAGCAGAACATCAGTAGTTCAATGAGACTGAATCTGCAAAATCAGCTAATTTGCATCATTTTCGGTTTAGCTTGGGGATGAACTTACATAACTGAATAAAACCATAGCTCTTGAGATTTTGTTCTATTAGATTAGAGATAATAAAAATAAACACCAAAAATCAGTAATTTAAAGGATTTTAATTAGTTTTTGAGTAATTACAATATGTTGCATTTTTAAGTATTTTAGTATTCAAAATACTTTGATAAATTTGATATAATTTCATTGATATTTTTTCAGATTTTATGAATTTGGGGTCCAAGGTATAAACGTTTTGATTTGTCTAACTATTTATTCTAATTCTATGCTCACATTGTTCACTTCATGAAAAATCTTACCAAAAAGAATTGTTACATAACTAATCTATACAGGAGAATATCCTACCTAATTTCACAGCTCCTTAAATATCTATGTTTCTACTCTTGTTAGTTATATCCATAATAAACTCATGTATAAGAAGTATTCTGACACAGATTGCCTTTTCTGATCCATTTCATCTCTGGCTATTGAGACAGCTAGAATGACAAAGTATAATGCAGCTTAGAGATAAGAAATCAGATTTGTGAAAATAAGAATTTTCCTCACTCCATCCTTTAAGGGATTTTTTTAATTAGAAGCCAACGATTATTTATATGAATTGACAATGCCATTACTGAGCCTAAATTTTCTTTCCTGGCTAGCGTAGAAGGCACAACAACATACATGTTGCTTTCAACCACAATTTTATACTGTATTTTTTCAGTTAGATACCACAACAAAAGGGGGCAAAATATCATTATGTTATAGATATAGAATGAAATAATAAATGTAATATGCTTTCTCATCCAAGTTTTTTTTTAGATTATATGTCTGGAATTTTCTAGTCAAAATAATCAAACTGTAAGTTTCACAAAATTCATCTTGAATTTTTCAACTGAAGAGTAAACAATAATATGAAATCTATTGTACAAAAGCTATGGAGAGAGCATTTAAGAAGAAGTACAGAAATACATCACTCTAAGTTGCTTAGAAATTGTCATTTTTTTCTCTTATATAATATTGATAAATGGGGCATTGAATAAGAAATTAAACACAGTTTAAAATGAGTTTATTTATATACACACATGCATGGAAAATGCTGGCAAGTTTTGCTTGAAGTATTAATGATTATTGACCATATCCATGTGTTTTAAATTCCATGTGATAGAAGTCTGTTAAAAACTATTCATTCTTTAATTTTGAAATACAGATTTCACTGGCGCCCCAATGTTGGGTTGTTCTATTTATGACAATTTCAGCAAAGTACAGTTCACCTTTATAGCCAATGAACCTTGGGATGTAACAGAAAAAAAAAGAGCTACAGAAAACATTGAATTAGAATATTTTGTCTTTCCCAATAACAATAATGACCTGAAGACTAGAGATATATAGTAGAGTATAGACAGACAACCAACGGACATTGTCGCTTGATGATAACTTCTTGTCTTACACAAAAATTTCTCCTGTTTTCTAAAGATCCAGATCAAAAACATTGTATTTCCGCAGCACAGACAATATAAATTTTCACAATATCTTTCCCAATTCACTACACTTGATTCTGTTCAAAAATAGGTAGCACTTGTTAAGTCAGAGGCTCAACAGTGAATTCACCAGTCACTGGGTTCTTGGGTACTTTTTGTTAAATTTAGTTAGTTAGTTAGTTAGTTAGTTAGTTAGTTAATTAGTTATATAACATAGCAACCACAGTTTCCCCTCTCTCTTCTCCTCCTGTTTCCTTCCCCAACCTCCCTTCTACCCCTTCCCGCATCCACTCCTCCTATGTCTCCATTCAGAAGGTCTAAGACCTTCCATGTCATGGTATATCAAGATGAGGCAGGACCAAGCTCTTCCTCCTTGCTCCATGGCTGGGCCAGGCATCCCACCATAAGGAATAGGTTTCAAAGAGCCAGCTCATGCATCAGGGACAGGTCTTGGTACCACTGTCAGGGGTCCCAGAGACAGAACAAGCTACACAACTGTCACCCAGATACAGAGGGTCTAGCTGTAATTGATTGGATACATTTGTGGGAAGGATAGGAGGCCAAAAAGCTGCTGAAGGTCACAAGTGTCCTGGGACTGCAAAGATTTGCTGTATGAAGAGTTGGTGCTAGAGAGGTGGGGTATCGGGGAGCTTTAATTGGATTTTTATACAATTAAAGTGAGAAGTTATCTATTTCTTAATAAATGGGAGATTGCCAATTATAAAACTATATTCTACACTAAGTAACCTAAATAGGATATTAATCAAATAATAAGTAGTAAAGAAAAACTTGAAATTCGTTAAGTATGAATTGTTTGTTTCCTGCCACAACTACCTTCCAAAAACATGGTGTTTGATCTGTTATTCATTAGAAGTGTTTTTGTAATTTTTATTCTTTAAAAAGCTGATGGGTTAATATAGATCATATAAATCAATTATATACATTCATTTGAATAGGGTCATGCACGCTATAATTTTTATTTGCAGCTTTTATCATAAAATAGTCTTTAAAAACACTGAAGAATTATAATAATAAAATGATCTTGCAAATTGTCTAGACCATGCGTATTCTCTTGGAAGTCTGTCCTGAGGGGCAGGGGGAAAATACCCCATCTAGAAAAGGAGCTGTGAAAATTAATATAATTTCAACAATCCTGAAACTGCATATAACACCCAGAAATTGTGACTCCCAGTGGGAAACATGGTGTGATACAATTAGCATGCATGACTTTCTGCTTCAGAACAAGCAAAATTCAAATTCCTTCTTAAGACCACCATACATGTCATGGCTTGTGAAAATCCAATGACCTGTAAGCCACTGTCTTTCTTGTGACATATCTTATGATGGTATTAAGAAATTAATTGTGATTCTCAATAAATATTAAGCTTCTCCTGAATCTGTAATCTCTTATTGTAGACTATAAATTTATTACCGTTTTAGTGACTAACAACAGGGTTGTTATAACATAGGAGCTACTTAGGATTTTCAGGAGAGCCAAGCATGTACTCTACCACTGAGTATATTCCCAGGGCCCAAAAAAAAGTGTTTAAGATTACATTACCTGTGCCCCTACCTAAAATAAGGCCTAAAAGAGGGATTTTGAGCAAAATTTGAGACATTTTCTGAACTACTAGAGTGAAGAAACTCCCAACTGGACAGGATGTTGGAGGCTTATTCAAAAAGTAGTGAATAAATAAGTACAAAGCCCTCTGCCAATGTAAAATCGTGTTCTTAGGCACCCTCCATCCTAAGAGAAGGTTCCGACTTTCAATACAGCAGCCAATGAGCTGAGCATGGCAGCCTGTCGGCTAATCACACAGTATCTATTACTCCTTTTTCACCCGTGAGAATACAGGCTCAGATAGGGCTGTTTCTCACAGTTACCAAAGGCCAGAAAGCATAGAAGCTCGATTTTCTGATTCTAAGGTAAATAGAATTTCCAGTGTGATTTAACTCTATGCATCAAGCTGCTTCCTCCTTCTTTCTAATTTTGCTGATGAAGCTGGAAATTTCCCCATCTTAATGACGAATTATGAGTCCTTTCACATAGGAAGAGAGGAGCAGTAAGGATAAACGAACACTAGCCCTGTGCATTTGGTCTGCCTTCTCTGCCAGAAGTCTGTAAGTCACTGATCTATATGCCAGAGGATTCTTCTTGTCCGTCTAGAATCCACGTCCTCTCCAGATTCAAATGCCACATAATGGCACATTTGATGGCCTTTGTCCACCGACCTTGTTTTTGGGAACATAATTGTATACTTCAAGTAAAGCGTGATGGTTGGAGACCTCATAATTTAGTTTCTATCAAGGAAATTCTGCCCCAAATGGTAAAACATGCCTGATTTAAATGAATATCACCAAAAATGATGACTTTACACTTTTCAAGAAAAAACCCAACAGCTTTTGTGTGTTTCCAGAGACCTTAAGAGAGGCTAACAGATTTATGTTCTCATTACCGCCTGAAGCAATAACTCTTCCAATAGGTAATTTTTATACTCTGGGACCACAAAACATGTAGGAATATAGGCTCTGGAATGAGGGAGCTGGCTGTCAGGATTTCCGAACGCAGCAGTTGCTAAAGCAGTAGATTTCCACAGAGAGATGAGGCTCTCTCCTCTTTGGTTTTCCACATCAGACACACATCTCTGAAGTCGTGAAATGTCAGTCATAAAAAAATTGGTAAATTGATCCAAGTCTTTAATACCACATCCAGTGAGCATTTTGATACTACTAGATAATGCTTTGATTTTAATAACATATAAGATTTAATGATAATATATAATAGTAGTACTAATCCATATTTAATTAATGATAATTATCAGCTATTTAACTCCCACTCATGATTTAGGCAGGACTCCATAGGCCATTGGTGAAATGGTAGGAAATATGTTTTCTAACCAGTGTATGTTTTTAAGTTCATTAAGTGGCCCTAAGAAGAGGGCATTTTGGGACTGAGGTAATTTAAAGGCTTCAGAATGGACTGGTTTTTCAGCAGGACATTATATCACAAGCAATACTAATGTGAGCATTTATCAACAGATCTCAATGCATGTTTCCACTCACTTTTAAAAGCAAAACCCAAACTAAAATGCTGTTATTATCTATCATAAAGTCAATTGCTAAAATTAATTCCCAGATAGACACACGTGAAATTTCGTCACTGTAATCTAATTACGTCAACAGGAGCCAAACCAATGACACACCATTACTCACACTCTTGAGGTTAAAAATATTCCGCTATGTAAATAATGCAGTAAATATACAAGCATTCTTTCAAATCATAGAATTCCATTTTACATATGAAGCAGTTCCCTTTTTGTATGAACTCAGTCTGTATGGCCAATAGTATCTGAATTTCTTTTTCAAAAAGTGGCATGTGTTGATAACATTAAAATTATCCAAATTTATTGAAATGTATTTAACTTTAATTTTCTCACATCCGGGATTGGGACAGTCACAATGGTTGTGTGGAATTCTGAAGGAAAACAAACAAAAACTGGAGAGATTTTAATTGGCCTAATTCGCAAGAACTAAAAGCAGTCATGTTTTTATAAAAATATATAAATATTCTCATTTTCACATGAAAGAAAATTTATGTTTATAGGAAGAATCCTAATTATAGTTAACCATTTGAGTTCAGATGAAACCTAATAAATGAATGTCTTTTCTGAAAACATAAATATAAATCTTTTAATCCCAATATCAAATAAGTTACTGAAAAATACTATTATTGCATATTAGGTTTGAGTCGAAGTTTTTTTTAAAGGTACTGATTGCATTTATTATTTTGGAAAATGCAAGAGTCTTTATTGCTGAAAGGTAAGTGGTTAAAAATTAAAGGGAAAGTTTCCTGTTTACATGTTTATATTGCTTTCTAATTTCTGTTCTCTTTATGATATAAAAATCTGTATTTTATTGTTGTTGGCTTTTATTGCCAAAAATTTATTTTTTTATTTTAAATTTTGTATTTATTTTAAGTACCAAGCACAGTTTCCCTTTCCTTTCATCCTCCCCCTAATCCCCATCTCCTCCACCCTCCCCCTCTCTGCTCTTCAGAAAGAGCAAGGCCTCCCATGGGGAGTCAACAAAGCCTGGCCCATCTAGTTGAGACAGGACCAAGCCCCTTGTCCCTGCATCAAGGCTGAGCAAAGCACCCACTTAGGATAAGGGTTTCAAATGTCAACTCATACACCAGGAGTAGATCCTGGTCCTACTGTCAGCGGCCCCACAAAGACCAAGCCACACAAGTGTCGCCTACGTGCAGAAGACCTAGTTAGATCCCACGCAGGCTCCCTATCGGTTGGTCTAGAGTCCCTTAGTTCCCAAGAACTCAGGTCAGCTGTCTCTGTTGATTTTCCCATCATGATCCTGATCCACCTTGCTCAGCTCATAAGATCCCTCCTCTTTCTCTTTGACTGGACTCCTGGAGCTCAGTCCAGTGCTTGGCTGTGGATCTCTGTACCTGCCTGCTTCCATCAGTCACTGGATGAATGTTCTATGATGACAATTAGGGTAGTCACCAATCTGATTACGGAAGAAAGCCAGATCAGGCACCATCTCTACTGTATCTAGGAGTCTTAGCTGGAGGTAATCAAAATCCAGCTCCCCAGAGATAGACACAGATCATCTTTTGCCACAGCATGTATGTAATGATGACTTTAAGCTTATGCTTCCAAGATAAAAAATAAACTAACGAAGTAAATGCTATTATTTCTTCAGCAGCAAAATGTCCTCTAGGTCTCACATCATCACTGATGCTATTTTATCCTCCATGGCATATTTTAATAGATCCAAAAATATTTTGTGCACATACTTCATTACCAACTTTCCTGAGAAAGTAAGACACCCATAAATCCTCACACAAATTATTTTGACCTTTTGCTAACTAATGGCTGTTTAAATGCTGTGTTTTACAGTATAGGGAGCACAATCTGATAACAAAATAGTTAGTGAAACATATCATTACTAAATGTTTTTTAAAATGTAATAATATTTATACAGATCTCTGCTCCCTGCAGGGAAGGACCACACAGCTCCAGCTGCTTCCACATGTCACAATGTAATATCCACTGACATTTTCCCACATTGCTTATGGAAACAGACAACTGCCAACCTGGCAGTTATATGACTCAAACACCATGACTATGTCAGCCGTGTGGCCCTCACATGCAGCACCACAAACACTGCTAACTGCTGAGATCCTAGGAAGCTTGCTTTTCTGATGTCTCACTTCTAGTAAAATGCATTTTTTGACAGGCATATCATACCCTATAATGAAAAAGGTAGAAAAAAAATACAAGCTTTTTGGTTATCATTTCAATTTATTGCTGCATTGACAGCACTGGTTTTCTACCATTAACCTAATATACTGTTTGTGAAAATACGGTAGAAATCTGTTTTAGAGTTCAAGACTAAGTCTATCCTGGGTTCTTATAATGCAATCCTCAATGTGATGTTTCTCTAAAATTAATAAAGCATGTAAGGGAGATTTTATGTGAACATGACAAGAGTAAGGTGCATGCATGGAACTCCCCAGGAAGCTACAACTTATCACCCACCCTAAATGTTATTATTCTATCTTTCACAGTGCTTTTATTTGTGTTAAACTCCTAGGAACCACAGCTTAATTTTCCCTAATAGATCATAACTAATTTTGTGGACTATGGAGTCAGACATTTTGAATCTAAATGCCAGCTTCCATTACCTTCTTCCTGGGTAATATTGGTCAAAAGAGTCTAGAGATTCCTGGCTCCTCCAATAACATGTGGTTACTACAGAGAAAAGCAGTGTTTATCCTAAACTTTGCTACGCAGATTGAATAAGCTAAGCAAAATGAGAAAAGCCAACACTCAAAACCTGTTCCATGTTCTCATTTCCACAGACTGTGGAGAAGACCCATTCATGTCCTTTTCCTCCATTAGAATAAATGCACTTCAAGATCAGGAACAGTCTAATTAACATATGGAACAGTAACATGTAACAAAACAGAAATTTCATGCACAGGTAGTGAGATCTGCTTCTTCCATGGGATGCAAACTATTGTATTATCATGGAAAAATAAATCATCTGTACTGTGGTGAGAGGTATAATGACAGTGTATGTTCAAATAACTCTGCAGAACCTTGTGCATGTCCAGTTTCCAATCAATCCTTAATAAATGAGAAAGATGTTCTGTCTTCCCATATTCCAACTGGGTGATATTTGATAAACTGTTTGTTTTCTGTCTACATCTAAAGTTTCTTTCTTCTTAAATATTGGGTCCATGAAAAATGTTTTAGAATAGGAAGAGAAAAAAGAAGGTAATAACTATTTCCTTTTATTTATTTACATACCATATGAGCTTTACAGTGTAGAAGCTCCTCAATGAATGAATGATTGCAAGCTAACATCAGAGATGCTATTCAAAAGTTCCTGTCTTAAATTCTGTTTTAATCTTGGGATAAAGTAATCTTGCCAGTTTCATGTTGCTTTTATCCTAGATAGCCACAAAGCTTGCAAACATTCCCATAACTGAAATTTATAAACAAATGAGTCAAGTTCTTCAAGAACAGTAACACTGGTCCTTAAAATTAAGTGTGGCCCAAAAAGAAGAGAGCTCTGGTATCTAAAAGGAGCTACACTCCATGAGCAGTGATATAGGCAGCAGGCCTACCTCACCATTATCTTTCCATCTTCATGGTTGGGATATGCAAGTTGACTTCAGTTAATTCTGCACCTCACGCCTCTGATAAATGTCTGTGCTTGGTAAAGGGAAGTGAAGAGTACAGGCATTCATATTAAAATAAAGATGTCTTCTTTGTCAAGTGCACTTTGGGAACTCAGGCTCAGCAAGGGTAAAATGCTTAGCTGGAGAAACATGCAAACACTTCATTATGCTAATGTGCGAGGGGAGTCTTCAATAAGGAGGTGGAATTTGCAGCATTTGCCAAACTTGTCTGATTATAGGCAATTCTATATGCATAATGTGATATGAAATACACCCTGAAAAATAGTCAGCTAAATAAGAGAAAAATGAGGGCCTAGGTCAAAGTGTTTGTAGTATTTAAGTCATGCTAAGAAAATGTATACCTAAATTTTCTCCCAGTCTCTTAGGACTCTGTTTCTCTCAAAGTTAAATGTAGACATTTTTGAGTTAATATTCATGTTTTTACATTTACATTTTGTTTCTAGATAGAATGTACATAGGTGATAGATTTATGTACATGTATGCAGGTAGGTGATATTTGTATATTTATATGTTGTATGTGTGTGTAGTTATGAGAAACTTAGAAGAAAAAAAGGGTTGCTATACTCTGAATTTTTGTTTACTTCCAAATTCCATATCCAAACTCTAAATCTATCATGATGACATTTGTAGATGGAATCTTTAAGAGGTGACAATTATGTAATCAGAATATAGATCGCACTTACTAGATTAGTGTCCATATAAGAAGTAACCACATGCTAGCTAGTGATCTTTCTTTTGTAATTTTATATCATGTATTATTATTGTCTCTGTGTGAGAGAGTGTAGTGTGCAAAAAAAAAAAAAAAACAGCACATTGTTTGGTCAGAAGATAAATTTCAGGAGTTGGTTCTGTCCTTCTGCCGTACATGGATTTTAGGGATCAAGCTTCTGTCATTGGGCTTACCAGAAAGTACTTCTACCTACTGAGCTATCTTACTGTCCTAATTACCTTTAATTTCCAACTTGACCCATCCTATATCTATCTGATAGGAGACTCAGAGAGCAGATTGACTTATGAGATTGTTTTTATTCGAGGTTAAAGCAGAAGAGTACTATCTACTGTAGTTCCTAGGCAAGTGGTTCTGGTCTGAAAGGGTAAACTGACTGAAAATAAACCTGGGAAAATGCTCTCGAATAGTCCAACAAGCAGCATTTCTCCATATTCCTAAGCCCAGGTTCCTCCCCTGAGTCCCTAACCTAATGGACTGTGATACGCAGGTGTGAGCCTTCCTTCCACAACTTGCTTTTAGTCAGTGTTTTATCAAAGCGACTGACTGAAACAAAGACAACTGATATCTCCATTGTGTGACCATACAAGCAGCTGATAACCTGCAAGGAGGAAAGGAACTTATCATATAGAAGAGAGGTACTTGAGAAATGCCCCGCCATTCTTCCTTCATATGTAGAAACCTATCAATGAACCAGGAGACGGAAGCGGGGCTATATCAGATATCCAATCTGATGGTACCTTGATGACTTCTTTGTTGCTACATGGTGAGAAATAAATGTTTCCTATGCATAAGCCACACGGCGTATTCATATTTAATTAGAGCATCAAGGAAAGACACAGTTTATGTCTGAAAACAGATATCATTCTCCCCTCTTATGTTATGTTCTGTTGTACCTTTTAATACTTCACCCCGACATTTTAAAACTTTCTTTCAACTGATAGGAGAGTTTGAACAATTGATTTCATAGACTCTAAGTATTTCAATCCTGAAATTACTGCCCTTATGCAAGGCTCTGTGAGTTGTGCCATCCTTGAGATAGTATGTCAGTAAAGAAAGTAATATCATACACTTTCATGACTACCAGACTATTGAATTACGCTATGGCATAACAGTGAGGAATTAGTTTGCTAAAAGAAACTTTTCTAAGTATTCTATTGACTATTTGATGCTCATGAAACTCTGTATTTATTCTCATAATCTTTGTTTTATAAATTAGGATATGAGCCGGGCGGTGGTGGCGCACGCCTTTAATCCCAGCACTCGGGAGGCAGAGGCAGGCGGATCTCTGTGAGTTCGAGGCCAGCCTGGTCTACAAGAACTAGTTCCAGGACAGGAACCAAAAAGCTACAGAGAAACCCTGTCTCGAAAATCCAAAAAAAAAAAAAATTAGGATATGAATCACAGAAACATTAAACACTTTTCCAAAATTCCCTCAACTGGCTAGGAAGAGAGTCTTATGTAAAACACAGGCTGACCAAGATCAGGGATCCCCTTTTTAATCACATTGATATAGTAATTAATAAAGTGAATGTGTATGGATATGTGTATTAAATACTATGCTAGAGCTCAAAAATTCACTATCAAACTCATATATCAGAATAGTAAAGAAACTCCTAAATTCAAGGGACAATGCTTGCATATTTTTGTCTTGCTCTATAAAGTGTGGACTAACAAGGAAGTCTTTACATTGCTTCATTCAGAAGTAAATACTAAGCTTTGGAGGCAAAGAGTAAGACATATGAACACATTTCCAAGACCCAGATGAAAAATAAATAAATACCTTTAAGAAGACAAAAAGTTGAAGCCCAACAGTTTTGTTGTTATTTTTCTGGGGGGGCGGTTGCCGGGAGGGGGCTTTTTCCATTTAACCCATGCTCTTGCTGTTTGTTTTAGTGTTCTGTTTGGAATTAATCCAAATTATATAAAAAATAATGACAATGGTTAATAAAGTACTGTTCAACGAACAAACTTCAATTTGCCTTCTTACAGTGGTTTCTCGTGGAAAAA
The DNA here is from genome assembly GCF_018167655.1 of Microtus oregoni. Taxonomy (NCBI): domain Eukaryota; kingdom Metazoa; phylum Chordata; class Mammalia; order Rodentia; family Cricetidae; genus Microtus; species Microtus oregoni. The sequence goes on from NW_024543059.1 coordinate 5,769,363, forward strand.
TTTGGGGTAGATGCTAATACTATCCGCCTTTTGCAGATGAGGCAGTTGAAGCTTAGAGAGACACAGCAAAGAGTGCGAAGCAACATGATGGGAAAGAGTTCATGTGCAAAAGAGAGAACGGCTGACCCTCACGCCTGTCTGCTCACTAATCACCTACCACATCCCTCCCCTCCAGTCCCATCTGCAAGCTTATCTTCCTGTACACTGCTCTTTTGGGACTGCAAATATGAAAATGCCCACGGAGAAAACTTTCAAGACCTTTCCATTGGAGGCACCAAGAACCCAGAGAGAGATGGAAATTAGGTCAGAAATTTAATGTAAAACAGAGGTCAGACTCGGCAGACCTTATCTCTTGAAAAGCAGCAGTTTAAATAGCTGAAAGTCCTTTCTCACATAGAATAATCTCTGAGAATTCAATTCAGTTATATCAATGTGATTATGAACTATGTAATGACTTATGGAAATTTAAAGTTGGGAGCAAACAGATTGATTTGTGCTCTGCTGACCAGAGCCTATTCTGTAGGGAAGGGTATAAATTTTATTTTTATGTAAATCACCTGAAATGCAGCTCTTTCTTCTAAATTATATGAAACTGGCATTTGCTCATGTGCATTATTTCCTGGGCAGCGGGAACCTTGACTGGCACCTGAAAGCCCAGTGCAAATCCAAAAGTGGATGGAAGATGAGGGGAAAGTATTAGAGACAGGGGAGGATTCCATTTTCAATTTTTCAGGAACTGACAAATGCCTTGAGCATTCATGCCTATTTAATGCTTTAATTTAAAAAAGAAAAACTTTAACATTAGAAGTCAGCAAAGGTTAAAATTCTGTATGTTTGATTTTTTCCCTGATTTGGATAATTTGGTTTCTTCTGTCTCTAGTGTCCATATATTTTCTATTCTTTAAAAATATGTGTATTTTATTGAGAGCCTCCTATATGAGAATAGCTTGCAGTATCAGATTGGCAGAAAATGAAAAGTATAAAGTCCCTCATTATCATGAATCTCCCACCTAGGTAGGAAGGCAAATAAATCTATATGCTTGGAAATACTGCAGCTAGACAAAGGTAGTGGTGAGGGAAATGAGGATTGTCAAAAGATGTCATTTTCACTCAATGGCACATCCCTCCAAGGAAGATACTGCTTGGGAAATACATCTTACTAGTTGGAAATCAAGACACTTATATATTCCCCAAAGCCACGCTTGATATCAGAAACAACAGCACAATACTATACAAACAGAAATCAGTTTTTACTTTTCAAAACTCATTCTTCTGTTATCTTTGAAATTATTTTGTTAATATCATAAAAAGTTTCATTCTGTACCCAGATCTGGTGCTCAAAGAGCGGGGATGAAAGTCTGGGACTTGCATAATGACAAAGGAACGTTCTGGACATTGCGTTCCAACTCGAAATATGCTTTCATCCCTATCAGCATAACTGCAGTTAGGCCACTCAAACAATCTGACACCACCAAAGACAGAACCTGGGCTGAACAGAGACTCAAGAACCTGACCATGCACCCCTGACGTCCTTAATCTTGTCCTCAACCTCTCTTCCTTCCACTTCAATCCTCAAGCTTTTGCCTGTGTCCTATTGTTTGTCATTGTTGCTGTTGTGTTCCCCAGCATTTTGTTTTGTAAAACAAGAATTACTGAGTCAAATCTGTTTGTGTTGATCTACCCAAAACACGAAGACTTATAAGAAGGATTTAGATTTTAAAGGAAGTTTGATTATAAAATTTGTGAAGATAGCTCCAGTTAGCTTCTGACCTAAGACGTTATCTTCTCTTCCTTTTCTAAGAAATAAGACTTGTATGTGTGCGTGTGTGTGTAATATATATAGCTTAGTGACCTTTTAAAAAGCAGTTGTACCCGTGTACATTTTATACAGATGAAAAGAAGAAGGCTGAGAGCAACTGAGAAGTGTCAGCTCCCAGAAAGCTGCTGTCTTATTCAAGTACATGTTCCCATTTACAAAAGTTGAATTTTTGCTTGTTTTTGCTTCTGGTGTCTTATCATTAATATCATATTTGAGAGATCAAACTAGGCATTTATTTTATTTCTTGTCATTACTCCTTATTAGTTTGTTTTATAAATATACCAAAACTTGATTGAATATTAAGGTCAGTAGATGTGTCCGTGTTAGATTTTCTATGATAATCAATGCCATCATGAGCATTCCATATGTATATGGTACCTACAGTTTCAATGCTGAGCTCCTCTGTGTGTATGTATGTGGGCTTGTTTGTAGTAAATTTTGTCATCAGTTTCTACAAGTTGGTCCACTCCCTAAGAATTGATTAGTGTTGTTCACCTTTATTTTCACCAGCCCTCAATAGTTTCCATCTTTTTAATATTAGCATTCCTGGCAGGTGTAGAGGAACACAGACTTATGGTTTGAAGTTATGTTTTTCTGGTACTGAACAGAAATTATTGACTGTTAATGGTCCTCACTCATGATTCTCCTATTGCTGTCATTATCTTTTCTTTTTTTTTTATTTGGATTGACTTTGCAAGTAGGTAGAGTCACCTTACAGTGCCTGCTCTTTGAACCTTAGAAACATCAATATATATTTATATATATTATTACGAAAAGGATGACTTTGTAGACATGTATAAGGACAAGATCTCCAATCAGTCACATAAATCTTTATTTTTTTTACTGTTTATGTAAATGCTTACCGAATGTACAAATTTGGTTGACATTCTATTTGAAATTTTTGTAAAAATTTTGATTCTTCACTGGTGTTGGAACTTACCATTTCTAGTTAAATTTGTGTTTAAGCTTAGCCATAGCTAAAATTCATGAAAATTTTTAAAATTTGTTTTAGATGTCATTTAAATTCTACAATTTTGTATTGCACAAGTGTCTAAAACGCTTCCTTCTCTTGCAGAGGTCAAGTTTTTGTTTCTGTCACCCATATCATGAGAGAATGACAACTGCCTGTAACTTAAATTCTAGAGGATCCAACACTCACTTCTGCTCTCTATAGTAGCTAAACATACATGGTGTTCTTACATACATTCAGGGATACACACAAATAAAAATAAATCAAAATCTTGAAAAGAGGAACTCTGAAAATTTTAGTTTTCTGAACATACAATGCAACATGAAATTGCAAGTTAAAAAAACTATGGTATCCTAGAAGTACTATCAACTTAGAAATATTTCAATGAAAATATTTTAAAAGGTTGTGTCTTACCAATTGCCTACCTTCTATAGCTCTTCAACCGGATGATATCTGATCTGCATGAGATCACATTAGACATCAGTAAACACTGAAGTCATCTTACTACGGTGTAACAGCACATACCCGACAACTTAATGTTACCGTCTACAGTGGGAGAGAAGGCTCACTGTTTGTCTTTTAGGATCCCGCTTACCCCACTCAATGATCATTTCCAATTTCTGCAACTGGAATTTACCTTCATCTTGTAATTACATTTACTTGTAATTTTTATAATTTCATTTATTTAACAGTAGAGTAATTTCCATTGTGTAAATGTACCACTTTCCCTTTATCCATGCATTAGCTGATGGAAATGTAGACTATTTCCATTTCCTGACTATTGTGACTAGAACAGCAATGAGCATGCATGAGCTCTAATACTATACAGATTTCTTTCAGTATATAATCAAGAATAGTATAACTGGAACCTATGGTAGATCTATTTCTACGTTTTTTGTATGAACCTCCACAATGATTTCTATAGTGGTTGCATCAGTTAGCACTTCTACTAACCAGAGTTATATCAACTCACCAGGGTTGATTGGAACTCAGAGACTGAAGTGTCAGTCACCGAGCCTGCATGGATCTGAGTTAGGGTCTCTACATATGTTGAAGTTGTTTAGCTAGGAGCTCCTGTGGTACCCCTCATAGTGGGAGTGTGCATCACGGGGTTGTCTGGGATTCTTTCGTCTGCTCCCTTTTTTTCCTGCATGGTTGTCTTGTCCAGCCTTGGGATGAGGGTTTGTGCCTAGTCTCATTGCATCTTGTTATGCTGTGTTTGGTTGACATCCCTAGGAGGCCTTCTCTTTTTTGAAGGGAAATGGAAGAGGTATGGATCTAGGGGAGAGGGTCAGAAGATGGGTTGGGAGGAGGGGAGTTAGGGGCAATTGTGATTGGATTTATTATATGAGAGAAAAAATAAATAAAAAAGAAACATGAATATTAACAAAAACCCAAAACAAACTGAGTAATTCAGATATTTTAGAACTGGTAATTATGCACATAAGAAGAAAACCACACACACACACAAAAGAGAGTGTGTGGGCTGAGAGCGAGGCTGTAGAAAGCTTGCCAGTCACTCATGAAGCCATGGAGTCTGTCCCTAAGGCTGCATAAAAGTAGCCGTGCAGGCTCAAGCCTGTGGCCCCATCACTTGAGTCCCGGAGACAAAAGCATAAGAACGTCAACAGCATCACTGGTTACTCAATAAGTTCCAGGTCAGCTTGCACTCTACAAGATCTGGCTCAAGTAAACAAACAAAGAAACAAAAAAAGAGAGAACCTGAGAATTATTTAGTTGTAACCTAATTCCTGTCATGAAAGACATTGCTAAAAAAGAAAAATATTTCTATCATCTTCATTTAATTAAAATCAAATTAAGCTCAAAAAAGACACAATGACTTTCCCAGGGTCACCCATTCAATTTCTGGGACCATCAGCATGAGCACCTGTGTTGTAAGGCCACTTATCTTTCTAGAGTTAGTTCTGTTACACCTGTTAGTTCATTGTGTAATGTAAGTTTCCCTTCAGTTCCTCAGTTTGGTTAACATGAACTTCTAAAGATGCATTTTCAGCTAAATTATTAGGCATGAGATCATTTTTATTTTTCATTTTCCAGGATAAGGCCAGAAATTTTCAAGCTTACATAACAGTTGTTAGCCTTAAAATCCACAATGACTTCCAAATTATCTTGCCAAATGAGTTCAGCAACCAACGCCCCAATGGTCATAACATTAATATAATCATAAAAGTACCATTACATTAATTAGAGCTTTGTAAATGCTGTAATTAAGATATTCAGTGACAGCTGTCTTTGCTGTCCCCAAGTGTTCCCAAGAAATCTCGCAACACCACTTATTTCTGAACCGTCATCTGCCTGGAGTTGGGAGAAGCCATCTGTTAGTATATTTGAAATGTTAAATGACAAAAGAGTTTTAAACAATTATATCCCTCAGAATGATTTTTTGGTGGGTGGGGGGGAGAAAGGAGCAGTACCTGGCAAGTGATTTTTAAGGAGACCCAGATTGGGAGAAAACTGGATGTGTTTTTGCACTTGCATCAGCATCTGAGGGGGTTAGCCGTATTCAGTACGGAGGCCAGTTGATCTGACCTAGCTCATAGCTATCTGAGTAAGGGCCAAATATTGAACCTCTCTGAGACTATGTATTCGTTGTTATAATATGGAACCATGGTAAATGAAGGTATATATACCAACTTTTGATTAATATTTAGAAAATAAAAGGAAAATTTTCAGTATAACCTGTTAAAAAATTTCTAACAAAGACGAATTTTATTTCAAAATACGTAAGAATGTGGGCCAAGACAATAGTCTTCTTGCTTCTTTCTACTCAAAGGCTTTGCAAAATATTCTTTTTTCAGTTCACAATACCACATCACACGCCATTTTAATAGATCTGAAAAAAATGAAAGTACTACTTAAGTGATAAGGAGGAGTTGAGGGACTCCATTTCTACTATAATCTATTCCTTTGATATCTAATATTGTTGCTACACTTCAGTGCACCTCAGCTAGAAAATGATGGAAAAAAGTTAGACCTAATATATAACGTTACTACTAAAACTATAAAATAGCAATAACAATCCGTTTTATTTTCTTCTCTTATTCTCACCCTTGATGTGTCTATTATTCACATTGTTTTTACAAGTTTCATGGAGTCAGCACTGCTCACACCCCATTGACTCTGTTGAAAAGTAATCTATAGAGCGGATGGCATCATTAAGGCAATGTCTGGAGACAAGGAGACTAAGTCTTAGGTTAAGTGGACTGTTCAATGTTGTATTGCTTATACGCGATAGATTAGAAACAGCGCTCAGAGTGCTTCCCACCAAGGGGAATGGTTTTTAATAGTTTCTACTAATACTTGAAGACCTGAATACTTCCCAATGGAAGTATAAGCCCTGCAGAATGAAGATCCAGTCATCTTCCTGACCCTTTTCATAGGTCTTGTATGGATAGACTCTTTACATTTGTTTCTTTGCTTTTCCTGTTTGAGACAGGAATTTGCTTGATTGCCTAGGCTCGTCTTCAACTCAGATCATTCTGTTCTAGAGGAGAAGAACACGTGCCACCGTGACAGTGTTTAATGACATCGAGGTCAATGAAAAATCTGAGACAAGAAAAAATTGAGTGTCTTGACGAAGATAAAGCAGCTGTTAAGACAGACGTGTTTCAAATAAGATGTTCTAAATTACTGTAATTTACTTCTTGGAAATCACAGAAAAAGATGATTTGGGGGTGGGCTACTCAAAGGAAACTAAGAAGTGCTTTGAAGAAGTAAGAGCCTGCAGTTGTAAAGGTGGTTTCATTCAATGAAGCGCTTATCGCAAACCATGGAGACCTGAGTTTGAAACCAACACCCATGGAAGAAACAGGAAATCACGGGATCTACAGTTCCAGAGCTGGAAGGAGCTCACGGAACAACTGGTCTAGCCTCTAGCCAAATTAATAAATACCAAGATTAGGGAGAGACCTGCCTCACAAAATAAATGGAGAGTGAGCATGGAAGACACATGACATCCATATCTGGTCCACACACATACAAAAAACACACATGCACACACACACACATACACACACATACACACGCATGCACACACACACATACACACACACACACACACACACACACACACACACACACACACACTCATGCAGGTATTTGTACCACATGTGAAAAAACCTGAACAGAGACACCAAAAAATTATGTGCCAAAATTTTACACATGGTATTCTTACAAAATATTGACCTAAAATCTGACTTAATTTTTTCTTCAATCATTTTTTTCTTCCCACTTTCTCTTGTTTACTTTTTTACTCATTTGCCTTCTGCTCTTTCTTCATGTATAAGTCTATTACTGTTGCAGAGTTTGACACAGGCTACAAATTGTATTGAATACCAACAGCACTACTGTCAAGTAATTCCACACAGGCAAGTTGGATTTGAAGTTCTTTGAATCTCCTGTCTCTCACAGAGTTCATTGTATCGTGATCAGGTAAACTAAGCAACTTTCTCAACAATGATCAAGTTCTAACTGAAATATTATTATTATCATCATCATCATCATTACGTTTTAGACAGCTATTCAGGGTGCAAAGAGTAAGACATGCTCAGCTTTAAATGACACATTTATATCATAACTCATCCTTGTAAGTCTCAGGGATTTTCTTGGAAGATGTGTTGGAAGGATTGTAAGAATCAGGGGTGATGGCTGACTATAAAGAAACAGAATTTTCTCAACATAGCAAGTCAGTTGAATGTATGTATTACAGCAATTGAGACAGCATAGTGAAGGCCTGTGCAAGCTCATATAAACAAAATTATAGACAGAGTGAAGTAGACATGAAGACTCACCACTAACTAAGGAACTGCTGGCTGTTGATACCTGCCAGTATAGGGATATTACATTTTTATTAATAATTCAGTGGCTGGTGTGTTGACTGTGTTTCAGTGTAAGCCATACCTGGAAAGTATATGGCCATTACACATTATAGTTAATGGGTTAAAAAAGGGGGGCACTTTGGGGTAGGTTGGGAAGTCGGGATAGATCTAGGTGGAAAGCAGGAAGAGGATAAATATAATGAAAATGTGTTGTCTGAAATTCTCAAAAAACTGATTTGATTTCAAAACTGAAACATATTCTATTAAGCTTATTGAAACATCGGCTTGGAAATATTCAGGAAAATCTTGTTTTTGCATCTTCTCTTACATGAGGGAATTAAAAAATGAAATGGTGGGATGTAATAAAATTGTAATAGTGCTTTTATATATATACAAAGTAATGGACTTTACCATAGGACCCTCATATATGCTTTGTTTTTGTTAATCTGCCTCCTCTGCTCCCTTCTTCCAAACTCCTACCCTACTACTTGGTGTTTCTGCATCTGGCCATGCATCTCTCTTGTAGTTTTCAGGAAATAGACATTATAGTTCATGATGCACTAATTATAGCTACGATATAATTATAATGTATATATATATGTATATATATACATTATAATTATATATATACATATATATATATAGTGACTCCAAAAGAAAAGACAACTTAAACATTAAATGGTGCTGTTGGACAATGGTTTTACCATGCAAAGTTTTGTTTCTTGTACTTGTTTAATAAAATGCTGATTGACCAGTAGCCAGGCAGGAAGTATAGACTCAGAGAACTTCCATCTTCTGCCTTCTGAGTGCTGAGATTAAAGGTATGCACCACCAAACCCAGCTCTATGCTTTTGTTTAGTACCTTTTCACAAGTTGGAAATTTAGCTGGATGGGGTCTTGCCATGAAGTCACAACTCACTTTATTCCATTTCTTAATCTGTTTATCTCTTTGATCACAGGATTTGGCTCTGTTCCACTTTTTGGTGCTCCTTTTCTCCACATTTATCTCTATACAAATTTTTCAAAGCTGAAAAAATAATTGGTATCATAATTTGGTTAAAAGTACTGTGGTGGTTTGAAAGAAAATGCACCCCAAAGAGAGTGACACTATTAGGGGGTGTGGCCTTGCTGCAGGAAGTGTGTCATTGTGAGGTTGAGCTTTGAAGTCTCTTTGGATCAAGCTTCCCTCAGTGTGACATTAACTGACTTCCTGTTGCCTGCAAGATGCAGGACTCTCAGCTATTTCCCCGGCACCACATCTGCCTGTAAAGCACCATGCTCTCCACCATGATGATAATGGGCAGAACATCTGGAACCATAAGTGAGTGACCCCAATTAAATGTTTTACTTTGTAAAAGTTATTGTGGTCATGGAGCCTCCTTACAGCACTAAAAACCATAACTAGACAAAAGTTGGTATCAGGAAATGGGTATTATTGTGATAGACTCTGCATTTTGATTGGTTGTGGTTATCTGTATTTGTGCCATCTGTCGCAAAAAAATATTTCCTTGATTATCATCTCCTCACTGAAAAACATACAGAAAACTAGTTATGAGAAACACTAAAATTCCTTTTGGATTATAAGATATTTTTAATCAATACTTTATTAGTGTACTTCAATAAACTGGGCCTTTCAAGAGTCCATTAAAATGCATATTTTTTGACAAAAGAAGTAGGACTTTCTAACACTTCTACTAGACTTAAAGAGAATTTCAGCAATTTATAGCTAAAACAGGCTTTGGAAGATCGGATGTTTTTTGTCAAAAGTGACAATAGTGTGAACATAAGCTAAATGACATATCCAGTGTAATGCACTATTTGTAGATAAAGAAATCAAATTCTTGTCTCCTTTCTCCTCCATCATTGTGTATATCTCTGCTGCCAGAGCACAGCAAGGAAGTCCCGTGCCAGGTCAGACATTTTTAGAAGTCCTTCTCCTTCTGAGTGACACTGTTGATTTTAAGGAATCTATATTACTACAGTGAAAATAATCAACGTGCTTAACGCTCTACAGAATGTCTTTGAAAGTCATAAAACCCCTTTGCTAGCATTTTTTTCCCATGGGCTTACTCTCTTATTCTAAATTATATCTTTTAACAGTCTTTCCAGGGACTAAGGGAATTACACTGAGTCAATACCATTACATTCATAATTCAGGTATCTGGAGTATAAATTATGTTTGCTCTTGCTGCCACTAGTCATTGCTCAATTTTTAATAACTTATTGGACTTTTGATCAATTTCAGGGTCATCCACCTTAAACAATCTGGTGGGTCCTCCCATTAGATTTTTGAATGCTGTAAAAAACAGTGGTCTATGTTTAAACATGTAACGCATAGTCAAAGTCAGGGCAAACACTTTTATGCCTCAACACACTCAAACATGAGTATTCCCACAATACTCATGTGGGAATGAGCTGGAAATGTCAAAATTGGTCATTTTCAATGGGATTAGGGGTTTCCAGTTACTAAGAGTTCATGTACTTTAGGCAGGAACAAGAAATTTATGACCTCTGAATTCATTTGAATTCTTCATAATGAGTGTATTTTTCCTAAATATCACTTGCCAGTGGTAAAATTTCACAAATGATAGCATATTTTTTTATTCAAGTGTCTTAACCAAAAAGTGACTTTGGGAAGATAGAGAAATCAGGCTGAATATTTCTCACGCAGCAGTTGTGAATATGTAGGCATGGCCATGACCATAAGAGTTTACAGTGCTACCCAAAGACATGGTGCTCAAAACACATCCTTTGGATCTTATCTTGATTCTTCCACTTCCCTTTGCAAATCTTGCCAACTCACAGACTGTATCTCTATTTTTCAATCATTAAAATACAAAAAACAGTAAATGTAAGAGGCCATTATGAACATTAAATTGTATGTATTTTAAAAACTTTGCTCAGGTTATCATTATAGGACCACAAGTACAAATGAAATATTTTCCTTATTTCCTTTTTACTCATATCTTCACATTGTTTTTATCATCATCTTCTTAAGATGCCTGGTTTATTGACTCAGATGATGTATTAGTTGACATTATGACCTCTAGATCTCTGAGAATCTATAACCAATGGTCTTTCTCCTTAATGCTGACATCAAAGTTTTGCCTAAATAGCCACATATTCACAGTTTCCAGCTGTATCTCTGGTCTTTAATTCAACTTACAAATAAAGTCAATAGTATCATTGGGAGCTTAGACGAGTAAGACATTTTGTGTTTGTCTATTTATGTTATTGATAGACAAGGAATGTATAGAAATGCAAATATTGTCTTCAAAGCACTGACATCAATTTGCAAATATAATTAGCTTCAATTGAATCTCTTCTTACAGTCAATTATCAATTCCCATCCTCTAAATCTCCCTGTGAGTCATTGAGCAAGAGTCAAATTTATTATTCATTAATAATCAAAATTGCAAAAAAAAAATGATGCATTGTTTTGTTCTTCTCAGAGAACTCATTGCATGAAAAGCAACTAATGAGTCCTGTGGGAAACAAAATCCACTATGTAAGCAAAAGGCTGTGATGAGCTGATGAGCAATCTTACAAAACACGATTTAAAAAAGTAAGATGAACTACCAGGAAAATATCCTAAAAACAGGTAAGGACTTTAATAAATAGAAAACAAATAAAAAGGAAAACATATAACAATATATTTATTCAGCCATTAGCTCTATGAATGTTTGAGCAGTGATTTCACAGAGCCACAGTTGTGAACAATGAAAACAGCAGCATCTCTCTCAGTGCCAACAATATAACAGTTTAGCAACATTGTCCTTGTGTATTTCTGCGGTTTAATCAGTTTGTTCAATTTTCTTAACTTGACCTTTATTGGTGGAGGGCAGCTGGCTTAGCACGTGGTGGTGAGTGCTATTAATTTATAAAATACATTACACAGCAGCAGCTTAAAAGAATCAATAAAGTTATTGTACGTCCTGACTCATCAGGTTCTTGTTTAGATTAGCAATGAATATTTTTACATAAATTTGAAGAGTAGCAGTAAACGTAAAATCATCAGCATGAAGAGACAGAGCTGACAAGTAGATATTTAAAACCAACTGTGATAATTAGGTGAGCAAATTAGGTGAACAAATTCTGTGTATCACACATATAACTAACATATATCTCATGAAAAAAAGTACAAAATAAAGACTTACAATAGTTTTAAGAATGCCTTGACATTTTAGTGAACTTTCAATTCAATGTACTCTCCTACTGTTTCACAAAGTTCTCTGCAATATGAGATATATAGAATAGACCAATTATATGCTATCATGTTGGTGTGATAACAACATATGGGTTATTTTCTTAAAATTCAGGTCACTTAAAGTAAGACTATTTACTCATGTTTTTTTTTTTGTCTAATTTTGAATCTTAGCCACCCATCAAGATGAAGTGTGACAGTAGTCTAGAAATCACTGAATTCAGAATGCTGCAGGAACAGTTAAGGAAACAACAATAACAATCAAAATGTCACCCAGATTTATTGAATACCTACAATAAAATAGAGGCTTCTTAGAATGTATGATTATAAGCACAACCCTCCAAAATGTTTGCATGATATAATGTGGACTATGACAATGAAAATTCATAGAGAAATAACAGGTATTTTATATGTATAGAAAAAATAGATCATGAAAAATATTTGATTCCCTGTTAAAAGGATTGCACTTTATTGAGAAAGACAAAATCAACCAGAAAGCAGCTTTTACCCTGTTATCATGATTAGTTTGTAAAGAAAAATAATTATAAAGTTAAGATAGAATCACTTTTGAAAATTTTATAAAATATAATTTGGTCATGTTTTTTCCATTACTTAAACTCCCCCAGATCCTCCTCCCCACCCCTCAATCCATCTTCAGGTTCTTCCTAATGTTCCACACTCTGAATATTTGTAACTCAGATTGGTTTAATAAAAAGCTGATTGGCCAGTAACAATGCAGGAAGTATAGGTGGGACAACTATACCCAGAGGGAATTATGGGAAGAAGAATGGTGGAGTCTGGAGTCACACACCAGATGCAGAGGAAGCAGCAGACGAACATTCCATGCTAATAAAGATACTGCCACGTGGAAAAGCATAAATAAGAAATATGGGCTAACTTATAATGTAAGAGCTAGTTAGTAATAAGCCTGAGTTATTAGCCAAGCATTTATAATATATATTAAGCCTCTGCACCAGTTATTTGGGAACTGATAGACAGGAAAGGGACTTCCGCCTACATTCTAACTATTAAACAACAATAACACAATACTAAAACAAAACACAAACAAAAAACAACATGGAGTCTGTTTTTGTTGATTACCCCTAAGCATGAGGCCTGCTCTGAGCAGGTTCGATACACCCAATGTCATTCCATTGGAGAAAAATTAGTTTCTCTGTCCCAGGGACAGATACGGTATTTAAATACGCAGGAGGAAAAATTCAACAGGTCTTTCTTATTTGACATAATTCAAAGACAAAAGTGAGAATGGGGAGCCTAGCGGTGGTGGCGCACGCCTTTAATCCCAACACTCAGGAGGCAGAGGCAGGCGGATCTCTGTGAGTTCGACGCCAGCCTGGTCTACAAGAGCTAGTTCCAGGACAGGAACCAAAAGCTACGGAGAAACCCTGTCTCGAAAATCAAAACAGAAAAAAAGAAGAAGAAAGTGAGGATGAGGTAGTTAACAAGGCCCTCAGGCTTCCAGTTTAAACAGGTGACTAAAAACTGATCTTTCTTCTTAAATAAATGGGAACAATGTATGTATCACTGTTATTGAATTTAAGGAGTGATTTCACACATAGATTTGTCATTTAAAACTGTCATTTTAAATTTTTTATTATAATAAACTTCATTATAAATTTGCAGATCAATAAAACATCACACACATAAATTAAACAAATACACAGTCTGTACAGCTTAATGAAATTCTATACAGTTATGCCGCGCACCGTGCCCCTGTATCTATGCTCTGTGTGCTGGCACCCAGTTCGCGAGCTTCGGACAAGGGGCAGGAAGTTAAAATACACAGACACACACACAGCGACACGGGTCATCCTTGAATTCCCCAAGAATGCCCCTTTACTGTGTTCAGGGGCAGATTATATAGAGATAGCCACGCCCCAGCCAAACCCACCAGAAACCACTCTCCTACCATCAGGAACTCCTGAAGGTCTCGTGCTCAGAGCAGCTGTAGGCACCCAGATCAGAGGATTACAAGAAATTCAGGATCTGGGGTCTCACTGCTCCCAACACAGTTATACTTGGCATTCTAAAGAAAGGCTTTTATACTTCCCATCATAGCTAGCAATAGCACCTATGAACCACAGCAATGTCCACTATAACATGATAACCCTAAGGGAACAGTAATGTACACACACCCTAGTGGTAATCAACATCCCTCTAACTGAACTTAGGACCCACTAAACTGGAGGGCAAATCATGCCTGGTACTGGAAAACTAGCCTACTATCTAGTCTTGTGAATCTGTGGATCCTGGGGAAGAACCTACAGTACCATTCTATTGAACCAGCATCATATCTAAATGCATTGTATATATTTATTCTTGTGTTGAGAGGTATTCTTCTACTGAGAGGTAACTCTAGTCTTCACCCTCCAGCAAGGAAACTTCTCTTTGTAACAAGTGTAAACCAATACAGAATAAAAAGCCCAATCAAAATGCAAAGTTCTGCAGCCCATTCGCAGGGGATACACCTGCAAAATAATCCCCACAACTAATGTTCACAGAAAATCCGAGAAGTGGATGGATAGATTGTAAGAGCCAGAGTATCAGGGTTTTCTGTGAGACTGTCTCTCCTAGGAATTTCAGAAGCTAACCCCCCAAACAGTCTCAACAGTATGACTGCCCAAACATGGGCCGAACAAGGGCACCAAAAAAGGACAAGCCCAAGTGGATGGGAGAAAGCCCATGAGGCTTTCACCCTAAACAGAGAACTAAAGACAACTAAGAAGTGCTGAGAGCAGGAGAAATAAGTCTTCCACATGGAAGGGCACACAAACTAGACAACCAGGACGAAACGGTAAGAGCTAAAAACAAACATACAAGTGACATTATACAGAGGGAGCTGGTTGTTTGAATGTATTCAGCGCTATATATGTATATAAATTTTTATCTATATGTCTTATTAAACATTTCTTTATAAATATATAGAACTGGTTTTGAAGTTGGACTCTGGCTCAGTCCCTCTCCAATTCCAAGCCTGTTAGTAAGAGAAAAACCCAGAGTTTCTGGAGTTTCTGTCTCATGTCAAGAGCCATGATATGGGACAGAAAGAAATATGAGTTTAGAAAACATCTTTGCTTTTCTTCATATCTATCATACTTTTCATTGAATATATCTATCATGTCTTTCATTGAATATATATATATATGTCTATATGATTAATGTTTAAGTTTTTCATAATGAACAATGAGTTTTTCCTGAAGTGACATTTGAAGTTTCCAGGAAGAAGATGGGGCCCCATAACAACAACTCCACCTGGTTGATATGACATCATGATACTAATAGCGTTACTACAAGACCTGCTTTGGGTACCAGCTGCACAAGACAGTTCCAACTTGGTTAGCTGAAATGGTGCACATCTTATACAACATTTTGGCCAGACCTGCACAAAATACTCAGAGACTATTTGCAATTTTAAAAGACATTATCTTGAAATTTAACCATCATTTTACTTTCACAGGATCCCCCAGAAAGAACGTCGCCCCTATGACAGCTGGAAGTAATTCTAGAGAACAACGTCCCCTCTCCCAGTAAAGTTTGCCCTTGTGTTTAGGGACATCATTTAGGGGTTGATTATAATTAGTATATGATTGAGGGTTGGGGGAGGAATTTTATAAGCTCAGGGATCATTTTGAAAAAAAAAAAAGAGGGAATGATGGGATAATAGATTTATAATTGTGAGTTACTGCATTTAGACAAATGTATTGGTATCAATTCTTGTATATTGAAACAAAGTTAAATTATGTTGACTATTGTATGCATGCATGTTTCTATGTCTGTTTAAAACATTTTTATGTATTGACATATATTGTATTGATATATATATTGTATATATTTACCATATTGCAATGTACATTTCTACCTCTGATTAAGATACTTATATAATGTTTGTGTATTGATATATATTTGCCATATTGCAATGTATATTTGTATAGTGTTTATATTTGGAGGTCATTATCCTCATTTGTTACACAGTTGTTTATTGTCTTAGTCTTTAAGTTAGATAGATATTGAGAATTATATAGATAAATAGTCATCTAAGTTTGTCATTTATAATCAGACTAATCAGGTTCTTTAGATATATAGAGATTATACTCAGTATAGATAGATAATCTTCAACCTCTTCAAAGAGCTGTAGAAAATGGCCTTTAATCTAACTCAGAGTTTCGTGATAGTGAGACACAATTCCTCCTGGCAACACCGCTCTATTCCCGAGAGAATGTTGAGCACCAAAGACACTCCACCTGGAGCCTTTCTATTTGGCAGAACTGGCCTTTGGGCAAAGAAATGCCCATACCTCAACCACTGACACAGATACAGAGCGTGCATCAATGGATAAGACAGGACTGTCATATCCTGCCAAGACAGGGTAAGATAGTTTTAAAAAGTTCCTTGCCTTTAATAATGGTATGTCAGTTATGTTAGGCCTTCGCCAAAATTGGTTGACTCAACATTGCAAACGAGACTTTGGGTGATTGCCCAGGTAGTCAGTTGTCTCTGTCAATTGTTGCACATTTTGGATATATGTCGTTTGTTGAGTAGTGTTTATTCCCTTCTCAGATCTTTGACTGAGTTAAAGATTATATAATTGTAGTTACTCTTTACATTATTTGGACTCCTTGAGATAGAATGTTTAGCAAAGCTTTTGTTCTCAATATTGTTTGTCATATTTATTATTTGTTGTTATTGTATGTAGTTGTATTTGGTTTAGTTCTGTCTTATTTAGACAAAAAGGGGAGATGTAGGGATAAGTCCCGCCCCTTAGGGGGCGTGTTCGCCTCGGGTTAATGTCTGCCTATAAATTTGGCGAGCATGCTCCGAGCTCTCACTTCTGCTTTCCTGGTCTCCGCGGGAACGGTGGTTCTGTAAGTCTATTTCTACATTAAAACTATATATATTTTTACAATCTGTCTGCATTCGTTTACGCCGTTACATTTTGGCGTATATAAATCTGCATATTTGCCCGTAACAATAATTAAAGAACAAAATATTTGGCCATGATTTTGAAATAGAGCCAGGAGGGGTATGTAGAAGTATTTGAAAGGAAAAAATGAAAGAAGTGATTTAATTATACTATAATCTCAAAAAAAGAAAGAATTACACTGTATTAACAGATACAGATTATGTTATCTAACACAAAGGACAAATCACCCATGACAGAATCAAAACTAAAAAACCAATAAACAATAAACAATTAGCTTTATAACTCTGGTCCTTTCCTTATGGCAACTTTATATGCCCCGCCTTGAATTCTTGTGGTTTTATGAATGTACTTACAAAAGAATTTAGTAATAAATGAATGAACAAGTGAAAAACTTAATACATTGGCATAATTACTTTGTTTGAAATGTACAGAACCAATGAGGGGAAGGAAAAGTAGAAGTGATTGTACTGGTTATGGAGATGGAAGATCTTACTAAAAGAATGATTGAGACTTGTCCCTGGTGACCCAGCAGCAGCACAAAACTTGATTGAGAACGTAATTTTTTCTCACTTGGCAGTATTTTTTAAGTGAATAATCTTGCCTTTTGCTGCCATCCTTTTCATTTCCTTCTCCTAATGAAGTTCACATGAGTTATAGGTTCACACTTGCACATTAACTGAAAAGATTTGCATAACATTTTCCCTTAATAACTGACTGGTTACTGTGCAGACACTCAAAATTAAAGTTATCATGACTAAGAAGGATAAGTAGTTGGAGAATCACTGTTATCAGGTTTTGTATAATAGGTCAAATATAAAAGCCAAAGAACGATGAAGTCAGGGGAAGACGGGAGGCTGGAGGAAGGATTAGGAAGAAAGGAGTTAGGAAGGGGAACTGATCTGGATGGAAAATTAAAAAAAAATAATTGATTAATTACTTAATCAATTAATGTAAAACTTCAAAGAATGATTAAGACCATACCCAATGGTTGTTTTCGAAGGAAATAAAAATTTAGCACGGTGCAGGAAAAGACTGCTTACTTTCAGGCTCACGCTATAACACACTAATACACTGCCTGAACTGTATAATTGAGGCTAACAGAGAGAATAAAGGAGTTGCTAGCACCTATCCAAAACCAAAAGACAAATTCAGATCTGTAGTGACTGTGCAATTCTGAGATCTCCGTGAACAATATTCACAGAGTATTTGGATGAACCGAACTGAGAGTTGTGTTTAATTCTGATTTTGAAGCCATGTTAAGCTTTTTCTTCATGATGTCCCAGATTTCCTGAATGTTTGGTGTTAAGAATTTGTTGGATTTAACATTTTCTTTGACCAATGAATCTATTTCATCTCTAGTGTCTTCAATTCCTGAGATTCTCTCTTCCATCTCTTTTATTCTGTTGGTTATGTTTGCATTTGTTGTTTCTGCTCATTTACCCAGCTTTTCCATTTTCATAATTCCTTCAGTTTGTGTTTTCTTTATTGCCTCTATTTCAATTTTCAAGTCTTGAACAGTTTGAACTCTTTGCCTCACTTGTTTGATTGTTCTTTTTTGGCTTTCTTTGAAAGATTTATTGATTTCTTCCTATTTTTATTTGTCTTTTCCTCCACTTGTTTAAGACAATTTTTCCTTTCATCTTTAGGGGTCTCTATCATCTTCATAAAGTTACATTTAAGGTTGCTTTCTTCTGCTTCTTCTGGTTGGAATGTTCGGGATTTTCTTTCGTAGGACCTCTAGGTTCTAGTGTGGCCATATTGCTCTTTAGGTTGTTGAAGGTATTCTTGCATTGATGCCTACCCATCTCTTTCTCCAGTAGTTACAGGCAGTGTCTTTTCTTCTTGGTCCAATCCTTGTAGTTGGTATCTGTGTCTCAGGGATCCTCTCTGGAACTGTTGCAGTGGCTGTGCCTCATTAAGTTGTTCTTGGTCCGCTCTGTGGAGCCACTGTCTTTGTCTCAGGAAGCCACTAAGGTCTCCACCGATGGGTGGGTTTGGGGTAGAGTTTGGGGAAGATTACAGGGTCCAATGTAGGGTGTTGGAGAAGAAGCAGAAAGCTTGTTTGCTGACTGTCTAGAGCTGCTGAGGGGGTGGGAAAGGAGTCACTGGGTCCTAGGGCCTAGAGACTGGGCTCTCCACACATGGGACTAGTCACTCCGTGCAGTCCAATCTGTGGCCAAGAGAGCATTTCTAAATAATAGCTTTGAGTAGAATTACAAATAACTCTTTTGCTCAATTTCTAAAAAAATAAAAGGATCAGTGAAACAGACACAGACTGTATCTGTTTCCAGGAAGTCTGAGAAACTTTGATGACTTCATTTATAGTAATCTCAGAAGAGGGATAAAAATAAATGAAATAAATATTTAAAAAGGATTTCACAGTGCTCATAATTTCACTTCCTTTAAACAGTGTTCTCCTGGCTAACTTTAGTTTTATGAATTTGTACACGTCTTTTTGTTTGCAACTGAGTTTCCTCACATGAAATCAAAGCCTTAAAGATTTTTTTAAGAATTTACATACTGCATAAACATCAGCTCTTCTTTGTTGTCCGCATTCATTTTAGCAATGTTTTCAGATACAGTAATATTTTAAACTTGCACAAGCCTAACACACATCTACGTAGGACAAAGTAACTCATCATTGAATTATTTAACAACACTATTAAAGGCACTGTCCAGCGTAATCTGTATTCTGGGATTAAGGACTCTTAGTTCCAGATAAATTGTTTTCTGAAAGAAAAAACATAAAAAACAGAAAATGGGATTATCCAGTACGAAAGTCAGGATTCTGTCTTGACACATAGGACTATGCTTTAATTCAAGGTCTGCCAACAAAGTTTTAGCTAGCAGACATAGTAAGTACTTCAGTATTCAGTCTGTGGAAAGGGAGCATCTGAGAACAGTTGCAAGTTTAGAAAACTCAAGAAATCTGTGAACAATTTTATACTCATTCACTTTTTGTATGAAAATTGAAGCTCAGATTGAATAGCCCTTTAAGTATGTTAACTTCCAGTATCTTCTATAGATCTAGACACTATACCAAAGGTTGTTTCACTGTCATTGGTCAGAACGAAGGTGTTCTGCATCTATAGCTTTTATAACTACTTAGTTCTTAAGAACATCTCTCAATATTCCTTTTACACATTTTCACCACAGTTCTGCAGCATTCCTCTACACATTGCATAAGAAGTTTAAGAAATAAATACAGGACCAGGACATGATTTTAAGGGTTAGATTGGGAGTTTGGGGACACTACTTCCTCAGAAGATCTATTTAATGAAGCAATGTTTAAAATTCTCAAGAAGAAATTGAAACACTCAAGTGTCAGAAATTTCAAGTTAAACTTTTATTTCAAACTAGAAGTATCTGTCTTTTCTAATTAACTTTATTTTGGTTTTCTGAATTTCCTTTCACACAGTATATAAACACATGTCTTTGTTCTTCCTGAATGAGATAACATGAGAAATTCCTCTCTTAGTTCCTAAGACAACAAAAGTTCTATTCGCTCTTCAAATATTAGCTCACATTACCAGAAAGTCTCTTTCTAATTGACCTAATTGTCCTAATTTGTTTTTCCTTTTTATCATATTTCAATTAATACATTTCCTGCTTAGTACCTGGTATATAATTTATTTCTGCCTTCTTTATTCTTTTAGTCCTTGTTTGTTTCATAAAGTTATTGAGCACAGGAAATATAATTACTTGGCTCACCTGTTAGCATCAACCTTGAGTCCACAAATTGAAAAACAGATTATTAATTTAAAAACAACAAAACTCTCAGGATAAGGACAGCACAGCATCAAGTATACTTGTTTTGTGAAAGCAGAAAATAAATGATCTACTTTGCATAACTAAGCCAGGTCAGTTATCACTTGATACCATAGTAACAGGCAAAGAATTGCTCAACAAAAGTTTAAGACAATAAAGAAATTTCTAGCATAGGAAATGTAAAACCAGAGCATCACACTACTTAACTATTCATTTTTTTCTCTGCACAGACATATACTCACACACACACATACACACACACTAAACACAATTTGAAAAGAATAAGGAAAGGCTATAAGACAAGTAAACCAATGGGAAAAGAGAATAAAATAAGGAAAAAATAAACATAAAAATACCTCCTTCATATTTTAGGTGAATTCATTTTCTAATATTAAATATTAAATGTAGCTTCCTAAAAGTAAAATGACAATGTAGGCTCTATAATTTTAACACCCATGATCTAATTTAATCAATCACTTAACATTTTTAAATCTAGATAAGCATAATTTCTAAGTACTCTATTATGTAAATATAAAAACTTTGATAAAATGTTACTTGTATAGATTATTTTGTACTTTTTCCCTCACCCTAGAATCCTAGAGTCATGGCCTGTCACATCAAAGCAGGACACAAAATTTATTAAAATCATTTCTGACATATTTATTTTCTATCCCATTATTATCTTCCCGTGGTTTTATGACAACTTCAAGTAGATGCAGTTTGAATCAATTATAGGGACTTCCTGGTTGTCTACAGCTCACCCCATTTGTGTTCCTATGAGAACAGGGCACTTTAGGTAAACTTTAGACACTTTTTCCTTGTTGAAAAAGTGATTTCTTCCTCAGTAACATTTGGCTCCCTTTCTGATATTCCACAAAAGGGTATAAAGGACTTAATGTGTTGTCTGCAATGGAGTAAGGTGAAGGAACAGAGAAAAATTATACTATGCTTCTGATGCAGGAAATAATAAATTGCTGCCTATTTTAAAAGAACTACAGACTGTATATGAATTTCGCCTCCATCTTTATGTTTCCAAATGTCTTTCAGTTACTAAATTTTGTGCATTCTGCTATCTTCTTCCATTTCTCTCTACTTTCAATCAACTCCAGTATCCACTGTCAGGCTGCTTGGGTGACTGTTACCATACATCAAACTGGATCCATACCCCCCCCCCCACCACACACACACACACACATACACATGGCTGCTCTTCTCAGGGACAAGACAATGAAGGGAATTTATACAAAATGTGACCTTTTGTATGTTGATAGTCTCACTGAAAATCCTTTGGGTCATCTTTCAGAGGAAGCTCAACCCTCTTAACCTTGACTTTCCTCACCAGAATTTACCAGTTTTTATTGTTATCCCGGTCAGGTTCTTTCACACTAGCAGTTCTTTCATTCCTTTAGACAATGAATTCTCCCTTGGTGACGAGTTAAGTGTTCCCAAACCAGTCATGCCATCCCACTCCTTGCCTAGTGATTTATCCCATGCCCCAATTCTTTAGCTGCTAATTCATTATTTCATTTTAAGGGACCTTTTCCACTACTTAGTGCTGTGCACAAGGTGGCCATTACTCTAAGAAATGATACATTTTTATCACAGCATTTACGTACTTATTTATGCTCAACCTTATTTATTCCGCTATGAACACTACAAAGAAAAAGGCCGTTCTGTGTGTTTTAATAACCAAATGCCTAACACTGTGAAGTAGGAAAGAATATTCATTAGGCAAATGTATGAAGGAAGAAGGATTTGAATTATTGAAATCCTTAAAGCCTTATAGGTATTAACAACAAAATTCAATGAAATCAACTATGGCTTGTGCATTATTTGTGTATAGTTACAAAGCTAAACTATTCCCAAGACAAGCTCTTCCCTTTAGGTCAGGATGAAACCAAGCAGATTTATGTTCCATGGTGTGTTTAAAAACCTCTAAGTTAATTTTCAATTAAATGAGTATGTATAGGTCTAGCGACTAAATTAAATTCTGTGCCAAAGAGCAGGCTGCAATAATGAAGACTTCTAAAAAATACATTTGAATGAGAATAAATCACTGGTTAGACATGGAATAATTTGATATATGTAAGTATGGAATAATTTGATATACACTGCTTAACAACAAAAAGTAGATTCAGCCGCATGCTCAAAAGCCCGCACAATGAACCCAAGTTCTGGTCCTGCAGCTCTCTGTCTGGGGCTGAAGCCAAAATGACAGTATTGAAAAATAAGTGAAAATGTCACTAACTTTGGAATAACATGAATGCAACAGGCATATTTCCTCAGTCTCAATGCACATCATTATTAAACAGCACATTTAATATGTGGTGATTCATCAAGGAAGAAATTCAGGTGAAAGGAAGTTATTGATTCAAGTTAATAAATTGTAGTACATGAAGCATGAAATAAAAACACTTCTGAAACTGTTGTCTGTGTGCTCCTCTTTTGCAAGTGCCTCTTAGTTAAAAATGCAAACTTCCAGGCACCAATCCAACGTTGTTGCAACAGAATCTGTAGCACTGAGAGATCTAGGAATATGATTTCCTAAATGTTTCATACACTTTTTCTTAGTGGGTAATTTTACAGAAAAAGTTGAAATGCTTGTTTTTAAGAATATGTACAAAATAGGACATAAACTATTTCAGTTGCAGAAGACTTTTGGCTCTGATCTTGCAGATATAAGAATGCAATTAACAGTTTTTTACACCATTTCAATAATTGTAAAGCAAAGATAGACCAAATAGCCTAAGATCGGGAGGCTGAAAATGTAGGCTCTAATCAGTACTGAATCAGGCACTGTATAAGGGATCCTAGTCCCCACCACGGTTTTGACCTCTTTGCTCATATTCTCAGTGCTCCAACTCTTCGACAGGACTTTAGGAGCTCAGCCCAGTGGTCTGTTGAGGGTCTCGACCTGTTTCCATCAGTTGCTGGATGAAGGTTTTATGGTGACATGTATTCATCATTCTGACTACAGGGCAAGGCAAGTTTGGGCACTCTTTCCACTATTGCTTAGGGTCTTAGTGGGGACCATCTTTGTAGATTCTGGGAAATTTCTCTAGAGTCAGGTTTCTTGTCAGCCCTATAATGGCTTCTTCAGTCATGGTATCTCTTTCCTTATTCTCTGTCTCTGTCCTTCCCCCAGCTCAACTATGTTTTTCTTAGGCTTGACCTTGTTACTTAGCTTCTCTAGAGTCATGGACTACAGGCTGGTTATCTTTTGCTTTACAGCTAGTATCCACTTGTGAATGAGTACATACCACTTTCATCTTTTGGGTCTCGGTTACCTCAGGATTTTTTTCTAGTCTCTTCCATTTGCAGAAAAATTTCAAGATACAATTGTTTTTTAAACACTGAGTAGAATTCCATTGTGTAAATTACCACATTTTCTTTATTCATTCTTTAATTGAGGGGTATCTAGTTCTGGGACACCTTACTTGAGCTAACGGGAGCTCACCAACTCTGGTCAGACAGGGAAGGAACCAAACTAGACCCTCTGAATGTGGGGTGACAGTTGTATGGCTGGGGAAGACTGTGGGGTCACTGTCAGTGGCACCAGGATTTATCCCTACTGTTTGTACTGGGTTTTTAAAACCCATTCTCTTTGAATGAATAGCTTACTCAGCCTAGATATAGCAAAGAGGGCCTTGGTCCTTCCTCAAAGCAATGTGCCTTACCCTCTCTGAGGAGTGGATGGGGAGTGTGGTGGGAGGATAGGTAGAGAGAATCGGGGAAGCAGAGGGAGTGGGAACTGGGATTGGTATGTAAATTGAAAAACATAGTTTGTTTTCTATTTCTAAAAAAGAAAAGAAATACACACACACAAGTGACCTTAGTCTCTGAGTCACAAGTCCAAACCAGAGAATGTAAACTGATAGCATATGTCTTGGTCACTACCTAAGACAGGAGGAAAGACTTGCTGAAATGCATGAGACATTTTAATCTGCATCTTAATTTTACAACAATAGTTACGCTATCATCAAAAGTTATGGAATAGCCATATGCTGCTGCCTCATGTTGAATTGTGCTCTTTTTTGCTTAGTTTATTCCTGTTTTGCTGTCCACTTGAGTTACTACAATAGCAAAAATGGCAAGATTCTTCTCTGGATTGTAACTCAATGCTTAGTACTGTACTTTCCCATAAATACTCAAAACATAAGCAGAATTAAATGGGACTTGTTGAATTAAATATGTATAAGCAATTTATCCTAACTCTAGAAGTCCATGCATAAAGTGAAAACATCAACCTGGGGTTGTTGAGTTTCTACACACCTTGCTTGACTTTGGATGGATCCATAACCTCACATAGATTAATCCGTCTATGAGAGGACCTGAGCTCTAGAACAAGTGTATGAGTATCCTGGACCACTGACTGCCCTTCTTTGAAAATTCTTATCTCTTCCAATTTCATGACACTTCTAAAAACACTTTGCATTAAGCATTGAAACTCTTAACATCTGCTGTTTCTAGCCTCGGTGGGAGCCAAAGCAGACGCTCTCGGCATCAGTTTCCTTTTTGGGTCACAGCTATTTCATTATCACGGTGAGTGCAGAAAGTTCTGGCCTTGTCTCACTAGCTTCCCCTGGGGTTGATTACAGGAGGTATACTTTGGAAGAAATCCCTTAACATCCGCATCTACTTGGTAAATAAGATTATTAGCAGTTATTACATCTAATCGACATCTAATACATATTAAAATAATACCTGAGTAGGATAAAAGGGAAGCAACAAGCTAGTGGGTGATGTCATTTTGGACAAATCTTAAGTAACAGGAAATATTCACATCTTTGAAACATGGTCATAAAAGAATGTGACCTTCCAGTTTTGAGATCTGCCTTTAGCTTTCCATATGCCATTGTTACAACCCAAGACACAATTTGTCCAAAACCAAGGGAAAATTACAGAGAATTTCACCCAGTTGCTAGTAAGTAGAATAAATGCTAGTATGTAGAAATAAATAGCTTTAAACTCCCAATTCCAGGCAAAGCAAATTAATGTTCTCCGAAGAATGAAATATAATTATTTCAACCCCCAAGCCAGTTTAGGTATTGTTCTTAAGGAGGAACTTTATATGTGGAATTAAATGTGCTTTAGTCTCCAACATCTATGAGTTCTTCTGTTTATGTTAGCAGTGGACAACAACTCCCAATATCTAAGCAACTCTGGGATGGTTTGAGTGAAAAAGATGTCCCGCATAAGCACACGTTTGTGAACAATAGCTTAGTGATGCTGGTTTGGGAGTTTACGGAAGATTTACAATATGGACCCCTGCTACAGGAATTATGTCACCAAGGATTTGAGGGTCTGTAGTTTTGGCCCACTTCTAGGTCACACTCTCTCTCTTCTGCTTGCAGTTGAAGATTTGATTTCTCAGCCTCCTGTTCCTGCCTCCTGCTGCATGTTGCCTCCCTCTTTAAGGACATTATCTTTTGAACTGTAAGCAAAAGTAATTATTTCTTCCATAAGCCATTTTTGATCAGACTGTCCTTTACTTTATTTTTATAACTTTAGTTTTTGAGATTATAATGTGATAGCATCACTTTTTATTTTATTTATTTATTTATTTAGTAAAGATTTCTGCCTCCTCCCCGCCACCACCTCCCATTTCCTTCCCCCCTCCCTTGACCAAGTCCCCCTCCCTCGTCTGCCCAAAGAGCAATCAGGGTTCCCTGCCCCGTGGGAAGTCCAAGGACCACCCACCTCCATCCAGGTCTAGTAAGGTGAGCATCCAAACTGCCTAGGCTCCCACAAAACCAGTACGTACAGTAGGATCAAATACCCATTGACATTGTTCTTGAGTTCTCAGTAGTCCTCACTGTCCGCTATGATCAGCAATAGCATCAATTCTTCCTTCTGTTTCATGCATCCAAACTCTCCTATGTACTGTAAAACTTTCCCTCCCTTCATGCCTTTTTTCCTTAGGTTTCTGTTGTGGATAGGAAGTTTGTTACAACATTGAAGAGAATCACTAATACAATTCCTGGTGTTGTCTGAAGCCCAGGGTTTCTTTATTTTATTTCCTATAATGGACTACAGGGAAAGAGACCCCCCCCACACACACACACCAAAGTGGATAGAGGAGAGAACACTTTAAACTCTGGCTTCTGGGTAGCTTTTTCTTAGTGAGTAGCCTAGAAAGTCAGATGCCAGGAAGAACATTTTCTGACCTTCAAATGCCACATGATTCCACACTCAGATATCTATCTGTCAAAGATGAAGGGATATCTTGCTCTTCCAGAGGACCCAGGTTCTGAGTTCTTTGCCAGTGCTCACAACTCTCTGTACCTCCAGTTCCAGGGCTTCTAACACCCTTTCTGGCCTTCAAAGGTTACATACAAATGGTGCACAGATATAGATGCAGGCAAAGCAATCATACAATTTTTTTTAAATAGTAAAATAAGATAAAGAAACACATGCATTTTGGGTTTCTTTAACACTCTACCCATTAATTTTTATTTTAACTTTCTTCATAATTTTGCTATTTATACAGATAACCAGAATGAAAAGCAGTTAATATTAGACATAACCCACTTACATATCTGCCTAATCAGGGAGACTGAAATTGCTGTTGAAGAAGACTTTATAGCATTGGATTTAGAAACATGTGTATGTGTGTATGTTTGTTATGTATCTCTGTGTTTATGTGTATGTTTGTGTATTTATATAAATGTGTGCCTGTTTGTCTCTCTCTATGTGTGTATATGCATGCATTAATAGTAATTAAGTTATCAATTAACATAGTCAGCTAATCTAAAATATAGTCAGTTTTTCCCCCCTTCGAAACTAAATAATGCATACAAAGCTTAACTTTCAAACATATTGGAGTGGGTTTCTTGAAATTTAAAATCTATGAAAACCAGAATATAAAAGATATGTCTGGGTGTGCCTAACTACATTGATTTGTTAAAGTGAAAGCATTCAATGTAGAAGATATTCAAAAACAGTTAAAGTAATTAGACTAGTAAACTTTGAGTGCTCAATTAAATTTGATTGAAACACAATTATGCCAAATTAGAGATAGCTATATCTATCTTAGTCTTTTCTAATTACTAATTAATTTGAAATGTAGCTACTGTACAGACTCTAATAGCAATGAAACATAAAAATGATGGAAGAAGTTCTACCGCACTATAGTGTCATTTATATGCCTAGAGGTTCCTTTAATAATTTAATATCTGTAAACTAGGTGGTTACCCAGGTAAACCTTTACTATTCATTTTCATATATGAAATTCTGACCAAAGCCAGACACTACAGTGAAGGTTAGAAACATAGTTTTCCCAAATATTGTTTTACAACAGCAACAATAACAAAAACAATAATAGCACTAACCATACCTAAGAGGTCTTGCAGCCAGACCCCTCACTTAGGAATCAACAAATCTCAGAGAAAGACAAAGCTTTTATACAAGTTCTGAAAAATTGCTATTTTAGCCTTTTTTTTCTCTGTCTGTGAGAATTTCTCCAGGTATATGCTACTCTTAAATCATTTTAAAAGGCAAATAAATTGGAGCAGTAAAAGGGAAGTATGATTGCTCTTACAACAGAATCATGCTGGCAATTTTTGGTGGGCAGTACTATCTTTAATATTTCTAAGCTCTCATCTGCAGGGAGAGGAACATAAACTGAACTGCATGCTCTGTACTTTCTTGATCGTTTGAGTCCAATTCAAGCTCACCAGTAATCAGTGGCTTTGGATGGCTTAGAAGGTCAAATGCAAAAGAAGCCCTTCTCCTGTGGGACCTATCTGCTGTTATCTTGGCACTGACAGAGAGAAACAAAGTCTTTCCTGTTTGTTTAAAAGCATATTACTGAGACTCACTTGGTGCTGCAGCTGAGACCTCTGGTTCCTGAATTTATAGATTTCCTGAGAATAGCCTTTATGCTCTTTGACCTTTATCCATCCTCGATTGGTTAAGTAAGGCTGTATTTTCTTTTATTAGACATCTTCCTCCTTTAAGCAACTAGAATTGCTTCCTGATGAAACCATGATGAATATAAGATCGTTAGAAACAGAGTGATAGAGCATTACAGACAAGTAAAACCGAAGACTCAAACTTCATGCCCTTGAAACTGTGTCTGCCCAGTGGAAAGGAGCGGGCTAGGATATGCAGAGATGGGCTCCCCTAGCTCAGCCACAGTGATCTTCAAGTTCACTTGCCTTGCTATGGTGAAGAATTCTCAGGAAATTCTTATATCATCACAGAAATGGGATATGCATACTAGATGCTATGATTTGAACATGTTCACAAAATGTCAGAAATTAGAAAGATAATCCCCCAATTTTTTGTTGATTGGAAGTGAGCCTTCTGAACTGTGCTTATGGTTCTAAAAGACCATCAAGAAGAGAGCACCTGCAGTTTTACAAGAAGTGGAAGAAAGAGCAGAATTTGAATGCTTGGTTTTTCAGTCTTACTGTGTGATTTCCTCTACTGTGTTATTAGTTAGCAAGAAGGCTTCCTGATAGTTGCTGGTGATCTTTGAACTTCTTGTACTCCACAGTTTGGAGGTAAAAAGTATTTTCTTTATAAACTTCCAAGTATTGAATATTTTATCATAGCAAAAGGAGATAGAAACACTGAGAATGGGAAAAGAAGTCTTCTCCAGGGAAAAGCACATCAGCTGGTTATCCAATATTAAATAGTCATCCCTTAGATCATATATTCAAGTAAAACTATAAAGACTGAGAAAGGAATATACATCTCTCTATTATATATGTTTATATTTATGTATTAATACAATATACATGTATATATATAAGCATATACATGTATATAGGTAACAAAGATTAATAAAAATAAGCCATGAAATTAAAAGACAGTAAGGAAGAAAATATGGGAGGGTTTGCTGCGAGGAAAGAGAAGAGGAACTGGTGCAATTATATTATAAACTCCAAAAATAAAAGAATTAATATATATACCTAAGCATACTACATAAACACTTTGTTTTTTCCTCTACAGACACAACTTATTCTTAGATCAATATTCTCTTCAGAACCAACACACTGCATAAAGAATGAAATCTTCTCCTACTAAAGTTTTAACTGAAGACTGGGGTACACAATAACCCAGATGAAAATAATTTCAAATGAAATACATCAAATCTCCCCTGCCCACTATGACTCAGTCCCAGAAATCAGAGCTGGGTTTGATGAGTGAATTGAAAAAAGAACTGAAACACAGACACATGTACAAAACTTAGAGTCGGGTGGTTTCTCTGCATCTAATGGGGTGAGACCAACTACCCAACAACCTGGAACCAAAGTGTTTATTAGGAGCACCACAGGGGAGGACTTAACTAGTCTTCATAGAAAGTCCCTGTAGGTAGGCATTCTCCAACTGCAAATATCCCAGAGAAGGAAGCCACAATTGTTAGTTTCTTCACAGACTGGCCAATTGTTCATAAATATTCAAACTTGCTCACACTATTGACATTTGCATTTGAACCATAAGAAGGCTTTGACTGACCAAAGGGAAAGGCCTTAGTAACTTCTCATGGGTCTGAGACCTTGGTCCTTGACATGACGAGGTCATGTCAAACAATGCATCTTCACTCAGAACTTCACTGACTCAGAACTTCCTTCATTCACTCTCTACATAAGAATGATTGGAGTGAGCCTAACAGTCATGTCTTCTGGCTCTAGACTCCTTGCTTTTCTTTTGACATGCCAAGACTTGTCCATAGACTGGCGGTAGCTCCAGAGATGGCTGAAAGAGTACGTGTGCAGGAGCAGGAGCTGAGTTTATGTTCAGAAAGATCCACGCTCTTAGAGAACCCCGTGGACTGCCATGATTCACTCCCTGACTTGAGTGTCAAGAGAAAAAGTGAATTTATTATTCAGCTCAGAACCCTTTGTGCCTAATGCAAAACATGGCGTGCGTTAAGCATCCAGTGATTTATTTTGAGAATTTAGCTGCCTCTGTAGCTCACATCTGTTTGTTCATCTAGTTACTAAGACTCTATGAATTTGTTTCCTTATAAAATGCAGCATTGAGATAGCACAGTATCTGAGACTCTTACCAGCTCACACACCACATATTTCCTTTCTATCTGGGAGGCCTAATAGCAGTTTTACTACCCTCAGTGCAGATAACATCCCTCCAGTTTAGTCAGCAGAGCTCAGCAAGTCATGTTTCCAGGATTCATGGAAGGGCTGTATAACTACAGGAAAGCAGAGACTTGCATCCAATCAAGATTATGGTTCCGAACTCCTGTACAACTTCTGGAAAACCATTTTATAAGTTAGGGAACTAAAAGTCTTAAAAAGAGTAAGAAAGGAAAGCCAAATTCCACACAAAAACAAACTGTAAATTATGTATGTACTTACATATAGTTTTACTCAATTAGAAAACCAAATTCGATAGTGTACTACAACTAGAATTATCGATTGGATAGATACAAAAGGAATTATTTGAAATGAATTTGATGAGTTATTTCAAAACTTGTCTTTGAGATCCATGAATTATATCATCTCCTTCTCATCTCATATCTGCATTTGTAAACAAAATATATTTCAAGGAGTTCTATTCTCTTGGAATCATTTAAATAAAATCTCTGCAAGGTTAAGGTAGACGCTCAATACAATGATTTTTCTAAGAACTTTAATAGTAACAAATCTCATTTAGTTAGCCAAGGTCCTTTAGCATTATCTAAGTTGGCTGTTAGGATACCAAAGATCTTTTGAAATGTATCTCTGGGCCAGTCAAATATGCTTTCTGAGCTTTTATGAGAATAAAAACTCATTCATAGCTAGCATGTGCCAAATTAATTCTAATTAGCAATGTCCAGGTTATGTCACTACATTATTGCTAAGAGATAATGTCATTGTTTCAATAATAAAAATACAGTCCTGATCTTAGTACTGAATTTTTTAGGCAAACCATTATGTTATAGCTAGAAAGATTACCTGAAAGAGAGAGAGAGATACAGTTCCTGAATTCGTCTTACCCAAGAGTCCCAAACCGAAAGGGAAAAAGAAGCACTACTGTGAAAAACACTCAGAACTTTGTCCATAACAAAGGCATGGTCTTCAGTCAGAAGGACATTACAGAGATATAATTCTGATGCTTTCTCTGCCTCAGGGAAAGAAACCAACTCATACCTAGGCCCTGTCACCCCCTTATGTCATATATGTGTAAAATAAAGTAAAAACAGAAGGAAATTCAAAGAAAGAAGAAATTTTCAACCAGAAGAGGTGATGGTAGCGAAGAGGTAGAAAGAAGTCTGTTCCACTTATGGAAGGAAATAGAAACTAAGGCCAAGACCCAAAGTTATAGGTCTAAAGAATCAATACAAATCTCATAGAAGGTTCTCTCTATCCCAGACACCCTATAAACATGTAAAGCATAGATTCTTTTTTTTTTAAGTTTATTTATTATGTATACAACTTTCTGCCTCCACACACCAGAGGAGGGCGCCAGATCTCTTTACAGATGGTTTGGAGCCACCATGTGGTTGCTGAGAATTGAACTCAGGACCTCTGGAAGAGCAGGCAGTGCTCTTAACCACTGAACCATCTCTCCAGCCCGTAAAGCATAGGTTCTAATCACAGTCTATTACAGTGTGAAGACCTGTAACACATACAATGCTCAGATCACCATGTGAGAAAGTGATTGATTATGTTGGAATGTTTTATATTGATTATATTTGGGGGATGTTATAATACCAAAACAAAGAGAACTTTAAGATGCATGTGTTTCTAACAGTCTTGGAGGCTGGAGGCAGATTCCTAAGCAGCAGATCTCACATCTAAAGAAGATATTCATCCTGGTCTATAAGCAGCCTTCTCTTCCTGTGTCCTCACACGATGGAATGAATGAAAGAGCTCTCTAAGGTCTCCTTTCAATTCAACTGTTCACACTCAAGAGAATTAGTCAACTCAAGAAGGTCCCACTTCAACAAATAGTCCAGAAAAATTATAGTAGGTAAAACACATCTCAAATACACCATGTGTAAGTTCAATTACAACTGGTTTTAAAGTGAGTAATATAAGGTATACCAATTTTAAAGACTGGGATTGTGAGAATGGGATGAAAAGATACAACCACATATCTATTAGAAATCCAGGCAGTGGTGGTGCATGCCTTTAATTCCAGCACTCTGGAGACTGAGGCAGGCAGATCTCTGTGAGTTCAAGACCAGCCCGGCCTACAAGGGCTTATTCCAGGACAGGCACCAAAGCTACAGAGAAACTTTGTCTCAAAAAATCCATTATAAGTGGAAATTTTAAGTAATGAAAGACATTAAAAAAAGATATGCTGTAGGATGACCACTAATTGAAATAACCTCCACATTTCTTCATCTGTAGAAATGCTTCTATAGTGTAGGTTTATAATAAACATACTTTGGTAAGCACTACAAACAAACCTTAAAACATCTCTGCACTTTACGATAACTACATCTAGAGTATAGCTAAGTTAATAGGGAATTATCCTTGGAAGGAGTAACATTAGGGGCTGCTCCAGAAAATTGATATCAAAGAGTTCATTAGAGAAAGAACATTAAGAAATGCATAATCCCCTTCTTCTCATGGATGCTTTTAGACAAGAAGGACTAAATAATGATTTTCTTCAAATAGTAGCAATAATTCTTGAAAACCTCAATAAAGAAGCTGACTCTGCTTGGTTGGTCTCCCTATCAATATTAATCTGAAAGCACACCTTCAAAGCCAAATAAGCATAATGATTGGACCTAGTATATTTCCACACTTACAGTTGTTTGTGATAATCCATCATGTCTAATTAAGAAACATGGCAAGTTGCAAATCTTAAGGTTATCCCCTGATTTTTGCTACAATGTATGTATAAAATTTCTTCGTGGTTCTTGGCAGTGGTTTTCAGCTAGAAAAGGGCTTAAAAGAAAAATTTGAAAACTAATGATGAAGACAAAATAAATTGAAACAAAATTTTATATTCCTCAGAGATGTCTACGAAATAACACATAAGAAGATGAATTACATCATTTTATATTTATAAATCAGGATATTTTACTGGAAATGGGTATTTTTATTAAATTAGTAAATGTGATTCAACACCATCTTCTCAGAAGGGTACTAGTTCTTGTAATAAATATGGTTAAAATGGCATGCTTGTTGCAGTCGGGACCAATCTCCGTAAACTATTTTCAAAACTATTCTAAATGCCAGCCAATTTCCCGTGAATTTAAAATAGAACATGTAATCATTAAACCTTGGATTAAGATGTTCAGTTGTACAATTTTAGAATACTAATAGGTTAATTCAATAAATAATAGTCATCTGATGAAAATATTTCATCTTTCAAAAGTCTTTCTTTCAAAACATAAAATAATAGGCCTTTATTAGGCAGATTTCTAGTTCTCTAAATAAATTACAAGATGACTAAATATATACATATATAAATGAATATATTTACATATATATATTCCCATGAGTATAATTAATTTTTTGAAAGTCAGCATGGTCTATAACAAAGAATATTTATGATTGAATATATGAGTTTAGAGATTAGGATTAAGGGACATTGATTTGATATAGTAAGGCATTATTAATAAAGTGAGGAGAAAAACTGATAAATTGGTTTATTCTTTGAAGAATTAAAAATAGCTACTTTGTAATAATAAACCCACTTCTTTTCTCTTTCAGTAGTGAATGTAGCTTTCCATTTTTCTGAAACCCTATGCATGTTCACTGAACAAATCTGTACATCTAAGTACCTATGCCACATGCGGTTCAGAAGTAAGATTTTTGTAGGTAAATGGAGTGAAGACTGCCACTGTCAAATCACACAATATGGAAACCAGAAAACTCAAGTAAAATAAGAAAAATTGAAAGTGCAGGTATATAGTTGTCTTGTACCATGTCCAGGAAGACAGCGATCCTTCACTACTGTCCCTGTCATTGAAGTTAAAGGTGAGAGCAGAATTCACTCCCTTAAAGAGGAAATAGCAGTCTGACAGCTGAACAGGTCAGCGCAGCAGGAAATAAGCAACAGCAATGCCAAGCTGTTTGGTCAAATTGGGCAATTAGTAAAGCTTATACGGAGAAATTTGGTCCTTAGTTCTCAGGTAACGATTACAAAATGCATAAGTATAAAGATGAACTGGAAAACCATTGTGGCAATCAAGGAGAGGAGATAGGGGTCCACAATCGGTCAGCAACCATAAACATGGAGACAGAAGCAGCAGCAGAAGACTCAGGGAGATGAAATTAAAAATTAGATGTGAGACAGCAGCATTTATTCGGAAGTTGGGAACCTTGATGACCAGTTTTACAATGTTAAATTATTAATCAATTTATAAATTTAATAGAAAATCAAAAATTAGGTAACAACAGGAAAGAATTGGGAAGCATTTTGTCTTAATAAACTACTTCTCACATAAGTGGGAATCTGTTTTAGCCTCTGTCTGAGGTTCTTCCTGACCCTCCTATTTCTCTCTGTCAATAACCCCTGAACTCCCACTGTACCCAGGAAATGTGAATGCATCTTAATACATGAGTCTAGACACCAAACCAAACCACTTTGCCACTGGGAAACATTTACTACGGACAGAATAACATTACGAAAGTCCATTATTTTGTCAATTATCGCTGATTAATTTAATAGGAAAAAAACACATTTTCATTTTTGTTGAAACAAACAATGGACCGTGTAGAATTTAACAGAGATTCGGGAAATAAAAGACTCAGAAAAGGGCTGAAATCACTGGTTTTGCTAACTCATTTAGTTAGCTAATTGGGAAACAAAACACACCTCAACATCCCGACAGGGGCACTGGGAAGTGAAAGTCAGGGACCACCCTAGAGCAGGAAGAAACTTCCAATGGGTTATCCAGCTTTCAGGAATCATTTTTCAAAGAGTAAAACCTTTACTTTAAAATCTTGCTATGTTTGAAGGTACATTCTTTACTCTAGAATTTGTCTTAAGATTACACATTCACTCATGAGTAAATCACAAGAGGTCAGGTTAAAAAGTGAAAAAATGATAATAATAAATATACAACAACAAATTATCCACTTACTCACTTAACCCAGAAAAGTTAAACTTTCTAAAAAGAAAAGAAAGAGAAATTGACAAATAGAAACAACTAGGATTCAGTAGTATCTTGAGAGACTATAATTCATTTTAGTCATGTTTGATATTCAACAAACATTGGGACATGAAAAAATTGTATGTGTGTGTATGTGTGTGTGTGTGTGTCAAACTTATGAAATAAAGGGGTTATATATGGCTTTTTAAAAGAGCCTTGGTGTCAATTATCTCTCCTCTAATCTCACCTTCTGCCATTTAAACCTCCCTGGTCATTAATCCCCCTTTCTCCTTTATATCGCCTGTATTCTACTATTCCATTCTGTTACACTTTATCTTCTTCCTCCTCACCAGTGGATCCTTTCAAGTTTTCTGGTATCTATAGGTACTCCAAATTAAAGATGAAAATAAAGAGATTTGACATTAAGATCCACCCATGAGTGACACATGAGACAAGACACTTCTTGGCATGGGTTACATCCCTCAGCACAAAACATCATCAACATGAACCCTTAGAACTTCAGTAATGACCAGTGTAGCAAAATATGGACCTTGGTAGCATAACAACATGAATATTATTGGGGTAGTAACAACTGTCCTACTGAATTCAGAGCCTGATTCATAGAAGAAAACATATACCTGCTCTTGTAAACATGGCCAAAAGCCTGGTGGGGGAACTCGTAGATCCCAAGCCTGAATCTACTATTATTATTTTATTGAATGCACGTACTATTACAAAACATTAGCCAAATCAGTATATTTTTACCCATAGAACAGTGCAACTCTCTGACCTCTTTAAAGAAATCTCTTTCCGTAGTAAATGATGGTTAACACAGAAACTCATAACTGGACAAAGTGCAGAGAAGAAATGATGTGGAAAATTCAGCTCTAAATGAGACATCTCTACTACATGCCTCCACACTTAAAGATGAGGCACAGTGACTATAGCATCCATAGTTAAATGAAATAAGAGTGCCTCTATAGCACCTTTAGGCCTATATTGCCATGCTGGCCATTGATGTGGTGCATAGGCACCAAACCTGGATAGGACTATTGGAAACCCTGGAAACATGCATAACCCATTCTGGTACTATGGAAGCTGGTCCTCAGAGGTCCTATCAAGCTAGAATTTTCTGTGTCCTGTGGTTAAGGTACACAGTCTGGTCAGCATAATGGATTTGCCTTCAATCTGTGACAGGCAACAAAGAGTGACAGAGAAGTCTAACAAATGAGATCATATATTTAGGAGCTTATAGATACATACAGATAAAATTACACACACTTAAACAGATGGATTCCCATATTTAGGAACATATAGATACATATAGGTAACATTATACAGACTGAGCAAGGAGTATTCTTATATTTATTAATATATATGCATAAACATATGCATATGCACATATGTATGTAAACCATTAATGGATAAAGGGGCCACACATTTGAAAACAGCAAAAAATATTATATGGGAGAGTCTGGAGGAAAAAAAGGAAAAGGGGAGAATAATGGAAGTATATAATAATCTCAAAAATAAAATGAATAATTTTTAACAATTATCATTGCCACTAAAACCACTTTTAAAACCACTACTAGAGTTTTCAGATGCTCTTCAGTGTCTTTGTCAGGAAGAAATGTCTGGCAACTCAATTCACAGTGATGGTCACTCGATAGCATTTCTCCATAACAATCTTATCAATGAATCAGTAATGGATCACAAAACCAGTTTCTTCTCCACTGCTTGTACTATCATGATTCCATCTCTTTAAATTTCATGTGATTCCCAAAATTATCTCCTCAGTGAAGTTCTTCACTGTCTTCTTGAACACTATCACCCAAGGTGTGTTTCTCACTGCAGTGAGAATCTGGCCTTTCAGAATTTGCTCTGGACACAGCTCTTTGATTTTGCAAATTTCCTGGACAGTGTTTGTACCTGGCATCCAGAATGCATTGGTATCTTTCATTGTGGCTTCAGCGAGAAACCCAAAGCCCCTGCATGCCTATTACCACTGCAAATGCCCCTCTGGTGACCACAATGGCCTGCAGACTTTGATCATTGTTTCAGAGATTGACCTTCAGAGAGAAGATATAGAAGTTTAGACTCATCAGAACACTCTTAATTATCATTACAATGGGAGGAAGAGATTCCAAGGATGCTTCCTCAGATGTGTCCACAGAGTGGAATACATTTCTTAATTCATTCTAAAAACATCAATACTATAATAAAGAAGAACACATGACAAGATTTGGAAGTCTTTAAATTTTCAACATTATCTTCAACCCATTATATCTAGGTGATAGATTCTGGAAATAGTCAACTAGAGTACAAGTGAGTCCTACTCATGATAGACGTGATTATGTAGATAAGACATAGTTATACTATACCAGACATAAGACTATACAATTTTCAAACATTATTTCCATAATTTAGGCTCCTTGGGCACCATACATCTACTTCTAAAATCAAGTGTATCCTAGGTTTTAACATTGTGATATGATGTGGCCAAGCACATAGTTTATGCTTAAGAACCACACACTGGAGTTACAAAACACACCCAGAAAAAATCTCATAACACTTTAAGTCTAAGATGTCTGATGGTCCTCATTCATAATCATTTTAGGATAAGTGTAACCACATGTGGCCAGTTGGGCACAGATTGGTCTTGCCTGCCTGTCAATCAAGATCATTTCTACTGAGAGCAGACATAAATCATCACAGGATAAAATGTCGAAATTTAAATTTCCAAAGACGAAGTAGTCTAATTTACAATTTCTTCATCCAAGATGTTATGAGGCATCACTACACCCATAATTGGTTTGACATTGAATTTGATAACATGAAACATCTGGCCTCACTCCCATGATGACCAATGAGAACAATCTCTGAAGCTGGGACAAATTATCCTCTCGAAGAACAACAGCTGTCTCTATGATCTATAAATATGTCTTCCCCCTTTACCCAGAAGAATATTCATGTCACAGAAAAGTAGAGACAAGGGCATTATGGGAGGTGTGGTTCTGATGGAAAGCCAACTGTTCTTCATTTATCTTTCTGGTGTCCAATGAGTCTTTCTTTCACTAAACAGCTGTGCCTTCTTACCCTTTGATTGCACACACCAGAGCTATACACATTCCTGATCTTTGAATACACTCATGAAAACGTGAAGGTTCACTTTTTTGTGCTATTTCTTTATTACCTCAAGAATGAACCCTTTCAGAGTTTCAGTATTTGAGATAAAACATATAAAAATTTATTAACTGTCAAGAAGAGAAATCCCTACATCTATCCCCTGTATTGGTGTAATATACATCCTACACCTCAAAGCATAAATCAGGGGAGTAGTAAGATGACCCTACTGTTCTAAATTACCATTCTACTCTTCTTCCCCTTAATAATGTACTGATATGAGACAATGTAATAATAAGTTGCAATTCTAGAAACATTACCATTATAGACAACATAGATTATGCATACCAACTTGCTGTTGAGTATCCTCAAATACAGCTCTGGCTTGGAATAATTTTGGAAAATTCAGAACAGTTTCTCAAGCTACATGTAGGAGAGACACCATGTTCCATTACCATAGATACTACTTTCTTTCTCCACCCATTTTCTGATAGACTCACAGGTCATTTCCGTGAATTAGCTACTGGGAACAGTGTAACACTGAGAAATGTAATGAAGTCCCTTTGGTAAGTAACTTCATCAAGTTCAATGGAGCCTAGAGGTGGGATTTCTGGATTATATGGCAGTTGAAATTTTATTTTTTCATGGATATCTAGTTTCTCATAATTACTATGCTAATTTACAACCCCACTCGAAGTGCACAAGGTTTATCTTTTCTCTCTATGTTTATACTTTATATTTTTGATAATATCTATTCTGACAGGAATATATTATCTCATTATGATTCTAGATTGAATGTCTCTAAATGATTGAAAAGAATATTTATATAGAGTGTGTGTATATGCTAATAGTGTGTGTGTTACTTTTAGAAATGTATATTTAGGTGTCTTGCTCGCTTTAATTAGTTTCCCTTATTTCTTACTCTTGGCATTTTAAGGGTTTTTTTCGATTTAAGATGTTAATCCCTTACCAAATAGATGGTTTGCATTTCCTACCAAGTAATAGGCTACCTCTGCACACTGCTAATTTCTTTCTATTGCTTTTTTTCTTTGTAGCTGTTTATTTAAGCACTTTATTTAACTCAGAAAGAACATTTCCCAGGCCTACTGAGTACTTTCTCTTCCTTTGCCCTGAAATCAGCCATTTATCTAGGAAGCATTTGTTTTACACAAAGAATCTGGGTTTTGGGGGAAAAATATTATGGAATGAAGAGATTGCTAGAGGTTAAGCGCACTTAATTAATGCTCTTACAGCTTTGGTTCCCAGGAACAACTTCAGTTATGTGAAACTACCTGTAACTCTAGTCCCAGGGCAATGCACTCAGGCCCTGGTGAGCACTTGTATACATATGGTGCATATAAACTCATACGGTCAAAAAAACATACACATAATAAACATCAGAATTTTTAAAAATTATTCTATTTGAGGCTGTGTCTGTCTCCTGCTCTCACAACCATTATAGTACAATGAGCTGCTTAAAGACAGTGCCAGGGCAAGCAATAGGCAGACAGACAGCGGGAGAGTCTGTGCCTCATGGAGGAAAGTTAACTAAACACGGGCAAAGAAAGAACCTAAGACACTGAGAAGCAAATTGTCCTTGCGTGCATTCTTCGGGTAGCCTTGCTGGGAGGAACGCAAGAAGAATCAAGAGGATGCTTCTGTCAGCTCCTAGGGCTTCTTAGAAGTACTCAGGGAGGTGAAATTCTGTCTGCCAAAGAAAAGAGGGAATTTGAAGACATAGAAAAGGTTGACAAATCTCGCTGTTAAAGAAGAGAAGTGAAAACTCTACATCCCCTGAGAGGGGAGACCAAAAAGAAGTTCAAAGACCCCCAAATGTGCCCAAGAGGCTTTCTTCAGCCTTCCTCTTGTCCTGTTCTATGTATTGCCCCTTAGGAATCAAAGGAGGACACCCCGACTTATCCATTGGTGATGCTGCAAAGAAACCGGGAGTGATGTGGAACAATATTCCTGCAGATGACAGACAGCCCGGTGAAAAGAAAACCGCCAAGCTGAAGGGAAAATACCAAAAGGACATTGCTGCCTACAGAGCTAAAGGAAAACCCAATGCAGTGGAAAGGGGGTTGGACAAGGCTGAAAACAGCAAGAAAAAGAAGGAAGAGGAGGATGAGGATGCAGAGGATGAGGATAAGCGGAAGGCAGGCATGAAGATAGTGATGATTTGTGGGTCCTAGCTTAGTTTTTATCCTTGTCTGTAAAGGATGCACCCCATACAAAAATCACTCCTTTTAAATAAAAAACATTGAAATATAAGCTGAGGAAGATTTGTTCTTAAACTGTACAGTGTTTTTCCTGTATAGTCACCACACTACCGAATGTGTCAGATACTGGTGATATTTTTAATAGCCACTGACCTTGCCTGGTACAGTGCGGTGGTTGAAAACTGGCATGGAAAGTATTTTTTAGAAATTATTTTATTTATATGATTATTTGCTCTTTGTGCATGGAAAAGGTGGTGTGTATGTCACAGGTGTGTGTATGGAGGTCAGAGGTCAATGTCCAGTAGGCAGCTCTCTCCCTGAACTCTATGTGTTCTTGGGGTTGAACTCTGTTCAGGCTTAGTGGTAAGAGTCACTGAGCCATCTTGTAGACTAAGTGGAAGTGACTGGAGTAACAAATGATCACTGTTTAGGTATCTTCACTTTATAAACCTTTGTTAGAAAAATAACATAAATATATTCATAAAGATGATAGAGATAGCTCAGTCGTTAAGAGAGCTTGCTGTTCTAAGTTCAGTACCCAGCATCCATGTCAGACATCTCAGAACTTCCTGTCACCCCATCTCAGATAATCCAATACCCTCTTGTGTCCCTCAATGGCATTCACACACACATTCATAAAGCCACACACAGACACATACACACACATAATTAAACAAACACTTTTAAAACTTTTGAACTGTTCATGCACATAAATACTGTTTGTATTTTTTACATGTATATTTGTGTTCACATGCATTTGTATACACATGTACAGAGATGTGAGTTATGGCCACAGGTGGCTTGTAAACCAACTGTAATTCCAAATCTAGAAGATCAGACAACCTATTCAGTCTTCTGTAGTCAACCACATAAGTAAGCAAGTATCCACACACAAATACATGTAAGTACATAATTCAAAAATAAGTATACACATAAATGTGCATGTTGCAGAAATCAAGATGTTACATCCATGCCTTTAGTTTAAATTCATTTTCAAACTTTTGTATTACTTTTGGAGCTTGCTTATTACTATGCACCAAGAGATAGTTTCAAACTCATGGTCACATAGACAGCCTTCATTAATCTCGGTGTGGCACAAAATAAAACAAATAAATGTGAATGGGGAAGAGGAAGACTGACAGCATGAATAGAAAACATTTACAAAATTGTAAAAATAAATTTAAAATGTACCAAACAAGGTAGAACACTATCAGTATAAAATCTAAGGTCGGTTACAAGTTAATTATGTCCATTTTGGGGACTTCTTCTATTAAGATACCATTGTGGAAGGTTTCATCTCTTTAAAATCTTATTAAAGAATTAATAAAATATTCCATGTGGTTCAAACTCACTTTTGGAATCTCCACAATACATTATGATTTAAAAACCCAACATTTTTGCTCAAGATTAATACTCTCCCATGTATTGGCACAAAGAGTCTCTGGATAGGTTTTACAGGAGTAAATTATAGAAATTCTCTCCTTACGAATTTTCTCGCCAGCAAAGGTGTCTGGGATTTATTTCATGTCTATGGTTTCTTGTCAAGTACTCAATTTTAGGACAACTTTCTGATGGTTTAAAACATCCATTTAAAGTATGAAAGGAAATCTGACTCATATTACTATATAATTAGTAGAAGAGAAAGAGACCAGCAATTTGCTTAAAGAGCAAATAGCTGAGAAACACCCAACTCCGCATCTTCATTAAGAAAGTCACTGTAGGTCAATGCTCCCAGTTGGAAGCCGATCATTATCCTTCCTCATGGGGATATTAACATGTTTAATTTGGTTTACCTTTGGCTGTATCTCCTGAGTTTCATTTTTCTACCCAATTCTTATTAAGCTTTCATTGATTATATCAACAACTCTGCTTTGGAAATTAAAATAATCTACTATCCACTCTCTCGGCCTTCCATATGTGTTTATTTTAGTCTTCCAACCCTGTTTGATAATGCCTCCTTTACTGGGTGATAAACTATCTCTAGTGGTTTTACAACGCTTATACAATAAACTTGATTTTTACATCCAAGTACAAATGAAGTAATAGCTTGGTATTCCATTTCAAACTGAAAATGAAGAGGAACAAAATTAAGTTGTATAAGACACAAGCAATCTGCTTTCTGCATGCAAGTCTACATGCAGATTCTACCAGAAACTGTACACAAAAATTAACTCAAGATGAATAATCAACTTCCTGAAATATATAAAACTATAGAATTTGTAGAACAGGTCAATATAATTAGGATTTCCACAATCTTATCAAACATTAAGTTTAGATTTCTTTTAGTTCTTGTTACCGAATTCCAGAGCCTTTGACAACTGATTTAGGTTATATTTTCTAAAAACCAATAAAAATATGAGTCATAAAACCAATAAGATATAAATACTAGTCTTGCTGACTTATGATAAACATAAGTTTATCTAAAAATCTAATCCATTTCTTATAATTTATCAACATTCAATGTTCATTCTATAGTATATGCTTTATGTATCATAAACCAAATAAACTGTCTAGCACATGGTATTTTCCTGCTTTCTGTAGTGAAAACCAATGAATTTTTAAGTTACCAAAAACATCCGAACCAAAGGATAAGCCATATCTAGTTGAGATTTAAACTCCGATTTCCTATAAAGTACATTATTGATTAAAAGATGCATACTTATGCCTCTGCCTTCTGATATTTAACTCTGAGGACAGTGTTCATCAGAAAAATGTTCTTTTGGCTCCTCTTTGTCAATTGATTTCCCATGTGAGTCTTAAACCCCAAATTACCTCATTAGGGCCTCAAATGGTCTTATCTATTAGGCTTCCTTATTTTATTAAGACAACATGATAACCACATATGTCAATTGCTGTGATTATTCTCTCCCTCCCCCACACCATAAAAAAACTAAAAGTCGTTAAATTCAAGAGAGGAAAAGAAGGTAAAAAATTAATTATTGTAAGTTCAATTTACAGGAATATAAGATAAAAAGGAATGAGGAGGACCAGATGCCAGTAAATTTAGTAAACTGTTCACTATTACCTTAGCAGAGACGAAAGAAACAGAAGGGGAATCATGAAAATAACCTATCACCAGAATGGTATAGATTAGAGAAGTTTGATATTGGCAGGGCTTTCAGTGATAACACAAAACAGAAGCAGGGAGGTGAGTTGGCAAGTCAACCAAGCATTGTCCCTTATGATTATTCATTAAATTTCCATACAAAATCTTATCCAAACACTGGAATACAGTGAGAAATCAGACATGAGCTTTATTCTCAGTGAGCTTAGCATTCTTGAGTAGAGGAACTATAGAGCTTAACTAATAAATTTGATTTTATAACAGAAGTTTATATTTGCACTGTAGACAAGCAAATGAATACTATTGCTGAGACTCAAGAAGCGAAAGACATGAGCAGTGTGGTTTATGGGTAAGATGAGGCCTCATTGAAGGTTGGGTGATAAATAAGATACTAATAGGAAGAAAGGAAAGAGAAACTACTGTGTATAGAAAACTGCACAGTTTATACTGTGTGATCAGCAAATTCTATCATATGATGTGGATCTGGTGGTGTGGTATTAAGCATAATAGTTCATGTTATTTCTGCTGGGTTTTTTGATGACTGTTTCTCAAGATATAGACAAAATGCATTCTGGTATAAAAAAGAGTATCTCTGCTATTATGCTTTCCAAAGTTTTAAAATATCTTCTATCCCACAAAAACTACAACTATTTCCAGTTCAGGAGCAATTGGTTTATGCCCCTCCAGTTTCAGAAACTGGCATAGACCACTGGTTCATTGTAGGGACATAGAAAGGCTGTACTGAATTCACTCCGGATCCCATATATACATATATGACAAGGGACTTTAGAGGAGAGCCCAGCAAGAAA
Source organism: Microtus oregoni (assembly GCF_018167655.1). Classification (NCBI taxonomy): domain Eukaryota; kingdom Metazoa; phylum Chordata; class Mammalia; order Rodentia; family Cricetidae; genus Microtus; species Microtus oregoni. The sequence goes on from NW_024543059.1 coordinate 5,814,123, forward strand.
AACTTCTTGGACAAATCTGAATTTTAAGAATCTCATATTCTTTGAAAACTTCTCCTGTGTGTCATCAAGTGGTGTAATCTTCCGCAATTGATACCGTAATCTGCCTACATCATCATCAATGATTAAAATTTTGTATTCTTATTCTCATCAAATCACGACTGGAGAAACATTTCGACTATAATAGGGCTGATTTCAGAATAATTTGCCACTAACATATGAGTGGTATCATATGTAAGATTTTAACTAAAAGAACGGAACTGCACTTTCAGGGCACTGGTAAGCTTAACCCTTCCCTGACTTAATGAAATTTACACAGCTTCTGCCCTTCTTAGATCTTCAAGTGCTATCAATAAGTCTTCATTAACGAATATTTAGACATTTCTATAATTAATGTGTGTGAAATACAGCTAATTATAAAAGCAACCACACAAAATTTCTCTTTTGGGGTGTTCACAATGGTAGCTAAAGAGACAAACATATACTTTTAAGTACAGACCTTAGAACCTGGTTTATTATTTCCAATATGGATATGCACTAGTTCATTCTCAATTTATTTATCTGAGGTAAGTATGTCTCCATATGTAGCTCTGTGATTGAAGAGAGAAGTAAGGAGATGAATATAATGTTTGGTGCAATATGTAGATAGTTGGAGTAGTTTGAGTGTTAAATTTTCCTCCTTCTAGCTTCCAGTTTGGAAGGATATCAGAACATCAGGAATCATTATAAATTGGTAGGATCAAAATCAGAGTTTTAGCTGCCACAACTGTATATACTAGGAAGGCTCAGATTCCTTTTCTTTTATAAGCAGCCCACCAGAAGTGACCATCTCCCTATGTTGATTGCCTAGAGGTTGCTTGAACATCAAGCCTTCCCTCTCAGATCCCAGTCAACATCTGTTCAGTCTCATGTGAAAACTATTTCAGGAGTATTTCCAAATAGATATTTTTTAGTTCGAAACTATAGACAGAGAAAGGAGTCTCTGTTTTCATCATAGCTGGAGTCTCAGTTTATCTCTCATGCACCCATGTCCTTGACAGCTACATCTGAAGCCTGCATACAAGTTAGCCTCTAAATATTCTATCATGTCTATAACTTGACGTTGAAAGGAGGTTCTCCTCCTGCATTTATAGTGTTCACTAAGGTATAATTTCAAACACGTGACACACAATGACATCTAGGGGGCTGACTCAAGATCTCAGTTGGTGAAGGTATGAACTGCATTTGTTAATGGTTATTCAGCCATGTCTTTGAGGAGAATTCAGACCACACAGTGAAAAGTAGCTCTGCTTTGCAGAGGTAGCTGGACCGCTGCTGGTTCATGTGTCCAAAAATATGGGAAGATACTAACATGACGTAAATGCTCCAGGAGGGGAGCAGCTGAATTTTTGTGCCAAGTGACTCTATTAGGGATTTAAATTGATACAATGCTTACTTAGGTTTACAAAAATCATCTTGTCAGGAGTTAGTGGATATTTGAACAAAGAACAGCACAGAAAAGAAGTAAAGTTGTGACCTACTTAAAAAACTGACTATTGACATGTAAGAAATTGAAATTTATTGGCATTGCTACTGTAACAGTATTCTATGAGGCAAGTACTAGGAATAATGTCTAATAGTTGAAGAAAGTATGAGGCAGTCATGCATGCTTTTCCTCTATCATCACACAGTTTCCATGAAGTATAGAGTCATGCCCACATATCTTTTATTTAATGCTGTACTACGTCATGGATGGTGAGATGCCCAATTCATTCAATAGAACCACAAAACATACTTATTCCAGAAATATACTGTTTTTCCAAACACACAAACAGAAAAATACTATACTGGCATACTGAGATCATGCATTGACATTGAAGAGACCTGTGTTTTAACATTAGTATTTATATGTCAATTTACCTAAAGTCTCAAAAGTGTCATCCTAAGTAGCAAGAAAAATTAAATTACCATAATATTTACAGACTTATTTTAAGACCTAAGAAAGATTATATGCTCATATAAATTATCTGATAATATGTCTTACACAAAACTATGATCTCAAATCTTACCAGATATTGTGAAACTGTATCTTCACATAAAAACCATTTGGGCTATTAGCTACTGTGAGTCCTCTTATGAAACAACATACTTTAGTTGACAAGGAGAACAATCTTTGGCTTTCTCAATAGAAGATACATATCTGTAGAGAAGTTAGTAATTTAGTGTGCCTGTTTATAGGGCTCTTCTTTTATGGATATGTCTCTACTACAGAAGATGGATGCACATTGTCCAGAATTCTGCTGTGGATTTGGGGTAGGAAGGACTGAATTCGCACCATGAAACACATTCAGTCCTTCCTACCCCAAATTCACAGCAGAATTCTGGACAATGAGGCTCTTCGAGCTGATGAAGGAGGGGGACGTCGGGGAAAGGGGAGGGAAATGGGAGACGGTGGCGGGGAGGAGGCAGAAATCTTTAATAAATAAATAAATTTAAAAAAAGAGGAAAAAAAAGAACCACAGGTATCTATGAGAGAATAAGCTTGCTGTTTTCTTTTATCATCATGCTCTGTTTTATCATCATGCATAAGGAGACATAGGGAAGTAGAGTTTTGGAATGTACATGTTAGGTGATACATACTTGAAATATTTTACTTAAAACTCATAAAAACTTAATAAATGAAAAATGATAAAAACCAAATTTTGCAGGAAATTTGCATCATCTCAAGTAACTTTCCCTGTGTCATGTGGTAAAGAAATTGTAAGTATGACTATCTCACCAAATATGGTTTTTCCGATAGCCCATAATCTTTTTTTTTTTTTTTTTTGGTTTTTCAAGACAGGGTTTCTCTGTAGCTTTGGAGCCTGTCCTGGAACTAGCTCTTGTAGACCAGGCTGGCCTCGAACTCCCAGAGATCTGCCTGCCTCTGCCTCCCAAGTGCTGGGACTAAAGGCGTGCGCTACCACCTCCCGGCAATAGCCCATAATCTTACAGTTCATGCTAGGAAGCTTTTGTTTCTTGTGTTCTGAGAGCAGAAAATATTTCGCTAGGCAGAGAAGTGGAAATGAATTGCAAATATACTGGCAAAGATCCCAGAAGGAGAGGAGGAGAACTTACTGGTGGAACTGGGGGCACAGGTATGGGTACAACTAATGAAAACCAAAAGAGAATGCAGAGGACATACTATAACACCAAGGACAGAGGAAGGAGAGCAACGAACAGTTCTACACCAGATGGGAAAATAAGAAAGCAAATGCAGAACCTGTAGATCATCCCAAAGTGAGAATTCCAGTGGGTAAAGGCTGTGGTGGCTACATGTGTCCAGTGGTGACATAGCCTAACAGTGAAAAGTTTGAAGAGCACAGACCATACTTACTTTGCTTTCCTCTACTGCTTCTCCGTAGTCAACCTTCTGTGAGTAGAGCTCAAAGAAGCCCTTTGACATGGTCCAGAATTATCTACATCCCAGAAGGGAGAGCAAAAGAAAGGCTCAGATACATAATTGGAAAATAAGCAAGCAACTGTGTTAACATGACTCAAGGTTAGCGCGGGAAATCTGAAGTCCTCTGCTTTGCCAGCCCAGTGCACACTGAGCATCCAGCAAACTGAGCCCTGTTCTTGGGGAAATTCTCATGATCAAATCTGTGGGGTCTCCTGTGAAAGAGTGAAAATACGTTTCTAGAAGACAAGGGCTTTAGGTGTCAAGTGCAGCACCCACCAGGGAGCCTAATGCAGTGAAATGAGCACATATAGTCACTTATGTGAGCTCCTCAACCTGTTTTATCACCTTATCTCCACAACAATTGATATCTCCTTTTATGGTATATGTGCTGTAGTTTGCTTTTATTTGTTTTCTTACCATTTCTCGTTTATTTAGTTGTTGTGAGTCTTAAGTTAAACATGTCAAGCTTGCAGCACCTAGCACATGTATTTCAAAATTCAGCTACCCTGTCTTTCCATGGCCTGGCAGAAGGCCTGTCAACAAGAAAAGACAATTTATTTATTTTTTTTTTTGTTGTTGTTGTAGATCTCTGCAGGTGTTCTAAGAACCCCATGGTACGGGTTTAATCCCTCCTTCCCAAAATCTACAGCAAGCTCCCTGAACATTCTTATTTTCCATTTTCTGAGCAAAAAAAGATCATGCTTTTAAAAGAAAATAGTAGTTGAAATGAAAAGATAAAATTAAGTCATGATCCCATTTGCTAAAGTTAATCACCGTTTGACTATTTGTCCAAGTATAATTTTATTTTCTTCTTCCCCGTACTTGCAAACACCCTATAGGCGCCCAATTCACAAATGTGGTCTTAAGGTCAGCAGCATGGGACCTTGAGAACTTGATAGAAATGCAAATTATTGGAACTCCTGGCAGACCTACTGAAGCAGAAAGCAGTGCTGAGATTCAGCAATTTGTGCGCTAACAAGCCCTCTAGGTAATATAATGGATGCTGAAGTTTAAGAACAATTTGTGCACTCACTATTTTACATTCTGATTTCTTTGCTCAACATTATCATATTCATATTTAATATTATGATTAGCATAGCCATTTCATTAACTGCTTAAGATTCCCCTAGACTAGGCACTTTGCTTAAACATTTGATCACTCACTCATTCACTTTATGAAACTTTGTGCACATTCTGTACAGGAGGTAGCCGTGTGAGTCCTACAACTACAGCAGTAGAATGGAGACTATTTTACTTCATCATAGCACAGTTATTTTCTACTTTTTCTGTTGTAGTTAATGATAAAACTAAGTATCATTTTTATAATGTAAAGCCTTATTATATATGTTTTTGAAAAAGGGAATTAAGATCGAAAATAGTGAACACCCATCATAATACTAAAGAAATGTATTTTTTTCCTTCTTTTTTAGTTAAAAGTAAAAAAAAAAAAAAAAAACCTCTCAGCATTCAATTGGCAAGGTACTTCAGTTCTTATTTTCCCTGTTACACAGGGAGAAAAATTAGAAACTCTGGTTCATCTTCTTTTTTTTTCTTTTTTTTTTAATTTATTTATTTATTAAGGATTTCTGCCTTCTCCCCGCCACCACCTCCCATTTCCCTCCCCCTCTCCCAATCAAGTCCCCCTCCCTCATCTGCTCAAAGAGCAATCAGGGTTCCCTGACCTGTGAGAAGCCCAAGGACCACCCACCTCTATCCAGGTCTAGCAAGGTGAGCATCCAAACTGCCTAGGCTCCCCCAAAGCCAGTATGTGCAGTAGGATCAAAAACCCACTGCGATTGTTCTTGAGTTCTCAGTATTCCTCATTGTCCGCTATGTTCTTCAAGTCCGGATTTATCCCATGCTTTTTCAGATCCAGGCCAGCTGGCCTTGGTGAATTCCCGATAGAACATCCCCATTGTCTCAGTGTGTGGGTGCACCCCTCGTGGTCCTGAGTTCCTTGCTCGTGTTCTCTCTACTTCTGCTCCTGATTTGGACCTTGAGATTTCTGTCTGGTGCTCCAATGTGGGTCTCTGTCTTTGTCTCCTTTCATCGCCTGATGAAGGTTAATATTCTAAAGCAATCAATTCTTTGACTTTGTGTTGAAAATATGATGTCCCATCTATTTCATGTAATTCTTCTTCAATTAAGTGGTTGTTAAAATGTTTCTGTCATTGTCAGTCAACCCTAATCTTCTGTTGCTGCTGGGAGGAGATGTGATCTCTCTCACGTGTATTCTTCGGCTGTGATCCTAGGTATACATGTGGGTTTCACTATCCCCATCAGTGTCAATAAACTTCGCACAAACGTCACCAATGGGCCAGACTGGCTGGATTCAAATAGATGATCTGAAAATACTCAAGTTGAGACAGGAGTTAATGACCTGTCTAGACGCTTGCAACACACATTAATTCTACCCATCAGAAATAAGCTAATGATGTTGTAGTTAAAAGAAAGGCTCTGATCCAATTTCAAAAGATTTACAGGGACAGTTACCATGGCATCAAGAAAGTACACAATTTAATAAGTAATCAAACAGGATATAATTCAGGATGATGAGGTGTAGTTCCACAGACTCTGAAGATACTAAAACCTTAAACCTCAGATTATATTCACAGAAACAATGAGGCCTCCAGACACCCATACATCTTTTTTTTATTCTCACAGGGAAGTGAATATTATTCTGTTTTTATTGGTATGAAAACTTAGCTTAGAAGACGTTCTATAGATTAAAAAGCAACAAACATAATTGATTGAAAATCTGCATTCTCATTGTTTAGTTTTACCATTGTTTCTTTTTTATATACTCAATACCTGTTAAGAAGGTTGTTCTAGCTAGGTGATATTTTTCTCTCTATATTATTCAAATTTTCTTCCCTATTCCAATTTCCTTAACAGGGCAAAATTTCAAATTGTTTTCTATTCTATCTTTTCATTTTGAATAATTACACACTAATAGGCATGTTTTAAAGTATTATAAATAGATAGTATCCATCCTTTATTCAATTTCCCCTAAATATTACATCTTACATAATTGTACTTTATCCTGCCTCAGCTTGGTGGGCCAGACATTGTTGACTTCCCAAGGGAGCAGGAGAAAGGGAGGGAAGGGGAACTTGGGTTGGTATATACAATAAAAAAAAAACTTTTAAAAATAAATAAAATAAATAATAAAAAGATTGAAGAGAAAAATAAGACCACGTAACTCAGTCACAGAGAAATCAAATGCTATTTTTATTAAGGTTTGTTTCCTTATTTTTATACTCCCTTCTGCAACTAAATCATGCTCTCAAAGATAAAAGAAATGATGAGTTATCCTTGTATCTTCCATCTCTATACCAGTATTGACTCCTCAGAAATGTTACTGAATGTTAAGTTGAAATGAATAAATATATATTATGAATACATACAAAATAATTGCATGTTACGTTGAATTTAAGAATTTATACAAAGTATTTATCAGTGTGCATAAATATCACTAGCTTTACGCTCTCAAGGGCATTAATAGAGAACAAGAGGTTCACGGTTGCAAAGTCGTGTGCATTATCATTTATCTGACATTTATCTCTGTGGATATGTGATTTTTTTCAAAATGTCTGTAAAATATTATTTTCACTACCCATATTAAAATTATAATAACATCTTAACAATAATGATAAAAGAAATTGTCACTATAATGCATTAAACTTATTTAAAATAATTCACATATAAGATGTGCCATAAATATTAGTAATTCTCTACCTACTAAAAGAAAAGCAAGATAGAACTTCCTAAGACACACTCTTAAGTGTAGTTTCAACTTATTTAGAAGTAGAAGACGATCATTACTGCAACCTTAATCAAACTCAGGAAACAACTGAGCAGCCGTTCACCGGGGAAAGGGCAAGCAGTATTTAAGTGAATTCTAAACTCGACCTCCGGAGAATTGATTGTGAACTTCGCTCTTGACATGATGGCTAAATAAACAATTACTTATTAACTGCCGCCCGGAGGTACACTTTTTAATCTCCTGAACTAGCGATAAAGCGAAGATTTGATTTGGAGATTTAAAAGCAGGCTAGAGACAATTTGCAGCTTAGGTGAGAAAGTAACTGAAAACAGGGAGGCTGGGGTCAAATGGCAAAAATACAATTTAGTTGTTGACCAAGAAGATGGGCTGAGGAGACATTTCTGAGGCTAAATATGCTTGGAACAGTTTTTCCTCCATAGATGAATGACTGGGCCACTCCTTAATGTCACTTAATGGTTTCCCCTGAAGGCCACCAGTACACCGCTGTGCTCTTGTGTGCTCTTTTCGTGGAGGCAACGGCACTTCCATGCCTTTGTATGTAACACTGAAAATGTTACTGAAATGACAGATATGCTGCTTAAAGTGGTAGACCGGAGTAATGTTTAGCAATCTCAATCACTGGACAGGTTAATCAAAATCCTCTAGGTCAAAAGGTCTCCACCATCAGGATAGAGCTGAGTATCTATCAATGGGTAAAGATATATAGTGAGAAGCCTACATTCTGCACTGGCTAACAAATGTATCCTTCCTTACAAAGGTACCTGATGTGGGAGTCCCCTCTGTGAGTTGCTTGTATTGGTTAATGAATAAAGAAACTGCCTTGGTCTGATAGGGCAGAACTTAGGTAGGCAGAGAAGACAGAACTGAATTCTGGGAGGAAGAAAGCAGAGTCAGAGAGAGGCCATGGATCCGCCAGAGACAGACACTGGGAATTTTACCCAGAAAGCCACTGCCACGTGGCAATACACAGAATAATAGAAATGGGTTAAATTAAGATGTAAGAATTATCCAATAAGAAACTAGAGCTAATGGGCCAAGCAGTGATTTAATTAATACAGTTTCTGTGTGGTTATTTGGGGACTAAGCTAGCCCGGCGGGCAAGACGAACAAGCAGGTCCTCCCTGCAACAGATGCTCACCTTCATTTATAAAGTGGAAAGTTAAATTTTCAATCTCTTGCTAAATTTTCAATCTCGTGAGATTATGAGTATTCAAACCAAAGCAGAGTTAAGAACTTTTTCTGCATCCATACTTATTCTATATTTAGAACCCATGCTTTACTAATTTCAGATAATTGACAATATAGCAATAATTAGCAAAAAAATGCTTTAAATGGACTCTTCAAGGATGTTCTGTACTTACAGAAATACTTCTCCACAAGTCTTCTTTCTATTACTTTTCTAAAGTCCTTCAAAATGCAAGTGTACCATTTTAAGTATAGGATTGTGTCCGTTCTTCTTAGGAGTTCAGATCCAATGAAACTCTCAAGTAAGAACTGGTGAAGAGCTAAGCACATCTTAAAGCATTCTCGCTGTCTCTGGTAACTCATTCTGAGCGAAAAATTCTTAAAATTTCATTACTAAAATAGTATCCAATAATGCCATTGATTTTGTATATTGCAGCCACAAGGGGTAGCAACCCTACAGTGGTTCAATAATAAATGGTCAATAAATGTTTCCTGAGTTTAAAATAGTGCAAAACAAGAGCAACCAAAGTTTTAGAGCCTATTACTGAAAATCAATGTCTTCCTGTCAAGCAGTCTCAAATGTTTTAAATCTTCTTCCACTGATTCAATAAATTGTCAATTATCTTCACTGTTTCTAGATCCCTTAATACACCAATACAGACAAGGATGTTTGAGGAGTGCAGGATCAAAATGTCATATGATAGATACCATTAGATAAGATGTGAAATATCCATTCATATTTCTCCTAATTGTAAAGCAATCCTTTGGAAGGCAAAGTAAAGTAGCAATAAGGTTTGTATATTATTTTCTTCAGTGCTGCTTTGCTTTTATACATCACAAGGCATTGTTATGATGACAAATATTACCACTCTGACAAAAATATGTGTTAGAAATTACCTTAGTGAGGAAATTTCATTTAGGCTCATGGTTTCCAAGATGTCAGTGCATAACCCTTGGCTCCATTGATTCTGGAATTGGTCCATGCTGAGACAGGTCATCAATTACATGGAAAGAAAGTACAGGGGCATGCTATTCACCTTCTACATACAAAAAGCAGAATATGATATGGGGACTAAAGTCAAGATACAACCTTTAAGATTTGTACTGTGTGAACAACTTCTTGCAATAAGGGCCGCCAAGTATGTTTCTAGAATTTTGCAAACTGGAACTATCAACTGGGGCCAAATGTTCTACATATGAGTTTGTGGGGGAAATTTCATGTTCAGGCCCCAATAGAAAGCCTCTCAGAACAAACTCAGCTGTGATTATTTTGAGTTACATATGAATGTTTTCAAAGCCAGAGCACCTTAAACTAGCATGTCACTTAGTCTGTTTCTATGTTTAGGGCTTCTGAAATCTAAACTTTCCTGACATCATTTGCAGCACGTTAAATTTCTTTTACTTGGCACACTATTTATATAAGAAATAGTGAACGGTTGAAAAATAAAAGGCAAAGCAAAGCTTAAGAAAAGAGACACTTGTATTATGAAACAAGAAATTAGTAGGCAAACCAGTGCTAATGAAGTCACTCTGCAGTTCAAACAGGAACCAAACCGACTCCATCTCTACCCCCTACAAAGTTACCTTTAATTCCCTTATTTTCCTATTGATCTTGATTCTTAAAATAAATACATGGAGTGAAAAGTTGGTGAGTAAAGAAGAAAAAGTTTTCCTCCTAGCAAGGATTATCTTTAAAAATATCACAATAGGCTCACACTAGACACAAGAAAGCAAGGACCACATCAGTCTGTCATTTCCACTAACATGTCAGACCTAATATGTGCGTTCATTCCTTCTGTATTTGAGGCATTTGTCCCCTCAAAATCACCACAAAACTTAATAGCTGTTGGGACATCGTTAAGAAGGTCTTTTAAGAAGTATTATGTCCTATCATGGGGATTCCACCTTTAAGGGATGTCTATATGCAGCTATAAAACATATCTACTTTACAGAATAGCTGCAAAGTTTCCAAAACATTGACTTGGATGGATAGATAGACAGACAGACACATAGACAAACAGATAGGCAGATAGACAGATACACAGAAAGACAGATAGATAGTGCTATAGCTATCAACTCTATAGTTCCTCTGCTTGGGAAGTGGCCTTTGAGAGTCCTTCTTCAAACCATGCTGAAAATTTATTGACTAGAACTTTGTAGGATTAGGTTTATTTTTTTTTTAAATTAGACATGTCCCTTTTAGAATGGTACAAGGCAATGTGTTGCCTTGCTAGTTGTCTGTGTTATATAGACCCTTCATCCACTTGTAATCAAGATGGTTTCTGCTAAGCCCTTGAATTCAGCAATGACACAAAAAGTCAGGCTGGATTAAAAGGCAAAAATAATGGAAAGGAGATAGAAAAAATAGAATACACATAAAAATAAGCTTGACAAAAATTCTGAAAACTTTAATAGAATGTACAGAATATTTAATAAGGTAGTAAGGAGAAGGTAAAAGAAACAATTCTTAACTCTTGATCTTTTTGTGTTTGCGAGAATATTCCACCACTTCCCTAAGTCCAACACTCTCAACTATTGCAAACACCGTCTGTGACAACATGACATAGTGCTCATCTAACTCACTTTAATTGAAAAGACTTTTAAAATTTAACACTTTTGCAGGGAATGGACACGTTAACAACCTGTGCATTTTCTGACATTTGACTTAATTTACAGCTCAATGAACTTGTCTCTGACTGTCTGAAACTGACACTTAATATTTATTCTTTTTCACCTCTGCTTCCTGTTAATGATCTTGAACACTAATAAAGTTTTACAAGAGTTGTGACTTCCTGACCAAGCATAATCTCACTCATCAGTGGGAAAGCAGTGAGCACCACACTTGAAACCAAGAGCACACTGAATATTGCAAGAATACGTGTTTTACTTTTAACTCTTCTTTATTATTCTAAATAAACTATTAGAGCTTAAGAAGCTTTGGGACATAACTTCAACTACATATTTATAACAATTTTAACATATATTGCCTTTAGGCTCAAGTTCTAGAATCTATTTGCCAAACTTAGATGAGCTTGATTGTGTAAGACCCCACGAGTCAAGTAACAGCAGAAGGCAGTCACATATAGGAAAATATATTTTTTTTCAAAATCAAATATATGTTGTAGATTTAATTTACTACTGCTAGAAAATGAGAGAGGAGGAGGATAGAGAATGAAGGGAGAGAGTGAGAGAAAGGAAGAGAGAGGAGTGAGAAATAGAATGAGAGGAGGGAGAGAGACAGAGAGACCAGGTCACCAGGTGTTAAGGTTCATTCTTCTGAGCCCTTGGATAGTTTCTGTGTAAGCTATCAGAGGCAAACATTCCTGTATAGATGGATGGTTTTTCATTTCATGCTCTTTCATATCTTTCTAGAGCTGGGACTTCAAACACCAATTCAATTTCCACGTAAGTTGGACGAAGCCATTGATTCCCATATATATCTCCTGTCCCGAGGCCAATATTAACATCACACACCAGATGATTGGATCCATTTCATGTTTTGCCTTTGGTATCATCTTATCACTCAACAATAGAAAATGGAAAAAATAACCACACTACTTAAGCTCTACAAGAGAAGGTCATTTGTAAGATAAGAGGTAATGTTTGTTTATCCTCAAAGTCGGTTAATCTTTTCCTCCATCAGCTAGGACCAGATACAATGAAAAGTTTTTTTTTTCTTGAATCTGTTCATCTTGGAAGTAAAGTGACTGTCTGTAATGTGGGGTGTGTGTGTGTGTGTGTGAATTTTAAACTTCCATAGTTCTGCCAGTATACATTCAATGCTATATAGAATAAAATTAAGGTCTGTGAAGTGTCTGAATTCTATGTATTCCCTTTCATACACTGTTTATCATTCCAACTATCAATGCCTATGGCCCCGCATGGGTTTCACCTCTATCTAATCATGATCTAGTGATGAGCTGGCCCACACCTGTGCCATGGCCACTGAATTAGAATTTCCATACTTTCATAGTTTGCACCAAATGGAATCCCTGAGTCTGGATCCGCTCTCACAATAGTGTTTTTAAATACTAATCTTTATTTCTGACTTCAATGGATTGAGGATCATCATGGAAAGATACCTGAAGGCATGAAAACGGGAAAATTTTCCGAAATGTTTCATTGAAAAGAGAAAAACGGTACTGAGTGTGGATCATGCTATTCCATGGGTTGAGATCCTGAGACCAGATCAAAGGAAATAAATTTGTGAGCCCAGTGACATCAGTCCTCTCTGTTTCCTGACTACAGACACAATGTGGCTACTCATATCTCCTCATTCTTTTGATGTCACCCCTTCTCTGCCAGAAAGAATGCTGTCCCCTCAAATTAAAAGCATAAATAAACCCTTTCTCCTTAATTTACTTCTTTGGGGATGTTTGGCCACATCAAGAGAAAAGTAACCCTCTTCTCCCACCCAGTCAAATCACTTTCTCTTTCATATTTAACCCCATGTTCACAGGCAGTAATAGGCCACTGTGTCTATGCCCTGAGAATTAAAATGTATTGAGAAAATTAAGTACTCAGATATAAAAACAACATGAATATCTTCTGACAGTCTTGAAGTAAGAAGTCTATGCTATGTGAATGGGATTAAACATGCCATCTAAAGATATAAAAGAAATCAGAGAATGGAAAAATGGCTCAATAGTTAAGTGCACTGGTTGCTCTTCCGGAGGATACAGGTTCAATTCCCATACGACACACCCATAAGAGAGCAGCTAACAACTGCCTGTAACTACCGTTACAAGAGATCTAAAAGTCTTTGAGCCTCTAAGAGCACCAGGCATACATGTGGTATAAAGACATACTTGCAGACAAAGCACCCTTATGCATAAATTTTTAATTATAAAAAGAAATATCAAAGTTAAATTCCTAAGAAAACATCTCAAAATGAGAGTTTGCAAAATTTGGGGTATCTTAGACTAGATAAGATATTCTGTGTTGAATCTGACGGAAACAATATTACCAACTAAATTCCAAATAAACTATCAGCATCATTATACGATGTGTAAACAGAGGGTGATTAGAGAAGGGAGTTTGGAAGCTTAGAGAAGAGAGTTAATAAAACCTGGCAACTGATAGTGTGTCCCCAAACCTCTGCTGAAAACAAGGACTTGGAACACAGCAAGTCATGTTTCTATCTCTTTTTCCTGTAACGGGTATCACATTGCCACACAGACCTAGTTGAGTTGTTTCAAATTGTATGTACATATACAAGATTTTAAAGTGATGCAGGGAACCAAAGGTGGAAAGCATTCTGATTTGGAAGTAGGCTAAATTTCTTAGATTAAACAATACTGTCCACAAAAGAAAATTAGTACTAATTTGGACTTATTAAATTTTGTTTTTATCAGAAGCTCTCAATAAGAAAAAGAAAGCCATACTTAATTGATGCAGGCAAAATATGGTAAAGCACATATCCAATAAACCACCTACTTAGAGCTATTATTTACATGTACTGGATGATCCTTTATTTTAACATTTCATTTGCTTGAGAAATATCCAAGAGACCAGTAATAACCCTTGTGGGAGTCTCTTTAAGTCCTTTCCAGAAATCATTAGGTCAAGAAGTCCCAGGCCTTAGTAACAATTTAATTAACTGATGGGTTCAGAATTCTAGTAGACTCTTTATTGGAGCTGGAACTGTGGGGGATGAGACACAGTTGGAGGAAGCAGGTCACTGAGGGCATTTTTTAAAAGCCACCCCTTATTCAGGTTTCATCTGCTTTGCTTTTCCTAGACATCATAACTTAAATAGCTCTCTTCCATTCGGCCCTCACAACCATATGGAAAAATTCCACTAGGTACATGAGCTAAATTAAAGCAAACAAACAAATAAAAAGGGGGACTTGATTATATTGTTCTGCAGATCTTTTTGACACAACAATGAAAGCAACTGAACACACTTCCGTGATACATATGAAAGGAAAAGTGAGGGGGACAGGTTCCAGCAGGACAGCTCATGACTGAAGCACTTGTCACCAACTATGGGACCAGAGCCCACCTATACCGTGGATCCCCAGAATAGACCTAGAGAAGAAGAACCACAGCTCTCTCAGACTGTCTTGAAAACTCCAGATGTACACCATGGTCCACATGCACACACACACATACTCATACTCACACACTAAGCACACACATAAACACATACACATAAACACACACACTCACACAAGCATACACATAAGCACATACACATGTACATACATATAGGTACACAAACACACTCACACATGTAATCACAGCAGCACACACAGACACACATGCACACTCACCTGGACATATACACTCACACAAACACACACACATAGACACATACATATGCACTCACACGGGCAGATAGATACGCATACACATGCACAAACAACATCACACAGGCATAAACACACACTTGTACACACATATACACACAGGCACCACACATACACATGCAAATACCCAGACACACACACACACACAAACACTCTCGCGCAAACACATACACATATACATACACAGAGACACACAAACACAGTCACACATGCAATCAAAGAGACACACAGAGACACAAAAACACACACAGGCACACTCACACAGCCACACACATAGACACATACACATGCACACAGACAGAAACACTCACATGTGCAATCACAGAAGCACACACACTCACATAAACTCACACAGGCAAACATATACACATGTACACACACTCTTACACAGGCATATACACACAAGTTCATATACATGAACACAGACAACACACACAGGTATACACACACACACACACAAATTTACCCAGATTTTTCACTGTAACAATACTCTGTCATAGAAGCTTATAAATCTTCACCAGTCTGATATGCTTTGAGACCTGGTTTAGTCGTTAAGTTTTAGTCTTGCAAAATGCTTGCATGTTGGAACTTGTAATATGTATCTGGGATAGGTGACTGTAGTAGAGACAGCACTGTGGTTAATTTCTGCACTTTCCCAAGTTAGCATCCAGGTGGCCACCAGGCACCCGAGAGTATTAAGGGAAAGTTAGGTCTTCCCAGATTTAATCCCCTGAATTGTTGCTCTACAGACTTGTGGGCATACAAAAAGTAGTTGCGATGCTGAATTTGGTAGTTTTCCCATGTGGGATTATTATAACAATACATAGCAGACAAACTGCCCAACATGCTATGGGCTGCACTTGCCTGAATTGAAGTTGGGTACATTTGAGTTTCTGAATCTTACAGTAATAAAGCTTCATGCTGTACTTTCTGATACTATGAGGAAAAGCTCTGTCTTCCCTGAGTAACTAACAACGAAACAAGAAGCTGCTTCCAATTCCTACCCTGAAGCACAAATGTGTGTCTGTTTTACTGTGTTTTATGGTCTTTCTTAAACCTGGTTAAAGATCCAATATGCGGACAATGAGGACTACTGAGAACGCAAGAACAATGGCAATGGGTTTTTGATCCTATTGCACGTACTGGCTTTGTGGGAGCCTAGGCAGTTTGGATGCTCACCTTACTAGACCTGGATGGAGGTGGGTGGTCCTTGGACTTCCCACATGTCAGGGAACCCTGATTGCTCTTTGGGCTGACAAGGAAGGGGGACTTGATCGGGGGAGGGGGAGGGAAATGGGAAGTGGTGGCGGGGAGGAGGCAGAAATCTTTAATAAATTAATTAATTAAAAAAAAGGATAACAGAGAATTTAATATCTGATAAGTATATGTGCTTCTATATTGACTGACTGTGTTCCTTGAAACTTTAGTGCTCTGAAGAGATTTCCACTGATAATATAAGAAGGTACTTTTTTTCTAGGTATTATAAAAATTTACACTGTACCTCATAATACTCATAATTATTATAAATTAAATAAATCAAATGTTTGTATATTTAAAGAAAAGGAAATTCTGGTTATATTGATTTGATCATTACATATCAGTTCTTTTATCCCATATATATATATACATATATATTTAAGATAATAATTATAAAAAATTAGGCTTATAAGCAGATGAGGCAGACAGACATCCTAAAATTTAATCAAAGAAATTAATTATATCTTTTCTTGCTAGTTAGTATCCTTGATATAAGACAATGGTTCTCTCAGAAATATGTGATAAGTAGAAAAATGATAGCAATGTAATGAGTAGATGGATAGGTAGTCACCCATTTACCTCAACTCTGTTATTTCTAGAGAGGATAGCCTGAGTTCTCAGAAATGGAGAAAAGGCATTATATTTATTAGGTCCAACATATCCTTTCAGACATACAAATCACTCATTCACCTATACTTTTAACCCCAAAAGGGATTTTTTAAGTTTCATATTTGCATACAGTTACATTGTCCTGACCAAACAGGCTATATTTAGGAATATTATGTATTTATAACAGTTAGTGAATAAAGAAGCCATGAATTTGAAGCAAAGGGGGAAGAGGTATGTAACATGCTTTCAGGAGAAGAGAGGGAAGGGAGAAGCGTTGAAATTCTATTATATTCTCAGAGAAAAGAATAGTTTTATGATTGCTAAGATGTCCGGGGATAGAATAGAGGCTGCTTATGGTTAGCATTCCCCCCACACAAGGAAACACAATTTGCTTCCATTCTTACAAACTGAATATATGAACTGAACATAAGAAACTGCAGTTTCATGGATCAGTATCTAAAGCAGGAGTTTTCAACCAGTAGGTCACAACCCCTTTGGGGTTCTCTAAGACCACTGGAAAAATAAAACACAGATATTTACATTACAATTCATAACAGCAGAAAATTACAATTATGTGGAAGCAGTGATAATAATTTTACGGTTTAGCAGTCACCACTAACTGTATTAAATGGTCTCTGCATTAGGAAGGTTGAAATCCATAGATCTAGAGGCTGCTCTATTTATCACCGACAAATACCAACAAAGTAATCATGAAATGAATGTCCTGTCTGCAAAAGCAACAAAACAAAGAATAGAAACAATATGGAAACCAACTTACAGCATCAATTTCATAGCATTCTTTAATAAATTTGTTGATAAATAGCATCAAGATACTAATGCATTGCTAGGCTTTTCTGGTAGCTAGCCATAGCTGTTACGGGATTGTATTAATCAGATTTTTTTCACCCATTATCCAACCCCTCACTTGCCCTAGATCATAAGGAGCTGTGGTGTTGCCAGTCATTGAAGGCCAGACCCAGAGAGTATGGGTTAGACCCAGCAGGGCAGACAAACATACTTGAAAAATAATCACACAAATATCTCAGCTACATATTGCATAGAGTACTAGTTTATTGTTATATATAATGTTTTACTGCTTTCAGATTGTTCGGATAATGTATCTGAACTCCATAAGGTCATCCACTGTTTTATAACTACAGTGTAACTTGGTAAAGTAACAGAACTACTCGGGACACATCTACGACATAGTTCTGCATTTCTTCGCAGCCATGAGTGTAAAAAAAAAAAAAAAAAAAAAAAAAACAATTATTCTCTGCTAGATTACAGCTCTTAGAAGTCACATAGTGTTTCAAATGTTTTTAGAAGATTAAATATATATGACCAGTATATAATTAAGTACCCAACAGAAATGATGCAAAAATCATAATATTAATTAGTGGTATTATCAGTATTGCTACTAATAATGTGTGTTAAAAATGAAAAAGGGCCGGGCAGTGGTGGTGCAAGGCCTTTAATCCCAGCACTCAGGAGGCAGAGGCAGGTGGATCTCTGTGAGTTCGAGGCCAGCCTGGTCTACCAAAGCTAGTTCCAGGACAGGAACCAAAAAGCTACGGAGAAAACCTGTCTAGAAAATTAAAAAAAAAAAAAATGAAAAAGGTCTTCCCACGTTGACATGGGTTAAATAACGGACCAGTAGGACCAGGATCTAACCCTGATGCATGAGCTACATTGTTGGAGTCCATTCGCTATGGTAGGATGCCATTCTCAGCCTTAATGCATAAGGGGAGGGGCTTGACCTGCCCCAGCTTAATGTGACAGACTGTTGACTCCCCACAGGAGTCCTTACCTGTTGGAAGGAACGGATGGGGGAAAAGAAGGAGAGAGGGGGCAGGAGGAGAGGTGGGAGGGAGAACTGTGGTTAGAATGTAAAATAAAGGAAAAAAGAAAATAGGTTAATTAGTTAATTAATTAATTAATTAATTAGAACCACATGATAAATCCAGAAATGATTTTTGGATTGAAACATAGTTTTTATGATTTCTCTGGGTTTATTCCTTTTGATTTAACAATACCTGACTATTTGCTTGTGACTCTTTTATGTACTGATTCTGAGTTCCAAACTAAGCTGGGATTTCAAATAACATTTTTCACTTGGATCCTGGTTGTTCCAATCCTGGTATCTTTATGTTTTCATTCCAGGCTGTATTGGGCATTAAGGTCAGGGCTAGAGGGAGGATTCTCTAAGTTTTAGATCAGGAGCGCAGCATGCAAACAAGTAAGCTTACCAAGAGCGCTCCTGTTTGAAAGATTATTATCACCCCACAGAACAAAAAGGAGGTTACTAGGACTAATCCACAAACCACACACTAGAGCTCTCCCTAAAGGGTAAAACATGCACACTCTTAAAAACCAGTACAAAACACTGCGCCAGACTAGGACCAAGGACATTTCACACTCATTCCAGGAATATTTTCCTGGAGCAATGTAATTGGTGTTTCTAGGATTGGCTGTAGGTTTTAAGTTATGTCTTAGTATAAATTTTGGCTTCAAATAATTGCAGAAATGAGGAAGAACCTAAGACTAAGCCTGGCCCAATAATAACTTCTTTGCATTCACATATGAAATAGAAATAATATGCCCATCTACCACAAAGTAAGTGGTACAGTGCATAGAAGAGATCTGTATCATGCCTGGCATTCTTTCTTCACATGTGTATACCGTATGTTGTGCCCATTTTTGTGTTTATTTTCTAGTTAATATATCTCTTTAACAAATCGAGAAGTCCTAGAATGTAGTATTCAGTTTTTGATCAACTATTTCAATAAATTAGAGTTTGGTACACATTATACAGGAAAGAAATGTTTGTCAAATAAACTAACACATGATTATTATGGGGTTGAATCAAGATGTGAGAGTTAGCCAATAAGGGGCTGGAGATAATGGACCAGGCAGTGTTTTAATTAATACAGTTTTCTGTGTGGTTATTTAGGGGACTAAGTTAGCTGGGTGGCGGGATGCGGCCCGTGCCTCCTACTACAAGAATACTTTGAGTTTGTGAAAACATAAATTTTATACATATGTATTGTACAAACAGCATATTTATGTCAGAATGACTGTGACAGATGTTTTTGCATAAGGAAAAGTATTTTTAAGACTATGGAAGACAGCATGAGAGAGAAATTTAATTAACTTGTATTTGTCCTCACACCTTTATAAATTGCAGGTACACACCTTAATAACTTGTGTTTGTGTTTTGCTAAATTTTGTTTGGTGAGGTTGTCCTTTTAAACTGCCAAAACCTCTCAGTTGTCAAATTGTATCAGAGATCTATGATATGAGATCTATGATATGATATGAGAAGGATAAAATTTTACTTGAGTTATTGATTAAAAAGTGACAGAGAACTTACTTGGTTTGAGCTACTCCTCAGAGTCCTCCATGGTCACTGAAGGTTGCATTTTTTTTTCTGTTTAGCACAGGGCCTGCCAGGTTCCAGAAGATCCTGTGGGCTATGCAATCTTTAGAAAGACAAACCTACCTTGACCTGAGCAGCTAGGCTGTCGATTCCAGCGATTCTACCCACTAACTAGAGAGTTTCAGTTTAGATGAAAGATATTTTTTCCCAGTGGTCAATACTTGGCAGTTGAAACAAATTGTAGATGGACGTTGTTCTGTGTCCATTTGTCTTCTTTCTTCTATGGAGGAAATAGAGTGCTGCTGCTAGGAGCCAATCTTTTTTGTTATGACAAGTTTTTTTAATAATTAAATATTTAAATGACACATTCCTTAAATTTCTGAGCAGCTGAGGGCTGTTTACTGGGTATAGGTAAGTTATAATTATATATTATAGAATCTGCCTGGAGAGCTGAGTTCAAGCTTGACTGTATTGGCTGTCAACTTAACCAGCAAAGCAGTGTCAGATTAAGAGACTTAAAAGTATATACCAATTTAAAATGTAAGATTTATTGCTTTGTAGTTTGGAATGAGATAAAATGAATAGACAATTATAATTTAACATTTAATGGTAAATATATATGTATTTAAGTTACATATATGCACACACACACACACAGTGAACAGGAATTAAGTAAAGTGGATGCTTTGGTGAGCCCTACCCAAAGGCATGCCAGTGCACAAAACACACATGCAAGAGAGTCAGCACGGGAGAACTAGGAATACCTCAATAAAGATGGCAGGACATGGTCACCTGACCTGGCTCTCAGTTAAAATGGCAGTGAAGTCACCTGACCTCAGTTAAGATGGCAGTAAGGTCACCTGACCTCAGTCAAAATTGTGGCAGTCCATATTGCATGGAGAAGCCATGGTTTTTGAGCTGCGGAAGTTTTAAGCATAATAACAAGAACCCTAGAGGCATGATCTACCCTGTTGATGAGCTGCTGTGCCATAAGCAACAGCAGGGAGCAAAGGCAGAAACTGATAACAGCTGCCTTGCAGATCTGACTAATCTTGTCTGTTTCCACAGGACCAGTGGTAGTGGTGGCAGGGGTAGTTTGAGGAAAAGCAGAGCCAGCAGGATATTGGCAGAGTGTTTGCAGGTGGGTGGCTGATAGTTTGACGGTTTATACCATAGCTGAAGATGTGAAAACACCACAGGACCTATAGGAGGACATCTCTCTACAGATGGGGTGTTAATGAAACAGTGACACCATAAAGACTATAGGAAATCATCTCCTCTCTACAGGCAGAGAAGGATGTACATCCAGATGTACATCCACATCCACATCTACATCCACATCCAGATGACTCGGAAACCAGAGGTTAGAGGCTATTCCAAGCAGTCCCTCACAGTGGGAACCATTTATGAGTGGTCCAAAAGAAAAGAAAAAAAAACAGGAGAAATAAAAATCTGAGGGACCCCCTGGCCCCAAATCTAATGCACCACACAGTCTGTGCAGTGCTAGCACAGGAGGACTAACCTGGTTAGTCCAATCATGTTTTTAGCTATGGGAAGCAACCAGAGATGAATGTCAGGGAAGGGCTCAAGCATAGCTGTGAAGACTGTGGTTGGGGGCTAGAACAAGGAAACTTATCACCAAAGCCACTGGTGTGTATAGAGGCTGGCATTCAGGCAGAAAGAACGTAGAGCTCTTGTAAAGAAACCTGATTCTGGAGCTCAGAGTTCCACGTGTCCTCAGCTGGCCCACCTGCAAACTGGAGGGAATGTGGAGAGAGCCTGTCTGAGTCACAAGCACCAAATGTTATGGTAAAAATAAAACGCTGTGGTTCCCTGAGTGGCTTGTGGGCCATGAGGGCCAGAGGATCCTAAGCAGGGACCCAGGTGGTGGGTGAGAGACAGAAACAGATAGATAGATAGATAGATAGATAGATAGATAGATAGATAGATAGATAGACAGACAGACAGACAGACAGACAGACAGACAGACAGACAGACATGCCATGCAGAGTGAGGTTGGAGCTAACATTGAATGATTATGGCATGGGGGCTAGAAAAGTAAGTGAGTTGCCTCAAAGTCAAATAGTAAAAGGATACAGCCAGAAGTGCAAAGCAGTTGGTCTGGGCTCAAAGGCTATGTTCCCAACAAGCACACTGGAACATATTGTCAGGAGCCACAAACCTGAAAAGCCATGAAACATCCCTGCCATCAAGGAATGCCCCGCTCTGTACCACTCTCACTGGGACTCCTTTGTGTGGACAGAAGTGCATTGAGTTCTCCTCCCGAAAAGGGCAGAGTGGAATGTCCTCTCCATGAGCATGTGGCTGCATCCAAAGCTTTCCTATTGGCCAAACAGATGCCCTGCCAGATGGTAGACGCTTGGACATGGGATGTACTGTGGAAGGCAGCCAGAACTATAGCCTTGTAACTGTTGTAAATGTCACTGTCTCTCAGACTAGACAGTTGGACAGAGTGCCCAGAGCCAAGCAGGTGTTAACCAGGCAGCACATGCTTTCACTGCCAGAGGGAAGAAAACTGCAGGGCATGGAGATACATCCAGCACTGTGCGCTTGGAAGAGTTTTGTGTGTTCTGCCGATCAGTAGGATTCATTACACCTGCAAATCAGGGGGCCATCGAGGAAAAATTTGATTATTCGCTTACTCTTTCTATTTACACAGGCCCCTAGATACTCAGAAGTTACCCATCTACATCCTAACTACCTGTTCATCATTTATTCTATGACAAAACTAAGAGCTTGTCTTCTTCCTCCATGAAGACTTTCTTGATCTTTTCTAAGAGTTAACTAGTAGACAACCAGGCCCTTTTGATGTTCAGACCTATGGGGGAAAAGATATTATATGACATAGTTGGAGTCTGTGTAGAAAGAGCTATACAGGGCACACAGGAGTAAATGGTAGCCTTGACACAGCCACAGAAAGTTTCCTCAGCAAGAAACGCTTTGATGGTCCTCAATGTTTAAACATTTACAAAGCATAATTGAAGAAAATCAAAGAAGGTTAAGACTAGAGGCTGAGAGTTCTCACCACGAGAGGCTCTGAACAGTTTAGTATAGATAGGTAGGACAAGAAGCTTTGCAGACATATGTTGGTGTGATTTTGCTATGTGATAGAATATGCTCTCCCTCGGAGGTACACATCAGCAGGCTGTGGTGCTCTGATATAGCCTCAAGACTGGTTTACTCATTTGCTGGGGCTGTGCTCTAAGTAGCATTTGGCTGGAGGCACTGTTCATCACTTGGTCATCTTCCTTCCAAAACCAGAAGGAAAAATTAGACACATCCTTCTCATGGTGTCAGAAACATAAAAAGAATTCTTAAAAAGCCAGGTCAAAAATCTAAGCACTACTTCTTAAAGTACTGCCTATGCCACATGAGCTCCTATCTAAAGAATGTCGCATGGTTTGGCTTGAGACAGAGTCAAGGGAGAAGGGACAGCACTGTGCTGCAAGGGCAGAGGAAGTGTTAGGACCCTGAAGTCCTCAGCGCACAAGAAAAGTAACTGAGATTGCTGGGAAAGGTAAGCAGGAAGCAGATTATGTGATGCAGTATTGACTGGGCTAATGATACTTTCACTTTCTCTTGTTCTGAAAGACACATGGGCTTAAAAACAATTTAAATAAAGATTGTTATTCTACACTTGCATTTTAGACCATGTATCTGATCCCTATATAGAAGACAAATTGGAAACTATCAGATAGAAATGAAAGTGTGCTGAACTTTCCTTCCATTTTCTTTCCTTTTATATATGATTAGGATGGTTTGGGATATTCTTCTTGAAGGTTATGCTAGAATTATACTGCAATCCATCTGGTCCTGTTTATTCACTGGGAGACTTAACTATTTATTCAATAGTGGTGCTGATTATGAGTCTGTTAAATTTAATTATTTCATCTTAGTTTAACTTTGGGACGTTGTATGCAACTAAGCATTCACCCATTTCTTTTAGGTTATGGAAATCTATCTCATAACCAAGTTTAATAAAATGTAGGTGGAAAGGCAGTGGAACACAAGTGAAATTGAAGACATGGCAAAGTCATGGAATAAAGGTTTATAAAGTGTGCCCTTTGATTTTCTGAATTTCTTTGAAATCTGCTGTAATGTCTCTGTAATTTCAGTCTTCTCTATCTTGTTGCTAGTTTGGCTAAGACCTTAGTAAGATTGACAACTTGACTAATTTTTGCAAATAATCAGATTTTTAATTGATTTTAATTTGCTTCTGTTTTTTTAATTTTTAGCCCTGATTTTGATTATTTCTCCTGGTATACTATATTGAGATCTTATTTTCTCTTCTCTTTCGAAGGCTTGCAAGTACATCATTAATTATTAATTTGAGATATTTCAAAATATTACATGTAGGTACATAGTGCTATAAACCTTCCTCTTAGGGCCATCTGTAGTGGGCCCCTTAGACGCTGTTGTGTTTTCATACCCAGAAAGACAAATATTGTACATTGTCACTCATATACAGATCCTAGCCTAACTCCAAAACTTTTATTTTGTGTGTTTAACTTAGAACACAAGCGAAAGCCAGTCAACTTTCCTTTGGAGAGGGACTGTGTTAAGGGAGGGGAGATAGTTGATTATATGTAAAATAAAAATAGTGAGGTGTGTATAAAGTGCTTAAGTAGGGAGGGGTATGGATTATAGTGAAAATCAGGGGGGGAATGGGAAGGCTAAACCTGGGGAATGGGTATTAAAAGCCTTATGGAAATCTATCTCATAACCAAGTTTAATAAAATGTAGGAGGAAGAGAAGTAGAACACACATGAAATTGAAGACGTTGGGTAAGTTGTAAAGGATAGAAAACTAAGCAGAATGAGACAGGCGAGTGAGGAAGAAAGGGGAGTGGTGGATTGGGTTCACCAAAACGAAGAATTTTTTTTAAAAAGTTTTAAGGAAATTTACCAGTGATAAAGTTGACTTCAAAATACAGCTTAAAAGACAATAATTCAAATAGAATTATTCTACATGTCTGGACAATGCTGTTTGCAGAAGACATGGGTAAGTAAATGGAAATTATTATATGAGGCATGAGCATGAGATACCTGCCAATGAGTTATTATTATTTATGGACGTACCCCTAGAAGTCTCCAAAACAGCAGAGGTTACTGCCATTGCCCTTGGCCATGCTAACACAACTTACCAGGAATGTTCTTCCATAGTGCTACAACAGCACAATGGAGGATTTGAGGAAGCAAAGACATCAACACGATTATCCAGTCCTGGACCCTGCATGCTGCAACGTAGAACTGCCAGGCAAGATGTACCTACTGGTACAATATCTTGACTGTGATAACTAATTGTCTTTCTGATTGTGAAGCCTGTCTCACAGGAGGGAATTTCATTCCTGGTACTGTAACTCTGAAAAAAGCCTTAAGGCTGGGAAGATCATAGACCCTAGGGTAGGATATACTATTGCTAATTTGCTAAATAACCATCCTGTCAAATTAGATTCTAAATGTTTGTACTTATACCCATAGACATGGGTTGTTTTCCACCCTGGGTAGAAAATCTTCTTTCTATGTGGACAACAATTATTGGAGACACATACTGGTTAAAGCACTAAGAACAAGACACTCACTGTTCACTCCTAAATAAGCATCTCCATTAACTTCTCAGCCCAGCTAAGCTTCTGGGTACACCACTGAGGAGGAAGCAGAAAGATTGTTAGAGCCAGAAAGCAAAGAATAGTGTTGTGAAATTTTGTATTCTGGATAGGACACGGTTATGATAATAATGAACTCACAGCAGCTACAGCTACCTGTACAAGACCCTGCATGAACCAAACCACCAAAATCCCAACATAAATAGGATATATTTTCTCCAGGTCCAGCCCTTTAATAAGGATTTATTGGCAATGAATAGTTTCTGGGCATAGGAGAATCATTCATTTTTGGA
Source organism: Microtus oregoni (assembly GCF_018167655.1). Lineage (NCBI taxonomy): Eukaryota > Metazoa > Chordata > Mammalia > Rodentia > Cricetidae > Microtus > Microtus oregoni. The sequence continues at coordinate 5,839,985 of NW_024543059.1, forward strand.
GGATGTGGCCTCTGGTAGGCCCACCCACACTCAAATGAATGGCCCCACACATGGGCACACATGGGCAGCAGTTACTGGACTCAGCGGGCTATCAACAACAACAACAACAAAAAGACACAACACTGTGAAACATATTGAAAGTAACTCGAGAAAATTGGAGAAAGAAACATGGGTTTATGATCATATTTCATTGGATACATTCTCAAAAATAAAGAAAAAATTTATTGAGAAATAAAACAGTTGAGAATCTCAAAGGGATATATTATAAATAAAGCAGTAGTAGCAGTGGAAGGCATGAAAGTAAATCAATAGATTCAGGTGGTGTATATAGAAAACTAATTAGTATAATATGCAATATTCATAAACTGGTATACAGAGAGGGAAGAAGTAAATTCAAGATACCTGCTACCATTTCAGCTAGTCTGGCTAGACAATGTGCTCCATGAATTCATGTGTACTTGTCCCACTTTTCTGGAGGGATGGAAGCATGTGGCCACTCCCAATTTGTGTGTGTGTGTGTGTGTGTGTGTGTGTGTGTGTGTGTGTGTGTATGTGTGTGTATATGTGTATGTGTGTTACAGATCAAAACCCAGATCCTTGTGCATCTGTAGCGGGTGCTTTACCCACAGAGCCACCTCCTCAGGCGCCGAATAATCTTCTTACTTTAGAACTCAAACAGAAAAGAAATTTCGTCTTCAGGGCAAGGGATATTTCTCCCTCACTAGAACCAGTGCCTGCTACCTAGAAGAGAGTCTGACAGAGTGTCAATGAATATGTGTCACATGAATCATTAAAAGAAACTCCAGGAAGCCTTGGATAATGCCCTATATATGCCTTTAAATAACACACCTTTCTAAAACAGACTGCCTTCTAACCAACTGCTGTAATCACTGACCAACAGTCTTCCTAGAAAAGAATTGCAATTTCCTTTGCAATTAATCCATTTTATTGTTGCTAGTTCACCCCAAATGTGAGACATTGAAAAAACTCAAGTAAAATGTGAAGTGTTTTAGTGTTGTTGTTGGAGTTCTCTGTGGCGCCAGCATTTGTCTATAAGCATGAGCTAATAAACCCTGATTAAAAAGCCAAACGGCCTCACATGTGTGTGCTAGAACTGCAAGATGATGCAAGACCACAAAGCCCATTTTCAGTTAAAAGTCACAGTAATGATTTCATCCTTCATAGCTGCCCGAAGAACCCTGAGAAAGAAACCTTCAACTCTTACATCGTTTTCTGTCTTAAGGGTAATGAACCGTATGTGTAGACAGCTGCACCATCTGTAAACTATGGTCATTAATTAGACAGGAGACAGGACACTTCCAGGGAGAGGCGGACGGAGAGAGAAGGGGGAGACTTTGAAAAGTCATGGTGATTATTAATAACAGAAAGGGCAGTGAGAAGGGTAGAATGTCTGTCCTCCATACTTCTAATACATTACACTGCCCATAGCAATGAAATATTGGAAATGTCTGCATTCTGAATGCTTTCTACCTGCGCAAGAAGCGAGAGTTAAGCAAAATAGGGTCTCTCTCACAAGTAAGGTTGTACATAGTCCATAAGTCTGCACAGAATCCCAGACTGTGCCATAGTGGTAAACTATTTGCCCCAAGAATCTGAAGACAACTCAGTTTTAAGGAAATACTGAACTACAGTGCAAAACATCTTTTTTAAAAGTGAGTGAAAGACCCTCTGACTTGTACACTTCTGCCCAAGCATCAATTTTAAGTCTCTAACTACAATGCACGATTATGAGAAGACTAGAACCAGCTTATCAAACAAGGACAAAAAATGAAATTCGCTTAGAACAAGCAAGGACAAGGCTAACAGGTTACAGCTGAAATGCCCGAACCTTATTAGAGAGGTGAATTCAGGCAAATACATAGTATTCTTATTCCTTTCATGGAACACGTTAGATGTCTCTGGAAACACATAAAGAAACAGAGAGTAGCAGGAACACATGCAAATGCTCTTGTTTCCTGAACTCCTGAGATCCTACCTAGAATAGGAAAGCAACTGTCTTTCCAGGAAATAGGACACAAGCTCTCAATAGCTGGGACAAATCTGTTTGTCAACACTGTGTTCCTATCACTGATCAAAGTGGACAGAACATCCTAAATAGGGGTTTTGTGACTAAATTAAAGAATTCATTCACTAGAAAATGTAAGTATCTCATCTATAAAATAGTAAAATAATGTGGTGTAGAATTGGCAATAAGCTAAGTAGTTGGAGTTCTTGAGAATGGGGAGGCAGAGGTAGGCGGATCTCTGTGAGTTCGAGACCAGCCTGGTCTACAGAGCTAGTTCCAGGACAGGCTCCAAAGCCACAGAGAAACCCTGTCTCGAAAAACCAAAAAAAAAAAAAAAAAAAAAAAAAAAAAAAAAAAAAAAAAAGAGAATGGGGAAAAGAAGGATCTGGGTTTGACTCTGTGGCAGTGATTCCAAACCTGTGGGTCGAAGCCTCTTTGGGGGTCATGTATCAGACATGCTGCATCTCAGATATTTATGTGAGGGTTCATAACAGTAGCAAAATTACAGTACTGAAGTAGCAATGAAATAATCCTATGGCTGTGGTCACTACAACAGGAGGATCTATATGAATGGATAGTGGCATTAGGAAGGCTGAGAGCCCCTGCTCTATTGGCAATATTGTGGAGCATAGAAATAAAGAAAAATCTAGGAAGGAAGGGATAGGAACAATGCCCAAAGAAGGAAAGTTTAAAGAATCAGTAAAGTGCATGGTCAGGGGAGTTGTGTTGTCATATACCAGTATGAGACGCCTGGAGGTTTTGAGGCATGTTCTTTAGGGACCAGAAAGTAACTATCAGAGCCTTTAAGACACTGCTTCTCTCAAACAGAATATAATTTTTAAAAACTTTATAAATTAGACTTTATGGCAGAAAAACAGTGGAACAGACCTTTACAAGAGAGAACTGATATTACTTTTGGACACTTGGATGTTGAAAAGGGAAGAGACTATAAAACTTAGAATTACCTTCAAGTTCTTAACTTCCTAGCCATAAAATTTATTGAGTTCTTAATGAATGTTTTGTGGATGAATAAATAAAATATACACAATTTTAGAAATGTTATTGTAAAAACTATTGTAAAATGTGTGTAGATTTGTTATTTATATTCAAGGAATACTTGTGGAAAACCATACAGTTTTTCTGAGCTATTTAGCAAAGTGGAAGTACAAGTAAAAAACTGGAGATCCCTGAATGAATTATAGGGATATGTCACAGTCAAGAACTGGCCTGTTTTAATTTTCCTAATTAAATTTTCCCAGGAGAAGAAGAATAATGACAGACTTGGTCCAGGTTTGGCTTGTGAAACTCTGATACTGTGGAAGTGACCAGTAGCTCTCAAATGTGTGACTGAACAGGCTTGGAAAGAAAGTGCTGTCAACAGAGATGGACCACTGCCCCTTCTTCCCTGCCAAGGGCTTAGGTTGGCCATGTGGATTCCTGGTGTGACAAACTGCCTCCACAAACACAAGGCACACCGCCTCGTATTTCTACCTCCAAGTCATGTCCTCTCACGGGTCCCTGCAGCATAGTTCCCTTGGCTCTTATACATACTCACTCATACCTATATCTTACTGTAGTTGTCTAAACTGCATCCTGAAACTGAGTGTAAGTCCCCAAAACACCTTAAAATCATTTCATTTATACTCCCAGGATAAATGCGCAGATGGTTTATGCCCCACTTTTTAATTTCAATTCTCTACAACTGATTCCTGATTGTTAATCAAATTCTAGACATCTAAGATAATTTTATTCTCAAGGAGAGAATTGTCTTAGTGTCAAATAATTCATTAGATTCTACAGCAATCCTGCTCTTCCGCTGAACATTACTTAAAGAACTTTTGCCTCAATAATCTTTTTTACCATTGGCAGAACCAAGCTTGAGAATGCTCTGTTTCAATAAACATTTACTAGGCATGTGTTATGGTAGATATTGAAAAAATTCTGACACAGGTTATGAAATTTTCCTTGAGGAAATAGATGTGTGTTGAAAACTGCAAAACTAGTGACAATGTAATGTGAACTATGTCCAGTTAACATGCACTTCCCATGTAAAGATCAGCAGTGAAGACATGCTCCAGAAAAAAATAAAGGAAAGAAGTCAACTTTTTATTTTGATAATGAAGTCGAGATAAATGGTCAGAGATTCCAAGAAGAAACAAAAGGCTATGCATGTTTCCAATATTGCTAGGAGACAATCTCACAGAAAATCCCATGATCATCCAGTTCTTGAACTCCTTTCTACCCATCATCTGCAATATTCACTGAACTGTCAGCTCCAGACAGCCAACCCTGAGAATATACACATAAGTAACATCATACATACTGAACACACTAAATTTAGGAATATGTATGCATATACATATATACATCCAATAACAATTAGTGAAAAAGAGGAAAGCAGGGATGTGTATATAGGTTTGGAAGGGAAAAATGGTAAGGGGTAATGTATAAATATATTTGTTTGGGTGGAAGCATCATGTCAGCCCCTCGCATCCATGCTGTAGAAGTAGCTGAGAATTCTACAGGCAAAGCCACCGGCAGCTGGAAGAGAGTGACACTGGGCCTGACTTTGGCTTTTGAAATCTCAAAGCCCACCTGCAGAGACACACTTCCTCCAACGAGGCCACACCTACTCCTTCAAAGTCACAATGCTTAATTCTTCTCAAGTAGAGCCACTCCCAGATGACTAAGCACTGAAATGGCCTACGGAAGCCTTCTTATTCAAACCACCACACATACCAAATTAAATTTCATCTCACCATCCTTTATAAATGCATCATCATCATCATCTCAATTAACCAATGAGGAAATGGAACCTAAAGAGAATTAAGGAGAGTAATCCAGATGATACATAGAGTTATAAAGACCAAAAGTAAAACATATATTTACCTAACCTTTGACTTAAATCTAGTTTTCTATGGTTTCTGTACTTAAAAACATATATTTAAAGTATTTTTATTTTAGACTAACAGAATTATTTGTAACCTTTAAAAAAGGCCAGACAGGCTGGAGGGACTCATAGCATTCTTTTGAATGAGAGATCTGAGAGCAAAAAGAAACAGGTGAATGATGCAGATAGCTAGCCCTTTAGCTGAAGAAAAAAACTAACAATAGATTCTTATGTGTTTTGACTGAGTCTCAAATGTCTGATCATGTAGCATTGTATATAGCAAATAAAAGCCACAGTCATGCGTATCTCTTCTTCAAACAGAAGTTTAAAAAATACTGACATTGCCACCGAATCCCCACAGCCACTGTTGCCAAAGACTGAAGTTACACAAAACAGATTTTGTCTAAGGAAACAAAGGTAAATCTCTGGTGATTTGAGCATCACGAAGATAAACATTTTTATTTGTGGTGGAAGCAATCCAGGCACATTTAGGCTTGGATGAGCTATCTTTGAAGGGATCTGCCTTTCTTTGTCAGAGTTGATTTCTATCTAGCTCTTCCCCCAGGAGGAAGAATGCTTTTGTATCATCTGCTATCGAGAAGAGACATGCTGTTCTATGGCTATGTGATACGGTGGAAACACCTGCTGGATGCTCTGCCTTGCTCTGAATTCCAGCTGGTGTGCAGCTTCTGTCTCAGGCAGAGTGGGGGCACAGCACCCCATTAATGGCTGCATGTGATTATTCTAAGACGTGATCCACCATTGGAAAAATTCTCTGGGTTCTGTCACCATCAGAGTAACACGTCATTCTGATCACTGCCAAGAAAAGGATTTAACTTGGCATTTTGAAATGAGCAGACACTGTCCAGTACCACCATGTGCCTTTTGCTTTACAAAATGACATATTTAGACATCTCCTGCTATCTCTTCATCTCCAGTAAGGGCAGAATTATTTGTTTTTGCTGCTGTTGTTGTTGTTCTTTTAATTTTAGTTTTAGTGAGCAAAATCTTAACTTTCGTAGGATAGTGAGTGACTACTGAGCCACGGAATGCAGCTTTCCAACTAGTGGAAGAAAAATAAAATTTTGTGGTACTCTAGCTTTTTAAATAAATTCAAAACTTTTTATTCTATTTGTGTCACACTTGGTCATCAAAACAATCTATATGAAAGACAAAGATAAGAGCATAAAATCCATGTTAATGGGAGAAAGCTGAGACAGAGAGACATGGTGGGAATCAGGCTAAACACAAAGGTAAGCAGTGAAGCTAAGATATCACTAGGAAAATATGAGGTTTGATAAGTCACTTAACAAAATCAAATAATTCTATAAATGTAACTGAAATAAAAACAAAATTATGATCAAATATACATCTACAATGTGAATAAATTAAAAGGCTACTTTACTGTAATAATACACCATTCGAAAGCTTCTGAAAAGTATAAGGAATCTGAACGAGAAAACACAACTGTTGTTCCTTTGTGGAGCTACACCTCCCAGCGTTCCCCTGGATTACAGACACATTTCCCAGAAGCCTTTGCATTCCTCGTTAAAAGGCGAGGGTCGCTACAACCCTCCCCCCTTTTCCCCCCTTTTCCCGCCTCTCCTGTTGTGTTCGCACACCTGTACCTGCCCGCTATTACCCCTCCCCCATTAAAAGTGCACCCATGTGGGACCTCCGCATGTCTGTGTTTTCTTCCCCATGTAACGTCTTTACCCTCTAACCCGTGGACAAGAAAGCCAAACAGAAATTAGGAACAACAACAACCATGTCTCAAAGGAAGGGCTGTCTCCTGTTGATGTGTCTTCTACTACCTCTGCATGATTCACATGACTGGAAATATTATATAAATTACCTTTATGTTTCTGATAGTAAGGTTAAACTAATTTTCTTATTTATAAACTCTTTAGATATTTCACTTTATTTCTTGCTAAAACGTAAGTAACAAAATAGATTTTATTCATCTTTCTGACCTCAGAATATTGTTTCGTTTCTGACCTGTCTCATACACTTACTACCCATTTGTCAACAACTGACTAGGTTGGTTTTGTTCCTCCTCACTCTCCAGCTTCACCAACCCCACAGAAGACAGAGGGCTGATCTCCAAAATAAATGAAGAACTCAAGAAACTAGAAATCAAAATATCAAATAATTCATAAAAATTCTTAAAATTCATAAATTGTAGTACATTTCATTTTATGAAATTTCATAAAAATTAATAAAATTTCATAAAAATTTATAAACTGTGGCACATTTCATAAAGTGTAGCACAATTCGTAAAAAACGTAGTACAGATCTAAGCAGAGAATTCTCAGCAGGAGAATCTCAAATGCCTGAAAGACACTTAAGGATATGTTCAACATCCGTAGCCATCAGGTAAATGCAAGTCAAAACAACTCTGAGATACCATCTTATACCAGTCACAATGGCTAAGATCAAAGAAACCAATGATAGTTTATGCTGAAGAGAATGTGGAGTAGGGGGAACATTCTTCCATTGCTGGTTGGATTACAAACTCATATGGGCACTTTTGAAATCAGTATGGCAGTTTCTTAGAAAACTGGGAATCAATCTACCTCAAGACCCAGCAATACCACTCTTAGGCATATACACAAAGGATGTTCAACCATAGTACAAGGACTATGCCCATAGAAGCATTATTCCCAATAGCCAGAACCTGGAAACAACCCAGATGCCCTTCACCTGAAGAATGGATAAAGAAAATGTGGTGCATTTACAAAATTGAGTACTACTTAGTGATAAAAAGGAAAACAGGATCTTGAAATTTATAAGAGAGACATACATGGATTCTCCTGGGAAGGGGAAATAGACAAGATCTCCTGAGAAAAATTGTGAGCATATGTGTGGAAAAAATAGGGAAAAGGGGGAGGGGAGGAGGAGAGGGAAAGGAAAATATGAGGGAACAGGAGGGCCAAAATTGGGGAAGGACACAGAGGGAGAGCAAGGAAAGAGATACCTTGATTGAGGGAGCCATTCTGGGACTGTCAAGAACCCTGATGCTAGGAAAATTGCAGGAATCCACAAGAATGACCCCAGCTAAGACTTTCAGCAGTCCTGGAGAAGGTACCTGAACTGGCCTTCTCCTGTAATCAGATTGATGGCCACCTTAATTGTCATCACAGAATTTTCATCCAGCAACTGTTGGAAGCAGATGCAGAGATCCACAGCTAAGCATTGGGACAAGCTCCCAGAGTCCAGTCAAAAAGAGGTAGGAGCAATAATATGAGTGAAGGGGTTAAGAGCATAATGGGGATACCCACAGGAAACCCTGACCCGACCTAGTGGGGGCTCACTGAACTCCAAAGTGACAGCTGAGGAACTGGCATAAAACTAAAGTAGGCGTTCTGAATGGGGGTGATATTTGTGTGGCTGGTGCAGTCTGTGGAGACACTAGCAGTGGGACCAGGACTTATCCCTAGTACTTGAATTGATATTTTGGAACCCGTTCTTCTTGGAGAGATACCTGTTCAGCCTAGAGATAGACAGGAGGGCCGTGGTCCTGTGCCAAAGTGATATGTGAGATTTTGTTGACTCCCAATGGGAAGCCTTACCCTCTCTGAGGAGAAAATGGGGGTGGTATGGAGGAAAGATGAGGGGATTGGGAGAGGAAACTGGGATTGATGTGTAAAATGAGAAGAGATTGTTTTAAAATAAAACATGGAGAAAAAAAACAAAGATATCTCATTTTATAAATGTAAAAGAGAGAGAGAAAAATTGAATTCAATAAAGCATGTATTTGGCTACTCGCAGCAAGATTCTTATCAGAGTATTTATCCCACAACAACAAAGATTAAGTCTTTTATGAGCCTGGCACCTGACAAGTATTAGACATTCAATGAATAAAGCATGACATTTTAAAAAAGATAATGAATGCTTACACTCAGCTTAATTAATCACAGAATTTAAAAATAGTGTCTTAGTTATTTTCTATTGCTCTGCTAACACACCATGACCAAGGTAACTCATGAAAGAAAGCACTTAATTGGCTTATCATTTCAGAGGGTTAGAGTCCTTGCCAATCCTGACAGATAGGCACCAGAATAGAGCAGAAGCTGAAATTTCACATCTTGAGATATAGGTATGAGGCAGAGAGACATAAGTATGAGGGTCTGGCCTGGGCTTTTCAAATATCAAATATCATCCCCAGTGACACACCTCCCAATCCTTCTCAAACAGTTCCATCAAATGGGGAGCAAGCATTCAACAATAAGAGCCTATGGGGTCCATTCTCATTCAACCCCCACAGATGACATGATTTTTGGAAAATCATTTTGTGTGAGAGCAAGTGTTCATGTGAGGGCTAGAACTAGACTTCAGATATCTTTCCTACGCATTAATTATTGAAACAAGGTTTCTCATTGAACCTAGAGTTTGTTGTGTGTCAGGCTGGCTGTCTTTTAAGCCCCTGTTATCTACCTGTTCCTACCTCCATCTTCCTATGCCAGCGCTGGAGTAAGTGGACTTTTATGTAGGTGCCGGAGACCCAAACTCAGCTCCTTCTGTTTGCTAAGTATAGATTATGTTAGCCAAGCCATCTTCTCATCTAATTCTCAATTTTATACCTACAAAGTTCCATGTAAACAATTATTTGAGTAATAATTATTATTAGAAAGTACTATAGTAACAATAATTATTATTATTCATTCCATATAAATAGCAGCACTTATGCTTCATAGAAAAGTATATTAATTTACAATTGGTATATGTATAATTTCAAAATGACTGATACATTAACAGTAATGCTTTTCTTTCTACTAATAAATGTAGCATTGCTTTTGATAAATTGAAAACATGATATACAAACCATCAAAAGTGTCTTTAATTAAAACACCAAGAAAACAGACTTCATTAATATTTAATTTAACAGTTTTTTAATTTTTTGAGTTCAGATATAAGTGCAAGCTAAGACTTCAAAGCTCTTCAAACAACTGACTTCAAAAAGCTGAGTTTATTTAAGCTCTTCTTTAAACCTGTTTCTTAATGATATTCCATTTTGCTTTTAAAGCTATACTGTTTCTTTATTTTGCTTTCTCTCTCCCTTTCAAGGGTCCTACTCTTTATTTTCTTTTCAGTCTTGTATGACTGCTAACATTGTTTGATCAATGAAAAGTTTTCTATTTCCCAAAGGAATGGAATGTAATAAAGCTGTTCCACTCCAACAATTAAAAACATTTTATTGTCCAATAAAGTATGTTTCTTTTTTCTAGGAGCAACCACACTACATTAATTCAGACACTAATTTGCACATGATGTATTATTGATAGAATTTTATGAGTATTTATTACTAAAATGTATATACATATACATATATATTAGATTATATGTTATATTTAGATCACATAAATATCCAATCTGAGTCTTTTTTCTACTTTGATGTAATGAGAATTTTTTTTCGTTTTGATAAAATAAGCATGCAGTGGTGAGTCCGTAAATTAAAGAAATTACATAAAGTGGAAGCATTTTGAAAAGCATGTAATCCAAAATTAACTGAAACCATTTAGAAAGGATGTTCACCGACAGCTCGTCATCAGGCACCAACTGCTTTCACGTTGATTCAGATAAGAATGCAAAGAAGTTTTATTGGGATTCACGCACAACTTAACATATAAGTAAAATAACCTGGAATTGCCTCTGCAATACCAAAATAGACCTTTCTGAAATCCTTGTATATTTCTCCTTTCAGAAGAAAGGTTTTGAAAGAGATTGAAATTGCTATCGTCCATGAAACTCTCAGACTCAGAGGGATTGGCTAAGCTGTCCTTCCCTGAGATCTTCCTACCTATACACTAAAGGATAGAGGTGGGCAGTCCTTGGGCTTCCCACAGGTCAGGGAACCCTGATTGCTCTTCGAGCAGATGAGGGAGGGGGACTTGATGGGGGAGGGGGAGGGAAATGGGAAGTGGTTGCGGGGACGAGGCAGAAATCCTTAATAAATAAATAAATTTAAATAAAAAAAAAGGATAGAGTTGAAAGCCAATTCTCATGCATGAGGCTGTCAGACTCATTTTCAATACACTAAGATGAAATCTATAGGTCGAAGTTTAAAAATCTGCTTATGACATGCTAAATGTTTTCAATTTAGATGATGCCTCCATCTGCAGCTTCCTCTCGTGCCCGACTTCATCTCGCTGCCCTGTACAGCTCCAGCAATGCGTTCCAGCTCCGGACGCGCCAAATTAGTGTTTACTGTTGTGCCTTTGCACTCATTAACACTGCCACAAGTGTCTTTTTATCTGCCCATATTCTGGCTGGCTACTTCTCACCCTTCAGCTAAGACTGAGCAAACGTGTCTCTTATCACTAAGAAGGGGGTGTCTGACCTTTTCGATGTTGAGATGCAACTTTTCTACAAATGTATTGATCCCTGACTCCTAGTTAGTCGAGGATACATACAGTCAATGACCCACAAACTGAACATACCTGAGAGTAAAGGAAGTTTGTGTGGTACAGGTAAACAGAAAAAAATAACATGATAGCATGAGGCATGAGGTGTGGTAGAAAAGGTAGACCACAATCATTGCTATTACTATTACCAAAAAAAAAAAAATGACGTGACATTTTCAGGAGTATGATGGAAATGGAAAACATTATACTAAATGAGGTAACCCAGGCCTCAGAAGATAAGAAGGACAGAAGTCCTTTTAATTATGGTTTTGTATTTTAGTATGTAATCTGAATAGGCAGAAAGATGTAAATACAGAACACGTGCATGAAATTCTCCAAAAATAAAATACTTAAAGTATTTTTTTTCTTAGCATTTAATTAAAAGAGACCAAGTGGCAAAACCTCCCTTCATAAAGGGTAGACAGATACGTTCTAACTAGGCACATTGAACACTGGACTTAGTTTCTTTTTTTTAGACTGAACATGTGTAAACATTAGTTTTGTACCCATCCACAGAGAACATTTGAGTTTCTGCTCTCTGTTGTTTTCTAAAAATTGATTGACGTTAGATTTACATTTAGTTCTGATTAAAGAGAAAAGGAGAAAGAGTGAGTGAGAATATATTTTTACACACTCCTCCTCCATCTCCCCAGCATACCTAGAAAAGGTCTGGGCCCTGTTTGTCCTCCCGTGACAACCTATGTTCACCCAAAGGTATGTACTTCTATATTAAACAATACGTAGCCACAAATCCAGCCTTACAGAAAGTAATAGAAGGAAAATCACAAACCAAGGAGTCCAACAATGACCACAAGAATTCAAACATCTAGAGACCCTTCACCAGCACAACTCAAAGAAGGGAAACAGACAAACTCTACTACTAAAAAAGTGACCGGAGTTAACAACCACTGGTCATTAATATCACTTAATGTCAATGGACTCAACTCACCTATAAAAAGGCACAGGCTAAGAGATTGGATACAAAAACAGGATCCAACATTCTGCTGTTTACAAGAAACACACCTTAACCACAAAGACAGGCACCTACTCAGAGTAAAGGGATGGGGAAAGGTTTATCAAGCAAATGGACCTAAGAAACAAGCAGGTGTGGCCAATACTAATTTCTAACAAAGTTGACATCAAACTTAAATCAATCAGAAGGGATGGAGAGGGACATTTTATACTCATAACAGGAGCAATTCATCAGGATGAAGTCTCAATCCTGAATATCTATGCCCCTAATATAAAAGCACCCACGTACATAAAAGAAACATTGCTAAAACTCAAGGCAGCCATCAAACCGCACACACTAATAGTAGGAGACTTCAACACTCCTCTCTCACCAATGGACAGGTCAATCAGACAGAAACCTAACAGAGAAATAAGAGAATTAATGGAGGTAATGAATCAAATGGACTTAACAAACATCTATAGAAAATTCCACCGAAATAGGAAAGAATATACCTTCTTCTCTGCAGCTCATGGAACCTTCTCGAAAATTGACCACATAGTTGGTAACAAAGCAAGCTTCCACAGTTACAAAAAAATATTCATAACCTCCTGTATCTTATCAGATCACCATGGATTAAAGCTAGAATTCAACAACAATACTACCCCCAGAAAGCCTACAAACTCATTGAAACTGAACAGTCAACTACTGAACCACACCTGGATCAAGGAAGAAATAAAGAAAGAAATTAAAGTCTTCCTGGAATTCAATGAAAATAAAGAAACAACATACTCAAACTTATGGGACACTATGAAAGCAGTCCTAAGAGGAAAGTTCATAGCACTAAGTGCCCACTTAAAGAAAACAGAAAAAGCACATATTGGAGACTTAACAGCCCATCTGAAAGCTCTAGAAAAAAAAGAAGCAGACTCACCTAGGAGGAGTAGAAGACTGGAAATAATCAAACTGAGGGCTCTAGAAAAAAAAGAAGCAGACTCACCTAGGAGGAGTAGAAGACTGGAAATAATCAAACTGAGGGCTGAAGTCAACAAAATAGAAACACAGAAAACAGTCCAAAGAATCAATGAAACAAAAAGCTGGTTCCTGGAGAAAATCAACAAGATTGAGAAACCCCTATCCAAACTAATCAAACAGCAGAGAGAGAATATGCAAATCAATAGGATCAGAAATGAAAAGGGGGACATAACCACAGACACAGAGGAAATTCAGAGAATCGTTAGATCTTACTACAAAAGCCTGTATGCCACAAAACTGGAAAATGTAAAAGAAATGGACACTTTTTTAGATAAATACCACATACCAAATTAAACCAGGACCAGGTGAACAATCTAAATAGACCTGTTTGTCGTGAAGAATTAGAAGCTGTTATCAAAAGCCTCCCTACCAAAAAAAGCCCAGGACCAGATGGTTTCAATGCAGAATTCTACCAGAACTTCCAAGAAGACCTAATACCTATATTCCTTAATGTATTTCACAATATAGAAACAGAAGAGGCACTGCCAATTCCTTTTATGAAGCTACAGTTACTCTGATACCAAAACCACACAAAGACTCAACCAGGAAAGAGAATTACAGGCCAATCTCACTCATGAATATCGATGCAAAAATCCTCAACAAAATACTGGCAAAACGTATCCAAGAACACATTAGAAAAATTATCCATTATGATCAAGTAGGCTTCATCCCAGAGATGCAGGGCTGGTTCAATATACGAAAATCTATCAATGTAATCCATCATATAAATAAACTGAAAGAAAAAAACCATATGATCATTTTATTAGATGCCGAAAAAGCATTTGACAAAATTCAACATTCCTTTATGATAAAAGTATTGGAGAGATTAGGGAAACAAGGGTCATACTTAAATAAAATAAAATAAAAGCTATATACAGCAAGCCAACAGCTATCATCAAATTAAACGGAGAGAAACTCAAAGCCATCCCACTAAACTCAGGAACACGACAAGGCTGTCCACTCTTGCCATACCTCTTCAATATAGTGCTTGAAGTTCTAGCAATAGCAATAAGACAACATAATGGGATCAAGGGGATTTGAATTGGAAAGGAAGAAGTGAAACTTTCGTTATTTGCAGATGATATGATTCATAAGTGTACATAAGCGACCCCCAAAACTCCACCAAAGAACTTTTACAGCTGATAAACACCTTTAGTAATGTGGCAGGATACAATATCAACTCCAAAAAATCAGTCGCCCTCTTATACACAAAGGATATGGAAGCAGAGAGGGAAATCAGAGAAGCTTTACCTTTCACGATAGCCACAAACAGCATAAAATATCTTGGGGTAACTCTAACCAAGGAAGTGAAAGATCTATTTGACAAGAACTTTAAGGCATTGAAGAAAAAAATTGAAGAGGATACCAGAAAATGGAAGGACCTCCCTTGCTCTTGGGTTGGGAGGATCAACATAGTAAAAATGGCAATTCTACCAAAGGCAATTTATCGATTCAATGCAATCCCCATCAAGCTCCCATCAAAATTCTTCACAGATCTTGAGTGGACAATAATCAACTTCGTATGGAAAAACAAAAACCCAGGATAGCCAAAACAATCCTATACAATAAAGGATCTGCTGGAGGCATAACCATCCCTGACTTCAAACTCTATTACAGAGCTACAGTAATGAAAACAGTGTGGTACTGGCATAAAAACAGAGAAGTCAACCAATGGAATCGTATAGAAGACCCGGATTTTAACCCGCAAACCTATGAAAACAGTGTGGTACTGGCATAAAAACAAAGAAGTCGACCAATGGAATCGTATAGAAGACCCGGATTTTAACCCACAAACCTATGAACACCTAATTTTCAATAAAGGAGCTAAAAGTATACAATGGAAGAAAGAAAGCATCTTCAACAAATGGTGCTGGCACAACTGGATGTCAACCTGTAGAAGAATGAAAATAGATCCATATCCATCACCATGCACAAAACTCAAGTCCAAATGAATTAAAGACCTCAATATCAGTCTGAACACACTGAACCTGATAGAAGAGAAAGTGGGAAGTACCCTGCAACAGATGGGCACAGAAGATCGCTTCCTAGGTATAACCCGAGCAGCACAGACATTAAGGGCAACATTGAATAAATGAGACCTCCTGAAACTGAGAAGCTTCTGTAAAGCAAAGGACACTGTCACTAAGACAAAAAGGCAACCTACTGATTGGGAGAAGCTCTTCACCAACCCCGCAACAGACAAAGGTCTGATCTCCAAAATATATAGAGAACTCAAGAAACTAGACTTTAAAATGATAATTAACCCAATTAAAAAAATGAGGCACTGAACTGAACAGAGAATTCTCAAAAGAAGTAGTTCAAATGGCCAAAAGACACTTAAGGTCATGCTCAACCTCCTTAGCGATCAGGGAAATGCAAATCAAAACAACTTTGAGATATCATCTTACACCTGTCAGAATAGCTAAAATAAAAAACTCCAATGATAGCCTTTGCTGGAGAGGCTGTGAAGGAAGGGGTACCCTCATCCATTGCTGGTGGGAATGCAATCTTGTGCAACCACTTTGGAAATCGGTGTTTCGGTTCCTCAGGAAATTCGGCATCAACCTACCCCTGGACCCAGCAATACCACTCTTGGGAATATACCCAAGAGATGCCCTATCATATGACAAAAGCATTTGTTCAACTATGTTCATAGCAGTATTATTTGTAATAGCCAGAGCCTGGAAACAACCTAGATGTCCTTCAATGGAAGAATGGATGAAGAATGTGTGGAATATATAAACATTAGAGTACTACGCTGCGGTAAAAAAACAATGACTTCTCGTATTTTGCATGCAAATGGATGGAAATAGAAAACACTATCATGAATGAAGTAACCCAGACCCAAAAAGATGAACATGGGATGTACTCACTCATAATTGGTTTCTAGCCATAAATAAAGGTCACGGAGTCTACACTGGTGAACCTAAAGAAGCTAAATAAGAAGGTGAACCCAAGGAAAAACATATAGTTATCCTCTTGGCTATGGGAAGTAGACAAAATTGCCGGGGAGAAAATTGGGATTTTTGGGGTGGGGAGGGATGGGGGTGAGGGGAGATGGGGAGAGAAAAGTGAGAAGGAGAGGATGGGGGGAACTTGGGGAAACAGGATGATTGGGATAAAGGAAGCTTGGATAGGGGAGCACGGAAGCACAATTCTTAGTTAAGGGAGCCACGTTAGGGTTGTCAAGAGACTTGAACCTAGAGTGGCTCCCAGGAGCCCATGGCGATGTCCCCAGTTAGTTCCTCGGGCAGCTGAGGATAGGGAACCTGAAATGACCTTATCCTATAGCAATACTGATGAATATCTTGCATATCACCATAGAACCTTCATCTGGTGATGGATGGAGGTAGAGACAGAGACCCACACTGGAGCACTGGACTGAGCTCCCAAGGTCTCAATGCGGAAAAAGGGAGAAGATGAGCAAGGAAGTCAGGATCACGACGGGTGCACCCACCCACTGAGACAGTGGGGCTGATTTATTGGGAGCTCACCAAGACCAGCTGGACTATGACTGAAAAAGCATGGGATAAAACCGGACTCTCTGAACATGGCGAGCAATGAGGGCTGATGAGAAGCCAAGAACTATGGCACGGGGTTTTGATCCTACTTCATGTTCTGGCTTTGTGGGAGCCTAGCCAGTCTGGATGTTCACCTTCCTAGACATGGACGGAGTGGGGAGGACCTTGGACTTTCCACAGGGCAGGGAACCCTGACTGCTCTTTGGACTGGAGAGGGAGGGGGAGAGGAGTGGGGGGAGGAGAAAAAGGGTGGGAGGAGGGGGAGTTTAATGAGAGGCTGAGAGGAGGCTGAAACTTTTTTTTTCCTTTTCTCAATAAAAAAATAAAAATAAATAAAATAAATAAACTGAATTCACCTTAACTCAGAGCTCAGATCATTCACTAGGGAAGAGAAAGCTGGCAGGGAAGTCTCAAAGTAAGTTAGTTGTGATCTCCACTTAATAACTTACTCATGAATGAGGTTGGGCCAAAATACGTCTCTCTGAGCTTCAGCATCTCATACTAAGATGTACAAATGAAGTGTATTTAAGTGCCATTCAGGGTCACTGGGCCTGGTGCACAAATGAAGCCCAGAAGACATTTAAGATAATAAATTGATGGATATTTCTCTGAGGTCGTGAGATCATTGTAGCTATGAAATTATGTTGTAGATTCTATCTGAAACATCATTAAAATGAAGTAAGTCGTAACTATAGATGTGTGGTAAAAATGTTGGAGGACTGTCAAGGGGGTTTCTGTGCTTTTATGTAATCCTGTATAATGGCTAATTCTGAGCAAAGGTAAGGGACACAGAAGCCAAATCTCAGACTGGGCCACCAGCGACCTCTAGAGCTCTTTTGGTTTTGTGCAACTGTATTGGAACTGAAGACATTTAAAATATGTATCAATTCTGGTAGATCTGTTCTCATTAACCTTTCTTGAGTAGAGGCAGTACAAATGAAAACAGGGATTTGCACAGCTCTGACTTGGGGGCTTACTGACTTTCTGAGTGCCAGGTCTTGTCTGGTTCCAATTTCCAGGAGGATCTATATATGGTTTTTCTTTGGGTTCACCTTATTAGCTTTTCTAGGATCGCAAACTATAGGCTCAATGTCCTTTGTTTATGGCTAGAATCCACTAATGAGTGAGAACATACCATCCACCACTGAGACAGTATGCCTGACCTAATGGGAGCTCACCAAAGCCAGCTGGACTGGGACTCAACCAGCATGGGATCAAACTGGACCCTCTGAATGTGGCTGACCATTGGGGCAGACTGAGAAGCCAATGATAATGGCACTGGGATTTGTCTCTACTGCATGTACTGGCTTTTTGGGATCCTAGTCTATTTGGATGCACACCTTCCTAGGCCTGGATGGAGCGGGGAGGGCCTTAGACTTCCCATAAGGCAGGGTACCCTACCCTCTCTTAGGACCAGAGGGGGAGGGGAGAAGGTGAGTGGGAAAGCAGAAGGGTAAGGGGAGGAGGGGAGGAAGTGGAAATTTTAAATAGTATTATTTATAAAGCAATAAAAAAGAAAGAAAGAAAGAAAAGAAAATTCAAGTCACGGGAGTGTGTATTTTAAAGCTGTGTCAAGAACGGTGCCAAGCGACACATGTAAATAGCTTTTACGTGGTGTGCAGATTCTACTCTGTTGCCGTTTATTCTTCTTGCTGTGCTGAGGAAGACAGTCCCCTTACCCAACACATTGGCAGTGACTGAGGAAGCTGTCCCTGGCATCTCACAGAACTGAGAACAGCTTTGTGTGCTAGCAGCAATCTCCTTGGGGATCTAAATGTATCCCTGGCTGTACCAGAATTTTGGTCAAGCGGATAGATTCAGCGGTACTAGAAGAAAAATTGGAGAGTATAAACCATGAAATTAATTACAAACATCTATTTGCTCTGTTGGTACTGTAAGGGATGTACAAGTTGCTTCTTCGCAACTGCATAGCACATATCTTTTGCTGATATCTTCAAAATTAGCTCCTTTTCAAACTTCTTTTGCTCTTACTTGTCTTTGGGGGTAATCTAACAAATTTGCTGAGATTTAATTTTTATGGTGACTTCTTCCCTACTCCCTTGACAGCCACAGGATTTTTACACTTCTCGTCAGAAAGATAGACAGAAAAGGAATTTAGTCAAAGGATACTGTTTTGTTGAATTGTGTCTTAGAACAAGGCGAACTCTCTTGCCTAGAATATCTATTATTTGTATTTTCAGCAGCATAATTTTTTCTAATTTTTTAATTAAAAAATCATCAGCTAGCTCTGAAGACTTTGCTCAATCCTGGACTCCCCTGGAGTCAGCCATTAGGATGCTCTTCTTCCCTTTCTACTTTCCACTATCTTTTTTTCTCCTTCACACCTGTAGTTTCAGCCTTTATGAATTTATAGGACTTGGTTTCTTATTGATCACTTACAATTTCCAGAGCTCAGTAGACCTGTCCTGTTCTGATTTTTTTGTTTCTTTGTTTTTCTTTTTTTTTCTTTTTTTTTATTGAGAAACGGAGAAAAAAAAAGTTTCCACCTCCTCCCAGCCTCCCATTTCCCTCCCCCTCCTCCCACCCTTCTCCCCCTCCTCCCACCCATCTCCCCCTCCCCCCACTCCTCTCCCCATCCCTCTCCAGTCCAAAGAGCAGTCAGGGTTCCCTGCCCTGTGGTAAGACCTAGGTCCTCCCCTCTCCATCCATTTCTAGGAAGCTGAACATCCAAACTGGCTAGGCTCCCACAAAGCCAGCACATTATGTAGGTTCAAAACCCCGTGCCATTGTCCTTGGCTTCTCATCAGCCCTCATTGTTTGCCATGCTCAGAGAGTCCAGTTTTATCCCATGCTTTTTCACTCACAGTCCAGCTGGCCTTGGTGAGCTCCCAATAGATCAGCTCCACTGTCTCAGTGGGTGGGTGCACCGCTCGTAGTCCCGACTTCTTTGCTCATGTTCTCCCTCCTTCTGCTCCTCATTGGGACCTTGGGAGCTCAGTCCAGTGCTCCAGTGTGGGTCTCTGTCTCTATCTCCATCCATCACCAGATGAAGGTTCTATGATGATATGCAAGATATTCGTCAGTATTGCTATAGGATAGGGTCATTTCAGGTTCCCTATCCTCAGCTGCCCAAGGAACTGACTGGGGACCTTGGCTTGGGCATCTGGGAGCCACTCTAGGTTCAAGTCTCTTGCCAACTCTAAGGTGGCTCCCTTAACTAAGAATTGTGCTTCCGTGCTCCCCTATCCAACATTCCATTATCCCAATCCTCCTTGTTCCCCAAGTTCCCCCCATTCTCCCCTTCTCCCTTTACTCTCCCCATCTCCCCTTACCACCATCCCACCCAACCCCCAAGATCTCAATTTTCTCCCCGGCAATTTTGTCTACTTCCCATAGCCAAGAGGACAACTATATGTTTTTCCTTTGGTTCACCTTCTTACTTAGCTTCTTTGGGATCACCAATTGTAGACTCCGTGACCCTTGTTTATGGCTAGAAACCAGTTATGAGTGAGTACATCCCATATTCATCTTTTTGGGTCTGGGTTACCTCACTCAGGATAGTGTTTTCTATTTCCATCCATTTGCATGCAAAATTTGAGAAGTCATTGATTTTACCGCAGCGTAGTACTCTAGTGTGTATATATTCCATACTTTCTTCATCCATTCTTCCTTTGAGGGGAATCTAGGTTGTTTCCATGTTCTGGCTATTACAAATAATACTGCTATGAACATAGTTGAACAAATGCTCTTGTCATATGATCGGGCATCTCTTGGGTATATTCCCAGGAGTGGTATTGCTGGGTCCAGGGGTAGGTTGATGCCGAATTTCCTGAGAAACCGAAACACCGATTTCCAAAGTGGTTGCACAAGATTGCATTCCCACCAGCAATGGATGAGGGTACCCCTTCCTCCACAGCCTCTCCAGCAAAGGCTATCATTGGAGTTTTTTATTTTAGCTATTCTGACAGGTGTAAGATGATATCTCAAAGTTGTTTTGATTTGCATTTCCCTGATCGCTAAGGAGGTTGAGCATGACCTTAAGTGTCTTTTGGCCATTTGAACTTCTTCTGTTGAGAATTCTCTGTTCAGTTCAGTGCCCCATTTTTTAATTGGGTTAATTATCATTTTAAAGTCTAGTTTCCTGAGTTCTCTATATATTTTGGAGATCAGACCTTTGTCTATTGCGGGATTGGTGAAGATCTTCTCCCAGTCAGTAGGTTGCCTTTTTGTCTTGGTGACAGTGTCCTTTGCTTTACAGAAGCTTCTCAGTTTTAGTAGGTCCCATTTATTCAATGTTGCCCTTAAAGTCTGTGCTGTTGGGGTTACACATAGGAAGCGATCTCCTGTGCCCATCTCCTGTAGGGTACTTCCCACTTTCTCTTCTATCAGGTTCAATGTGTTCTGACTGATAGTGAGGTCTTTAATCCATTTGGACTTGAGTTTTGTGCATGGTGATAGATATGGGTCTATTTTCATTCTTCTACAGGTTGACATCCAGTTATGCCAGCACTATTTGTTAAAGATGCTTTCTTTCTTCCATTGTATACTTTTGGCTCCTTTATCAAAAATGAGGTGTTTGTAGGTTTGTGGGTTAAAATTCGGGTCTTCTATACGATTCCATTGGTCGACTTCTCTGTTTTTATGCCAGTACCACACTGTTTTCATCACTGTAGCTCTGTAATAGAGTTTGAAGTCAGGGATGGTAATGCCTCCTGACAATCCTTTATTGTATAGGATTGTTTTGGCTATGCTGGGCTTTTTGTCCAAGCTTTCGTTCACTATAAATAGAGAAAATAAAATTTTCCACGATAAAAACAAATTTAAACAATACGCAGCCACAAATCCAGCCTTACAGAAAGTAATAGAAGGAAAATCACTAACCAAGGAGTCCAACAATGACCACAATAACTCAGACATCTAGAGACCCTTTACAAACACAAATCAAAGAAGGGAAACGCACAAACTCTACTACTAAAAAAAATGACCGGCGTTAACAACCACTGGTCATTAATATCACTTAATGTCAATGGACTTAACTCACCTATTAAAAGGCACAGGCTAAGAGATTGGATACAAAAACAGGATCCAACATTCTGCTGTTTACAAGAAACACACCTTAACCACAAAGACAGGCACCTACTCAGAGTAAAGGGCTGGGAAATGGCTTATCAAGCAAATGGACCTAAGAAACAAGCAGGTGTGGCCATACTAATCTCTAATAAAGTAGACTTCAAACTTAAATCAATCAGAAGAGATGGAGAGGGGCATTTTATACTCATAACAGGAACAGTTCATCAGGATGAAGTCTCAATCCGGAACATCTATGCCCCTAATATAAAAGCACCCACGTACATAAAAGAAACATTGCTAAAACTCAAGGCAGCCATCAAACCGCACACACTAATAGTAGGAGACTTCAACACTCCTCTCTCACCAATGGACAGGTCAATCAGACAGAAACCTAACAGAGAATTAAGAGAATTAATGGAGGTAATGAATCAAATGGACTTAACAGACATCTATAGAACTTTCCACCCAAATAGGAAAGAATATACCTTCTTCTCTGCTGCTCCTGGAACGTTCTCAAAAATCGACCACATAGTTGGTAACAAAGCAAACATCCACAGTTACAAAAAAATATTAGTAACCACCTGTGTCTTATCAGATCACCATGGATTAAAGCTAGAATTCAACAATAATGCTACCCCCAGAAAGCCTACAAACTCATGGAAACTGAACAGTCAACTACTGAACCATACCTGGATTAAGGAAGAAATAAAGAAAGAAATTAAAGTCTTCCTAGAATTCAATGAAAATAAAGAAACAACATACTTAAACTTATGGGACACTATGAAAGCAGTCCTAAGAGGAAAGTTCATAGCACTAAGTGCCCACTTAAAGAAAACAGAGAAAGCTCACATTGGAGACTTAACAGCCCACCTGGAAGCTCTAGAAAAAAAAGAAGCAGACTCACCTAGGAGGAGTAGAAGACTGGAAATAATCAAACTGAGGGCTGAAGTCAACAAAATAGAAACACAGAAAACAATACAAAGAATCAATGAAACAAAAAGCTGGTTCCTGGAGAAAATCAACAAGATTGAGAAACCCCTATCCAAACTAATCAAACGGCAGAGAGAGAATTTGCAAATTAATAGGATCAGAAATGAAAAGGGGGACATAACCACAGACACAGAGGAAATTCAGAGAATCATTGGAGCTTACTACAAAAGCCTGTATGCCACAAAACTGGAAAATGTAAAGGAAATGGACACTTTTTTAGATAAATACCATATACCAAAGTTAAACCAGGACCAGGTGTACAATCTAAACAGACCGGTTAGTTGCGAAGAATTAGAAAAGGTTATCAAAAACCTCCCTACCAAAAAAAGCCCAGGACCAGATGGTTTCAATGCGGAATTCTACCAGAACTTCCAAGAAGAACTAATACCTATACTCCTTAATGTATTTCACAATATAGAAACAGAAGAGGCATTGCCAAATTCCTTTTATGAAGCTACTGTCCTGATTTTTTATTGCTATGGCAGCAATACAAAGATTAGAAATAAAGAAAATTATCACACATAGACACACATACGAAGCTGTGTATCCATCCACAATCTATTGTTACTTTGAAATATTGATCGTACAGAATAACCTGAACTCGCCTGAAATAAAGCATTAGAGAATCTAGCCCACGCAGTGTCCATGAAAGAACTATGAAAAATGAATTGCTCCCTTTCCACCTTAAGAAACTGGGTCATGGGGAAGATGACAAAGAACCCATGCCATGGCGTCGTCTGCCTTGCTTGGGGGTGCTGAGTCAGCTTCTTCCTCAGGGTGTCTCAAAATCTATTTCCCTGAGGATAAACCATTGAAATTTCCAATCTCTAGAGAAACATATTCATCATAAAACCTGGTATTAAAGGCTCCAACTGTTATGAACAGTAAAATCAACTATTTCTACAATATATAATTTTCCCTTCGATATTGTTACCCCTCGATACTGAACGCTTTGGAAACTAAACAGCTTTATTGAATCCTAATTTTAACGTATCAAATAACTGAATTGCATTACATGTGCTATGACCCAGACACCATACCGTCGGCTTTTCAAATGTCACAACATCTTGGACACCTTGAGATTACAACGGTTCCTTTCTTCAGTCCAGCAGAATCTATTTTGAGGTATTCTGACTGTCAAGCTTTCCCTATTTATAAAGTTCTTATCATGCAGCCTATTTTAAGGTTCTTTATTTGGTTTTGTTTTAGACAGGGTCTCACTTTGTAGTCCAGGCTAGGCTTTAAATGAGGTTTTTCTTCTGTCTCCATGTCCATACAGACCTGTTGCATGAATCTGACCAGGATCAACTGTAGAGGCAACTCACATGTTCTCACTGAGTGTGTGATGTAGAATACTGTGTCTGTCCCTGTGCATGTACTTGTAAGTGCCAGAGGTTGACACTGGATATCTTCCAAGCATTGGGAATATAGGTGAAAAGCACCACACCTTCCACAAACTAATTATTTTTTATAAATTCTGTAGATCATTAGAGGCCTGCTATTCTGCCCACCCCACCTTTGCTCCTTGAAAAATTTCTCCAATCTCTTATGCCTTTCCCTTTGCTTCATCAATATGTAAATTTTCTTTTCTTCTGTGTGATATTAATCTCTTTTCAATTTGCCTTATAGTTATTTTTCACCAATCCCGTAACAGGCTCCTGAGTGGCAGAGTTACGCAGCACCCTGTACAGACGAGCTCTCTGACCTATTGTGTGAACTTAACCAATACGCAACAGTAGCGGCACCTCCCACATTTCCATTGAGTGTGTAGTGTATAACAGTGTGTATGTACATCCCTGTGTGAGTACTAGCAAGGGCTTGAGGTTGACACTGGATGTCTTCCTTTGTTACTCTTCACCGTGTTTATTTTTTCTTTTAAATGAAGTCTCTCACTGAACCTGAATTCAGCTAGACTGGCAGCTAGGAATACCCCTGGACTCCTCCCGTCTGGATTATAGACTACTGTCACCACACCCAGTTTGTAACATAAGTGTTCTGGGCATCCTCACTCAGGCCGTCATGTTTGGACATAAGGACAGCAAGCATTTTACAGACCAAGTCATGACCCGAAAATTTCTCCTAGTATGTGGTTTGCATACGCAAATGAACTGCTTTTATCTTATTTATCTATTTCTTGTCAAGTGGATGATGAGGACCCAAGTAGTTAGAGTAGAAGAAAATGTTTTTATTATCCCATGCTAGTACATACTGTGTAACTGGGGATGGACAGCCCTAACTGTAAAACAAAATAATAATAATAATCTTGTGTCTAAGCCACCTCTACGCAGAGATTACTGTTTCACCTCCTCGCTCCTATATCTAAAGAGACTGAATTCCTATTTTATGTGTTTATAAATAATGGAAAAATGATGTTTTCCCTTGACTTGTTGAATTAGCTTATACAGCCTAACTATTTTATCTTCTTTCTCATAGTGGTGTTTTATTATTAAGTAATAAATCTTAAAACTGCAATATTCATTGAATGGTTTCACTCTCATTTATAGCCTAGATCTCTCTTACTCAAGGCCCACATTTCAGTGGTCAGGTTTGGCAGGACACACTGATAATACCCAAACTTGGGAGGGAGAGGCAGAAAATTCAGAAATTTAAGGTTATCCCCAGCTATCTATGAATTCCGGGCAACTAGGATGCATAAGCCCCTGTCTCAAAAAGCAAAACAAAGGCAACAAAAGACCCAAAACAATAAAATCAAAACTCTCCTATTTTTTATTTTAATATTTTTATTAAACACATTTCTGAATTAGGATATAGTTGCATATCTCCCTCTTCCCTTTCCGTACTCCAATCGCCCCCCTCCCCCAATGCATTTTTCTCCTATTTAGTTATTGTACAATTCTGAGCTAGACCTGCCTCTTTTACAGTTTACATATCTGCTCAGATTCCTTACTTCTGTCATCATGGAGGTGCTTGCCTGTTTCTCATCACTCAGGAGGCAGGAGCTTCATGAATTCAAAACCATTCTGGGAAATATAATGAAAATTTATATTTTTTTAAAAAAAGAAGTTTTCTGGGCTTTAGTGATGGCTCGGTGGTTAAGAGTACTTGCGGTTTCCCTATAGATCCTGATTTTAGTTTCTAGCATCCATGTCAGGTGGCTTACAACCTCCACAACTTCAGCTCTGACAGACGGAACGCCCTATTCTTATACCCATGCATACTGCGTACGTGTGGCAATCACACAAAATCTTTACAAATATTTTATTTTTTTGAGTATATGTTGCTTCTGTTGCATAAACATTTTATAACACATTTCATTTTTTTTTTTTTTTTTGATTTTTCGAGACAGGGTTTCTCCGTAGCTTTTGGTTCCTGTCCTGGAACTAGCTCTTGTAGACCAGGCTGGCCTCGAACTCACAGAGATTCGCCTGCCTCGGCCTCCCGAGTGCTGGGATTAAAGGCGTGCGCCACCACCGCCCGGCTATAACACATTTCTTAAAATCTGCCCTCAAACACGGCAAATCTGTCTACTGTCTCGGCACTCTATTTGTGCGTTAGAGACATCTGGGCTGCCTGCCCGATCTGCAGAATCCTCCTGGTTTCTGCACCATGTATAAATTAGAACATGGGGACAGAAATTCAGGCCGTCTATGCACAGACGTTACATTTCTTTCTTTTCTAGATTTGTCTTGTCCCCCAACGTGTATGTTATCCAGCCAAGACTTCTTTACCCATTGTTGCCAGTGTATCAACCTTTTAGTACCCTCCCCAAGAAATACAGCAACACCTTCAGACCAAAAGGGCAAGTGAGAGTGAGCTGCGTACTCATAACTTCAGCAGCTTCAGCAGAAGGTTTTCAAGAATACACTCTTTTCCAGTTTCCATCAGCTTACTGCTGCTCTCATTCATTTAAAGACCTTGCCTAGTACATCCCTGGGGCAAAGTTGAAGGATAATTTACTCCATATTACCAGAATTCACATTCAATTTTCATTTTAACAATACTTATCTAAGACCAAGGGGTTTCTATTATTATTATTTGTTTCTGGTTTGCTGATTAGATGTTAGTTATATTACTCTTGGGTGAATCATACCATAATTGATCATTGCTTACGCCTAGTTTTTGTTACTTTAAAGTGCAGTGGCAATTTAAAACATTTGTGAGGCTGTTTCAGTGCCAGATCCCAGCTATTTATGATGCTGCTAATGACTTGTCATCATCTTACCCACAGACAGTTAGAGAATTTTCACGTCCCATCTTTACAGCCTCTCTGAAGCCCTTAAAACAATTTACATGCTCATATTTTATCAACTCACTTAAATTTCATTAAATCATATGATTAAAATACCACGCGCAGTCACATAAATCAGACTTTTCTTGCCAAAGCTTTGACTTGCAAAAGATTAATTTTGCAGGAAAAGCTCTCTGTGTGTCAAGAGTTCAGAGTGCTTGGTCATCAGTCGGTACTTATTACCAAATGGACAGACAGAGAGATGATAATTGAACAGCGTAGTTAAATGCAAAGTCCTTTAAGGGTGCAACACTATTACCCTCACCATTTTATATCTAGAAAACACAAGGCCCAGAAAGAAAGGTCATTTTCTCAAGGTCAATCAAGTGATGGGTTCCACATAATATTGGGACCTAGTTCTTCCTGATCTTTGGCCTGTTCAATAAATTTTATTTTGATTAAAAACACACCCTGCTCCCTATACATCTTTAAGACAACAAAATGCTCCTTCCAAGACAGTATTGTAAAGCATGCCTGAGAAAATTCAAAGATTCTCTCCCTAACGTGTGATGTTCGATTATTCAATAAGTTGTTGACATTCAATCTATTGTTGATTAGATAAAAAATGCACAAGGGACCCTTGCAACACAGCATGAAATTGCATCCACCTCCGGTGAAATAATTGACTGAATGACAAAGTTTTCAACATAATCCAGTTAAACCAAAATTAAACCTTACAGATATTGGTTTTGCTATTTCTCCTGCTATATTGAAAGCTAGCCAAGTTACTCAACGCCTTTTGCCTACTGTTCTTTCAACTATGTCTCT
The DNA here is from genome assembly GCF_018167655.1 of Microtus oregoni. Lineage (NCBI taxonomy): Eukaryota > Metazoa > Chordata > Mammalia > Rodentia > Cricetidae > Microtus > Microtus oregoni. The sequence continues at coordinate 5,867,848 of NW_024543059.1, forward strand.
AAATCGCTAAGCACACACTGCATTTGGCCGGATAATTACACAAATTTTAGTTAGGGAAAAATGTAAAGCAAGCAAAACCAGTTTCCTGAGTTCTGAAGTCTGGCTTAGCATTCATCCCTGAGGACTATAATATCAAAAGAGCACATATCTGTATCAACTTCTATCTATTTTCTTATATTAAAGCTTCTGCTCCCCTTTCACACTATGACAGCACACTAAACGTGTCTTAAAGGGTTTTTCTTTCTTTCACCAAAACTCTCAACCCTACAAGTTATCACATGATATAAAGAAAAAGATTCACAATTGCCTAATTTTGGAGGCTGTTTTAGATATTATTTATCTCAATGTTTCCCAATGTTTTATTTTCAGAATTCAATATTGGGGAAATAATCTTCAAATTTCTGCAGAGGCACGAACTTATTTTAATCAAGATTCAGAATGTGGCAAAAGGAGTACAAATTTCTCTTTAAAGTGGAAAAATGCAAAAGGTGTCTTAAGAGTGGCACAAAGTTAAGTATTAACTACTGAATCAATTCGATCATAAGGCAGCAGCTACACAAAATGCAGGACTGAGTTGTAAGAGTGGTAAAAATACAGCCTCAGTACAATGAAAGAATGTGAGTTGCTGGTTTTCCACCCCTCATAAAAATATGAAAGTCAGTAAAGTGTTAGCCATTCAAGCAAGGAGACCTGATTTTGGATGACTGGCACCTATGTAAAAAATAAACAACAACAACAAGAATAAGTAAATAGAAAACAAAACAGGTTTAGCAGTATCTCTTATAATCCTGGTGCTTAGGAGGCAGGTGACAAAGTAGCCCTAGGGCTTCCTGGCCAGCCAATCCAACCTAACTGTCAAGCTTCAGATTCGTTGAGAGACCCTGTCTCGAAACCTAAAGCAGAGATTGAGGAATACATGCACACTGACCTCTAACCTTTATACCCAAGTGTACCTATGTGGATATGCACTCATGCACATGTAAACACACACACACACACACATTTGAACAACTAACCACATCAGTAACACATTCACAAAAGCTAAGTATTCCAGAGTAATATTATCATCTGGGAAGAATATAAAAATAAGAAATGAAGGACCAATGAAAATAGCAACTTAACCTTTAACCTCTGAGAGGTAAAAATGGGCAATAGCTAAAGCCTATATAGAAGTATCTTGGATTCTTCTGACCAACAACTCGGCAGGCTAGCTGGTCTATGGCTCTTGGGGGTAACTTGGTCAAGTCAAGTTGACAATATATGGATACATATACTTACAAATTATATGTATTATGAATATGTAAAAAATATGGCCCTTTGTGGTCTTTCATGAGTTTATAATGAGAAAGAGTTTATAAAAATAAATACAAGAAAAATACTTGAGATACAGTTTTACTTAGAATTAGAGTCAGAAAACAGAGATGTTGCCCCATTCCCATCAAATGAAAAAAATTCAACTGTCTCTACACGTTATTGCTAAGACTGTGGAATTTTTCAAAAACAGAAAAAGGAGAAAAACCTCTGCAGGGTACGTTAAAACAACTTTTAGATTCACCCATTCTTTTACCTTGGGCCTGGCAGTTTGCCTTTTAATTTTGTTTTAAATACATATCTGCTACAAACAAACTGGCACGTTAGAAATTATATATTGTATCACTGCTTGTAAAAACAATGACCAGTCTTGGAAATAACGCAATACCCAACCAAAGGTTAGCCCACTCCCCCTGCTCCACAGGCAAACACCCAGGCAGGTAACTCCACTCCTTATCTCAGGCTTACAAGTTTTAAGTCCCCTGGTGGCCACTGAGCCCTTCATGCTTACTGACATCTTTCAGCCTTTGCATGTCCAGTTTCGTCACCTTACACGCTTAATCCTCCTCTTTAAAAACCCTCTATAAAATTTCTATTGACCTGGTCCGATACCATCTCTCCTTATGTGCCTTTTGTGATAACATAAACAGAAAATCCTTTAGCTTTCCACAAGAAAGGCTACTGATAAAATGAACATAAGCTGAGATGTCTCAGCCTGAATCCACCAGGCAATAAGTGAATACAGAAAACAATAGCAGTAGGAAAGCAATCCCCAAATTGAATCTAGATCTCAGTATATATGAGAGAGACCAACCCTGACTAAATAATATACCATAGGATTTTTTTAAGGCTACGCAATAAAATGAACTAAGTTCAAAAGACAGGGAGTATTTACAGTGGTGGGTTTTTAGCCCTCTTCTGGCAAAGTTTACTATTCTTGATAACTCACACGTTCTAAATTAAAGCAAATAGATGGTAACTATCACTTCAAATTCTCCATCTCCATCACTTAATCTCACCAAACATTCCTTAATAGATGTGCTGGCTCCTTTTATGTCAGCTTAGCAGGAGCTAGAGTCCTTAGAGAGGGGGAGCCTCAACTGTGGAAATTCCTCCACAGCATTGTTTTTCAAATTAGGGACCAATGTGGGAGGACCCAGTCCATTATGGGGGCGATCACCCCCTGGGCTGGTGGCCCTTGCTCCCAAAATAAAGCAGGCTGAGCAAGCCACACGGAGCAAGCCAGTAAACAGCACTCTTCTAGAACCTCTACACCTCTTCCTGAGCCCAGGTCCCCACCTGACTCTGAACTGCTTTGGATGATGGGCTGTTGGATGGACCAGTGAGTGAAAGAAACCTCTTTCCTCCCTCCTCAAGCTGCTGTTGACCACAGTATTTTATCCCAGTAACAGTAACTAAGACTATGAATGGAAACCATTCCCATTTTCCTATAATTGTTGCTGCTAAGGTGTCATGATCTTTCACACATGTTCAAAAAGGTTGGTATTCCAATGTAAGTACTAGACCTGTGACCAGAGACAGGAAACGAGACAAGGAAAGATAGGCAACACACCCACCGTCACTTCTCCTCCCCAAATCGATTCTGTTGATCGATTAGTTAAAAACCTTACTAAACAATTTTCAAAGCACTGGACAGAAATGTCAGGGGATATAAGTCATATTCAAATGTTTACTTCTTACATCTTCTTTTCTGTATCAAAATTGCTTCATTTTCATTTGTTAGGGCTATGTACTGAAAATCAATCCACTTGTTATACACGAGTAAACCTTTAGAATTTTCCCCCTGAATCACAACAAAAGAGAAAGTATGTCATGTTCATTTATGAGACACATTAACTTTTCATGCCCGGTATTCTGTATATTCAGGAAGATACAAGAGTATATTAGTTCCTATTCATTATTAGATAAATAAGAAAAGAATAGTAGCCACACGAAAAGCAAGGTATTGGGGTGATGTAATCAAAAGAAACACTACCCCTGTTTTAACTGGATATAACAATGGAGTCCTTTTATTAGCACAAACGTTTTTCAGGACAAAATGCACTGACATAATTATTCTGAAAAATACAAATTCAATAAATGCAACAGAGGAAAAGAAAACAGCCTAATTTTCAGTAATGATTCCTCTTTTATTTGTATTTTAAAATACCTCCATGTTCATTATGTCTGAGATTATGCCAGCAATCGTGGGTAGTGGTACTGTAATCATCTGTGATTTATGCAGATCGAGCTGAGGCTTCTAGAATTGAAAGGAAGCAAAGTTAGTCAGTTCAGCCATTCAAATTAGGAGCCACTTCTGACAATAAAGCTATTCTAGCATAGAGTGCCGCTGCTGCTTCTCTTGAGAAAATTAACTTGGAGTCAAAGGCTTAACAGAGAACTCACTTCATATCAATCTTTATCCCCCACCATTCTTTACAAATGGTATTTCGACTTCAGAAAAATTCAAAACTATTCAAATTTGACTGGGTCTTATCATGAACATGGTAAGACCAAAATGTAATGCATACAATTCGCTGCTGTGTTGGCCATTTAAACTGCCATGTATAGGTTAACCATGGGGGTGCATTTTGAGAAACGTGTCGTTAGGCAATTTCCACAATATGCTAGCATCCTAGAATGTATTTACACAATAGTATAGCCTACTGCGTACCTTAGCTATTGCTAATAGGCTAAGACCAGCTTGGCACTGTGCTGAGAAGTGCAGGCAATTATAAGTCAGTGACATAATTGTGTATCTAAAAACGTCTATCAGTATAAAGTAATAGGCTGTATAAGAAATGAAAACATAGTAATGAAATGTATTGTTTTGTATGCTAGCTAAAACCTAAGTGAAAGAAAGGAAAGCACCGCCTACACAGAAAACAGCACAAATTACACAAAGGGTAAGAAATGTGCCACCTGTGTAGGATGTTTCACTGAACGGTGCTTGCAAAAGTGGGCATTGCTCTGGGTGGACGAGTAAGTGATCAGTGAGGCTTTTTAATACCTCATCCTACATTACTACAGACTTCATATGTTGTCCATTAAGGCTACAGAAACCTGATTAAAACATGTTTAACGAGTTAATGCTTTCTTATTTGAGTTTTTTACTCTACTTTATATAGTTTAATCTTTTCACTTTGTACTTCTTGGAGCCACTCTCAGCTTAAAACAAAACTACACCATAAAGGAGAATAGATGGTTTTTACATCTTTATTCTTTTTTTGCTTTTAAATTCTTATTTAGTTATTTCTCTTATTTTTGATTCTCTTTAGTTGACAGAGAATTATGTTGCTTTTCCCCTGTCCTTTCCTCCCTCCAGTCTCTTCCAGCCACTTTCCTTCAAGCCTCCCACACACACACCCCACTCATGTTGGTAGCCTCTTTTCTTAGATTTGTTACATACGTGGGGGTACACAAATATACAGAGATACGACCTGGAGTGTTCTTTTATATTGTGTGTATATGACTTCAGAGCCTGCACCAGACAACCAACAAGAGGGCTAATCCCTGGAAGAAGTTAATTCTTCTTCTCCCATCAGCCAATGGTTACCTACAGTTCTTTGTCTAACAATGGAACCCTATGAAATTTACTTCCTTCCATGTCAACATGCCCATTGATATTGCCATGGCTTCAGTCTTTCTTTGATGTCATTTGTGGGAGAGACTGTTTCACAGAAGACTTCCTGGCATTCTAACTTTTGCAGTCTTTCCACCCCCTCTTCCAGGATGTTCCAGAAGGCATAGCTGTAGGAGCTGTAATGCAGATGAGTACATTGAACATGGGTTCTCCATACTTCTTATCCTTTTCATTTCTCAGACCTGTCCTTACACAAGTATAAACTGTACTCTCAAATTTCTAACATTTAATTCTTTTTTTAAAAAAAAATCTAGATTTGCTTCTCTTTAAAATGTATGAAAATGAAAACTATTAAATAGATATATAGAATTAAAGATGACTCTTTCCAGAAAGCTGAAGGTAATGGTTTTATAATGCTTTTCTATTGTTGTATGACAAATTAATACAAACACAGTGCTTTGAAACAATGCTTGCTTACTTCATGTTCCTGCTCCTTACTTAGAAGATCTCTGATAAGAGTCTTGGGAGGTTAAAATCTAAGTGTTAGTGGGACAGCAGTTGCACCTGGGATAAGGCCTTTCACAACGACTTTCTGCATTAGCAAACTCATTGCCTTATGAGCTGAGCAGGGTCAATCTCGCTACAAACTACCCTGAGGGGAAGTAATGACTCTAATAAGGCTGAGAAGCATCTTGATTAAAGATGAGTAGGAAATAATGACAGTGTTTGTCTAAAAGGCTTCATTCATGACCTTTTGTTCTTAATAGAAACTGGTACTCAGTTATCCACTAAGGCCTGTTCTAAGAAGTAGAAGTTGAATAATTCAGATAAATAAGTTAAAAGCACATTAACTAAAATCTCTGTATTTGAAGTAGCATTTGAATCCTCTCTAAAAGTCCATTTGTCTCTGTTTCAATTTTCCCGAACAAAATGCTCATCCATTTTGATGAATATAAGCCTTTGAACCATTTCTAATTTGCCCTAGGTTTTTTAAGTGTGTCTTCGAAATCATAGAATCAGAAGAGAAAAACTTGAGCTGTTACACCTCCATGTCAGTTTTGAGAAAATGAATTTTAACACGGGAAGGAAAATGAGGTAATAGAATTAGAGGAACAGCAACTAGAACCCCAGCTCTTTCATGGGAGTCAGAGCCTCAAGAAGATAATCACAGTTGTGCTTGGGATGGATGGAATTATACATGTGCATGAGGTGTACAACGGCTGGAAACAAGGACACTACAGTTTTCAGGACAGGCGTTTAAACTGTGGAGAGTAAAATTAGTCATAATACGAAGGACCACTTCACTTATTTCTTCCCTGCAGATATACCAACTGGGATTCTACAACTTTTGTATAAAGTATCAGAGAGACCAAGGGGTGGAGGGAGAAAGATTTTGTACCTGTACATAAGACATACTGAATAAATCTCAATCAAAGGATCACAAGTAACATATGCTGGATAATAAATTACCACACATCTGCTGGTTTACAACAATGTTCACATATTATTTCCCCGGGGCTCTGAAATCTGGTCAAATGTAAAATGGTTGTCAGAGACTCGCATCTAGGGTTGAACTCTCATCTGGAGCTTGTGGTCGTCTGCCCAGCTCATTCACATTGTTGAAATATTATAGTTCCTCGAGGTTCTGGAACACCAGCCTCCATTTACTCACAGGCTGTCGGCAACCAGCTGCTCTCAGCTCTTACATCATGCCAGAAAGCCCCCATGTCGCCAGCTCACAAAATGGCAGTGAAAGTTTTCAGGGTAGAAGGGCCAGGAAATCTAAGGAACCTAATCAAAGAAAATGACTATTCCATCATTTTCACAAGTTCTGACCACACTCAGGAGGAAAGATGTTCTATGTGTGTGGGCATGAGAATCTTGGAAACATTGTATGTATTTGACTTTGTTTATTTAAAAGCTGTCAAGACTGGGGGGCGTGGAGAAGATACAGAAAAATAAGTGGTTTTCATGTACCATCCTCCCATTCATTCACAGTAAAATTATCTAATTCCTGAAAAAAAGTAAGCAACCATGCACATTTTTCAAATCCATCCTTTTATTGATTGAAACCCAGATCAGATCTGTATTTCAGCCATAGTAAATCATAATAATCATGATTCCATATTTTGGCTGGAGTTAACAATACAATTTCAAAATTGCTAAACTAGCAGGTTTTCAGTGCATTCATTGTAAAGAAATGTTAAATGTATAGAGTGAAGTTTTAGTTAGCATATTTTGGACCATGTATCTATGTCAAGAAATATCATTTATATTGCAGTTGCCAGCATAATCGCTAACTACATTCTAAATAATTGTCCTTACAACCACCTCTTGTCACAGAAACTTCTTTCTGCAACAAACAGAGACGATTACAAAAATAACTATGGCCAATCAAATTGCAGAGTTGTGAATCCAGCAGATACATCTATAAAATAACTTTGACAGCCATGGCTAAGGGACATGTCTTAAGAGACAGGACAGAAAGATTGTAACATTGGGGACTTTGCCATGAGGCTGTATCTTCTAGGAGTGTCAGAAGCTCCAATCATAAAATATCACCAACAAGACTGCCCAACCATGAGCTGAACAAGAACAGCAATACGCATGCTAAAGTGGTCTGGGGAAAGCCTAAGAGGCCTCACACCTACACAGAGAACTACAGGCGATAAGTATCTATCCCAGGGAAAATCACACAAATTGGTTGTCCAATGCCAACTGATCTGTCTTGAAAATATGCATAAAAGTAATATTGCACAGACTGATCAGGATAAATTAATTCATTTAGGAATACAGGAATATATTTATAAACACAAAAGCATAAATTTATGTAACAAGAAGTAGTGCAAAAAGAGGCCATGAATTTGAAATTCAACAAAGGTGGGCATTTGGGATAGTTTGGAGGGAATAAAGGAGGGATTGGAGGGAAAGAATAATGTTGCACGGAGGGGCCACTTGTTCAATCTGGTCACCAGGCTAGCTTAGGCCCGAAATAACCACAAAGAAACTGTATTAATTAAATCACTGTTTGGCCCATTAGCTCTAGCTTCTTTTTGGCTAACCTTTTATATTAATTTAACCCATTTCTATTAATTGCCATGTGGCAGTGGCTTACTGGGTAAAATTCAGCATATCTGCCTCTGGCCATGGATCCATGGCATCTCTCTCTGCCTCTGCCCTCTTCCTCCCAGAATTCTGCTTAGTTTTCCCTGCCTAACTCTTTTCCCCTGTAGCTCTGCTATAGGCCCAAAGCAGTTCCTTTATTCATTAACCAATCAAAGCAACACATAGACAGAAGGACCTACCACACCAGAATAAAAGGAAGGGATAAATTATATAAGTATGGTATATCAAAAAAATAAATAATTTAAAATTTGAACAAAAATAAATCAAAATATTAAAAAATGAAATATAACTTAATGAAAAAGTCATCAGCTTCATAATGACTAATTAAATCATCATGGCATCATGTTGAACAAATTTTTAGTTAGCAGTAATTACAGCAATGTTTACATTCTCAATTACCAAAATATTTCCCCAACTGCTCACTCAAGTCAGACATTCTCTACTGTTCCTCTTGTCAGTTTGCCTCACCTCTTTATATTATTTTTCTTGATCATTAGGCTTGGGACACGCTATTTTCTCTCCACATATTATATGACTTCTTGACCTTCCAGTATTTGTCTTCTCTGTATGAGTAGTTCCTTCTCATGTTGTAACAACAAAACTCATTTTGTTTAATTTAATGTCTTATCTTCAATTAAGTGCTGTCTTTAGATTGGGAAGGCCCCAAGACTCAGTTCACCCCTGTAGGAGCAATCTCGATGGGACTCTCCAGCTCTGTTTCGTGTTTCCGCCTCCACACTGAGAAAATAAGATGCTTACTGAGCTTGCCAGTTGCCCTCAAGCTACCAAGAACACAGATTCCTGGACTCACTCTTTCACTTCAGCAAGTCTGAGGTAAAATCCAGCAATCTACTTTAGGTCAAGGTCAATCTACTCTATTTTACCAAGAGAATGGCATGTAACCTGGAAATCTCACAGCTTGTTAAGCCAAACTGTATTAGTTTAGCTCATGGTTCAGAAAATTTGCAGTCTGGTGTTCCAGGCACCAGCCAGCACTGTCAGTTTGTGGCAGGGTTCTCCCTTTTTCGTATGTCCAGGATATTACCCATTATCATCTTCCTTGACACATTTTCAGTCAACAGCCTCCGAGATTGCTCATGCATTTCTACAGCTGGAGGGGAGGTTTTCAAAGATTGAATCAGACAGTGTTGCCCACACAGTTCAAAACCCCAATGATGTATATGCCTTTCTAAGTTCTTCCTCTAAGCTTTTATCAACTGTCTCCTTAGTAAGTGAACTCCAGTCGCACTGACTCTCAGAGCTTTTCATGCTCTCCAAGAGCCTTTTGTTCTTGTTCTGTAAGTCTAGGATGATCTTCCTTAGATCTTTCTATCATTGGTTCTATTAACTATCAAGTATCAATTCTATTCTGACTTCCTTAGAAAGGCCTATCTGAAAATAAAATGTAGCTACCCCATCTCCTGTCCTTCCACAAAATTTCCATGAACAGTTTTCAAAATAAACCAAAGTCCTTTTAGTTTTTGTGTTTATTTCTGTCTCTCCTTAATAGAATGCAAGCTATCTGCAGTAAACAAAAGTAGTGGGTTCCTTTATCACCCAGATACCAAGACCTAAGTATTTCAAAGCATGTTTGGCACTCAAAGAAAAAACAGAAGACAAAACAAAACAAACAACAAAAAAACTTTATTCAGTGAACAAGCAAAACCAAACTGGAAGAAAACAAATAGGGACAAAAAAAAAAAAAAAAAAAAAAGCCCCGATTTGCCAAAGTAGAAACATGGTTTCCCATCACAGAAAAGTAATTAAGAAAAATATGACGATCTATTTGCATCCTGTGATTCAAGCACTCAAGGAATTTATGAGATTAGAACAACTTGCAAATATGCCCAGCTAAGCACTGCATCTGCACAATAGTGAAAAAGAAGCTTCACAGTTTACAGACACCATCAATATGAAAAAAATCTGTGAAAATGTTCAATGGGAAGATAACAGATACATTTTTTGCACTGATTCAAAGGAATTTAAATAAGAAAAACATTAGTCTGTCTTCACATTAAAGATAATTTCCATTTCACAGAGTAGTTATGAGATGTCGATGAACAATGGGAGGTTGGGAATGTCTGTCTGAAATTGGAACATATTATGACTAGCATACCCTAATTGTTCTCCTTCAATTGTTTCTGCTATATACTATGCAGTACTCACTGAATCAGAAGCTTTGTCACTGACTTAAAGTTCTGTATTCACTTGTCATACCCTTGTTAGAGCATGCTCTCAGCAACAGAATGATCCAATCACAGATGCCATCTTCACTTGGAGGAAGTACAAGCAAAGGAAAAAGATCTAATTATAAGAATACATATGTACATTCAGTATTTCTTATTTTGTCTCATCATTATTATATGACCCATAACCACCCCTAGATACAATGTGGTTGATCCAATGCATAATAGGAAACTCTATGAGTTTAATCTGTGTATTGCCAAATGGCTGTGGCTTACTGGATAAAGTTCCATCCATCTGTCTCCAGTGGGGCTACATGACTTCTCCCGACTCTTCCTCCTTTCTCCCAGCATTCAGTTTTGTGTTCCCTGCCTACCTCTATTCTTTTGCCCTATCACAGGCCAAGACAGTTTCTTTATTAACCAATGGTATCCACAGCATACAGAGGGGAATCCCACATCAAGTGGCTGGCGTGGATGGCAGAGAGCCAACTCCCTTACTTCCCTGAGAGACACTTAGAAATCTCATCTATGGCTCATGACTCACAGTGCATCTTCCGTCACAGTGACTGGACACCTACCTTTGTTTTTTTTCAAAACTCTGCACCCTTTGACCTTTCATGGATAGTAAACCCCTGTGGTATACCATCCCCACAGTCTACCACTCAAGTTCCACCGTTCCATTTCCAGGACACTGAGGCTAAGCCATTGGTTTAGTTTTTCTCTTTTCAGCTAAACTGTAGCATTAAATTCTAAAAATGAAATGACCGTCAGGGCGAATGGTTAGCAGAGAAAAAGTAGGGCATCTAACTTCTCTCTTGAATTAGTACTAGCCCTGAAATCTCATGTAATTGCTGGTTAGTTTATAGAAAATGACCTGAATAAAACCCAGGAATTATTTCCTCATTACTTCCCCTTCAACAATTCTCATCTGTGGATTATTGCCATTTTTCTCATCAGTAAACAAGTTCAAAAAGGTGGAGTGATTTTTTTTTTTTTATTTTGAAGGTTGTACAGCAGTCACGATGAAGGTCAGCAATTCAAGCTCAGGTCTGGTGGATTCAAGAACCTCTGCCTACCCCCCAGGGTCTTTCCTCTTCTCTCCGACTGAGTGCTGCACTATTAATAAAAGAACCGGCAGCATTTTCTGCTTCCTTTAAAGAAAAGCTTTTCAGGCTGACAGGCCTATCAGAACTTGTCACTTAGAATTTGATGCCGCACAGACTGCTTGGGGCTTGTCAGCCTTACGGTAAGACCCGAATGGATGCTTGCCACTGTGCATTTGATGTACTGGTTCCATGGAGGCAGCCGTCATATTAAATACTTAATGCCAGTCAAGTTTATTTACTGGATCAACCTTTTCCTTTTCAGATACTTCATTTCATCCTTTATGCCGAGGCCACCAGAGCTCGTTTGGAGTCACTTGGCACCCAGTCCACCTGGAGTTCATTACCAGTGCTGACATTTCCTGGTCTAGAGAGAGGTCTATTTATGAATAGAAATTGGTCCCTTGGAACTTCAAGTTGAGAGAAAAGAAGCAAAAATTTAAAAAATTGATAATATTTAAAGATGAAAGAGCTCTCTCACGTTTGGTTCCACATCAAAACATTATTCAGACAGGCCAAGCTTTTGGAAGATTAATTCTGAAATCGTCTGCTTTCTTTCTTTCCTCCCTTTTCAAAAGGAAAGAGAAATTAAAGGTATGTAGAAAATTAGCTCCTTCCTCACTATCTCTACCAATGGTTTGTGCTGTTACTCTTATGCACAGCAGCTACTATGATATTTCTATTTCGAGTGCCTGTGGGGATCTTTTCTTGGCCTGGAACTTACCAAAACGACAAAGTTTCTCTGTAGCTTTGGAGCCTGTCCTGGAACTAGCTCTTGTAGACCAGGTTGGTTTCGAATTCACAGATATCCACCTGCCTCTGCCTCTCCAGTGTTGGAATTAAAGGCTTACACCACCACTGCCTGACTTTGACAGTAGTTTTAAAATGTGGCTGATAGGTAATTGCTAGAGATGTTAGGTGTGGTTCATACACTGAGTTGGATCTCCATAATGTTTAACTGTCATTACAATTATGAGGCCCTTGGATGAAGGTACTATGGTTTAAAGTATGTGTACAAAACAATTTTAAAACAAAACTATCCCTATTAATACCAAAACACCTAATCTTAGTAATTTTATTCTTTCAAAGGCATAGTGATTCAGAAATAGTATTCCTGGAGATCTAGCTAAAATACTCTTTCTGAGACCGAAGAGTTGGTTCAGCAGTGAAGGCCACTTGCTGTTCTTGCACAGGACCTGGGGACAGTTTCAAATACCTACATGAGATTCACAACCATCTGTAACTCCACTTCCAGGGATTCCAGTGGCTTGGGCCACTCTGGATTCTAGAAATGCACATGGTATACTTAATACATTCAAGCAAAACACTCATACATATAAGATAAAATAAATCATTTTTTTAAAATAAAGTATTATTGTGCCCATTTAACAGATAAGGAAGATAATAATCACAAGGGATTGTTTAAAATTTTCAAGCTTGTATGTATATATAGAACTCTAGGGTATAAACTCAAGGATTGCGGATTCTCAATATTGACTCATTTTCCGTGCATCTGAGATATTACAGAAAGAAATGAAGGTTGATAATAGAAGCTAACAGGAAACCTCTGCTTTTTTCTAGATAGTTAAATATTCAAATTAAGGTCTGCAGGTGGGGAGAAGATTGAGAGAAGGATTATAAACAGGAATCCCTGGGGAAAGGGAGTTATCTTAGACTACAACTGATGGGAAAAGAAGCGACAGGGCCACTCCTCCTTCTTCTGAAGCATGGACAAGGCTTAGGACACGGGGGTGGGAGATCTCAGCTCATGGGAATGTACATAACCACAACATGAGTCAGGGAAAACCATCATCTCCAAAAGTGACTGAAACTGAATCACCTTTCCAAATGGGACAGGGAAATAATAGCAATAAAATCCAAAGGCACATGACGTGCTTCAAAGCAGATGACAGGGAAAGTTTGAGATGAGTTGAGTTGCCAAGCCCTGGCAGCTGGAGAGGTTTGACTCCAGTTCCCACAACTACAAGCATGCAAATGAAAGGAAGTCGAGAGATTTCCTAAGTGGTACTATGAAAGCAAATGGTGCTTGTCGTGGGGCGGGTACAAAGTAGACAATTCATTATCACTCTAGAAACGAAAAGAGCTTTCCCATCCTTGCCCCTTGAAATTCATGATATACATTTTTAAAAGGGACAACATTGTTAACTGCTTCTTCTACCATAATCAAGGAGAACAACGAAATGACTACACTAGTCAGGACCAGTTGGAGAGCAAGATATGGATCTACTTGGAAAATTACAGTCATTCCAGGTGGGTACCACTGTGAAAGGCAAAAATCCTCGCTCAAATATGTGGTATAGTGTAAACATAATGAGTTGAAAGAGAATGATCATTTTAATTCTAAAGGAATCACACACATACACACACACACACACACACACACATATTGGAAAATGTGACTATAAGTTTTTTGTTTTGCTGATATTTTGTTCTGTAAAACAAAAGTGTTCTTACAGTTTTCTAAGAGATTATAAAAGAAGACAATGCCAGCTTCTTCAAGCATGAGAAAAATAATATCTTCAAATCTGGGTAGACGTGTTGCATTATTTTGGTTTGTTTGCTTGCTTCAATTTATTTTGTAAGTCTGTATGTAAACCGCCTACTTGATTAACTACTGTGACTCTGCTGCAGCTGGAATAGGAGCTGTGAAGCCACATAACATGCCCAACTCAGAAAAGAAACAATGAAAAAGTAAATAAATTCTGCTTAGAACCCAAAAGGAGGCATTATTAGGCACAAGACAGACAGAGAGAGAGAATGGCCTGCTGTATGTGTGCTTATTTGTATGGGCAAAGTCTCTATGTGGCCAGACAGAGATCCCCAGCTATTGTATCCAAATCATCAGTGGACTGGCTTTTCCACAAGAATGCAAATTATGTTATTTGCTGACATTGTGTGTCAATTAAAGATAAAATGTGAATTCTCCCACAATACGCTCCTACTGGCATAGCATCTGGATTCTCTAAAATCTGTGGCCCAGCTTTCCAAAGATGTTGGTTGTTCTACATAAACCTTGTGAAGGTGAGGTCTCAACATAGCTGTTGAATCCAGTTCAATATGTAGAACATATGCAAATTTGTATCTTATCTCTATGATCTATTGCACAAACATGTTACTAATATTTTGCAATAAATGAATAAATATTGCACAAATCATACATCAATCATTAGAAATATATTTAAGTATGTATTTGGTAGCAAAACACCATTATTATCTCCAAATTTTTTCCAGAGAGAAAAAATGATGTATCAACTTCTGTTATAGTTTGGCTATAGCTAATTCTGTCTATTTATGCCTTATCTTGTCTAACCAGCTGCATGCCTCTGATAAAGAAAATAATGTGTGTTTGAATCATGTTTACCCTTTATAGGCTCATGCAAACGAATAAATACCATTATACCTAAATGTCCCAAAATATGAAGAGGCTTTCTGTGGTGATATTCTGTTTGTGCTTTAACAAATAAAGCTTGTCTGAAGATCAGAGTGTGGAGTTAGCCACGCTAGTTGGCCATCGAGGCCAGGCCATAGTGGCACACACCTTTAATCCTAAAACTTGGGAGACAGAGGCAGGTGGATTTCTGTGAGTTCAAGGCCACCCTGGGCTACACAAGATTGAATGAATCTAAAAGAGAAACAGAACCAATTGGTAGGGGCACATGCCTTTAATCCCAGCACTAAAGAGGTGGAGATGGGAAGTGATATGGCTGGGTGGAGGGAGGAATATACGGCAGGAGGGGACAGGAACCTAGCCTTCAGTCGGTTTGAGGATTTCATTGAGGTAAGAACTAATGGCCGGCTGCTCTGCTACTCTGATGTTTCAGTTTTCACCAACTAATATCTGATTCTCGGTTTTTATTTTTAAGACCAATTAAAATTTACACTACAGCTTACAAAACTCTACTTTAATGAGATAATTCCATCAGCTGGTAACTTCACTTTCTAATTTGAGTTGAGTGAAGAAAATAATTGCCAGACAAATATGTTCTTGATCATTTAAAATGCAATGGGTGAAAGGTAGCCAGATAGACTTTATTCATCTAAATTTAACAACCACTGTGTAGACAATGTCTAGTCTCTGAAGATAGAAATCCAGAATGTCTCTTTCAATACTTAAGATCACTAACAGGGCATATTGACCTCTAATTCGATATCCACAGAATCACAGAATGAGATCAAATCTTCAAGGAAGCCTGCTTTGCATTTAATCAAAAACAAAAAAAAAATAAATAAATTCAGTTACTCTAAATCCTAAGTGCTTAAATTCATAGCAAATACGACTTTAAAAGTCATCTATAAGGTTTCAGTGACAGAAATCAACAAAGAACAGCTTCCCAGCACCTATATATTTTTCACGTGAATCATAAGACGTAAGTAACCAACTACTACTTCATACCAAAGGACCTAAGTCTCAGTTCTTCCATGGACTAGGGGAGTAAACTTATGTGACTGAATAGTTACTCGCTGTTTATAAAATTATGCTAATCATTCTCTACCTATCTGATAGGATTATTAAGGGTGGGTAAATTAATGAGTACATCCTCACTATACAGTACACATTGGATAAATTTTACTGAATTAAAATATGACTTTCTCATAATTTTATTCTTTTTAACTTTCAGTGGCACCCACAGCAACATCTCTTTGCAGGGCTGGAGGCCTACTGATTCTAAGGAAGACCAACAGTTCACCTGTTTCTGGAGGCAAATCACTGACAGATATTTCACAGAAAAATGCAGGAACCTGACTATAGTGAAATTTCCCAACACAGCAAAGATGGAAAGGTGCTGGATATTCATCCAGATAATATAAAAGTGACGTTCATTATGGCTTTAATTAAATTCTGCTGGGATGCTTTAATCTCCCCAGTTATCTGTCTTTGAAGTCTGCTATAAGGTCAGAAACTTAATCTAGCCATAAAAACTAAATAGATTGTGATGTCTCCCTATCGAAAAGTGCTAATGCTCTTTGCTTATCACTGAGGACTAATCTTTTCTCTGTATACACCTCTCACAACTTTAGCCAGCAACCTTGCTTGTACTTTCCTCAGACTGATCTTAATCAGTTTTTTCCTGCCAGACTTCCCCTAAAAGTTGACTTTTGTACTCATTCATATCTATAAATTTTAAAGCAATATGGAGAATATTTGCATCATTTCATTCTTTTGGAAACTTAAATAAATTATGTTTGCTATCCTTATAGGCCCTTGTCTACATAACATATTCAATATTAAAACACATATAATCTATAAAATTTCTGGGAGCTATATAATTATACCATAAAATATTCTATAAACTTAAAATGCCGTGTGTGTGTGTGTGTGTGTATGTGAGGTGTGCTTCCCCTCTGTATGCTCTGATTACTATTAATTAATAAAGAAAGTGCTTTGGACCTATAGCAAGGCAGAATTTAGGTAGGTGGGGAAAACTAAACTGAATTCTGGGAGGAAGAAGGTGGAGTCAGAGAGAAGCCATGTAGCCCTGTAGGACTGGACAAAACTTTAGCTGGTAAGCCAGAGCCATGTGGCAATACAAAGATTAATAGAAATGGGTTAAATTAATATGTAAGAGTTAGCCAATAAGAAGTTAGAGCTGATGGGCCAAACAATGTTTTAATTAATACAGTTTCTTTGTGATTATTTTGGAGCCAAGCAGCCAGGAACTAACTAGCAGCCTTACTCCAACATACGTGTGTGTGTGTTTAAGCACAAAACATCTTTTCTATGCCTTAGAGAAAGTTACTAAAAGTACCATTTGCCAATGTCTTCCTTCTTGCAAATGTAAAGAGCTAAAAATCACCATCGTCCACATTTTAACTCATGTTCATAAAACATCCATTTTACATTTTTCTAAAGGAGAGAGTGGAGGTGTGATGGAGGATGCCCCCAGAGGCTATTAGCTGACATACTTGAATGCTTATTCACCAGGGAGTAGAAATGCTTGAGAAGGATTAAGGTGTAGTTTGTTGGAAGAAGTGTGTCACTGGGAATGATGGGGCCTTGAGATTTCAAAATCCCACACCAAGCCAAATCTCTCTCTCTCTCTCTCTCTCTCTCTCTCTCTCTCTCTCTCTCTCTCCTTTCCTTTCCTCTCTCTCTCTCTCTCTCTCTCTCTCTCCTTTCCTTTCCTCTCTTTCTCTTTCTCTTTCTCTTTCTCTTTCTCTTTCTCTTTCTCCCCTGCCTGAGGATCAGGTTGGAATACTCTAAGCTATTGTTCCAGCACCATGTCCCACCATGACTATCTTGGACTAGACTTCTAAAACTGTAAGTGAGGCTCTGATTAAATGATTTCTTGTTGAGTTCAAGGACATACTGTTCTATAAAGTGAGTGGGTTCCAGGACAGGCACCAAAGCTATACAGAAACTCTTGTCTCAAACAACAACAACAAAGATATATTGTGTAAGAGTTGCCTTGGACATTGTGTACTTCACAGCAAGAGAGCAATAACCATGATGCAGTGTGTCAGGTAGGTGTTCCTTGACCTTCTAAGTATCCGAATGCTGTCTCTTCTAAGACTTAGCAGTAAACTACCATTACTAATGTGCTTTTCTTCTTCTTTGAGCTTTACAACAATGATGTTAGATGCAGAATTCATTGAATAATCTGTGCTGAAAAGAGCTTTCATAATGCTACGTTACTAAAAAGTTATTGCTAGATAACTTCATTAGAATTTGTTCTAGAACAGAAGACACCTACATTCAACCCAATGTTGCAATAAATAATGTGCAAATAAAAGGGTCAATAACATGGCTCAGTTAGTAAAGGTCTTAAGCCTGATATCGAAGTTCTTGTGTTCAAGTACAAAGATTCAACTAGTGGGAGAAAATAGCCAAGTCTTACAAGTTGGCCTCTGATATAACACATTCACTGCAATATGCATGAAAACACATACATACACAAGTACACACAGACATACACACACATACACACATATTTTCTTTTAATTTGTTCATATTAATCATTTCATTAACCTCTTTGTATTTAAGATGATTCTATACACTGTGAATAATGAGACTAATGAGAAAATTGAATGAGATGAAGTTTGATATTTTTCCTATGCATTAATATTTTGACAAAAATAAGAAAAAGGAATTCAAGCGTGTGTTATTTAGTCAACAAGGTTCCCTTTAAACTTTTTTCTTTTATTTTTTATTTACAAGTTTTCATACACTATTTTATCATGTCACACCCTACACCTCCTATCTTAACTGTTTTATCTTCCTAACCACAACTTCACTCTATCTATCTATCTATCTATCTATCTATCTATCAATCTATTATCTATTTATCTATCTATCTATCTATCTATCTATATATCTATCTATCATCTCCTGCTCTTTTATATCAACATTTGGGAAACAACATAAAAGGAAACACTGAAAATGAAAAGAAAGGTATCATAACACTCAACTAAGGTTTATAAGACAGATGCTATGTGCTTAAACACATACACACACACCTATATAAAATGGGCAGGGATCCAGGTAGGTCTTTATTTTCCTTTCTTTCCTCAAACACAAATTCTCCAGTCTCATCTCCAGTCCTGTAGCAGACTGCTTCCAGAAGTCCATCTTCCCACCCTACCTCCTATGGCCAACTCCCAGGAGGACCTGGGGAAATGAATCAGACTGTCCTTCCTGTTCTCCATTACAATGTCTCCATTCTCACCCTCAGCCCAGTACCAACCTGTTCACACCCGCCCCTCCCCACAACTCAACTTAATTCACTAAAAACTCCAACTCTTGGCTCAGTCCTAAGATCCCTCTAGCCCTGTCATTCCTGTCTTTCCAAATAACTCATTCCAAGCCCACCTCTATACCTCTCTGTCACCCACTGACCTGTCCACACACTCCCTACAAGACAACCCATAGCCACCATACACTCCTAAGATTTAGGGGCCAACAGAAATGAAGGAACAGAACCATACAACAAAGACAAAGCTAGAAATTAACTCCTACAATAGCAATCATCCTAGCCCCAGATGCCTAGACACTAGCACAGAAACACAGTAACAGACAAGACAATATTCCTCTACCAGATCATACTACAGCAGCCTCTGAGAAATACAGTATAGCTGACTCACTGAGCAAGGACTTAAAAACAGATACTATGAATATATTTAAGGACTTAAAAGAAGATGTGAATATATCCCAATTACAAGTTTTGGTAGGTTTTCTTGACTTGATCCATGGTAACAGCAGAGCTATTATACTATAATATAGTCATGAAAGATATATTCTACTGAGAAAACTGGTTAAAGGGCATATGGGAATTATCTGCTTGTCTCCATGGTGATCCATCTGCATATCTCCATAGTAACTGCATTTGTTTTCCACCAACTGTCGTTGTACAAAGGCTACAATTTCTCCACACCTTTGACAAGATTGTTTAATTGTTGCAGTCGTTGTTATAATACCCACTCTTACAGTGACATTGTGATTTTTGAGAGGTGTTTTTCTCATGATCCATGACACTGAACATTTTATATTATATGTTGGCTTTGTTTTCACTTTAAGAAATACAAATTCAAGTTGTTTTATTTCTTACTGAGTTTAAGTGAAGGATTATCAAGGGTGTGGTTTCCAAATTCTCCCATTCTGTTGGTTGCTTCTTCATTCTGCTGAATGTCAAATGTTGGCTTTGTTATTGAGAAGCTTCGCAGTTTGATATATTCTGACTCATGCATTTTTGTTTGTTTTTCTCTGCTTTGGTTTTATAGGTAGTGCATCATTCTAGGATAGATGTCATAAAAGAGAAAATCTACCAGTGTGCATATTATCTCAATTACACCACATGAATAAGTTCTAGAGCTGTTTTGAGCAACAGCCCCTTTAAGTGGCAATATTAAATGGTGTACAGAGAGGATACGAGGCTAAATCTCACACATGTATCTTTACCGAAGAAAGCAGAGCCTTCGGAAGCCTATGATCATGTGTTATTCTCTCTTTTCTCAGTCGTCAAGTTTTATGATAGAGCACATGCCTTTTGCAATTGAAGTCTTTTTTAATTAAAAAAATTGAAATTTAACATTTTGTGGTAAGTAACTTTCTATAAAATTAACATAAAAATGACTTCAAATACTCCTTTTTGATACACTGTCTTTAACAAAACTGGAAGTTATTGAAGTTTACAGGCTGAACCTTATTACAATCTGCACTTTTCAGTTACAGAGAAATATATTTGGATCAAATCATTTTGATTTTTATAATTAGTGACTTGGGCATCTTGTACCTCATGCAATTTTGATTACCTGTGGAGTGCCATTGCCCAGAATATCTTCCCACTTAGCGTGTCTTGCTAATAGTAGAAATGTCAGAGCTTTCCAATTATAACAAGCCCCGTTAAGGACTATAACGTTAGGAAAGAACAGAAGGTCAAACCCACGATTGCTTAAGCTGTCACACAGCTGCACACGCCCCACGCCCCGACACACACACGAGTGCACACATGGATGATGATACTTTTTCAGCCCTGGAACTTTTGCGTGCTCATTTTTCAGAAAATGCCCATTAAACAAAAGAACTTGGAGAACCAGATGCCTTTCCTTTGGTTCCTAGCCATTCAGAAACTAGGAAATAGTTTCTATTCCCCTAATAGTGAGCCAGAACATTACAAATTTCGAAGCACATGATCAGAGTTTCTACAACTTATAATGAAAAAAGCTGTTCCCTTGGTGAGAGCTTCAACACTGAATGCTGGCACTGCCCCACTAAAGGCTTCATTCTTCACAGGCTCCAGGCCAAGAGAAAGTTGGTCCTAGATATTAGTGCCAGTTTGACTACATAGTTAAGATCTACCTGTGAAAGATAAATTCCGAAGCCAGAAGGTGAACTTTGCTCACTATACATCTTTCTATATTTAATTTTTTATATTTTTGATGGTTTTCCATGTCATTACTTCTTTCTATCATTATGTATTTTGAGAGGATGACTGTTCAATTGTTTTCTTTTCACATTTCTTAATGTGAAACTTTATGGCACATACAGATAATCTTATTCTCCTCTAACTATGTAAATCTATAGGGGTCTCCAGATTTTAGTATAAGCATTTAAATTTTTAAATTTTATCAACAGCATCCTAAACTATATTCCCCTGTACTTGCTATATGTTTACCATGGAATGCAAACACCAAGGAAAACAAGAGAATGAAAAACGTAAAAATCCAGAAAATAATCACAAATTTGACTAAATGGCAAAAATAAGTCTTGACTTTTCTATTTGTTTTTATTAAGAATGAATTAAATTTTCCAGGAAATGTCACAGTGTGGATGAACAGGTACAAGCATGACCCAAGTGTACGCGGCCTACAAAAGACTCACTCCACTTTTAAGGTCCCTTATAAACTGAAAGTAACGTGGGGGAAAAAGCCTCGTGCAAGTGGAAATGAGAAGAAACTCAAGAGCAATACCCATTTCAAACCAAATAGACAAAAGAGCCCAAAACTTCTAAGAAAAAGCAGGTGACTTTATGATTATCTAGTGTCAGCTAACTCAACAAAGTATTTTATAATACCACCTTCAAGACACAAAGTGTTAATAAGAGAATTGTTTAATTTTTCGGTATTTGAGCTTTTTAAGTATCATAACCCTATTGATGGTGAGTTGGTTATTTGCAGCATCCATATAGTCTAACCTTTTTAAACAACAAGAGTTATGTTATAGGAGTTATTCTTAAGAACAAATTTTCACACATCCAGCAGTGACTGTACCATGTCATTTTTCATTTGTATAATTAGATTCATTTAGCACAGATGCTTGTCTCTCAGGTGAGAGTTCCACTTTTCATTCACTATGCTTATCTTCTCCTACATCTTTGAACATGGCCATAGTTAGCATATTAGCTCTCTATGGCTTTGAAATCAAA
Organism: Microtus oregoni; assembly: GCF_018167655.1. NCBI lineage: Eukaryota > Metazoa > Chordata > Mammalia > Rodentia > Cricetidae > Microtus > Microtus oregoni. The sequence continues at coordinate 5,890,037 of NW_024543059.1, forward strand.
GTAGCACAAACTGAGTACCTTCAGAAAGACTCAGCATCCCACTCTTCTAGAGTCTAGATGTTGTACATAAGCAGCAATGTTTTCTTACAGTGTCTGTGAGGGGAATTCTGCCCATGCCTCACTGAACTTCTGGTGGATTCCAGGCCATCTTTGAAATTCCCTATTTCCTGGATGCCTTATCTGATCTCATGTTTATGCATGCCATGCTGCATTCAGAATTTCTTTCTGAAAAATGACACAATGAATATGTAATTTTTAATTTATTAAATTAGATTCATTTTACATCTATCATCTTTAGAAGAGTTGTTTTGTTTGTGCCCAAATCTTGTAAATGCTGTAACTATGGATGAGAAGCAAAGATTGTTTGTTTGTGTGTTTGTTTGTTTTTAACTAAAAAATGCATTTCAATTATTCTTCATTGCCAAAAAAAAAGAAATACCAAAAGTTGGTGACTTAGAAGAGAAAAGATCTGTATTTGTTGCAGGAGGTAAATCCCTGTGGTGTTTTGAATAGGTCTGGCCCGCATACTCGTATTTAAATGCTTAGCCCGTGGGAAGTGGCACTATTAGGAAGTGTGGCGTTGTTGGAGTAGGTGTGGCCTTATTTTAGGAAATGTGTCACTGTGGAAGCAGGCTTCGAGGTCTCATGTATGCACAGGCAACCCCCAGTGTAACAGTTCACTTCCTGTTGTCCGTGGATCAAGATGTAGGATACTCAGTGCCTTCTCTAGCGCCATGTATTGCTGCATGCTGCCATGCTTTTTCCCATGGCACTAATAACTAAACCTTTGAAACTGTAGGACAGCCCCAATTGAATATTTTCATTTGTAAGGGCTGCTGTGGACACGTTATCTCTTCACAGCACTAGAAACCTTAAGTAAGACAATCCCCAAACACCAGAAAAGACGTGGAGTAAAACTGACACATGTTGGGATAGTAGGCATAGTGGAGCTAATAGTTGCTTAGACAGCACTCAAAGCTAAAATCCATTTTCTGTCATTATGGTATTTTTACTACAATCTCTTGTGTCCTTTATTTTTAAAATGTGGGGGGGGGGAATGTTTAGGTGTATTTGGCTTCTGTACAGTAGACCCTTGACACTCGTCTAAGGTTTGTATATACATCTACTCAGAAACCATTGTGAATGCCCTCCTTCATAAATAGATAATTTCCCCGGCCCCTTTTCACTGCCTAAAATTACATTCCTGTCTGAAATAATGAGTTTCCTGGCACAGCTTCAAAATTTAATCACAGTTTTCAACATTTACTGAAGTTTTATCTCTCCCTTGTCAGAAATATTTCATAAATAAAACATTTTTATAACCTTGGATGAATTTGTAAGTATACAAGAAAAGGAGAGAACAGCCCCACTGCACTGAAAAATGATAGACTAATATCATTCACGATCTCTGCAACTCACAGCTAGGTTCTTAGCTTTATGCTTCAGCAAGGGAATGTTCTGTCATTGGAGCGCTTATCAAGTATTGTGGCTGCCTAGTTTTTACCTGAATTATCTGTTACCAAATTATTGCACCTACATTGTCTGGCACATTTGGCTTACAATACTATTTGTTGAACTGCTTAATAAAAAGTTAAAATAGCATTGTTAAAGTTTGACTAAATTAATACATTAAAATGAACTAAGTGAAACTTACACTTTATCATATTGATAGTGTGGATTATGCCATGTCACTATCATAGATATCTATGTATATATGAGTAGTTTGATAAGCTACAAAATATTTTGACTGGGTGTTTTTTATGAAGCATGATATAAACATAACTTAAAATGTTTCACCCTTCTGACAATCTATAATATTTTCTTCAAATTATTGCTGTCTATTCTCTTCAAATAACCTACACAAAGATTATTTGCAGAGAACTCTTTGAAACATAAAGTTCCAAGGTCTGAACTGAGTAGTTTATGAAGAATTCAACACTGACTAAAGGCTGTTCTCCCATTTAATGCACAACAAAACCACTCTTTCTTATTTTGCTTCTGCTTGATATATTTATAAACTACATTGTAATCATATTCACCACTAGTAATATCTTCTATGGCCCGCCCACTTCCAGTGACCCCCTTATTACTATGAATTAGGCCCCTCTTCCACCTTCACATCTTTTTTGTGTAGATTTCTTGCAAGAAACCACAGCCTGCAATGTGTTCATAGTTGAAATAGCCATGTAATGGCCAGAAGATAGTTCTCTAACCACCTCACCCCTATCTTCATTTCAAACCAGGTTCAAGTCTACTTTAACAAATGTCACAGTAGGATAAGCCAGATGTTTGGGAATTGATTGAGTTTATGAACTGATTTCCATCCTTTGACTTTCACTGTCTTTACCAATGGAATTTGTTTCTTGGGCATCTAGTTCTATCTAGTTTATTTTAGTTCAGTAAGAAAATTTATTTCTCTTTATTGTTGAGTTTGTATAATTTACATTTGAGTTTACTATTGGGAGAATCATACTAATTCCTGTAGTTTCCATTGTTGTTTTTCTATTTGCTTAAGGGGCTGATCTTTTCTTTCTCCTCTAATACAATAGGGGAATGCTGATTTGCTGTAGTAGGCATGGCAGACTCTTTCCTGACTCCTCAGTATTCATTTCTCTTCTGAAATTCATTCTTTCATGTAGCCTCAAAGTTCAGGTGATTGCCTATCTTCTGCAGCCCTGGCTTAAGGTAAGGTTCTGCCTTATTTTATGCTTGCTTTGCCATGTCTGAAATCTCCATCGAATAGTTTTGCCAGATATATAATCTTGTTTGACAATTATTTACTTTTAGGGCTTGATTTGTGTTGATAAGTTTTTCCTGGTTTTTATTGGATCAGTGATGAGTGATATCATAGTATTCTGCTATTTGCCGTTGTTAGGTAAGTGGTGTTTTCTAGTTATAACTTTCAATGTTCTTTGTTTCCCTTGTGTGTTTGACACCATCGCCGTGATATGCCATAGATTCATTTCTAGCCATGCATGTTTGGAGTTCTATGATCCTTGTGTTTCCAACACAGTTTCTTCCTCGAATTTTTATGTGATAATTAAATACCTTATCCCTGGCTTTAGCTATAAAACTCCTTCCTCCACCTTGTAGATCCTTAGGTTTTCTCTTTTGTTATATCCAAGAGTTCATGGATAATGTCCTCATGATCATGTATTTGTTTTTCTTTACTGTGGTGTGAATGTGTTTACTTAACCTTGTACTCAATCCCTGACCCTCTTTCTTCTACTTGGTCAAAACTATTGGTGATGTTTTTTTTATTGTCTTTATTATTTTATTACTAGTTTTCATTCAAAAATTTCTATTTGTTCTTATTATCCTTGCTAATTTTTCCTTCTCTATTGCTGACCTTGAATTTTCCCTGCTGACTGTCTCAGCTGTCTTAATGATTTTCTGGCATGCTGCTGATTTTCTTCTCCTACTCTTTGTTGGGTTTGTCTCCCTGGATCTCTCTTTTTTTGGCATAAAGTAGTAAACATGAAACCTTCCTGTCATTGTCTTAGTGATTGCCAAAGCTGGGCATCTTGGTCTGTTCAGAAGGACTGTGCTTGTTTCTTGTGTCTCTACTTTCTCCTGAGTGTCTCACAGGCAGCTTCAAGTAATTTGGCTTTAGGAAAAAGACATGCTATCTAACCGTCTTTTCTCCAGCTGCATTGAGGTATTCTTTCTCAAATCATATTTCTACACCTACATGAGTGAAATTCTGTTGAAATTATTGGCTTGGTGGGTGGTTTAAATTTTAATCAAAATTGTGAAGCTACAGATTGAGTTTTAGTTTTTCTAAGATAGTGTTGATATAATTGCTGAACACTGAAACCAAACCAAAGCACATGTGCAGAAAGGAAAAGATTTTTAAAGATCACACACAGATATAAGACCCCAGCACTGACATTTCAAACAAGGCTTGTCTCCGTGTCCAAAACCCATCTTTGCCTCTGAAGTTTAAAAGCAAACCTCAAAATGACCACATTGTGAACAATAATGCCTTTTGGGTTTTTTGTTTTGTTTTGTTTTATTGATTTTTATCGAGCTCTACATTTTTCTCTGCTCCCCTCTTTTCCTCTTCCCTTCCCCCTTCAGCCCTCCCCTAAAGTCCCCATGTTCCCAATTTACTCAGGAGATCTTGTCTTTTTCTACTTCTCATGTAGATTAGATTAATTTAAGTCTCTCTTAGTGTGTAATAAAAATAAACATTAGCACAACATGTCACTATCATCTTCCAAAAATGTAACTCCTATTTATGTTAAGAAAAATTAACGTGGCAGAATTATCTTAAAAATAAAAATGGAAGACAGTGCTCTAGAGTAGCACCATATCAAAAGTACTGTTATTGTACTTTAGAAAAGGTAATATATGTCCAATGAAAATGAAAAAGAAAGCAATTTATTGATAAAAGTAACACAAAACTTATTGATAAAGTAATCTAAAATAATATTCTGCAACCAGGTATGATATTATGCAATGTTAAGTCTTATGTTTTCTAATTTCTATATCGTTGGTTTGTCTATTTTGTCCAATTTTATTTAATTTTGAATGAGGGTTTTTACTTGAACCACTCTCTCACTTCTGCTTCTTTGATATGTACTTTTTCTTTCTCATTCCCCATTTATTATTTTTGTCATAACCCATTAACTATTTTCCTTAAAAAGCAAAGAAAAATCAATTATAGCACATGAGAACCGTGGCATGGATTCAGAGGTCAGAGAAGAGCACACAGAAAGTCAGTTCTATTCTTCCTCCATGTGAACTCCTGGAATGGAACTTAGTCTTGGCTTTAAGGGCTTGACTCACTGAGCAGTCCCGTCAGCCTCTAAACCATTCTCCCTTATCTGTTTAATCCCGTTGCCCTTCCTAATCCTTAATACAAAATATTCTCTTATATTTTTCTGGGTCTATAGTTTATTTTATTGTGCATATTTAAAACAGTTAATCCCATCACCTATAACTTGAAATAACATTCGACATAATCTGCCTCTGACTTGCAGATGCTATGTGGTCAGACCATTTCCACTACTGAATAGCCAGAATGGACCATGGTCCTTCACATTATATGCTAAATAAATCTTTTCTCCTATAAGTTGCTTCTAATCAGGTATTTGATCTCAATGAAAAAAATAACTACTATGTAATGATTAAGTGCTATATTGTAAACATCACAGAATCAAGGAGCAAAAAGAGGATATTAATGAAAAACTGGTAAAACGTATGTGATGGACAATTTAATTGCAATTAACACGCTAATGTTAAATTCTTGGTTATTACGCAGATCCCATGATAATGCGAGGTGTTAAATGTAAGTAGGAATGAATAGAAGATGTGCATAAGCTTGATTACATATTTGCAAATTTCTTGTATATCTAACATTGTTCAACAGCAAGAAGAGTTTGGCTGAAGTAGAAGATTCGTGTAATCACAATACACAACTAAAACTGAAGTTTAAAAATAAAATGTAAGTGAAGATCAAATCTTAGAAAATGGTTGGCATGGAAAAGAAAGGTCATAATAGCAGCAAAATGTTTAATCTTGATTTTTAAGATTTAATTAAAATATAATTGAAAAAAAAGAAAAAATATAATTGAATATTTTTTTTCTCTCCTCCTCTTTCCTACACCCACTACTCCAAATTTATGCCCTTTTCTTTAACCATTGCTGTGAAATATGCATACACACAAATCAACACATAAACACAACCTAATGAGTCTATTCGGTGTTTTCTGGTGGTACTTGTTCCTAGAGCTGACAATTCTGTATTGGATAAGCAATCCAGGTATTCGACTCTAGGGAAGCCTATTTCTCCTTCTCTCAGCAACTGTTAATTGCCTGCAGCTTCTTCATCTACAGGTGAGGCCCTGTGAGATTCCCTCCCCCCATCTACATCAAAACACCTTTTGGAATCAGCATGCCAGTGTCTGCATGCTGATAAAAGAGGCAAGCCTTCAAGAGCACAGTTGCTCAGACATTACAAAATCCAAGGAAAGATTTCAAGGGCTCAATTAGAAAGCCCTTGTCTTTGTTGACAAGGCACTAGCAGACAATATCAAAACCTAAATAAATGTCCACTTACCCCACCAAACATATGTAATTAAAGCTTTCTTTCCCCCAAGGTCAGAGATATACTGTGGCTGACCTTAGTTATAAGAATATATACTGGACTGAGATCATTAAGGAAGTTTAATTTTCTTTATTGATTTTGAAGAAGTACTTAAATTCACCTTTAAATATCCTTCTCCCCTCCCAGTATAAAATTTTAAAGGTCTTTAGGGCTTTCAATCGCATTACACAAAATAAATCTCCTTTAGTGTTTTTCTACTTAGCATTTAAGGTGTAATAACATTATGGTCACTGACAATTTCCCCGAAGTCTAACCTATTATCACACATGGCTCTTTATTTTTTTTCCAAGAGTGAGTTTGGAAGAGTAACTGACTGCCGTCCAAGAACAGTCAGGTCCTGCAGTGTGAATCTAAAATGCCAGGCTTGTTCTCACAGCCTGACTTCTGGAGGTTCTTAGGTACTCGATCAATATCTGAGTAATTAAAATTGCTCATGATCAAAGTTCTGACCTGTGCCTTGGTCTTGCTTATCAGTAAAAACATGTCTTGATCTCCTTGTCCACAGCCATCCAGAGGTTTGTATAGCAATATCACTGAGCTCCTGCCTTCCTCCTGCCCTTGACTTTGGGGCATGCTGGGTCTTCTGTGTCAGCCAAAGTCAGGCTGCAAATGCTCTTGGCTGCCTCAGCTCACTTCCAACCAGCACTACCTTCTCTCTGCTTCTTTTCAGTTTCTCAAGTCGTTTTGCAAACTGTCGTCTTAAATCTGCCAATATTACACTTCTTCAGCCCTCTCTAGTTGGTTCCTCCTCCTTGAATCTGTAAAAACAGATAATTAAATCCAACAATCTAATGCTGCCTTTCAAGTGTTTGTAGGGAAAATGTGTCTTTTGGTTTTTTTCCCAGAGTCCCTCATAGTCCTCATTATTTAGTGAGTCCCAGCATGCTTGGAAAGTCCCACTTTCCTATCCATAAAACAATAATAAATATGTCCTTCAGTGACAGAATCTGAGTCTTGGTGAGGGTTTGCATACTTAATAATAGACTCAAGACTAAAATCATCATATCCCCCAGTCTCAGTTTTAAAGGGTAATAAAAAGTCTTGAATGTTTTCTAGGTTGCTCTTCTAAGTCTACCATTCCCCACATAGTTGCACTATATAGCTATCATTTTAGTAGTATTTATCAATCACAGCATAAACTTCTCAGCATGCAATACTGTTAAGCATTATAGTAGCAACTAATAATTTACTTATTAGATCCACACATTTCTGCCAAGGTAAGATAATACAAAGTCAGCCAACGTTGTTTACTGAATTACATAGAATAGTAAAATAAAGAGAATACAGAAGTTTGCAAATTTTCTGAGCTGGCAACTTTTACCCTCTTGTTTGGTTTGCTTTCTCATTTCAGCGTAACTGATCAGACATTTAATTCACCTCAACTTCTCACTCAGCATGAACTTGCATACTGAAGCATAATAAATAATGTATAATAGCATAATCTTATCAAAGTAGAGTAAAGATCAAAGCCTTAAGAAAGAGCTGTCCAGAATTTTGCATAATCATATTAATCAAAGATGAAAACATAAGATTACTGTGTTGAGAAAAAAGAGCAGAACTATACTCATATGTTATATTCTGTTTTATCAATTATGTATTTTTGTCTTTTAACCCAACAGACTTATGCATGAAAGAAAATTGCAGCATGCTACATTTAAATAAAGATGAGAAATAACATAAATCAATTTACCAGTTAGGAAGATAAGTTATGGAGAAGTTGAATATTCTTTACTAAATGAATATTAAGCAAGTTATCCAAGAGTGAACATGAATCAGACCAGCTCCAAACTCATGGATTGAGCATCCACCAGGCCATGGTTGAACTTATTTACAGTTTCTCAGTTTTACAGCTTTCAATAGACTTTCTTTGTTCTAGTCTTGGTGTTTTAACTGTGTTATTTCATGGGGATTTTCTTTGTTGTTCATGTCTATTTGGTGTTCTTATGCTACTTATACAGTGGGTTTGTCTTTTGTTAGCTCAGGGAAGCTTTTGTCTATGGTCTTCTTGAAGATCTGGTCCATACCCTTGAGAATCTTCTCGCTCTTTTATGCCTACAACTCAATGGTTTGGTCTTTTCATGGCATCCCATATTTCCAGTATGTTCTTTTTCTGCATTTGTGGGATTTCTTTTTAGCTTTTCATATTACTTGCTTATTTGGTCTAAATCTGCTTCTTATTCAAGTCTCGACAGTCTGCCTTCTGCTTGGTTCATTCTACTTCCAAGGCTTTTCTTTCAGTTTTCTACTTTAGCTATAAAGATTTCCAATTGCATTTTCATTCAAGCTTGAATCCTCTTCATCTGTCTCCCTACTGAATCTTATCTCAAGTGCTGGATTGTCTTCATCATTTCTATCAGTCTTTTGTTTGTGTTTTCCTGAGCATCTCTCAGGTCTTTATTCTCCTAAAGTTTGTCCTCCTTAATTCCATTAAGCTGTTTCTTTGTGGTGTCTTTAAACTCCTTGAATTCTTTGATGAGGTGTATAAGTGTTTTTACTTCTGTGTCCTGGTGTTTATCTAAGTAACTCTCATTAGCAAGCATTTCAATAAGGCTAGTAGACCTTGGAAAGAAAAAATGAACTCTATCTTTCATATTTTTATGTTTTTTAAAAGGAGATCTGGACATAAGAGCTTTTAATTTTTTGAAATTTAGTGGTATTCTTGCCAGGGCCTTCAAATCCTTATAAACTAGGTTTTGATTTTCAAATCTTGCAGGCAAATGTATGGATCTAGAAAACATCATATTGAGTGAGGTTAACTCAGACCGAGAAAGACAAATATAATATGTACTCACTCATAAGTGGTTTTTAGACATAAAGCTAAGAAAAATCAGCCTACAATTCACAACCCCAGAGAACCTAGACACCAAAGAGGACCCTAAGAGAGACATACATAGATCTAATCTAAATGGGAAGTAGAAAAAGACAAAATCTCCTGAGTAAATTGGAAGCATGAGGAACATGGGAGAGTGTAGAAGCAGAGGGGGGAGAGGAAGGGAGGGGAGTGAAGAAAAATATATAGCTCAATAAAAACAATGAAGAAAAAAAAAACCCTAGGTTTTACAATCCATCCACAAAAAGTCAAAAACAACAAGGAGCTTAAATGATAATACCCAAAAAATCAGCAAGCATTTAATATACTTTAGTCGTGAATATAAAAATTCAAGTAGTTTCACAGATGATGTCTGATTTAATACTCACCTTAACGTAGTGAAATAAGTTGCTTTATTGCAACATATCATGAGAAAAGAAACAAACTGCACACCTAGCCTGGTTGTAGCTAAACAGTTTGTAAGAGACTAAAGACACCACACAGGAAACTAAATACGCTTGCTTTCAACCCCTGCTGTCTTCTGGGAGCTGTGTTTATAATGGATTATGTTATATGCTAGTAATTGCTTGTGCCCTTTCTTCTTTTTCCCTTCTACATCTGAATATGAAAATCTATCTATAGACAAGATTCAAGTCTGCTGTTGTGCTACCATTGAAAGGCTGTCACTCCACAAATCAACTTCTTCAACATTTATCTTTCTTTACACATTAAATCAGTATTCTAAGCAAATACGTGCGTTTTCCCATGCCTCCTTCAATTCAATAAAAACACAAGTATGTATCTCCTCTCTATCTTGGTTAATTGTTTGGTTAATACAGACTGTGCCCTCTTTATCATTTACCAAAGTCCCCGAAGCCCTCAGAAATTCACTCTAGTCCACTTACATATTGCGTATTGATGTCTCCCTAGACTATAACTCTACATCTATGATGTTTCAGGAATCTCCAACACCTCAGAATTTAATTGCCTGCTGTGCTAGAGTGGTTTCAGCTGCCACCCACTATCATATATAAAGCCAAACTATTTTCCCTATTGAATGACCAACCAAAATGGAAGCACAATCGCAACAATATGGACATTTTCCAACATGCATACCAGAACTTTCCAAGCCTATGTCTATTGTTTACTTCCAAAGCAATGTCCATTTTTTCCAGGTGTTTATAATGGCAGAACCCTACTTCCTAGTACTAAAAGTTACTGGAGCCTGAAATTTTAGAATATTTGACATCCCCAACTCTTTATGTATGTCCTAATCTTTCAACTGTTCCCATATATCAATACATCATAGTAATTCTACTTTGTAAACATATTCAAATCTCTCCTCTTTTTCTAATTTTAGGGTAAATAATCTTGACTGTCATCATCCACAGATATGTGCATACACTAATTTCTTATTGTTGTCATGACAAGTTGCCACAAATTTAGAAGCTGAAACATGACTTTTTCATCTTTTTAAAAGTATTTTACATACCAACCACAATTTCCTCTCCCTCTCCTCCTCACACTTCCTCTCCTTCCCTCCCTCCCCATCCACTCCTCATCTGTCTCCACTTAGCTGGGTTAAGGCCTCCCATAGGTGTTTAAAAGAATACAGTATCCGTGTAATTATTTGGGTAAAGCTAGCCGTGGGGGCGGCCGGGTGCCGCAGACGCAGCCCCGCCACCCCTATTACTTCATATGGCGCCCAATATGGGGCTCGAACCCACGACCCTGAGATTAAGCGTCTCATATTCTACCGACTGAGCTAGTTGGGCAGGCGGCCGGGGTGTTGGGGATGGACGCAGTCCCGCCGCCGCCCTTATTACTTCACATAGGAATCAACAAAGTAAGGTGAATCAAACTGAGACAGGATCAAGCTCCTCCCCTCTGCATCAAGGCTGAACAAGGCATCCCACCATAAAGAACAGGCTCCAAAGAGCCAGCTCATGCATCAGGTCCTGGTGTCACCCCTTGGAGCCCCACAAAAGACCAAGCCACACAATCATCACCCAGATGCAGAGGGCCTAGACTGGTCCCAAGCAGGTTTTCCAACTCTCAGTCCAGTGTCTTGTTCCCAGAAGCTGAGGTCTGCTGTCTCTGCGGGCTTCCCCATCATGATCCTGACTTCTCTGGATACAATACCTCCACCTTCTCTTCAGCTGGACTCCTGGAGCTAGGCCCAGTACCCAGCTGTGGTCCTCTGCATCTGTCTCCGTTTGATACAGGATGAAGGCTCCGGGATGACAACCAGGACAGTCTCTAATATGATGACAGAGAAAGGCTAGCCCAGGCACACTCTCCACCACTGCCAGAAGTCCCAGCTGTGGTCAACCTTGTGTGCTCCCAGGAGCCTCCCTGGCACCAGGTCTTTCCCCAACACCACAATGGTACCCTCTATCAAGACATCTCCTCTGTCACTTCCTCGCTCAGTACCACCCACAACTCAACCAACCTTATGCCACATATTCCCATTCCCCCCTTCCCAGTTCCTCTACTCTCAGTTTGCCCACAGAATCCCATCCACTTCCTCTTCCCAGGGATGTCCATGTGTCCCTTCTAGGGTCTTCCCCATCTCCCAGCCTCTCTGGAGCTGAGGACTATAATCTGGTTATCCTTTGCTTTATATGCAATATTCACTTATGAGTGAGTATATACCATGTTTGTCTTTCTGGGTCTGGGTTACCTCACTCAGGCCCTCAACCAACGAATTAAGAGAGAAAATGTGGCATATCTACACAATGGAGTATTACTCAGCAGAAAAAAAAATAATGACATCATTAAATTTACAGGCAAATGGATGGAACTAGACACAACTTTTTATAAAATTTTGTAAGTAATTTCTTGGTGATGAAAAGTAGAGGCAGTAGGTTATCCTCTAGAATCTATTTCTTCATCAGCCTCAAATAATGGCTATGTTTAATTACTCAGCAAAAATTCCCTCCTGTTGAGTGGGCCTGAAACACAATTAGCTAGAGATCTTTCATGAATGTCTCTAAGCCAAAATGAAGTGATCAGTTGGGTGATGTTCCTTTATATAAATTCCATTTCTATGTCTTTCCCACCTTCTTGAGGCCACTGGTATTTATGGATTGTGGCCTTTTTTTACAGTTTTGAATGCAACTAGTGAAGTGAAACATCTCTTTAATCCATTCTTGTTCCTCGTATATATCTCTCTCATTATTTCCAAGAAAATTGCTTAACTTTAAAGGATATGTCTGATTAAATCAGCTCGGTGAAACTGTCTGAACTAATCGTCGCATTCAAAGGTCCTTTAACTTCCCCTCCTCTATATCCTATGTACAGCTGCAACAGATTCATAGAACGTGTCTTAGATAGGGAGAGGTCATTAATCTAGATACTGTAAGGCAGTATCAAGATTAGTCAACAGTCTTCTAATTGATGTCTCCTCGCTTCAGTGCATCTGTCCACCACCAAAACCCTCTTGCCTGTTGAAAATAACTTCCCTAAAATCTCTCAGTATCTTTTGACTAATATCAAGATAAAGCACCAAGTATGTAGTCTGCACCGAGCTCAGAAGGGGAGAATCCAAGCAAGAGGAATCCCTTGGCCCACTGTGCACACTCATTCAAATGCTTAAATTTGTTTTAAGTCAACAAATGAGATCATTCCTCCTCTTATTCTGTCATAAAACCATTATCTGCCAGTGTGAAGCTCTTAGATCAGATAGCACTTCTGCAAGCTTTTTATTGTAATGTTAAAGAATTCTGGGGATCTCCAAAACAAAATCCGCATCTGAGATGTGCAACTCCCCTTAGCTTGTGAGCCTACTCTGAGGACAAACCACTTGCTTAACTTCCCTTCTAATGATTGCAGTATTCCCTCCTTATACAGCAAACCCAGCCATCTTAAATTCCTTTAAAAAGCATATAACACAGGATGAGTCAACAGAAAGTGTTTCGGATGTAGTACATACATTTATGCCTCATTCCTCTGTAGTTTGAATATGAAATGCTCCCCATGGCTCAGGATTTTAAGACTCAGTTTTCCAACTGCTGGAGTTATTCGGGGAGTTAGTGGAGACATTAGCAACATGGGCATAGCTAGAGTAAGGACATCGAAGGGGGTGTGCCTCCTTTCTCCCTGATTTCCATTCCCTTCTTCCCTCTTAACTCGCTGGCTGCCACAAGGGGAAGAGCTCTCCTCCACACGCTGTCACCATCAAGATGTCCCTATGTCAGTTCAATTCTAGGAGCTGAGACCATGAGCTTAAACTGGGAACGCGAACCAAAGTGAGCCTTTCCCTATATTAAACTACCTTTGCCAAGTATTTGTCATGGCAATCACAGTTCCACTCGCAGATTCTACAGGGACTCCCTGGCTCATCTGAATCCAACACAGCCTCAAACTCCAAAATTAAATGCTGCATTACAGCTAAGGGGTTCAGGATAATCAGAAGAGGAAGAGAGATTTTAAATGCACAGAAAGTAAAGGCTTCAACTACCCTTTTCCTTTTGATTTACTTGCATTCTACTTCCCAAGCAATCCTATAGAGGTGTTTGTGGGTAGAGAACATGATGCTTACAGCAGACAGAATAAAGGGATGTAACTTTCCCTTCCCCTTAGGCTTCCTGCAGTTCCTATAGGACGGTGCCAACCTTTAAGGGGCAGATCCACAGAAATGAAAGAAGGTCATGAGGCAGGAAGTGCAAACGCCACTCTATAAAGTTATGTGTGAACTCTAGGCTCACTCCATCTGGCAAAGGCACACATCTGACAACCAGGAACACAGAAGCCTAACTGAACTAAGGAATTTTTGCCTAGGTCATTAACTGCCCATGTGATGGAGCGCTTTGGAGACAGATGCGCAGCAATCTACAAGGGCTTTGAAACCTGAATTGGCCCTGAGTTCCTTGCTTGTGCTCTCTCTCTCCTTCTGCTCCAGATTTGGACCTTGAGATTTCAGTCCAGTGCTCCATTGTGGGTCTCTGCCTCTGTCTCCTTTCATCGCCTGATGAAGGTTAATATTCAGGAGGATGCCTATATGTTTTTCTTTGGGTTCACCTTCTTATTTAACTTCTCTAGGATGGTGAATTATAGGCTCAATGTCCTTTATTTATGGCTAGAAACCAAATATGAGTGAGTACATCCCATGTTCCTCTTTTTGGGTCTGGCTTTGGGGGAGCCTAGGCAGTTTGGATGCTCACCTTACTAGACCTGGATAGAGGTGGGTGGTCCTTGGACTTCCCACAGGTCAGGGAACCCTGATTGCTCTTCGAGCTGACGAGGGAGGGGGACTTGCTCGGGATAGGGGGAAAGAAATGGGAGGCGGTGGCGGGGAGGAGGCAGAAATCTTTAATAAATAAATAAATTTTTAAAAAAAAAAAAACCTGAATTGGCTGGAACCACTAGTTCTAAACCAGTAGCTAAGGAATGCAGAAAAACCAGATCATTCAGCTTTTCCTGATGAAGACTCTATAAGCATTCTGAAAACAAGTATGATTTTAATTTAACAATTAGACATGTGACTACCACTCTGGGGCATTTGTTATGAATAACTGAAGACATAAACTCACACATAGCAAAAATAATTTTATCCCTAAGTATTAATCGTACTATTACTTGTAATATTGAAGAGCTACACACAAGAAAGATGTCTGTCATCACGAGAATGATTAAGGAGATTATCACATAACCTTATCATAATGCTACACAACTATCAAAAGTATCAGCCTATGGGTACACACAAGCACCTACATGAACCTTCAGATAATTACGCTACACAAAAAAAGTCAGGCCCCAAATTTCACATGCTATATGTTTTAGTCACATAATTTTGAAATACCAAAGTTAGGAAAATGGATCCCATATTGGAAGCTGCTGAAGTATGAAAGGGTATGAAAGTGGTAGAGAAGGCGGATGAAGGGGAATGGCAGTCGTGCTTTGATAATCTTCTATACATTGATTATCACTGGAAATATGCTACTGGTGATATCTCATAATTGTTTTCTTTCTCTTTTTTTCCTGGAGACAGGATAGGGCTGACCTGTAACTCTCTGTGTAGATCAGGCTGACTACAAACTCACAGAGACCTTCCTATCTGTGATTCCCACATGCTGGGATTATAGGTATGAACTACCATGCCAGGATCTTTTTTAATGTAATTTTGTTTTGACTGCATATGTGTCTGGGCACATGTGTGAAGTGTCCAGGGAGGCCGGAAGGCACTGGGTTCCCTGGGACTGATGTTACCGACGCTGGGAGCTGACAATTGGCTGCCAGGAATCAAACGCTCCTCTAGAAGAGCAGGCAGTGTTCTCACCCACTGAGCCTTCTTTCCAGCTGCACTGTAATGTATAAGATGGAATCATGGTTCTTTATTAAATGATACAAATATCACATAGGCTCTGAGAATGAACACTATTTTTAAAATTTGAAAAAAAAAACAGAGCAAGAGGAGGGCACTGGTGTAGACATTCAAGTATGGCTCCTCATTAGGAAGGCATTACCAAGTAATTCAGGATAACTCCCTAACTTCCAAAACCTTATTCTTAGGGAGAGCTTTACAGAACTGCTTTATCAACACAGCCAGGGTGTGTCCAATAGCACTGCTTCGGTGTGTCCAATAAGTTTCAGCTTTGATTTTGGCTCTTCCCTGGAAAATGTTTTCTGAGGTATGTCTTGATTCAGAAAATTCAGGAATGTAAGGGACACAAGGGTTCACAGCTCACATTCCATTATCTGTGTTCTCAGTTCCCACCTAGTAGAGTCTCTGATTTATGGCAGGAACGTTGAACAAAGAAGAAGGAAAGAGGAATAAACTGCTAAGTACTTAAAGTTTCCAATTCGAAAGCAGGAACTGTGAAATAATTCTAGGACTTTTATAGGCAAAAACTTCATTTTTATCTTCCCCAAGAAAACAGGTTTATTTTTCAATTGAAAATAATTTTTATACAATATACTCTGATTACAATTTCCTCTCACTCACAGATACATACATATGTATACACATACACACACACACACACACACACACACACACACACACACACGAAAAGCCCAAAACCAGAAACCATAATATATATACAAAGGGCACGTGAACTTAAAAACATAAATAAAGCCCTGACAAACCATTATGAGACAAAGAACCAAAAAAATTGGCATTGAATTTCTTGTGGCCTTGGCCACCTACTGCTGGGCATGGAGCCTGGCCTTTGGAGTGATTTGTGAGCCTAGTGAAATTCCACTGGGTAAAATTAATTTTCCATTTGCACACAGTTATCGACTGGAGACGGCTTCTGGGTTACAGGTAGGGGCTTGTGTCTACTTCCACTCTCAGTACTAGGGACGCATGTGGCCTAGACCTGTGCAGTCCTGTGCATGCTGCTGCAGCCTCTGCAAATTCACATGCGCGTCAGTTCTCCTGTGCTAAGCAGGCCTTCTTTCATTGGTATTCTCCATCCCCTCTGGCTCTTAAATTTTTCAGCCTCCTATTCTGCCGGTTCCCCTGAACATTTAGGGGAGCGATTTGACCCTATTTAGAACTGAGTGCTCCAAGGTCTCACACTTTCTGGACGTTATCCAGCTGTGGGTCTTTGTATGTGTTTTCACCTATTGCAAGAGGAAGCTTCTCTGCCAATGACTGAGCAAGACACTGGTCTAGGAGTATAGCAGAACGTTGTTAGGTGTCAATTTATTGCTACGTTCCCTTAACAGAACTGTAGTATTTGGTATTCCTCTCGGTCGCTGGCCTATCTAGTCTCAGGTTTTTCCATTTTGTTTAGTGAATCTTAGGTCCATCAGACAGTGGCTGACTGCACTCACAAGCTTTGTGCTACTGCCGTACCAGCACAGCCTGCAAGTGGTCACAGCTGTAGGCTGAATGTAGATTTGCAGCACGGTTAGTGTTCACCTGTCTCCTTTGGTAGAATATGGAGTATCTTCCAGGACCATGGATGCGAGTACTAGAGGTGAAGGCTCTGGGAGGGACCAACTCGACTTCTCCATATTGAATGATTTGTGTACGAGTTTTTTTTTCAGTATTTGGGCCTCACCCTCGGTTTGTGGAGAACAACCAATAGCCTTGGTAATAGGCTGAGTAGTTTGGAGCTTCCAATGAGCTCCCCTCAGTAAATAACTTGATCAGATGTAATTCATTCCAAGAACTCGGATCTCTGTGAGTTCGAGACCAGCCTGGTCTACAAGAGCTAGTTCCAGGACAGGCTCCAAAACCACAGAGAAACCCTGTCTCGAAAAACCAAAAAAAAAAAAAAAAAAAAAAAAAAAAAAAAGATTTATCTTACAAAGAAAACAACAATAAAAGTTAAAAAGTTTGAAGTCCTTTCCCACATTTTAATTTATGTGACTTTTCTTGAAAACCTTTACCTGGGGAAAAACACACCTGAATTCCTGTCTTATTTTCCCCTTCTGCTCCGTCAGGGGTACAAGTAACAAAAGACTGAGATTGCTATGAGGCCAACTGTGCGCTAAAGCCTAAATTCTAACCTCTCATATGGTGCTGGCTGCCCTTAAGCTTGACCAATGCTCCACTGTTAGAGCTGAGCCACTCATTGGCTCAGTCTTGTGACTCCTCCACGGGTTATTTTCCCTTTAATCATCCCTGCGTGACAGTTAAGGACCAAGGGAATTCTGAGTATCAAGTTGCTGCTCACTACTAGACAGGCTCTCTAAACACAGAAGTTAGAGAGAGCAAGCAGGGAAAACTTTAGAAGGATGGTTAACTTTCAAAGTATTGCTTTACTCTGCTTCTATTTCATTTCTACAACCCCACTAGCCTCTAGGACTTCCTCTCTGGGGTTATAAGGGATAAAATTTCTAACATCATCAAGTCCTACAATTTAGAAGCAATGTAGAAGAGAAGAAGACACTGCTCAATGAGTTCATATACACTGGAGCAGCAAGCACAGGGCCTACATGGGTCTACCCTTGTCCTCTGTGTATATTATAGCTTTCCACTCAGTAGTTTGGAGACTCCTGAATGTAAACAAGTGGGTCTCTGATTCTTGTGCCTTCCCTTGGGGCGCCTTTCCTTCTGTTGGTTTGCCTTGGTCAACTTTGATGTAATGTCTTTTTTTGTTTTTTTTTTTTAAAAAAAAAAACACTATTGGGAGAAAAATCGTCTAAGAATCTTTAATTCTCAGCAATAGATGACAATTGTGGTTGACAGGAATTCTGCTTGTGGACACTGAAACTGAGTCAAAGGGGAAAAAACTCAGGAATTTTTATGGGAATTACTGATTCTAGAGAAATACAAACACAGAGTTATTGGGAAGAAATAAACAGATAAAACATTTAAAGCTTTTGTGTCAACATAATAATTGACTTTATAGCCAGGCGATGGTGGCGCACGCCTTTAATCCCAGCACTCGGGAGGCAGAGGCAGGCGGATCTCTGTGAGTTCGAGACCAGCCTGGTCTACAGAGCTAGTTCCAGGACAGGCTCCAAAGCCACAGAGAAACCCTGTCTCGAAAAACCAAAAAAAAAAAAAAAAAAAAAAATTGACTTTTATTTTCCTTTCCTCAACATCCTATGCTAAATAAATCTATTAATGTACTTAAAGTAAAAAGGGACAAAACAAAATGAAAATGTCACAGAGATATATTTTAGATGCTTGAGATCTGACAGGCAGAGAAAGAGGTGGTGAGAATGACTTTTATTTTTCCTTCTCTTGTTCTCGGCTTTTACAGGACCTGCCTTGGAAACATTTTCCTTTCTCCTTCTAGTCCACAGGTAAGTACTCTTCTATCCATAGGCTAATATTTTTTGTACGTTATTAAGATGCATTGTAATTGCAATCTCCTTAATTGCTTCCTAATTGGTTCTTTCCTCCCCTCGGTGTATTTTTCATGCATTATTGAATTCCAACTGGCTTTCTGGAACTCATTTTGTATTCCTTCCAGACAGCTCTTCCAAAGTGAAACTGTGCGTCTCCTGCTCCCTTGATCACACAGGAAATGGCACGGTGGTGTTGAAAGATCACGGTTTGGAACTGTAAACCTTCTGATACAGCTACAGGGGACGTGACAGCATCATCAATCACCCTGAATATTTGCTTTCATCCACAGTCACCTTCATACACAGAAATTACTTACTAACAGTTTCTCACAACACTATTTTTGCTGATAGTTCCTTACAGTTGTTATTACTTCCATTCAACATGGGAAACATCTAAGATCAGAATGGTTAAATATCGCTCTTCCCAGAGTCGAACAGCTAACCTAGACCTATATGTAAGTCTCTCGATGCTAATCTCTGTACTCCATCCACCACTATCCAGTGCTTGTGTAACAATACACATGACAGATTAGTAACCACTTAACCTCATTAATGTCCCACATGTTTTTCAAGAAAGTATTTCTCTTTCAATCACTAAGTCCTTTATAATAATAATGTGTCATGGAATGATTAATCGTCTGGAGTGAGGCCTGACCTGGCCACAGCTTCTCCATTTGTAAAACTAATTAAGAGCCTACTTTCTTCCCTGAGATGTTCTGATCTTCCGGTATAAGTACATTATTTTTATAGAGACAGAATTCCTAGGGGGCACAAGATCACTGAGCTATACAGTTGATATGTAAACATATGTGTGTGTGTTCATGTTCGTATGTATGTACGTACACTTATATGTGGGTGCCTGTGGAGTTCAGAGAACAAACTTGGGTGTCATTCTTCAGGCACTATCACCTTTAAGTCAGAGTCTTTTACTGACATGGAGTTCACCAAATAAGCCAGCTCAGTGGTGTCCAGAAAGTTCCAGGGATTAACCTGACTCTGCCTCCCAATTGCTGGGGTTGAAAGGGATCACCATCACGCCCGACTTTTGCTTTGTATACGTTTAGGATTGAATTTCATTTATTTAATTGTAAAACAGGCCCCTTATTTAATGAAACTTTACAGTTGTCAATATTTATTTCTAATTATATACAACTACCTTAAAGTTCTATGCAATTATATGTTTGGAATTCTTTTTGGGAAAAGGCAATATATTATTTTATAGAAGTAAAATTTCTGGGGGCAAAACATTAAACTATATAATTGATAAGACACATGCATACATGTGTGCATGTTCATGATATATATTTCCTTTTTCATATTTATATTATAGGTTTATAATTGTTTTATTATATTTAATTAATCATATTAATAATTTAATTAATAATTCTTTATGTTTAAATATATGTTTTTAAGACATAGTATATATTCATCCCATCAAAAAGATCAGGGAATTTAAAACCCTCAGGCCATATTGGTTTATGCTGTTCTGTTGACATCAATATAGACTCCTATGAACCAATCACAAGGACGTACTGTGCCTTTGTAAGTCAAGATGAGCAAAACTTTAAGATGCACCCAGAACGACTGTAACAGAGCACTTGGAGTCATTTTACTAAGAGTTTGAACCACATGCACCTTTGTTCTCAAATTACCTTTGCCTCCTCTGCATGTATGGTAAACCACATTGGCACGGAAAGGTTCTATGTGGTTAATAGAGTGTCCCAGGTGCACACCTGTAGAGTTCTCTGTTTTTATTAAGGAGATTTTGCCACTGCTTCTGGCACTATAAAAATTTTGGGTGAGGAAGAGATGGCTTAGCAGTTGAGAGAACACTCTTTTTTTAAAACAACTGATAACAGATTTCCTCTCATACAACGCATCCACTCCTTACAACTCCCCCAACACCTCCCTTTGCCCCTAGATCCCCTCCCTACTATTTCCCTTCAGAAAAGAGCAGACCTCTGTGAGACAAATAGGATTAAACAAGACATTGTAAGACAAGGCAAAAGCTTTTATACTGAGCATACTGGGACTGGACAAGGCAACCCAAGAGGGAAAGAATCTCAAGAGAATGCTAAAGAACTAGAGACATACCAGCTCCCACTGTTAGGAGTCCCACAAAAGCATCAACTGACAGCCATGGCACATAAACTGAGGACCTAGTACAGACCCATGTAGGTACCATGGTTGCTGCTTCAGTGTTTGAGAGCCCATATGATCCCTGCTTAGTAGATTCAGTGGGCTGCATGATCCTGGTGTATCTCATCCCATAAGACCTCTACAATCCTTCCTTTCCCTCTTCCATGGGGTTTCCTAAGGTTCCCTGAAGTGCAAGAAGAAGGACTTGATGGTGACCTCCAGTTTAGACATTCCCTAAGCATGTCTTCCTGTGTGTAAAAATTTCTTCTGCTACTTGTTTTAGCTACCACTCATAACCTGTGAATGGAGATACTGTCTCTGTTGGACGTTTTAAATGATACTTTGGTGAATGGATCGCATTTCCTGTACTACTTAGTTATAATTTCAAATAAACAAATGAAATACATACTTCTCAACATGTCATTGCTCTGAAATAATCTTCATAAAAGTAAACAGAAAATGTTTGCTTATTTTATGTTTTTCCTGATTTTATATTAATACATTGTTGTCAAAATAACCTACAAACTATTAAATTATTGTTTTCCTAGTTCTATTATGGATATAGTGATCTTTGTGGGCTTCATAAGTTCCAATCCCTAGTGGTAGTTGTTGTCTTGCATGATCCAACCATTTTACTTTTGTTGGCACGAGCCCACTTAAAGAAACCCTAGATGGTGTGCAAACATCTCTAGGATTTGCTGAAAGCATATTATTCCCAAAGCAAGATATTCCAGGCTCTGTCCAGACACAAAGCTGTGCTGCTAGTGTCCTCGCATCTAAAATAGTGCTTAGAAATTACAAAGAGTCATAAGACAAAGTGAGGAAATAAACATTTAAAAGAAAACATAAAAATACTGCTTTTCCTTCCCCCTCCAATGGACTGTCATACAAATGCTACCTCCTATTTTACATTTGTGTTTTCATGTTATGTTGATAGCTTTGATTGATAATATATCATCAAACGAACGTACAACTTATTGTGCTCTTAAAACACTAAAGAAGAATTTAAAATTTCTTACTGACACTTGTTATTGTTAGTATGTGTCAAGGCATATGCACTAACATCATTTAAAATCATTTCCTTATGAGTTCATGCAACAAAACAGATGCGTCAAAAGGCAAATAGAGGGATAGGTAGATATTATTATTTCATTTTCCAGCTTTGGAGATAGCTTTAAAATGTCTTCTATTGAATTTTGTTTCAATTATGCAAAATTTTTACATGATCCATATGCCTATACCTACTATCATACTTAATTCCTTTTAAAAACGTTCAATGAAGTGCTTCCATGTTAAAGATAAAATACCTCCCCTCGAAAAATAATTAGTACTATATTCTTTGATCCCCATAACAGTACTTCACAAACCCTTGAACACACAATTCTTTGTAAAATGCTTCTAAATTTTATTTTATATGTATTTTTATACCTTTATGTATGTATGGGTGTCATATATGTGTTTCATGCCCACAGAGACCAAAGAGGAATTTTGGTTCCCTGTAATTGGAGTTACAGGTAGTTGTGAGCCACAATGTTGGTGCTGAAGACCAAATAAAACTGAGTCCTCTGTAAGAATGCTATGTATGTTTTACTATCTGAGCCAATCCCAAAACACAATTATGATAATGACTGATGAAATGTTTTGATTCTTATTTTTGCAAGAATTCTGGTAATAACCTGAACTGAATACTTCATTTTCTATATCAAACAAATTTCAAGTGTTTCACCGTAATGCCAATCACAGATCACATCTGCCAATATATAACATTTTCATACAGAATGAATGGACACGTTCTGATTTCCCCTCATATCCATCCTGCCTGCCCCATTGGTTATTTCAGTCAATGCTCCAAACATAATTTGCATTATAATGTCTAGGAGAAGGTCAGAATCATTTCTTACCTGGTTACAGAGACTAGAACCTGTGAGTTCTCATCAAACTGCTTCCCCCATCTCAGTTTCCAGGCTTTATGATAGCTCTACTCCAGGGATGAACAGGTGATAAGACCTGAGAAAATCAACATGGGATTAAGTTATTATTTTTTGCCTTGAAAAGATGATAAAAGATAAATAAACAAACAACCTTTTTATCAGATCAAATGAACCAGATTCTAGATGGAAACCAACTAAAGTTGCTTACTAAAATCTTTAGTGATTGTAAGTGAATGCCTAGACTTGCCCATCAACTCGGAAGTCATTCTTGTGCTTCAATATAAAAGAAAGAATCAAATGATCCTCACTGTGCTGCTAATTCTGTAATTCATAATCAGCCCTCCCCATTGCTTTTTGTTAAGATAGGGACCCTTTCCACTGGTCTGTGTACAAACACTAGACGAGCCAATGTAAACAGGAATACCATGAGGAGAAAAATGGCAATTTTTCACCCAAACTGGATGAATAGCTTGCCTCATTTAGTTAGTAAACAGGAGCACATAACTGACTTTTGCTTATATGATCAGAAAGGTTTGACCTAAGAGAAAAGAGATGAGCTGGAAATGGTACAAATAACAATAATAATAACAATACAAACCATAATACAACCTTTGATGATCAGTGTATACCAAATTTTGATTATATACACATTATATGATTTAAACTATTTAATCACAAAATTGTTGTGAAGTAAAAACATTTCTAGAATGTAAGTAAAGATGGAGCAACAAAAAAAAAATCATCTTAAATCAAAGAAGTCACAACGCTAACCAGGGAAGACAGTGGGGAACTACAAGCTTCTAACATGGTGCACAGAAGAATGGCCTGCTGTGATCTGATAATGAGAGAGAAAATATATCTTCCAAAAAACTTCAGTTTTTGCAAACCTAACAAAATGTCATTTATGCCTAGTTTTCTCTTTTTGAAGGATGTGCTATCAGCTTTCCTTATTCAAAACCTTCATTTAAACTGAAGTCCCTGAAAGTGAGGAATAATTCGTCACATCTAGCTGTGTCCATGACAGACCAGAACAAATCACTTCTATATTCTTATGTCCATCATCTTAACTCAGTATTTATTTTCCTCTTGTCTATCTCCATTTCTAAAACTGAAAGATCTACCATTCCAGTGGACAGTGCAGACTATCAGGAAGGAAACAGTATTTATAAATAAGCAGACACATCCATAGTCTCACCGTGAAACAAGCTGAAACCACAAGGTGACCGTGCAAGTTTACCCTAAGCATGCAAACACTATATACCTAGAATTTAGTTGGCACTGAATTAATTCTTTATTCATTCTGCATTCAAATCTCAAGCTGTTCCACTATATGAGATTTAGCAGTCTACCCTCCTGACAGTTCCTAAGAAAGAAACACAGAGACCCTACGCATGCTACTTAGTTTCTCCTGATCCCTGCTTAATATCTTTTG
This sequence comes from Microtus oregoni, assembly GCF_018167655.1. Classification (NCBI taxonomy): domain Eukaryota; kingdom Metazoa; phylum Chordata; class Mammalia; order Rodentia; family Cricetidae; genus Microtus; species Microtus oregoni. The sequence continues at coordinate 5,914,213 of NW_024543059.1, forward strand.
CATCTGTGAAGACGTATGTTCCTGTCATTACCTGTATCTTATTATCCAAGATCATTCCTTGAAGCATCTTGGTATTTATCTATCAGGAGAATTCCTTAACACACAATATATTAATTGATGTCATCCCTGGTATGCTAGTATTGACTTCTAAATAACTTCATTCATATTATTTGAGAATTCAAGGATGAAAACAAAACACATTTTCTTCTACCTGGTTTCACCTATTGTAAAATCTAAAATTATGTGAATGTCTGATTTTTCAGGGATGGTGATTTTAATAGTCTCCCTTTTGTCCCCACGTTGTCCTGGGATGTCACTCAGGACAGCTAGCCCACTGTAGTTCTAACTTGGACATTGTGCTCACCCTGTCATTCCACCCTTCTTTTCTAGATTTTGAATCTTTTTGTTTATCTTGTGCTGTGCACGGCACCGTTTCTCCAGCTACCATAGACTTAACTTCATCAGCTTAAGATTCACATTCATCTTGCATGATACCTTGAATGACTTAGCAGACCCTCGCCCAAAACAACCCAGCTTTGTGGCAAGAAAAGGCAGCAGGGATGAAGGAAAGCTTCACAGCCAAGAATAGTGCAATTGGGGATCTGTTGTGGGATATTTGTATATTCTTTGAAGATATATTGATGTGATTGATGTAATAAAAAGGTTACAGGTCAATATCTAGGCAGGAGGTATAGGCAAGTTTGCAGGGAGAAAAAGGATGAAAAAGAGAAATCTAGGCTTGCAAGAAGAGCCAGGAGATAAGGAGAGGAGGCAGGAGGGGTAAGATGGAAGAGAGGTAGTGCCACATAATAAAACAGAGATTAATATAAATGGCTTAATTCAAGTTAGAAGAGCAAGTTGGAGATAAGCCTAAGCCAAAGATCAAACTTTCATAACTAGTAAAGTAATTTTTCTGAGTTGGTGTCCCAAAGAAGAATGCAGCTACATATGATGTGGTGTGTGGGGTTCAAATATCCAAACACAGAGTCTGAGGAAGCTAAGAAAGGTTCTAGACAAGGAGCCCGATGTCCTCTGCTAGTTCTGTAGTCTCCGGCAGGCTGCTGTTTAGCAGCGTACAGAGACACAGCTGAAGCCAACCGCTAGCACTATGCACCAGCACCATACACTAAATTGAGTCACCTGGTGACTGACATGCAGTTAAGATTTGTCTCATGCAATAAGAGAATGCTGCAGTCTCTTAGTAGGGCCAGGTTCAGAGACACACACGCACACAAAATCCCTTAAAAGGTATAATATATTTAAAAACATGCTTAGATACCAAAGAAAGAAAAATGGGTATGGGCAGTCATAGAAAAAATAAATAGTTTAAAAGTAAAAGTAATAAAGTCTTTAAAGTGAGCATAAAGTAATATATAAATAAGCCACATCAGGATGGAAAATATTATATAACACAGGGAGTCTGGACCTTATGTATGTTTTGTTAATTTTTAATTTTATGAATGCTAGGGAACAAAAAACGGCAGCTGCCAAGAGATATGGGAATGAGAATAAAATCTACTAAGTTCAACCAGCCTATATATTCTAAGACTAAGTAGTTATAGTTACAGCATATATATATACATATATATGTATATATACACACATATATATGTATATATATATATGAGATCAGACCTCTGTCTGATGTGGGGTTGGCAAAGATTTTTTCCCATTCAGTAGGTTGCCTTATTGTCTTACTAGCTGTGTCCTTTGCTTTACAAAAACTTCTCAGTTTGGGGAGGTACCATTTATTTATTGTTGCTCTCAGTGTCTGTGCTACTGGGATTATATTTAGGAAGTGGTCTCCTATGCCCATGCATTGAAGACTACTTCTCACTGTCTCTTCTACAAGATTCAGTGTGTTCAGTTTTATACAGAGGTCTTTAATCCGTTTGGACTTGAGTTTGTCTGGCATGGATGACTTCTTAGCATACATTCTCACAGAAGATTTTTTCTGACCACTGAACTGAAACCACTGCCTGCTACCATACCACAACTATGGTCTTCTTTTAATATATTTATATTAGGTTAAATAAAGTTATCACGAAATGTACACATATTCATTCTCAAAACCTGTGATTATGTCATCTAATGAGTCACTGAAAATATGATTAAATTAAAATTAAATTGAAAGTTTGGAGGTGGAAATACGATTCTGAAGTTAATGGGCATGTTCTTTACAATCACAGGCTTCTTATAAGGCAAAGAAGCAAAAGTCAAAAGGAAATTTTGTAAGATGCTATACTGTTAAATTTGAAGATGGAGTCAGGGTTCATGAGCCAATGATTATAAGTACTCTCTGGAGCTAGAAGAGTCTGGAAAAGAAAATTTCCTCTATATTCCCTAAATAATGCAGCTTTTCTGATACTTTTACTTTAGAACTTCTGACCTCCGGAAATATAATAAAGTTTTATGACTTTAGGCTTCTAATTTCATATAGTAGAAGCATTAAGAAACGACTCAGTTGTTACAACTAGAAATAGACTGACCCATAGGGGGAAGAAAAGCAAACAACTGATATGTGGCTTTAGAATTAAGTAATGAGCAGAGGATAAAAGGATTTCAGGGCTCATAAATGGTAAATCCAAGATCTGCAGTCTGATAGCTTCTGGCTCTTTTATTTAACAATGTTTCACTAGAAAGATATAAACCCAGGGAAGGGTTGAACAAAGAAAATACTGCCTGATAAAAGGGAAGTTCTCAACCTATCCAGATTGAAAAATAAACTAAATTTAGGAGACTGAATGTCAGGAAGAAAAGCAAGAAAGTGGGAGGATGACCTATTGCTACTACCTTAGAAGGATCAAAGCCCAAAACTATCAATTGCACAGAAGGGATAAGTCAAGTGGCTCATGGGTTCTATCGTACATCTGAACATATATGGGATCATCCAGAAAAGAGTCATGAAGAGGCTCCCTGAATAGTGGGGGGAATCTATGAGATGACACGAAATTTCCAGAAGCTCTTGAGGATGTTGCATTAGTATAAAAACTGCAATCTTGGACTACAAATGATAATGAATGGATAAAATGGAAAGAATGTGAAGTTCTCTAAATTCTACAGTTATGAACCCCTAGGTAAAATTGCTCAGTTGCATTTCATAGCTATAATTCATGATAGAGGAAAGATCATTTAGAAAGGATAGCTCCCAGCTCCAAGAGCAAGTCAACAAAGAACATGGAATAGAGCACTGGACCCAGAATTTATGACAACTTCTTAGAGTGGCAATGGGTATCTAATACCTCATGGACAGTGAGCTCTATTGAAGATTTTACTTGACTTACTCAATGCTATATCTCCACCATCAAGAAGAATTGTCGTATTATTATGAGCATTTGATAAATATTTATCAAATTAGTGAATCTATATGTTAATGAGCATCATATGCTCAAATATATAACTATGAGAACATGTAACAGCCTAAGACTTACAAACAATTCTCATATATAATTCTAAGCATTTATGTACATCTTTAAAAGTATAGAAAATATACTACCATTGCAGAAATACTTGTATCTTTATATTATGCTAAATAAATTGTTTTAAAGAAGTAACTTACATGTATTATGAATATTTAATCCTGAGATATCCCAAATATGGCCAAGATAAAGAGACAAATGACTGATTATTACTACATTAATACACTGATTCATATTTTGGATTCCATCAAAATTGATGAGCTTATTTGTTATTACTTTTCAAAAATGTTGGAATTGTCCATCGTTGATATTCTAATTTTTATAGCAGAAATTTTCTAGAAATTGCTTTTCTGTTGCGAGGAGACAAGAGATAATCTGGAACTTGCATCATCTTAAATCTTTCCATACTTTCACATAGATAAAAGTTTAACCAGTCTATGGAGCCCAACTTGATTTTCCAAATCCAGTAGCTCCATCTGGGGGTCACTACTTAGAAATGCTATGGAGTCTTTGTACATAGAAATTACACCAACTCATTACAAACATTCTGCCTAACGTGAAATAGATATAAGTTAGATATAGAGAATAGATGGGTAGGTATGTAGATAGATAGGTAGATAGATAGATAGATAGATAGATAGATAGATAGATAGACAGACAGACAGACAGACATGTACACCTATTGGAAAAATAATTTAGTTTTCAAAAGCAATTTGATGAAATGTTAGATTAGTTTATGATACGCATTGGAAAAATTCTAAGTATATGGAAAAACTGTATGTAAAGGAAGAATTGACTTTGATTTCTTTCCTCTTTGTGTTCTGAAATTTCAAATTGATTAAGAATAAGCCACACTAGGAGTCTAATGACAGATAAACAGATAAGGAAAATGTTATGCTTATTCACACAGTGTAATTTTCAGCCATAAAGAGGAATAAAGTTTGGAGGTTGCAATAAAGGGGATGAGGGTGGAGACCAACATGTTAAGTGATTGAAGCCAATTGCAGAAAGACAAATGTGACCTTTTCTCTCATTTGTAGTTCTAAGACTTTATATAGATGTATGAAATCATGAGTATATATGACATAATAATATTAAAACTGTCTAAGGGGACAAAGGAGACCAACAGAAGAGGGAAGGGGAAGAAAGGGAAGGAAAAGAGGAGGTGTGAGAAAGAACATGCTCGGCTCACAATATTTGTACAAAAGCTTGAAAAAACATAAAAACTGCAAATAGATATTAAACAGATATTTTAAAAAGTTGTTTACTTGTCTCAGATAATTTCTTTTAAAATACTTCTTTTATTTTTGATTTTATAATAAAGTACATCATTCCACCCTTCCCTTTCTTCATTCTAAATGCTTCCATGTATACCTCATTGCTTTTCATTGGTTCATGGCCTCTTTTTTCATTAGTTGTTGTGACATGCAGATATGTATATGTCTACCCATATACCTATCTATTCATAAATATAACCTCCTCAGTCTGTATAATGTTACTTATACTTATTCTTTCAGGAATGACTATTCAAAAGAATTCTCAATGAATATATATATATATATATATCAAGTGTGCTAGAACTAACTCTTGATTCAAAGAATAGACAGATGATAGATAGATAGATAGATAGATAGATAGATAGATAGATAATAGATAGATATTCGTTGAGAATATAGATCATATTATTGTACTGTGGATAATATATTCATTATATATTTATTGCATATGTATATACTATATCTTGTATGTTTTTTTGAGAATACATATACCTATAGATATATATCAAGTGCCCTAGAGATACCTCTTGATTAAAAGTAAACAGAATAAGGTAGCATAATCCTTATTTTCTGTTTCTCAATGACATCTGTATATCTTCATTAAAAATTCAGTGGAAGTTGTGGGAGAGCAGGCAGAACACCTTGCCAGAGCAGCACAATGGAGCCAATCCTGTTAGCACAGGTGTGGGTGAGCCAGACCCAACATTGTAAGCGTAATAGAGGTGCCCTCATTTCTCATCTATCTTGTGGTGGCAAGGAGGAGGGAAAGAAGTCCCTGCCACACGCACCTATCAAGTCTCGAGGCAGGTGGGAGAGCTCGCCCTGCGGTCTTAAGAGTGGGAGAGTCCTTCCTGACTTCCACCAGCTGCAACACTTGGGAGAACAGGTACTTCTCATCAGGGCAATACAATAGAGCCAACACTGTTAGGGCGAGTATGCGTGAGTCAGCCTCAAATCTGTGAGAACTTTCCCCATTTCCTATCTAATGGAGCAACCCTACAGCTGCCCAGGTCCAGATCCAGCGTTCTGACTTGGCCTGCTCCAACATCTACCCCATCTATGATCTGCTGGAGCCTGTGAAGGGACTGGACTTGCAGACCCAAATCTGCAGGATATCTGCAATTCGCGGTAGAGGGTTGTCCAATGGGAGACCAGCATCGATCATGTAACAGAGACAAGACGTCTCAAACCAGACCAATGACTCTTTGCAATGACCACTTGAAAGTATCAATGCATGGGCAAAGGTATATACAGTATGACTTGTTGGATCACACTGCAGCTTCCAGGATGAGATTTTTAATTTTCCCCTTTTTTATTTTACCTTTTCCCTTCTTTCTCTTGAATTTTATTTTATTGGGGGGAGGGAGGGTGCAGGAGCAGAGGACAAATGCAAAGGGATGATGAATGAATAGAATTGAGATACGTGATGTGCAAGACACATAGAACAAATTTTTATAAATTTATAAAGAATCAGGGGAAGGAAAGGGAAATCTATCTTAGCTATATCAAACTTAAAAGCAAGTTGATGATGATTCCATTACTATTGCCAAGTTACACCAAACACCATTTAGCATCTTTTTAATTTTAATTTTTATTTCATGTGTATGAGTGTTTTTCCTGCATGCATTTATGTGTACATGACTGTTCAGTGCCCACAGAGTCCAGAAGAGGGACTGCATCCCCAGAACTAGAGTGGCAGATGTTTGTGAACTGCCATGTGGGTGTGTGAAACTGACTGTGGGTATTCTGTGAGAGAAGCAAGTGCCCTTAACTAATGAGTCCTCTCTCCATAACAAGTATAGTAGTTTAAAACAGCACAGTCGAGAAAATGTAGTTCCGTGATAATGCATTGCCTAACTATGGGACCTAACACCTGGAACTGCAATGAAATATAACCATCATTTTACTCCTGTTCCTCAGGTTCAGGGCCTAGCTGTATAGATGAATGGCTGACTTGGCTGACTTTGAGTCTTGTTCAAAAGTACTGATTCTGAGAGTTCCTGCTCCTACAGACAACCCTTGGCAACTGTCAGGTCCCACCTCTGCAATGTTACTGTCTGGAGATGTCACTTCCAGACACAATAGCCTTTCGACAAGATAAGTGATTTCCTTAAAAAATACAAGATAGGGATTTACACAAGTTGGAAGCTACATTCTCTTTTTTATCAAGTGTCTGAAGTAGGATTTTTTTTTAATTTTCATAGTAATTCAATGGCTAGACATACTCCCACAGTCCCAGGCCACACTCAAAGGGAAGGGATTAAATAAGATAAATCAGAGGAAAGAACAATTACTAGGCGGATTGAGGTGATGGCTTAGCGGGTAAAGCACCCTCTGCACAAACATGAGGCCCTGCATTCAGATGCCACCCACATAAAGCCAGGGAAGGTGGCAGGGGTCTGTAACCCCAGCAGCAGGTTGTGGAAATGGCCAAATCAGCTGGGAGCTCTCTGGAGAGCTACAAGTTCAAAGAGAGATCCTGTCTGAAGAAAAAAATAAAGTGAATATAAATATAATAAGACACCTAATGTCAACTTCTGGCACAAAGATAAGCATATTTACACACATACATGTATGCACACTCAAATGGCACACACATGCATGCACATTCACACACACATATGCACTCACCTACATATAATAATTGGTGTCTATTTTAAAGATAACCCATGAAAACTTCTTACTCAGATTTGAGGTCCTTATAATGATTAAAATTACCATGAGCATCACTAGGTTACAGTGACCAAGTTCTTTTTAACCACCACCTTAGACTAAATGTTAAAGTTATTTTGATACAATTAATATTTGCTATCAATTTACTTTAAGTAAAGCAATTACTCTTCGCAATGGCATAGACCTCATCACTTAGAAAGACTATAAGGCAAAGACTTAAGTAACCCAAAGAAAGAATTCCACTCAGTTTCGGTGGCTGTGCCCATCATGGTTTTGACCTCTTTGCTCGTTTTCTAACTCCTCCCACTCTTCACCTCGACTTTGGGAGCTCAGTCCAGTGCTCTGATGCAGGTTGCTGCTTCTGTTTGCATCAACTGTTGGATAAAAGTTCTATGGTGATATTCATCAGTCTGACTACAGGACAAAGCCAATTCAGACACTCTCTCCTTTATTGCTTAGGGTCTAGGCTGGGGTCATCCTTGTAAGGATTGTTAGGAATTTCTCTAATGTCAGGTTTCTTGATGGGGACACCCACTAAAGAGTTTACCTGAGCTAATGGGAGCTCACCAACTCCAGCTGGACAGGAAAGGAACCAGCATAGGATCAAAGTAGTCCTTTTGAATGTGGTTGACAGTAGTATGGCTGGGGAAGACTGTGGGGCCACTGGCAGTGGCACCAGGACTTATCCCTGCTGCTTGTAATGATTTTTTAGAACCCATTATTCTCTTTGAATGGATACCTTGCTCAGCCTAGATATAGTAGGGAGGGCCTTAGACCTTCCCCAAAGCAATGTGCTTTACCCTCTCTGAAGAGTGGATTGGGGGGTGGGGTAAGTGGAGGGAATAGGAGGAGGGAACAGAATGGGAACTGGGATTGGTATGTAAAATGAAAAAAAAGTTTGTTTTCTTTAAATAAATAAATAAAATTCTACTCAAAGACTGCAGCATAAAAATTCCGTCCAAGTTTCAGTCTCTAATACAATAATATCTGCTCTTAACTATGTCCCTAGTAGCTTTGTTTATGCTGTAAATTTTTGTCTTGCTACCTACTATAACTGTAAAATTCATTTCCGTAAAATAATTTCACTTTCCTCTTCCCTCCTTTTATTCTTCCCTTCTTCCTTCCCTTTCTACATCTTCCTCCCTCATCAATAGGTAGATATAACGACAGACAGGGGAACCTGACTAATGATTGCATGATGGTGATAATACCTCGTGCAATCACTCAAGATGATTGAAGAGCTGAAATACGGTAGTTGATTCACAGATGAAATGGGAAATTACAGCGACCAGTATCAAGAACTTAGCCTTCTCCCTTATATGCTAATAATATATTCTTTTCTAAATGGAGCTGGCTACCTAACTTTCCTGAATTTATAGAAGCAATGTAAACGAAGATAATGGTAGTCACTTGATCAGAGTTATGCATATTTGATTAGCCCTAGCCGAGTAGCTATTGTCAACTGACAGCTTCTGTGAAGCCAAGAGTCAGTTTTCCTTAAGAGTGTAGTCTGTGGTGAGCTGACCATGTTCCAGTGGGAGGTCACACATTCAAGAGTGTGTGGGAAAATTGTACTTGAAGGGCTGAAGGACAAAAGAGGACAAAAAAGTGTGTGGGTATAAAAAATATGGGGATTGATCTGGGAGCGTTGGAGGGTGGGGTAAGGATCATTAAAATCCATTGAACGAAACTGTCAAAGAACTAATAAAATTATAGTATAAACAAATAGTTTATTACCAAACATTGATGGTAAAATTCTAAGTACCATCATCATTCCTATGAGCACAGGTTCTCATTTTCAATTAGGACAGACACTTTGTGGACAAAAGAAGATGATAGTAGTTCTGTATTTGCTCTTTGTAACATGTTTCCTACAAATTGGAAATCCAGAAATTAACAGCTAATAAGGGCGCTTTGAGATGGAAATAATAAATGCAGTTTGAAACACCCAATGATCGTTTCCCTTCCAATCAATGTGTTCTCACATTTGTTCGCATGTTAATTATTGTGGCAAGGCTTTTCAAATTAGCTTAGTGGATTTAGCCACATTTCATACCAGATGTGTGTTCACTTAAGATGTTTTATATGTAAATATTGACAAAATTTCTTTGGGGGCATTTTAGCAATGCTATGCCTCAGTTGGGTTTAACAAATCATTTATTCCCTTTTCCTCAGCTGACAGAGGAAGTGACAGCGTTAGCTTGTAAATCATGGCATGGTGCGATAAGAGCAGTAGATGGATAAAGAGGTAAGCCTGGGAATCACTTATGCTCGCTAAAGATGAACACCCTACCTGGAGAAAATATTTAAGATCCTGTCTTAATAAACATAGGCTTTTAGCCTTCTCTTCAGTAATTCTATGAATGGAGGTTATGAAGAGATACATGATTTATAAGCCTTTGTCTTAGCATGCCTCACAGGATACGGCAGGGAACACCAACGTAACATTGTGCAGGTGTAAATACCAGTGGACTGAGAGTCACGCTATGACTGTCGTAGCTTCCTGCTTGTCGCCTCATCATCTTGAAATGGTATTTAACTTGTCTCTGAGCCTTGATACCTTTCAGATGAATAAAGTAACATAAAATACTTTTACAAGTTTAAGGATTACTAAAAACAATATCCTGGGCCTCGAGAGATGGCTCTAATAGCTTAAAACACTGGCTGCTTTCACAGAGAACCTGGATTTGATTGCCTGCATGATGGTACACAGCACTCTATAATTCCAGTTCCAGGGGAATCAGATGCTTTCTTTTGGTCTCTGTGGACAGACCACACGATGCACAGAAATTCATGCAGTCAACACTGATATACATAAATAAAACAAAATATTGTAATTCCCTTCAAATTCTGTATTTCATAAAATATAGATCATAATACTTCCCAAGTAAATTCATTATTTATGTTTCCTATTAATGGTTGAATGTGGAATAGTAAGTGGCAACATATTTACTAAATTATCAAGAAATCCCTGTAGGAATATTCCATGGAAATAAAAGAATAGGTATTTAAAATAAAGGAAGAATAAAGAAAAGGCCATGGCCAAAACAAACTGTTCAGGGATGGCATTTTAAAATAAAGTGTATAATTTCCCAATAAAAATATTTATCATTATCCCAAATAATTGATTAATTTCAAGGCTAGAGTCAGTCCAGTAAGCCCTCCTTTTGTCTTTTCCTCTCTCCCTTCTGGAAGGGTGATATTCAGACCTGAGGCAGTTAAATGTAAGGAAGTAAGAACTTACTCAGTTGCAAACTCAAGAACTGGGATTGAACAAAGCAATACTAGAATTTTCAACCCCACCTGAAAACATTTTCAGTTTTACAATTAGCCAAAAAATTCACAGCAGCTTAAAACCCAAAAAAATCTGAACTGGTGGGGTCATTTTTTTATCTCCTTAGATATGCCCAAATCCTGTCCTCCAAAGTGTATTGTATAGGTCTTCTTTTTCCTGTGAATAAATCTGTCTTCAATATTCTGATATACAGTCATCAACATGAGAAAAAGAATCTAGGTAACAATAGTAATGCTATCCAGTAGAATTTTTTTCACTTACTGGAACCACTGCCTTGTTACGATGAACTGTGAATTACCTCCTCCAGCCTCACTCTACAAGCACATATGGGTGGTCAGAGCCCATAACCTTAAATATTGTCTCTGTTCCAAATCCCAGTCCCTACCACGAAGTCAAGACCCTTGCATGATCAAGATCTCACGAAACAAGAGAGAGTGGCCTTGTTTGCGATCCCAGGCATGGCTCATTCTTTAGTAAAGTTACCAGAGAGTCTGAATTCTGCTATGTTTGCCAAGCCATTAATGAAGTGAAACTCTGTTCACTATTTGGCATGACTTTCTGACATACGCTAATTTGTTAGGAAACCCTAAGTGGGAAGCAATAGGAAGCAGATCAGCCAAGCATTAACCTCCACCCACTTCTCTAAATTATCCTTTTGTCAAATGCCCATGGTGTTGTTATATGATCCTCTTATATCTCCTTTTAAAATCCCATGTAATAAATTCTTGCAAAGGCTATTATATGAATTGTTTCTGGGTGGCAATGAGCCCCTTCATCTGATTTTGGCAGTTGGAACTGAATTGATTATGATTAAGTACAATCTATTTTTTTCTTGGTATGTGCCCAATCCTCTGTGAAATTCATTTAAATTATTAATAGACAAAGATATTTCTGGGGTAAGTTATTCAATATTGTAGGCAGAATGGTTGATGTACTGGTTCAATCCTTTTGCTTACATCCTTCAATGTAATGGGTAAAATATTGTCTCCTAATTTTAAATTATAAAGTATAAACAAAATTTATAGCACCATAAATTTCTTAGAGCAGTCATTTCTAAACTCTAGGCAAAAAGACAAATACTATCTGCAATGAATTTTCCAGTCTACAATTAGAAGAAAATAGAATAAAAAGATGAAACAAGATTTGCATTTTTGTTTGGATATGGAATCTTGTAAGATATCTTCCTCTTTTCAAAATAATGGGTGTAAACGGAGCAAGGGAAGAAAGACATGGTTTGTTTCTTAGCTTCTCACGTGGTCTAGGATGTTAAACAGAATAAAAGGACAAAATTTCAAAAACAAGCTGTTATTCCTATGAGGATAATCTTGAAGAGAAAATAGAAAATGCATCACATAGACAGAATATTGCTTGTGTGAGAAGAGCAGGCAGAATAATGCAGCATTAACATGTGATTCAGCATGTTGGCCAAAGTCCTGCAAAACGTCCTCAGTGTGGGGATAATTCCATATGTGTGCCTACCAATTATTTTCCAGGAGGCCTTCACCATGTCTGGCGTGTGAAGTAGAAGAGAAAGAAAAAGAACAAGAGGGAGAGAGACAAGGATTAATGGTAAATCAGAGAAACAAATGTTAAATGTTGTTCACCTTAAAGGCTTTCAGAGTCATAAATTTCTATTTCTAGTATTCATTTCGGTACATAAAAAGGGGGTTGACTTTCACATATAAACCTCATAGTGTACAAACATGGTAAAATTTGCTTATTTTAGCAATTTCTGGGCATAATTTTATACGATATCTACAAATACATTTGAGCAACCTGCAAACACTTTATATTCTTGCCTTTTCAATATGTCTATATTTATATTCTTCTAGCACTATATTCAAATGTCACCATGAGACTTGGAACCTTTAATTATGATTTTACCAATGAAAATTTTAAGGGCCTTATCATTTGTATAAACAATGGGCTATTTGTATATATTCATTTTCAAGTTGAGATCACTCCCTCTATCAATTGCTGATTATTTTATCAAGAATGTTACTAAACTTTCTAAAATTATCTTTTTTCCCTTCTATTCACACACTAATTTGTTCTCTTTCTTAGCCTATTGTTGTGGTGAGATATATGAGCTGATTTTGAAATGTTGAACCAGCCTTGCATGCCTGTCTTGACTATGACTGATACATTATTCAATTGTTTTCATGTGCTGTTTGATTTGATTGTCTAAAATTTGGTTGAGGACTTTTGAACCCATATTTATGATAGGTATCCATCTATAGTTATCCCTTCTTTCAGCTACTTTATTAAACTTTGGTATTATAATGGCCCTGACTACATAAGTTGCTGGCTACAAACATATTAAACCGGAGGTGGTATAATTTTATCATTTAGTGTCTGTGTAATATACCAATGAATACACTTGGCCATGGTGTTTTATGTATTAGAAAGTTTGTTATCGATGATCTACTTTATATAATACATATACACTTATTATTATTATCAGCAGCACGATCATCATCACCATCATCATCCCTTTTATCTTGTGTGAGTTTGTAAAAATTATATCTTTTAAGGACTGGATCCATTTCATTTAAGCTATCAAATTAGTATCCAGAAAGCCATTCACAGTATCATTTTAGTTATTTTGAATATCTACTATTGGATGCATTTATCATTATATTCAGCTAAGTGATGGTGCTCTTCGGGTCAACTGATTTTTTTTGTCTGATGAATCTGATCCATTTCCAACACAGCAGACTAAAGTTTCCATATAGAATATATTACTCTTGTTTCTTTTCTCTCCCTTTTTATTGAAAATAGATTCTTGTATCACCTCATTCAGCCTTGCTATGAGGGTATATGACTAGTCTTATTGCTTCATGTTAAGCCAAGTTCAATTGATATCACTTGGATGCCAGGTTTCATTTGAAGGGGGGAAAAAAGGAGCATTGAAGCTGGGCAAGAGAAGTAGTATGGGTGGGTTGGGAGAAGGAGAAGGAGAAGAAGCTGTGCCCTGGACGTGTTATAAGAGAGAAGAATCAAGAAAATAAAGAAAAAAAATGGTTTCTTTTTCATACACGAAAACCATGAGTTTGGAGCTGCACTCTGAAGCCTGGTGAGCTCAAAAATAGGTGCACAACTGAAGGTGAGGACTTCCACTCTCAGAAAACGTACCTACAACGAGTACTGCAGCAATAAAAAGAGTTCTCCATGCACACTTCTGCCACCCATGGCTGATTGTTGACAGGGCCAAGCTTATGTGTGTTTGGCGCAAGTGTCCATAGCTGCTGTGAGTTCCTGATTGTGACAGTTGTACCATACCTATTTTCCATTCCTCTCACCCACTTCTGCAGTGTTCTCTGATTCGTGTAGGACACGCTAGGTGCCACTTTGAGCAGAAGAGATGGCTGAGCAGGTCAGAGTGCATAATACATTTGCAGTTGACCTCAGTTCAGTCCCCAGCAGCAACATCAAATGTTTCACAACCACCTGCAACACCAGCACTTAGGAACAGCATTTACTCTTCTGGCTTCTGAGGGCACCTGTACTCACCTGCACATAGTCCTCCCAAACACAAAGATCACATATTAAGTAAAAATAGAACATTTAAATAAATATTTGTAGCATCTTTTGGCATTCAGCCAAAAGGTTTGTTCTCAATATTTTGGGAAATCCTTAGTCTCAACATTAAATAAATGCTGCAAAATGCCCTAGACTCTGGTGGTGTCACTGGAGGGGTCTACCAAACTTCCAAAGAATAGATGATTCTAGTGTCCTCAGTCTACTCCAAAAATGAAAGCAGAGGAAATATTTGCTAATTTATCCTGAGATGATCATTGCTTAATGCCCCAGCAAAACGACATTCAGGATAAGGAAATTACATCTCATAAACACAAATGCTAAAACTGCAATAAATTTTAATCAGTAAATTATAAAATGTGTACATGAGAACAACTATATACTGTGAACAAGTATGATTTATTACAACATTCAAGGTTAATGTAACACTAAACATGGGCATCTATAATCCACTCTATTGATACACTAAAGAAATCCTTCAGTTATATCAATCAAAAAATCATGTTGACAAAACCAGCAGCTATTGCTAACAAATCTCTTTAATTAGGAAAGAAGTGAATTCTGTCACTCCGTGAAGATTTATGAGGGAAAAAACAACCTGCAAATCGCATTCTACTTACAAGCGGTGAGTGGTATAGTTTTCCACCAAAAGGAGAAAGAAGACAAGCTGTACTCACTCACCACTCCTGTTGGGCACTGTACTGGACAGTCTTAACTAATGCAAAAATAAGACAAAAGCAAGATATGGATCCAAGCTGGTAAGGAGGAAAAAAAGTACTTTAATTCACAGAACACATAGTTACCTAAGTAAAAAAAAAATTTTTTTTTAAAAAAATGCCTTAAACCAAGAAGGGAGTATGGAAAATTTGCATAATGTAAGCATAACCTACAAATGTCAGTTTTATATTTGTATATCAGCAGTGAAAACTCAGAGTTTTAAATTAAGAAAGTAATACCATTTATAATATCACCAAAATTGAAATTCTTAGCTGTAATGAAGAACAGCTTATACAGATCTATATGTATAAAACTATAAAGTGTGATGAAAAACTCAAAGGGTATTGAAACAAAATACCCCATATCCATTTGTTTAACTTTAATATGATTAAGCTATCTAATTTGCCCCAGTATGAGCTCTTTAAACACTGTAATACCAGTCAAACACCAGAGAAATGCTGTGTTATGTTGATACCTAGAAATTAATAGCGTAAGAGACCTAAACTGCTAAAGGACAAATATGAAAAGCTAATTCTATCAAATTCCAAGACATACTATGAACCTATAGCAATAAAATAGAATAACATTATGATATTAAAGAAAGAATAAACACCAATCAAATGACTAGAATAGAAAGCCCAGCAACAGACCAACAAATGCCATCTTTGTCTTTGACCAAGGAACAAATCACAAGTATTCTTTTCAATAAACTGTCTAAAATAATTGAACATTTTTATGTAAGCGTAAAGTCCACAAGAATAAACACATACACATATACGCTGAGTCCTTACTGCATTCATAAAACTAATTGAAATAGCTCATATACCTAACTATAAACTCAAAACTATAAAACTTCTAGATAAAAGCCAGGGGGGGAAAAATCAAAGTCTTTGTTCAGCAACAAAGTTTTAAATAGAATAACAAATGCAGAGTCTGACTAAAGTAATGAACTGCACTTCATTAAAATTATGAGCTCTGCCAAATAAAATCAATAAAATTAATTAATGCTACAAGCAGATAAATGTTAAATACCATATGGTCCTAAATAACTACTATCCAAAATACACAACAAAAAAAATTCTTTAAAGTTCAGTAATAAGTGAACAACCAAACTTTAAAAATTGAAAATAGCCTGGACACCTCAACAAAGTAGATCCACAGAGGGGAACTAAAGATGTGACAGCATGTTTATTTCTAGGCCCATTTATCACTACTAAATGCACATAAAGGCAACAGCTGGAATCCACTGCACACTTATTAGAAAAGCTTAAATCCGAAGCATTGATTGAAGAACTGCTCATGGTCCTTAGAAAGCAGGATCCCTCACATTTTTAGTAGGAATGGAAACTAGGCCAGGCACTTTGAACATTTAAATATAAGATCAATCTACTGTGCTCCAGACACATTTGAAAAGTATATGTACACAAAACCCTGCCTAGAAGTAATTATCAGTATTTACTCATTTATAATGTGATAATAATAATAATAGACCCAAACCAGAAGTAATAAAGATATCCTTTACCAGACCAGTAGAAAACAAGCTATGGTATATTTATGTGATTGTATATTATTCTGTAATAAAAATAAATGCACTACCAAGGTATGTAAAATTGGAAAATGAATTTCAAAGAAAATTGCTAAATGAAATAAATCATGATATAAAAATATGTGCAAATTTTTTAGTGAATAAAATCTGTAAGATCACAGAAAAATTGTCTGTAGCATGCAAGCACTATACACTAATTGATGGATTTTCCCATAAGAGTGACAATTCTGACAGCACGGCATATAGATAGTGAGTTAAACCATTGGATAAAGGAGTGCCATGTGGCGTGAATCAGGCTCCTTAAAGGCAGAGAGTGAGTGTGGAAATAAGTAAGGGAGGGGGCAGGAATGACTTGTGACAAAATAGGAGGCATCTATGTTTACTTTCATACAGATATGTATGTTTCTGTATATAAATGTCTATAGGTACATGTATAGTACTCAGGCATTTAGCACAAAATACACAGGCTTGCTTGTTACATAAGCTGAAAGGCCTAGAAAGATGTCACCCACAGCAGAAGCACCATGAGCTCCTCAGCCTTAACCAATGAAACTAAGCAACAAAAAGAAACCAGAAATCCCTGGGAAAATAGTTGATTCCATGACTCAAGCAGAAAATAGGAGAGAGAGAGAGAGAGAGAGAGAGAATGAGAATTTCAATGAGATAGAGAAGACAACCAACATCTGAAATTTTTTCTAATTACCAGATTAAAACATAAGAAATTTGAGTAACAATGAATTATAACTCATAGTTTAAAAAATAAACAGGAACAATGTCTGATATAAAGAAAAACTACTACAATTGAGTTTGTGGATTTTGTCATGACTCAAAAATTGTAAGTGTTCCGTCAAGACTTCATATTTTGAAGTTTGATCTTTTTCTGGGACAGTGGCCTGTACTATGCCATTTCCTGCAATGGAGAGCAGCAGCCACTGGCCACCAATCAGAAAGTTGATCTGCAGAGTAAGAAATCAGAATAAGCATGTGCTCTTTACTCAACAATAATGTATCCATAATTGTACCTTGGCTGTAATAAATGCACTATGCTTACATAAAATTCTATGTGTATGAGAAATTGGTCATGTGATAGACAGGAAGTCTTTGTGATATTCACCATTTTCTGTCAATCTAATGTTGCTACAGAGTTTTAGGTCAATTTTAAGTTAATGAGTAAACCCTACCACTATGCTATTTCCTAACTTTAAAATGTTTTTATTGACTTAAATTATCTCAAGTCCATAAATGTTCATTTGGAACTTTTAATTATTTTGTAATCATTTCCCGTTTTGAAAGCCACTGTTTCTTCAAATATTGTTTTGCAGATTTGGGGGGCTGATTCTAAAAAGTTTATTGTTTTGTCTATTTTATTATGCATATGGAGGTTACAGTATGTGCATTTGACTGTGGGTTTCTTGGAGGCCAGAAACCTCAGATTCCTGGATCTGGAATCACAGTTACTGGGTGCTGGAAACCAAACTGTGGTCTTTTCTGAGCATTCTGATGATAGGACCTACCTTGAGTAGATCCTTTTCTCATTTTAAAGAATATAGAAATTGAGCCAAGAGATCTATGCTTGTGTTGAAGGCATTCAGCGAGGAAGCCATGAAAACAGATTTCCAACTCTTTATTTCCCTCCTGGAACTGCATTGGTGTGTCAGCTGCTTGACCTCCCAACAGATTCCCGATTTTTTTCTTCTATCACCACGAGTTTACACAAAGCTTCAGAGAGACTCAGTAAAGAATGTCTGCTAACCACTAATTAACACTTAAAATTCGTGGACTTTGTAACCGGGAGAATATTTGCAGGTTGGGACTTGAAAGGATGCCATTCTGCATATTAGCAAGAAGTCCACCATGAGTATCGAAAGCATCACAACCATCTGCGTACACTTAAGTTCTACAGTATACCAAGGCTACCTCACCTCAGTCTAAGTCCATGAACTTCAAAGCTCCACAATTCAATAACCTAGCTTTAACTATTTGACACATAGCCAGACTTCTATAATCCAGCTTCAAGCACACCAGGCTATCTCTGACCTGATATAAGAATACTTCAGAATTCACTAGGAACTAGGAACTAACTAGGAAATAGCAGAACTTGGAAATAAATCATCCTACCAGATATTCTTGGGAATGACAGTGGACTATTCTACTGTTTGGTGTATTTTCTTGTTGTTTGTATTAATGATAATGCTGGTTTGGTTTTCAATGTCTAGAAACAAGATAATACACAAAAATCCAGATTTCCTGCTTCTCTTACAAAGTCAAAAGGAAGAGGTAAAGATATATTCTCCAAAAACCAGAAAAAAAAATTGAGAAAACAACTGCCCTTTTTATTTTATTTTTCCCATTGCTGTGCAATGTATGTAGTATATATGCATACAGGCATGCTGTGCATGCATGTTTTACATGTGTGTGAGCATACATGTGCACATGTGTGCATGTACTTATATACACATGCATGTGAAGACCCTAGGTAGATGTCTGGGACCTTTCATTGTTCTTCCTCCTTATTCAATGATGTAGGGTCTCCCAATCAAATGTAAAGATTCTTGATATGGAATGTCTACCCTTGGTAGCCAGGATGCTCTGGGAATGTTAAGGTTTGTGGTCACTGTGATCATCCAGTACTTACATTGGTTCTGAGGTTATGAAGTCCATTTCTCATGCTTGCAGGCCAAGCACTTTAACTATGAGTCATCCTTTTTTTTAAAAAAAAAAAAAGAGAAGAGCACACTATATTCTGTTCTACTTCATACTTCTCACTATTATATCTTCATGGAAAACTATTTCTCACCTATTAGATTTTATTGGCAAATGCCTTTTTCAATCCTCATCTACATTACAAGATCATATAGGTGGGGTTTATCCTTACTCCAATCTGCTTACTGCTCATAATCTGAGACATAGTATAGCCAACTACTGAAAGTAAAAACATTGGAAAGACAAGGGTTCAAATTCCCAATTTTGGTGGGTTTATGGCGAATGCAGTATCTCTCTCTTATCAAGTAGAAATAACCATTGTTGCTCTTTGATAGGATGACTGCAAATTAGATAATATTATTCAAAGTTCATTAATATAGTCGGCACTCAATGTATGTTCATTTATCATTTTTATTTTTACTTGATTGATTAAAAAAAAAACCCTGCAAAGAAAAATGAAGCCTAGATCATTAGGCCAGCAAGAGACACATTAAACAGATGGCAAGGCAACAAGGAGACGAGGCATGAGAGAGCAATTTGAAGAAGCCAGGAACGGTGATGTTTAATCAATATGGAAATGTGGGCACAAAAGAACCTGGATGCTACTGAATACACTTTCTTCTCCAGTAATGAGGACAGAAAGCCACCCCAGCAGGCTGTGCAGATCTTCAAGTTTATTATAGCAGGACGGTTCTCACCCTGTACTAGCCTTAATTTGCATGGCAAATGAAGGCAGGGTCTGAAATAGGGACAGAGAGTCTGCTGGGGCTGGGGTGTTCCCACAGCCCAGGTGGGCATGCCCATCTGGAGCATAAACTAACAGACTCTCACCCTTCATCCCTACTCCCTGCAAAGACAATGACGGCAGACGCACGATGATTATTATGACATTTTGTCTAGGTACCGCTACTATTGTAGCTTGTATTGCTTATTTAAGACATATTGAGCACTTGCTTTGGTTAGAGTCCATGATCAGTGCTTCCCGTATTTCCCCACTGAAAGTGCTTCTCGTGACTCTATAGAGTAAATCAGAAGACAGACTATTGCTCTCCTCCCTATATAAATAGTCTATGATTCGTGTGTGTTACCTTGAATTTTCTCATCTGGTTGGTAACAGTAATGGCAAGAATAGAGTATTTCCTGTCTGATTTCAAGAATTCATTATCACTACAGTAATAGCTGTCTCTGCTTGGTGTTATCAACCGCAGTCGCTACCTTGGCTGGTTTGTGGTTGATTCAAACAGAAACAATACAGTTAAAGATTTTGACTGTCCTGCTTTCTCTTCATTCAATTTTGAGGAATTAGTTAACTTGATAAATATAAATCTTCCTTTCTACGCCATTGCCTGCCTTTTACAGATTTTCCCAACTAAAAGCTCTAACAACACCAATATAAAAGCTATCCACTATTGTGAGTCAATATTAGCCATGACGGTGGGCACATGAGAGAACATCGTTCACTTTTTTTTTCATTTCTAAATTTATTTTTTTTATTTATAAAAGATTTCTGTCTCTTCCCCGCCACCGCCTCCCATTTCCCTCCCCCTCCCCCAATCAAGTCCCCCTCCCTCGTCAGCCCAAAGAGCAATCAGGGTTCCCCTGCCCAGTTCGAAGTCCAAGGACCACCCACCTCCATCCAGGTCTAGTAAGGTGAGCATTCAAACTGCCTAGGCGCCCACAAAGCCAGTACGTGCAGTAGGATCAAAAACCCATTGCCATTGTTCTTGAGTTCTCAGTACTCCTCATTGTCCGCTATGTTCAGCAAGTCCGGTTTCATCACAGGCTTTTTCAGACCCAGGCCATCTGGCCTTGGTGAGTTCCAGATAGAGCATCCCCATTGTCTCAGTGTGTGGGTGCACCCCTCGTGGTCCTGAGTTCCTTGCTCATGCTCTCTCTCCATCGTTCACTTTTTATAGTTATTTGTTGCTTAAGACAGTCAAAATACTTGGATAGGTCCTTTCCCCCTGCAAAAAAAGTCAAGTATTTATTTCTATGTGGCAGACTAATAATAAATAACAGACGTCTAAATTAATGAGTGTTATTTCTAGAAACAACAGCACATGCAAGTACAGCCAGGATGTGAATGCCATTTTACATAGATAGAATCTCCCCTCTGATACCCAACATCTCAATAGATTTTTAAGCACCAACCACTACCTGATGCCACTTTAGACACTTTATAGGTCTGACTCTAAACGCAGTAGACAATGACAGGGTTATGAGACCACCCAAACTACAAATCCTTCTAAAGATATCATATTCTCATAATTATATTCTCTTTTAAATTATACCGTTTGTAACATTAAAGCATGATTTTCCATGGTGTATGACATCTGAAGGTGGAGAGAATCATCAGTCTGTAAAATATCTTACTAAGAAGTGCATGGCAGGCCAAAGTCTACATGGACCTTCTAGTTAATTTTATAGCAGGTCATTGAAAGGATGTCACCCATAATATCATTCAAACTATGGTTTTATTAGTCATGTTATGCTATATCCAGTAAAATTAACTTTAGAAAATGAATTATAATCATCAAAGTATGTACAAATGAGGTTAATTTTTAATAAACTAGGCTTATTTAACATAATCTGAAAAAAGTTTTCTTTTTCTTGTTTACTGCTCATGCAGACATGTTATATGGGCTTATTACATGACTTCCCCTGTTGATGAATCACAAGTAAATCAATATACAGTAACTTCATGTCCAGTCAAGTGTAATAATTAATTAAATAAAATCTAGACTTTATTTAGACATTTCTGCTCTCCTCCAGCTCACACCAGTCTTGGTAGTATGTTTCACATTTTCTGTTCTTTGTTATTTTTTCCCTATCTGCCAACTTGCTTCTGTTACCTGTGGGTTGGAAGCAGGTGAGACAGAAGTGGCTCAGAAGCGGAAAATGTCTGACAGGCTGCAGGGAGACACTGTTGAGCTATGTGAGTCCTTAGTACTAATGGCACACTGCTAGCCTGCTTTCCATTGCTATGACTAAGTACAGATAAAACAACCCAGGAAGGAAATAAGGTTTGTTTCAGCTCATAGACTTGGAGATTACCGATTGCAGTCCATGGTTATTTGCTTTGTAGATACATCAAACTTTTCCTTATTCACACTAAAGTCCCTCATATTAAGAATGACTTATTAATGTAAAAAGAAATAATTAATTAAAGTCATATTTTCTAAGATCTATCTAATCGGACAATAAAAGAAAATAAGCACAAGATCCTCCCCCTCCACAGGGCAGGGAACCCTGACTGCTCTTCGGTCTGGAGAGGGAGGGGGAGGGGAGTGGGAGGGAAAAGGGAGGCAGGGAGGATGTGGAAATTTTCAATAAAGAAAGAAAAGAAAAGAAACACAATATGACTTAAAGGTAAACTTTAAATGATTGAAGAACTTCCCAGTCTTGCTGAATGCATACAAACTACAAAAATTGAGAAACAGGTTAGCAAGATAGGGAGGGAATTAGAGAAGCGAATCAAGGGGAGAAAAGTACTGAAGTGTGTGTGTGTGTGTGTGTGTGTGTGTGTGTGTGTGTGTAACTGTCAAGCAATAGAAAAGTTCACCACAGAATCAGAACATACATAAGCTCTGCTGAATACCCCAGGGAGATCATTTAAGGAAGCAATGATAGTGGGGATGCTGAACCTTGCCTCACAAGTCAAGAAAGGACTGATAAGAAATTCACTTCAAATTTATTAACTGGACAAAGGAGATTTTTTAAATGTTCATTTCACTATGTTGATTAAAGCACTAATTAAAATAATGTGTGGAAAAGGGCCCAGTGGTATGGTTGTTTAAGAGAGGGAAAAAGGTAATGAAATTAAATTACACAAACACCAGCTAAGAATACAAGGTTTGGTGACTCAATAATGAGTAAAAATTAAGGCCAGTAGAGTGTGCGTAGCACATCCTGCTGCTTTCCAGACAACAGGAGCTCAAGAGGAAAAACAACATATAACTCAGCCAGGATGTTCTCCTCTGGGCTCTTTTCTGATTGCTATTGTTCTCCTCACATCCCTAGTTTCTGCAGCTGTTCCCAAGTCCACTAACCATCCTGCCTGCATTTCACCGTGTTGGCATGCTCCTCGCATTCTCTCCCGTCTCCTTTCCTTGATGATCCCCAGTAGAATCTCATATAGAAGCAAAGTCCTCTTCACGTTTTCCTTTTATTTCTAGTTTGCTCCCAGCATGCCTTCACAGGGCGGGAAATAACACTGCCAAGACTTTCTCCAGCTTTAGTGAGGAGAGCTGCTAAGCATGCTCCCATTTTTTTCCTCTGAGTCCACAGGAGGCAGAATCTTATGTTCATCTGCAAGCTCTTTTGACAAGGAGTAATCGAACCTCTTCTGCATAGCAACTGCTGTTAGGCAATGGTTGCAAAGTGGGTTCACAACACTACCTCAATAATCTTCAGCCTCATCTTGAGGGGGCCTCATTAGTGTCTCCACTTCACACAGGGAAAACTACCCAAGACTAAATGAGCTGCAGTGGCTCTTCTAATCTAGCAACAATTTTATTGACTTTCCCATTCTGCACTACTGCAATACAGAAGATTCACTCGTGACTCTATATCTAGTTCTTGGATGTTTGTCAGTGAACTTTAAAAGAAATTGCAGGGATATAGGAGAAAGATAAGGAAGAAATAAAACAGAAAACCCAGAAAGGAAAAACAATGAGAACTATAGCAATATTTGAGAGCAGAGAGCGTTAGAATATGGAAGCCAGGTTACCCTAGGATAAATGCATTGCATATGTGATGGGCTATCGTGAGCCTGCAGGAAGTTGAAGATAAACTAAAGAACCTCCCTCCGGTTAAGTCCAGTCCTTCAAAGAGGATGAATGTGATACTCAAGCAACATTACTCATCATCATCCTACGAAAACTAATAAAACTCTCTAAAGCAAGGACCATCAATTTATACCCTCAGGTTACACATGAATTTAATTGATCCAATAAAATATTAACACATACAGAGGGGGGAAGCACCCATGATTCAGCAGCAACAACAACGAACAGGTTTCTTTATATGACCAAGATCCTCACATATACTATTTACCAATATAAAAAGTGTACATTCAAGAAAAAGTGAATAACCTTACAAGGAAAATAAGAACTAGCGGAGTGAAAATGAGAACTTTGAAGAAACAGGATGTGAACCTTAGAGGTGACTCCACAGGGTCAATAGGGGGACAAGAGGAGATTCCCCTGGAAACACAGTGAGCTTATAGACCAGGCGGCCTGGCACAGGGCGGTGGCAATGAATCAGTGACCAGGAGGAAGGGATCCCTGCAGATGAAGTAGCAAACCCAGAAGCTTTGGCATGTATTTTAATGCGGGTCTTCCACTAGCAAGTTCTTTTAATGTCTCTCTATGAAAATGTTTACAGCACTCCTTCATTTTCAACGCTGTGGATCTACTAATCTCTCACATTCATTTTCCTTAAGAGAGAGCAGATAATGTACAGATTGCAACTCTGTTCTTTATTTCTGTTTCTTGGTGATCTTGAATATGCCAAAATGAGAAATATATGATTCTAAAAGAAGCAACCAGAAAACAGATGCATTATCTATGGTAGTTTATACGTAACTATAAAACAAAGAAATAAAGTTTTATTTATAAATATCATAACAACGTAGCCTGATGAAAATCATGGATGAAAAGAAAATTAAAGAATTTAGGATTCATAGGAGTGTGGAACTATTAAGACGTCATTTGGGGTCATGATTACACTCATGTATAATCTGTCAAATTCATCAACACATAACTCTCACTGCTGTACTTAGAGTAAAGCACTTTTATTCCTGCTTCCAAATCAATAATAAAGATAAAATAACTTACTACACATATAGAAATAGTCAAGTTAAAAGTTAAAAACTAGGTCAGAGGAAACTCCACAAACTGAACTACAGAAAAGTGCAGGAAAACAAACGACCTAAGACTTAGAGGCTGTTTTCCGTGTCTTATTGGTTTTAGAAGTCAACTTCCGAGAACTGTTTTTGAAAACAAGTTCAATATATTTTAAAATATTTTCTAGAATACTGTGGAGTGACAGCTCCTGCACTACCGAACAAAATTATGAGCAAAAACAGAAATACACGTATGTGACCAGGACACAGAAACCAGCGTAGGCCCGAGGATCTGTGTCAAATTCAGAGAAGGTTTATATTTTGACAATTTCCCAGTGTTTAGGATTTGGTATATATCATATACTTCATGGGCTATAAAGTCTATGTTTCTAAGGGAAATTCTCTTATTTGAGAATAATCAAATAAAAAATAAAATCGAACACTGTTCTGACGCAAAGCAAACACAAGGACGCTGTTGAGAGTCTGATGAGCAAGGGGGGTGTTGTACGGAAAATGCCACCAAGTTTTAGGGCTCAGGTCCAACCCCACATGTATTTGTGATTAAAATGAATGACGACATCTCCATTGACGTAACACTCAAATAAAAGCAGTGGATGGTAGGAAGCGCCCTTTAGTGCCTTGAAACAGCAAAGGCAAAGGGCTTCAGATGACAGGCACTCTCTCTAAGTCTCAAAGGACCCCATAAGTCATTGTAGACGGGTACTAAGAATTTTCCCCAAGAGTGGTTCTAGAAAGGGACAAGACGCACGCCTTTAATCCCAGCACTCGGGAGGCAGAGGCAGGCGGATCCCTGTGAGTTCGAGACCAGCCTGGTCTACAAGAGCTAGTTCCAGGACAGGCTCCAAAGCCACAGAGAAACCCTGTCTCGAAAAACAAACAAAATAAATAAATAAATAAATATAAAAAAAAAGTCATCCAAAAACAAAATAAAAGTTAAATCAACAGAAACAAATCATACAGGAATCAAAGTGCTTCATACTTTCTTATTACAAGATACTTATTCTATTCAATAATAGAATAATTTCTGCAGTACCCAGCCTTCTAGTAGTATTCATGGGTTTAATACTTAATTTGTTGCAGGTTATTATACACAGCTCTCTGGGAAGAGACCTTGGCCCTAGTTGACCACTTGAATTATGAAAAATGTACCAAATAGTACATCTATTGACTTATAACAGATTAACAGATTGCTCTCAGAATTATGTTTTTAAAAGAGCGTGTGTGTGTGTGTGTGAGTGTGTGTGTGTGTGTGTGTGTTTGTGTCTGTGATGTGTTATGGGTGTCTTCCCTAAATGTATGCCTATGCATTGTACATAACTTGTGCATCTATGAGTGTCAAGTCCTCTGGGGCTGGATTGTAAATGGTTGTGAGTCACCATGTGGGCCCTGGATGCTGAACCCAGGTCCTCCAGAAGGATGGCTAATGTTTTAACTGCCAAGCCCACAGCACTTGATAAAAAAAAAAAAAAAAAAAAAAAAAAAAAAAAAAGACACCTCGATCTCGATTTCTGTGATAAGAATCTTGGTGAAGTTAGCTCTAAAAGACATACACAAGGCACAACTCTTATAACACGTTTTTATTAATTGGGCTTCTGTTATATTCCTGAAATCATGCTAGTAGGCAAGGAAAAGGGGCAAATGAAATATTTGCTTCTGCCTATGGTTGATGAGATCAGTTCAGCTAAGAAATTTGTAAGCAAGTGGATTATGACAGAAAATACAATTTAACATGTAAGACAGAGAGTAGCAGAGATGACGCCACAGGAATGTGAATCAATTGATGTTTTGGAAGCTATGCCAAGGTGGTTGATGAATACCCACTGGAACTTTTCATCAAAGTTGTATTATAATCAGAAATACAATCCTCACTGCTGTGTGAAGACTATGCATGAAGGGGATGCATATGGAGACAGAGAGATAAGCCTTTACCGGGAAGAAAGTAATCCAAATTAAGGCAGTGGGAAAGAAATGAAATTTTAATTCAGTCTCTGCTGACAGCAATATCCAAATTAATCTAGCTGGATCGACAATAAGTCCTCACAAGCAAGCACCCGTGCTTTAACTCCCTATTCCCAACCCACGTTTGTTTACCTGTTGATAGAAGGGTCACATCACATGATTCATGCAGGTAGATTTTGTCCACTGTCTGATAAACAGCAGATACCCAAGTCATTTGTTTTTCCTGGACAACAGGTATCAAGGAAGCGGATACAGGCTGGACACATGCTTTGCCTCCTGTTTTTGTTGGCTTCCTCCTAAGCTGGCAAAAGTTTGTAGCCTTGGAAGGCAGGGAACTAAACAGAACAACATCAATGAGCATCTGCACTCTGTGCACAGCCCTGCTAGGAAATCTCCTGCCCCTGCTTCTAAAAGCTTGACAGAAGCCGGCGCCAAGTGTTAGTGAATGAGACCACAGAGAAGAGAAAAGGAGGCCCTATGGCTTTCAGATGTCAGCGTTCAGAATTGATTTTTTTTTATAAAAAATTCTTTTCATTCTCTAGTTACTTGAGTACCTACTATGTGTCATGAACTATAGGGGACATCTTTCCTTCTCATAGTCCAGAGACTTCCTTCCTGGCGTCTTTTTTATGGAGAAGGGATACTTTGAAAGTGAATGTCTCCAGGCTAAGACTTCACAAAGACCAAGAGGTGTGTGATCACCTACCCAGCTGGACACCCCACTCTCTAGGCCCTTGGTACTGGGACAAAACCCTGGGCCCCTCCCTCACCTGGCTCAACTTCTCTAGCCAGCCAACAGACAAGCTTCCTGCAGGTAGGCTACTTCAACACCCTTACCCCATCGATTGGACCCTGTAAGCTACAAGTTCTACTCCAGCTCATGACCCTCCTATCCCCTATGACCTCAGAGGAAATCGGAAGCACGGACTGTGACTACACAGAACAGACCAAGAGAATGGACCAAGAGAGCAGGCCAATAAAGATCTCAGCAGCTCCCTGAGACACAAACAGCAACAGTGTAGCGCAGACCAAGAACAGCTCCCAAAGACATGGACAGCAGCTACAAGGACTGGACCAAGAGGCAAAGACACTGGCACCACTTAGAGGAAGAGATAGGTAGGCACCAGTGCAAGAATTCATTCAATAACCTAAAAAGCGACATGGTAACACCAGAACCCAGTGATCATACAACAGGAAGACTTGGTCATCCTAACCCAGAAGAAGCAGAAGAAAATGATTGGAATTGTACTTTTATAAGGATGATGGAGACCTTTAAAGAGGAAATGAAAAATTCCCTTGATGAAATGAAGGAAATGAGAAAAAATTAGAAGAAATCAGTAAATCTCTTTAAGAAACCCAGAAAAATCAAGAAAAAAAAGGACAATCAAACAGGTGAAGCGAACAGTTCAAACAGTTCAAGACTTAAAAACTGAAATAGAGTCAATATAGAAAACATAAACCAAGGGAATTCTGGAAATGTAGAATCTGAATAAATGAATTGGATCTACAGATGCAGACATAACCAACAGAATACAAGAAGTGGAATAGAGAATGTCAGGTGTTGAAGATACTATAGAGAAAATAGATTCATTGGTCAAAGAACATGTTAAATCCAATAAATTCGTACCACCAAACATCCAGGAAATCTGCGACATCATGAAAAGACCAAACCTAGGAATAATTGGGATGGAAGAAGGAAAAGAACCCATGCTCAAAGGCACAGAAAATATATTCAACAAAATTATAGAAAAGAACTTCCCCAACCTAAAGAAGGATAACCCTGTGAAGGTATAAGGAATTTACAGAATACCAAATAGACTAAATATAAAAAAAGAAAAAAGAAAAAAAAACAAAGTCCCCTCACTGTATAATAATCACAACGCAAAACATACAGAATAAAGAAAGAATATTAAGAGCTGCAAAGAAAATAGACTGAAAGCCAGGCAGTGGTGGCGCACGCCTTTAATCCCAGCACTCGGGAGGCAGAGGCAGGCGGATCTCTGTGAGTTCGAGACCAGCCTGGTCTACAAGAGCTAGTTCCAGGACAGGCTCCAAAACCATAGAGAAACCCTGTCTCGAAAAATAAAATAAAATAAAATAAAAAAACAATCTATCAATTTATTTACAAAATAATACGTCTTTGAGAATAATAAGAAGCCGGGTGGTCATGGCACATGCCTTTAATTCCAGCACTTGGGAGGCAGAGGCAGACGGATCTCTGTGAGTTCGAGACCAGCCTGGTCTACAAGAGCTAGTTCCAGGACAAGCTCCAAAACCACAGAGAAACCCTGTCTAGAAAAACCAAAAAAAAAAAAAAAAAAAGAAAGAAAGAAAATAGACTGAAATATAAAGGCAGGCCTATCAGATTTACATCTAATTTCTCAGTAGAAACCAGGAAAGTCAGAAAGTCCTGGATAGACATGCTGCAGACACCAGAGTTGCAAGCCCAGGCTACTATAGCCAGCCAAGCTTTCAATCACCACCAATGGGAAAAACAAGATATTCAATGACAAAAACAGATTTAAACAATGCCTATCCACAAATTCAGCCCTACAGAAAATACTATAAGGAAAACTCCAAACCAAAAAAACTAACTGCACCCACAAAAACTCAGGCAACAGATAACCTCACACAAGTAAACCCCAAAGGAGGAAAAGACACAAACACTACCACCAAAAAATAACAGAAATTAACAATCACTGGTCACTAATATCTCTTAATATCAATGGACTAAATTCACCTATAAAAAGACACAGGTTAAAAGAATGGATATGAAAACAGAATCCATCCTTCTGCTGTGTACCAAAATTACTCCTCAACCTCAAAGACAGAATTTACCTCAGAGTAAAGGGATGGGAAAAGATTTTCCAATTAAATGGACCTAAAAAACAAGCAGGTGTAGCTATCCGAATACCTAAAAAAAAAAAAATAATAATAATAGACTTCAAACTAAAATCAATCAGAAGAGATGGAAAAGGACACTTCATACTCATCCCTTGGTCCTTCCTTAAATCAATGTGCCTTACCCACTCTGAGGAGTGTATGGAGGTGGGGGGGAGGAAGGGGAGGAGGGGAGGGAGTGGGAACTGGGATGTAAAATGAAAAAAGATTTTTTTTTTTAACTAAAAGCCAAAAAGAAGTGCATCTCTAACTTATAGTCAGTCTGTGTCCGTTCTGAAGTCCAGGCTTCTTTATGTTAGCAATTCCTTTGTTTTCAGTCCACGCACGGACACTCACAGTGTCTGCAGCTGCTCATAGATCTCCAAAAAGAAACGTGATCAAAAGTATTGACATCTTCACCTTATCAAATGCCGGCTAGGCATCATTACATTCACCGGTGCCATAGTAGCTGCTCTGGGTGAGTACTATTTATATTACTTTATATTAATTGAGCTTCAATGATTATAAAGCAATAAAAAGTAAGATTTCCTTAAAGTGGGAAGGTGATTCAAAGGTTTGTCTTATAAACCTGACCAACCTTTTGTTTTTTTATTCTTCGTGATCGTCATCTTTTAATTCCTCTCTGTAGATGTTGAATACTACCTTTGCCACAAATCTGAAAAATGCTGTATGTAATGTTCCTACCACGTGGGTGAATTGGATCTGTGACATAGGCCTCCAAATGGGTCATTGCATCAAGCTTCACATGGCATGGCAACTCCAAAGCTGTCCACTGACCATAAAATGTGAACCACCAGTGCCAGGGTCAACAGAGAGTTCATCGCTATTCTTCAAATGCATTGGGGCCCATTAGCAATATGATCACTGAGCTCTTTGTGAATATAATATGAAAGTCTGTTATTAAACTTCTTCAAGCAGAAGTCATTTCATCACTGTGAAACTGCTGAGAATTTCTTCCACCAGCTGGACCAAGAATGGCAATGTCAAATCATCATATTAAGTGAAGATGACATACTCAAAAAGCAGTATTGCGTTCTTTCTCTCATTTGTAGATCCTAGGTACATAAAACCATGCATGCATGTGTGTTTGTGTGGTGTGTGTGTTTAAGAGACAGAGAGAGAAAGAGAGAGAGGAGAGAGAGGCAGAAGGAATACTGGAGAGGGAGGAGACTGTTATGAGTAGAAAAGTGAGAATAGAAAGAATGGGGAGGGTATAACGGGTGAAAATTATATCATGTAATATACTTCAAGGAATCACCATCAAGCCCAGAAGCATATCCAATGAATGTGCCCTGAGGGGGGGGCGGGTGGATAAAAGCACTCCACACCCTAAGGGAGACAAGAAGCAAAGAACATTATGAGAGTAAAGTCAGCCTACAGTTGACTGTCACCCATATCCAAGATGTGTGAAGAAAGTTCAAGGAAACAATCTATACTTGAGCATTTTTCCTAACAGTAAGCTGTGGGGAGGAAATTTGGCTATCAGAAATCACCCTGAATTGCCACTGATATGTTCACTGACATATTTCTAGTTACTGCCCACTGAGAAAATGAAATGGATAGATTTTGATTTCTTAAGGAAGCAGTTAAAGGAAAAGCCTGAATTTATATTTCATAAAGTAAAAAAGCAAGATAGGAACAACCTATAAATGCAAGGGGGATGAAGCCCCTTCCCTGTGAGATCCTTGTACTCTTTAAAGGAAATTGTCATAACCCCAGACAGTGTCTTCTCTCTGGGCTGAAGAGCCAATGCTTTATTTCTCATAGGGCTGGCTCAGTGTCACTTATCTATGAACACACAAAAGGTAGCGAATGTCTCCGTGATTATTTTCTCTATAGCTCCCTTCATGCATATTTACATCACTGTATATACATTAACACTATATACAGGCTAGGTACCAAAACAGAGCAACACTGCCACCTCCTGTATTCAATATTGCCTGTTATATCCTTTTTCCTTAAATTTACCAAAATATTTATCAATACCAAAGGTATGTATCTTTTTTGTTTGCAAAACCTCATTCCCAATGAACCTTCGCTCTTGAAAGAGCAGACAGAAAAGAAACTGAAATTAGCAATGTGTTATCTAAAACTGTTGGCTTCTCCAGAGTGATATTGTTTTCTTTATCCTACATAAAGCTTCTTTATATTTCCCTTTATACTAAAAATAGATTTACATATGTGTGTGATATGTATATCCTGATTACAGTTTTTCCTCCCTCTACTCTTCCCAGTTCCTCTACCTTTCTGTCTCTCATTAGAAAAGATCAGGCTTCTAAGAGATAACAACCAAACATAACAAAATAAAATATAATAAGATAAAACAAAGCAATCACATCACAGTTGGACAAGGAAAATCAATAGAAGGAAAAGAGTCCCATGAGTAGACACAGGAATAAGAGATCCACTCATTCACACAGTCAGGGGTCCCATAAAGAAACTAAACTGAACTATACTCACAGAGGACATCATGTAGACCTGTGCAGACCCTGTGCTTGCTGACTTAGTCTCTAAGAGTTCATATGAACTTTGCTCGGTTGATTTAGGGAAGCCATATTCTACTGGTGCCCTCCATTCCTTCTGACTCATACACTTTCTACCTCCTCTACAGTATGGTTCCCTGAACTCTGAGGGAAGGGATTTGATAGAGATGTGCTTTTTAGAGCTGTGTGTTCCAAGGTGTCTCACTCTGAACAATGTTTAACTATGAGTCTCTGTATCATTTGTCTTCTACTGCAGGGGAAACTTCTCTGGAGATGACTAAAAAGGCAGTGATCTATGCGTATAACAGAATATCATTAGAAGTAACTTTATCACTACTATTTTGTTTTCAAACCAGTAGTATTTGGTTTTACCATAGGCCTCTGGGATATCTAGACTCTGATTCCTGGTTTCTCAAGCATTGTCAGATATGAGTTTCACCTCATGGAATGGGCCTCAGGTCAAATCAGACAGACATCAGTCCCACCATTGCCCTAGCATATGCTGCAGACAAAAACAAAATTGTAAATCAAAGGCTTTTTGACTGGGGTGGTATTTATGTTTCTCTTTTGGTAGCTTGTAGAGTTTGGTGTAGTTTCCACCACCAAATCCACTAGAGCATAAGGGGGAGAGTTAGATGTAGGTACCAGTTCAACCTCTACATGTTCAAAGAGTTGTGTACATGTTGTTTTCAGCTATGGGAACTTGCTGGCAGTTTGTGGAGAGAAATCTATTGCACCACACTGATATCCATCGTGGTTGTACAAGATTGCACTTCCACCTGCAATGGAGGAGTGTTCCCTTGTTCCACATCCTCCTCAGCATGAGCTGTCACCTGTGTTGTTGTTCTTACTCATTCTGAAAGGTGTAAGGTGGAATCCCAAAGCAGTTTTGTTTTGTATTTCCCTGATGGCTAAAGTTGTTGGATCTTCCTTTAGGGGTTTCTCAGTCAATTGAGTCTCCGCTATCAAGACTTCTCTATTTAGATCTGTATCCTATTCTTAATTGGGGAGGTTGGTTTCTAGTTTGTTGAGTATTTTATATATTTTGAATATTAGTCCTCTATCAGATGTAGAGTTGGTAAAAAAAAAAACTTTGCCCATTTTGTAGGCTGCCACATTGTTTGATTGATAGTGTCCTTTGTCCTACATAAGCTTTTAAGCTTCATAAGGTCCTACTTATTAATTTTTGATCTTAGTGCCTTTGGTAATGGTGTTATACATGCTTTTTTGACACCCATGGGAATACTTCCCCTTTCTAATCGGAATCAGAGGAGGAGTGAATTGGGAGATGTGGACAGAGAAGGGGGCAGGTACGGGTAGAGGAGAGAGGGGAAACTGTGGTTGGGAAGTAAAATAAATGAATAAATTTAATTAATTAAAAAATATAGCTTGATTATATATAATGGTAAGCAAGAAAACAAATATCTATAATAAACAAAGCATAAATAACAAGTATGGAAGCCACTGCAGAGTGACTCACTTCACCAGAGGAGATGACTCTGAGAATGTGAGATAAAAATCAAACTGGAAAATTAATTTTTTATTGATTTTTATGGAGCTCTACATTTTTCTGCTCCCCTCTTTACTTCTTCCCTCCCCTCTTCAACCCTTTCCCAAGGTCCCCATGCTCCTGATTTACTCAGATCTTGTCTTTTTCTACTTTCTATGTGGATTAGATCTATGAAAGTCTCTCTTGGGGTCCTCATTGTTGTCCTAGTTCTCTGGGATTGTGATTTGGGGGCTGGTTTCCTTTACTTTATGTTTAAAAACCACCTATGAGTGAGTCCATGTGATAATTGTCTTTCTGGACCTGGGTTGTCTCACTCAAAATGGTGGTTTCTAGCTTCATCCATTTGCCTGCAAAATTCAAGATGTCATTATTTTTTCTGCTGTGTAGTACTCCATTGTGTAAATGTAACACAAATTTCTTATCCATTCTTTGGTCGAGGTTGTTTTCAGGTTCTGGCTATGACAAACAATACTGCTATGAACATAGTTGAGCACAGGTCCTGTGGGAAGATTGAGCATCCTTTGGATATATACTCAAAATTGGTATTACTGGGTCTGGAGAAGGTGTGGGGTAAAGGGAACATTCCTGCGTTGCTGGTAGGAATGCAAGCTGGTACAGCCCCTTTTGATGTCAGTGTCACGATTTCTCAGAAAATTGGAAAATTAATTGTAAGACTCTGATTTTTAGTAATTGTCTTAAATTGAAATTGATTAATTTCTTACAGTAAGTCATTTTACAAGACCCAGCTGCTGCACAGTACTTCAAGAAACTCATTAATGCAAAGACCACATATAAGCTATTCCTTGCAAATGGAATCCAAAAGAAAGCTGAAATAGTTAGACTTGCATTAGATAGATGACTTTAAACCAAAAACAATGAATAGAGGAAAGAAATGATTATAATAAAGGAGTCATTTATCAAGAAAAAATAAAAATTCTAATGTTTATGCACTCAGTTTTGAACTATCCCAATATGCAAAAAATAGTAATAAAGCTAAGAGGATATATAGAATCCAATGCAATAATAAATGGGGACTTTAACATCCTATTTTCAGCAATGGATGGAACATAGAGAAAGGAAGATCAAAAAAAGGACAGGAGTATTAAGTTGAATCCAACAGACAGCAACAGAACACACATACGGTTTAGTGCCCAACAAGTTTAACATTTTAATTTAAAAGCATATTTTATACATCAACTGTCTCTCCAAAACACAAATGAATGATGTTGGGAATCAATAAAAAGAAAAATCTTTAAAGTTTTATAAGTATTTGTAAATTAAATAGCTTCCTGTGAAGTAACTAAACAGTGGAAATATTAACAGTTTATTTATCAAGTGAGTGTCATTTTTAATGACAATCATGATTTGTGGCCATCCATGCCTACAAAAGAAAACAGCATGTGGACACTCCACTGTGGATACCACAGTGACATTTAAGAAAATTAGAGGCGCATGCTTTTTACATTACTTTCATGGAAATGCTTGCATTTCTATGTCTAACTCAAATAGGCAACCATACAAACACTGAAAACTCAACAAATAAGAGTTGTTCGTCATTAATTCTATTTTGACAGATTGTGATAGGTTTATGAATTCAGAGTATATTCAAGACAAAATTTTCATTCTTCCTTTAAAAACAATAGTGAAAACAAACTCTGTCCGATCCTTATTGCTCCAGTTGTTCCAAATTCCATACACAGAATTTAAAGTTTCTTATCTCTCTCTTCCTCTAATTTTATCTGTCTCTAATTTGGAGCCTTCCCCTTCCCCCATTCCAACCTCTCCCTCCTAAGGAGAAAATACAACTGCGGTATTTAGGTAAAAGAGACTACTCCTTCAGCCGCAAATTCTGGGGTATCAGAACTCTAGTGAATCCCTGCAGCTGTGACTAAGTAATGTCACCGAAATACTGAGATGTCCTGAGCCACTTTAGAAATTAATGGACTGAGTGTGATATACTGGCGCCTCTTTCACGCATCTCTAATTGGAGTGCCAATTTATTTTCAATCATTTCGAGCACTGTAATTATAGACCATCATCGCTGCCTGTTTAACATTCATACGGGAAGCTGTGACACAAATGCTAGCCAGGGACCAATAATTTGCAAGTGAGATACATACACAACGTATCACAAATGTCCTAGTTGGTTTATCAAGGCCTGAACCTTGGCCAAGGTGGAAGGAACGTAGAGAGCCATGGAGTCGTTTGTGGGTTGTTGATTCATGAAAGTTTTGTTTAACCATATCATTAACAAGGGGAGAGAAGGAAAACAAAGAACGACAACAGGCTTTTGCTGCACTGACCACATACATGATGAGATTTCAACAGGCGTCACTACTGCATGCCTGACATTCTGGTGAATGGTAAAAATACTGAAACACTAATGGAAAACACTCAAACACATGTTCAGAACAATGTTGACACAGAGGAATACGGTTACAGACTGTACACTGTGAGGGTGCTTTTTAAAAATTCTCTGCTACTGTCTTCATTTCAAATCTGGTGATGCAAAAGCATGCATACATGATAAAGACATTCACTCAAATGTTCATACATTTCTGTAAACCAAGAGTAGTTTGGTACTCCAACTTCATACGACATTTTGCCAAAAACACTTATACCAAATTTAATTATCACTGAAAAGCAAGGGTGTTCTTCTATGTCTTTCTGTAATACTCCATTAATTTGTTTATATCAGATTGTCTCTATTTCTGAAACTTACTACTTCACTTACATTATCCATCCTTCAAAGGAAGGCAAGAAAGATAGCTTACTCACTGGGGGATCCTTGATGTCTTCCCTTGCACTAGAGACACCATAGCTATTGTGCAAATGCTGAGGAATTATGTAAATCAAATTCCCTATTGTAACAGCACTCATACTTAGCATCTCCCTTCCATATCGTTTCTATCTTTTACACAAAATCTCTAAGCCTATGTGCCCTGGGCTGATTACCTCTATTAGCATGAGAATCAAACCATGCCACAAAACCAACCTTGGGCTTTTGATTATGTTCCATTATTTGGGAAATAAAATCACACTCCTTATCTGGTACCCAGAACCCTGCATCATTCATTATATTCTACCTTTGTCACTTATTTCACTACTATGAAGCTAATGTTGTTCTAGAAAAGGCAATTGATATTTGTGAGGGTTTGGTCACACTATTTGCATATTACAAATTTTGTTTCATCAAATATTTAGTACCAATTTAGGTAGCATATTTATATACTCATGAAAATTATAATGATTGGAGTTTTATTGCTACATAAAATTATTATGATAACTACTTACACACTAAGCCAGAGGTTGTGTTATTAAATCAAGAAGACTGAGATGGCAGATACGGGAGAAGAAAGAGGTTAGCAGAGCAGAAAAAAGGAAGTTCAACCAAAATAATTCTGAAGAATGTATACAACTTAGAATTTTAAATACTTTTTATCCAAAACCCTGACTGTTCTGTCAGCAGCACGATGGACAAAGGACTCAGGGTCCAAGATAGACTTCCCAGACAGTGGTAGATTTTCATGAATAATTACATTAGTGGTTGTTTATACCAGCTTATGAGTTTTATTACTGTTCATAAAACACAGTAGCCATTATGAAATGTGATTAGTAAGAATACATCTACCTATAGTGATGTTTTAATTAATTTAGCCTAGAACTATCAATTTGCCACTATGGGGAGCCAGATAGACCTGAAATTTTCTCAGAGGCCAGGATGGAAGGATAAAGGGAACTTTAGTTCTGTGTCTCGTGCAGGAGAGTACTTAGCAAAGTCTAGTACTGGACCTAGTCAGTGCCTCAAACGAGTCAAGGTTACAACTTCGGGGGACCTGACTCTTTCCCATGGGATGTGGTTATGTTCTGACGCAGCTGTATCAGAGGTATCCTGTGTTCTCTTTGCCAACCTCGTTTGA
Organism: Microtus oregoni; assembly: GCF_018167655.1. NCBI lineage: Eukaryota > Metazoa > Chordata > Mammalia > Rodentia > Cricetidae > Microtus > Microtus oregoni. The sequence goes on from NW_024543059.1 coordinate 5,952,022, forward strand.
CATAGCTCTCTGCTGACTCTGACCATTTTTTCCATCCACCAGTAATAGGTAAAATGCTGTACTTTTTAACAACTTTGCTTGGCCTAAGTCACTGGCTTGTTTCAGCCTTCTTTATTTCTCATCCCTGGTCCTCCCATTCGACACCTCATTGTTTGGGACCCTTATTTTGTGGGTTCAGGCCATGTTATGGGAAGAGAAAGAGAAGGAACAGACACCTGTTCAACCCTTTGCATGTGCATCTGACTGCTAGCTCTGAACCTGCACTACTTCAATGAGTGGTCTCAACAGACCTGACATCAGCACTAGTGTTTGATGCGGCTACAAAGTTCAAAAAAGACAAATAACTCACTCAAGGTCTACCAGCTAGTTGCCTCAGTCAGGGTTTGAACCCAAGTCTTCAGATTCAAACATATATCTCTAGTTTTTATTAAACTTTACCTGGGAAAAGTAGGGAACAGTTGACTGAAGACAATAAGAAGTGACCATTTATTACTCTTACGCATAGGGATAAGAAATTTGGCAATGAGGTGCTTGAAGGGAATCACTATGTCAGTCATGCAGCCGTCCCTCTGTTTACGCTGCTGGTGGAGTTTAAGCTCTTGATTGAGACAAAGATGAGTTATCATCTTTGAAGAGTGGATGATTCTGTATCAGGATGTGGGTGTGAATATGAATGAGCCTACGGATAAAAATAATTCTGAAGAATGTATACAACTTAGAATTCTAAATACTTTTGCTAACCAATTTAAGTCCTCATCTTTAATGTACTGCCTTCAGACAAACATACACATGAGAGGGGGGGCAGATGTTATAATTTTCCAGCATGTAGTCCTTTACAAAAATAGCTCTGAACCCAATAGAAGAGGAGAAGGAAAGAACACGCAGGGTTCTTGTTTGCTTGTTTTGTTTAACATTGTGTCTTTCCCATGATGCTTCTCGATCTGATTCATTTCCTTGTCCCTTTGTGTTTGACCTATGCCTCTGCTCTTGAAACCTCCCTTCTCCCACCTGAAGATATAACATTTAAGCCAAAAAAAAAAAAGAAAGAAAGAAAGAAAGAAAAGAAAAAAAAAGGAAAAATCTTGTTATGGAAGCTGTGACATGACACAATGAGTCATGCAGTAAACTCTTTTGCCCATTGATCTTCCATTGCAAGTGCTCATTGCAAGGAGGCCTTGGTCTGGTTTGAGGCCTCTGGTTTCTGCTGTACTATTGATACTGCTCCCTCCCTGGGACTCTTCTAGGATATCCTGTTGTTGCTCTGTGTCATGGAGAACCTGCAGCTTTGGGTCTGCAGGCCCTTCATGAGCTCCCTCAGATGATAGATGGGGTAGATATTGGGGTGGAGCAACTCATAATCCTGTTTCTGCGTCTGGGTAGATGCAGGGTTGGTCAGACTATCAGCTCTTCCCTGTCCTTACAATCAGGGTGAGCTCTCCAGCATTGCCCCAGCTCGTTCACCCCTTAAAGCAGGAGCAAAGGGTGGGGCCAGTTCTCCTGCTTTCACACCCTCAAGGTTGGCACTCCCATACCTGGACCATCAGGGTCAGCTCTACTGTGTCGCCCAGGGGAGGGGCAGGGCCACTCTCCCAAGTGCTGCAGCTGATGAGGGGCAGAGGCAGCTCTCGGCCTCTTATGACCCCAAGGTCAACTCTCCCACCCATCACAGGTGGCAGAGGGAGGGAGGTAGGAGAGCATCTCTCCCCCACCTACACCACCTTATGGAAGATGAGGAATGGGACCAGATTTCCCATTCTAACATTCGCTTGACCAGTTTATCCACTCCTCCACCAACAGGGTCAGCTCTACTGGCTGCCCAGGAAAGAAGCAGGGCCTGCTTTCCTGAGTGCTACAGCTGGTAAGTGGAAGGGTCAGCTCCCTCATCTGTCACAGGCAGCAAGGGGAGAGGGCTAAGGACATAGTTCTCTCTCCTCACCCATGGCATGGCATGACAGATGAGTAGTGGCAGAGCTGGATCACCCACATCTCCGCCAACAGGGTAGGATCTGCTGTGCTGCCCAGGTGAGGTGCAGGGCCTGCGCTGCCAGGACAGCAGCTTGAGGGGCAGGGGCAGCCCCCGAGCTCTTATGATCTCAGGAACAACTTTTTCACCCGCCTCAGGCATGCGAGGAGGGCGTCTCTTCCCTACCCATGCCAATATATGAAAGATAGGGACAGGGCCAGATCTTTTATGTCACATTCTTTGGGCCAACTCACCTTCACCCCCATAAATAGAATCAGCTCTGCTCTGCTGCCCAGACGAGATGTAGGGCCCACTTTTTTGAGCGTTATAGCAGGTAAAGGGGAGGGTCCGCTCCTTCACCATCCAGAGGCAGTAGGGGTGAAAGGGGAGAGCATCTTTTCCTTGCTCACACCCCCACACCACAGACCAGGGAGATGCTAACAATTGTGCCCCTCTCACTCCCTCAGGGGTGGCTCACCCAGGCCCCTGTCTACAGGATCAACTCTATTATGCTGCCCAGGTGAGGAGCAAGGCCTGTTCTCCCAAGTGCTGCAGCTGGAGAGGGGATGGGTCAGGTCTCCCACCTGCTGCAGATGGCAAGGGATGAAGGGAGGAGGGCGTCTTTCCCTCACCCATTCCACCTCAAGACATACAAGAAGGGTGTGACCTGCTCTCCCATCCTTGTGCCCTCAGGGAAAACTTATCCATGCTCCTGTGAATAGGGTTGGCTCTACCATGCTGCTCAGGAGAGGTGTAAAATCCTCTCTGCTAATGTTGCCAATAATGGGATGGGATGTGGGACCAACTCTGTACAGTCCTATCCTCACAGCCTTTGGTAGCATCAGGAGCCGAGAAGATCATCAGAGGCCACAGCTGTATCAGAGCCATGAATCCAGATGTGATCCCCTGTAGAAGCCCAGGTCCAGACATTACCATGGTCCTGGGTCACATTCAAGCCCTTCATCTCAGCCTGCTCCTCGACTCTTTTGCTTCTTTATATATCCCTGCTCACGGAACATGAAATATTTTGTCTCTATCTCTCTTCCATACCACACCATACATTTGCTCACCACATAGGGCTCATTGGCCCAGCGCTGCAAGGTGGTGGGCAGGTAACTGTTTTTTCCTCAGAGCCCAGGGAAGACCACCCCAGACCTGAGCATGCAGTTTTTAAAAAGTATTTACAATAGTAGCTCCTTATTCAAAATGATAAAACTCTATTTAAAACAATTCTTAATTAAAATTGCTGTAATATTGGGAAACAAGGAAACCTGAATCAATGACTGACAAAGATGAGGCCTTTCTAGCTATATTGTTACTGTAATGTGATAATGTGGGGGGTAATCTATAAATAAATTGCCACACTTAGTGTTGTATTTAATATGTTCTCCTCACATTGTTTCTTTGTTCCCTATATATTCAAGTGGTTTATAAGTTGTGTGGGTGGGTGTGTTGGTGGGGTGAGGGGAGTATTTTTCACCAACAATTAAAAAAAGAGAAGGCAAGATTACCAAATCACATTAAGGATTGCTATTGAGGAGGGCAATAGAATCAAGTTTCTCTACAATCTTGTAAGACAAGCCAGATTACCATAATGAAATTTAATGAAGATAAATGTAAGCAATCCACTAAGCCCCTGAAAAATCAAATGCACTAGTACACAATGATTAAGATATTAACTAATTGCCATTTATGTGTAAAAGGCCTAGACAAAAGCTGACAGCGCACTCAATAAGGAATCGATATTGTGACATTAAAACAGCGGACTCAATTTCAGACCACAGGATTCTAAGCCTACCATCCAGAAACCAATGAAAGCAGTCCCACTGTGCTTCATCCCGGTGACACATGAAGTATGACTCCATTTATGCACAAAAAATTAAGTAGTGCACATTGGAATATTGAGAACCAAGGGCAAAAGACAAATAAAGGACTAAAGAAGGATACTGCATCCACTCAAATATTAAGACATTAACATGGAGTCAGTTTAGCCAAGCGCAGAGAGCAGATCTCAGCAATTACAGAAGAAAAGAGCACATTTCAATGACTCACTAAAGAGATGGTAAATGCCTAGCTTTGTGTGCATCTGGAAAAATCCAGATTTCTTTCAGATGATGCATGTAAGAAGACAAAAGTTGTCTTTAGCACCACTTCCCTCTGTGTTCCCCAGCTGGTTCTAGGAGCCCAGCTCTGCAGGACACGTTTTTGAGAGATAAAGGAAAATTTGCACTCTCTAGAGTGGGTGGTACTTTGTAAGATTACCCTCAACTCTAGATGTCAACATAGTCCCATCTACATTGCTACTCAGGTACTTCAAGACCATCTTGGACTCAGAGGACACCAGATATGAGACTTCCTCAAGAAAATTTCCAATCACCCAGTGTACTGAGTCAAGGAAATAGTCTAGGTTCCTTGTAAGCCAATGAGTGGTTATCAATATTTCTGATAGTATTGCAATCTTTTAATGCAGTTCCTTATGTTGTGGTGACCTCCAACCATAAAATTATTGTTACATCATACCTGTAATTTTGCTCCTGTTATAAATGGTAGCTTCAAAACCCACCCCTCAGTGACACACTTCCTCAAACATGACCACATCAATTAATTCTTTTAATCCTTTCAAATAGAGCTATTCCCTGATGACTTATAAGCCTATGTGTTGGGAAGGCATTCTTATTCAAACTACCACAGAATGATATCACAATAAATGTCACTTCTAATATCCTACCTAGGAATTTTACTTATATTTTAAAATTAAATGTAATGTTTAGTGGCTAGAGACATGGCTTAGCAGTTAAGAGTGTAAACTTCTCTTCCAGAGGACTTGAGTTAATTTCCAGCACCCAGAGCAGTTGGCACACAGATGTTTGTAATCCCAGTTTCTGGGGCTCCAATGCCCTCTTCTAGTTTCCACAGACACTGTATTGAAATGCACAGACCCCTGCACAGACATGTGCATAACATAATTTAAACATAAAAATGAAATACATTTTATAAAGGTAAGGTATAAAATGTTTATTATTAAACAAGTGGCTGCACTCTTTAGCCATCTCTCTGTGAGCCTGGGCAAAGGAAACTAAACCTCCCTTTCCTCCTGTTTAAAACAAAGTCATGGGCTGGCATCTGGGGAACCTGCATGGAACTGACCTAGACCATCTATCTGAATGTCGGTGTCAGTAATGTGACTTGATCTTTTTGGGGCACCCTGACAGTGGGACCAGGGCCTATTCTGGGTGCATGAACTAGCCTTTTGGATCACGTTCCCTATGGTGGGTTGCCTTGCTCAGCCTTAATACAGAGGGGATAGGATTGGTCCTGCCTCAACCTGGTACGACAGACTTTGTTGACTCCCCAAGGGAGACCTTGCCTTTTCTGAGGAATGGATGGGGGTGGGGTGGGGTGGAGTCAGGGAGCAAGAAAAGGGGAGGGAAGAAAGGGGGAACTGGGGTTGGTATGTAAAATGAAAAAAAAAATAAATTAAAAAAAAAAAAGAAACCAAAGCTGTTGTTCTGAGAAAAGGAAGCAAGTGAGACATTGCATGCTTATGTGGACTCTGGAACAGACACTAAGAACTTTTAGCCAGACATGCGAGCACAAGAATTGACAACATTTCCAGAACAATGTTTCCCCTGTATGTAACATACTAAATGCTTTCCCCCACCGCAGTGCACGATAAAGTAGAGAAACAACTTATTTTCCAGTTTTCCAGACCCAGAGTCACTTCCTGTGTAGTTATGCATCCATTATGAGTGAATATTGACTTGTTAATTTACAAAATGAAGAATTATATTCCATTGTATTTCTATAAGTATTGAGAAAGAAATACAGGATTTTTTTTCTATGTTAAAAAGAATAGGAAGGTCTACATGTGCCTAGTAATTTTGTTTTGATTTGGTTTGACTTGGAGTTTTATTGGGGGCATATTTTTCAATTACTGGGGGGCATATTTTCAGCTATAGAGGGACATATTTTGAGAAAAAAGTGATGTCCTTAGGATTGCAATTAAGAGAAGTTTCCAAACTAATGAATAGGTGATAAGGTTGAGTTCCTGAGGTCACAAGATCAGAAGAACAGAGAAGAGAGAAATCTTGTTTGAGTTGAAGGAGTGCGATGTGATCTCCAAAGATGATTGTAGCACATAGCTATCAATCAACTTCCAATCCAAGACTCGGTGAATCATTGTTAGCCAAAATAGTGTCCCCCAAGAAGATCTAGCTCACAATTTGATGTGGAATTCCCCTCTGTATGCTGTGAATATGTTTTATTTCCATTGTTAATAAAGAAACTGCTTTGCCCTACCAGCAGGCAGAATAAGACAAGGTGGGAACAATGAAAGCCAGAAGGTCCTGGATAGAAGTACTGCAGAAGCTAAGAGACCATGGAAGCAAGCCCAGACTACTATACCCAGCCAAACTTTTGTTCACTATAAATGGAGAAATCAGGACATTCCAGGATAAGAACAAATTTAAACAATACGTAGCCACGAATCCAGCCCTACAGAAAGTAATAGAAGGAAAACCGCAACCCAAGGAATCCAACATTGCCAACACTGCCTACAATAACTCAGGCATCTAGCGACCCTTCACTAGCACAACTCAAAGAAGGGAGACACACAAATTCTACTTCCAAAAACAACAAGAATATCTGCCATGAACAACCACTGGTCATTAATATCACTTAATATTAATGGTCTCAATTCACCTATAAAAAGGCACAGGCTAAGAGATTGGATTCGAAAACAGGATCCAACATTCTGCTGTTTGCAAGAAACACACCTCAACCACAAAGACAGGCATCTACTCAGAGTAAAGGGTTGGGAAAAAATCTTTCAAGCAAATGGTCCTAAGAAAAAAGCAGGTGTGGCCATATTAATTTCTAACAAAACTGACTTCAAACTAAAATCAATCAGAAGAGATCGAGATGGACACTTTATACTCTTAACAGGAACAATTTGTCAGGATGACGTCTCAATCCTGAATATTTACGCCCCTAATATAAAAGCGCCCACGTATGTAAAAGAAATATTACTAAAACTCAAGACAGACATCAAACCACACACAGTAGTAGTAGGAGACTTCAATACACCTCTCTCAGCAATGGACAGGTCAATCAGACAGAAACCTAATAGAGAAGTAAGAGAACTACTGGAGGTAATGAAGCAAATGGACTTAACAGACATCTATAGAACATTCCACCCAAATAGGAAAGAATATATCTTCTTCTCTGCAGCCCATGGAACCTTCTCAAAAATTGACCACATACTCGGAAACAAAGGAAACCTCCACAGATACAAAAAAATATCAGTGTCCACCTGTGTCTTATCAGATCACCACGGATTAAAGTTAGAATTCAACAACAATCCTACCTCCAGAAAGCCTACAAACTCATGGAAACTGAACAGTCAACTACTGAACCACACCTGGGTCAAGGAAGAAATCAAGAAAGAAATTAAAGTCTTCCTTGAATTTAATGAATATAAAGGGACAACATACTCAAACCTATGGGACACTATGAAAGCAGTGCTAAGAGGAAAGTTCATAGCACTAAGTGCCCACTTAAAGAAAACAGAGAAAGCATACATCGGAAACTTAACAGCACACCTGAAAGCTTTAGAAAAAAAAGAAGCAGACACGCCCAGGAGGAGTAGAAGACTGGAAATAATCAAACTGAGGGCGGAAATCAACAAAATGGAAACGCAGAAAACAGTCCAAAGAATCAATGAAACAAAAAGTTGGTTCTTGGAGAAAATCAACAAGATTGACAAACCCCTATCCAAACTAATTAAACGACAGAGAGAGAACACGCAAATAAATAAGATCAGAAATGAAAAGGGGGACATAACCACAGACACAGAGGAAATTCAGAGAATCATTAGATCTTACTACAAAAGCCTGTATTCCACAAAACTAGAAAATGCAAAAGAAATGGACATGTTTTTAGATAAGTGCCGCATACCAAAGCTAAACCAAAACCAGGTGAACGATCTAAACAGACCTGTTAGTCGCGAAGAACTAGAAACCGTTATCAAAAATCTACCTTCCAAAAAAAGCTCAGGACCAGATGGTTTCAATGCAGAATTCTACCAGAACTTCCAAGAAGAGCTAATACCTATACTCCTTAATGTATTTCACAATAAAGAAACAGAAGAGTCATTGCCAAATTCCTTTTATGAAGCTACAGTTATCCTGATACCAAAACCACACAAAGACCCAACCAAGAAAGAAAATTACAGGCCTATCTCACTCATGAATATCGACGCAAAAATTCACAACAAAATACTGGCAAACCGAATCCAAAAACACATAAGAAAAATTATCCATTATGATCAAGTAGGCTTTATCCCAGAGATGCAGGGCTGGTTCAACATATGCAAATCTATCAATGTAATCCACCATATAAATAAACTGAAAGAAAAAAACCATATGATCATTTCATTAGATGCTAAAAAAGCATTTGACAAAATTCAACACCCCTTTATGATAAAAGTCTTGGAGAGATTAGGGATAAAAGGGTCATACCTAAATATAATAAAAGCTATTTACAGCAAGCCGTCAGCTAACATTAAATTAAATGGAGAAAAACTCAAAGCCATCCCACTAAAATCAGGAACACGACAAGGATGTCCACTCTCTCCATACCTCTTCAATATAGTGCTTGAAGTTCTAGCAATAGCAATAAGACAACATAAAGGGATCAAGGGGATTCGTATCGGAAAAGAAGAAGTTAAGCTCTCGTTATTTGCAGATGTTATGATAGTATACATAAGTGACCCCAAAAACTCTACCAAAGAACTCCTACAGCTGATAAACACCTTTAGTAATGTGGCAGGATACAAGATCAACTCCAAAAAATCAGTGGCCTTCCTATACACTAAGGATAAGGAAACAGAGAGGGAAATTAGAGAAGCTTCACCTTTCACAATAGCCACAAACAGCATAAAATATCTTGGGGTAACTCTGACCAAGGAAGTGAAAGATCTATTTGACAAGAACTTTGAGTCTTTGAAGAAAGAAATTGAAGAGGACACCAGAAAATGGAAAGATCTTCCTTGCTCCTGGATTGGGAGGATCAACATAGTAAAAATGGCAATTCTACCAAAAGCAATCTATAGATTCAATGCAATCCCCATCAAAATCCCATGAAAATTCTTCACAGATCTGGAGAAGACAATAATCAACTTTATATGGAAAAACAAAAAACCCAGGATAGCCAAAACAATCTTATACAACAAAGGCGCATCCGGAATCATTACCATCCCTGACTTCAAACTCTACTACAGAGCTACAGTATTGAAAACAGCTTGGTATTGGCATAAAAACAGAGAAGTCGACCAATGGAATCAAATAGAAGACCCTGACATTAACCCACAAACCTATGAACACCTGATTCTCGATAAAGGAGCTAAAAGTATACAATGGAAAAAAGAGAGCATCTTCAACAAATTGTGCTGGCAAAACTGGATGTCAACCTGTAGAAGAATGAAAATAGATCCATATCTATCACCATGCACAAAACTCAAGTCCAAATGGATTAAAGACCTCAATATCAGTCCGAACACACTGAACCTGATAGAAGAGAAAGTGGGAAGTACTCTACAACACATGGGCACAGGAGACCACTTCTTACGTACAACTCAAGCAGCACAGACATTAAGGACTTCATTGAATTAATGGGACCTCCTGAGACTGAGAAGCTTCTGTAAAGCAAAGGACACTGTCGCTAAGACACAAAGGCAACCCACTAACTGGGAGAAGATCTTCACCAACCCCGCAACTGACAAAGGTCTGATCTCCAAAATATATAAAGATCTCAAGAAACTAGACGGTAAAAGGCTAACCAACCCAATTATAAAATGGGGCATTGAGCTGAACAGAGAATTCTCAACAGAAGAACTTCAAATGGCCAAAAGACTCTTAAGGTCATGCTCAACTTCCTTAGCGATCAGGGAAATGCAAATCAAGACAACTTTAAGATACCATCTTACACCTGTCAGAATGGCTAAAATAAAAAATACCAATGATAGCCTATGTTGGAGAGGTTGTGGAGAAAGGGGTACACTCATCCATTTCTGGTGGGAATGCAAACTTGTGCAACCACTTTGGAAAGCAGTATGGCAGTTTCTCAGGAAATTCAGGATCAACTTACCCCTGGACCCAGCAATACCACTCTTGGGAATATACCCAAGAGAGGCCTTATCATACAACAAAAGTATATGCTCTATGATGTTCGTAGCAGCATTGTTTGTGATAGCCAGAACCTGGAAACAACCTAGATGCCCTTCAATGAAGAATGGATGAAGAAAGTATGGAATATATACATATTAGAGTACTACTCAGCAGTAAGAAACAAGGACTTCTTGAATTTTGCATACAAATGGATGGAAATAGAAAACACTATCCTGAGTGAGGTAAGCCAGACACAAAAAGAGGAACATGGGATGTACTCACTCATATTTGGTTTCTAGCCATAAACCAAGGACATTGAGCCTATAATTAGTGATCCTAGAGAAGCTAAATAAGGAGAACCCAAAGAAAAACATATAGGCATCCTCCTGAATATTAACCTTCAGCAAGCCATGAAAGGAGACAGAGACAGAGACCCACACTGGAGCACCGGACTGAAATCTCAAGGTCCAAATCAGGAGCAGAAGGAGAGAGAGCACGAGCAAGGAACTCAGGACCACGAGGGGTGCACCCACACACTGAGCCAATGGGGATGTTCTACTGGGAACTCACCAAGACCAGCTGGCCTGGGTCTGGAAAAGCCTGGGATAAAGCCGGACTCTCTGAACATAGCGGACAATGTGGACTACTGAGAACTCAAGAACAATGGCAATGGGTTTTTGATCCTACTGCACGCACTGGCTTTGTGGGAGCCTGGCAGTTTGGATGCTCAACTTACTAGACCTGGATGGAGGTGGGGGTTCCTTGGACTTCCCACAGGACAGGGAACCCTGATTGCTTTTCGGGCTGAGTGGGGGGAACTTAATTGGGGGAGGGGGAGGGAAATGGGAGGCGGTGGCGGGGAAGAGACAGAAATCTTTAATAAATAAATAAATTAATTAAAAAAATAAATAAAAATTTTAAAAATAAAAAAAAAAGACAAGGTGTTAATTCCAAGCAGAGATAGAGGAGAAAGTAGGCAGAGTAAATGATGTGGCGTATAGCCGCTGGAGAAGACAGAGGCCAGAAATTTGCCCAGTCAGTCACAGTCACATTGCGATACACAGATTAACAGAAATGGGTTAATTTAAGATATAAGAACCAGCTAGAAGTATGCTTATGCTATTGGCCTAACAGTATTGCGATTAATATAGTTTCTGTGTGATTATATCAGGTCTGGGTGGCTAGGAAAAAACAAGCAGTTTCTGCCAACAACAATCTCTGGAATGAATTCATATCTTGCTCCCAGACATCCCTTTTTATGTATGATCACATTGAGGATTTCTCAATGGAAATACTAACCTAGGTAATAAGGAAAGGCCTTAGATATGGACATCTTTAGAAAAGGAAAGAAGAGAAAATGGGAGGAGCAGAGGAAGAGATGTGACTCTAGAAAAATAAAAAAAGATACACATTGGCAAAATACATGTTGAAGTTTTGTGCTTAAAAATATAAGAAATTTATGCAAGAAAAAATATAGGAAGGGCCATAAACTAAAGAGCAGAGGTTGTTACTAGATGTTATAGAAGGCATGAACACTATTCTCCCCGCACAGCTTATAGACAAAAAAAATTTACTAGACTTTGAATTCTAGTCCAGTAGGATGAATGTCAGTTTTTGAATTCAATAAATACAAAAAGATAGTGTGCCTTTAAGAGATAAAATTATTTCTACTGTTTGTCAAGTGCTGAGGAGGGGTATGAGGCTATATTCTCAAAAGATGGAAGAGATGTTCTATAGAGTTAGTCTGTGATAAATAATTGACCACATTTGCTTTAGCTAGAACTTAGTATGAATTGTCAATATCAATAGAGAAGCTTAAATTGATTTCTTAAAATCTAAATGCACCTCTCTGTATGTCCTCCAGGTTTCTAAAACCTGAGATAAATATTGTACTTTCATCTATTTGTAATGAAAGATCCAGAAGATGAATTTGGGGGTTATGGCTTAAGGTTAAAATACAGGTTGCATGTGCAAATACTTAGATCTCAATAATTTGCCTTCTCTTTGATGGTCTCCTTGTTCTCCAAGTGTCAGCCACGTTAGTCAAGTGTTCAGACAGTGCCATGATCTGAAATAGCGATCTCACTACGCTTGGCATCCTATAACCTGGTTTCCAAATTGTTTCCATTCCATACGCACAACCTGAATTTCTTGATATCTTTGTCTTAGCAAATATTAAGTAATTTGCTTGGAAAGTTCTCTCTTTCTTCCTTCCTTCAAAACTCCAATGATAGACCAGGAAATGTTCTATTACTTGTTGTAGCCCAAATATGAAGTATCACAGCAAGTGCCTCAGGTTTCTTTGAACTGCAACATAGGCCTTCCCACAAAGTCCCTACCTAGTTGACTCCTAATTCCCTTCTTCAATCAGTGAACTGGTCGGTGTCTTTTAGACATGGGCATTTCTGGTTTTATATAAAATATAAATAAGAAAGGGCAATGCTGCTCCGTTCATCTGGATGTGCTCTGAGTCCCCTTGTTTCCAGACTCTGCTCTGTTTTGCTGGCACATATCCGTGTTTGATCTCTTGCTTCACAAGGTTCAGCTCAAATACATACACACACATATGTGTATATATGTATGTGTATATATGTATATATACATAAAACTTTTGTATTAACTAACAAGTCTTTTATGCAAAGTAATATTAGCATCTGCTTTTCTTGATACAACTTACTCTGGAATCTTCCTTTAATCTTTGGTTTACATTCAGCACCCTATTGGATTCAGTAGACACTGTTCTAACATGATCAGCCTGATTAAGTAGCTGTCTACCTCAGTGTTTTCTGCATCCTTATAATCTAATCAGCACTCCTCAAATGTCTCATCGCCTCCCCCATCAGCTACATTTTATCTCTTGTTTAACCACTAAACACAAAGATCATTTAAAGGATTCCATTTAATGTTATTTACATAGTCTTTGTTTCTGATTCTGAAAATAGCAGCACCTGACCCAGAACAGTCCTCTCTTCAGGTAGATTGTTTGTTTGTTGTTGTTGTTTTTCCCCGAAAACAAGATGATTCGCATTCACCCCAGTGTACTGTGTTTGTAGGTGTGAAATTCATTCACTTCTGAAGAATTATGGTTATTTTCAATAGATAATGGTATTTACTGGCTAAAACCAGGCCAGAGGTGGATGACACATTGTTTCACATGCTCACTGGCAGCTAAAGCTTCTTCCTGACAAAGACAGATTCATTGAAAGAAAGAAGAGTCTGCCTTTATGCTGTTTCAGATTGCCCAGTTTCCTTCTGCATAACTTCAAAGTGAAAGTTAGGAAGCAGTGTGTCTGATTGGAAGCCTAATGCTTTGACCTGAGCATAGGTCCTGCCCCATGGGCACTGCTACCCAATGAAACTTTCTGTACTGATAAAAAAGTTTACCCAAAACAATAATAACAGATGAGGAAGCAACATTTAATTTGTATCTAATTTTAATTTGTCTAAATAACTTCTAATCATGTATACCTTGTGGTTTTTGCACTGAACAACACAGTTATAGTGAAGCACAAGGTAAAATTGCAGGGTTGAGAATATATTTTTTTCTTTTCCTTTTCCTTTTCCTTATTGATTCCCAAGCCACATGGCAAACCCAGCAGCACCTGAGTCCAGCACCAACTGGCTGAAAACAGAGAGCTCCTCTCTAGTTCCCTCTCCCCAGAGAGAAAGACTATGCTTGCATGCATAACTTAGCAATACAAATATTGCTGCTGTGTGCATTAAATAATGATGAGGATTAAATATTGCATGTGGATATTTAATCCAAACTTCTCTACTAACTTTGGAAAATATAAGCTAGCCTACTATATCTCTCATCATATGTGTTTATACCATATGATAAGATAACTACATAAATTATATATATGATGATACACACACACACATATATAAAATCTATCATTCTCTGTAATCTTTTCTTATTGAGATGTATAACATTTATCCCTAGAAAATGACAGGGGTTGTGACAGAACATTATTCTCAGTGCTACAGAATTTCCCCTTGCTTAAAAGACAGTGATTTGCCAGCAAGATTGGGATTATTAAACAATTACCAGCAGTTTGGAGATGATGGTAGATTCAGAAAGACTCTAAGTTATCAATTTTTACACAGACACACCATACACACACACACACACACACACACACACATTCATTCTCTCTCTCTCTCTCTCTCTCTCTCTCTCTCTCTCATAGTTTTTAAAATGTTAATTGCAAACAGGAAATAATCATGCTAAGTGAATTAAGCTAGCCTCAGAAAGACTAATATACTGTGGTGGTTCTCATTTGTGGATCCCAAGTTTTATATAAATACATGAAATCATGTCTGCATACTTAGTATGAAAGTATAAGTAAAAATATCTGTGGAAACAAAATAGACTAATGGTATGGAATGTCCTTCTCTATATGTGTTGATTTTGTTGGTTAAAGAATAAAGAAGCTGTTTCTGCCAGTGGCTTAGAATAGAGTTAGGCAAGGAAAACTAAACTGAATGCTGGGAAAAAGAAGGTGGAGTCAGGGAGACGCCATATAGCCGCCAGAGGGGAAAGACACAAGCTGCCAGTTGGAACCTTGCCGGTAAGCCAGGAGCCTCATGGTAAAATATAAAATAATAGAAATGGGTTAATTTAAAATGTAAGAGCTTGCTAGGAATATGTCGTAGTGATTGACCAAGCAGTGATTTAATTAATACAGTTTCTGTGTGATTATTTTGGTTCTGGGCAGCGGGGAACAAACATGTGGCCATCCTTCAACAGACAAACAAAAGAGAGGAAAGAAAGGTAGGCAGGAGGGTATGGAATGATAGGCTTAACATACACTCTGTGTTGGTACAAAGATATCCCTATGTAATACCATATCAATACAAAGAATGTGCACCATGTAATTTTATTTTTAGTTGCAAACCAAGAATTATAACTGCCATTATTTTGTTTCAGAAAGTGTTTGTGAAGCTTTGGTGCCAACAACAAGGAGTTTTGCATTTAAAATTCTCATTTTAGTGAGCTCATATTTGCAGTGGGAACATAACATTTTACTACCAAATTGATAAACAAAA
Source organism: Microtus oregoni (assembly GCF_018167655.1). Classification (NCBI taxonomy): domain Eukaryota; kingdom Metazoa; phylum Chordata; class Mammalia; order Rodentia; family Cricetidae; genus Microtus; species Microtus oregoni. Next base: position 5,967,202 of record NW_024543059.1, read on the forward strand.
TTCCCGTGTGTGTGTGTGTGTGTGTGTGTGTGTGTGTGTGTTTTAAACTGGCTAGTGAGCAAATTTAAAATCTCAAGGAATTTTGTCATTTTCAAGAAAGCTCAAATAATTCCAAAATACTCCATGACATTATAATAATTACATTTTGATAACATATGAATCTGCATTTAAAATTACCAAAAATGTGTTTCTGACAAGTTTTTGCTGATAATAAGAACCTTATTGAATTGCAGCAAAAAGAAATTTAAAGAAGGTGTGCGATTTCCCATGAGTGTGTGACAAACTCACTATACTCTTCCAACAACATACTATACCTTTCTCAATCTCTGTCTATTATCAATAGCTCCTCCGCTAGGTTTGGATTTCATAGCCAGCACCCCTTTCCAGCTGGGAATGATCTGGATTGACTTTACATAGGGCTTTGCCATGCCAAAGCCTACGTGAGTTCATATGTGCAGCCGCCCTGTTGTGTCCAGAAGGCACTTTACTTGTAATCAACCACCACCTCTATTTTCATACTCTTTTTGTCCCCCTTACCCCCGCCCCACCGCTACAGTGGTCCCCTAGCCTTTGAAGGATGAGGTGTCATACAGAAGTCCCATTGAGAGCTGAAGGTTGCCCTGTCTCTCATCCTCAGCACCTGAACAAGTTGTGCTTCTCTATGCTAATCACTATCAACTGCAAGAAGAAGTTTCTCAGATCAGGGCTGAGAGAGTCATTGCGAATAATACCAACAATAAACGAAGAGTTGGTTTAATAGTGTGTCCATTTAGCAGAATTACAATAGTAGGTTCTTGCCTAGGGCCTATGGCCTACCTAGGCACAGGCTCTTGGCCTAACAGAAAATGTACTCAAAAGAGTAACTAACAAAGTTCTTTTTCCAAATGTACCCTTTAAATGGACAAGTCTTTGGAGTCAGTTTAAGTTGAGAAGGGAGGCAAAGACTAGCCACCATAGTGCTCTTCATCTGCCCCTCATCATCTATGAGGACCAGTGGTCCTGAGTCTGGAAGGTCAGGCTCTAGTCTTGTAAATTCCCTTCTTGTTTTCTCTGGAGACTGCCTTCATTGGTTTTATACCTGGCCTGATGACTACACATGGGAGGGGAAGGAGCCTGATGCAGAGGAGGAAATCTATCTTGTCGATGAGCCTCTGTGAAGCCATGCTCATTCTTCCCCACATGGGGCGTTCCTATCTTAGTTAATCCTCCCAGTATTTCACTTAGTTCTCGTAAAAGAATGTCCTGAAATGCGTTAAGCTTTAAGGTGCCTACATTTGTGTAAGACAGCCCTGCCTTCATTGTTTCATGGTAATTTCTAAGCCATTCCACTTCTCAACCACCACTCATTTGTGTATAGAAGACTTGGTCCACTGAACAAAGATAATTCCAAACTGATTCACCCAACTCAATCCTTTCAGGCTTTATAATAGATAAACTATTCCCACTTCTACATAAAGTGTGTTTTAAAGCAAGCATACAGGGTGAAAAGGAGTATTTCTGTGAGATTTCTGAATGAGTCCAAGCCTGAAGTGTCTGTGGTCAATACCAGGACATCTGCTCAAGTTCAGGTGTGTTGCTCTATAGAAACAGATCCCCAATGACAACTAGCCTACTATCTAGTTAAACACTAAATCATGTATGCCTCGTTCTACTCAGATACCCCTATCTGAATGACTCCAGCTTTATAAACAATTGGTTCTGATGCCTCCACTTTGCAAAATGAGTATATATGAGTAATAAACCTAGAATTCATTTGGAAGAGGGTGTTTGGAGTTTTTTAAATTTTATTTATATTGAGACAGAGTCATGCCAGGTAGCCTAGGCTAGCCCCAAACTTGTTATGTAGCTCACTCTGACTTCAAACTCAGTATTCTCTTGTCTGAGATCTCGTGGTAGGGTTATATTCATGTATTACCATGCCAGTTGAAGTAGTCGATTGTTTTTCCTGTTTGTCTTGAGACAGGGCCCCACTATGCAATCTTGACTAACCCAGGAACTCTCAATGTAGAATAGGCTAACTCAGAGCTCACAGATATACACCTGCCTCCGCCCTCTAAGAGCTAGGCTTGGAGAATTTTACCAACATGTCTGTCTAAGTTTCATTATTTTATTCCAAAGTTAATTGACTACAATGCAGTGAAGGAGCAAAGCCACATAAATATACATTTTATGTGCAATACTGATACTTTATATAAATTAATCAGCGGGTATCTAATAATGAATTGATGTTCATAGAAGTATAATAATAAAGCAAAACTATATATAATTCAAACTTTTTCTTGTTTACTTCCAAGTTTAAGCTTTTCTTAAATCTTCCCCAAGCTCTCTCTAAAAGGCAGCAGTCTCTAGCTTTAGCTGTCCTCTCACTCTCATTCACAGCCACACCTTATTTTCTTGTTTTGCTTCATTGTCCTCAGTTGTTGTGCTTTTTGCAAACTGAAAGTCTGTGGCAACCCTTCATTGAGCAAGTCTGTTGCTGAAATTCTTCCAACAGTGTCTCCTCATTTTATGCTTCTCTGTTACATTTGATAATTCTCAGAGTATTTCATAGTTTTCCATTATTACCCTATTTGTTCTTGACACTGGTGTTGTAGTGTTTCTAGTCACCATGAAAGACACAATAAGAGGTTTCAAAGTAAAGAGGTTTATGTTTATTAACTAGCTCTTACAACTTAAATTGACCCATAATTCTTAGCTGTGTTTAGCCACATAGATTTGTACCTTTTCCCAGTGCAGCATTCTTATCTTGCTTCCTCTGCATCTGTGTGGTGTCTGACTCTCTGCCTATATTTCTCCCAGAATTCTCCTAGTCTGATCACCCCGCCTATACTTCCTGCCTGACTACTGGCCAATCAGCATTTTATTAAACCAATATGAGTGATAAATGCTTACAGTGTATAAGAGCATTATCTCACAGCATGCGCCAATTTTCTTCCATGTGATTCAGTTCATGGACATCCAGGCTTTTTCCTTAGCTGCAGTATTCATGAATGTGAAAGTTTCTCTTAACAGGAAGTAGATTCATTTGGGTCTAGGCCAAGGAGTTGTGTGGCTGAGTCATAGGGTAATCTTATTTTTAATTTATTCAGGACCCTCCAAACTGATTTCCAAAGTCACGATACTTGATCATCATTCCACTAATGGTATAAAAGAGTATCCCGTGTCACCACAACCAGGTTAGCTTCTTTGCTGTACCATTGCTTTGGATCTCCTGAGATGTTGGCAAGCATCATCGTGACTCTTCAAATGTGGCTGCAGGCCAGCAAGCATCTGTAACATTTCAGCAGATTGCCTGGAACAAGTGATCCCTGAAACATTGTTTGGGGAACAATGTTCCAAACTGACATTTATTTATTGGGTTGTTCGTTTAATCAGCAACACAGCCTGGAAGAAAGTCTAGAGTATGAAATAGCCTGTGTCCCAGAAATGGATATTCCATTTCCATTCAGACAAGAGTCTCTTTTGCATCACCTCTAACAGAGGAAAATGAACTTGAAGGGCAGGTGGACAAACATTTTGATGTCTTCCTGCTTCTCCTTTTATAACTGTTTGTATCAAGCAAAGATATTAATTATTCAGTAAGGTTAGGAGAGAAAAGTTAGAGAAAGAATACTAAATAGAAAATAAAGAATCTTATGGCGCTGCTCCTCTCACTAACTATGATTCCATTCTATTCACTTCACCTTCCTGGGCTATGTGCTATGTGCTCATTTTATGCTGGGGACTACAAACAGAGAAGTTGGTCCTAAATTTCCATTCTAATGACAATCTGCCTAGTTGACATTTCCCTTGCTTGGTACATCTATTATCTGGCAGAGTCTCAGGTAGGAATTCATTTCCTCCAGCATGTCAACTACAGACCATATTAAGATTTACAAGTAACACCTAAGATTATATCATACTATGTTTACATTCTACCAATTGCAAACCATCATGACATTTGGTCCTTAGTAAAGCTATCATTTTGAGACAGGATTTTTTTTTAAACAGATGAGGAAACCATGTTCTAGGAATTTGCCCAAGGTTATGCAGCTGCTAAATGACAGAGCCAGGCTTGAGCTCTGTGGCCTTCTGAGCTAGAGTCCTATGTATTCAGAAACAGGATGTTTCCTTGCCATCCTGAAACCATAGCAATAATAAATTTGCTACACTCTCCTTTGCTGCCAGACAATGACTCCAGGGAGATTGGTACTCATTATTTTTCTGCAGGGAAAACACAATGTTAACTCAGACAACATAATAATTTTATGGTTTGAATGAAAAAAATGCTCCTGTCAAAATCAATTTATATCATGAGACCAAATAAAAATTTCATGTACTGGGTGAAGGAAAAATAGAGAGAAAATGTCCTGAGTGGATGAGCTTAAATTATGTCCCATTTGAATGAGTTCATTTCCCAGAGAGAGTCTCATCAGGCTTTTTAATTAAGAGCAAATTGTTCATCTAGACTCAGTAATTTCCCAATGACCCCTTCTTAATGCTTCCTTCTAAGGTGATAGAGAAGACAATAGAGCTTTCAAATTGAAAGCATCAAGCTCTCAGAGACAAAATCCTCTGAGTCTAAATGAGTTAGGCACAGGAGATGGCTTGAAGAAGTAACTACATGTCTGTTTCATGCCTCCCCTAGAATATAGGGTCTAAGCTGCTTAAGGGGATACTTAACATTGATTAGAAAGCTTTAGTCCTATATGTAAGAACTTATATGCAAATATGCATTTTTCCTTACACAAAATTTTATGAGAATGAAAAAGTTCAAAAGACCACTTCCAAATTCAGGCAGAAAATTTATGAAGGAAGGTTAAGACCTAGATTTATCTAGAATGCTAAGGACCTAGATTTATCTGAGGACAGGATGGCCACTAGGAGTGAAGTTCAGGACAGCAATAGGAGCTAAGACTTGGGATTGGGGAAAATGTTTTGTTGATAGGACTCTAGGATGAGGTGGGGGAAGAGAAAACAAAAAGCTGAATAAGAAATGATGACTTCTCACACCGACACAGTGGTAATGGGTTTTCTGGAAGTAATGAATTCAGAAAAAAAATGACTACTGTCTTAACAATTACTTTTCCATGACTTCTGCTTCACATCTGTGCTGCAACTGCAACAAAAATATTATTTCCAGTATTATACAACAACCACTACTTAATAATCACTTACTAGGTACCAGGAAATATATGACGAAAACTATACTTTGGTCTTCTTAAGTAATTATGATGGTAATCTATACTCTACTAACCATAGTATAGAATATTCAGTGAAACATGGAAGCATGAACTTGGGATTAAGGAAAGAAAAAAACTGTAAACCACTATAATTGGCAAGACAAACTCTACCATGATTTACAAGCCATGCCATGATGTACAACATGAATCTCCTAAACTAATATTTTAGCATCAACACATTCAGATTCAAATCTCCCAAGGTAAGACCACATGCCATGTTGATAGTGAATCTCTAGGGTCATAAATCCTAAAAGTAAGACCCTTAAGTCTTCCAGAAATTCACCTAATTTTTAAAGTCTAACTTTGCCCAGAATATACTTGTATATACAACCTGTAAACTGCATGTTGGAACTCTCTCTCTCTCTCTCTCTCTCTCTCTCTCTCTCTCTCTCTCTCTGTGTGTGTGTGTGTGTGTGTGTGTGTGTGTCTGTGTGTCTGTGTGTCTGTGTCTGTGTGTGTCTGTGTGTGTCTGTGTGTGTACATAAGTTTATCTCATGGCATCTCTGAAAAACAGAATCAGTAATTATTTGATAGATGGGTCAACCCTCTCCCAAAGACCCCATACTCCCAATTTACTCAGGAGATTTTGCCTTTTTCTACTTCCCATGTAGATTAGATCCTTAGATCTATTTATGTCTCTCTTAGGGTCCTCATTGTTGTCTAGGTCCTCTGGGATTGTGGTTTGTGGGCTGGTTTTCTTTGCTTTATGCTTAAAAACCACTTATGAGTGAGTACATGTGATAATTGTCTTTCTGGGTCTGGATTACCTCACTCAAAATTTTTTCTACCTTCATCTATTTGCCCTCAAAATGGAAGCACCATAATTTTAATATTCTAGCAAATTTTTTGTGATAATTATATTTAAGAATCCTGGCTATCTCTGTGGTCCTAAAGGAAATGCAGATCCAGATATTTCCTGGGGCCCTGAATAATACAGTTGACAATGTCTCAATTGAACAGTTTCAGAAAGGGAATAAGTGTTAAAGAACCTGTGTGCCACTCATTCCGTGGTTATCTTTTGTCCAGAGATACTACAGAGCTTAATTCTTTATTGAGCTACTTTCAAAACCATAAGTTGAAAGAGAAGAAATTTTGTCTTGCTCCATTGGAGAAAATGAGACTACACCCTGAATTAGATCCCTTATTTTGCATAAATCCTATTTTGTAAAAGTGAATTAATTATCCATAAAAAGAAATGAGCAGCTTCAGTTTCTATTTTAAAGCTTGATATACCCTCACCAGCCTGGAAATTGAAAAGATCAATCTTGCAATGAATCATAAGTTGTCTTTAAGCCGTGAAAGATCTTTTTAGAATGAGTTTCCCAAAGAAGCATCAGAAGAAAGCAAGATGGAGGAAAGTGTGAATAGAATGTGGAAGCAAAGTTGCATTTGCTGAACACATTCTTGAGTTTCATTCTTGGGGAAAAATAGAACTCAGTAGTTTTCAACTCATCACTAGATTCTAAAGGTGTGGACATTTTCATCGTCCATTTTACATACCACCCTACTGTTCTAGTTTCCTTTATATTGCTGAGATTATACACTCTAACAATAGGAAAAAACGCTTAACAAAGGAAATGGTTCATTGCATTTTAAAGACTAAAATATGCCATTGACAAAATCCAGGGCAGGAATGCAAAACAGACCAAACCACAATCCCAGAGAACAAGGACAACAGTGAGGACCCTAAGAAACTTACATAGATCTACTCTACATGGGAAGTAGAAAAAGACAAGATGTCCTGAGTAAATTGGGAGCATGGGGATCTTGGCAGAGGGTTGAAAGAGAGGGGAGAGGCGGGGAAGGGAGCAGAGAAAAATGTAGAGCTCAATAAAAATGCTGTTTGCTGACTTTCTTGAAGGGCCATGGATCTACATAGAAAGGAGGAAAAGACAAGATCTCCTGAGATGAGTACATAAATGTTATGTTTGTCTCTCCCTACATTCTTATCTCCTCTAAATACAATTGCTTGTTTTTATATCACATGATGATTGATATAGAAAATGGCATGTAAAAAAAGTTTAGAACATGTGTTTGTTGAATTGAATCAGAAAATTCTCAAGAGGCAGAGATGGTTTATACCCATTGCCTCTTGAGTTCTCAGAACAGCCTAACAAAATAGTTCTGATGTGAGCATTTTTAAATGGAGATGGCTCAACAACACACAACGCTTGCTCATTCCATCATTTCTGGAGGAGCTGAGCTTCTAACCTGTGCTCATTAATGAAACAATTGAGTTACAGAAATGTAATTGTTACATATTACTTCTTATTACCACTGTGGCCTAAAAATAACCCATTGTCTCTAACAGAACTGTTCCCAGAGCTGCGAGCATACCTATGCCTGTTGATTAGCTAGACATAAGAACCATCAATTAGCTTGTGTGGCACAGAAAACTCTGATCACCCCAGACTTCAGTCTGACACTGAAATCCCTGAGACACTGGAGAAAAAAATGTCAGTATAGAAGCTCTACCTGAGAAATGCAAACACTTGTCATGTCCTTTGTTTGTTGAAGAGGAACAGTCATTAATAATTTTAAGCTAGGAGGTAGAGAACCGAGACTTACTAATAAAACAATGGCACCCATAGTAGCAAAGCCACCAATGAAGCACAGGATAGTGAAAAATAAGGAAGGCATATTCCGATTGTAAGTGACTTTTGGCATCAGCAAAATTAATTGAGAATCTCTTGATAGATCGCTCTGACTGAGCCCTGAATGGCACTGACTGTGAAATAAAGCTTTCTGGTACAAACTCTGAGAGGCTTTCCCTGAAGTCAGTCAAAGGAAGATCTCTTCCAGGGACAGTGCATAAGATAGATAGGAAATGTGTCAAATGATTGATCAGCTACTTGACCACAGGGTTACCTACTATAATTTTTAGAAATTGAAAAGCAGGTATTTTTTTCTGAGAAATTGGACTATAAACATTATCATCAAGGGAGAAGGAAGGAAGGTCACATAGAATAGATGGCCTCAGTAGGAGACCATAGATCATTCTCTGAATTAATTTTTAAATTCCTCTGTGATGGTGTATTATTATACCTCTGATCATTCAATCTAACAAGCATAGTATCATTACATTTTCAAACACAGAATGCTCAAAACATTTCAGTGCTCCCAAGCCCCCCACAGGATGAAGCCTTACATGTTTCTTACGGCAAGAATTTTTCTTCCAATGTGATCAGATTTACATCTAAAGAATTATTTCCTTCATTCTTGAATTAACTCCTCTTTGAGGTGTTGCTTTCATCTGTCAGATTTTGTGACACTGAATGACTAATCATTTTAGACTCCATTGAAAGAGCTATTCCTGAAACAGTAGGTGTCAGGATGGAAATAAATGTCAGGATAGAAGCTCTGCCTGAAAGTCTAAAAGCTTGTCATGTCCTTTGTCTATTGAAAAGGAACAGTAGTTAATCACTGAGCCAGGAGATGCAGGTGCTCTTTCTTTGTCCTGTATTATGGTGACTCTCTGTGCAGGCACTTCTCCTAGAAGCACAATGACACCACTCAAACCTTTACTTGTACATCATCATTCTTATAATATTCTTTCTCCACGTGAGCCTCTCCCATTCACCCATAACTTCATAAGGATCTAGAGAACTGGAAACACGACTTTTTGATATGTCTACACAGTGATCTTGAGAAGGTCTATTACTCATTTTGCTGCCTCATTTGTAAACTGGATCTGTTATGAGATTCCCCTCTGTAAGCTGTAAGCATGCTTTATTACTATTGGTTAATAAAGAAGCTGCTTTGGCCTATGACAGTGCAGAATAGGGAAAGGCAGGAATTCCAAGGAGAGATAGAGGAGAAAAGAAGGCTGAGTCAGAGAGATCCCATGTAGCTGCTGGGGGACACAGATGCTGGAGAACCTTACCTTTAAACCACAAGCCTCGTGGTAAAATATGAAAGAATAGAAATGGGTTAATTCAAGATGAAAGAGCTAGCTAGGAATATACTCAAGCTATTAGCCAAACAATATTGTTTCTGTGTGATTATTTCTGGTCTGGGCGGCTAGGAAAAGAGTGAGAAGCCTCTGCCAACATGGGCCTTATGTACTTCACAGAGAAACCATGAGGTTCAATTATTGATTAAAGAACTTTGAGACAGCCTAGATGAAGTGACTATAAGTATTGATATATGAAAGATTCCAAAGTATACAGTATAGATGAGTAATGGAGCCCTTGGGAAGACAGATAAGAAATGGCAGACAAGAAAAAAAGAATCATATACTATAGATTACATTTCTCTTTGCACATAGACACTATTTGTCAAGCAGCTGAAGTCAAAAGGGAAGTAATAACTTGCCAAGAGAGAATACAAAACACCTAAGAATGTGAACTTACAAATAGGAGAGCAACTAATTGAAAAACCTATAGATGTTTGAAGAAATCTTAGCAATGTAATCAAAATTATTTAAAATAATTAGGATGATAAATTTATTTTTAATTGTTTTTATTGAGATATATTTTTCTCCACTCCTCTCCTTTCTCCCCTCCTCTTCTACCCTCAATCATGATCCCCATACTCCAAATTTACTCAGAAGATCATGTCTTTTTTTCCTTCACATATAGATTAGACCCATGTATGTCTCAATTAGATGCCTCTTTGTTGTCTGGGTTCTCTGGGGTTGTGGACTGTAGAGAGATTTGTCTTTGCTTTATGTCTAAAAGCCACTTACAAGTGAGTAAATATGATATTTGTCTTTCTGGGTCTGGGTTACCTCACTCAATATGTTTTCTAGATCCATTCATTTGCCTGCAAATTTCAAGATGTCATTATTTTTTACCTCTGTGTAGTACTCCATTGTGTAAATGGACCACATCTTTATCCATTCATCAGTTGAGGGTCATTTGGGTTGTTTCCAGGCTTCAGTTATGAACATACTTGAGCACGTGTTCTTGTGGTATTATTGAGTATCCTTTGGATATCCAGTGGTATTACTGGGCCTTGAGGTAGATTGTTTCTAATTTTCTGAGAAATCCCTATACTGATATCCAAAGTGACTGTACCAATTTGCACTGCCATCAGCAATACAAAAGTGTTCCCTTTACCCCATATCCTCTCCAGAATAAATTGTGATCAGTGTTTTTGATCTTGGCCATTCTTACATGTGTAAGATGAAATCTCAGAGTTGTTTTGATGTGCATTTTCTGATGGCTAAGAATGTTGAACATTTTTTCAATGTGTTTCAGCCATTTTAGATTCATCTGTTGAGAGTTCTCTGTTTAGTCTATACCCCATTTTTATTGGATTATTTGTTCCTTTGATGTCAAGTTTCTTGAGTTCTTTATATATGTTGGAGATCAGCCCTCTGTTCCAAGTGGGGTTGGTGAAGATCTTTTTCCATTCTGTAGGCTGCCATTTTGTCTTGTTGACAATGTCCTTTGCTTTAGAGAAGCTTTTCAGTTTCAAGAGGTCCCATTTATCAATTATTTCTCTCAGTACCTATGATACTGGGGTCAACTCCACTATTTTCTTGAGATATAATAGTTTACATAAGTGACCCCAAAAATTCTATCAAGGAACTTCTACAACTCATAAACACCTTCAGTAATGTAGCAGGTTACAATATTTACTAGAAAAATATCAGTAGACCTCCTTTACACAGATGATAAATGGGCTAAGAAAGAAATCATAAAAACATCAGCCTTCACAATAGCCATAAATCGCATAAAATATCTTGCAGTAACTTTAACCAAACAAGTGGAAGGCCTGAATGACAAGAACTTTAAATCTTTGAAGAAAGAAATTGAAGAAGACACCAGAAAATGGAAAGATCTCCTATGCTCTTGGGTAGGTAGAATTAACATAGTAAAAGTGGTACTATTATCATTACAGATTCAATACAATGCCCACCAAATTCCCAGAAAAATTTTTCACAGTCATAGAAAGAACAGTATTCAACTTCATATGGAAGGGCAAAAAATCAAAGATAGACCAAAAAAATCCTGTACAGTAAAGGAACTTCTGAAGGTATCACAATCCCTGACTTCAAACTCTGCTACAGAGCTACAGTACTAAAAACAGCCTGGTATTGGCATGAAAGTAGACAGGAGGGCAATAGAACCAAATCGAAGACCCGGGTATCAATCCACACACATAAGAACACCTGATAATTGACAAAGAAGTAAAAAATATAAAATGGACAAAAGAAAGTATATTCAACAAATGGTGCTGGCATAACTGGATACCAACATGTATAAGCATGAAAATAAATCCATATCTATCATCATGCAGAAAATTCAAGTTCAAATGGATCAAAGACCTCAACATAAACCAACCACACTGAACCTCATAGAAGAGAAAATGGGAAGTACACTTCAACACATTGGCATGATCAAATTCCAGAATGATCAAATTCAAATAGAGGAGGATTCTAGAGAGGAAGAACGAGAGCAAAGAGCATCATAAAAAGTGTAATCATTAAAATAAAGAATTCAATAGAATGGATGAATAGCAGGATGGATCACACAGCAAATAAGTTAGTTAACTTCAGAACAAATATAAGGAGATCCTCAAAAGGCTTCAGGGGCAACAAGATTTTTCTGTTCATAACATCATTATCAATGCCTCAAGAAAATGGAAACGTCAAAATAAAAGTTATTTTTAATAGTTTAATGAGATTATTAAAGTTGTAATTTAAAGGCTCGCATACTACTTTATAAAACAACCTAAATTTATCATTAATAAAAATAATACAGATAGGCTGAACTCATATTATGGCCTCATGCCAGGCATGGTGGTACATGTCTGTAATTCCACACAGGATAAGAAAAATTCAATTCCCTTCTGGACTACATAGTAGGTTGCAAGGCAGCCTTGGAAATTGAGACTCTGTCTGAAAATAAAATCTATGAAATAAAAACTTAAAAGGGACTACGGATATATCTCAGTGATAAAGTGCTTGCCCAATATGCCCAAGGCTCTGGGTTAAGCTTTCTTCAGAGCCAATGAAAGTAAAACATAGCAGTGTAGATATTAAAATTTTCCAGTGGTAAAGAAATTATTTCAACATGCTATAATTTGCGAAATTGTGAGCCATCTGAAAACAAAAGAAAGATACAAATTCTACTCCATAGAGAACACAGAATTAAACTGGTTTCTAGCGAGTCTCATGCTCAAAAACACTAACCACAAATAGAGAACATCATGTTCAGAGAACTGAAGACCATGAAGTATGTCTAAAAATTATCAGGCTTAGTAGTACGGAAGGATGTGTGTATAGCTTAGGAAGAAGAGATGCATGGCTCTGGCCCAGTCCAAAGGGCCAGATGGATTTGGGTTGTAAGGCTCTTGTACACCCTGTTGGAATGCCACTAAAACCTATGTGGGACAAAGGGATCAGATTACCCTCAGCGGTTTGCAAAGGCCACATGAAGGATCTCCAAGCTGCACCAACTAGCCAAGCTATCAAAATTTCAGAGCTCTAGTAGAATAAGGCTCTTACCTAAATCTGTATTCTTATAACGAATGTCTCTGTCGCTCTGCCTTGGGGTAGCATCTGTTGGAACGAAAGACATTCAATTCAGAAGACACTTAGATCGTCAGATGATTTATGTCACCCATCACATGTCAGAGTGTCAGCCACACACCTGTCATCAGGATGGTGTTGTATAAAGAGATTTTAATTGCTTCTGGAGTATAAATAAAATGAGCACATTCTCGCAGAGACAAAAGATGGGATCAGTGCTAATTTGCAGGCTCTGGTATGAAGGACAAAGTAAATCCCCCAAAGGGCTGAGATGCAACTTATTTTACTGATAGGAAGTGTGGGCAAGAGTGTTTTAATAACAAATGGCAGTTCTCACCCTGTGACAAGAGCTTCAATTCAGAAAAATGCCAGGCTGATGCATTCTGTTTTCTGCCCTGGATCTAATCAGCTGTGGAAGGTATTGATGGAAGAAACAGCCTGTGAGGAAAGGACTTGTGAATGTCAAATGTTAAAAGACGTGTTTGCATCTAGGCAATCTCTTTAATTTTGTTATGTAGAATGGCCCAATGTAATGTTCCCATACCTGCGTTTCGCCTGTCTGCCTCTGATATTTCCCTCACCTCCCCTGCCTCCTATCTCTGCTCCATTGTAAGCCCTTCCCTTCCTCTCCTTTGTGTCTTTCATCTCTTCCTGTAGCACCATTATGGTTATTCAATCCTTTGCTCAGAAACTCAACCAGACCAAACACAGCCTGAAAAGGCAGTTCCTACTCTTCGTAAGTTCAAGGAACTTCGTGATACCCATTCATTCAGTCAGTGGATACGTAGTAAAGAGCTGCTACATGCCAGGGGCTAGGGTGGACTTAGTTTAAACAATTCTGACAAATGAGCTTGCTGGCATGGAGCTTGCAGACTAAAGAGACCATGGCAGGACATACAACCCTAAACAAATAAATGAAGTTGCCCACAGTTCTTTAAATAAAATAGCATACTGCTTTAATTTTTTGTGGTTTTATTAATATAGTCAATAAATAAATTTGTATTGTATGTGTCTTTGACTTTCATGTGTGTAATCCATAGAGTTTCTTGGACTCATGACTCCTCAAACTTTTCAGAAAAGTTCTCTTACTCCTCTGACTCTTTGACCCTCTTCCTCACCATCGCTCATGTAAATTCCCACCCAAAACAGCACCCACTGCCAACTCCTTAGTCTGAGTGCCACCAAGAACCTACTCATCCTGACTCACCTTTTAGTGATGCAACTGTACAGCTCTCTGACATCACCAACACTGCTAGAGGACATTGGTTTCTTTCCATCCTCACTCCCTTGCCTGTACTAAAATTCTTATATCAATTTAAGGATACATTATTATGTTTTATATCACAGTTAATACCTCTACAACCCTGCACGTATATTATTATTATATTTCCAAAATTGAGACCACAAGCCAGGTACAAATCAATTAATATTGTCGAATACTCACAATAAGACAATTATCTGAATTGTTTTAATGTGAACTGATTTAATCTTCACAGAAACTGTATGGCATAAATTAATTATTTTCTCTTTTAACAAATGAGAAAACTATTGTTTTGCAAGTTTCAATTAATTTGGCGACTAGCATAGACATGGTAAACATTCTCAGAAAATTATTAAATGCATGAATTTATTAAATGTATAATGAACACAATTATTAAATTTATTTATTTTTTTAATAAATTGTTTATATTTTATTTTGCGTGCACTAGTGGTTTGTCTGCATATATGTCTGTGTGAAGATGTCAGATCCCCTGGAACTAGAGTTACAGACAGTTGTGAGCTGCAATGTGGGTGCCAGTGCCCTTAACCTCTGAGCCATCTCTCCAGCCCTTTATTACATTTATTAATAAATTTAAAATTATAAATAATCCCACAAGAACTTAAACAGCCTTTCAAATTTCACACAGGTCAGATAAAGTAGGAACATGGAATCAAAATTCAAATGTCTAAATCCAATCTCCAGATTCTATTCATTTGGTCACTCTATTATTCTCAAATGTATTCAGTCCTCAAACATAGTTGTAAAATGAATGAGTGAGGGAGTGAAAGGGTCCCTGCTTTATAAATCAAACATTTGCATTATCATTGAAACTATTTCATTATGTCAAATCCGAGCTTGATATTTTCTCTAGGAAGACATCTGATGAATCTTTCCCTTGTCCCAAAACTTGCTGTTGCCTCATCTAAAATGCTTCATTCAGGTATTGAAGCCAATTTTATATTGTAGGCATATATATTTTATGTTTGCTTCAGTTATATTGATGGAAATAATGAAAACAACAAGCATTCTTTTGTTCCTATTCTATAGTGCCATGCATAGTCCTCATCCACATAATATATATAATGTATTTATAAATAATATATAATGTTTATATGTATATCACCTAAATAATACTATCCATCTATTTATTTTACATCGTGGTTTAATACTTAAGATAGTTTAACAATTCAAAGTTTTGACATTACTTCACTCCGATTTTTCCATTCATACTAATATATGCACAAAATTACCAGCAAGAGCTGGAAAGGTAGTTCAGTGGTTAAAATCACCGACTGCTCTTCCAGAGAAAACAGGTTCAATTCACAGCAACTATATAGTGGCTCACAACCATCTCTAACTCCAGTCCAAAGAAATACTACACACTCTTCTGGTCTGTGCAGACATCGGATGTCACTGAGGTATACGTACTCATGTGCATGCAAAACATCTGTGCACATAAAAATGGGTATTACCTTAATTATCACTCAATAGGCACATCTAAAATTAGATTACTGCTCACAAAGTGAAGACTTCTCACCTGATATCCTAGAATGTTCTTTTCTGTCACCCTGTATTCTTCCCCTGCCGTGAATTATTTCATTCTATCTCTGCCTATCCTTCTGTTCCCAGAAGACTTTTCCACCCCATTCTATCTCTGCCTATCCTTCTGTTCCCAGAAGACTTTTCCACCCCATTCTATCTCTGCCTATCCTTCTGTTCCCAGAAGGCTTTTCCACCCCTTTCTGTCACTTGTCTTTTCACTGTAAATAAGTGCAAGCCCTGCAAATAGTTCATGCTTTATCCTTGGGGCCATTTAAGCTACTCAGATAGGTAGTTCTGTCCTTTCTCCATTTTTTTCAACAAAAATATTATGTCTGAACACTTTTCTCAAATATTTACTATTTGAGTATGGTCCTCCAGTTGTAGCTGATGAGGCTCCATCCTGGTATAAGCTGTAGAAAATTTGCCTAGAGAGGTCAGTTGGGATGAGTTTGTAGAATACCTTGAATTTCAGGGGCTTAAAAGCATCTTGGAGACATTAACATATTAAGCCAAAAAGTAACATATCAGAGATTAAAGACAATCTCGGTCATCTAAATATCGGTTGATAAAGAGAAACCCCTAGCAGCAGATGAAGAGGTCAATAGTTAAAAATCTAGGCATAGGGTTCCTGATAGTCTCATTATGCTTAGCACTAGCTATGAAGGGCTTGTTACACATTAGGTCCCTACAATGTGTTGCCATGTTTCATTTTTTAAATAAGTGCAAGAAATACATGTAGCTTCCCCATTTCAAGATGAAGGAAATACACCCAAAGAAGCTAAGAAGTATACCCAGCAAGCTGTTTTCTTGTTGCCAAGATCCATGTTCTTTCTGCCCATGGTATCTTCACACTGAGTTTGTTCCACAGTCTATAGGATGCAAAGCCCTTTATTCTGTGCATATGATGCCCACTGACTATAGCAATTCCTAATAAAACAACGAAGGGCAGACAAGATATTTCACCAACTAGCCTAAGGTCACAAAACACAGTCCAGGAAACCAGCCTCCTTTCCCGCAATGGATTAGTTACCAGCTGTTCATAACTAATGAAATACAGACTGGGAATATAGCCTAGCAATATAGTGCATGCCTAATATGCACAGAACTGTGGGTTCAGTTCCCATAATGGCAAAAGTAAAGAGAAAACTACCTCTCCTGAAGGAAGTGTTAGAAGCTTAGTGTTAGAAATTTATACCAAAAAATACCTTTAGTAGTTACAGAAGCTATCACCATGTAAGGAAAACTATAACTGCACATTGTGTGGGAATTCTTACCAACTTCTTTTTAGTATTAAGAGAACTGAGGTGCTGCTTAGGAACTTAAAAGCATCCATTCTCCAAAGAGCAGTGCACCTGGGATTGAATAAATCTTCTCATGGGTTACAAACTCACAGAATATTTAAAGTACCATTTTACTAACTTAGAAGACAATAGCTTATAAAGAAAGCTATAGATATTTGTATAAAAACATTAGATATATGCTAAATGCAGCTTTAGTGCATGGGATGCATTATACTAAGATGTTTTTTTTTAACCTAATACTTAAAATCAGTATTTATTCTATTAGTTTCAAAAGTTTATTCAAGCATTCTTGAGCTGCCTATTGTCCTAGACAATGGGCTACAGAGATATGTAAGTATGATTACTTTTCTAAGGATTTGTGGTCCAGTAAAATTTAGGAATTAATAAGAAAATATAATAAATTTTGGCTTTCACCTGCCTCTTTTGTCATGTTCAAAAGGGTATACAGTGTGTGGAATGTACAATTTTATGCAAAGATAACAAATACACTTCAGGGAATGAATAACATTGAAGCTAAATCCTGGAAAGTGAAGGGATATTACAAGATACGCAGGGATAACTGGAAGTTCTGCATGGATTATAATGACTGTTTTCACATCTTATCTCCTGGAAACTTCAGTGTCTCTCGAATTCTAGGGAACAAAGAAAAGCACATCTAGCAAGACTAGACACAATGTTGATGGAGGAAGATTGGTTAATAAAGAAACTGCCTTGGCCCATTTAATAGGCCAGCCCTTAGGTGTTAGGACAGAACAGAATGCTAGAAGGAAGTGAGGCGATTGCCATGTCATTCCTCTCTGGGTCAGACGCGATGAAGATCCAGCCCAAGACGGACGTACACTAGAATCTTCCTGGTAAGACACCACCTCGTGGTGTTACACAAATTACTAAATATGGGTTAAGCAAGATATGAGAGTTAGCCAAGAAGAGGCTGAAACTAATGGGCCAGGCAGTGTTTAAAAGAATACAGTTTCTGTGTTATTATTTCCAGGGCATAAGCTAGCCAGGGGACCAGGAGCCGGGTGGCAGGAACGCAGCCCACCACTCCTTCTACAGAATGTTATGTCAAAAACTACAGAAATATCTGTAAAGATGGGTGTGTGAATGTGCTATGAAAAATATATAGGACTCAAGGAAAGCAAGTAAGAGAAGTCTTCTTTTGGTGATTTGAGGATGTTAATAACCAAGATGGAGAAAGAAGAAGAATAGGGAAGAGTTTCAAGTTTCCTCCAGGATGATGGGCTAGGAAATCTATGTGACACCCATGTAGAAAAGGAAAGGAAATGGGCATCCAGATAAATGAGACAGGTTCACAGAAAGATAGGCTCAAAGTAAACACACAGAGTAAGAATATTTGGATGCCTAATTGAATCACATGAGTGGGTGACTTTGCTCACAGTCAGTAGAGTGAAAGGGGAAAAAGAATTGAGGACAGAATGTTAATCGCAACTATTTGAGAATGAGAGAAGGACTCAGAAGGTGAAAAGAAACTATGAGAAAATAGAAAAGGTCAGGCAAACCCAGAAAGGAAATAAAAAAGACGTAAAACAGAATGGCTGCAGTTTAAAACTTCAACAGCGGAAGACACATCTGAAGTAACAACAACATAAGTAGAGACATGAATCAGCCATCCTAAAGGAGCAATTGTGGGCCAGGAGGTCAGGAAGACAGAGGAGAAGATGGATTGTCCACTTGGGCATGAGAGTTATCTAAGATAACAAGAGGAAGAGAAGTGAAAATAAAAGTCAGGAGGAAAATGTCTTGATAAATACAGGACATTGGTCACAACCGCAAGAGATACTGATATAACGAATGTCATGTGTCTCATACATGCAGGGTTTTTATAGAGATGGGAAGTAAGATAGATGGTAAGTGACGATGGAAAAAGAGAATATTGTTGGCAAACTCCCCAGGGCTTTCAGACACAAAACATAACAGAGCAAATAGCCTCTGCTTAGTGAAGAAGCTGTCCATGCAGAAGAGCCAGCAATGAGTCAGAGTTCGAGAATAAAGGTACCATGGAAAGAATAGGGCAATAGAGTCGGAGACTAAGCATGACACAAAATGAACACCTTTGTTGCAAGCTGAAGATGGAGGCCCTAATCGTGTACTCTGAAGTCTGTGGTGATGAGATTAAAGTCATTTTAGAAATGATTGGTGTCAAATTTCAGAGTGAGTATGATTATCCAAGGCCTGATAAGACTGAATCTGAAGCTTACATTTGTTGATTACTGGGGCGTATAAAGATTTTAGGTACTCTTCAAGGTACCCTATGTAGACTTTCTCTATAACCCACTGTTGAGGAATCCACAGAATATGGGGAAAGAAATCATCAAAGAAGCAAATACTTGGTACATCCATAGTAAAAATATGCAACCCATTTAGATAGATAGATAAACGGATCAGGATGTGAGTCCTCTCCTTTCGCCTGTTCTTCCTAAGCACTGGAAAATACACTCCAGTGCAGCTTCTAAAATTATCTCTCTTTAAAGTTGTGTGACTCCTACAATAAGGCAGGAAGCAGAGAGGATGGAGCCCCAAGAGACAAGGTCATGACTGTAGAACACAGTAGCACATCAGAAGACACTCAACATCCAGAGTATGAAATTATCTCGAATGGCAGCAGAAATTAGAACATACAAAAAAATGATGACCACGTGCAAAAGTCCTCCATGACCCCAAATTTAAGGGTGTCTATTCCTCTTGAGAGCAGAGCAATAGCACTGATTTGGGGTTTCTTTCATGGGGATGGAGAGAGAATCTGCTATGGTGCATTCAGAAGCTTGCTCTCCATATTGATTAGTGGGAATTACAAAATGTTCTGCTAACTTTTGCGGGGATTATGTGCAATGTTGTGTATATTCCTCAGCACAATGCTAGACACATGAACCTCACAGAAATCCACTGACTTGTATAATTTTGTGGATGTCAAATAAACATTTCTCTATCGGTTGTCTTTTAACCATTTTCAATGAATCCTTACAGCTGTATGTATTAATTCCATAACTTCTGTTCTCTTTCTTTAAGAATCTCATTATTCACTTCAAAAATTAGCATATAAATGCTAGTATATAAAACACAACTCACATATGTACAGTAAACTATGTATGCATATTATGAGAAAGGATTAATTTTCTGTCTATTACCCTAAGCTCATATTGCTGCCTGCTTTAAATTTGCTTTGCTCATCAGATTTTAAACAAACTTACTCATATTTCACTACCACCTAGAAAGTAAAAGTTTTTTAAAAAACACTTTTTTCTTTTAAGATGAGAATAAAAGTTTCATGGAGAGGTTTTGCAAAGACTCTAGTGTTTTATGTAATTGTCTAACCCAAGGCCTATCACTACGTTAGAGCTCAGTGTGCTATAAAAATTAATTGTTGAATTTGAAGAGATGGCTCCACAGAATGCAAAGATAACCTACATAATGAAAGACAGCCTTTGGAAACTACATATTTAATAAATGTTTAATACCTAAAATTTGCTGGGAACTTAGGGTAGTCTTTCTTGTGATCTCATTCTGCTACAGTCATAAGTGAGGAACAATAGATTTTTTTAAGAGATATTTTTCATCTGACATAGGGTGAGGAATAAAATTTATTCTGAGCAGTGGATAAGATGAGAGCCATACAAAGGGTGGGGTTTTCAGTACTACAGGAGAATAGGAAGTCAGATCCCAATGCTTTGAGATATAAAAAACTTGGTTGATGACATAAGTTACAAAACAATCCCACACCAGTTCAGAATTATGAATAATAAAAGGGCTATTTATTTAAGAGGAAAATCTACAGATCACTGTCCTAGACTACAGTGTCCTGTGCGAACAGGAACAGAGTTTAGCAACCGGAAGCAGGAACCAGAAGCAAGAGAAGGGGTGCACATTTACACTGCTTTTACAATATAAGAGACCATGCCCAAATAAGCTGGTATATTAAAGGCTATTGGCTGAAGGAGCAGAATGTGCTCCCACAGCACTTGGTATAATCAGAAAATCTTGGGTGGTTGAAGCAAAATAAACAAAGAGGTGTTGATACAGAGCAGAGATCACAACATGCAGGATTTGTTGAGTACATGTGAAGGGTTTGCATGTTATTTTAGATGAAATGAAGGTTTGCTATCAAGAACAGTACAGCAAACCATCATGTTTTAATTCTGACTATAAGTAGAAAATAAAGAGAAAGGTGACCATTTAGGGGTTAAAACAGTCACAAAGGAAGAGGATGCTGTCCATGAAAATATGGATACAAGAACAGACTGTGAGTATACATTCATGTAGGAGAGCCAAAAGCTATCTCCAATATAAGAGAGAAGTCAAAAATCAGATATTTCAGTGTTAAAAGATAGTCACAGAATCCCTTTGTCTTAAAGGACACAAATTAGATCCCATTTTTAATAGAACTGCCAATACTAATAAATGATTACATAATGGAGAAGACAAGGGATTATAAATAAGACTGTAAATCTGAGTCAGAGTGAGGTGGCCATATCTGCATATCAATAGCAAGGAAGAGGAAAATCACTTTATATCTAAAGTTAAGTCAGATAAGGAAGGAATACATCCCTAGTAGGAAGCAAGGGAAATAGATGGATGAGGTCTTCCTTGAAGAAGAGCATGTCATCATAAACATTGATCAGAATTGCCGACACAGGATGATACTAGAAAGCCAACAGGTTTTAGTGCTACATAATTATCTGCATATTCTCACAATGTACACCTTTATTAACCAAGCCATGGCCATCAATCATCCATGGCAGAAAATGTCATCGCTCAGAAGGAAGGTGAGATGCCTGGGCCAAAGTGGTGATACCAGCTAACCTTACGAAATGTTGACTAGGCGGAAGAAGTTCTTGTTCTTTTTCTATATAGTATTGTGTATAATAGTACACTGTCCAGTTAGCTAATAATTACATGCAAATAAGAAATCTAAACCATATTTGATGGCACATGCATCCAACCCATGTACTTGGATGCTGAGGCAGGAGAATTGTCTCATTTAAAACCAAGCTGATCTGCATAACAACTACAGGCCAGTCTAGGTTACAAAGTAAAGTCATGTTGAATAAAATCCCAATTGATGAATTAAGCAATCAATTAATTAAAATAAAAAATCTAAAACTAGGAATTTTTAAGAAATTTTACCTAGTAGGGCCAGGATTGCAAATTCTGGTCTGACTAACTCAGAAACTTGAACTCCTGTCTGCTACTCATTAGCTTCTATGAAAACACCTGCTAAGATTTACAAATTGAAAATTAAGTTTCAACTTTACACAGGCAGGCTGCGTGATGTAACTGCCTTTATCGTTGTGAAAGCATGAATTTAACCACCTGTGTCAGAGGCCTACTAGGTGAGAAAATGGAGCCTCACTCATGAGTGAGCTTATCTCAGGAACAGCATGAACATCTGCCTCTTTGTGGCAGATAGGATAGGAAGTCATAGACTCTTCGCTTTGTTATAAGGGAAAGAAATGACTTTGAAAAGAAGACAGTTCCTTGTGTCACTTATAAAATAAAGAAAAATGGTACATTAAAGAAAATGGAAGTTTTGTAAGTTGAAACATGAAGAATGGCGTTAAAAGCATTTATATCTATATAAGGAATGATATCTCCTCATCCCCTGTAATTAAGAGATAGAAGGATTTATACAAGGTTTTACCTGAAAACTGGTGGTGGTGGTGGTGGTGGTAGTGGTGGGAGGGGTGGGGGTAGTGAAACTAGACCATCTTGTCCTTAGCAGAAACCATGCATGCCACATGCTATGTGGCTTCCTGTCTATGGGTGGGTACAATATGACAGTTCAGCTCCTAAAAACCACTAATAGCCTCTGCATGCCAAAAAATAAATGGCTTTCCATATCTATACAATAACCAATATAGGCAAGCTGAGGAAATAGCTTGGTGAATAAAGAGCTTGCAGCACACACAGGAAGCCTGCATCTACATCCCAAGCATCCATATAAGATCCAGATCCTGCTATGTGCATCTGAAACCCAAGGGTTTGGGGATGCAAGGGATAGAAACAGGAAGTTCCTAAGGTCTGCTGGGCATCCAGTCTAGCTGAGATGGTAGACTCCAGGCTCATTAATAAATCTGTCGCAAAAAGTAAGGTGAAGTAATTTCCTCTGTTAGGAGGAGCCAGTGGTTGACTACACACGCACACACACACACACACACACACACACACACACCACTTATAAAAATGAATCCTTTCAAGAGATTCTGCTTCTCTCTTAGCTTTTCCATAAATTCCTCAGAGTGAATACCTTTAGCTAGCTCTTGCCCCACTCACCTCACCAGCTAGCTAGCTCCTCAACTCTGCTCCTGTGCAGAAAGTAATTGGATTTTGAAGCCTGGTTCAAGCCTGTACTTGATTCAAAACTTCCTATTTCATGTGTACCAAAGGTTTACATTGGTGAATCAGGTGCTTATACCAGACAGTGCCAATTTTGCTTTCTCACCTGCTCTTGTCTCCTGAGTGTATGTGTCTCTTAGGAGTCCCACAGGAGAAAAGCAATTAGCAGGAAAAGATTCATGATACAATCAACACCAACACTACATTATAACCAAAGTGGCAGGTTGATTTTTCAAGCCACCACTGAAAGCCATATGTTCAGCTATGATAATTGATGCTATAATAATACCAATAGAAGCAGTCACATGTAGATAGTAAGGCAGCCATAACATCACTCACACACCTGGAATGCAGCCCTTGTCATCACCGCAGTGACAACAGAGTTTAGTCCTCTATTTCAATGCTTGCATGGCAATATTTACTGGATAAAAGCACTTCTTTCCTTGAGATAATACCACTTTATATAATTTACAACTTCTGAACAATGCCGCTGAACATTTTTATAGCATTCTTCATTTGATCTTAAAAAGGCTGGAGGTGTTTCTTCCAGCAAATCATATGAAACACAAAGCTGATGACAGAAGGCGCACCTCTGCGCACTCTCAGAAAGTAGATGGACTGTGTGTGACTTTGTCATGCAACAAAACACTCAGCAAAAGCAACTTAAGGGAGAAATGTTTTATTCTGGCTCACAGTTTGAGAGTACAGTCCTTCATGGTAGGAACTTGAAGAAGTTGTTCCAAATGCCTCCAGTTAGGAAGCAGAGAGAGATTAATTCTGATGCCCTGCCCAGTTTCTCCTGCTAACCAGTTCATAGCCCCATGGAATGTACTGTTCAAAGTTAGCTTGGGTCTTCACTCTCCAAATTTAGATGATCCCTTCCAAACATATTTGCTGCTTTGGTGAATCTAGATCCTGCCAAGTTTCCACAAATTAACAAAGCTAACAATGTTAGCTATGACAGGCTACTTATATCCTTAGTCTCCAAATTTCAGGATTGTGTTAGGCTCTTCTTGATGACCTATAGCTGTAATACTGAGGGTATACAGTTAATGAGCTCTGAATCTATCTAAGTTGCATGACTCAAATACAGAATAGTCCGAATATTAAATACTACCTTCCTGGGGGTAGGATTGCCATTTTAGGACTGAGGTCAAGGTAAGAGCCAGCAGCTGGCTGTTTTGCTTTTTGGGTGTTCAGGGTAAACCCCAATTTTTCTCTGAGTTTTATTAATCATGCATCACCCCCACTTCCATGACTGGCCTCCACAAAGCCAGACAGGTCCTGAGGAGTCAGACTGGTAAAGCTGTGGCCCCCCACCCCCCCTTTCACGGCTGTCCTCTGCATGACCAGACAGTTCCAGAAGTGCCATTCTAGGAAGGCTGCGCTCTGCTCAACCAGGACTGGCCTCCCCGGGACAGGCGCTCTCATTCCCCTTAGTGTTCCTAAACTCACACCAAACCTAGAGCAAAGAGGGCTGCTTTGTGACTTAGTAGTGAAGGGAACTGGATGACCACTCTAGCTCCTTGAATAGAACTTTGATCTACATCGACCAAAAGGAATGTGCTGGAAACTGTGCCAAAACTTTAGCTGGTGTTGGGAAGCAGTCTGCATTACTAAGCATCCATGTGACTTTGTCTTTCATGTGATGACATCCCATAATCCTGATTTACGCACTACCAGAATAATCCTTTCATGTATCTAAAATCTAAGCTGTGTTACAAGACTGACAGGTGAACATTATAATTCCCTTCACGCAGGAATGAGGAATCTGAGAGTCAGAAAAATCACAAAGTACCAATAGTCACCATGTCATTAGGACTTCTACATTCAAACTCAAGAGTCTTATCTATATATTCAAGAACCCCTCTCATACAAGAATCATCTGGTGTGTTGACAAGTTGGTAGGTACAGGTCATTCTCAGTGACAGCAACTCCACCGACCCCAGGAAGTCTCTCTTAGCCAGCATGATTGCTGCTAGTGCCCATGGACATCACTCTCCCCACCAAAAGTTGAGTGGCTCTCTAATTTAAAGAAAGCAGAATTTAAACACTCTAGAACTAAACATCAAAAACTCCAGTCAGCTCAAAAATGTGCCTCTACCTTGGTTCTAGAAGCTACTTAAGAGTCAAGTCAGAGCACCAGGGCTCAGAACAACAGAAGTCTAACTGGCCCCATTTCACCTATTTCATCTGTGAGTTTCTCCTTCCCTATTACCTCCCTGAAGAAGCCATGAGTGATGGGCGTTCCACCTTTCACACTTTTGCTATTTCTCTTGGGATCCTCCCACCTTCATAGGTTTCACAACATACACAGTAGCCTCATTGGTCAAGCAAATGCTATGTTTGCTCTAAGTGGACATGATTTGCAGGCAAGCAGGGTTTTGAGGAAATTACATAATTTTGAAATGTCATTTGGTATCATCTGAATAGTTTTAAAAAATCATTACCATTTTCATTTCCAATTCTTTCCTAAATCTCTCTTACCTCAAAAGCCAACCCTGACAACTGCTTTGTAACATAATCTTTATTGATTATCTGGTCCAAAGGACAGACCCCACCCCCTCTTCTGGGATAGAATCTCCCTGCCAATCAATGTGTACAGTCATGTCTCCCATCATTTCCCTGCATGTAGGAGGTACCCAATAAAGAAGCATATATTTAAAATTGACACAAGAGTAACGTAACATAAAGATGAATGTGTCCCTGATTGTTTTGCTAAAATGCTTAGATAAACGGACTTACTAAGTTATTACAACTTTGCAAGTTTTATATAGTTTCACTCCTTTGGGGATTCTTGTATTAAATATATAGTACTTGGGAACTTTATTTCTTATTTCTGTTTTGTTGCTGCTGTTACTCGAAATGAGGTGTCACTAATATGGCCATGGCTCATCTCAAATTCCTATGAACAGGTAGTCATCCTCAGCCTGCCAAGTAGCTGAGAGAATAGGCATCTAACACCGTCCTCAGCTAAGTGTCGAAACTTTAACACCTCCTGTGTCAAGGCCCAAGAGCACAAAGATTAAAACAAAGGGATAATATTTAGAGATAACAAAGGACATCTCCAGCCACTGGGAAGAAGGCATGCAAAGGTAGAATTAATCACGATACAGAAAACTAAGCAAATTGCGGGACACGCAAACACTGTCGTGCTTGTTTTCTTTACACAAGCAGCGATTAAGACCAGTTTATGTATCAGTTAACAGTGGGGGCGTGAGAGGAAACATTTTTTTAAAAAATCAGTCATGCCCCAATTAACTCAAAATTGACAAAGGAAACGCCCAATTAACTCAACATTGACAGAGGAAGTAAAACGCAGAATTGAAGTAGAGTAAAAGATAAATAAAAATCACAGTGCAGGGGAGATACCAGAAGTGAGAGCGATGTACAGAGGATGCCCAAGAAAGAATGCCCATTGAGGAGGCATTCACTTGGCTAAGATGTGATCACGGAAAATGGGAGCCGAAGGTGAAGTCTGCATTCAGAATTGCACTGTGGCTCTGTTTATCCAGGATGCTGTGAGTCAGAGCATCTACACTAAGCGCATAAGTGCAGTCCCAGGGAATGAGGCTGCTGAGGCAGGCAGGCAAGCTCATGAGGTATTTTCCTGCTCTGCTGTACATTGTGAAGAAAAGATAACCCTGACTGTCACCGTTTACTTATTTATGTATGTATGTACTTACTTATTCATTCACTTCTAGTGCAAGCACAGGAAGGTCACAGTGAACATGGAAATGTTAGGAGACAACTTTCTGGACTTGGTTTTTGCCTTCCCCATTCTTTCAAAAGTGTCCTTTTTATTCTTTCTGCCATGCTAGGCTAACTGGCCCTGGGGCTTCCAGCAATTTGCCTGTCTGCACCTCCCAGCTTCCCCCAGAGGAACGCTGGGATTGGAGAACTGTGTCACTATATCCAGCTCTATCTGTAGCTTCCCGAAGTAAACATAGCATGTCAGACTTAGCAGCAACCACTTTCATGTAATAAGACACTTCCCTAAAACATTGAGGCTGAGAAAAGATATTAAAAGCATGTCAAGAAAGTTTTCATGAAGATCAGGAACACACAGTACCACTGTACTCTCCTCTAGTCCATGCCTACACATAAACATCCAATCAAAAGAAGAAGAAGAAGAATAGTTGAACCTAGGCTCTTGGAAGCAGCCTGCTGTGCAGTGAAAGAAGCAGCATTTAGAAGGGAGGTAGAAAATCCCACAACCAAAAGCAACTTGGAGAGGAAAGGATTTATTTCACCTGCCATTTTTTTTAGTTTATCATAAAGGAAAGTCAGGGCAGGAACTCAAGGCAGGAACTGAATCAGACCATGGGGAAATATTTCTTAATGGCTTGTTATCTAGGTTCACATTCAACTGACCTCCTTATAACTCCCCAGGGCAACCTGACCAAAGTGACAACACCTACAGCAGTCTAGCACTCAACACGCAGATTAATTATTAACCATGAAAATACCCTCACGGATTGCCTACAGAGCAATCTGACGGAGGTATTTTTTTTTTTTTGAGTGAAGTTCCCTGTTTCCAGACGGTCTCATGTCAATTTGAAAAGAAAGAAAAAACTCACTAATATACCACTTATTATTTTATATTTAAATTATTTTGGGTTCACCTTCTTATTTAGCTTCTCTAGGATCACGAATTATAGGCTCAATATCCTTTATTTATGGCTAGAAACCAAATATGAGTGAGTACATCCCATGTTCCTCTTTTTGGGTCTGGCTTACCTCACTCAGGATAGTGTTTTCTATTTCCGTTTGTGGAAGCCTAGGCAGTTTGGATGCTCACCTTACTAGACCTGGATGGAGGTGGGTGGTCCTTGGACTTCCCACAGAGCAGGGAACCCTGATTGCTCTTCGGGCTGACGAGGGAGGGGGACTTGGTTGGGGAAGGGGGAGGGAAATGGGAGGCGGTGGCGGGGAGGAGGCAGAAATCTTTAATAAATAAATAAAGACTTGGAAATAAAAAAAATTATTTTATTGAATTATTTCTTTCTAAGGACAGAAAAGATAATTGAAGGATTGAACAGCTTTATATCTTAACTATACTCTAGACACATTGAAATTATATTTTCTCTTTATGATGTTTTTATTTACCCATTGTCTTACTTTTCTATTGCCATGAGAAAATAACATAAGGAAATTTATAAAAGAAAATGTTTAATTCTGGCCTAATGAATGCAGAGGGTTAATATCCATGACTATCATGATGGAGACTATGATAGTCAATAGCGAGGCATAGTGCTAGAGCAGCAAATAGGAGCTTGCATCCTTACCTTGTAAGTAAGAAGCAAAGGAGGATAACTGGAAATGGCTTGGGCTTTTTGAAACTTCAAAGCCCCCTACTAGTGACTCACCTCCTCCAACAAGGCCACACTCTTAATCTTTCCCCAACAGTTCCATAACTGGGGCCCAAACATTGAAATATAAACTCTCAAAAATAGTCCCCCATTGAAGCCACCACATATGCATCCTAATAGAAATTATATTTGTATTTTACATGCATGGTGTAACTTGTGTATGTGTACACATGTACACATACATATACAAACACTTTTGAGCTCACTTTTGTGGGAAGGTGCACATAGGCATGTAAGCATACCTGAGGAAGCAAAAGATTGATCTTAGGTTTAACTCAAGTCCCATCCATATTTGCTTTAGAAACAGGTTCTATCACTGTCCTAGAGATAACAAACTAGTTTAGATCAGCCAGCCTGTGAGCCCCAGGAATTGTCTCATAGCCACTTCACCAGCACTATGATTATAAGCACGCACTATCAGGCCCAGTTTTTTGTAACACGGATTCAAAAGCAAGCCACGTAACCAACCAAATCTCTCCAATCCTGGATGGCAAATCTTAGCTCACATTCGTGTACTGTAGTGTTCATCCCCATGGGTTATGTGTTTTACACTGAAGAATAATAATGCTGAGAAATGTCAATGAAAGAGCATGGCAGGAAAGGACCAATGAAGATCAGGAGTGCAGACCACATTGTACTTCACCCTATTCAGTCTGCACACACAGCCGCTTCGTCGGTATATGTCAAACAGATGCATGAAGTGGACTCGGGTGAAGTCTAACTCCATCTTTTTTTCTGTGACTCCTAGATCTTAGACAAATTGTTAAGCTATTTTATTCCCTAATTTTCTCAACAGGTTACTTCGCATAAAGTTTTACAAGCTTAACTACCTAGATGTGTTACTGTGAGTCATGTTATGGGGGAAATTCTTACTCGGCAAAGGTGTGAGGTTGAGCCTGCAATCTTGAACGTCTAACAAAACACAGATGATTCCAGCATTGCTTGGCTGAGAACCACGCTTTAGGTTGGAGGAGGGGAGAGCTTGGAAAAGCTAAGCAGACAAAAACATTTTACAATCTGTTAAATACTATTATTTAAAAGCTACTTACTATTATGTATTTAGTTAAGTTTTTATTTTGTGAATGTCATATATTTACTTTTCTATATTTTGGGTCTTTTAAATATTTCTTCTGTTACAGCTAAATTTGGAATAAATGCTCTACCCTATTTCTTTACAGATTTAGACAAATTTTCAAGAAAATATGTAATTATTTTTTTATTTTTTTAAAATTGAAAGAATTTGCATTTATTTAAGAAAAAACAAAATTTACAGGTATCTTAATTCCCTTATAATTATTTTTTCAGCAGATTATTTTTTAATACTTTATAAATAATACCATTCAAAATTTCCACTTTCTCCCCTCCTCCCACTTGCCGAAAATATGTAATTCTTTTGATACCTCCTATATACAGCATAAATTCCATATAACACAGGTGTTCAACTGCCCATAATACATTCAATGTTAATTATTTTTCTCATTATTATAATACTTTTATTAGCTGTTACCAATTCAGATGCATTTTGTGTGCCTTTCAAAAATATTTTTAAATATTTTTAAATTAATTTAAATTTATCTCTGAACCTATAAGATTTTTAGCTCCGAGGGAAATTACTGTCTTTGTAATAATGAGAATTCCCTCCAAGGCACGGGGTACAGCTTTTCTTCAGTTTATATATTCTTTTTTATCCAGTCAACATAATTTTCTATTAGAAAGAAATTTATTATGTTCCAGGGAAAAATAAAAGTATAGACATAAGAAGATGGAAACTAAATTCATAAACGTCTTATGAATTTTTAAGCTCTGTGTTACTAAAATACAGGTAGGAATGCAACAAATTTTATAGGTTTATCGTATCTACTGTTGATCTATATCTGATCATCTAACACAGTAATTTGATACAGAATGCTATTTAATGACTGTTTCTTGAGCAAACAAATAGAAGTGGGGCTCTCCTCCTTCCAACTCTGCTCTTTTCTGTTACAAGCAAAGCTTGAACCCTGCCTGCCCCAGAACCTCAGACAGCAGCTGAGTGCTATGTCCAACAGACGTCCAGGCCAGGACTCCCTACCTGTCTGTGGCATCCCTGTTGGTCTCCAGGTTCTCTCTATGTGTGACAGCCCTTTAATACAGCACTTCATGTTTTACCACTCTGCTGATAATTTGCTTGAACCTGGAGTTGATATCCCTACCCCCAATTACTTCTCCCTACTTGGACTCACTACCAGTGAATGGCTGAAGCATCTAAACCAAAACACACCTCATTTCCAAATAGCATTTTGAGTATGTTTCAACACTGACACTCAGGACCCAGAGATTTGTTATAGTTTGAATGTGAGACATCCGTATTGTGTGACTGACTTTTCCAAGGCTGATGTCTACTCACCCCAGACAGTGCAGAGACCACAAACCAAAGTCCAACTTGAAGGAGCAATAAGCTTTTTGCAGGTATTTGTGCTTATGTGGAAGAAGGATTATTTAAAGGAACATGGAAAACTCAAAGACAGCTGCATCGTCAAAAAGTCCACCCCAATATGGATAATATTCAAAAAAAATTACAACCCTGAAATTCTCAGCACAGCTTGCAGGTAGATCAATAGCAGTCCTGACTGCACATGTAACCTTGAAGAGAGAGGGGCTGGGTGGCTCTGCTAAGTTTCAGGAACTTCCTGAGTCTTCAGCAGTCTCCCTCCACTATTGACTCTTCCATTTTAAAACTTTCTGAGGCTTGGTAAGCCTCAATCCAGGATTTATCTTGGAGGAAATTTCTGTACAATAATTCTCTATAGGTTCAAATGTTTGAGCACTTGGTCCCCATCTGGTGGTGGTGTTGGGAATGGTTGTAGAGCTTTCTAGAAGGGAGCCCTGCCTGAGAAAGTAAATCACACTGGAGACGTATCTTGAGATTCTAGCAGCTAAGCACTATTTCCTGTCTTCCCTCTGCTTTTTGTGGTCTTTTTTTTTTTTGGCATAAAGCTAAACATTTATTACTTAAAGGAGAGAGAGAGAGAGAGAGAGAGAGAGAGAGAGAGAGAGAGACAGGGAGACACGTGCATGCACGCAGAGAGGACAGTAAGAGCTGCTTTTTGTGGTCTTATGTGATATATCCAGCCAACACCCTATTCCTTCAGTCATACCTTCCCACATGATGAACTGAATTCACTAGTAACCGTAAGTCAAGATAAATCCTTTCTCCCTCCAATTTCTTTTTAAAAAGTATTTCTGTCACAACACTAGGATGGAACTAAGGCACAACAACAGTTATCAGAGTGTTCATGGCAAGCCTATGAATGCCACTTTGTGCTTTAAAACACGTAGACATAGGAGCATTGATTACATGGCATGTGACCATTGGTATCAACGTTGCCACCTCAACCTTGCTTAAAAACACCTGAAATGTCATGGATACAACTGAAAACTTCCCTCAATATACTTGCAATCAATAAAAAGTCATAAATAACTAAACATCAAGAAAAACCTTTAGTGGTTACAGTTCCAAAGGCCCTTGCTCTGTAGTTCTCACAGAAGGCTGGGGAGAAAGGGAGCTATATGAGGCCAAACCTCAGCTTTAGGTCCCATGTGTATTCTTCCCCAGACAGGTCTCCCTGGGCACACGGTCTTTGACAATGGCCCAGGTCTTTCCGTCGTCCTGAGGACTACTTGAGAATATAGCATGTTCCCTTTGAATTTCCCTTGTTGGAGAAACGAGGGGGGTCATTGTTGCATCTTCCCTTCTGAGGGCCCTGCAATTGCTCTTAGGTCATTCCTTCACCCCCCCCCCCCCGCCCTATAATTGTTTTTCTCTACACAGTCATATAAGGAATCCTTGGGCAAGGCTTTCCTTAGCCCAGCATTTTCAGCCTCTACACCCACAACTCCAAGTCACTCAGCATGCACCAGTGCGTAAGTGCAACCCTGATGTGACCGGCACAGTGAGCCATCCCTTGATGATCAGCGTTTAATTGAGGAGAAAGGCGAGTCGGTAATTTATCAAAAGCACACAGCCATTCAATGACAAGACAAGAATCCACACTAGATTTTCTAACTCCAGATCTCTCGGCCTAACTACAGTGACATAGGAGTGTGTCCCCACATTGTCAACTCATTTAACCCTCAAAAGAAATCCTTTTATTTTTTGATGGACCAGGTAAACAATGGAACAATTCACAGTCTACATTTGAGGAAATATATATATGACCAATCTAACCTGGGGCCAAAAAACGGCTGATTTTCTGTTTTTTCTTTTCTTTCTTTCTTTCTTTCTTTTTTTTTTCCTTTTTGAGACAGGGTTTCCTGTGTGTAACAGCCCTAGTTGTACTGGAACTTGCTCTGTAGACCAGGCTATCTTCAAACTCACAAAGATGTGCCCTCCTCTGCCTCCCAAGTGCTGGACTTAAAGGCATGCACCACCATCTCCCAACCCATAGCTGCTTTTCTAATAATATAAATTCCACTTGTTAGTTTTATTTGTGATTCTGTGTTAATAAGATTCATTTTTAGAGCCACAGTAAATTGTGGTGCCTGTCACCGATGCTCTCTTGCCATTTTATAAGGCTGCAACTGTCTTGTATAAGAAAATATAATTCTTTCTCTATTCATCATTTCCTAATTGATATTTAAGTATTTACTTCAGGCAAATTCTCTCATAGCCACCATAAGCAAAGGATATCTGAACTAGCTTAAACACAGAAGTACGCTCAAAATAGGAGCAAGCCTACTGTTTCTTGGAAGTTTGCAACTGAGTTTATGATACACTTACTTATAAATGCCTCTATAATTCAAATGGTTACATAAACCCATTTTACAGATGGAAAATCAAGCATTCGTGAGATGTAAATAACCCTCCCAGAATCACATTGTTTTCAAAGGGCAAGATTGAGATTCAGATCTACCTGGCTCCAAATACCACGCTCTTCCTACTCTGCCTTCATCCATACGGTACAGCAGGAACTGGGAGGGGCACTGAAAAAGACCTTTTAAGTAGCAATGCAGAACCTGAAGGCTGAAAGACCTCCACATCGAGCATATCACATTTTAGTTTTCCTCTCAGATCTCTCAGAAAACCACATGGACATTTTTCCTCTGTGGAGCAGAAATATATTTTAATATTAATGTTCATAATAACAAAAACAAATACATATAACTCCAAAGTACTGGGCAGCAGACATCATAATTTATGTAATTTGTTCGAAAGGCTATTTGTTACATTGTACTGAGGAATCCATGTTTACTGCCTATATTGCTGGAGGCAAACTAGGAAGATTTCAAAGTTAATTTCCACTCATAAATAATACATTCCAAAGCCTAAAACTCACAGGTTCAATCACTGGGCTACTGTCGCCATCTGTTGGGCTTCACACTACCTACAGCTGAAACCGGAGCCAGAATTAAGGTTGGGTCCCCACACTCCCCTGGCTTCTGTGATTGTAGCTCTGTGGGCCAGGAAGGAACTATGTTTAATGCCACGACAGATGTCTGTTAAAGGAATTCATTTCAAAAGACTGTTCTTGGTTGTCTCCCAAAAGAAAGATTTATTCTTAATAGCCTATCCATAAGGCAAGACGATGTCCATCCAGGAAGATATGTTTCCGCCATGCAAATATGGGCAGAAAAAAAAAAGCGAAACAAGAGCACTGGAAAACGGCTTTGGCAACTACAGTATAGAATTAATAAAAAAGAAAGGAAGGAAGGAAGGAAGGAAGGAAGAAAGAAAGAAAGAAAGAAAGAAAATGCCATGTTGTGCTATGCAGGTCACACAAACTCTGTCACTTCTGACTGAAACCTGTCATCCTTTGGCAGCATGAGTGAACCTTTCACATCTCAGGGCACTGAAGGCAGTCCCGAAGTGAGCTCCCAGGGCTCTGTGGGCTCGATGGAGTTCTACGGAAAAAAAAAAAATAGTTTTCAAGTCCATTTCCTTCCGTGTCAGATTTTTGATTCGGTAATTCATGAAAACTCCAACACATTCAGTATGGGAGAGTCCCTATATTGGTCCTCCAAAAGGCAAAGAACTAAGGTCAGGACATCTTACAGGCTAAAAGTCAGGTGGGAGCGGGGGTATCTCTTCCTCTTGCCTGCTCTTGGTACTCTTTTCCTCCTGTTGGTTGCCCTGTTTAGCATAATATAAGAGCTCCACCCTGACTTACTGTATCTTATTTTGTCTGGGTTGGCTGTCGATTTTTGGAGGTCTGTTCTTTTCTGAAGGGGAAATTGGGAGTGGATCTGGGGAATCGGGGTTGTGGTGGGGTCACAAGGAAGGGGTGAAGGGAAGGAAAACTCTGGTCAGAAAGTATTGTATGAGAGAAGAATCTATTTCTGATTAAAATTCTTTTAAAAAGTGAGTCTCCTTTGCTACTGTTTGCCATGGGTCCTCAAACTTCTACGCACAGACATTTACATTCTCAGATTCTCTATTTGAGACAGGAGGATTCACTGCACAAGTAAAGTTCAAGCTCTTTGTCAAGGTCAGTCCTCTAAAGGCGAGTGCTTTCCCAAGACTAACAACTGTTTCAAGGGCTCCTTCTGTTTTCTCACCTGGTTCTCTGGCACACTGAAAGCCCAGATCTTTAAATGTAGCCCAGGCTCCGTGACCAGTGGGACCCATGCACTTCAAAGTTAGTGCTTTACAGAAATCAGCTTAAAATTCTTTGAACTGACCTAAAGGAGCGTTGCATAAAAGAGGTGCTTGGCCCCTCTCCAATTCTTTCCCCACAGACTCTTGAACTTTCTCCCCAGGCCTATTCTATTCCCACCTTCCCACCCTAACCTGCTGCTCTGAAATGCCTTTTCTTTTAGTTAGGTTTAGACCATAACCTTGGCTAACTTCTGTGGACTTTCAATGGATGTGATACAACACTGTTATAGTTATCTAGGTTCTACTTGCATTATAGGCCATTTTACAAGACTCTTACATGTAGAGACAGGATACATTCTGCTAGTGTAGCAGGTTCCTTCAGCATTAGAGACCCACTAGGCTTCACCTGACAGGAACACAATGATTCTATTTGTTTTTAAACTATCAGTAAGATGCTAGTATGAATGAGAAGCAGAGGCAGAAAAGACTGACTTAAGGCCTAGAAAATGGGTCCATCACAACAACCTTCCCTACTTAAAAATTTTCATGCCTGGTCTCCATAGCCTGCCTGCAGCAAGCAAGGTAGGCCCTTTGTTTACGAGCTACCCAAGCAGCATGGAGATCTGATCTGGGCACCAGGAGTGCCATCTTTGGGCTCGCATCCAGACTCCCCCCCCCCCAGCTCAGCCTTTTTGGGCACTGGGACCGAACCGAATCCAAATCCAACCAGGAGGGCGGTAGTTCCTTTGTCTCCATAGCCTACCTGCAGCAAGCAAGGTAGGCCCTTTGTTTACGAGCGACCCAAACAGCACGGAGATCCAGATCCGACCTGGGCACCGGGAGAGCCATCATTGGGGTGAGTGAGTGCGGGAGCAGCCAGGAACAGGGAACTCAGACATTCCTCATCCCTCCTACACTTCCTGGTCATCCTGCAGGGGCTGTACTGCCCGATACCTCCTCTCTCTTCCTATCCCACCCAGCTTGCAACCAGAACCTCCTCCCCCATCTGCCTCCCTCCCCTCTCTGGCCACATAACAACTCCCAGCTCAGCCTGTTCCGGCGCTGGGACCGGGACCGAATCCAAATTGGGAGGGCAACCAGGAGGGTGGTAGTTCCTTTGTCTCAATAGCCTGCCTGCAGCAAGCAAGGTGGGCCCTTTGTTTACGAGCTACTCAAGCAGGACAAAGATCCAATCTGGGCACCAGGAGAGCCATCACTGGGGAGTGACATCACCGGGAAGGTACATCAGTGGGCAAGGAGACCTGATCCTGTAAAAGAAGATCCATAGGGGAGCATTCAGAGGAAGAGATGGGCAGGCGCCAATGCAAGAATTCACCCAACAATCTGAAAACAACATGAAACCACAAGAACCCAGCGACCTCACAACAGGAGGACATGAACACCTTAATCAAGAAGAATTAGAAAAAATTGACTTCCTGAAAGTGATAGAGGCCCTTAAACAGCATGTAAAAAATGCCCTTATAGAAATGGAAGAGAAGTATAACAGAAAGTTTGAAGAATTGAATAAATCAGTGAATAATACCCTAGGAAACCAAGGAAAAACAATCAAGCAGATAATGGAAACAGTTAAAGACTTGAAAACTGAAATGGAGACAAAGAAGAAAACACAAACAGAGGGCCGGCTGGACATGGAAAATGTAGGTAAATGAATAGAGACTACAGA
Organism: Microtus oregoni; assembly: GCF_018167655.1. Classification (NCBI taxonomy): domain Eukaryota; kingdom Metazoa; phylum Chordata; class Mammalia; order Rodentia; family Cricetidae; genus Microtus; species Microtus oregoni. The sequence continues at coordinate 6,003,989 of NW_024543059.1, forward strand.
AACAAGCATAACCAGCAGAATACAAGAGATAGAAGAAAGAATCTCAGATTCTGAAGATAACATAGAGAAAATAAATGCACTGATCAAAGAAAACAGCAAGTCCAACAAACTCTCATCACAAAACATTCAGGAAATCTGGGTCACAACAAAAAGACCAAACCTAAGAATAATTTGAGTAGAGGTAGGAGAAGAAGTGCAGCTCAACGGTCCAGAAAATATATTTAATAAAATTATAGAAGAAAACATTCCTAACCTAAAGAAAGATGTACCTATGAAGGTTCAAGAAGCATACAGAACACCGAATAGACTGGATCAAAAAAAAAATCCCCTCGCCATATAATAATCAAAACACAAAGCATACAGAATAAAGAAAGAATATTAAGAGCCGCAAAGGAAAAAGGCCAAGTTAGTTATAAAGGTAAACCTATCAGACTTACACCTGACTTCTCTATGAAAACCATGAAAGCCAGAAGGTCCTGGATAGATGTACTGCAAAAACTAAGAGACCATGGATGCAAGCCCAGACTATTATACCCACCCAAGCTTTCATTCACTATAAATGAAGAAAACAAAATTTTCCAGGATAAAAACAAATTTAAACAATACGTAGCCACAAATCTAGCCTTACAGAAAGTAATAGAAGGAAAATCACTAACCAAGGAGTCCAACAATGACCACAAGAACTCAGACATCTAGAGACCCTACACCAGCGCAACTCAAAGAAGGGAAACACACAAACTCTACTACTAAAAAAGTGATCGGAGTTAACAACCACCGGTCATTAATATCACTTAATGTCAATGGGCTCAACTCACCTATAAAAAGGCACAGGCTAAGAGATTGGATACAAAAACAGGATCCAACATTCTGCTGTTTACAAGAAACACATCTCAACCACAAAGACAGGCACCTACTCAGAATAAAGGGATGGGAAAAGGCTTATCAAGCAAATGGACCTAAGAAACAAGCAGGTGTGGCCATACTAATTTCTAACAAAGTTGACTTCAAACGTAAATCAATCAGAAAAGATAGAGAGGGACATTTTATACTCATAACAGGAACAATACATCAGGATGAAGTCCCAATCCTGAATATCTATGCCCCTAATATAAAAGCACCCACGTACGTAAAAGAAACATTACTAAAACTCAAGGCTGCCATCAAACGGCACACAGTAATACTAGGAGACTTCAACACTCCTCTCTCACCAATGGACAGGTCAATCAGACAGAAACCTAACAGAGAAATTAGAGAATTAATGGAGGTAATGAATCAAATGGACTTAACAGACATCTATAGAATATTCCACCCAAATAGGAAAGAATATACCTTCTTCTCTGCAGCTCATGGAACCTTCTCGAAAATTGACCACATACTCGGTAACAAAGCAAACTTCCACAGTTACAAAAAAATCTTAGTAACCACCTGTGTCTTATCAGATCACCATGGCTTAAAGTTAGAATTCAACAACAATGCTACCCCCAGAAAGCCTACAAAGTCATGGAAACTGAACAGTCAACTACTGAACCATACCAGGATTAAGGAAGAAATAAAGAAAGAAATTAAAGTCTTCCTGGAATTCAATGAAAATAAAGAAACAACATACTCAAACTTATGGGACACTATGAAAGCAGTCCTAAGAGGAAAGTTCATAGCACTAAGTACCCACTTAAAGAAAACAGAGAAAGCACATATTGGAGACTTAACAGCCCACCTGAAAGCTCTAGAAAAAAAGAAACAGACTCACCTAGGAGGAGTAGAAGACTGGAAATAATCAAACTGAGGGCTGAAGTCAACAAAATAGAAACACAGAATACAATCCAAAGAATCAATGAAACAAAAAGCTGGTTCCTGGAGAAAATCAACAAGATTGATAAACCCCTATCCAAACTAATCGAACGGCAGAGAGAGAATATGCAAATGAATAAGATCAGAAATGAAAAGGGGGACATAACCACAGACACAGAGGAAATTCAGAGAATCATTAGATCTTATTACAAAAGCCTATATGCCACAAAACTGGAAAATGTAAAAGAAATGGACACTTTTTTAGATAAATGCCATATACCAAAGTTAAACTAGGACCAGGTGAACAATCTAAATAGACCTGTTAGTCGTGAAGAATTAGAAGCTGTTATCAAAAACCTCCCTACCAAAAAAAAGCCCAGGACCAGATGGTTTCAATGCGGAATTCTACCAGAACTTCCAAGAAGACCTAATACCTATACTCCTTAATGTATTTCACAATATAGAAACAGAACAGTCATTACCAAATTCATTTTATGAAGCTACAGTTACTCTGATACCAAAACCACACAAAGACTCAACCAGGAAAGAGAATTACAGGCCAATCTCACTCATGAACATCAACGCAAAAATCCTCAACAAAATACTGGCAAACCAAATCCAAGAACACATTAGAAAAATTATCCACTATGATCAAGTAGGCTTCATCCCAGAGATGCAGGGCTGGTTCAATATACAAAAATCTATCAATGTAATCCATCATATAAATAAACTGAAAGAAAAAAACCGTATGATCATTTCATTAGATGCTGAAAAAGCATTTGACAAAATTCAACATCCCTTTATGATAAAAGTATTGGAGAGATTAGGGATACAAGAGTCATACCTAAATATAATGAAAGCTATATACAGCAAGCCGACAGCTAACATCAAATTAAACGGAGAGAAACTCAAAGCCATCCCACTGAACTCAGGAACACGACAAGGCTGTCCACTCTCGCCATACCTCTTCAATATAGTGCTTGAAGTTCTAGCAATAGCAATAAGACAACATAATGGGATCAAGGGGATTCGAATTGGAAAGGAAGAAGTGAAACTTTCATTATTTGCAGATGATATGATAGTGTACATAAGCGACCCCCAAAACTCCACCAAAGAACTCCTACAGCTGATAAACACCTTTAGTAATGTGGCAGGATACAAGATCAACTCCAAAAAATCAGTTGCCCTCTTATACACAAAGGATATGGAAGCAGAGAGGGAAATCAGAGAAGCTTCACCTTTCACGATAGCCACAAACAGCATAAGATATCTAGGGGTAACCCTAACCAAGGAAGTGAAAGATCTATTTGACAAGAACTTTAAGGCATTGAAGAAAGAAATTGAAGAGGATACCAGAAAATGGAAGGACCTCCCTTGCTCTTGGATTGGGAGGATCAACACAGTAAAAATGGCAATTCTACCAAAGGCAATTTATAGATTCAATGCAATCCCCATCAAGGTCCCATCAAAATTCTTCACAGATCTTGAGAGGACAATAATCAACTTTATATGGAAAAACAAAAAACCCAGGATAGCCAAAACAATTCTATACAATAAAGGATCTTCTGGAGTCATTACCATCCCTGACTTCAAACTCTATTACAGAGCTACAGTAATGAAAACAGTGTGGTACTGCCATAGAAACAGAGAAGTCGACCCATGGAATCGTATAGAAGACCCGGATTCTAACCCACAAAACTATGAACACCTCATATTTGATAAAGGAGCCAAAAGTATACAATGGAAGAAAGAAAGCATCTTCAACAAATGGTGCTGGCATAACTGGATGTCAACCTGTAGAAGAATGAAAATAGACCCATATCTATCACCATGCAAAAAACTCAAGTCCAAATGGATTAAAGACCTCAATATCAGTCCGAACACACTGAACCTGATAGAAGAGAAAGTGGGAAGTACCCTACAACAGATGGGCACAGGAGATTGCTTCCTATGTATAACCCCAGCAGCACAGACATTAAGGGCAACATTGAATAAATGGGACCTCCTGAAACTGAGAAGCTTCTGTAAAGCAAAGGACACTGTCACTAAGACAAAAAGGCAACCTACTGACTGGGAGAAGATCTTCACCAACCCCGCAACAGACAAAGGTCTGATCTCCAAAATATATAGAGAACTCAAGAAACTAGACTTTAAAATGCTAATTAACCCAATTAAAAAAAAATGGGGCACTGAACTGAACAGAGAATCCTCAGCAGAAGAAGTTCAAATGGCCAAAAGACACTTAAGGTCATGCTCAACCTCCTTAGCAATCAGGGAAATGCAAATCAAAACAACTTTGAGATATCATCTTACACCTGTCAGAATGACTAAAAGAAAAAACACCAATGATAGCCTTTGCTGGAGAGGCTATGGAGGAAGGGGTACCCTCATCCATTGCTGGTGGGAATGCAATCTTGTGCAACCACTTTGGAAATCAGTGTTTCGGTTTCTCAGAAAATTCGGGATCAACCTACCCCTAGACCCAGCAATACCACTCTTGGAAATATACCCAAGAGATGCCCTATCATATGACAAAAGCATTTGTTCAACTATGTTCATAGCAATATTATTTGTAATAGCCAGAACCTGGAAACAACCTAGATGCCCTTCAATGGAAGAATGGATGAAGAAAGTGTGGAATATATACACATTAGAGTACTATGCTGCGGTAAAAAACAATAACTTCTCGAATTTTGCATGCAAATGGATGGAAATAGAAAACACTATCCTGAGTGAGGTGTCCCAGACCCAAAAAGATGAACATGGGATGTACTCACTCATAATTGGTTTCTACCCATAAATAAGGGCACGGAGTCTACAATTGGTGAACCTAAAGAAGCTAAATAAGGAGGTGAACCCAAGGAAAAACATGTAGTTATCCTCTTGGCTATGGGAAGTAGACAAAATTGCCGGGGAGAAAATTGGGATCTTGGGGGTGGGGTGGGATGGGGGTTAGGGGAGATGGGGAGAGAAAAGCGGGAAGGGGAGGATGGAGGGAACTTAGGGAAACAGGATGATTGGGATAAAGGAAGGCTGGATAGGAGAGCACGGAAGCACAATTCTTAGTTAAGGGAGCCACCTTAGGGTTGGCAAGAGACTTGAACCTAGAGTGGCTCCCAGGAGCCAGGCGATGTCCCCAGTTAGTTCCTTGGGCAGCTGAGGATAGGGAACCTGAAATTACCCTATCCTATAGCAATACTGACAAATATCTTGCATATCACCATAGAACCTTCATCTGGTGATGGATGGAGATAGAGACAGAGACCCACACTAGAGCACTGGACTGAGCTCCCAAGGTCCCAATGAGGAGTGGAAGGAAGGAGAAGATGAGCAAGGAAGTCAAGACCACGAGGGGTGCAACCATCCACTGAGGCAGTGGGGCTGATCTATTGGATGCTCACCAAGGCCAGCAGGACTGTGCCTGAAAAAGCATGGGATAAAACCGGACTCTATGATCATGGCGAACAATGAGGGCTGATGAGAAGCCAAGGACAATGGCACGGGGTTTTGATCCTATTACATGTTCTGGCTTTGTGGGAGCCTAGCCAATTTGGATTTTCACCTTCCTAGACATGGACGGAGTGGGGGAGACCTTGGACTTTCCACAGGGCAGGGAACCCTGACTGCTCTTTGTACTGGAGAGGGAGAGGGAGAGGAGTGGGGGGAGGGGGAGAAGGCTGGGAGGAGGGGGAGGGAAATGGGAGGCTGGGAGGAGGCAGAAACTTTTTTTCTTTTTTATTCCTTTTCTCAATAAAAAATAAATAAATAAATAAAATTTTCATGCCTATGTCGACATAGCCACACATTAGAGAAGAGAGTAAAGAACGTGCATTAGTCTGAGTTCCTTAAGAGATATGAAAGGATGCATGTTCTTTCTTAAATACCATGGGTTGGGCAATATTGCTAAAGCCAGAAAAGATAGTGTGCAACCTATTTCCTAATGAAAAATATAGTGGAAACCAAGAAAGCTTTTTAGCTGTTTAGTCTGGAAAATGAACTAATTCTCAGCAGACTTTGCTGTCAGCACCAGCTAACAGAACATAGCTTTAATATAAAGAAGATGGGCAGGGTGAGGGAAAGTATTTGACGTATCCCAATCAGCCCATTTCTTTCCCTTCAGTCCTTCAGTTTAAAAACGTAAAAATACCATATGGTTCCATAAGATAGGGCACATCTTTAGCAGTGATATAAATATATATACTCTCTTTTCTGGATACAATTGATTTTTAATATTTGTTTGCACTTTCATCCCTAAATAACTGATGTTGTGCGAATATGGAGCCAGAGTGCTGGTGCCAGCAAACAGAGGATTCAACCAAAGAGAACTTAAAGCAAATTTGACTAATAGCTTGCTAGAATTTCTTTATGGATACTAAAATATAAATATTACTTTAAGGACAGTGCCAACTACATTATTTGTTGAACATTAATGTAAAATGAAAGTATGAGGCTGTGGCAGGGCAGAGGAGTGAATCTCCTCTCCCTTGACACCCCAGCTCTAATCCCTGAGGAAAAAGAACACTGGTGGCTTTGCGACCCCCATGCAGAGAAAAATCATTCACTAAGATCAATGATGGGTGACGGGATATTTTCCTGTTCTCATTGACCCACCTCTACTTCCTGTCTGGTTGTCCACCTATATTTCCTGCCTGGCTGCTTACCAATCAGCATTTTATTAAAATACAATTGATAGGGTACAAACCATTGTCCCACAGCATCATCCCATCTTGGAAACCTCATATATAAAGTGTTCTCTCTCTTGCAATTCCTTATCTACCAATCCAAAGAGTCCTTCTAGCAGGCGCCTAGAACACAGACCATCTCCCCTCTTATAAAATAATCACCAGAACATGGAATCAAAATAACCTTTACCCCATTAAGACTATAGGCCTAAATTGCCAAGGTTTAGAGTTCTCGGCTCAGGAGTGGGAGAGGATCACGGCCTCTGAACAGAATGCATGAGCTTCAACTACTTCAGAGCCCCTGAGTGGTACATGGGGCACTGCCAATCGCTGATAAATTAACTCGCGTATTTCATCACTAGTCAATCTTTAACAGGCTCCCTCCACCTGAGACAGTCGACTCTAAAGCACAGGATGGATAGGGCATCCGAGTAGAGCTGCCTCCTTCTACGATTTCTGCCAGAAATACCAATATAGACCACCTGTCCAATTTTCCATGATCCACACCACAACTGGGAAACATTCTACCTGCCATCTGTCACTTTTTTTCTGTCAGATTTCTTGTAAGGCCAAGGAAACTGATTGTGTTTTTACATATAAATTACACCGATACTAGTAATAAAACACCTGACTGAGCTGTGCAACTTAATAAACGCAGCCTGTTCAGCAAAACCATGTCACACAAGATGGAGTGGCAGTCATCTATCAAGGCTGGCATGCCCTGCCTGCCTGCATGCTCCCAGTTCAGTTCTGATCTCAGATGCTCTTGGGGTCATCTCATCTTACTGTCTAATGTGGTCCTCTCTCTTTGTGGGGATACGTGCTTTAGAGATGCAAACCTTGCAGAGACACTGTCTTTTCAGAAAGGGATATATTGTGGTAAGAACACGCACTATTCAGTCACTCTGCTTCTGCTATTGGTGATCCTCAAACAGAGGTCGGCCATAGCACTGGAGAAGCTGTTTATCTCAACACACTTCCCCTTTCCTATGCCAAAGTGCTACCTAGTGCTATAATTAACTATTTCAGTAGATGGGGGGGGGGGAAGGTCTTAGAAGGCATCTCCAGAGTGAGAAAATATAGAGTAGAGAAAAACTCCTCTTTTTTGGGTTATCCTCCAGCCCCATGACTTAACTACATTTACAAGAGGGCTATTTCCATGCTCAACGAAATCCTCTTACACTCTGTGTCTCTGGGACTGTGCACATCTCAAATTCAAACTTCCCAGTGGAAAAAGACTTCTCGCTTTAGTTTATCATTGTCAAAGATAATCACAATCACCAAAACCTAGGGATATTTCTTATACCAGGCTACTACATAGAGTGCTGGTCAGCCTCAATGCAGACAGCTACCCTGCGTCCAATCAATTAAACCTCGGATCTCAAACCCAAAATACTATGTGAGCTTAAGAAGCCCTTAGGGTTGCTTCCATCCACAGCAGGCTGCAGGCTTGGCAGGCAGTCAACACAACAGATTCTTCTCCAACACATCTCTTTCCTCAGGCATTTTCATTCCAGAAAACACTTGTTATACAAAGCAGATATTTGATTAGTGCACCAGAAATGGCACGTATTATGCAGGATTGCTCATTTCTGAAATTTCAGAGTAATCAGAAGAACAAACACCATACCAAAGCTGTATTCTTTAAAACGGGAGCTTTTGTGTCATGAGAGACTTTGCATCTATTTCCAAAATGCAACAAAGTGAATATCAAATGATATTCTGAGATTTTGAGTAGACCACTCATCATGGTCACAGAATAACTGGGGAAATTTAAGATAGTTCTGGGGGGAGGGGCCGTTCAATATACAGTCTATATCATCTGATTTGGCTCTGATTTTTACAGCTGTATGTGGTAGGTTCTCAATTCAATAAGTACTAATAAGTCACATACTAACACATATGGAGGAGGAAGAAGAGGAGAAGGAGGAGAAGAAGGAGGTGAAAGAGGAGAAGAAGAAGGAGGAGGAGGAGCAGGAGGAGGAGCAGGAGGAGGAGGAAGAAGAAGAAGAAGAAGAAGAAGAAGAAGAAGAAGAAGAAGAAGAAGAAGAAGAAGAAGAAGAAGAAGGAGAAGGAGAAAATGTTTGGTGAGCGCCAGGTGGTGAGTGCTGCAAAACTCAGAGAAACAATTGCATTTCATGCCTGCACTTCACACTTCTAATCAGGATGTTCCACTGTTTTTTTTTTCTTGATGATGCAACCTTAACCATTTTCCATGAAGCATTCAAGATTAACAATTTCACAAAGTCAACTCTCTTTGCTTGTAAGCTGAATGGATTTCTATTTTATTCTGTCAAAAAAAAAAGAGAGATGTGGGGATAAAAAAAATAAAAAGTCAAAAAGGAAATGCTGGCTAAACTAAGGGGCTTTCTGCAGATATCTGGAAGCATCGCATCTCACTTTATGGCAGTTTAGGGCAATTTACATGACTTACTAAGTAATGAAAAACACAGTATCATTGCTTTGTGAATGATCATGAGGTCAGAGGACTCAGTGGTGATATAAGAGCAGTAATGATCTCACCTCTGAAATGCTGTTGAGGGCAGTTACCCAGATGTCACTCCTGCGAAGAAATCAGTCCAAAAATTTCATGCCTCATCCCAGCTGGGCTGACTTTGTGTGAGCAGCCCCACTGCAGTGATTTTGTAATGTACAATTTGTTCCACAAACATAGCAACTTTTTAAAGCGATTTAATGAAGAGGCTTAATAGATACCTCCATATACTTTCAGGGGAACAAAAAGAACACCACTTTTGTACATAGAAGAACATAGCAAAATGCTTTATATAAGGTGCTATCCCTCCAGTGAAAAAAGATAACTGATTATTTCTATTGGCCTAAAACCAATGGACAGTCATGGAATAAAACAGGGCAGAGGTCATCCAGCTCAGACATCGCAGATATGGAGTGGTTTATGATATTATGAAGAAAAGGATGGAGACCCTTAAGAGTGTCTCACATGACAATATGCAGTATCGTGGCACTTAGAGATGCATGAATGTTAATACAGATGTCAGGAAATCTACAGATTATGTTTCTATGAGCATAATAACTGACTCTGCTTCAGGACCACCCAAAGTATCTGTGTATCCATTCACAGCAAACTCCTCCTTTACTGAAGAATAATTCATATCAAATTTGCTGCTCAGGGTGGCTTAAAGTACCTCCGTAATACTATACTTCTTGTCTAAGTAGTGCTATAATTTCAATTCACCTGAATTAAAACTTCAGTATCACAGAAGCAAATTCTATCTATCACCAAAAACACTTGTAGACTAGGAAGGTAGCTGCAGGTCAATGAGAGATGCTGTCTCATAAAATAGGATAACTACCAATCAAAAAATGTATCTGCGGTCAATCTTGATCCCCCATATGCACACACATGTTTTCTTACCCATTTTCTCACTCTTCCTCTCCTCTCTCTCTCCCTCCATCCCTCCATCATCCTCTCTCTCATGCACACACACACACACACACACACACACACAGAGAGAGAGAGAGAGAGAGAGAGAAGAAGAGGAGGAGGAGAGAGAGACAGAGAAATAGAAAGAGAGAGAGAGCACTAAATTCTATGTTAGGTGAACCCCCCTCTGGATCTAGATAAATTCCAAATCAAAAGGATTTTTTTAATATATATATATATATATATATATATATATATATATATATATATTAAGAGTTTCTCTGCTTTTGAAAATTCTCTGCTTAGATATGTGCCTCCTTTTTAATTGGATCACTTAGTTTGTTGATGACTAGTTTCTTGAGTACTTTACATATTTTGGAAATGAGCCCTCTGTCAGATGTGGACTTGGTGAAGATCTTTTCCCACTCTGAAGACAGCTATTTGGTCCTTTTGACTGAGTCCTTTGCCTTAAAGAATCTTTTCAGTTTCATGAGGTCCCATGTGTTAAGTGTTTATTTCAGTGGCTGGACTCTTGGTGTCCTGTTCAGGAAGTTGTCTCCTGTACTAATACATTCACTGCTATTTCCTACTTTCGATCATCTTTCCCATAGCACATTTGTATCTGGATTTGAGTAGAGGTCACTGTTCCACTCAGACTCGAGTTTTGTGTGGGGTGGCAGATATAGATCTACTTGAATTCTTTTATATGCCAACATCAGTTGGACCAGCACCATTTGTTGCAGGTGTTTTCTTTTGTTTCATTACATAATTTTGGCTTCTTTGTCTAAAATCAAGTGTCCATAAGTATATGTATTTATGTGTGGGTCTCCAATCTGATTTCATTGATCCAGCTATCTGTTTTTATGCCAATAGCATGCTTTTTTATTACTGTACCTCTATAGTAGAGCTTAATATCAGGGATGGTGATACCTCCAAAAATTCTTTTATTGTACAGGATTATTTTATCTATTCTGAGTTTTTTGTTTTATCATATAAAGTTGAGTATTGTTCTTTCAAAGTCCATAAAGAATTGTGTTGGGATTTTAATGGTGATTACATTGAATCATTTGGTAAGATGATTTTGGTATGCTTATGATAAGATAGCCATTATAACTATGTCAGTTCTACTGATCCATAAGCATGAGAGAGCTTTCCATCTTCTGATACCTTCTCCAATTTCTTTCTTCAAAGATTTGAAGTTCTTGTCATATAGGTCTTTTGCTTGCTTGGTTAGAGTTATACCAAGGTATTTTATATTATTTGAGACTATTGTCAAGGATGTTGATTTCCTAATTTCTCTCTGAGCCCATTTATCATTTGTATTTAAGAGGGCTACTGATATCTTTCTAGTTAATTTTATATGCTGTCACTTGATTAAAGGTGCTTATCAGCTGTAGGTGTTCCCTAATAGAATTTTTGGAGTCATTAATGTATACCATCTGATAGTCAAGGTATAATGATACTTTGACTTCTTCTTTTCCTATTTGTATCCCTTTGATTTTCTTTAGTTGTTTTATTGTTCTAGCTAGAACTTCAAGTACTATATTGAATAGGTATAGAGAGAGTAGACAACTTTGTCTTATCTCCAATTTTAGTAGAATAACTTTGAATTTATTTACATTTAATTAGATATTGATGTTGGCAATATGGTTGATGTATATTGCTTCTATTATGTTTAGGTATGTCCTTTTATCCCTAATCTCTCCAAGACATTTATCATGAAGGAGTGATGGATTTTGTCTAAGACTCCTTAGCCACCAGGGTTCAGGCAAGACTTCAAGAAATGACTGAAGGAGTGAGTGTGTAAATTAAGAAAAAGACAGTTCTTTGACTGTCAAAGTAGGCATTCAGGAAGAAACACCATCTTAAATTGAAGCAGAAGGAAAAAGTTCAGGCTGCCCAGTAAACACACTCCCACCCCCAAATCTGAAATCTAAAATTTTTTCCTACCACCAGTAGGTTCATTATCTACTCCAAACTTTTACATAACTAATAACGTGCTACTTTCTCTGAATTTAATATTTACTCTCCCTCTTCCAAACTTTTGAAAATTAGCTCTCTGACTAGGAAGGAAGAACTGGATATTATGACCTATGTCCACAGACAGCAGAATGTAAAAGAAGAGTCGAAACAACCAAGAGAAGTAGTTCAGACTCCAGATGTGTGGAAGGGTAGAAATTTCTATTTTATGCAGAACTGATGAGACTGCCCAATAAAGAACCAAAAAGCAAGGAGAAATCACACTGACTAACCCCACAAGCTCTTGGCTTGGCCCTGTCCTTACTTAGTTCTCACCACTCTGTGAGACAGGTTTCTTAGCCTCATTTTCTAGATGAGAAAATAGAGTCACAGCAGTCAAGGTATTTGACTTGGACCACAGAGATAGTCAAAGGAAGGAGATGTTTATGCCTTCCTTGCCCCCTCCCTTCTCTTCAACTCTATTCCTTGTATACTTTTGAAGTTGTAATTGGTTTGCGGTATTGCTGAGCCCACAGAAAAGTCCAGGTGCTTGGAGCTTTCCCTCCTCGTAATGGACAGTTGAAACCTAAAGAAGGAGACTATTAACTATGCTGCCATTACTAGTCTCATCACAATGCCAGCAACATAGCCGTCTGGCACTTCAAATTAAGCCGGGCATGGAGGAGCACTCAAGTACACTAGAGGGCCCTTGTACACATTTCAGTAATTTGGACTGGGACTCTTCGAACCACTCGTTGACCAATGCAATTCTTGTCAGTGAAGCTTTTGCTCTCTGTATATTTTTTTCCTCCTGAGTCTGTCTAGGAATTATTTTGCAGAATTAGAGTTCCACCTGGAGGCTCACAGGGTATCTGGAACTTCCAGTGCAGAAGCATGCAACAGGCAACCTGTATAGGCATTGGTAGAACAAATGCTCAAGAAAATGGATAAATGTAATTGTATCACGGTGGCTCTCATTTATTCGCTGAGCACCTTGCAAGCATGAGCTCCACAGCGCCCTCGCACTTTATCATCAGTAAGGTTTTAGAATAATACCTTTATGATTCCCATGCTAGAGATAACTGAGATTTCACAGCCAATATTTTTTCTTAATTCGTTCAGCTATTAAGTACTGAAGAGGGAAATAAAACTCAGGTTTCCATAAGCACATTTTAGACTCTTAGTAGCATTGCATATTGAGTCTCTAAACGATAGAAATAGCAGAGACTGACTAGGAGCCCGGAGAACCATCTTGTCCTCTAGCTTAAGTCTTGGTGGGGGGAAGCAATAAAATAGTCTGGATGCTTCGTGCCCTCTCGAGAAACTATTAAATTTCTGTCACAAGCAATCAGACTTAAGTCCATTCACACTCATGTGTAAATAAAGCGTAATCGATAAAGCTTAAAGCTTAATTATTTATTTATGTGGATTGATTATTTAAGCTTAACAAACAAAACTAAAGCAAATTTCATTATTTTTATCATGTAATTAATTATTTACACCTAAATTAGGATAAACAAGGTTTGGCTTATCAGCCGGCATTAGAAAACCCCAGTCAGGTCTTTGCTAGCCCTGGATTTGTCTCTCTTCTCTCCTCCCTGGTTTCTAGACTCTCTTTCTTCCCAGCTAACCACAACCAGCCCTATCCTGCAAGAATCTCTTCTCCAGGGCACAGCTCCAGAACAGAATACCAACTCCCCAGGAACCCCAATTCTTTTGAATTTTGAAAACAAATCCCTGAATGTGTTGTATTTTAAGAATTTCCCTTCCGGAGTACAATGACTAAGCAAACAGAAATTACCATGGGGTAAATCGTCATTTGTGTTCTCCAAGATGGCCACAGCTCTGAGGCCCATTGACTCAAAGGCTGACTCTAATATCCTCTATTGCATATTAGTCTAATATCCTCTAATGACTCTAATATTGGTGGAATTTATCTCTGCTTCTCAAGGCTGAGTGGACCTTTGTCAATGTCTGACAATACACAAAGTGATATTGTATACCTTCTAACTTAAAAACAATAGCCTAACCATTTTTCTTGACTTCTTAAGATGCTTTTTCTCTGAATCTCAACACCATAATATGAATCATCTGAAATTAGTCCAGGGGCCAGAGCAGGAGAAGACTCAAGAGATATTCTGGTCAACAGGCTACATTTTCACATTCTGTGCCCCAAGCCACCATAGTACTTTAAGATTCTTCTCTAACAGGTAATAAGATATTTTTCCTCCTTTTTGTCTCCCAGTAAATTGGAGCTGATTGGAAATAATCGGTTTTAGACTCCAGCTCAGTTCCTGTTGTCTAATAGCAGATTAATAAATGATTCAACTAAAATGCCTTATTATTTTAAATGTTTATTTATTCCATAGCTAAATAAAACATTAATTTTTAGTGCTTGGATTAAGGAAAGCTACCTATAAAACTCACCATTTTACTTAAGTAATTCAATGTTTTTATTGATTCTTTGATAAATTTCTATATACATACAATATATTTTACTATATTCACACCCCACTTCTCGCACTAACTCCTCTTATATCCATCTCCTACTTCCCCAGTTTCTCCCAAATGTATGCCCCACCTCTCTCCCTCCCTCCCTTCCTTCCTCTCCCCATCTCTCATAGCCCACTGCTTCCAATTTTGCTGCTCATGAGTTTTTTTTTTTTTTTTTTTTTTTTTTTTTTTTTGCTGCATCACTAGAGCATGGTCATCCTACCAGAGATCACACCATTAAAGAAAACAGATTCTCCCTCCCCAAGAAGCAAGAAGCTGTCAACAGCTCCTAGGTGAGGGACCCCACAGCTGGCCCTTCCCCAGCCCATGCTGGAATGTTGATTAGCTTGATCTTATACAGGTCTGACAGAAGCAACCGCAGCTGCCGGCAGTTCATGAGTGAGACTGTTTGGTTATGTCCAGAGATGCTGTTTCTCTTGGACTGGAACAGTCTAAGCAGATAATTCTGAATGAAGATTCAGAAACAGTAAAATATTGAGCATTGATGAGGCAGAAATCATAAAATAGGAACATCGATCTCAAGAGACATAGGGAAGAATTTCTTAAAGCAGGATATGAATAATCATGCAATGACTTAAGGAGTCTTTGGGGGCTTTGACTACATATATTGGAACCTGGGAATGGCTGAAAGATTTTAAGAAAGCGTGCAGGGGATCATGCTTCCTCTAAGAGAGACGTCAAAGTTTTAAATCAATTTTTAGAGAATAATTTGTATATAACTAATCAAATTTTATAAAACATGTACATACTCTTTCCACAAGATTCTAGCTTCCTTTCTGTTTCAAAATCAACTTAGAGATCTATTCGGTTTTTCACTCCTCCTCACATTTCACTCCTAACTTTCAAATTCAAGCAGGAATTTGAATCAGAAACCAAAGAGGAATGTGATTTTCTGGTTTTATATCATACTTATTATACCAGTTTTTTTTATGTAACTTAGCACCACCTGCTTGGGGGACGGTGCCACCCATGATGGGCTGAGTCCTTCTATATCAATCAATGACCAAGTCAACCCCCCAGAGACATGGACTATGTCAAGACGATCTGGACAATACTTGAGTTGAAAGTCCCTTCTCAGGTGATTCTAGGCTGTGTCGAGTTGACAGTTAAAGAAAGGGAACTAGGAGGCATACCTAATATTCATACCTTCTGTTCGGATTCTTGTTGAAAATACCATTCCTGAGTGGGCCGACGCTATGTCCTTGACTTTCTCTGAGAACAAGGTGTGTGCTTTGAGGCAGCTGGCACGCTATGACAAGTTTCCAAGTCACAGGACAATGGAGCTCCAGATGGGATCACTGGCCAGGCCTCCTGTAGCTCTCTCCTGGAAACCTGACACAATAAGAGGATCTTTTTTTTTTTTTTTTTTTTATTGGTGATTTCTGAAGGTTTATTATTTTTTTTTTTTTAATTTATTTATTTATTAAGGATTTCTGCCTCGTCCCCACAACAGCTTCCCATTTCCCTCCCCCTCCCCCGATCAATTCCCCCTCCCTCATCTGCTCGAAGAGCAATCAGGGTTCCCTGACCTGTGGGAAGCCCAAGGACTGCCCACCTCTATCCAGGTCTCGTAAGGTGAGCATCCAAACTGCCTAGGCTCCCACAAAGCCAGTACGTGCAGTAGGATCAAAAACCCACTGCAATTGTTCTTGAATTCTCAGTATTCCTCATTGTCCGCTATGTTCAGCTATGGATGGAAATAGAAAACACTATCCTGAGTGAGGTAAGCCAGACCCAAAAAGAGGAACATGGGATGTACTCACTCATATTTGGTTTCTAGCCATAAATAAAGGACATTGAGCTTATAATTCATGTTCCTAGAGAAGCTAAATAAGAAGGTGAATCCAAAGACAAACACATAGGCATCCTCAGGAATATTAACCTTCATCAGGCGATGAAAGGAGACAGAGACAGAGACCCACACGGGAGCACCGGACAGAAATCTCAAGGTCCAAATCAGGAGCAGAAGGAGACGGAGCACGAGCAAGGAACTCAGGACCACGAGGGGTGCACCCACACACTAAGACAATGGGGATGTTCTATTGGGATCTCACCAAGGCCAGCTGGCCTAGGTCGGAAAAAACATGGGATAAAGCCGGACTAGCTGAACAATAAGAGGATCTTTAGCCAGAGAGAAACAGCAGGATTATTAACTTCAGCTGCGCGTCAGACAGCCCTGTGCAGAGAATCCGTGCCAAATGGCCTGAAGCTGCTGCCGCTTTGACAAGTGCAGGTAGGGACCAGTTTCTATTACTTGTGGCTCTGAAAGAAAAGTCAGTATAACTTTTAAAACAGCATAACAGAATTTCCATTAAAAATAGACTCCTGCCCCATGTCAATCCGTGTGTAATTCATCAAACATAATAAATAGAGAAGAACCAGCCACTTTATAAATACTGTCTGATGTAATCCTGTCTTTGTAATCATGAAAATTGATCCATGGCTGTGTTTATGTTGGAAATAGTAAATCTTAAGTTCAAGAACACTTAGCATTAGGCTGAGGTCATCTGGTAATAGCTAATTTGAAACACATTCTGATTATGGTTGTCCTTCCCTTCCACCAACCACTTCTCCCTCATGTGACAGTCACTGACATTAGGAGGACAAAAGCAAGTGAAACAGCTTCCTCAGCCTTAGGAGCTTCACTAACTGCACAAGAAATAATCTGTGAACAAAGAAGACTGAATTAAGAGTCAACAGAAACAGTAGTGAAACGCGGGAGAGGACTAAAAAGAAAGAAATCGCGTGCTGATTCCCCCCCCCCCCGTTTGGATGAGCATGAATCATGAGAAGAACTTACCCAACCCACTCAACACTACCAGTAATGTCTCTTGCATCCCAAACTTCCTCACCTTCTTTTCCAAGGTCATCCATGATAACTTCAGCATTGTGGAGGGAATCATGATCACAGTCAATATTTCCATTTCCACCCAGAAGACTGGGAATGGTTGCTCTAGGAAACTATGATACTACAGCCACATAATACACCATTTCTGCATCTCCTGGCACTGCCAAGCTAATGATATAAAATCCACCCAGATCTGAATAGGAAGTTCATTGGCATGTCCTTCCACGTTTTTACATTCAGACGCACATTGTATCCATGTGTGTCTGAAATACCTTTAGAAGAAAGCATCCAAGTGTAATGACATCTAGAAGGTGATGAAGCAGCAATCAGTGCTCCTAAAAGGCACCCCATGCCAGGCTGTCTCCTATAACTTAATAACACTCACTTTTCCACCTTTGATTCATGGGCTGCTAATGTCCACAACAAGCACTCTGTCAGGCTCATTTTCTGCTATGACAAGAAACTGGACTACTGCACCAGGGCGGTGGACCTCATAGTCCATACAATCTTCAAGGAGTAAGAAGCCGTGGCCCACCACTCCAGCAAAAACATGAAAAGAAGAGAAGGATACTCAGCTACTGGGGAGTCCCTGCCCTAACTCATCAACAAACTGAGCATCTCTGCCCATTTCAAATGAATGACCCACAGAAGAAGAGGAGGGGCTGAGTGGGCGGTACTCTCTGACCATCAACAAAATTCACTAAACTTAGCCACTCCCAAAAAGCTAGAATAAAATAATTATTTTTAAAAAACTTAGCTTGAGAGCTGGGCGGTGGTGATGCACGCCTGTAATCTCAGCACTTGGGAGGCAGAGGCAGGTGGATCTCTGTGAGTTCGAGGCCAGGCTGGTCTACAAAGGGAGTTCCAGGACAGGCTCCAAAGCTACAGAGAAACCCTGTCTCGAAAAAACCAATAAATAAAATAAAATAAGAAATAAATAAATAAAAAGTTTAGCTTGAATGTATTAAAACTGGCATTCTTACTGGTCAAGAAATGAATGCCTGCTGTCATTTAGTTAATCTGATCTAATTAATTAATTCTAATGAACCATTAAGGGAAAAGTAAGGAGAACAATAAATAAACTAGCATTTAATAGAAGTGGAAGCAGCTGCCCAACAACAAAATTTAGGAAAATGAAAATTAAACTCAGAATGATATTTAATTTCACATCTATTAGGTTGGCAGAACTTATGAATTCTGACAGTGTTAAGAAAGCCCCAGCGCTCCACATGGATCACTGGAAATACAGAGCAAAGTGATTTCTCAGTGAGTGTTTGTACTCCATCTTGGGGTTGGCCACCCTCAATGTTTCTCGACCTCTGAATCCCACCCAGTTCCAGGATGATAATCCCTGAAGACAATCCTGGAAGCTGCACTCAGAAGCTAGGCTCCCGTAGCCTCTTCAATGATGTGATTTGATCAGAGATAATATGAATTAAAAATAAAACTATTGAACTTTTGTTTAAATAGACTCCTATTCCTTAAGAAAGTAGTTTTTAGCTGGAGAATTCACCAAAACCAGCTCTGGGAGACTATGCATATTTCATATTCCCAACATTAGAATTTCTGACACAGGAGGTGGGCACTGGAACACAAAAATTTGCATTCCTGACAAACCCTCAGGACTTCCATGATAGATCACAGCCCCTGTAGCAGTCTCCCTCTCTCTGCCAGAAATCAGGCCACACTCCGAACAGTCCCTGTCCCTGGACAGGGAGTAGATAATAAAGCTTATTATACTCTTGCAGTCTTCCGTTTCCTTCCTGCTATGAGCAAGTGCAAGATAACTTTGAATTAAAATTTACTTTTATCTAGTGCCTTTCTGCCCTTGTGGCTCCTAACACATAGGCTAGACTAATCTGGGTCGTGTGGTCTGGAGCTGGCTCCCCTTCCCAGCATATGAGAGTCAGTAACTCCCTTCATTGTACAGAGCCAAAGGCTTTCTCTTTCTCTCTCTCTTCCCTCTAATACCCCCATCATGTTTGTCTCTGGTATGATACTAATAACTCTTCCTATATTCTTGGAACTGAATGGTTTGGGTCTTCAGGCCTCCTCATGGTTGCCTAAAGTACCATGGGCAATGGTACTTTATCTTTCCGACATATTCCATGCTAAAAGATGTTCCTTGTCAAGATCCCCACTATACTGCCCAAGATAACTCTCTGTTCCAGTGTTCTTCCATTCTAACATCCAATCACGGCGGCTCGTGGGTTGCAGCTCCTTGTGGCTGTGAGGATATCTGTTCTAATGAAGTTTATCTGAAAGGTCGTCATCTCAACCTCCTTCCCTGCCTTCCCATCCCTCTTCCTAGCAGCTCTAATGCAGCGGGTCTCAAGACCAAATTTAAAAGGTTCTTTCTATTGAGAATACATTTTCATCTATTGTAGATTGAGAAGAAAGGAGTGTTGTAGGTGAAAGGAAGTTGAGATACAGTTTAAAAATTACTTCTGTAAACAATCTTATCTCAAGAGATAAATATAGAGTCACCCTGAATCCATCAAAAATTCACTTGTGCATGCATATACAAACAGAGAGAAAAAGACACAAAGACATATTGGGATACGATTCAGAATTTTTTTTAAAAAAAATGAAGAAATATATTCACTTTCAACATGAATGAACCTGAAGAACATTATGAGAAGTAAAATAAGCTAGGCACAGAATGCAAAAAAAAAATCATGATCTCACCCACGCATATGTGGACTCCAAAATAACATGAGCTCAAAGAATAGGGAACAGAATGACAGTGACTTCGGAATAGAAACAAGGCTTAAATTGGGAGAGGTGATGTTCAAAAAGAATATGAAATTTCACAAAAAGGAAGAGTTTTAGACACACATTGCATGGACACTGGAGAAAGAGTTAGAAGAACATATTATGAGGGAGAGAGCCTCCCCACATCTGTGGATTTACATAATTAATACGGTAGAGATTGTTATATTACTGAAATCAGTCTATGGAAACAATACCTATCAAAATCCTAATGGCCTTCTTCATAGAAGTAGAAAATAATTCATATGGAATCAGTAGAGACCTCAAATGGCCAAAGCAATTCTAAGCAGAAAGAGCAATGCTAAGAGTAACACGATGCCCATCTTCAAATTATACTACAAAATCATAGGAGCATGATGCTAGTTCTAGGCAGGCACACAGGCTAACGGGGTGCAATTTCTAGGGGCCTCAGAAATAAATCTGCATAGATACAGGCATCCAACTTTCAACAAAAATGCAAAAATACAATGTGAGAAAAGATAGCCTTTCCAGAAAAAGGTACTGGAAAAACTGAAATGCAACCTGTATTGGTTTGAGTGAGAACATCCCACATAGTCTCATCTGCTTAAAGGCTTAGGCACCAGGGAATGGAACTCTTTGAAAAGATTAGAAAGACTAAGAACTGGGGATTTGTTGGAGGAAGTGTGTTACTAGGAGTTGAGTTTAAAGGTTGCAAAAAGTCAATGCTAAGCCCAGTGCCTCTCTGGAGTACAGATTAGGATGTGGATCTTGGATAAAACTCCTACTTGCTATCATGCTCCCTGCCAGCATGCTCCCTGCCACCATGCCCTCTGCCACCATGCCCCCTGCCATGGTATTAATGATAATGGACTAAGCCCCTGGAACTGTAAACAATCCCTCAATTAAATGCGTTCCTTTATAAGAGCTGCCTTGATCTTGGTGTCTCTTCATGGGAACAGGACAGTGATTAAAAACTAGTTAAAAATTAATTCAAGATAAATTAAAGATCTTAAAATCAGACTTAAAACTTTGAAACTTCAAGAGAAAAACACTTTGGTATATAGGTGTAGGTGAAGATTTTCTGACTAGGACTCCAGTCTCAAGAACTGACAAACAGATTACATAAAATTAAAAACATAACCATTCAAAAATCCAAATAAATTAATCAATCAACAAAATAAATAAACAGCTAAAAAATGGGAGAAAACCATTGCCAGGTATTCATCCATCCAAGAAGGGCACAGTATACAAAATATATGAAGAACTCGAGAAATTAAAGCCAAAAGAATAAGTAAACCCTGGTATTTGGGAGGCTGAGCATGAATTTCAAAAGTTTGTGGTCAGCCTTGACTACATAACAAATTCCAGGCCAAATTGAGCCACATAGAAAGACTGGTCTAAAATTGAATCCTAATAATAATAGCACAATCAATAAGTGCAAAATAAACTTCACAGAGTTCTTGCAGGAGTTATAAATGACAAATGGATAGATTAAAAACCGATAAACATATAAGAGAAATGAAAATCCAAACTCCATGAAAAACCACTTCATTCCAGCTGTAATGACCATAATCCGGAAAACAGCAACCTAGGGAGGATATGGGGGGAAATGACCTTATACACGTCTGATGAAATGCAAATTAGGGAAGCCAAGATTCAAGTTGAAATCAGCATGGAAGCTCTTTAAAGACCTAAGAACAAGATTACTATGTACCCCTGTGTTCTGCTGCTCCTGGATACATATACAAAGGAATCAGTCACACACAATAGATAGATATACCTGTGCATTCATGTTCACTGGAACCCTAGTCCCAACTAAGTTCTAGAATCAACTGATAAATACCAATAGACCAACAAGCCATGACCTGCTTTACTATTGTCCTAACTGTAGTGACAAAGAAATGAAGAAAGAACAGACTCAAGACACACGTCTGGAATGGCAGATGTGCTGTGTGCCCTGATGATACACCAGCTGCCTGAAAAACTGGAGCATTTTATACTGCTGGGCAAGGAGGAGGCAGGTTGTCTAGTCTCCACAGGCGGTCTCTGGAACAGAGCTGTTTATGGTTGTCATCATCCGGGAGGAGGAAGTTGTGATTTAAACTTTCTGAATACATGGTATTAGCTAAAAGTCAATCACTGGCGGCATCCACTCTTGGACTAGAGAAAGTCTTTGTCATCCTTCTGAGCCTCACTTAGGAAATATTCTGCCACTCCCATGGTCTGGGAGATTGGAGTCCTTGACACACCATGCTCATAATTACAGGTACCCAGGACACCATCCCCTACTCACATGAACAGATAAGGAAAGGTGGCATTTGCATGCAACACAGTATTCTTCATACACAAAGAAGAAATTAGGTCATGTGATGGAAAATGACTGGCCATCATACTGCCTGAAATAAGCCAGACTCAGACAAGTATCAAATATTTTCTTATCTATCTAGACCAGTAGGAGAGGGACGTGAATATTAAGGGTGATATGAGGAGGAATATGACAGAAATACATTCGATACTTGGGCTAAAATATCCTAATCCATGTATCACTTTGTACAAATAATATTCACTAATAAAATAATAAGTTTCTAAAATAACAGAAAATATACACTTTAGACATTAAGATTGAGACTTCACAAAGAAAAAAATCTAAGACTCTCAGAAATTTACTTTCTAATGTCCCACAGGTAACCCACGAGAGAAGAGACAGAGCATGGTTCTATCTGATTATAATCCTAATGCCCCATGAGATTCAGTGAAACACATCAGCCCTGTAATTGGTATCCTGGATACAGGAAGATCACTGTTTTCTGCTGTAAGGAAATACATAGTCATTTTCTATTATCCTAATGAAAACTGAGGAGCACTATATACACAATTTTTCTAGTTTTAAAGAACACATGAATATACAATTATGTTTCATTGAGCTGTATACCTGCTGAGTACAATTCATTTCAGTATATACTAACTTCCTCTTAAATATTGATGCTATCCTTATAAAATTTCAGAACAAAAGTTCTCAAGATTGTGAAAACAATAATCTATAGAGTTGCCCTAATATCTTTACCTAGTGCCTCTCTGGGCTCTGGTCAAACTGGAAAGTTAAAACAAACAAGCAAACAAAATTCTATATATGGCTGAAGGAGAAAAATAAACTGTCCACAATACAAACAGCCTAAAAGAATCCATGTGCACCAAACCATCCCTACAGAGAATACTAGACACAGTATTTCAGACTGAAGAGAGAAAGAAGCATAACCAGGGGACTCCACAGTAGAAAACAAATGACGCTATAATTATTACTGAAAAATGAAGTATGATTAAGAGCATAAAAGCATCAAAATGATTGTAACTGACAAATATCTTTCAATAATACCCCTAAATAATAGTGACCTCTACTTTCCAATTAAAAGACACAGGTTTATTGAGTGAATTAAGAAATAAAATCTGCTGTGTTCAAGGAAGTCAACTCTCAAGAGAGGGACCGCTTTAATGTTCATAGGTGGAAAGAAGCATTCCAAGCAAACGGGAGCAAAAGAGCGGGCATTGCCATCCTAATAACTGACAAAACAGACTTCAAGTGAGACCTCACCAGAAGAGATACGGACAGACACTCCATCCTGAGCACCAGAGCAACTAACCGAGAGGATGTTACAACCTTAATTATATACACACCAAACTCTGATGCACTCCATTTTCTGAAAAGCATTTTACTGGCGTTAAAGAACAAATAGTAACAACAACTTAATAAGAGGTAATCCTAATACCCCACTTTCTCCAATAGTCAAGTCCCCTGAGCAGGAAAACAAACATAGAAACATCAGAATTGTGTGTCATATAACAGCAATTAATGCAAACAGAGACCACGGATGTGCAAAGAGTACGAAGGGGTAGATGGGGTATTTGAAGGGAGGAAAGCGTAGCAAGAAATGTTGAAACTGTATTATAATCTCAAAAATAAAGAAATTTACAAATCAAGAAAAGATATGCCAATCAAAGATATAATAAAAATTAAGTACTATCCACAGCAACAATCTACGTGTTCAGTGGCATAGATTATAAATTACTACGTATCCTGTCAGAAGATACAAGGAATCATTAGAAATCACTTTTATGGAAAGCGTATAATAACCTAGAAGATGTTTAGGCTATTTTTTCATCAGAAAAGTCACTGTGTGAAATCGTACATCAGCTGCCATTATAGAGAAGAACACACATAGAAGAATCTGAAAACACACATCAAAAAGCTCATGATGATAATACACCAACATCACTACAGTTCTTTTCAAGTCTGTTATTCAAATGTTTTAAATTAATACTGTAATTTAATGGAGACAAGAAGCTTTTCATTATAACATAAAAAGCACGTTAAAGCCACTTTCATCTTTCTTCTGAGTACTCGCGTTCATTTTCTTCTTCATCCTTAGGGCAATTTGCTTTATCAAAAATCCTTGTTTCCCAATTTCTTCACATCTCCTGTTTCATACTTAGAAAGTCAATGATTAATACGTAGGCAGTGTTTATATATTCTTGGCTGTTACTAGTGGTTTCATAGAGAAAACACTGGATTTTCTGTCATGTTGAATCTATTCACGAAATAAAATTACTTTCTAATGCAAAATTTGTTGGTTTCCCTGTGGACGGGACAATGAGACTTTTGGTAACAAAATATTAAATTGATTTCCCTTTTCTCATTCCACAGTTCAAACTTCCCATGGCTTCACAGCCTGTAAGAACCCAAGCCAATGTATTATATGTTCACAGGTGGATCACCCTGCATGTCCTTTCTCCTACAGACATTAGGGGAAAGTACTGAAGGACTTCTGGATCTTTTACTTTTCAATTTTGTATATCTACTTTAGACTGTAAATAAATGATGCTGATTGTGATCACACATTAGCTCAGTGTCTTAGAGAATCCTATAGATGGGGGCTGGAGAAAAGACTGGTTAAGAGTGCGTGCGCCCTCCTCAAAAAAAAAAAAAAAAAAACAAACCTGTGTCCTGCTTTTCCAGAGAACCTGAGTTTGGTTCCCAGCACCAATGTTGGGTGGCTCACAATTGCCTCTAACTCTAGTTCCAGAGATTTAAACCACTTTTTTCTGGTCTCCGTGGGGACCTGCGCACACATGGTATACATTCATACAGACACAGACAGGAAAAAAAAAATATGTAAAACTAGGACTGGTGGTGCGGCTCAAGCAGGAAAGGCACTTCTCTTCCAAGCATGAGAACCTGAGTTCAATCCTCGGAACCTTTGTAAAGATGGAAGGAGAGAACTAACTTCTAAAGCTGTCTTCTGATCCCCACATGCGCATGGCGACATATGCCGTACACAGATGCACACATAAACAAAATAATAGTAAGTAAAATTGTAAATATATAATGTATAAATATAAATAACTCTTTAAAAAAGAATACCACTGATTTATTTCTTCTGGTAGAAATGGGCACCGTGGATACTTCCACAACGATTATGTTCTATCCTGTTTTGATGAATCCCATCCAATTCTTTTGCTTTCTCCAAAATTCATATATAATCCTGATAGAACCCATATAAAAATCTCAGAGGTATTACTATATATCACAAAACAAGCTAGGAATCTTCTAACCAGAAGACTGGAGGTTTGGGCTGTGTATTAGCTACATGACCTACCTAATGCCAGTTGTCCAATCTCTCACACCGTCAAGGTATAGCCCCACAGGATGGTGACACACAGCAGCGACTCCAATTACAAACACTGCATAGTAAGTACTACATGTACAAATAACCATACATGAGAATTAAGATTATAAAATAACCAGGGAGGAACTGGAGAGATGGCTCAGTGGTTAAGAGAAACCACTGCTCTTATAGGGGACCTGACTTCAGTTCCAGCACTCACATAATTCACAACCATGTGTAACTCCAATCCCAGGGGATGTGGTGTCCTAGTTTCCATTGGTATCAGACAAGCATGTGGTGCACACACATACATGTTATCAGACACTCATACACGTAAAATAAAAATGTATTTTAAAAAGTAAACATGCAAGAGAAGATGTTGGAACAATTGTTTGTTCATTTGTTTGGACTGGGTTGTAGCCACTTTCCTGACACTAACTAGCTTCTTTGTGGCGTTCCGCTTCCTCTGGGGAACTCATCTCCTTGTGAGGAATCAGAAGATAGGATTCCTTAAACCCCTAGCTGCCTAGCACTCCCTGTTATAATCGCTGGTTTTTAATCATAGCAAGAACAGAGCCTTCAAACCCCGTTTGCTTTCTTGAAAGAAATCCTCTGCCCTTCCTTCTCACCTGATTTTTCTCAACATCTGTCACTACACAGATAGCTACACAGAGAGCATGTGATAGCCCAGAGCAAGTGCACAGAGCTACACATAGAGCATGTGATAGCCCAGAGCAAGTGCGGGTGTTTGGCTGTCAAACTGTGGAGCTGGAATAAACAGGGCAAATTTGCTAACCTTCTTGACCAGGGCGGTGGCACAGATCATTTCTGATCAGACAGGGCTTTCTCTGTCCCTTCCACCTGGAACGCTCTATGTTAAAACAGTCACTCGGGTTCTTGTTATGCGCCTCCCCCACCAGCTAGCAGCAAATTGGAGCCAAAGGGTCTGAGTGTCTTGTCCACATGGGAGCCTGCACTGGCTAGCAAGCCCCCAGCTGTCCGCTGCAGCTCATCCGAAGCAATAAATGTGCCTTGTCAATGCTCACTTGGGGAGCTATAGCCAGTACTTTAATCTGGGAATGAGAGAAGGGAGGTCCCAGCTGTTTCCACAAATATCTTCAAAGGCTCTTCCTCAAGGAGAGTGTCTGCTGGCAAGAGCCCAGAGGTCAGAGCCCAGGGACAAGGCAAGGACAAGTGATGGACTCATAAGTCAGACACAGAGATATGATGAGTCTTAAAACTGAAATGAAGTGCTTAGCTATAGAATGAGCTGCACCCCAATGCCAGCTTGTCCAGACTGCCTTCCCATGTCACAAAACAAAAAGACATCCCACACTAGTTATTAGCAGATGTCGCCAAGGTGTTCTTGGAAATAACAGGCCCCTTTTAAAGACACAACAAAACAAAACAAAACCCTCATTGGTAGATGGTATCATCTTCCTTTCCTGGTTAAAAAAAGGGAAGTTGTTTATAAATAAATCACTTACCCTCAAGTTACATATTGGTAAATTAATTGCGTCAAATCAACATCCTTCATCAATTAATTAATTAATTCAAAAATTATATGCAGATAACTTTTGCAGGACTCTCCAGGAGAAACCATTAATAATAGTTCGGGGACAAACAAATATAAGGAAGAGAAAGAGGTGAAGCAAATGGGGTTTCAGACATAGTTCTGACCCAACAGAAGGACTCTGGAGAGGAGATTTCACCCCTAGCCATGCTGCACAGACTGAGGAAAATAAGATCATGTGCCAGACATCAATTGAAAACCTCCAGAAGACTGAGTAAACTCCAAGAATTTGCCAAAGTAGCAGTCTACTGAAGAGTAGCCACGGTCCTGGACACCAGGAGGAAAGATACCATGACTAAAGAAATGATCCATCATAGTGTCCTGGCAGGGCAACAACCAAATTCTCTACACATAGTAAAAACGGAGGGCTCATCCCCACCTCTGTCTTCATCCTGAATTTCTTTGACAAAGATCTCATTGTTCCTGACAGTGACTGAGGAAGAATCAAGACAGGCAAGCATTTACTTTGCTATGAAACATGAAAACTGTTGTGTATATTAAACAACCAATCCAAAGTCATACAACCAGTATGCCATCTGGCACACACACACACACACACACACACACACACACACACACACTAATTCCTTCTCTTTTGCAACACTTGATGGTTTCCTGAAGCACAGCAGAATGCTGACTAATGTCACATGAGCGCATTCTTACTACTAACAATTCCCCCAAGACTGCTTATACATTCACAGTTAGAAATGCATCTTTCTAGATCAAGTGCTATATCTTCCTGCATCCTCTGCCAAAAAGCCACCAGAGAATACACACTAGGCCACTAGGCTGGATATGGGCAAGAATGAGGCGGGGAAATTCATAGACCCTAGAGAGGACCAGACACACCATATATATATGACTGCAACCATCACCAAAGCACATAAGGGCTTCCTTTGGTGCTCAAAGAAGCCATATGCAGCAGAGAAGCAAGAAACATTATCCCTCCTTTGCAGCTGAGAAAACTGGGTCGGACAAAAGTTAAGCACTAAAGAGAGGAGCCAGCTCAAGAAGGCAGCTCTACAATGTCTCCTTGAGAGCTTCCCTGTCTATGAGATTCAAGAGGACAGTAATGCCTTTGGGATTTTCCCACTCAGAATTCTTTATTAATGTCTCTACAATAGCACCTAATTTCTCTCTTTGAAAACACTTTTTTTAGAACATACAGTTTTGAAAAGAGTCTTAATGGATGATATATTTCTACCACCAAAGCACAGGCTGCTGAACTAAGCTGTTAGACCAGAGTAAAATGTTCAACTAGATTTGCTCACAAAACAATATGCAACCAAGCAGAACAGATTAATGTTTTGGAGAAAATGGATATGAATGCTTAGAGAGCTATTGCTGAGACTGTAAATACCAAGACCAAGGTAAATTTTGAGCTTCCAAACATCCCTCTAATCACAGGATGTAACTTTGCCAAAAAAAAGAAGTCAAGACCAGGAAAACAAATTATAAAGGGAATGAGTGGTGGAAGGAGAGAGGAATGGAAGGAAAAGGGCAAAAGGAATGGAAGAGAGTCAGGGTGAGGGAAAAGAGACAGAAGAATATGGCATATGTCTATGCCTTTGTTTGTGTTCATTTTATAAATGGAGATTCTAGTAAATGTAAATGGAAAGTTTGTAAAAGAACCATTTCTTTATATACTACATGGTAAAAAAAAAAAAAGTCTGAGAGATTACCAAACCAACAAAATGTTAGAATGTGTGAGACATGGCCCTAGAGAGGTGGTTCCCATTTCTGTTATGAAAACAGAAAATTCACCTGGTTTGAGCACGTATCAGCCCTGCCACACTGGGAATTATTTCATCCTTCTAAGGGTTAATTTTCCTTGCAGCAGAAGATCATCTGCATTTCTCTTTCTCGCACTAGTTGTAAGAATTATTAGGGGGAAAAATGTAAAGGTACTACCTGGACTAAAAAATGCTGAGTGGATGTGGCAGAGATACCTTATCGAATCACAGACCCTGATGAACAGCTAAGCCTTTGTCGTGTGTGCGTGCGTGTATGTGTGCTTGTGTGCATAGATATGTGCAGTGTGGCTGTAACTACTGAATAAATAGCGTTTCCACAGCTGCACACACACACACAAACACGCTCTCTATCTCTCTCACACATGCTCTCTCTCTCTCTTTCTCATTGATCTCTAACTTTGATGGAGAAAGTACTTTAACGTGCTTGTTGATTTGCAACGTGCTTCCTATGTGATGTCCCCCATCAGCCACCAGAGCAGCAAGACAATAATGGACTTTGACAGATTCCGAGTCAAAGCTGTCTGGACCGCTCAATACGGAACTCAGCTCTGTGTGTACTTTCTCATCCCCAAACGCAAATGCTCCTGACGGTACGTGCTACCGGCTCTGAATGGTTCTGCAGAATGCATGAGCTCTGTTAGACTCTGCCTCCTTTGAAATCCAAGATCCCGAAATCAGTAACCAGAGAGTCATGTAATCCTTCTCCCCTACAAGCCTATATCCCTTCAACCCACCAGAGTTGCCATTACTACTCAAACCCTCCTGTCCCAACAGTACTGCCACTTCCTAAACTCAAGCCTTTGTCACTTCACAATTCCAACACCAGAGAAACCTGAACCCGAAATCAAATGTCTGATCACAGATACTCTCGTGAGAATTTATCAGCTCCCTTGCAAAACTGAGTGTTCATCTCATTGTATTTAGAGAAAACTCTGTTCCCAGCTTTGTCTCTTCAGGCTTTTGGCACTTCTTCCCTGTGTGTATGTTCTGATCTAGCTGCACCAAAACATTACTTAAGCTTCTTTGCCAGTTTCTTTTTTGTTTTTGCTCACACGCTTTCTTCACTCTAGTCCTATGCAGCTAAGCTCTCTACAGCTCTAGCTATGGGGCTACATGCTTTACCCAAACCACTCTCATTTAATATTTAACACAATCAACTGTGCAGTGAAGCATATATAGTTTTTATTTCCACTTTATATGTAGAGAAAATAGAAGTTAAGAATATTGTTTATCAAACTCACAGACGTAATAGTAGTTAAACTAGTATTGGAATCTAAGCCAGTATATTCCAGCAATCATGAGCATTATCCCCAACATTAAACTTTTGGTATATTTCTGTTGTTGTCCTCATTTAGCTGTACTTTAAATGGTAGTTGTGGCTATTTTGATTTGTAAGAGCCTTGAGCTGGATATGAATTTTTGAGAACAATCTGTGTCTTCATTTCTTTAACTACTAAGTTGGCAAGGGTAAAATCTGAAAGTGACAAGACACCAAACAGAAAGGGTAACATGGTAAGCGGGGTAAAGGATGGGATCCCATGAGGACATGTGTACACACCACACACAAACACACACAACACACATACACACAACACACAAACACACACAACACACCACACACAAACACACACAAAACACATACACACCACACACACACCACACACAAACACACACAAAACACATACACACCACACACAAACACACACAACACACCACACACAAACACACATAAGACACATACACACCGCATTTTAAAAAGTAACCAATAATCTAAGAAGTGAAGACAGAAGAAAAAAAATCAGCAATGGTATGCTGTCTGAGACACTAGAGAAATGTCAGGAGTCTCTTCCTGAATCCACCCTGCAGCCTGACAGCCTGAGAGAAATGAGGTTCACCCCTCTGGTAGAAGAAGACACCATGAATGCACAGGCATGAAAGACATTCTGCTCAGGGATCTTGCCCAGAACAGATCGTGTCTCCTCTTGCTACATAATTATGCATCTGTCAATTAAGTCATCTATCTTTCTCATATATAATTGGGACAGTAATGTATGACTTGTGTTTGGAAGTCAATATTTAAGACATTACTTAGGAATTAAATCAAATCCTGGTAGCAATGGGAAACCTAAAGGTGCTACTGGTGATGGGGTTTATCTGTGTATGTATTGATTGCTGGTTCACTCTTTCAAAAAATGAGTACTTTGCACTACCAGCAGCTGTGCTAGATCCTAGAGATAAATCAGAGGCAGGTGCTGCCATGTCTTAAAATATAAATATAAAATACAAATAACATTTGTTATTGCTAGATATGTTTATTGTTTAGGATTTACTTCCCCAGAGGAGATGTAAGTTGAATGAATTCAGGGTCTTTTGGCTTGACTTTAACGTGATGTTCAGCACTAAAATTATGGCAGAAAATGCTTATAAGTAATTCTAAGATAAATGCATGGGTCTTCAAATTATGTTTTTGTAAAGGACTCTTTTTTTCTAGCTCCTGATAGCTTTTGAATAACAGATATTGATTTATTATCTTTATTTATTAACTGATTCTACCCTCAAAGTGACCTAACTGCTTAATCTGGTCAAACCAATTATGCCTATATCATCAGAGGTTTGGAAGTGCTTTTCCCACTCAAAAATTGATGGTTAGCCCTAAGATATGGCTCATATTTTATTCCACTTATGTCAACAATAAGGAAGGAGCTGCCTTTGCACGTCAGACGACCCCTGTATTTTGGGAGACAGACACACATCCAGAAAGCACTCAAGGATGTCTCCATTGTATTCCACATGGAGATGTGAGTGTACATATTCACTGAAACTTGAAAGGAACTGAGAAGGTGGGATAAAAATGCTGATGAGGGGTCATAGGGGAGAAGAGGGGACACTGATGCGGCCATGTTACAAATTCCACAAAGCCTAATTGGCGCAGTGACATCAAGAGGCTTCAAGTCAGTAAGCTGAAGTCTAGAGCTGGAGCTCAGGGCACACAGGGGGAAATCAGAGATGTAAAGATTGGAGACTGAGCACATTTTCTCATCCGAAAGTCAAGACGCATAACAGCTGACAAAACATGGAATACAGAGAACCTGGCTACCAGAAAACCTGGGTATCCATTACGCCTCCATCATGCTCTATTCTCGTGACCTGGACAAAGTAAATTAACCTTCTAACACCCCAAATAAAACTGGTAGTAGCCCTGCCTCAGGAGCCGTTGCAAAGATGAAATGAAATAATAAACGGGAAGCCTCCGGAACGTGTAAGGTGCTTTCTAAAGGTTGTGTCTTTAATGTTCTCACTGACTAAAAAATTGTTTCTTTCTGACTTTGTTTTTGATAACGTTAAAAAAAAACAATTTTTCTTTCTATGGTTTATAAAGTCTCTTAATTGAAGGCACAACACAAAATTAAACCCAGGGAGAGGCAGAAAATATTTAGTATTCAGAGTTCACAGAAGACAAGCTAAGTGCTTTCAAAGGTGAGCATATTGAAGGACTAGCAGTAACTAAAAGGTGCCGGCACCTGTCAGGCTTTGAGTGCCATGCCAGCCCCAGGGATTTTCCAGCTCTTGGTCGCCCCCTCCTCCATATGAAGAGTCAATGTTTTTCCAGGACATAAAAAGACTTTGCTGCCTCCCCCTGCCCTACCAAAAAAAAAGAGGAAATTGGAAATGATATCAGATGTGTTTCTGCCAACCAAAAAGAACATGTAAAAAGCCTGGATCTTTTAGTAGAGAAGAGCAGAGAGTTTCTACTTTAAAGGACAGACAAACAGATAATGTAACAAGGAGCTCAAACCTCAGGTGTGGAAATATACGTTCTGCTTTGCTTTTGATCTGTGACCTGAGAGCGGCAGGAAGATAAGGAATCCCCCTCGCCACCTGAGGTAAAAATAATGAACCATCGGTGTAGGTAAAGAAAAGCCTCCACTCTCATTCCCACAGCCAATGACTCTCCCTTGGTACTGGAGGGGTCACAGTGACCGGGAAAGCATACTGTAGATGATGACAGCAGGAAGGAATACTTCAGCAGTTTACGGGGGGGGGGGGGGGGGGGGGGGGGGGGGGCAGAGTGACAGTGGACCGGATCAGGAGAATGACTGGGCCTAGACCACAGGTCATGCTGTCACCTCTCACAAGCTTGTCCCTGTCAGTGATCAGACAAAACCACATTCCCAATTAGATAAGAACAAAGAAGATCCAGAGGACAGTCAAAGGCCTTGCTTTCTGAGCCAGCGCCTTCCACCTTGCAGCCCTAGGCAGCTTCAGCCCCATGCCACATACTTAGAGAAAAGCAGGAAGGATGGCAATTCACAGAGGGGAATTACCCAAAGAGACCAAGCCATGCAAAAGCTGTAACCTAAACCAGAGCCAATCAACTTAAGTCCAGTAATTCCAAAAGTAAAAATTTCTCAGTCTTCCTCTGCCATCCCTCTGTTCAGCTTCATGGTAGACAATTTGTTTAAGGAAGAAAAAAACAGTAAGAAACAGCTAAAAATAAAATAAATAAAAATATAATAATCATATATTCTTTGAGTAATAATATAAATTTTGACCCCAGAACATATGCAGTGTATCATCTGTTCTCTGCAGTGGGTCTGTGGCATGACACTGTTACTATATATAATTTAACACAGTTCCTGAGTTCAAATGAAAGTATTATATAATTGCCAAGTCAGAGTTCAAGGGATGCAGCCTTCTTTAGTCCCGGTCTGGACTGGGATGGACTTTGTGGTGATAGAGCTGCCTTTGATTCTCTCGTGCTCCTGCAAGTAACCCTAGCAGCCCATTGGTTCACTAAGGCAGACCTGAGTGGAATAGTTGCTTTCATTTGTCATGTGCGCCTTATCTGAAGTGAATAGACATTTGTATATATCTCCCCAAGAAAACTCACAGAAACCCTACCAATGGCATCTTATGGGCCCTCCCACCATGGTACCTTCTCCTGGATATAGACTTCTATGCTCTACTCTTCTTAAAGCCACATTTCCAGAGATTAATGTAATGACCCAAGCAATGGTGCATGAGTAAAGCAGGTGAAAAGTACCAGCATGTCCTTCACTCTGCACATCACCTGAATTAATGCAGCCAAACGTGCTGTGTGTTCTGCTTTGATTTTAATAACCACATGCAGTGTAGTGGCCCGCTTTATGCCAAGTACTACTTCAGAAATAGATTTCTAACTGGCCAAACAAATCAGTCCCAGCATTTTCTAATGTCTTCCAAAGATTAGCCAATCAGAAGGCTTTCTATTCAGACTGCAACCAGAATTTAAAAGGTTTGGAAACCCATCATAGCTCCTAAGTGTACATGACAGCTAAAATGTTTTCCTTTCAATGATTCATAAGGGACTGAAGAACAAATCCATCCTCCCTCTGTGTGGAGGCCTTTTCTTTATCACCACATCTCACTCTGCATCACCAACGGAACGCAACTTCTGAGAGCACATTCTCCGGGAAAGAAAACAAATTAAAACGAGCAGCTCATCCAAAAAGGAGATGCTTATATCCCGATCACCGTTTTGCAAAGGAGAAAGGGAAAAGAATAAATGACAGCCTGGCTCCGGGTGGCTAGTTTTGTGTTTCTGAGCTGAAGCTTTGTGGGGAGATTGTGTCAGGGTTTGTTCAGTGACTTCGATATGTTAGAAATCCCCAACTCATAATGACTACAACTTCTTCTCAGGACACTGCCTGAACTAGCAGTGTCTAGTGGAGATTTCTACCCGCCTCCCCCGGAAAAGCACAGAACACTAGCACTGTGCAGACCAAAGGCCTCCTGATCTCTAAGCACAAGGACAATGGAGGCGCCTAAGTTGGACTGTAAGAATTAACTGCAAATCCTTAATAGCAGGATGGAATATGACTAAAGGGTGAATAATAAGGCTGTTTAACCTCCCCAAAACCCTGAGAACCATGTATGAGGGTGCTTTTCCTTTATATTAGAAATTAGGAAACACAAGTAATATTCTATAACCAGGTCAGTCAGGCACTGGTTTTTCTCTGAGCTACAGATTTCAGGAATTAAACACTTATAGAATGGCCATGCATGACCAGAAAATGATCAAATATTGGGAACGCCAAGAAAAATAAGGTAGTTTCCTGATCTCAAAGATCTCTGAATCAGAGAGTGGGATAAACCGATAAATGATAGATCGTACAATGGCAATGGCCAGGTGCTGTTGGGGTAGCTTGGTTGGATAGCAGTGTTTAGCACAGTGGGCATTGGGTTCAGTCTTCAGCACCCTGCCCTCCCCTGCAAAGGGAAGGTTAGAATAGAAGGGAAACAGCTGTGTCTTGTTCTATGATTTGTTCGGAGACAGGAGAGCTATCCTTGGCTCTCCCTCATCAACAATTTGAGCCAGCTTGTTGCTCTCAAATAAACGTACAGATTGGAGGGAAACTACAACCCTTTCTAATATTTTCCTGAAAATCTTCCAAGCTGCACTTCCCATATCCATATCCCTACAGTGGTGCACTGTACAGACCCCACACAATTCATTGTGTGCGCTCTCAGCTCTACCTAGGCTTCTTCCCAAGAAAGAGAGCCAAATGCCACAGCACATGCTTCAAAAAAAAAATCTCTGCAGCTCTTGAATTATTCAGAATGCTATTAAAATGAGACTCGCGATTCACAGGGCAAATTAATTTTAATTTTTAAACAGGCAACATTTTTAACTGTTCATTTCCTTGAAATGTATCCATCCTGGCGTTTTTATCATCTGAAGAGTAAGTAAAGCTTGTGGAGCAAAGAGAAAAAGAATTGGCGTGCTCCTAGTCTGGGACTCCAACGTCCAAGAAGGAATCTGCCAGTGTGAGAAAAGCCCCATCTGCTGTTCTTAGAGGGCACGTATCCTGAAAACCCAGTGCGGGTCTAAAAATTCCAGGCCTAAAATTTTTCTCTCCCTCTGCTTTTGTCACACTGAGAGGGGGACAACCATCTAAAACCCCAGTGTCTCCAGCTGGAACCCTCTAACTGCAGCGTATTCCACACTAAGACTCCAGGAAGACAGATGCCTGTGCCATTGACCCCCAAGCACAACACTCTGTCACGAAGCCCTTTTCTGAGCCCAGGGACTACGCTGTTACCCTTTGAGTTCCCAGCATCAACCTGTGATGCCTCAGTCAGACCTTACTGTCTTCATCCGAGTTTATGTGGAATTTCTCATCTCTGTACTCTACGACTTGAAGTATCCTTCGAATATCCAGGAAGAAAATAAAATTCTCGCTGCTGTCTAAGCTTTACCAGGCAGATGCTTATTGTTTCTAAGTCTCCTTTGCTTCAGACTCTCAAAAGGCTACAGCGGTTGTTGTATATAACACGAGATTGGAAAGGGGAAGGCTTGCTTAGTCCAGGACTCCAAATACTATCTCGACATCCTGGCAGAAATCAAGAAGGTTCTCAGGTACGCATCTGAATTGCCTCTCTCTTCTTGGCTTTCCTGGTTACCGAGAAGCATAATAAAAAGAAAATAAATAAGCCTGGCGGTGGTGGCGCAAGCCTTTAATCCCAGCACTCGGGAGGCAGAGGCAGGCGGATCTCTGTGAGTTCGAGACCAGCCTGGTCTACAAGAGCTAGTTCCAGGACAGGCTCCAAAGCCACAGAGAAACCCTGTCTCGAAAAACCAAAAAAAAAAAAAAAAAGAAAGAAAAGAAAAAATGAAAGAAAGAATTACATTTTTAGCACTCCTCACAATAAACTATCATTCTCACGGTTTATCTGCATCATGATTTCAGAGGTAGACTCTATAAAGAAGAAAGGAATAATCGCTTTCAGAGTTTCTGCTTGGGCTCTCTTCCCCGGCGGTATTTCTGGACCCTGGTTTCCTTACCCCCTGTAAACCGGGACTCTCATTCCCACATCTATCAGAAGATCCTCCCTGCTTCACCACAAGACTCATCCTCTCAAGCAGAGCTTCAGTGCCCATAGAAATGACTGTGCTCATTCCTCTCCCACCCCCATGCATAGCCATTTCTCCATCTGAGACTCTGGCATTATCTGTGCCCCGTCCACCATTCCTCTTAGTGGACGGTTTCCCTATGGATGTCTCTGCTTCCTGGGACTTCTTTCCCTATGACCGTCTCTGTCTCGGGACTTTCTTCTCTCCATCTGCACAGTCAGAGGGATTTCAAACTGCAAATGCCATCATTCACCTTCTAGAAAGTATCCATATTCCAATTCTATCCTTATTCTTTGCTACTCTCTGCCCCGTTCTCAAACCATGTGTTCCAATGCTGCTATAAGGCTGATGTCCCCCACGCTGCAGCCCACTGGGAGTTTTGTGAATGCCACAAGACACACATACACATGGATGGGGGAGAAAGAGCCATCTCCAATTAATGAAAGCCTAATCATTTTTCAAGCCTAGCCCAAGAATAGCGCCTTCATAAAGTCGCCCATTGTTTTCCCAGGAGTTTGGCATTCATCTTCAGGATTCTACCATTTGGGGGTTGTTTGGTTTGCTTTTGTTAATCAACATTCTCAAATTATAGCCTATCCCACCTCAATCTTTCACTTTCAGACTCCAAACTTTTCCAACTACATTTCTTGTTCCTTAGAAATGTAGGTCTTGCTGTGGGTGACTCATCTTTGAATTCCAGTGGGGATTTATGAACCATTCAGCAAATGAATTAGTTGAAAACAAAGTTTAATAATTAATCTCAAGAAATAAAAGTGTAGCTTATATTTGACTCTGCATTCTCTTAATAGCTTTTTTCCTAAAAAGCCAGTCTCCTGAATTCTTGAAAAATTTTACATTTATTCATTTATTTATTCAAGGTGTATGTGTCTGTGCCTAGGTGTGTGTATTTGTACCACATGTGTGCAGATGCCCAGGGAGGGCAAAAGAGGACATTAAATTCCCTGCAACTAGAC
Organism: Microtus oregoni; assembly: GCF_018167655.1. NCBI lineage: Eukaryota > Metazoa > Chordata > Mammalia > Rodentia > Cricetidae > Microtus > Microtus oregoni. Next base: position 6,041,771 of record NW_024543059.1, read on the forward strand.
TTACAGGCTTTTGTGAAGCACCGTGCAAGTGCTAAGAACCAAATCTTGATCTTTTTCAAAAGCAACAAGTATTCTCAAACCATCTCAAAAAAAGTATTAGAAGTTTAGAAGTGGCATAAAAAAGTATTATTTTTATGTCACTTCTAAACAGCTCTCTATAGGAAAAAAGACATACCGACTAGCTATACTCCTACTTTCAACTACACAGCAGTCATATTTCATGTAAATTAATAATCCAGAATTATTAGGTTTATGTCAATCATCTGTGGATGTGGCTAATGTATGTTAGTTCTCATGGGGTTGATAATCTTTGGGTAGATTAATAAAATGCTTTGGTCCAATGATAATAAGAACAACCTTTAAAGTCTATGTGAAAATCAACTAGTCAACTTCTGCCTTTAAGGAACTGATTTTAATTGAAATTAAAATTGTTGCGCTAAAACCATTGAGACTTACATTTGGTAACTGAGCAGTAATGGGCTGACATAGATTATGAGTTACAAACTCACAAGACTGCTGCTGTTAGCCTACATAAATGAACTCAGCTGGGGCTTAGACCAAATGACCTGGTTTGTGGCATGAGCATCCTAATAAATCCTGATTTCTACCTGACTGCATTGTTTGCTGAAGCGTAGACAGCGAGGGCTGAGTGGTAGAGGGGACTGCATGCCTAGCATATGAACGGCCTCAGGCTCAATTTCTTTCTCCTAGTGAAGAGAAACACACAAAAAGCAAAAGACATTCAAGTGCGGCCATGCCCATCATTTACCCAATGCAAAAACTTCTCCTGAGATTTGCATATTGGGATGCTATGGCTATCATTTCTCTCACACTTTTGCGTTCACTTTCTTCAGTGAGTAGGAAATATCCAGGCACCAAAGTCGCTTTGGCTAAAATAAAAATGTTCGGCAAACTAAGCTGAACAGAATTCACCTAAACAAAGAACACTCACTCAGAACCAAAAGATGCTCAGAAAAATCACCCTGTAGCATGAATAGGGATGTCTGCAGAATGAGCCTAGAAGCAGCAGCGATCTGACTGGACCTGGTAGAGAAATAACCTAGCTGGTTACGCGAGACATCAGCTTTATTTAAGAACAGTGTGATCAGGTGCACCCCTTATTTGGGCATGGTATAATAAGTGGCTGACAAAGCACAGGTGGAAGTGACTGACTGAAACCTGGTATAATGGTTAACACTGACTGCCAACTCGACAGGATCTAGGGGCACCTAGGAGACAAGCCTCTGGGCATGCCTGTTAAGGATTTCTAAATTGTGTCAGCATCTTGGCATGCCCCCGAGGTATATCTCGATCAGGAATTCTGGGTCCATGGGTTGTGTCCAGGCCTGAGAACATGGAGAAGACAGACTGAGCACCAGCAAGTAACCTCTATGGTACCTGTGACCATCCTAACTACACACACAACATAACTAGCTGTCTCAAGCTCTTGCAACTGTGACTTCCCCACCACAGTGGACTGTACCCCCAAGCTATGAGCCAAAATATATCTCTCCTTCATTAAATTGCTTTTATAAGGGTATTCTTAATCACAGCAAGTAGCCAACATACCTGGCTAAAATAAATTCCTACACTAGGTTCCAACTTGTCTTTATACGATATAATTCAAACTGCATTTTGTTGTGTAAGGACTCGCGATAGAGACACAAGCTTTGACCAAGGCCCTCTGTTGATTTAATAAGACTGTTGGCAATACTGGAGTAACTAAACATAGTCTTGTCTTCAAACAATATCACAGCCTGATGGAAGAGACGCAGACTTACATAAAGACATAGGCGATGTTGACACGGAATTGTGGGAATACAGGAAAAAACTATCTATACATTGAGCAGTGGCTCTGGATGGTTCAGGAAGGCTTTACAGATATGTCAGCCGAGCCTTAAAAAAAAAAAAAAAAAAAAAAAAGAAGAAGAAGAGTTTTTCGGACAGGGAAGGGCGCTTCAGACGAGATGAATGTAATGGGTAGAATATTAAACACCAAAAGAGCTCTGACTTGAGGGAGAAAGCTTTATGCAGGAATGAGAGGAACATCATCTCTGGTCCACTGAAGCATTTACTGGATACTTTAATACCTATAATCGCTACTACAAACATTAGCCCACTTGTTATCTGTAATGCCAATACAGCTTAGCTTTTCTAGGCCAAAATGTGACCCAGGTACCTCCGCAGTTTGGGATACTGTCTTTCTATGAAATCAAGTTTATTTTCTTGTGTGTAACTGCTCAATCCAATTTAAAAAGACACTTGTCTTCAGAAGCCCCAATGCTCACAGGTACTCTTCAGTGAAAGGCAACCTGAACCTCCTATGCTAATGGGTTGGAAGAATTAATATTGTCAAAATCACTCTACTGCCAAAAGCAGCCTACAGATTCAATTCAATCCCTATCAAAATTCCAAAATTAAGAAAAAAAATCTTAAAATGCTTATGGAAACAAAACATCCTGGAATTGCCAAAGTAACTGTAAGCAAAAAGAATAACGTCAGGCTTCCAGGTATTAAACAGGATTGTGGGAATAATTACGGTGTAGTGTAGGTACTGAAATAAATCGATGGAACCAAGTAAAGGACTTAAGCCCATGGAGCCACAGCCGTCAGATTTCTCTTGTAAAGATATCAAAAATTTACATTGGAGAAAAAAACAACTTTTTCCACAAGTGATGCTAGGAAAGCTGGGTATCCACACGCAAACGCGTGAAACAATATATCTCATTCAGAATGTCAGTTAGCTCCAGTTGAATCAAAGACCATCACATAAGGCCTAACACACTAGAACGGATACAGGAAACCATAGGGAATATGCTTTAGTTCCTATTTAGTTAACGGTGAGATACATAAGGCCATTCTCAGTAGGAATCATTAGAGCCACTTGGATTTACTGCCAACAACTCTCAAACGGGACCTCAGGAAACGAACCTTCACAAAAAGGGAAACAATCACCAGAGTGAAGAAACAGGCTACAGGTGGACAAAAATTTCTCTGTAGTCATACATCTTACAGTGAAATTCTCAAATTTAAGCTAACCACACTTTTAGAAACACTAAATTTTATTGCCTGAGGTCTTGCTCTTAGCCCAAAAGTGATAGTATGAACTCACTTCAAATTTATCAATCTCTTCTTTGGTAATTAAATGGCAAGGCAGCTTTACATCTAGGAGTGTAATTTGTGATATTAAATACTGTTTGGTGAAATTAAATAAGCTCAAATTGCTACAAAGTACTCCTGTAATGTACCTCACAGATTAGGCACCACTGGTTAAAGCCCACCCAACATCCTCTGTTTACCCCCAAACCTAAAGAATTGATCCTCTCAAAAAGAAAGATATCGTTTGTGCCCAATAAAAAGGACTTCATCACATTCTCCTAATAATTGGTACACAATAAAATTCCAAGGAGTTTGATGCACCTCTCATAATTTAAAAGTCACAAATTATCCCCAGAAGGCAGATAACTCTTTGAAACTAGAGAACATGAGCTGAGAGTTCTTAAATCTTCTGGAATCAAATGACCTTTATAAAGAGAACACTAAGCGAGGTTTTTAGATCAAGTAGTCAGTGGTAAAATTAATTACACAGCTTGCACCCGAGATCTTTGTAACTTGACCATAGAAATACCCAGAAGTAGACTATTACATGATCATAGTCTACCACTCTTATTTTGGCTTTTGGCAGTTTCTTGTCAATATTCACCAGAGATTTTTGATAATAGTTGGCATTATAACCTTCTTGAAAAGATCTTTTGAATATACACCATTCGTTTTATGTATAATTAACCAGGTCTTCTGGAATATTTAGTTTTTCCCTAAATTGCACTGACTTGGATTTGTCTGACATCACCAATCCTTCAGATGAAGGTCTGAAAATTCATCTAAGTATTCAAAGGGTCACTACATGAGACCCTTGTAGTACCTAACCCATGCCCACAGTGTTAACATCAAACTAGGTGTGAAAATCCTCTTGAATTGCACAAGACTGAAAGAGTTCTATATACAGTATGTTTTCTCCTATATGAATAATCCAGATAATTTTGGAGCCATAAACATCAAAATGGATTATTATGACCAACAAAAGAAGAGAATAAGAGGATAAGAGGGGCATTGGGTATTCAGTATGATCAAATGCACTGTATGCATGTGTGAAATGTCATAATGAAATTTTACACATATAATGCAATCTAATAAAAAGTAAAGACCTTTAATCCCAGCACTCAGGAACAGAGGCAGGCAAATCTCTCTTTCTATATTTTGGATTTTTTTTCTTACATTAGGATCTCTGCCTCCATTGTAGAAGTGAGAAACTAACATTTCTAGGCTCCCTGAAATGAGGATGTAGGCACATGACTACAAAGTCACTAACGAATTGAAGAAGATACCCTTTGAAACCATAACAAATATATATAAGAAAATATCTAGAAAAACCAATAAAGTACATTGAATAAATAATACAATGTCTAAATTAGTAGAGAAGCAAAAACAAAGTAAGAGAAGGACAAAACATTCAGTCCAAAGATTAAAAGAAGAAATAGAAAATTCGGCACGATAGAAAGCATAACAGTAGATGGTTTAGGTAAGTCTACATATCCTCCTAATCACAACAAGTGTAAATTAGTAAGACTGTTAGACTGTCTTGAGCATGATAAATTGAAATTAGGTGAATTCACAAGTTAAAAAAGAGCCTCAGACTAAATAAAAACACAACCTTGTAACTGCATACTATTTTCAAAAGATACCTGTCAAAAATGAACAGTTTGAAAGTCAAGTAATGGAAAACTTACATGCAACGTATTTCTCTAAGAGAATGCTGCTGTAACACGTGAACAGTCAGCAAAAAAGATAATGCTAAAAGGTAAGGAGATTTATTTTCTTTTTGTTGGATTTTTATTGTTTTATTGAACTATACATTTTTCTCCAGTCCCCTCTCTTCCTCCCCTCTTTGCTTCTACCCTCTCCCCTGACCTCCATGCTCCCAATTTACTCAGGAGATTCTATCTTTTTCTCCTTCCTAGGTAGCTCCCTATATTTCTCTCTCTTAGAGTCCTCTTTGTTGTCTAGTTTCTCTGGGGTTGTGTCCTGTAGGCTGTAGCTATAAATACAATCATATACATATTCTGGTTAATGTTTGTGATACCACAAAGCACAACTTTGTTTATACTCATCCACTTAACACATCTGAATAGTCATTATATATTAACATGTTAAGATTTTCCTTCCTCTCCCTTACATTTAGTATGTGAGTGTTATTATAGAAATTAGTGGAGTCATAACTAACTCTCAACATATATCTATTTACCTCCCTCTTCCCAGCCCTGAAAGAGTTGTTCAGAAATCCTGGACTTGAGAAGTTCTGAAGCCACAGCCTACTGAGTAACTGGGATCCCGTGTCAGGGTGCCCATCCCACTTAAATTTATAGACATTTACAGTGTTTGCCTCTTACTTTAAAAAAAAAACTAAAATCAAAATGTAATTATGTGTATGTCATTTTATATATATGCTTTCTCTATGATTAATTTCTAGGAAGGAATTACATGGTTGAAGAGTGTGTATGTGTGTATTTACATATATACAAGTATATATGTATATATATAATTTTCCTGCTGAGAGAGTATATACACTATTACAATTCTGTTTTATATTATGTTACATTGCCATCTTGCCCTCCAAAGAGATAATAGGACTCATTCTGGCAAAAGAATATCTGTTTTTTCACAGTCTTGCCAACATTATGGAATTTCTGGATTTTAGCCTGTCTACTAGCAACACAGTATTTCAGAGAGCTTTTTTGTTTGCATTGTAAGTCGGCTGGTTGTCTTTTCACATGCTCGAATATCTGTTTATACCTTTGCTCATTTTTTACAGGTTTGCTGGTCTCATTGATAGTAGACCAGAAATATATATATATATATATATATATATATATATATATATATATCTTATATACTCTTTATATAAGAAATAAATCTTTTATAACAGGAATTGTGATTAAATATGTGACTTTTAGCAGAGAAAAAAAGAATTGAAGAAGAAATGAGGAGTGGCTGGAGGCTGTGGTACTTGGAGAACAGAATCTCCATAAGTTTCTGTGATGAAAGTACTCAGTTCTTCTATGACTGTAACACTAGAGTGCACAGAAGAAAAGGAAAGGATTGATAGAAAATCTTTAATTTTCAAATAGACTTCTTGAAACATCAGCTTCCCAATAAGGTGATGCCAAGGCAACCATAAGGCCCTTAGATTGACTGGAAATAATCATAACTATTCAGCATTAATTCCAAAATAAGACTATCCACTCATTTTGACCTCAGAGTTACCATGATCTTGTTCATTAAAACACATTCGTCCCCGGTAAGCAGCAGAAGTATTTCATGAAACCTCACTGATAATGACTGACCTTTAAGATAGCTCAGAAATGGTTGAGAGAGAAAAAGAAAAATCTAGGTATCGAGAACCTCCTACATCGAATTAATAATCACTGGGCCTGTCATTTATATGCTCTCATTATCCCCAAATTATCCAGTATATAAATACTAATATCTTTGCTTTCCAAATAAAAATTTAAAAACTGGAGAATTCCCAAATAATCTGTTAATAGCAACTCCTGTGGTAGAAAGATTTTAATATCTCATGCTCCCAATAACAAACCACATCAGTCTTCCAGATTGAGGAGGGGAGAAGAAAAGCTGGAATATGGTAGAGACAAAATATCGATCTCGGTTCAACTGACATTACACAAGGAATTCCGACATTTGTGTTTTACACTATCACTTACATGTAATGCTACCAGGAGTTTTTAATATTAGTGATATTTCAGTTAAACTCTGTCTAGGTATAAATACATTTCCTTTAGATTCTAATACTCTACCTTCTAAATTCCATTAAGAATACTAGATATACCCATGTACTTAATAATAAAAAATACTTGGTAGAGTTGATACCCTTGGGCATTCCTATAGACTCAATTCAAGACTGAATACATATTTATTCAGGACTATATTGAAACTACACAGGAAGTAAAATAATAGATTGCATTGAAGCTAATCTGAAAATGTTCTTCATTTTCCATGCTAATTAAATGGAAATGAGATCCAGTTGATAGTTTATTAATTTGTCTTAACTGTATTTTATAAATATGTACTAAGTAGTCTTAAGTCAACACTTTGTTTGAAATAAAAGAATGACTGATATACAGAAAAACCACACAATCAGTTTTTACTTCCTAACTCAAGTGCCATGTCCCTGAGTGACATGATTTGCATTAACATAAAATACTAGTAATATGAGATTTCACAGAGATGCCTGCAGCACAGGTTCCTGACTGAACAGCCTTCATTTCAGCTAGAAGATTACTTCAATACAAGATCCAAGAATACCAGAAATAAGCTTCTTCCAAAAAAAAGACCTCTATTAACACTTTTGTAGATAACAAAGCATGATGCTCAAAACAAGGTTTTCTAAATTCAGCATTTCATAAGCTCACATCTCAGTTCTACATCACTGCTGTGAGACATTGAGCAAGATGTATAATCTCTCTGAACTCTAACATGAGGCAGCAGTAGCAACTTTTACAGACAGTTCACGAGATGGGAATGTTAAAATGTTTTAAGCACTTAGAAGAGGACGTAGTGAAGCATAATTAATAAAAACTCAGAGAGAGAAAGAGAGAGAGAGAGAGAGAGAGAGAGAGAGAGAGAGAGAGATTGGGATTCAACCTGAAGATCTGAAAAACAAAAGCCACTGGCTCTTACCTCCACCTCAGTCCAAAATGGCAATCCTGCCTCCAGAAATCTCAGAGTGAGACTGTGTCTGAGAGCTGTCTCCTCCCATTTTATAATCCTCTCTAGTTCTGGGATTAAAGTCGTGAACCACTGGGATTGAAGGCATGCACCACCAGGTGTCTCTGGCAAACTAGTGTGGTTATTGCAGCCTGGTCTGTAAGGCTGGCCAGTGAGGTTGTTTTACTCTCTGAACTTCTGGCAAGCTTCATTTATTTAAAAAAAATGACACTACATTTCCCCTTTTTGTCTTAAATTAAAAAATAAGGCTATAACTAATATAAGAAAAACTATATACAATAAGTACAATAACTATATGTGATATACAAGCAATAAATACATGAATAATATTGAGTTCATTTGCATTTGACAAATTCAGATCTCTGAAGTATTTGAAGATGACCTGTCTATATAAAATATATCTTTGTTTTACTTTGAAATTATACCTAATGTGACTACAAGTTAAATTATATTAGGTGATTAACCACTAACCTGTATTTCCTTGCTATCTTAAACAATTGGTGATAATAATTTTCAAGGCCTTTATTTTATAAAAGTTTGCAAATTGGGTTTCTCCATGTGTCCAATGTATTGGAATCATCTAAGAGCCCCAAGCTTAGTTAGAGGTGGGTTTTTATAGTAGTAAAGTTGGGAGGAGGGATTTCTATGGCTCAGGACACCTGATTGGCTGACACTTGTCTAGGGGTATCCTGGTGAGTGTGTGCTGGAAGATGATCCTATCTACAATGGTTGAGATGTTAGGAAATTCCTTTGGATGGTCTGTTCTTGGGTGGTGCTTGTGTAATCTCAGTTTGTGGTCCTTCCTGCAACTAGGTATTGCTTCAGGGTAAACTCTTCTATAGACTGATTGGTCTAATATAGATCACTATACTCACTATTGATAATTATGTATATCCAAGCTTGTAGAAGTGCTTAAAATATAAATGGCATTCTCTCAGCATCAAGGTTAGCTAACTATTATATTGAAATATCTTTCAATCATACTTATTTAAAACTGGTTTCTCTTCAAAACACTTTTTTGTGAGTTTCTTTATGAATAAGATGGAGATGGAGAAGGAGCAGGAGAATGAAGAGGAGAAGCCTGAGAGAAAGAGGGGAAAGGAGACGGAAATGGAGCAAGGGTGACTTCACTGAGAAACACCTCCTGTAGACTCAGATATCTTAGTTCCCAGTTAGTAGTAATGTTTCAGGAAGTAACATAGCCTTCCTAGAGGAAGTATATCTCTGGGAGCAGAGGCTGAGAGTTCACAGCCTTCTTTCAAGGTGCATTGTCTGTTTTGTAGAGGTGTGACCTCTGGACTTCCTGCTCCTGAGACCAGGATATGGCACTCGCTACCCTGTCTCCACATCCTACTAACTTTTCTCCATCCCTCTGGGACTGTAATCTTTCCATAAGCAGCCCTTGCTCGTGGTGTTACATCATAGCTAAAGGAAAGTAGCCACTATATCATTCTCCATGACATAACGAATGGAAATTTCCAAACAGGCAATTAATCTGCTTCTATCATCAGCACCTACAAAAGGATATGGTACATCTGTCTCTCAATACACTTTAATCATGATCAAGTTCACACCACCGTTAGCAAAGACAATGCGAGAGAAAAACCAAATTATGCAGTTCTTAGGTAAATGGATGGATCTGGGAATAATCCTTCTGAGCAAGGTAACCAGGGCCCCGAACGACAAACATCGCATGGTAAAGTACTGATTCAGGAGAGCCTAGCACACTGTGGGTAGTACCACCCCCGAATAGGTGGGCCTGGGTTATATAAGGAAGGCTAGGTGAGCAGGCCAGAGAGCAAGCCAATACGCAGTGTTCCTCCATGGTCTCTGCTTCAGTTCTTGTCTCCTACTTCTTGCCTGGCTTCTCTCAATGATAAGCTGAAACTTTTAAGCCTCAAAACCCCTACCCTAAAAAATAAAATAGTAACCTGGTTTATGAACGATAGATACTATTAATAATTTCTTTGTATGAAATTCTCTTGAATAGTGCACTGAATTTTTTGTCACTTTTTATACTGCAGTATACATTTGTAATGGGAAATTAAGCATTCTCATTATTTCCCACAATGGGTTCATGAGTGAAGCTTGTACTTTTTCTTGCCTAAAACAAATATTCAGGAGGTTACTAAGCAAATCAAATATATCTTATACCTCTTATAGCAATACAGCAGTTTATTTATAGCAGTGGTAAGGTAACATATGCCATGATCTGTATATCTTTAGTTTTATGCATATATGTATCTTCATGTTCTATATAACAGAACTTTCTATAATCGGGAACAATACATATTCTTACCTTTAGAAATATTGGAAATCATGAGCCTATGGAAATTTCTATTGACAGTCACTAAGCATATCTGTAGGAATGAAAAATCTGGATAAAGTCAAACCCAAAATGTTAATCATGGAATTGCTTATACTGATGACAGAAATGCAAATAAGGAGTTCAATTAATCAGTCTTTTGGAGATGATGAAGTAAACTGTGATCTCAATTTAGTGCAATCATTAAAATTTTGGTTTTGAACACTATTCAAAATGCAGATCAAACATTAATTGAACAAAACTGAATATAAAATATAATGTGGATTTTTAGAACAATGAACTAAAATTAAATATACCTGAAACATGCTAACTAATAATAGCAATGACAATAATAAAAGCATAGAGATCAATGCAAGCTCATTGAGATCCTTTACATTCAAATGAACATACACTCATATCCAAAAAGACTCAGAAATACAAGCCATCTCTAGCAAAGAGAAAGTCAAGAAATAAATATATCTTTAAATATGTAAGTCTTCAAAGATATAACGAAGTGACAACTCAGTGTTTCTCGGTGATGGAAACCAGAAAGAATAAAAGGGATCTATAGAAAGGTTGATACATCACCAAGAGCATGTTTTAGTGAGGCACTTTAACGAAAATAGGGGGGGAAAGGTATGTTCCTTATCTTAGCTGGTGGTAAGGAAATGGTAAAGAGAAAGATACATTAGTAGTAAACGTTTGTTAGGTATGCTTTAGGAAGGCAAAAGATATCTATCTGTCTTGTTCATCATTCCTTAGAAACTCTCAATAAACACGCACTGATTGAATGGAGAAATTCTACACTTAATGGGCAAACCAAGCTGTGTGAGAAAACTGGGAGAAATTTGTTCAACTCATCCTGGGAATTCAAAGGAAAGATTTCTAAGGAGGTTTGATTGAAGAGAATGAGATTTCAGCAAAGTTTGACTCACTACAAAACAGCCAAATAAATGAGTCCAAACCAATAAAGACAATAGATTTGGGAGGAGGCGGTTAAAACGGTTTGGGGGATGATGATTATTTTATATGGTTCAGTTTCAGACTGCATACTAGAGATTGACTGGTAATAAAAAATATAAGATATGCGGAAGTCAAATCCTGCAAACCATATGTGATATCCCATTCTATGGGATTTGGGCATTTTGCTACAGAAAGGACTCTGTATGTATGACAAAATGAAGATCATTATCTCTTTTGTTCAGGACACCATGCTTATATAAGTACCAATTCCTAAAATAACTTCATTGGCAATTTGGAAGTATACACTTTTCTCTGTGCTACTGAGAACAGCCGTTTGCTCCGTCTGCAGAATATCATTAGATACACAGGTGTATAGTCCACTCCAACTCACACAACTTCAGCAATAGCACAACACACCATCCTGGACACCAGATGAGAAGACATCCCTTCCTGGCAGCTGCTTCTGCATCAGCAGAGATCAGGTGATCCACAGGATGAAAGAGCATCCCTATCTACTCAAACACTGATGCCCATGCAGTCAGAATTGAAATCCTAACACACGGGAGAAAAGGCTAGCAGAATGGGTCATCTGAACATAGCTGTGAAATATAAGAAAAACAGGGCTAGATTCTCCAGGTCTTCTGATTATCCTAAGTCTCAACTATCCGCAATAGACAAGTTCCCAGATTAATATACAATGGTCACCCACAGATGAATGGATAAAGAAGAGTGTTAAACACACACAATAAGCTCAACCAGCCATAAATGAGAATAATTGGTATTACTTGCAGAGCAAAAGCGAAACGGAATGCCACCATGTTAGGGAAAACAAGTCAGACTCAGAAACACAAGAATCCAATGTTTTCTCTCACATAGGTTGAGGTGAAAAGAAAGAGAAAAGAACACCATGCCAGATTATTTTATGTCAACTTAACACAAGCTGAAAGGAGGGAACCTCAGTTGAGAAAATGCCTCCATAAGATCCAGCTGTAGGGCATTTTCTTAATTAGCGATTATGAGGGAAGGCCAGTCCATTGTGGGTGGTGTCATACCTGGGCTAGTGGCCCTGGGTTCTATAAGAAAAAAAGCTGAGCAAGCCAGTCAGTTGTACCCTTCTGTGGCCTCCAAGGCAATTGATTGTCTCTGAGTTTCTGCCCTATTTGAGTTCTCTGTATCGCCATGTGGCTGTGGCTTCTTCAATGATAAACAGCAATATGGACATGGAAGCCAAATAAACTTTTACTCAACTTGCTTTTTGGTCATGGTGTTTCATCACAGCAATAGAAACCCAAACTAATACAAACATTAAAGAAAATGGACTTATTAGGAATGTGGAAAAGGAAAGAGAGAGTGGAAATAGTTATGAAACAGGGTGAATGAAATCAAAGAACATATGTATACATATGTGTACGCAGAAGCCACTTGTTCGTTCCTGGCTGCCCAGACCAGGAAATAATCACACAGAAATTATATTATTTGCAATACTGTTTGGCCAATAGCTTGAGAGTATTTCTGGCTTACTCTTATATCTTAAACTAACCCATCTCCATTAATCTGTGTATCGCCATGTGGCTGTGGCTTATTGGTAAAGTTCTGATGAGTCTGTCTCTGGCAGAGGCTACATGGCTTCTCACTGACTTCACGCTTTCTTTCTCCCAGCATTCAGTTGAATTTTCCCCGCCTATCTCTATTCTGCCTTATCACAGGCCAAAATGTTATTCACATATACAGAAGTACTTCCCACACCACATATGTGTGTGTATATACATAAATACATATATCTCCAAAGTGTAAGTTCTTGTTTGCTATTCTATGGTAGGTAGGTAGATACTGAATGCAATTGGTTTCACGGTGACATTTAGCTCTCTCCACCTTTCTCTCTCTCTCCCTTTCTCTCTCCTTTCTCTCAGCAGAGTGTTGTAAATATTTAATGCAATAGGTTTCATGGTGACATTTGTGTGTGTGTGTGTGTGTGTGTGTGTGTGTGTATACTTTGTAGATAGAAAAGTAAGTAGGTAGGTAGGTAAGTAGGTAGACAGACATATATCACAGACTAAACAACTATGAAGAGTAACAAGCAAAAACTCATACTATAGAATAAAATATAAGATATTCTGATTTATAGGGACTTAACAGGCTCCACACTTGGTCCCTAAAGAGAGAGAGGAGCAGGGAAAGAGAGCAGAGTTTCTATATATCTAGGTGTGTGATGGATATTTATATTATTTAATCCTCAAGTCAGTAATTTAAGTACATATTACTATTTCAATTTTCTAACAAGCTAAAACTCAATGGGATTAATTTTCCCAAACTCATAGAAAATACTTCAGGGTACTTCACACACAACCTATAATTTTATGTCTTCCACATTATAAACAAGGTGAAGAACTGTAAAGAGATCATGCACCATGAGACCAAATACAAACTTCTTCAGCTTTATAGACTCGGGATTTCTCTATGTTTCAGCTAGTTCATATGTAAAACTATGGATAATATTGTTCACTTCAGTCTACACAATGCATTTTGCATATAATAAGTAGACAAGCTTAGAAAGTTAGAAAGCAAAATTCATAAAGAAAAGGCAGAAATAAACCAAAAATAACTAGACAAGACCTGGTTCTCACAAGATTTGTACGTAATTGTGAGCCATTTTATTTAATTCTGGAAATGTGTATTATGTTTATATTACACACAAGGGTCTCTAAAAAATGAAAGATATTTAAAACTAGTCTCTTATTTTAAATTCATCTATTCTCTAAAATCTCATTAAGATTTTTTGGGCTTTGGAGGGGGGGGAGAGGAGTGGGGGGAGGGGGAGAAGGGTGGGAGGAGGGGGAGAAGGGTGGGAGGAGGGGGAGAAGGGTGGGAGGAGGGGAAGGGAAATGGGAGGCTGGGAGGAGGTGGAAACTTGTTTTTTGTTTATGTTTTTTTTTCTTCTTTTCGCAATAAAAAAAATGGGAAAAAAAAAGATTTTTTTGGGCTTAGATGTAAGAACTAAACATAAATCAAAACAGAACTTTTATCATAGACTGTGATTTAGATCTTGGCATGTCAGTCCACATTTGTACAATGAGCCCCTTAAGTAGCAATTTTAGTCTACAATGCCCAGTCGTGTGCCCATAGGTTGGCTAATAAATCCTCCAAGGAACCAGGAAGAGGGAAGCAAGGAGACAGAGGGAGCAGAGAAAGGGAAGAGTAAGAAGTCAGATGCCCTACAAAGAGACACAGCATGCATTAGCTTTCTTTTGCTGTGGCACATACGTCCTGAAAGACAGCCTCATGGAGGTGAAGCTGATTTTGCTCAGCGTTTCCAAAGTTTCACTGCATGTTGCTTTTAACCTGAGGCGAAGCAACATAATAATGGAAGCCTGAGTACTTCAAAGCAGCTCAAGTCAGAAGGACCAGAATGAAGAGCATCCAGAAGGGAAGTAGGACAACATGTATCCTCAAAGGCATATGTGACCTCCTGCCTCCAATTAGACCTCACCTCTTATTTGTCCCTTCAGCTACAAACACATTCATGAACTTAGCATTGGTAAAGTTAGTGTCCTCATCAACCCATCACCACACCACCACCAGCAGGTTACCAAGCCTTCCAGAGCCTTCATGTGGAATCTTCTTGTCGCACAGTAACAGAATATTTTGGGAATGGAAAGATTGTGGTATTTGAGTTATGTGATATTTTAGGTATAGTTAGGACTTGCTCTTACCTATTGCCAGTGTTGAATGAATGAGTGCATGCATGAATGGCGTAGAAGTAGGAATAAGTCTTCAGGCTCATTGTGGGAATTTGGACATGTCATTTACCTCACCTATTCTCAAGCTGCCTACTATGCTATATCCATAGCACATATAAAATAAAGCATGAGACCATGGCAGAAAATGTTTCCTGCTAACATTTTCATTTCCAAATTAATTTTGTGAGTTTATTGTCCAAAACATATAAAACAGAGCAATTTTATACTTTGCTAACCCTCACATGATAATCCATGCTACCTTCCAGCTCCATGAGGATAATTTGCAATACTGAAAGGGCCAGAGTTGTAGGCTCCACAACTTTTTACAATATCTAAGACTCGTTAACCATGTTCTACTGGGGAAAATGTACCTAATATCTGTTAGATGACACATTTTTATGTCCCAGCAAACTAAGAAGAACTGCCCAGTAAAAACCAAGAGGTTGAGAAGTTACACAAGTAACTTTCTTTAACATCTTTTCTGAGTTAACAATTTAGATGTTCCACTTCATTTCCACCTTATTAAGAAGAACTACTTTTCACTCGTTGCACTGTGAAGAGACGGATCCTAATACCTTTGAACCTAATAACATTTAGTAGGTATTCTCGCCCCTGTATTTGTTCAGTGGTGAGAGCACCATGTAAAATAGCAGAGAGCAAGAGGAGAGGATGAGATGGATTGATTTAAATGCAGCCCGGGCAGAGTATCAGGATCATGGAACAAAGGATAAGTTTGCAGAGGGAAAGAGAGGGAGGGAAGGTCGAAGTGAGGAGCCAGTTGAAGAAGAAGGAAATAAAAAAATAATATAGTAGAAACTGCAATTTTTGAAAGAAATTATTTAGCTTATTGACATATTTTCTGTATGAAACACTGGGTCAATCATTGAAGATGCTGAGAGAAGTGAACCCCTGTCCCTGTCTAAGCAACGTGCTGTGTTCTATGGAGACAAATCTATAAGCAGATGTCCTCAGTTTCATAAAAGGTCTATTTGGAAGCAGAGCCCCATGTGCCAAGATTCTTGTACAAGAGTCAAGTACACTCATTTTAACAAATTCACTACTGTTTTGATTTTCAGAATTTTCTAAGTCAGTGTCTGAAATTTTGCCTTTGATGAATGACGTTGCATTCCTATTGTTCCATTCTCTGGCACCGATGAAGGGAAGTAGTTTCTGAGAAACTCGTGGCTCTGGCTGCCTGATCCCACTAGCTAAAGCAAGGGGCAGTTCCTTTTGAAGCCTTCAGAATTTTTCTTTGTATTTTCTCTGCACTATAATTTAATTGTATCCTTTTAGAGGGCAAAATACTATATCATGGAGAGTCTTAGATGTGTGTCACGACAGAGTTTTTAAAAAATATATTAACAAAAAAAGTGTTGTGCAAAACTGAACTTTTATTCTTAATAGAAATCCCTAAGATGTTCTTTAATAAATAAACTATAAACTGATATTTTATAATTTAATAATGGCTGTTAGTATAGTAAGAAGCCAAAATATTTCTGGAAAAAAAAAGAATAAATGTATGAGGAGAGATTAAAAACAGACTCCTCTGCAGCTTTTTCCATGTAAGGAACTGAAAAAGAACAGATTTCTTCAAGAAAGTTCCGGTAGTGCCATTTATTTCACCTTGATTTTTGCACAAATTGTGTGGTTTCACTGAGGTTCTGCTTCCTATTTGGAAATTATAGCTACATCTAAGGACCAATGAGAGGGACAGCATTTAGGGGTTTTCTCTCAGTACACGTACCGTAGGGGATACGTACATGTTTATTATTTGTTACTACTTAGTCCTTGTCAAAAGACAAGTATAATAAAGAGTCTGTCCCCTTTACAGCTCTTAGTTATTTTGTTACAATTCACCTCAAAGTTAGTTTTGGCATTTCTTTCATTTCTTATAGTTTATTATGTAAGCTAAGCTCATTTGTTCCACATCTTTATGAATGTCTCTTCCTCATCCTCAGTGGCTTCAATTTTAAAGTTCTTCTCTCACTTTCTGGATTTCAGCAATGGCCTTCTGATCAGTGTTTAATCCATTTTCTATATTCTAATGATAGTCTGAAAAAAATCAAATCTCATCCCCTGATGAATTTATGGTTCTTTTTAAAATTTCTTAATGACTAGTTGACTTCCCATAATGCCATGGTAGCTCTCAACTGTTTGAAATGCCTGATAAGTTTCATTTATCATCTGAACCACATTCACTCACCAGGTTCATTGCTCAATATCCCCCCTCAATCCCCAATACCCTTGAAATCCGTATTTTACTCCTGGTTGTTCAGCAGTTCAGCAGGTCAATGCTTGACTCCACCAACTCTGATTGCTTCTTATACAATTGATGTCCTCTATCCAAATCAATCTTCCCACTCAACCTCAATTGGCTAATTCCTTCTTCCACTTCTAGATGATGGGCTTTGGTTTCCAGATAATATTTGGTAAATCTTTGCTGATATCTTCTTTCAACCTAAACTGACATTTTTTCCCTCTGTAGTCCCAAAAATATATGTGCTCCGTTATAGTAATAGCATCTTTTGCCTGCTCCAGACAGCAGCTTCCCTAAAGGCAATAACAAGTTCTCAATGGCTAAATCCACAGTACTTGAAATAGAAGAGATACCCCATAAAAGTTTGCTGAATTAACTAAATTAGATTTTTGAATGCCCCCCCCCCAAAAAAAAACACAAAGCACGTATGTTTTCTTTTCTTATGGTGTCTTCAAAACAGAAGTGTTTGGGATATGAAATCTTGGTTGATAATGATGTGTATGTATATTTCTATTTTAGGCAGCCATATTATGCATGTTTCAGTAATAGCTGCACAAGTCTCCCATAGGGAAAGAAGTTTCTCTATAATCATATTTGGTGGTTTCCTTTCACCGATTTTAAATTTTGTGTTTTGTTTTTTCTATTGTCAGGAATCAAACTAAGGTAAAGAATTCATCTGAAATGAGGTTTCTGGGCCTGGCAACTATAAATCCCAAGGTAGGAACACAACTGTCAGACAGATAGACAGACAGAGATATATAGTACTCTTACTATGCTCATCCACCCATGATCTTTTATCTCCCTCCCATTCATGGCAAGTCCTGCTCTCCATTGCAAATCCCTTTTTTATGGTTTCTTTATACTCTGTTATTCATATTGTTTAGGGCCCTCTGAGTGACCATGTGGCTAGAACTACCCAACAAAACCTGCTGGGCTCACCAATGGTCATGTATCTGAAGATACTCTACCTCCAGAATCTACTTATACCCAATAATATCTTAGCAGGAAGACAGGGATTCATAAGCCTCTCTCCCATCCAGGGCCGGCTATTGACAAGAGAAAGACAGACAACTGTAGCTACTGTAAGGTCAGGATTGTAGAAGTTGTCTCACACACAGAGTATGGCATTCATTGTCCTTCTACTTCCCTTCTAGCTCTTATGTTATTTCACGTCCTCCTCCATAATATTCCCTAATTCTTATTCTCAGCACTTGGGTAGCCAAGGGTTGCTGCATTCACCAAAAATGTGGTAAATTTCATGGATGAAAAGAAAAAACAATAGTTCAGTTCCATGGAGTAACAGTAGAATCTCCATTTGAATAGTAGTGAATGTAAAGAGGCCAAATTTACAAGACTTTGCAGCTTCAAGCATAGAGACAACAATACAAAGCTTGAAGAGATCTGGGATCATTATGGAATCAGAATGAAGATAATAAAGCAGAGCATCAAGATGACATGGATTTGCTTTCCTTTATTTTCATATTTTATTAAGTTCAACTCATGAAAGCATCAAGGTGGGAAAAACCGAAAGCAAAGAAGCCCAGTAAGGATGACTAGGGCTGTGATGATCAAAGATGGATGGATGATAAAGGACTAGCTAGCCAAATTTAATCTCATCTAATCAATAGGGTCCAGATCCCAGAGTGAAACCCTGCCCAAGCTAAGAATTCTACAGTACCTGAAACACACGCAAAAGATTGCCATCATCTTCTTATAACCTATTGAATTATGCTTTCTCCACTCTATCTGTTAAATACAAGAATTTATAGTCATTTTCTATAGACTGTAAAACTTATTGTAAGCTCTTTCACAGTGAAACATGTCACTTGGCTTAAGTTGAATCCAGGTTTTTTGAACTCATGTCACTCTTTATTTGTCTGAGTATAAATAATATTTCCTTTAAAAGAGGGTCATTATTTTATTTTTATGTACCATTGGAGAAAAGTATTTTGTTCTCTCGATGGATTGATGGCCTGTGGTGAAGGCTGTGGCTGGAAATTTCTTGAAGTCGTTTGTATTGCTGCTTGAGCAAACATCCAGAGTGTATCTGCTCACAGAAGTTTTAATGGATGTGACATTAGACTTACAACAGAAAATTGAAATGATAATGTGTTTAGTTATTGATACTTGAAATACTCAAAATATAACACGAATGGAAAAATATTGCCATGAAAAAATATCTTTTTAGGTCTGAACTTTAAGAAGAATGTAGATAGATTTCTTGGACATTAAAATTAAAACATAATTTCAAAAAGCTGGAAATTAAGTGTGCCAGTAAGTTTTAATTCCCTGTAACAAAGTATCTGAAAAAATCTGAAGGGAAAAAAATTTGTTTGACTCACAGTTTCAGAGGTTTTAGTCCCATGGTTCCTGGTTTTGTGTTTCTGGCCCTCTATTGAGGTGAAGTCTCAGAAGAAGGGGGCTTGCAATGAAACAAAGATGCATCTGGGAAGCAGAGAGATACGAAGAATGGTCCAGGGAAATATATCACCCCATTACACTCCTGTACCAAACTAAACCACATCTCTGCAAGTTTGTATACAAATGAGTGTAGTCATCACTTATGAGTCCACCCATAGACTAATTCACTCACAGCATCAGAGTCCTCGTGAGCCAATCAGCATTTGGGGACCATTCACTCAACCGATAAGTCTTAGACATTTATTTAATTCCTGAACCATAAACCTATGTCTAACTCTTTGATGTTGGTCAAACTTTTAGTACTGGAATAGATCAAAGCACTTATTAAAAGATTTTGGATTTGTTAGCTTAATGAAAATTAGGAAGATACATAATCAGAGAGCCCTGCTTCTTAAAGACCCTCCTTAGTCTTCATTTTATGGCCTCTTATAACCAGCTTCAGAGAATGTAATAGAATGGGAAAAATATAAATAATTAGAATCTCTAATACCTCCTCAGCTCTAGAAATAAGATGCTTCGGTTCTCTGTTTTTGCAGTTTATAACAACAAGAGAAAAGATTTTAAAAATCTGTGAAATATAGAAGAATACCATTTAAATCCTTATTGTTTTCATTGTGGATGGGTGTAACCAATCATGGGGTGTTGGCTTAAAACACTTTGATCTGTTCAATATTAAAATCCAATATTAACCATATAGTGGTCTTATCGGTCATAGGCACTAAGATAAATTCAATCCAGAGCAAAGTGAAGCAGAATTTTGCACTCTATTCTGAAGTCTCTTGATGTACACAATCAAAATCTGACATTTAATTTAAAGAGCATGGAAGCATGATGGGAAAACTATCTCTGTGTGGAGAGTGGAAAGCAGGGCTGCATTGTATTTGACATGTGGATTTGCTCTCCTTGATTTTCATATTTTAATAAGTTCAACTCATGAAAGCATGATGAAAATAGAAAGATCAGCTCTAATCAGGACACGTGGACATTTGAGGATCTTGCATTAAAAAGCAGTTGCCTTCTGAAGTCGTTGAACAAAATGTAAATTAAACAGATGAAATTGCCTAAACCATCACTGATTCCCAAGGGAATGCAATCACGCTTAAATGCCAACACTAAATTAATCAGAGGAACAGAATGTGGAGATGAGAGATTTCATTTTAGGCAGCTTCATGTTTCATTAAAGTACATGGGCACGGTGGGTCAGGTTAAGACTTTGCAAAGAACGGCTTGAAGAGCAAACGGCAAAGGTTTCCATCTCACAATGTTGTAGCCACAACGTCTATTCCACCAGAGTGGAAGGGAGATTCCTGTGCACAGCACACACCAAAGATGACCACTTTCCCCATACATTGCTTTATTCTCTGGGCAGAATTCTGGGCGGGGGGGAGTACTAATGTTTATGGGACTATATGTCTTTCCTCCAAATGATTTAGCTTTAATTTTATGTATTGTAATTATATTATGAGCAATCATGTTCCTCTACACTAACATCGTCTAAAAAAATACATTGAATTGCTAACCAAAACAAGGTATTTAATTTACAACAAGCAGAGAAAGAGTTGGACAGGATGGTGAGGGGACAAAACATTCTCACAATTCATATATTTGTTCAACATGCATTTTGATGGCGTATCTGTGCTGCATACAGTCCAGATGTATGTCATGTTCAGCACATGTTCAAATATGCATGTGAATGTGAGCACACATGTACACACACACAAGACAAAACCTTTAAAATTAAAAGTCAAATTAGGTAGCAAAGCAGAATATAATACTGGGAAGAAAATGGGATATTAAGGAACAGAATACATGACTGAGGGAAGGTGACAAACCATGACATCACAACAAGTATGACAGAGCAGACCTCTCTGGGAATGGGAGTAGAGTCGCCCAGGAACATACCTATCCCATACATAGAGTGCAAATAACAGAATGTGTCCCACACGTACCAAATAGCATCTTTAGACTTCTGTCAGTGAGACTGCTCCACTGCCCTCGGTATAAGATATCAACAATATCCCAACCCACCCTATTTATCCATTCACATTTTCCGTAGTCTCTGAGGACAACAAAAAGCTAAAGTTAGAGGAAGGTGAAGGTGACAAGCTGAGAACTGGACTGTCCTTTGGATATCCGCATATTTTTCTATCTCTTGTTCAATATTCTGTGGCAAGACTGCTACTATCTCTTATGATCTGGAGCCAAAATTTTAATATGAGACATACAATCAGGAGGTATAGTGTCAGTCTTTAAAAAAAAAAAAAAAGCTAGCCAGCTAGAGACAGTAGTTTTTTTATTTATTTAACCTCCTCCCATTTTCCTCCCCTTCCTCCATCCCCCTCCCCATCCCTCTCCAGTCCAAAGAGCAGTCAGGGTTCCCTGCCCTGTGGGAAGTCCAAGGTCCTCCCCCCTCCAGCCAGGTCTAGGAAGGTGAGCATCCCACAAAGACTAGGCTCCCATAAAGCCAGTAAATGCAGCAGGATCAAAACCCAGTGCCATTGTTCTTGGCTTCTCATTCAGCCCTCCTTGTCTGCTGCGTACAGAGAGTCTGGTTTGATCACATGCTCCATCAATCCCAGTCCAGCTTGCTTTGGTGAGCTCCCATTAGATCAGTCCCACCATCTCAGTGGGTAGGCACACCCCTCGCGGTCCTGACTTCCTGCGGCGAACTTCTCGACCAGCAAGAAAGAACAACCACCACACGAGAATTCTTCTCAGATCACGCTTTAATGGAGTGCCCTTGGTTGAGGGAGAGCAGGAAGCGAGAGGCGCCCGAGAGCACTAAAGCAGCTGCTTATAAAGGGAGTAGGCACACTGGTCGCCCTGTGATTGGTTGCTACCATCAGCTGACATTAGACTGCGTCAGGATAGGCCCAAGGACTCTTAAACCACCACGCATGCGGGAAGCGGGGACATGCAGCTCCCAAAGGCATAGCCAAATATGGAGTGTTTTATTTCCAACAAGACAGGATGTCGGCGCCATCTTGTAATGGCGATCCTGTCCGGCTCCTTGCAACTTCCTTGCTCATGTCCTCCCTCCTTCTGTTCCTCATTTGGGCCTTGGGAGCTCAGTCCAGTGCTCCAATGTGGGTCTCAAGACAGTAGATTTAAAGTGGATTTACAGTCAGATCACCTGGCTCAAATCCCAGGTCTACATCTCATGTAATTAGAAACTCACAGCCCCATCTGAGCACACCGGCTTCAGTTACTGGATCAGGAGAGAAAGAAAAGAGCATCTTTCCCATCAGATCACAGAGCTGTTGTGAGGCTGAAGGATTCAATAAAGAACAAAGTGCTTTGAATCTGCCGATACAATTCTAATCCAGTTTATCAACACAGGTTTATAGTGGCTTTTCTGAAGTCTGATTTGTGTACTTTTCTTCCTAGTGTGTGAGAGGATGAACAATGATTGTGAGTTGTTGCCAAGGCATCTAGATGCATAAGACCCAGGGATGAATGGGAGGTTCATCCAAAACAACTCCATAGAATGACCCCTTAGAAACAAAATGTTCATAACAGCATTGTTTGTAATAGCCAGAACCTGGAAACAACCTAGATGCCCTTCAAGGTGAAGAAAGTATGGAATAAATACATATTAGAGTACTACTCAGCAGTAAAAAACAATGACTTCTTGAATTTTGCATGCAAATGATGGAAATAGAAAACACTATCCTGAGTGAGGTAAGCCAGACCCAAAAAGAGGAACATGGGATGTACTCACTAATATTTGGTTTCTAGCCATAAATAAAGGACATTGAGCCTATAATTTATGATCCTAGAGAAGCTAAATAAGGTGAACCCAAAGAAAAACATATAGGCATCCTCCTGAATATTAACCTTCATCAGGCGATGAAAGGAGACAGAGACCCGCATTGGAGCACCAGACTGAAATCTCAAGGTCCAAATCAGGAGCAGAACGAGAGAGAGCACCAGCAAGGAACTCAGGACCGCGAGGGGTGCACCCACACACTGAGACAATGGGGATGTTCTATTGGGATCTCACCAAGGCCAGCTGGCCTGGGTCTGAAAAAGCATGGGATAAAACGAGACTCGCTGAACATAGCGGACAATAGGGACTACTGAGAACTCAAGAACAATGGCAATGGGATTTTGATTCTACTGCACATACTGGCTTTGGGGGAGCCTAGGCAGTTTGGATGCTCACCTTACTAGACCTGGATGGAGGTGGGTGGTCCTTGGACTTCCCACAGGGAAGGTAACCCTCATTGCTCTTCAGGCTGATGAGGGAGGGGGACTTGATCGGGGGAGGGGGAGGGAAATGGGAGGCGGTGGCGGGGAGGAGGCAGAAATCTTTAATAAATAAATAAATTAAATTAAAAAAATAAAAATCAAATCAAATGAATCTCAGGGACATATCAGCACGGTAACATTGTTAAAGCAAGATGCTGAATTTAAAAGCAATGGAAGACAGGCCAAATGAAGCCCACAGACACCGCCAGGTACTGGTGATGTCCTGAGCTCATGGACTTGCAGAAGTGTGAAGAAGGCTCTGAAGCTAAACACCACAGTCTGGGATTGGGATGGGTGTGGCCTCTGGAGAGAGACAGGAGGAGGGGCTTGCCTTATAGAAAAATGTGAGCTCTGACCACATCTGGTGTATTGTATTTCTCATTGAAGTGCTGAAGTGTGAAAGTCCAAAAAAGGCAGATGACCACTTCTTTCTGTATGGTGAACATGTTTCTTATTTTTAAACAATCCTGTTTTATGACTGGCAAAAAAAAAAAGAAACAAAATAGTGTTCTAGAATTCAGATAAAGAACAGGAAATTATTAAATTAAATCAAACTACAGAAAGCATTTATAGTACATTATAAACATTGCCACAATTATTTGTGAATTCTTTTCTCAAGTGGTAGAACTTAGTTGCCCACCCTTAGCCTTTCTGGGCTCGAGTTTTGCTTTGTGTAACAATAGACCATAATCATGACATGATGTATATCTCAGCTGGAACCATAACTTTTGTATACACTCACTTACTCTGTGACTCCTTGCCATAATCGATATATGTAAAATAAGAGTGAATAGACCCTGTGAGCTAAGACAATCTTTCCCACCAACTTTATCTTAGAACACCCAGCTTCTAGCCTTACCTACTGATTACATTTGCATGAGAGAATGCAGGCAAGATCAACAAAGTCTGCTCCTGTCTGTTCCCATCTGATCAACGCCAGACCAAATTGTTGGCCCAATGATCATGGTTTCAACACTTAGCTGTTGCTGTTGTTTAACTTTTATTAGTCCTTTCTGGATTTCATATCATGTATCCAGATCCCCCTTATCTCGTTGTCCCTTCCCATCCACCCTTAGCCCTTGCAACACCCTTCCCCCAAAACAAAACAAAATTTAAGAGAAAAAAAAAAACACACATGGGCCGTGGACATCCATACATACCCTGGCTGTGGTGGGACCATAAACCCAGACAAGGTCCTAGGCAGCAATTTGAACTTGGAGGTCACTATGACCCCAGGTGTTTTTTTTTTTTTCAATGAAGCTAATGCTGTAAGTAATTTGTTATGTAGCAAGTATTGACTAGTAACAACCACACGTGAGATTGGAATTCTCAGTGGTACGCAAGTTGTTCCTATACTTATTCCATTTTAAGAAACTCTAGATTGAAAGTCTTTGGAAACGTTAGATTTGCTAACCATGGAAACTGGCTTGAGATGGACAAACAAAATTTTCTTTTACCTTTGAACGTAGAAGCTCGTAGTCATATAAGGAAATCTGAAATGTCCATTGTTCCTGCTCACAACACATCCTCTAAAGAAAAGAAGAAATGAACCAGGGAGGCAAGAACCAGGAGGCAGCCGTAGATTCCCAATGAGCTGAAAGGTTCCTGGGAAGAAATTCAATACTTCATCCTTCAATGACTCACTCCGTTCACTTGGATGGGGACTCAGCACAAACACTAATCTCACAATGTAATGAAGCAAAGCCCATTTTCTGCCTACCCGGTGGAAAGTGAAATTGCAATCCTCCTGCATTGTAAATCAAAATGTCTCTCCAACCTCAGCTGCTAACAACAAATGTATAATTTCTATTTTGCCACCATCTCTTTAGAGTTCATGCATTAACAGACTTATTTATATATTATTCTCATTTATTCAAATTCATTATCAAGACTTCCCAGAACCTGCTGAGCTTCCTTGTCTAAATAGATTTTTGTAAGTAATGTAGTTTAGGTTATTTTTTAAGATCTAGAAGTCTAAACGTTGAGGTACCTAGAAATAGAACTTTAAATGTACATCAATTTTAAAAACCTTATTTTCAAGTAACTCTAATTCTAGAAATAATATTTGCCTGTGAGCAACAACAATAAAAAATACAAAAAAAATCAAGATAATATGTGAAAAATGTCTTCAAGACAATGTTGTAGATTCAAAAGTGTAGACATGAGTGTGCTGACTTTGGCACATTTGTTCATCTTAAGGCTTAACAAAACTGACCTTCAACTCAGAAAATGATCCATCACCTTTGGCCCCCAAAATGTGTCAGAAGTAGCTTATCCTGAGGGTACTGGATTATTCCTACTATAAGGGACTTTCTTGGGCATCTTTCTATGTTTTATTTTGTTTTGTTCTTTTTTTTTTTTCATTTGTTTTGTTTTGTATCCTAAGTAGGGACTGGAGAGCTGACTCAGCAATTGAGTAAGTCTTTTTGAGAAGCAAAGGATATTCTCATCAAGGCAAGCATGGAGGTCACACAATAAGCTCTGATAGGTGGGGTTTTGTAATACACACATAGTTAAAGGTATTGTCTGCTTCTATCATCGAGTAGCTACATTTCATTCAAACACAAAAGAATACACCTATGCTTCTCAGAATCTCATGGAACATTATTCAAAAATGACCACATACTCGGTCACAAAGCAAGCCTCAACAGATACCAAAGATTGAAATAACCCTCTGCATCCTATCAGACCACCACATATTAAAGCTGGATTTCAACAACAACAGGGAGCCTACAACCTCACAAAAACTAAACAACTCTTGACTGAGAGACAACTGAGTCAAGGCAGAAATAAAGAAAGAAATTAAAGACTTCCTGAAATTCAATGAAAAATCCTGCACAGCATGCCTAAACTTCAAGGACACAATGAAAGTGGTGCTAAGAGGAAAGTTCACATCACTAAATGCCCACATTTACACAACGGAGTACTACACAGCAGAAAAAAGGAATGACATCTTGAATTTTGCAGGCAAATGGATGGAGCTAGAAAACATCATTTTGAGTGAGGTAACCCAGACACAGAAAGACAATTATCACATGTACTCACTCATTGATGGTTTTAAAACATAAAGCAAAGAAAACCAGCCCACAAATCACAATCCCAGAGAACCAAGCCAACAATGAGGACCCTGAGAGAGACATACATAGATAAAATCTATATGGGAAATAGAAAAAGACAAGATCTCCTGAGTGAATTGTGAGCATGGGGACCTTGGGAGAGTATTGAAGGGGGGGTGGAGGCAGGAAAGAAAGCACAGAAAAATGCAGAGCTTAATAAAAATCAATTTAAAAAATGTAGGGAAGTTCTCATACTAGCAACTTAACAGCACACCTGAAAGCTCTAGAACATAAAGAAGCTCACCCAAGAGGAGTAGATGGCAGAAAATAATCAAAATGAGGGCTGAAATAAATAAAATAGAAACATAAAGCATTACAAAGATGCAATTAAACAAAGAGTTTATTTGAGAAAAAATAAACAAGATAAACAAACCCTTATCCAAACTAAAAGACACAGAGAGAATATCCAAATGAACAAAAATCAGAAATGAAAAGGGAGACAGAACAACATACACCAAGGTTATTCAGAGAATCATAAGGATGTATTTTTTAAAACCTGAACCCTACCAAATTGGAAAATCTAAAAGAAATAGATAATTTTCACAATAGGTACTGCTTACTAAAGTTAAAGCAAGATGAAATAACTAACCCTAACCATAATAACTTAAAACAGAAATAACTTAATAACTTAAACAGAAAAAAACTTAAAACAGAAATAACTTAATAACTTAAACAGAAATAACGTAGTAACTTAAAACAGAAATAACTTATAACCCCTAAAGAAACAAAAGCAGTCATTAAAAGTCTTCCAACCAAAAAAAGCCTAGCATCAGAGAGTTTTAGCAAAGAATTCTACCAGACTTTTAAAAAGCAGATAATGTCAATACTCCTCAAATTATTTCACAAAATGAAACAGAAGGAACTTTTCCTAATTCATTGTGAGGCTACAGCTACACTGATACACAAACAACCACACAAAAACTCAAGAAAGAAAGAGAATTATTGACCAATCCACCTCATGAAAATACATGCAAAAAATACTGAATAAAATACTTAAAAACAGAATCCAAGAACACATCAAAAATAGCATCCACCATGATAAAACAAACTTCAATCCAGAGATGCAAGGATGATTCAACATACAAAAATCAGCAAATATAGTATAAATATTCACCATATAAACAAACTGAAAGAAAAAACACATGATCATCACATTAGAAACTGAAAAAGCCTTTGTCAAAATTCACCACCCTTCATGAAGAAAATCCTGGAGAGATTAGAGATAAAGGGAGCATACCTCATCATAATAAAGGCAATTTACAACAAGTCTATGGAGAACAATAAAATTTTGAAAAATAACTCAAAGCAATTCCACTAAAAACAAGACTGTCCACTCTCTTCATATCTGTTTGATGTAGTACTTGAAGTTTTAATTAGAGCAATAAACAAAGCAGAAGGAAATACAAACTGGTAAGAAAAATAGTCAAAATAATGTTATTTTCAGATGATATGATAGTACACATAAGTGACCCTAAAAATTCTACTGGGGAACTCCTATAGTTGATAAACACTTTCAGCAAAGAGGCTGGATACAAGATTTAAAAAAAAAAAAAAAAAAAAAAAAAAAAAAAAAAAAAAAAGATTGTCATCACCTTTGATAGAGGGCTAATATCCAAAATATATTTAAAAAACTCAAAAAACTTGACATCAAAAAACCAAATAATACAATTAAAAATGGAGGTACAGAGAATTCTCAGTACAGGAATTTCAAATGTCTGAGACACACTTATGTAGTGATATCATTTTTATGTTTTAACAAATAAAGCTTACCTGACACCAGCAAGAAATCCCTGAGTATACTCGATTTGATATCCATCAGTCAGGTCATTATCAGAGACAGTGGAGGAGGTGTGCAACCTTGGTATCTCCAAAGTTGTTCACCTGTCACATCCCATGGGTCTTCCTTGCTCATCCCATGCTAGAAACCGCAGAAATGTGTCAGTCCTCCATTCCTAAACACTGCAGATTATTCTGTGACTGTATTCTGTCCTTCCCTAAACTCCTGGCTTTGGTCAACTTTAGAAATTATTTAGTATTGCTCTTCTTTGTATCCCTAGAAAACAGTTAATGAGCTTTCTGAGGACCTTATTTCTCCCCCACTAGGTTATTACAGGTTTCAGGAGTCAGAATTTTATCAGCAGGCCATTTTCTGAGGATTTCACATGCCACAAGAACACAGAGCCAGTTCCTGTTAGTACTCAGAATCTCTAGTTACAGACAGCACATCATGATAAGTATGCTATGTCTGGTGGTTCATTTAACACTCATGTAAGTAAAAAGGTGTGTGTGCGTGCGTGCGTGCATGCGTGAGTGTGTGTGTGTGTGTGAGTGTGTGTGTGTTTGTGTGTGTGAGTGTGTGTGTGTGAGTGTGTGTGTGTGAGTGTGTGTGTGTGAGTGTGTGTGTGTCTGTGTGTGTGTGAGTGTGAATGTGTCTGTGTCTGTGTGTGTGTCTGTGTGTGTGAGTGTGTGTGTGTGTCTGTGTGTGTGAGTGTGTGTGTGTGAGTTGTGTGTGAGTGTGTGTGTGTGTGTTTGTGAGTGTGTGTGTGTGAGTGTGTTTGTGTGTGTGTGTTTGTGTGTGAGTGTGTGTGTGTTTGTGTGTGTGTGAGTGTGTGTGTGTGTGTGTGTGTGTGTGTGTGTGTGTGTAATGCTGGGGCACTGAACACAGCAGACAGACAAGTACTCTACCCACTGAGCTCAATCCCCAGTCCTATAGTGCTATTTTATAGAGATGAAAACTGAGGTTCAAAGAGGTATGATGTCATAATTGAAATATGTCTCCCAGACTCTTATAATTTTTTAAATACATGCTTAATCAAATTGTTCTAGTATAAATATAAAGTTTTGTGCATTTGTGATTCTGTCTTATAACAAAGAATCATTAATTTAAAATATAGACTACTTTCAATTTTAAATATTGGTAAGTGTCCTTCCTGCTAAAATGTCTACAAACTACTGACATATTTATTGCTGAACTATTTATAAGTTGGAAATGTATGGTAGGTGACAGAGGCGATGCCACATCTATTGCAAGCACATCTTTCCCTGAATGATGCATGAAGAATGACTGAGAAGGGGCACCCATATGAAACAACGACTATTGGAGGTGAACCACTACTGTATTCATGCTGACTCTGAGGAAAGATTTGACAAGAGAGCTATTCTGCCTTCTCTTTGTCCTAAAGCTTCTTCTACACTCAACTTTCCTTTAGCCAAGAGACCTGTCTCTGACACAATTGAGACAAACACCAAGCCTGAATTTCAAGCATGAGAACATAAGACAAGGAACAAGCAGAGGCATTTTCCAGGGACTTGAGTGTCATGATCACGAGATTTGATCTTTAAGTTGTAATTTGTCAGAGATGAGCACTTCATGCTATGTAGGAAAGATATCCAGGTTCCCCATACTGAGATTTATTTTGGCATGTTTGTTACTTATGGGATCTATAAAGCACAGGTTCCTGCACAGAGAACTCCTTTGCCTAGTTTAAGAATGATTCTCTTCCTGAGGGAATAGCTGTACATTAAAGGTATTAGTACCTTTAAGTTCTTCCTGGGAATGACACCACTGTTGAAGTCATGGAAGCATCTCTGCAGCTAGGGAAAACTGAAACTTAAATCATGTGACCGCCCCCCCCCCCCAAGCACACACCACACATATACACATGTTGCTACGCAAATTCCAGATTCTGTAAACAACTGTCTTAAAACAAAGCATATTAATTAGTTTTTCTCCTAATTTAATCATGGTTTGCGTTATTTAAAGAGGTGAAAAGGTGACGGTTCTGTTGATCACTGAAGGCCATTGGCAATATTACTTCTAGTGCCACCACTCTGCCACTTGGATCATCCTAATTACCAACAGAGACCAGAGGGTCTGTGTGACTAAAGAAACAAAATTACAACAGAAACAGAAAGCTTGAATAAAAGATGCATTAGAAAAATGTGCTCTCAAATGGATGATAAATACCTCACTCATCACTGTTATCGCAAGAGTCAAGTGATTAGCAGATGGTTTGGGCAATTAATTTGCATTCAGCACTTAAGTACCAAGCAGTTAGCAGGCACCCAGTGCATTCTCTGGTGCTTTCTCAATCAAATCAATGTGGGTTTAAATAATCGACCCTGTCGTCCTCCTAGAGATCTACCTTAAATTAATCTTTCCCTTCATCATGTTTCAACTTCTCTTTCTTCATCTCTGCTTCCTTATTCACTTTTTAAAGGATGTTTTAAATAGTCAAGATGTTTTTGGCCTCTCTTCCAGGACAGGGACGTGCGGAGTGAATAATTAGAACATAGCATTTTAGAAATGATTCATCAAAGCCTTTGTAACTGCATGTAGAGTAGTGTTCCTCGAATGTAGATAGTAAGGTTCAGTCAAGTTCAAACAGAGGAAGTAAAACACTCTGCAGTGCACACAAATTTTATATCCAAATAGCCAGGGCCTGAAATTTTACCAACGCAATGGTTTTTGTAGCATTTAAAGACCCTCATTAAATTCCTGAAACTTGGTGCTTCAGTGGAAAGATATAGACAATGAATACATGTGTGTGTGGTTAATTTAAGAAGGAAATACAGCCAAGAATACAACTATACAGTACAACAGCACTCCCATCTCAAATGTCAATTTATATTTCAACCTGACTGAGAACATAACCGCTAAAATACTATGGTTGGCTGGGTCTATGGGTGGCATTTTTGGAAAAGACTTGGATTTGTTCAATAATTTAGCAGTTTCCATAATCCAATGTCTCTCTGCAGCTATTGTTTCTTCATCAGAAATAAAATATATTTTTAAATAAAATTAAAGAAAATAATTAGACATGATAACAATTAGAAATTTTGAAAGACAGTGACAGCAACTTAAAAAATTCGGTACAGGATTAGAACACAAAGTCGAGGGTCTACATCAAAAAGAAAGAGAGAAAGAGGATATCAAAAATCAAATTACTTTCTGATTTAATATAAATACAAATATTAGGAGTTCTGGAGTGGAAGAACAATAGGCATGAAGGATACTCTTTAAATAGAACGCATTTCAAAATAGTTTTTTATACTTTTAGGGTGTCTCTAAAATGATAATTGAAAATAGGCCAATACCAAGTGAAGTCAACAAGAAATCTCAGGATTCTGAGAATAAGTAAACACTAGATGTTCTATACAAGTTTCATATGTGAATACCCCAAAAGGCACGTAGAGGTTTCTTTCAAGGAAAAACAGTGTTCATGGATAGTTGTGTGTCAACTTGATACAAGTTGAACTCATCTCAAAGGCAGGACCCTCAGTTAGGAAAATACCTACATAAGATTTAGTGCTAGGCAAGCCTGCAAAGTATTTTCCTAATTAGGGACTGATAGGGGAGGTCCAGCCCATTGTGGGTGGTGCTATCCCTAGGCTGGTGGTCCTTGGTTCTACAAAAAAGCAGGCTGAGAAAACCATGGTGGGGAGGGGCAACACCCTAAGCAGCACTCCGCCATGGCCACTAAAACAGCTGCTACATCCAAGTTCGTGGCCTGCTTGAGTTGCTGTCCTGATTTCCTTTGATAATGAACAATGCTGTGGAAGCATAAGCTAAATAAACCCTTTCCTCCCCAGGTTGCTTTGATTATGGTGTTTCAACATAGCTATAGTAATCCTAAAACAGCAAAACCTCTCAGGGAATCTACAACAGAGATTAAAACACAGCTTAAAAGTCTACTGGAAAGATTATTTCCACGGAGAATTCTACACCCAACCTACAGTAAAAATAAACCTTGAGCAAGCTCTGCCAGACCATGACTGTACTAGTATTGTATTGCTTTGAAGAGACACCTTGACTCTTATAAAGGAAACATTTAATTGGAGCTAGCTTACAGTTTAGAGATGTAGTCCATTATTGTAATGGCGGGTGGTATGGCAATACTCAGGGAGATGTGGTGCTGAAGGAGGAGCTGAGAGTTCTGCATCTTGTTCTGCAGGCAGCAGAAGCAACTGTGTATCTCACTAAGCGTAATTTAACCAAAGGAGACCTCAGAGCCCACAACAAGGCCACACCTACTCCAACAAGGGCACACTTCTTTCAAACCATCACAGCGGCCACAGAATTTTTGTTTGCCCTAAGACTTGCTGAAATCCTAAGCTCCTATGTTGAAACTCTAGCCCCACCCTCCTCACTGCCATTGCCTAACTCATGATTCTCCAAATCCTAATACCCAAGGCAAGGTGGTTTCTAAAGACGAAATGGTCCTATCTGAACAGACAACTCCAAGAAGTAGCTGCATTTAGCATCCCCATTCTCCGAACCCCATATACAAACTCCAAGTGTTCCCTCTTGGCAGGTTTTCCTTTTCCAGTGGGACTGTCTGCCCCTCACGGTTTGAAATAAAGAGTTTCTTCCGCGGAGGTTAGACTGGTCTCTTTCTGCCTTCTGTCTCTTTATGCGGCCTCAGAAATCTAACACCTAACAAATCCCCTTTGCCACAGGGTGTAATTAATAATAATCTACTTTCATCTATTATGTGTGAAGATAGAACAAAGCAATTTGTGCTTCGGATTCTTTCCTTCAGGTACACCTTTCCTTGTGGAGTCTTTAGAGAAAATATGAACTTTAAATAATACATTAACAAGAATAATACATAATATTTATAAAATCATGCATTGATTTATATGTTACATACATTAAATATAAATATATATATATATATTTATATATGCCTCCCATACCTAAGGAGATCTCCATGGTCATAGAGAGGAAATCTCTGGTGACCACTCATAGCAAACATGGACTTCAGAAGGTAAGAGTCTGAGGTGAACATCTTTAAGAAGATAAAAATTAATACAAGTACCTGATGTGTTTTAATATGTCATAAAGGTGTTTTAACAGGTCAGCCTGGTGTAATTGAGAAATATATAAAATTTAAACAAATAAAAACCAAGACCTTTACAAACTACACACAAAACAATAACTGTTTGGCAAGAAAGGAAAGTTATTTTGTTCTTTATCTCTGAAGAAAAGCTGTCATAGTAATAAAAAATAAAGTCTGAAGGGCTGGAGGTGTGTGTGTGTGTGTGTGTGTGTGTATGCATGTGTGTGTCTGTGTGTGTGTGTGTGTATGTGTGTGTGTGTATGCATGTGTGTGTCTGTGTGTACTAGAAAACAGATACATAAAAGAGATCTAAATTCTCAGGTTAGAAGAAGCCTCAGAAGTCATGTTCAGACAGGAGACCCTGGTGTGTTGACAACATGGTTCACGACAAAACCAAGCACCTGGACTTCAACTTCTAGTTCAAGGGCAAAAGCTATTTCATCATGGAGGAAGTCTCAGAGATCCAAGTCCTTGAATCCAAGTGCTGAAAAGCCTATAGTTCTAAACTGAAGACAGAATATTAGTGTCCTCAGTTTCCCGAAGGAAGATCAATTCTCTCTGAGTCACCAGCAATGAATGGGGTGGTGCCTACTTGCATTAGAGAAAAGTCTTCCCCAGGGAGCTGACTCAAAGCAAATGTCTGTAAATACCTTCTAGCCAAAGCCAAAGAGGTGTGTGTAGGTTTCAAGATACTCCTTAATCCAGTCAAGTTCGCACTTAGTACTTAGTACTCAGTACAAATGGTTTCCACCTAAACCTAGCATGCTTTCAGGGTCAACATCTCCACCTATGTCATTGTCAGGTACCCAACAAATAATATCAGAAATCTGTGCTTTATCCCACTCTCTCTCTACCCATCTCCTGCCAATCATGGAGTCATTTGATTTAGCCGTCTGTATTTCCAGAAAGTTCTTCTCTCCATTCCACAGGTCATTTTACAACCTAGAGTTCCTTTCTCTTTCCTCATCTTTTTTGTTGATTGATCCGTTTATTTACCACATCTAAAAACACATCTTATTCGATGAGGGAAATGCAAATCAAAAGCACAATAGCTTAATGCCTCATCTCTACTTCATGGTACAAGGTCAGTACAAAGCCGGGCAGTGGTAGCACATGACTTTAATCCCAGAGCTCAGGAGGCAGAGGCAGGGAAATCCCTGTGAGACTGAGGCCAGCCTGGTCTACAGAGAGAGTTCCAGAAAAGCCAGGACTACACCCAGAGAAACTATCTCAAATAAAAAAGTGCAAGACATACATGCTAGTGATGCCATGAAGAAATGAGAGTCCTGTGCAGTACTGATAGCAAGGTGAATTTGTACACATATTATGGTTCAAAAAACTAAAAGTAAACTATCATACTATCATAACAATCCAGCAATTCCGCTACTGGATATAAATACAGAGGAAATGAAATTGAGTCTGTAAAAGAAAGACCAGCTCTGCCATGTTCACTGAAATTTTATTCATGGCAGGCAAAATCTAGAAACAATATAAGTGCCCATTAATAGTTGAATGGATAAAGAAATATGGTATAATTACACAAGTGAATAGTACATTGAGCCATAAAAAGGAAACCCTGCCATTTGCGACAAGATAGATAAACCTGGAGGAATTTGTGTCAGGTAGCATAAGCTTGGTATGGTCACTCATATATATGGACTCTTAAAATGTTGATTTCATGGAAGCAGACAGCAGAATAATGGCTATCAGAAATTGGGTAACTGGTGAGGTGGTTTCTAGAGATATTGATCAAAAGAAAAAATTCCTATTAGGAGGAATAACTTCTGGACAGCTATTGTACAACGTGAGCTACATTCGGTAGTTAGTAATTACATTGTATTCTTCAAAAATGCTAAGAGAGTGGACACAAAATATTATTACCACAAAGATAATACCTGTTTAAGATAATGCACACATTAATTGTCTATATATAATAATTCTATATGTATACTTATTTCAGAACATCACATTGTATACATTGAATACACATAATTTTATCTATAAATTTTTTAAACAAAATACAATAGAATATAAATTAGAGATGGAAAAAAAACATCTCTAGAAATATCAATAAAAAAACTTTTTTGGTCCATTCAAGGCTAGGTTTAGAATACTCTAGAATATTTTTATTACTGCAATTGCCACCATTATGATTAAATATTAATTGCTGTATTATTAGCTATGTAATGACTATCTCTGAAATGCAAATGTGAGTCTCCAAAGTACATGAATAAAATATTTTATTTAACACTATAGAAAACACATACACATACAAAACAAATATTTATTTAATGAATAAATGAAAAAATTAATAAAGTATTATGGTGTTCTTATTTCTCACCATATAATTTTGTTAATTTTTTGTTGAGGAGAAGAAGGGCCTTTTGTCATAATAATACAACACTGTCATGAGACAGTGGCATTAGCAAGAAAATGTTCAGTTTGCCTCTGGGCGCGAGGGAGTAAAACCTAAAACAGGAGGTAGAGCATTTTAGTAATCTCAAAAATATCCTTAAAGATGTAAAAATGTGAGCTATAAGAAAGAGATTTGGGGAAAAACGTGGAAAACTGAGATGAACCCAAAGAGAAAAAGAAGAATATCTGACACCATGCCCTAGACTGAGGACCCGGATTATGGTGGGCTACAGATAAGATTGGGTTATTTAAATAATAAACTACACAACCCAAGTCTTTCCAAATTTTGTGTGCGTTATTCCAGAAGTATATATATTTGGAAAGTATAAAATTTGGAAAGAAGTATATATATTTGGAAAGTATAAAATTTGGAAAGAAGTATATATATTTACTTCTGGAATATTTTTATAGCCTTCTCAGCCAGGAGAACTTTTAGTCTGGGCCCAGTTTCCCTTTCTCATAACTTCAGAAATATTAAATAATTCATTGTTTCCCACAGATGAACAGCATTTTGCCTCCAAAACTGAATACGCTGTGTTTGTGCGTCAAAGCCTGGTCTCTCTAAATGTAAACATCACTCAGAGCCTGCTCCAAAGCTGAAGCTCTCTTGAGAATTCCCCCCAGGTCTTCCAGGCAAAGTCAGCTTCGCTCTGGTTCTGAGACCACATAGTCTTCCACTGTCTCATCACCCTTAACAGAAGGTCAAGCTGATTCTTCTTCCAATGATTCTTGCCAGTTTACTCTAGTTATAAGAGTGGGATCATTTTTCACCTTTTAATTTTTAATTAGCATACAAAGTATTAGACATCATTATGGCATTTTCAAGTACAATTTGTTTTCCTCGGCCTTCAATTTTCCCACCTCTTTTACCTGCCTTGAGTCCTCCCTCCTCCTCCCACAGTGTCTCTTCCCTCTCATGTCACATGTGTCCTTCGTGTGTGTGTGTGTGTGTGTGTGTGTGTGTGTGTGTGTGTGTGATGTGCCTACATGCAGGGGAGGCCAGAAGAAGGTGTCCTGGATCTGGAGTTACAGGTGATTGTGAGCTGCCCAAAGTGGTTCCTGTGAATCTCTGCGAGAGCCGCTTTCCTAAACACTGACCAGACTCTGTAGCCCCTGGCTTCACTTTGTAAAGTATTTGATCCACTTTGAATTGACTTCTGTGCAGGATGAAGGAAATAACTCTAATTTTGTTCTTCTGCGGGGAGATACCCAGTTTTGCCGGTACCATTTGTTAATGAGGTGGTCTACTGCTTACTTTTTACACATTTGACAGAATAAAGTAGCTGAGGCTTACTTCTGAGATCTCTATTTTATTCTATTGGTCTATCTGTCCTTGTTATACCTGTATGAAGCTGCCTTTGTCACTATAGTTCTGTAGTGTAATTTGGGATCAGTTATTTTGATGCCTCCAACTATGCTCTTTACCCTTAATATTAATTTGTCTATCAATGGTTTTTGTGTGTGTATGCGTGCACGCTTGCGTGTGCGTGTGTGTGTATTACTGAAATTAGAAAGAGGATCATAAAATAAGAATAAGAGATCTGGGGGGATAGTATAATGCCTGTGGCATAAGAGCAGAAATGGAGTTATTGGAGGACGAAGAACAGGACCTCCATGCAGTGGACTAGGAAATAGGAAGCGCGTCTGGAGAAGGGAATCAACCAGAACAAAGACTACATAAAGATGCCATTTACTGTATAAAGATACCGCTGCTTTATATGTTAACTTAAAACTAATTTTTAAAAATTTATAATAAAAATCATTGCTTTGTATGTTAAATTGATTTAAAAATAAGTTTTAAATAGAACAAGTTTGGATGATTAATTATGGAGCCATTCTAGAAGAGATTCATCAGAAAAGACGGTTTCTATTGGACGCTTCCCTGATTCTCCGAGGTGCAGCTCCATGGAATATAAAATCACCCTGATTAACAGAATTGAATCAACCTGACTTCTAATATTTATATTTTGTGAAATCAAAATATAATTCCATCATTTTCCCTCTTCCCTTTCTTGCCTCCAACCCTTCCCATGCACCAGCACTCACCCTTCGCTCTCGCTCCAAATTCTTGCCTCTTTTTACTTAGTGATTGTTACAGGTACACCTAAATGTATAAATACAATCTATTCAACCTATATAATCTTATATCTATGCATGATTTCAGTGCTAAGCACTTGATATCAAATGCCCATTTGGGGGCTATTCCCCAGGAAAGACTATTTTTCCTGATCTCAGTATTCTTTAGTTGCCTAGGGTTGAGGCCCTGTGAGATTTCCTCCTTCCATGTTAGCATGTCCATTCTTGGAACTGTCTTCTTTTTTAAGATGTACTGACTTATTTAATGTAATTACTTATTTGTATTCATGATTTTTTTAATGTGTTTATGTGCTGTGCAAACATGCAGGAGCCCAAGGAATCCAGACGAGGGCATTAGATCCCCTAGAACTAGGATTACAGTGGTTAATGTGCCACCAGGTAGGATCTGGAATATAAACTTGGATCTTCTGCAAGACTAATCAGTGCTTTTAAAAGTTGAACAATCTCTGAAGCCCCTAAATTTAGTTCTTATTTTTTTAATTAAAAGTGTTTTTTGCATTTTATGTACCAATTTCAGTTCCCCTTCCTTTCTCTCAATGTAGGTGATTGCAATAAAATAGTCCCACACTAGCTCAGAATGGAATATAATAAAGTGTTCTTTATATAGGGGTAAACTCACAGATCAACAGACCTCTGTACGATCAGGGAACAGGAACTGAATCCAGCAGCCAAGGGGGTGTTTACATTTCTACATCTGTTTATATAGTTCCCAAGGCATGCCCAAAATGAATCAGCATCTCAAAGGAGTTCCCATAGCACCTCCCCTTTTCATCTAAATAAGAGCATTTTACAATACAGAACCATATACAATAAGAACAGATATTAAGAATAAAAATTACAATTACAACCAGCATAAACAATATCAAGCAAGAATCATATGTTAAATATTTTCATAGATATTTTATCCTAAGGAGTCTAAGTCTTGTATCAGAAATGGCTTAGCTAAGTCACGAAAGGAAAGTAACTATTACTATCTAGCCCTTAACCCCATCAAAGACCTGAGAAGGGAAATAATATTACTTGAATAAACAAGAAGTGCAATTAATCAACTTCCAAAATGTGCAATGACAGAGACAACTGGCTACTTGGACAATCACCAAAGTCTCACTGGTAACATCGGAGCAGCCAACTTTAGCTAAGGCCTAGGGTAACTGGCAGCCCATTTTTAGGGGTAGGAAAAAATTTAAAACCATTTTATTCTGTCTTGGCAAGGTTTTTGGTTTGGTTTGGTTTGGTTTTTGGTTTTTGTTATTTTTTTGTATCTTGCTTGTCCAGTCCGGACACCGTGCATTTTGTCAGTGGTCCAGTCACCACAATTCATGCAATGACAATCCACTTGGTTTGTACTTCCAACTCTTTGCTTTCATTCACCGAGCATTCCATTTGTTCAAACATCTACGCACCTACTGAGCTACCAATTATCTTTTGAGATGCACTTGGACTCCAGAGACTGGCATCAGCAACATATTGGCTTTCTACCATGGTCTTTCAAGTTAGAAATAAATATAAACAGTTATTAACATATAAGAATGCCATCTCAGGGATTTAAGGCACCAGTGGACAAGTTGTAGCAAACCATTAGATAATACAGTTTGAGAAGAAATGAGTGGAAATTGGCAAGAAAAGTTATACCACTTTATCTACATGACCTTTGCTCTAAGACAGACTAGTTCACTGCCAATACAGGTCTCTCAATCTGTGAGTTTTTTTATAGGGAAAGAAAATAGCTTAGTGTATGAGTGTTTAACTCTCCCATGCAGAAGAGGCAACACCAAGGGACTCCATTCTTCTTTATTCCAGGGAGAATGATCACAGCTGAGCGACTGGAAAGACTAGAAACACGGAAGAGAGACTGTACAGAACATACTAACCATGCCATAGACCCCATCGGGAATCTCAGGTCATGCCTTTTCGAACAGATTTTCTACAAAATCTCCGCCTGTCTCTGGACACTCCAAAGCTCCATCCACGCCTCTTTCTTCATGACTGTGCCTCTGACCAACCGTATTTCACAGTCAACACTCACTCACTGGAATTTAAGTCCCTTGGTAACAAGGACTGTAACTCGCTGTTGACGTAGCTCGATGGTAGAATGTTACCGAGAAAGCAAAAGACCAAGGGTTTGATCCTCAGCAAGAAAGAAAAAAGGAAGAAAGGGAAAATAAAGAAAGGAAGGAAGGAGGGAGGGAGGAAAGAATTAAAGAAGAAAGGAAGGAAGGTAATTTCTGTATTGAAGTACAAGATAAAATAGTTATCAGAAACAGCCAGTACAGACTGACTCCTATTCCCAGGTTAAATAGCTTAGTGTGTGAGTGCCTAGCTCCTTTAAACAGGCAAAATTTAGAACTCCCCATAATGACATCAAGTTTTGATACTACACGCCGGATCTGATTGGTGTGCCAGCTTGAAAGGATTCTACAGCTGGATCCATGCTCAGCAAAAACCTAAGTCTTGGTGGATTTTCTGTATCTGAGAAGCCAGAGAGGAACTAAGGAAACGTGTGCTTGCTCATTCCAGTCATGCGCTGCATTCTCTCCTGTTACAGCAGTGGGAAATTATCTGCATACCCCCACCAATATTACACATGCGCCTATGTACATATGTGGAAACAGAGAGAGAATGAACAGTTTTCCCACACCCTCAAATCGAAGCTCAGTAATGTTACAAATAGCACTCAGCACCTCTCAAGAATGAGGGAAGTGATTTTTTTCCCCAATTTTATTCATTGTACACCCCGCTAGGTTACAGATGCTACACTATAAATCGTTCGGTAAATGCTTTATACATGAAGGATGGCATCGGCATTGCGCTGTTCTATTGCTATTTTGCATGTGATGTCTAAATTGAGATGCTTTTGGTAATTTGGGAGGCTCTAGAAAAATAAGCATCATTTGTCATACTGGCTGGGGGAAAACAAGTACCCACAAAAAGACAAAATGACACAGAGAATGCTGAGAACACTTTCCTTCCTTTGTCCATGTTTTCTCCCTAAATTGGAAAACCATTCCATTTCACCTTCGTGGAGAAAGCTCAAATCTGCCCCCTTGCATGAGAGAATCCTTCTTCATTTTCAAGCAGAGTATTCTATGTCCCCGTGGCTTGTTGAGAACTCACGAACTTCACGAGGAGCTCATGTCTCCAGCCCCAAGTCAGATAAAATCTGTTTAAATGGAGGCAATTCTTCTTTAAAATGGTTCCTTTTCTTCCTTTCAAAGGTACAAGATGCATTAGATACATTCCCGAACATGATTAGGACAAAAGAAAGCCAACTAAAAGCTTTCAAAAGAAGACTTTTCATCACAGCATGGCAGAGAATAAAATCACTCCTTGCTAGTTCTCAGACAGACAGCCCTTTTCTGCCTCCTGGGTTCTGTAACTTGCAGTTCCCCTGTTGTTATAAACCATGGAGCAGCAAGTTAGCCACAGGAGAAAAATGACTTTTCAGAGGAGACACTGAAGCTGCCCTTGAGAAGACGATGCTTTCCGTTCAGGAAGGTCAGCCCACTGAGGGCAAAGTCGTAAGGCTGTCTGCTCAAATAAGGCATTCTTTGCCAGCATGAAAGCATGCACCTGTCACCTGCAGTGGACTGGGCATTAGAACTGCTGCATCCAACCGGACTCCATTACTGAGCAGGAAAGAGGAGAGGGCATAGCTATGGTCTAATTAGAGCCTGGCCAATCAGTGAAGAGTTCTCATAGTTCTCAAACTCCCATTGGAAGATGGGACCTGGCACTATCCAAAAGAAGAATGAGAAATGCTACCTTATTCAGAAAAAAAAAAATGTGTGCCTTAATTTCTTGAGTGACTTAATTTCTTCACTATTATTCTGACTTCTTTACCTCGCTATAGTACCCAACTCATTGCAGTACAAAATAAAAAGCAGAGGTTTTTTGTTTGCTTGCTTTTTTTTTCCTCCGGAAGGAGTTGTTCAAGTATTGAAGGGCTCTCTCACACTCTCTCGCTCCTCTACCATCATCTAATGACCTGGTCATAAGACATGCTTGACCTTAATGCAATCAAAAAAGAATATTCGTACAAGCCTTAAATTTTACAATAAGTTTTCAGGAGAAGTGTGTGATTTCATGGACTGAGACACAGCATCAGGAACCTATAGATATTTATGTATCCATTGTCTCTACTCATCTAGAATATATCTTGGTTGAAGCTAAACAGGTGTTTATGAGTTAAGAAGTTCATTCACACTGGCCACGGAAGTTGCTTAATGTTAGAGGCTTAAGCGTTTACTCTCTCAGCAGTTCAAGTAGCTACATGAGAAATAACACCTAAGCAAACTTTCCATAGCATGGCCACATAAAGCCTAAGTATACATACATGGCAGTGAGGAAGACTCAAATGATCAACAGACTTGCCCACTCTAATGGCATAGATGTGGGTGCTGCATGCGAACACCAAAACCAAGTTCAAAAAGAGTTTGTATTTAGTCCAGGGATGTTCAACACTCCAGCAAAGGGAACGCTTGTGACTTCACACCAAAGAGGGACTAAGACTGACAACTGAACACTTCACTACCTGAATTCTAGCTGTACCAGAGAAATACAGACTGAGTCCTTTAACCCCTCTCGCTGGTTAACCGATTCACGCCACCTGATGAGCCTGTCAAAATGATACCATCAGGGGCTAGGAAAATGGACCAGTGGTTAAGAGCACTTTCTGATCTCACAGGGAACCCAAATTCGGTCCAGCATTCACATGGCAAATTGCAAGTATCTGCAATTCCACTTCCACATCAGGGATCTGATTGTCATCTTCTGACCTCCATGGACGGTGCATGCACACAGTGCACACACATACATGCAGGCAAACATTCATACACATAAAAGTAAATCAATAATAGTATCATAAATGGATTTAAGGGTGTACTTAGAATTATGCCGTACTCATAAGTATTCACTGAGTTCCTCCAACTGTAAGACATTCTGCTAATCTCTCAAGTTCTAGAGACATTAATCCTCCTCGAAAGATCGCACAGGTTAATTGAAAACACAGAAAACAAAGAAATGCTTAAGATGGGAGAGGAATGCAATCTTAGGGTATGTAGAGCATTAGTAATTGCCAGCATTCTCTAACCCAGGGTGCAGATTTAAAGGAACTGTCATGAATGAATTTGTTCAAAGATTCTCTCTTCTATGTGAATGTTACATTTGAGTGTGTTACCTGGGTAATAAGCCACGTGCATCAATTAGAGGAAAGTGTGGGGAATTCTTGGCAGAGATTATTAGCATGAGAAAGGGCAAAGATGAGAAAAAGACACTGTGAATGGCAATCAGTT
This sequence comes from Microtus oregoni, assembly GCF_018167655.1. Lineage (NCBI taxonomy): Eukaryota > Metazoa > Chordata > Mammalia > Rodentia > Cricetidae > Microtus > Microtus oregoni. The sequence continues at coordinate 6,085,269 of NW_024543059.1, forward strand.
CTGTGTTATTGAAAAACAATGTATAGATGTATAAAAAGAAAGGGAAGGACATAAGGTGAGGGAGGAAGTTGTATGTCAGCACACAGAGGGTTTTACGTGCCCTTGTTAGTGATATCGAACGTCACTTTATGGGAAATGGAAAAAAAATGATCCCTAATGCCTAGTATAGTAATCAGGCATTTGAATAAAACAATGTGTATTCTTACCTCTTTAGACCCACACCACACCACATAGTATATTACTTTAAAAAATGAATGAACTTTTCTAACTCATTTTTCCATTCCTAGAGTTGGAATCATAGTATCTTATTATGAGAATTAAATGAGATAAAACATTTCAATGTGATGTAGTCTTAACTCAAACTCAGTCCATATGAATAGGACTCTTAAGAGGTGTAACTTCTACCTACTCTGTTGTGTTTATTACATAATAAGGCAGTTTTGAGAGGGAGGACTATTAACGAAGACTCTCTTCTTCATCATCCTGTGATATTGGATGAAAACATAAAGTGAAACACCATTCTTTCCTACAGTTTCGTCTGTAGGTTATCTTTATGTGATAAAGAAGTGTACCAAATAATTGTTGCATGTACGTGCTGGCTAGTTTTATATAAACTAGACACAGGCTACAGTCAGTGAGGAAATTGGGGTCTCAACTGAGAAAATGCCCTCAACCAGACTGGCCTGTAGGAAAGCCTCCAGTATATTTTTATGACTGAAAATTCATGTGGGAAGTCCAGGTCACTGCAAGCAATCCCACCCCTGGGCTGCTGATCCTAGATGCTATAAGTAAGCATGCTGAAGAAGCCATTAGAAGCAAGCCAGTCAGAAACATTCCTTCATAGCCTGTGCATCAGCTCCTGCTTCCAGGTGTCTCTTTTGAGTTCCTGCCTTGACTTTCTTTGACCATGAACTGTGATGTGAAAGTGTAAGCCAAACCAACCTCTTCCTCCCCAAGTTGTTTATGGTCCTGGTGCTTTATCACAACAACAAAACCCTACCTGAGACAATATGAGAACTGACTGAATGAGAGACTTTATTTGATTGTGAAGTCCATGGAAAGAAAAGGGCATCATGGCCACAAAGACAGGGTCATCCAGATCATCTCTGATTCCTTACCCTTTCTCCATGTCTCCCATCACTACGTCACAGCTGCCAATTCTTTAGCAGTCTTAATTATAGCCATGGCCATTTGTCTTCAAATATCACAGCTCTGTGAAATCTGTGCATCGATAAATACAGCTCAGAAGCAGTTTGCCACACTGGCAGAGAGTTAATTGCTTCTCTGGTTAAATCGAATGTAGTCACTGTTTACCTTTAGGGGGACTGAAGTCTCAAGGTCCCCAACTGTCTAGAGGCTTCCTGTAAAGTCATAATTAAGGTACCATAGTTTGAGGACTTGGAGTCATGCCCCAAAATACCCACACTTTGATTAGCTCTCTGTGTCCAGAGAGTAGCAAATCAAATTTCTAAGGTGAGACAGAAAATCAATTCTACATTTCAAAGGAGACATTTTCTTTGTGTCAACCATCATTCCTTTATCTATTTCTCTTTTCAGAAAGCACTTTTGGGATTTGATATATTTGTCAGATATTTGGTCAGAAGAGGGATGGAATGAAAGGAAACAGAAGGGGAAAAGTAATAGCATCGACTCTCAAGAATAACAGAAGAAGCAGATAGCTTAAAAGATTCAAAACATGTATATAAGAGCATTATGACAAAAATATGATTCTGTACATGAGGTCTCAATGAATGGTGGATTAATTCAGCTACAAGACAAAAGTCAGGAGAAGCACAAAAGGTCAAACTTGAACTGAATCTTAAGGTGGAAATATAGGTGTCTGACAGTCACGAATGGGAATCAAGGGAGGAAAAGCTTGTCACACAAATAGAGCAAAGAAAGAATAAATGGACAGAAGGAAGCTGAAAGAGAAGACTTCAGGGGATCATCGTGCATTTGGTAAGGATGGTAGATGAGGTGAGGACCGAGACAGAAGAAAACTCTGTGGGGAGGCAGGGAGTCCAGTTCACAGGACATCTTGTGTGAGGATCGCTGACGATCTTCAAACAGAAACATGCCAAACTCAAGTCATTTGGGGGGGAAAGTCAACTTGTCTGCTAGTGTGTGTATATATATATATATAGATAGATATCACATCTCTGTGGGACAATACAAAGGTTTTAGGTTACTTCTGACAACTAACACTGCCTTAAACAATTGTAATTAATAAGTAAATAAATGCCAATAAATTAGCTCATGCTGATCATCTATCAACCTTGGATTTAAAAAAAAAAATAGTCTTCCCTTGTGGAAGACTTCTCACAGAGGAAGTAAAATTGCGTGAGTGGTTCACAAAGACTTCTGTTTTTTTTTTTTTTTCTTACCTATGGCAATGAGGAAGTCGTTTCCAGGCAATCGATCCATAGCAACAACTGGGCAATATCACCTCCTTCATCTTATCTCCACTCAAATTAATGTATTGCTTGATTTCCTCCACTAAGAAAGCAAATCTCATGTCCAAGCTTCCTTGACACAACATTAAATCACAAATTATATGACATAAATGTCTGAAGGACAAAATATTAAGAAAAGAATATGTGAAATGAAGCGATAATATATGCCTTATTTATTTCATTATTACTCAGTTTTAAAGCCAATACAAACATATCTGAAATATAGTAGGCATTTAACAAATGATATTTAAATCCAAAGTTAAGTAAATATTCTCTGTTGACAAAGGATGAAATGGTGTCTCTGACAACAGGATGTATTTTAATCCTTCCAACATGTTACACTGCTATGACTTAACATAGAAAAATGTTTTCTAATCCCTTTGCAATCTGTATGCATTCCAAAGTCTGGTGGTGGGTTATTTTGTCAAAGATACAGTTATCTGAATTACTTCAACACCTTGGACATTGCTCACAGATTATTTCTTCCTTAAATTGTTAAACCCCGTGGGTAAACAACTCCCAGACTCATAAATACTTGATTTAACAACAAAAAAACTGCTATGTTTTTTGGAAAGCAGTGTTTCTTCCAACTTATCCCTATCCTCCCTCGTTATCTCTTAGCACAGAGGGATCTCAGCCCCTCATATTTCTGCTATCACACAAGAGATGTCTTTTATGAGTTGACATCTAGGTATCCATCTCCTGACATCTGATATGATCTTGGGTTGGTAAACAATACAACGAGATTCATTAAAAGTTTCTGACTAACAGACACTCCAAGAAAACTTCCTCTACTTTTCTGTTAAGTTTTATTTCCTGGGTTCTTTTGTCCTGAGTATTTCAATGTGATGAAGTTGCTTTTGTTCTGAATAAAAGCAAACTAAAATCATGGGAACTCTACAGATCATAGGGGTGACTGTTAATATAATATTGAGGAATAGATCAGAAGTGTTCAAAACAAACAAATTGTCCCAATATAGAATACAATAGTTATTTAAAATTGAATCTGAACATGGATTTTGACACTGGACTCAGTTCAATCTCAGAATCTCTACAGTATAGTGAATTGCAATTGTGTGTTATGAATATATTCTATTACCATTGGCTAACAAAGAACCAGTTTCAGCCTATGGCAGGGCAGAATATATCCAAGCTGGAAATTCAAACCGAAATGTAGATAGAAAGTAGGCAGAGTCAGGGAGACACCATTAGCTGCTGAAGGAGAAGGACGCAGATCATTTAAAAATGTAATGTATAGTTAAAAAATACAGATTAATAGATAGTCATCTATAATAATCCAACTTTTAATTATATTACTTAGGTTTTCTAGATCAAGAGATATATTTCAGTTAGATAATCATCAACACTTCAAAGACCTACAGAATATAGTATTTAATATGTTTTTCCAATTTTTTCCTTATTGTCCTTTGAGTACCTTGTCTTTTGTAACAACATACTCAGTAAATCAACTTCAGGGAGAAAGGCTTTATTTGTTTACAGGTTCACAGATTTGAGCCATGATCATCAGCTGGAGCAATGGCTTTTCATGCCTGCAGGAACATCATGGAAGAAGAGCATCGTGCTAATCTCATGACTAGATACCACTACTAACTTTGAGCTATTTTCTCTTAATTTTAACCAATAATGAATCTGTCAATGAATTAAGCCATTAGTGTATTAGCTTCATCATGTATTAACTGTTAAGTCCATCAGATGCAACACTTAAAACCTGAGACTTTGGTGGGAAGGACACATGATACCCAATATACAGCATTTTCTTTCTAAATAATAACAAGTACAACCTAGACTGAACAGGAAACCATGAGATCAAGCTCCAAATTTCTGGTTTGCCTTGTTCAGAAAGTCTGTGAACATTGCAAATGAAGATAGCTGGGATGAGGCCAATCGACCCCAGTAATTAGATCATTCCAAATCTGAAACCACTCTCATAAATTCATTTCCAAATCTGGACAGTTGTCCAGGGATAGCACATCCTCATAATCTCCCACAGGCACATGAATTTTAAAAGCAGAGAAAACCATGCCTAAGTTCTTCATCTTACAAATGAGATCCATGAGACTTCAGAGGGGACTACCCCTTAATGAAATTAGAATCCCTGCTCCAGGAGACTGTCTGGTGATTTTTCTATAGTACATTATTTCATCGAGATACAAGATTGTTGAAAAAAGACACCAAACTTGGCATTAAAACTTGTATTTGAGTCCTGGTTACTGTATTTTTCAATCCCTATCCTTAATGCATGGAATATTTGTATGGAAGTACAAGTAAGTAAAACTTGCACATAGTGAACCCAATGATAAATGCGTTCAAATCTCACCCCTCAGGAGAGTGAATTCAATTTGTTTAAAATGACTCATGTGAATATATTATATAAAATGAGTGTTATGGAAATAGAATTTTTTTGTCTTTCAGTATCAAAATAAAGACCTTTTCAGATAAGCTTGCAATGGATGAGAGACATATCACTTTCCATCTTGTGGACAATTTGTGGCAATATTTATGTTCTTAAACTCCAAGTTACCTCTACATCCAGAATGAAAGTCCTAGATATACACATTCATCGGGGCTTGAAAACAAATCTATTCTACCTAGACTATCAGCAAGTGCACTGTGTATATAGTAAATATACCGAAATAAATAGCCTACATGACAGCTATTACCTGTGAGTGTATTCAACTGAGCCAGCCTGGCTCCAGAAAATGTCCTAGAAATTCGAAGGCTTCCTAAAATATTGCTAAGTATTTCACAGAAATCAAACTAAACTACATGGATTCTATGGTAAAGTCATACTCCCGTGATGTTTCTGAAAAACAATTATGAAAATATTTACTAACCTATCATGGGATATTGAATTAGGTAGAAAGAGTAAATAAACACTCTTGATGGCTAACCCTGATAGATATCTGATAGGCTTGACTTTGCTTAAATTTTTATTGAACCCTATTATTATTCCCATTTCAGAGAAGACATAAAATAGCCTCTCAGTCACTGCTTAAAGACTTTAGAGTCAAGTTCAAGTTTATCTTACTATTGCATATAGTCACCCCATTAGAAAACACACAATTTGGCAGACACTATAGGAAGATTCTTACTAATGAGTCCAGTCTTACACCCAATGTGCAGATACAAACCCTCAGAAGAGTTTCTAGGAATTCAGGAGTCAATTTGGGGTAATTAAATTGTTTTTCTTCTTTTACACTAAAAAGTTAATCACACCTGTATGTTTAAAGAACAGTTTTTAAAAATAAATTTACAAATACCATTTAAAAATACAATTTTTGAGCCCTTTTTGTATCACAACAAATTCTGTCCAAGACAATATAAACCAGAATTCAAATAACTAGATAGTAACAATTGAGAATTTTTAGTATGTTATAACAAAACATCATAGACTGGATAGCTTACATATAAAAAAAAACATTTGTCAGATTGGGGGACAGAGAAGCCCAATACCAAGACACTGACAATATCCAATAAGAGTTGTCTTCTCTTTCATGGATAGTATTACCCTCTCATTCCATGTGGTAGAAGAAGCTAGCTTGCTCTCTGGAGTTTCTTTCATGAGGATGCTGTATTACCTGTCTGTTGCTTTGACAGAATACCCTGACAAAAAGCAACTTAAAAAAAAAGTTATGTTTTATCTTCCAGTTCCAGAGGGGATACAGTCTATCATGGAAGTTATGAGGACAGGTCATGAAGGACAGGAATGTGCTAGTTATACTTTTCTTCATCCATGTACACGAAGCAGAGATAGAGCAAGAACAAGAAGAATAACCAGGCTATAAACTCTCAAAAGCTGAACCCAGTGACATACCTCCTCTGTCAGGCTCCACCTTCTAAAGGTTCCATAACCTTCTAAGACATCACCATCCACTGAGGACCCAGTGCACAACTACATGAGTGTATGTGAAACATTTTTCATTCAAATCAGCATAGACACTAATTGAATTCATGAGGGCTCCTCATGCACAGTCTAATTACCCCCCAAAAGTCCCGAAGCCTGATGCCAGCACCTTGGAATTAAAATCTGAATATATGAAATATATGAAAGTCTTACTTATTGAGCAAAACTAAAACATTTCAAATGCATCAAACCCAAAATGGAACCCTCACAGAAGCCAATATCACGACGAGATGAGAAGAAAGAAACAGCTGGTCGGTGGTGGTGCACGCCTTTAATCCCACCACTTGGGAGGCAGAGGCAGGTGGATCTCTGTGAGTTTAAGGCCAGTCTGATCTATAAAGCTAGTTACAAGACAATTAGGGCTACACAGAGAAACCCTATCTCAAGAAAAAGTGAAAATAGAATCAATAAAGAAAACTAAGCAAATTTTGGAAATGAAAACTTTAGGAAATTGAACTGGAACCTCAGATGCAGGCCTTACCTCCAGAATACAACAGATGGAAAAAAGAATCTCAGGCACGGATGACAAGGTAGAAGAAATGGATACCTTGGTCAAACAAAATGTTCAATCTTTTAAAAAAAAGAAGAAAGAAAGGAAGGAAGGAAGGAAGGAAGGGGAAAGGAAAGGAAAAGAAAAGAAAGAAGGAAAAAAGAAAATCCAGGAAGTCAGGGACAATAATGAAAACAAAAATGTACAAACAATTAGAAGAGAAGAAGGAGAAGACACCCAGGTCAAAGGCACAGAAAATATTTTCAACAAAATCATAGAAGAAAACTTCCCTAACCTAAAAAAAGAGATGCCTATTGTCTTAGTTAGGGTTTCTTTTTTTTTTTTTTTTTTTTTGGTTTTTCGAGACAGGGTTTCTCTGTGGTTTTGGAGCCTGTCCTGGAACTAGCTCTTGTAGACCAGGCTGGTCTCGAACTCACAGAGATCCACCTGCCTCTGCCTCCCAAGTGCTGGGATTAAAGGCATGCGCCACCACCGCCCGGCCAAGTTAGGGTTTCTATTGCTGCAATAAACATCATGACTACAAAGGAAGTTGAGGGAAATAGGGGTTTGTTTGGCTCATATTTCCACATCATGGTTTATCATCAAAGGAAGTCTAGACAAGAACTCAAACATGGCAGGAACCCTCAGAACCACCAGCCCAGAGATGGCACCACACACAATGAGCTATGCCCTCCCCATTCAGTCACTAATTTAAAAAGAAAAAATGCCTTATAGCCAGATCTTAAGGATACATTTTCTCAAATTTCTCATTCTCTCCTTTTCAGTGACTTTAGCTTAATTCAAGTTGACATTTAAAAAAAAAAAAAACTATCCAGCATACCTGCAAAGCCACAAGGAGTATACAGTATGCCAAACAGGCTACAGAAGAAAAGAGAATTCCCTCAACATCTAATAACCCAAACACTAAAAAAGGAAAAAAGAAAGAATATTTAAAGCTGCAAGGGAAAAAAGGCGAGGAATGTACAAAGGTAGACCTATTACACTTACACCTGACCCAGTGGAGACCCTAAAAGCTGGAAGAGCCAGGACATGTGTCCTGTAGACCGCAGATGCCAACACAGAATACTACACTCAGAAAAACTTCAGTCACAATAAATGGAGACAATGAGACATTCCATTGTAAAAGCAAATTTAAGCAGTATCTATCTACAAATCCAGCCCTACCAAAGATGCTAAAAGGAAAACTTCAACCTGAAGAAAGTAACAACGTCAAGAAAACATAAGGAATAAATAATACCAGACCAGCAAATAAAAACAAGGGGCAAAACATACCACCACCACAAGAAAATAACATGAATCAGCAAACACTGCTCATTGACATCTCGGCACCAGTGGTCTCAGTCCAGGACTATCCTTCTCCTGCATCCAAGAAACACATCTCAACATCCAAGATAGACGTGGCCTCAGAGAAAAGGGGTTGGAAAACATATTTCAAGCAAGTGGACCTAAGAAGCAAGCAGGTGTAGCCATTTTAATATCTGACAAAATAGAATTCAAACCAGAACTAATCAGAAGAGATAGGGAAGGAAACTGCATACTCATCAAGGGAAAATACACCAAGAGGACACTGAAATTTTTTAAATCTATGCACCAAACACAAGGGCACTCAAGTCCATAAAAGAAACATTGCTATGGCTTAAATCACGTGTTGCACCTTACACAATCAATGATAACAGGAGACTTCAATATCCCATTCTCACCAAGAGACATCTCATCCAGACAAAAACTAAACAGAGAAATGTTGGAGCTAACAGATGCTATAAAACAAATGACCCTAATAGACATTTGTAGAACATTTCACCCAAACATAAAAGCATATCCCTTCTTCTCAGAACCCCATGGAACTTTTCTCCAAAATTATCTACATACTCAGACACAAATCAACTCTCCCAAGATACAAGAAAACTGAACTAAATGTGTGTATCCTATCAGATCACCATGGAGTAAAGCTGGACTTCAACAACAGAAACCATGGAAACTGAACAACTCTCTACCTACCCTGTGAAACATGCATCAAGAAAGAAGTTAAAGTCTTTCTACAATTCAGTGAAAATGAAAACACAGTATACTTAAACTGATGGGCCACACTGAAGGTGGTTCTAAGAGGGAAGTTCACTGCACTAAGTTCCTACATTTAAAAAATGGGAATATCTCATACTAGGAACTTAACAGCACACCTGAAATCTCTAGAACAAACAGAAGAAATCACACTCAAAAGGAGTAGACAACAAGAAATACTAAAACTTGGGTCTAAAATCAATAAAATAGAAATAAAAATTACAAAGAATCAATGAAACAGAGTTGGTTCTTTGAGAAAAATCAGTAAAATTGACAAATTCTTGCCTAAATTAAATAAAAAGTAGCGAAAAAGGATTCAAATGAGCAAAATTAGAAATGAAAAAGGGAGACATGGCAACAGACACCAAGGAAATCCAGAGTATCCTAAGGACATACTCTAAAAACCTGTACTCCAGGAAATTGGAAAATCTAGAAGAAATGGATAGTATTCTCCAGACATACCATCTACCAAGGTTAAATTAAGATTAGATACGCGTTTCAACAGCTCTTTAACTCCTAGTGAAACAGAGCAGTAACTAAAACTCTTCCAGTTAAATAAAGCCTGAGGCTTACCATCTTTGCAAGTTCTTTGTCTCAGACACAGCTTGTTATTCTTTAATTTTATCTTTGTTTATTTTTACACTACAGGTTTATGTTATGGTTTTTGGTTTTATGTTTTTATGGGATTTCTGAGTGAGCAAACCAGTAATCTCTGTGTCCATATCTGTGTCCTGTGCCTTTTCTTGGATTCTTTTCCTTCCTTTGTTCTGTCTTATTGCTATGTGTTGGTTTTGTTGTACACTATTTTATTTAATTTTATCTTATTATTATCCCTTCGGTACCTGTTTTATTTTCCAATGAGAAACAGATAGGGGTTGGTTTAGATGGGAGGTGACATGAGGGGACCTGGGAGGGGTAGGGAGAAGGGGAACCATAATCAGGATACAGTGTATGCAAAAAATTCATTTTCAATAAGAGAAAAAATATATAAAAAGAAAAGAGCACTGAATTGCTCTAAACTGTATTTTTTTTATCCAAACAACAGAAAAGAAATTTACAATCTCCTTGGAGTACACATGATTCTTTTTAATCCACTGTGTGGAAGTTCTTATACTTGATCTTTGTCATTCAATTCAATGTCCCTGCATTGACAGATCTGCTTTCATCCATTGGAATGTAGATAAACGAGGCAAGAGTTAAACTATTGACACCATCCTGACACCTGTGCACATCAGCACTTCGGTGATTTGATTAACATGTGAGCTGGGTTTGAGAAAACTAAGAGCGTGCTATTAAAAAAAAGTGATTGCCTCTTCTTTGTGATTTCTACAGAAATACAGAACACGGGGCTCAGAATTGAAAGGTCAAGAATCTGTTCACCCCAAGTTCTATATCACACTAGCTATATGAATCATTTAGTCCCTGTGAACTTGGTTGTTCTCCACGGATGAAGTGGAAAGGTCAGACTCACATGCCTCATACAGCGAGGGCATGGAGTTTCTGAGAAGCAAGGATGTGCCTTGCAGTTTAGGCTGGGGTACCTGAGCTAGGAATAGCTTATCAGGTTTTTAAAAATAATTTTAAGAAACTCCTACTTACTCAACATTGCCTATATACCAAGCACTGTACTTAGCATTTTACATGTATCAGTCAACTCCCTAAAAACTACATCTAGGGCACATACTGTTACAAATGCTGGGGTATGCTCAGTCTAGAGAATGCATAAGAGGCAAAATAATTATCTGACCTTAGGGGGGTAATATTACTGAGGACCAAGAGAGACAAGAATCATAAATCATAAAATTTGCTGTTACATATTTTAATATGAAATAGAGATACCCTTCCCAGCCTCATGTTTTGACTATGTGTGGTATTATTATTTTGAGAGACTGTGAGACATTTAGTAGGTAAGGCCTCCGTGATGGATGATCATAGATTCCAGCCTCTGATTAAGGCCGAGAGAAGCATTTGTCCATGGGCATAAACAAAAATATTTGGAAGATAGTTTGTGTGTGTGTCAATTTAGCTGAACAAGAGCACTTGGTTCCCTCCACAGCCGATGATATCCCTCAGGGTAGATTTTTGGACCAGGTTTTTACTACCAGGCATAGATTTTTTCCTGTGGATTAGGCCGCAGATCTGATCCAACTTGATACCGTGTTATACCCAATGGCTAGCCTTCCACCAGAGCCATAATGGTCTTTGTCCCCTGTACTGCCACTAGGGTCATAGTGACATCCAGGTCTAAGCTGCTGCTGAGGGCCATTTCTGGGTCCATGATCCTACTGCAACTCGAGTCTGTGATGGTGTCTGTGGCCCATGTTAGCACAGGGGTCATTGGAACCATGTTGTGCTAAGCCAGTCCTGCCCTTTGCCAATCCTGGGATAGCTGGCCCTACACCTGGCTCAACATTACAATGACAGGAGAGCTGGCCCCACCCCTCAAGGAAGACCTGACCCCTTTCACTAGGGAAAGATGGCCCACCCCTTCCCACAGGCGTGTACCTTACCTGGGCAGCACACTAGACCTGACCCTGTGGTAGGGTGTGCAGGCAAGCCCCAGGAATCTGGGAGTGTGAATACAGGAGAGCCAACCCTGCCCGTCCTCATCTGCCATGTGGTGGCAAGGGTGAGAGAAAGATGCCCTCCCCCCTCACCCACTGCTACCGGTAGCAAGTGAAAGAGCTGGCCCTGGGGTCATGAGAGTTAGAGAACTAGCCCTGCCCTCATCAGCTGCAGCACACAGGACAGCAGGCCCTACGTCCCACCTGGACAGCACGCTAGAGCTGACCCTGTTGTCGAGGGCAAAGATGAGCCAGTCCAGAGAGCATGAGAACAGGAGAACTGACCCCCTCCCCAGATCCTCCCTATAGCAATCAGGAAAGAGGGCCTACCCCTCACCTGGGCAAAATAGTAGAGCTGGCCCTGGTGGTGTGAGTGTGGGTGAACCGGAACCAGAGCTTGAGAGCAGGAGAATTGGCCCCACTCCTTGCTGTAGGCTGCATTGTTAGCTAGCCTAGTCAGAGCTGGCTAGTAGTGATGGTAGTGATGATCAAAGAAAGCTGATAAGCTGACCAACCCAGAACCAGGGCTATGAGTTGGTCCCCCACAACATCCATCTCATCTACCAACTGTTTGAGCTCGTGAAGGGGGAAGCTACAGATCCAAAACAGCAGGATCCCCTTGATAAAGGACAACAGGATATCCAAGAGAAGTCCCAGTGAAAGCCCATATTAGTGTAGCAGAAGTCAGAAACCTGGAGCCAGACCAATGAGTCATAGCAATGAACACTTGCAAGTAAAGATGAATGTACTACGGGGTAAACTGTTACTTAATGGGCCACACAACAGCTTCCATGCCAAGATTCTTCTTGTTTGTTTATTTGTTTGTTTGTTTGCTTTGTTTCTCCGTTTTGTTTGGGGTTTGGTTTTCCTTTTAAATTTGGTTTTTTCGGGGGGAGAGGTTGTAAGACCAGAGATCGGATATGAGGGAATAGAGAGATAAGTGAGATCAGAATGCATGATGTGAAATCCACAAAGAATCAATAAAGTTAAAAAAAAAGAGTGGTTTGGTGCTTTGTAATATGTAGCAAAATGCATGGAACTAAAAGATATCTGTGCTAACTGAAACAAGCTAGACAAAGACAAATATGGCATGTTCTATCTCATACATAGAGTTATAAAATGTCAATTTGAGTGTAGATTAATAATCACTAGAAGCCGTGATGAAGAATGGGGAGATGAGGGGGCATTAGATAGGAAGTATCAAGATACAGATAGAAGCCCTGAGTTCTAGTGCCTGCAGCACAATGTGATGACCATAGCTCATGATACCTATTTTATATTCTTATGAATATCTGGAAATAAGGAGCTCAAAGGCTCCAAACACAAAATAATGCTATGTGGATGTAAATGTTAACTGACCTAATTCAATCAGTTCATATCACATTGACATATCACACTGAACCTCTTAAGTATGTACATTATGCAGGGATAGGTTTGTTATGTTTAAAGAGAAACAAATGGTAACGGCTCACTCTGATTTGGTCATTATACAAAATATATCATATTATTGTGTTATGGTCTATAAACATCTACCATTACAATAATTTAAAATCAACATTTAGAGCGTGAGAAAGACCAAGGCTTAGAGAGTGATAATAAATCATAAGTCATACATGGCCTATATTTACGATGCAAGGTTGAAACCCAGCCTTGTGTCTCCAAAGCACACATTCACTCCGGTGTACTCGATTTGTCTAAGTAAAGTGCGCACACCTTTAATCCCAGCACTCTGGAGGCAGAGGCAGGCGGATTTCTCTGAGTTCGAGACCAGCCTGGTCTACAGAGCGAGTTCCAGGACAGGCTCCAAAACCACTGAGAAACCCTGTCTCGAAAAAAAAGAAAAGAAAAGAAAAAAGAAAAGGTTCGGCCACGTTTAGGAAGCTCCGTGCACAGTCAAGTGAAATCCAGAGTCTGCTGTCCAGGAAGTCTGTAGAAGGATTCAGAACATGTCACTTGATCAGGCTTGCTCGTCCGAGCCATAATCACATTAAGTACCTGCCATTACATTTTTACAAGACAGCAGGCCTGGCTGCTCTCTGTTGCACATGTCTTGTGGCATCTGGCATCTGGCTGGCTCTTGAGATGATGAAGATTGTGTTCTACATGAGGTGGGAGGCACCCCATGCAATCTGCAGTAGTTACAGCCCTGTGGTAAGCACACTGTTCCCTTAAAGCCAACAGTTCACCCAGATGAGGGAAACGGTACCAGAGCAGCTGGGGCGCGTAAACCACCAGGTGTCATGTCGGCACAATCAGGCTTCCTTGAACGTTACAAGTAGAAATAATCATCATAGTAAATTCTTGTTTATAAATGGGTCTTTTTGGTCTGAAGAACATTGCTATTTGTGACTGTATATGGTGCTCATAGAAGCTTCAAGAGTTAGAGTTTTTATTGATGAGAAAACCAAGGCCCACTGTTAGCAAATGACAAAACAATGGACTCAAACCTACATCTGGTGCCTCACGATCCTTCTTTTTCCTCTAACGAAAGTAACCATGAGTAGACAAACTCATGCTTTTAAATGTTAAATCTGTTCCGAGAGTCCCAAAACAAAGAGTAAACTGGCTGAGTGGAGCCACAAGACTCCAAAGGGTTTGTAACCCAACTGGAAGGAGGAGTTATTACTGCTACATCAGAATCTAAACATGATTATTTGGTGTTTTTAAATTAATTCTTTGAAATTTTTCATTTACTGTGTTTTGATCTTTTTCATGCCCTTCAATCAATTCCCCCAGGATCCACCTTACTCCCCAACCACCTGTAGTGTTGTGAATAAAAATTACCCCGATAGGCCCATAGGGAGTGGCACTATTAGGGGGTGTGGCCTTGTTGGAGTAGGTGTGGCCTTGTTAAAGGAGGTGATCACGGGAGGTAGGCTTTGAGATTTCAGATGCTCGAGCCAGGCTTAGTATCTCTGTCTATTGCTGGTGCCTGCAGATCCAGATGTAGAACTCTCAGCTCCTTCTCTAACACCATGTCTGCCTGCATGCAGCCGTGTTTCCAACCATGATGATAATGGACTAAGCCTGCGCACTGTAAGCCAGCCCCGGACAAATAATTTAATTGTAAGAGTTGCTGTGGTCATGGTGTCTCTTCACAGCAATAGAACCCCTAACTAAGATACTGCCCAACTGTGGGAAATCTTTGAAAATAACTTGACTGGCAGATTAAAGCTGAATCGAGAGACCCTTCATACACTCGGCATAGACCCAGTCAGAGGCTTTCTTACCCTTCTTTAGCATTAGCTTTTCTTTCAAAGACCCACACCCTCTGAGTGCGTCCTTCTCACAGCTGCCTCACCCTGCAATGGCTTACTTACTTGGAATATTGTCCTCTTTAATTCTCGCCAATCCTTTAATGTCTAGCTCAAGCCCATTTCCTTCCCCTGCTGGTTAGGTTAGCATTGATTGTTCTCATTAGAAAAATCATTATTGTATTTATGTCCTAATTTTAAATAGTTAGTGTTTGGTCCAGCTTGGTTAACTATCTCATATGAATGTAGTCTGAATTTCCAAACTCTTTCTCTGTCTCCTGAAGGATTGGAGTCATGTATTACATTCTTATACATCATCTGCCACATGGCCTATGCTACATACATGTGACCAGAGATATGTGCCTATTGGAATTATAAGTCCTTTGATATTAATTTATATCCTATGGTCCTGGATCTCCCTGAAACTATACCCATTAGGAACCGGTATTGTGGAGATTCTGAAGAAGCTATTTGTAGATCCCAACCAATATGAAGGACAAGGAACCATGGATTGACCTCACTGGAATTTAAACAAACCATGAAGTCTCCATATAAGCCATCAAGTTCATACTCTCCACCCTGAGTTAGTTTATCTTTTTATCATTACTAGCTACTGGGTACAATAACTCCATGGAGTCATACATGGAATATATCGTGACATGATTCAAAAGGCTTCAAGTGTAGCACACAACGTCTATGTTCTACTCATTATCTCCCTGGAGGCCTCATTATTTACAAACCATGCCAACACTGTTTTCTTCTTAGAGATCTGCATGCAGGCGGGCAGAACCTACATGGAATTTCATACACAGGCTAAAAGTGCCCTTACACCAAGAGCATGGGAGAGAGAAAGAGAGAAAGAGCCCTTATTCTGTGACTACGCATACCTTAGGTCACTCAGCATTGACCAGAAAACAATGCTGGAACATTTTTCCCACTGTTTTTCAGGACACTGATTGAACAACAGATGCCTACTGTACCAGCTGCCTTCGAAATTTGAGTTAAGGACCTAACTGCTCTTCCTCATAATACTTTGCCCCTCCACGTTCTACCCATCTTCCAGTTAGCTGCATTTGAACCCTTGACTAGAGATCTAGTCCTGGAGAACCCAAACCAAAGCATCATCATAAAACACCTAGAAATAGGTGTTAACAGATACCGGTTTTTGTCGATAGGAATGCTCAGGGAGATATGGCCAAATAACACATGCTAACCTCCATCCCTAAAAAAGGTACATCAAGATGTACTTAAAATCATTATCTCTGCCATCACAGAGCTAAATTATCTGTGAAGACATAACATGTATGTTCATTTCCCTCTCAGGAATGGCTTTGGAATGGCTTGTACCTGTCTATTACAGATAAGAAGAGCAAAGGTGCAGGATCAAAGATCCTCAGTACATCCTCTAGGAGTTCCAGGACATCTTTTCCATCCAACCCTTCTCCTGGTTGGTTTCTTGATGTGGGATGTCCTTCTGTGTGTGTGTAGCTTTTATTGGTTGATAAATAAAGCTGTTTTGGCCAGTGGCTTAGCAGAGTAAAGCTAGGTAGGAAATATGAACAGAGATATACATAGAGAGAGTAGGTCGAGCCAGAGAGAGGCCAGACATTACTGATAAGTCACAGGCTCATGGTAATATATAGATTAATAGAAATACGCCTGAGTTGTTGGCCAAACAGTGTTGTAATTAATATAGTTTCTGTGTGACTATTTGGGTCTGGGCAGCCAGAAAACAAAGTAAAGTCTCCCTTTCTTAAATGGAATAATAAAATTACTTTAACTATCTCAAAGACTGACTTCCCTCCTTTTGCTGTTCACTGACCACCAACTACATGCCAAATCTCCTGCAAAGGATACAACTAGGCCTCAGACTATACCTCCATGCAGCTTGTGTTAGTGAAATCTATTAAGACAAGGAATACATCTGACAAAGGAGGAAACTGGTTCTCAATGATGTGATGTTTCCTGCCAAAGTCCACACAAGTAACAGGCTAAACCAGCCTCAAAACTGCCTTCCTACAGCCTCCTCTGGGGGTCACCTCTTTAACAGTCTGCCAATAGGAGGCTAGTAGGCTTCTGCCCTTACATAAGATCTTAAAGTAAAGTTGTATGACGGTGTATAATCTGTTTTTGGCAGCAGGCAAGGCAGTGTGGCCAAAGCTAGGTAAATGACAAAGGGATAAGAATGGCAGGCACTCACCATGTGCTGGGCGTATTGAATCAAATGGGTTTCAACAAATTTGATTTCAGAAGATTTGGAAAGCAAAGTCCAAAGGACTGCATCACTTCGAGCAATCCAGCTGTATCCGATCAGTTCATTCTATCCCATCTAATAAGCTTCTATTGCATGGCTATGATGGCTGGGTACCATTCTAGGACAGATGCTTCCAAAGCCAACCTGATGACTAAAGAGTGTTTACATGCCGCCAATCTTTTTTTTTCTTTTTTTTTCTTTTTTTTTTATTAAGAAAAGAAGAAAAAAAAACATAAACAAAAAACAAGTTTCCACCTCCTCCCAGCCTCCCATTTCCCTCCCCCTCCTCCCACCCTTCTCCCCCTCCTCCCACACTTCTCCCCCTCCCCCCACTCCTCCCCCCCCTCCCTCTCCAGTCCACAGAGCAGTCCGGGTTCCCTGCCCTGTGGTAAGTCCTAGGTCCTCCCCCCTCCGTCCATATCTAGGAAGGTGAACATCCAAACTGGCTAGGCTTCCACAAAGCCAGCACATTAAGTAGGATCAAAACCCCCTGCCATTGTCCTTGGCGTCTCATCAGCCCTCATTGTTCGCCATGTTCAGAGAGTCCGGTTTTATCCCATGCTTTTTCGGTTACAGTCCAGCTGGCCTTGGTGAGCTCCCAGTAGATCAGCTCCACTGTCTCAGTGGGTGGGTGCACGCCTCGTGGTCCCGACTTCTTTGCTCATGTTCTCCCTCCTTCTGCTCCTCCTTGGGACCTTGGGAGTTCAGTCCAGTGCTCACGTGTGGGTCTCTGTCTCTATCTCTATCCATCACCAGATGAAGGTTCTATGATGATATGCAAGATATTCGTCAGTATTGCTCTAGGATAGGGTCATTTCAGGTTCCCAATCCTCAGCTGCCCAAGGAACTAACTGGGAACCTCATGTTGGGCACTTGGGAGCCCCTCTAGGGTCACATCTCTTGCTCACCCTAAAGTGGTTCCCTTAACTAAGAATTGTGGTTCCATGCTCCCCTATCCACCTTTCCTTTATCCCAATTCTCCTGATTCCCCAAGTCCCCCCTCCTTCCCTTCTACCTTTTCTCTCCCCATCTCCCCTTACCCCCATCCCACCCCACCCCACCCCCAAGATCCTAATTTTCTCCCCGGCAATTTGGTCTACTTCCCTTAGCCAAGAGGATAACTATATGTTTTTCCTTGGGTTCACCTTCTTACTTAGCTTCTTTAGGTTCACCTATTGTAGACTCCGTGGCCCTTATTTATGGCTAGAAACCAATTATGAGCGAGTACATCCCATGTTCATCTTTTTGGGTCTGGGACACCTCACTCAGGATAGTGTTTTCTATTTCCATCCATTTGCATGCAAAATTCGAGAAGTCATTGTTTTTTACCGCAGCGTAGTACTCTAGCATGTATATATTCCATACTTTCTTCATCCATTCTTCCATTGAAGGGCATGCCGCCAATCTTAAGGGAAAGCAGAAGCTGCGAAAGCTCTGGTGTTTGGAGAGTAGCTGGTCAGTGTTGCTGGGTGAGTGACTAGTCATGTTCAAGTAATTATTTATCTATTTATGTAAGAAACAAATGTTCCAAGTCACAGAGATATTCATTTACGTCCTGGCTGTGCTCATTACTGTTGGGTATGCCCTTGAATGGGTAGTTTAACCCTCCTGAGTCTCAATTTTTGTATCTACAACTACCCCCCCCCCCTTTTTTTATAAAGAGTCTCTTGAACATTTACATGTACCGAAGTCTTGTTTTTTTAAAGATGGATGTTGTTGGGTGGTGGTGGTGCACGCCTTTAATCCCAGCACTCGGGAGGCAGAGGCAGGTAGATCTCTGTTAGTTCGAGGCCAGCCTGGTCTACAAGAGCTAGTTCCAGGACAGGGTCCAAAGGTACAGAGAAACTCTGTCTCGAAAAATTTTTTTAAAAAAAAATGGATGTTGATGATGATCACCGTCATTACTAAATAACAGATTTTAAGCATATACTTATTTCTTTTTCCAGGGTTCTGGGATTCTGGTCCTAGGAGTTTTAACAGTACAAATTTTTGTCTTGTGGCTTTAAATAGTCCCTTAATTTCTCCAAGGCTTAGTTTATTTATCTCTAAAATAAAGACAGCAATGTGAACTTACACCAGAATTACTACTATGAAAGCTAAATAAAATAATTTGCTCAAAAGTTCCTCTCTTAATACCAGCTACAAGCTGGATACCCAGTAAAGGACACTTCATTTGTTATGGTTGTTCTTGCGGTTCAACACCAGCACATCAGTATGACCAGACTCACTGTGACCCTGCCAACAGGGCCTTCCGATTCACCTCTACTCACACGAGAGCAACCACAGTGGAAAACAGTCTCTCCAACCACTAGCAGTAAGCCCACCCAATTGTAGAAAAAGCCCCGTGTGCTCAGCTCCAAACCCTGGAAAGAACGGAATTCCCCTGGGGTCTTCCTTAACCAAGAGACTCAGCACAGATTCTCCTGGCAGAACTCACAGAAAGTGTAAGGGAGCCTAGGCAGTTTGGATGCTCAACTTACTAGACCTGGATGGAGGTGGGGGGTTCCTTGGACTTCCCACAGGACAGGGAACCCTGATTGCTTTTCGGGCTGAGGGGGGGGGGACTTAATTAGGGGAGGGGGAGGGAAATGGGAGGCAGTGGCTGGGAAGAGACAGAAATCTTTAATAAATAAATAAATTAAAAAAAAAAAAAGAAAGAAAGAAAGTGTAAGGGGGACACGCCATCTACTGGAAGATTCTGAATCTGCATCCAGGCCTCCACAGCCATAGGTAGATGGCAACCTAAAAGGGACGGCATTGCTAATCTTGCAGTGCCACCTGGTGACAGGCATGTGCTATCACAGCCTCTTCAATCCCAGAGGCAATGACATCTGGTTTTGCATTCCAGAAAATGAATCAATGACATCCTTCACATTTTGTACTACAACTGTCTACAGGAAAGATAAATTCATTACCTTCTTCTAAAGTAATCAGAAATACATTTAATGACCAATCTCTATCTCTAGGAAGCCTGGAATGTGGAGAGTATAATGCAAAGATTTTGTCTGGACTTCAAGTGAAACCGTAGAATTTAAAATCCGCTGACATTTTGGGTGACTATTTACATCTTCACAGTGAAGATGATGTTGCTTATCTCAATGGTTTTTAAAACAATTGAGCTGAGAGATGTGTTCGGAGAAACTGGAATTCCATACATGCTTCCTCACTTCACCCTTGACTAGCATGAACTAGCATGTAGTCACTATGTAGAAAGCCCTCTTACCACAACAAGGAAGGCTGTGTTAATAAAGGGTCTACACATCCCAGTTTTCAGAAAGCTTCTCAAGTTCTTAAAGAGCATCTCCCTTTACAGTATAATATGTGGTACTTTGCTGAGGCAAACCAAAAGTGTATTTCTCAGGGTTCTGCTGACTTCTACAACATTTGATGGAGTACCTTTCATAGATTTGTAATAAACAGAAGTAAACAAGATATCAGTGTTTTTTATTGTAAACTATGTTCTGAGTTACTGATGAAGACCTATAGGAAAAGCTAAACATAATTGTGTCCTATTAACCAATATGAATATATCTCTTATACATAGTTACGTTAAAATAAAGTTTAAAGAAAGTATCATCCACTGTTGCCTTCACTCACAATTCTTCATTCATTTTTACACAGAGACCAGAGAACCAAAGATACTATTTTAAAAGCAGCTATTAAGACCCTCTCAGTTTCTTCTATTTCACTGCAACAAATCATACAACAATTTATATAAACGAACATTATACTTGTAATTTTTCAAGAAAAAGGTTTCATGAACAAAAAGATAATGAAAAAAATTAAGTGATGCAGGTCTGAGGACATATATCAGGTACCAGGAGAGAGGAGATCTTGCCCCCATCATGGGCAGAAAACTCAATCACAAGGAGGACCTGGCAACACAATGAATCTGTGAAAGTATACTGCATAGGGCTATAAGGACATGAGGAATATATCTCACAGGCTCATGTGTGTGTGAACACTTGATTCCCATTTTGGGAAGCTGTGAAAGAATCAGAACATAGGGATTAGAGGGTTGTCAGGGGTGGGCTTTGAAGGTTATCCTGTCTCCAGTCCTAAGCTAGCTCTCTACTTCCTGGTCAAGCTCCTACTACCAGAGACCTACCTAACCCAACCACTGTACCTTATCCTGCATAGTGGGTGGAGTATATCTTTGTTCCCTTAAGTTGCTTTTGCTAGGCAGTTCATCACAGCAAAGAGTAACACAATGCCTGATCCTGCAGCTGACACAGAAGTAAACCGCAGTCTGGTGTAGATACATTCTTCAAAGATCAAGTAGAGAATAGTGACAGAGGAGACAAGGTCAAGTTCCTGTAAATAGACCAAAGGCTTTGCTATATGGAAAAGCAGCCATTTCAAGCCAGCAGGAAAAGACAACCTTAACAACAAATGGCATTGGATTGCTAGGTGGCATCTTATAAAAATGAATTCAGCTACGTTCTTTTGTTGCTTCTTATGATGGGATCATTTTCAGGGGTAGTTTTAAGCACTTGGTTCTATTTTTAAAAACAAGTCACATTATTTTGAGTGGAAGACAAAACAACAACATAGTACATACAGTTTCAAAAGATTTAGATGTCCTAAGTTTGTTTTTCTTTTGTTCGTTAGACAAATTCATTTCTACTTTACATTCACACAATTAAACACACTAATATGCCATTTGGAGAAAGTTCCAGATTAAGGGACATTAAACTAAACATCATTAACACTCATTAAACATTGTGGTACACTTATAAATAATAATGGGGATAAAACTCTGACTTAATTGAAGACAAGTGGTTAAACACAGAGTTGAGACATCCTGTGCCAACTCAGTGTTTGAGAATTTCATCTTCTCTTTCCTTCCCATATTCTATGACTACACTTCTGTCTGACAGAACAGAAGAAATTGGAGACAGGCAAACCTCTTGGGAGAGGCACACTGAGGGATCTCTTTATTCGTGAGAAAGATGGGTGTTTCATAGTTAAATTCTATCCTATTAATTTTATAAAATCTCATTAAGTTTGTAATTTTTTAACTTCGGTAATTGTTGTTAACTCTGTCTGTCTGGGTGTTGGGATAAAGGTTGGCAATTTTTTGTTACTTTTATTGCATTTGTTCTAAACAAAAAAAATCAGGAAAAAAAATTCAGTTTTAAAATTAAAAGAAAGTTGGCTGGACATGTTGACACATGCCTGTTATCCCAGAATTCAGCTGTAAGCGCAGAAAGAAGAGTCCAAGGCCAGCTTTGGTACAGGGCATATTTAGGACCAGCCTGGGTCTTAAACACCCTCAAAACACCGAAAAGAAAATAGAGTAACACATATGATAGCCAAGTATGGGCTAACAAACAGTTCCTGGTTTATGATAATTCAACATAATTTTTCTCTTTGATAACAGAGTGAAATTGATACATATTCAGTAGAAACGAAACTGAAGCTCCTTCTTTCCCTGGTGAGTGATAAGGCACATGATATTGTCCTTGGTGCTGAGCAGTGACTTCAACCCGCTGGTCCCCCTCAACCGTGTGAACGTGAAGGCATACAATAATGCACAGGGTAATGCATTGCTACAATGTTTGATAGGCCAGGTGTATTAAACACATTTACAACCTAAGTTGATATGTTCAACTCATGAGGGCCTTATAAGAGCATAACCCGAGTATCTGTAGTTTTATAATATGCAGTGGACAACATTTTTCAAACATGACATAACCCCTAACCTCAGTTAGGAGAGATGCTTCAGTGGTTAAGAAGACTGGCTGCTTTTCCAAAGAACCCGGGTTCAATTCCTAGCATGTACATGGTTGCTAACAACCACCTGTAACTCCTATTTCAGTGGATCTAAATGAATGGTGCACAGATTGCCCATTTTTTTAAAAATAAAAGTATATAAGTTTCAAAACCAATCTAATCCCAGAACCTTTAAAGTAAAACCATTCATCTGAATCCATAAAAACAAAGTTAAATAAATACAAAATAATATGTAGAAGTATATTGGCTCTAGAAAGCAAGAATCCAGGCTATTTGATGCCTTCCCCCCCCCCTCGTCTTCCTCCCACTGTGGAATAAACAAAACTGCCTCCATCACATGCTTCTTCCCATGATGCCTCACAGTGGCTCAGAAGCAGCATAGTTAAGTGACCACAGACAGAAGCCCCTGGAACTGTGAGCCAGAATTAACCCTTCCTGCTTTCAGTTGTTTGTGCCAGGTGTTTGGAAACAGTGATGAGAAACCCAGCCAACACAGATGCACAAAACAAGTAAAGGAGACAGTCCAGAGTATCTCACAGATGTACACTTCTACGCAAATTAAGTTTTGTAAAGTAACCCATGGCTGAAACTTGAAAACAAGCCTCACTTAACTCACAGAGTCACTGTCTAGCGAGCTAATTATTATTCTTGCCTTGAGCACTTGTTTTCTCTCTTCTTCCAGGTACACAAGTCATTGTGATGATGGCCCATTCGCCATCTGTCTCTGTGAACAGCAGCTGCCAAAAACCAAGGGTTGAAGCTCTCAGCAGAGTGAGGACTCTTTAGTATCTATCAGCAGTTGGCTTCAGTACCCTTGTGTACAGCACACCAATCAAAGGGACTAATTAGACTTCAGTTGGAGCCCAATGGGATTTATTAAAGGAAAACCTTGTAAAACATTTCATCCCACACCATGTATTTGGATAATCCAGAAGAACTGTTTAATTAGGGGATTAGGGGCTCATTGAAGTCTATTCCAGAACAAAACAGTTTCCAACAAAACTACATAAGGATCACAGGCTGGGGGGTAGGAGGAACATTCTCCTTTTTAATGGGCACATGGCAGCAGCAATTTACTTCCAAATTATACCTAAATCTAAACATGTAGAATAACTTTTATTGGATCTTTCTTGCCTTATCATTGATTGAGCCATACCAATAATTATAAATCTCACTTTTCCCTCTAAGCATCGAAAGCTGTGTCATTAGGAACCCCAGTTCCCTCACAAACACTTATGCCCTGGGTCACTCCTGAAGTGGAGGTGCATGTGGCCCCTTCCAGATTGTGAATAAGACACCAACTGAATTACAGCATTAGTCCCCCGCCCCCCAGTGGAGCAGCTCAGTGTCTACACCCGCAGTGAAAGAATACATTTGAACAGGTTTCCGTTTCTTTGTGTGGGCCATATGTCCAAAGCTTCAAAACTGTATCTGTGAATAACACTGGAGGCACAGTGACCTTCAAAACCCAAATTCTAGCTGGTGCAGTGGCACACACCTGTGATCCCAGAACTCTAAGACTTAGTGGCAGGAAGATCATAAATTTAAGGCCATCCTAGACTGGACAGTAAAACTCTTTACCTTCTCTCCCCCCAAAATAAATTAAAATTCTACTCTTTCTTGCCTCTGCTTTTGTATGCAAACTAAGTTGCAGAACAGTGTGTCTAATAACACACAGAACACGTCTTATCCAGTGCTTAGAAGCAACCCCAGCTCACGATTGTCACAACCTCTCTAGTCTTCATATTCATCTCTACTCTTCCCAGGGAACACAGAGCCAGTGGAGACTGGACCAGAGCGCAAAACTGTCCTAGCAGAGACCTCCCTGCTGGCTCACATTTCTCTATCCATTCATTTTTTTTCCCCTTAAGGTAGAGAATCCTCAGGTAACTGAGCAAGTAAACTTCAGTTGAACCAGCCTTCCAGGTGAGCAGACAGCTACGGTTCTCAAGCTAGAGAAGGGGTTTCTCAGGCTAGAAATTTATCACAAGTAATGATTTACAAAGTTAGAGCTGGAAGCCCTCTGGATGTCCATCAGGTAAAATGTGATGGAGGCCCACCTTGGAGAGAGCAGTAAGAAGCAACAGCCAGTAGGAGCACAAAACGACACAAATAAGTCTTTGAACTGTAAGTTCAGGAGTAGGGGAACAGACACAAAATAGTTCCCTTACGATGGGAGAAAAAAAATACTAGTTTGGCTATTTGGAATGAAGAAAATAACTTTTAAAAACAGGCATCAGCCCAGGAAAAGACAAATGTCAATGTTAAAATAAGATCGCCAGTGTAAAGATCACCCAAGTGAGTGGAGAGTCACAGAACAATATCATCATTCTGTGTGTTTCAATTTGGCTGTGGACTTGATCTTTATGTACCAGTAAAAGCAATTTGAGAGCATCTCAAGACAGGTAATGGAATCAGAGAAGGAGCACACGGACTCTTGAAATATAAAATAGCACATTTCTCTAATTTGAAACTATCCTTCCAAAGCTAAGCAAAAATGTATTATCTCCCATCAGTTTAAGGTGATCACAGATTCTCTGACAATGCTGTTCAGTGAATGCCATCCTCTGTGAAAAGCCAGAGGATGCAAAGATTAAGAGAAGTAACCATTTTTAGAGAAAAATTAATAATAATGAGGCACCTTAAGAAACTGGTAATGTAGTCAATAAAAGGACTGAACTGAGTTTTCAAAAATGGTTGGTTCTAAAGAAACAGACAGCAATGCACTACATGACAGAGACTTCGAAACAACTGTATTAAAGAAACACAACATAGAATGCCAGAAAGACAACTGAGTAGCATCAGGAAAATCATATATAAACAAAATGACAGAATCAACAAAGGAACAGATATTTAAAGAAATGGAGATATTCTGGAGCTGAAGAATATAATAACCAAACAGAAAAAAAAATACATTGAAAACTCTTAATTTAAAATATCAAGAAGTATCAGGAAGAATGGATAAAAATTCACAAAAGCTTATTGGATACAAAGACATCAAAGAGTTTTGATTAATACACATGTTATTTGGGTCAGAAAAGAAGAGAGAAATATCAAGGCACAAAACATATCTGAAGATAAAGCAGCCGAAGGCCTCTCAACTCTGAGGAAAGTGGTGGCTACACAGATGTCAGAAGGACAAAGGACTCAGGTAAGGGAAGGCAGATAATAGGTTCCAACTAAAACGGATCATGATCAAATCAACAATGTCTAGAGAGAGAATCTAAAATTCTGAAATTCAGATAAATGTTATCTCTGAAGACAGTATCAATGAAAATATCAAATTTACGAGTTGAAAGTGGCTGATTTCTTCCAAGTTTTAAAACAAACAAAACAAACGAGGATGCTGACAACTAAAGAGTAGCTACCAAAACTCTTTGCAGAAATGAAGAATAAAGACATATTTATAAATAAAAGCAGAAGGATTCACCTTTCAGGAAACACAAAGAAACCAGGCAAGAGAATCGTAGAGTAACAAAAAAAATCTAAGGCTATAAAAAATAAGAAAACGGGCAGTGTTAAGTCTTTCCATATAAGGAATTGCTTTCAATATAAATGCAGATTAAACCTGTTGGTTCTGGAATATGGGTATTATTTCTTTAGGGTTGTAGCTCCTGCTAAGTCTCTCATGTGCCAGCTAGTAGCCTCCCACTCATGATCATGGTGAAAGGAACCACAATTGAACTCAGTTGATTGTACAAGCAAACAAAATTAATAAAGCACATTCAGATACTAAGGAGCTTGCAGCGAAAAGGATTGCGGTGACTAGGCAGGTATCAGTCAGTAAGGAAAATGGGGGCAGCGTGAAAATGCTGAAATGTCCATCTAAACCTGGAAAACATGGCCTTACATAATTATTTACATAACCGGATGCTCATCACAGCTTCCAAGTCGTGGATAGAATAAAAGCTCAAGAGACCAATGGAAAAGAAAATACTGTCCTTGAAATGGAATGTTACTTATCCATAAAAGAAATCCTGCCGTAGTCTAGAACACGGAGAAATTCTAAAGACAGTAATAAGAGAAATAAACACAACAAAACTTCAAAAAGCAGCATGATTGATTTCACTTGGAACTTGACTTCAAATGTTCATACTTAGAACAGAGTGGTGGTTCCCACAGGACTAAAACGAGGCCAGATTGGAGCTGTTGTTCAATAGAAAATGTTTCACCTACAAGACAGCAACATTCCCAGGCTCACTTGGACAACAGTGAGAATAAATGCACACCAAAAGTGGTCAAAAGGCTATATTTTATGCCATGTTTTGACAAAAAAATAATCTATAAAAATTACTGTTTTGCTAGGTAGTAATAGTATTTTCTGCATTGTGGACACTGAAATTGGGAATTACAGAAAAAAGACGAAACTATAGTTGTGTGAATTTCACCATGGAGAATTTTTCAAGGCTTTCCTGAATGTTTAATCATGGTCGATCACTATGTGTTGCAAAAAAAAAAAACAAAATAAACTTGAAGAGCTTTGTGAAAACTGATGAATTAGTTGGAACATGCGGTCTAAATAGGTTTGGGATCAGGTTAAGATTAAACCTGACAGATTTGGTAATCAAACAACTCAAATGAAACGCAAATGGAAAAAAAATCAAAACAAATGGAAAGGAGCAGAAGCAATCTTTAACAGTGACTGAAAAAAATAAAC
Organism: Microtus oregoni; assembly: GCF_018167655.1. Classification (NCBI taxonomy): domain Eukaryota; kingdom Metazoa; phylum Chordata; class Mammalia; order Rodentia; family Cricetidae; genus Microtus; species Microtus oregoni. The sequence goes on from NW_024543059.1 coordinate 6,112,681, forward strand.
AATAGAGTTTTGGAGCGGACAGCGGGCCATTACGCACTCTCGGTGCGGGCGGGGGTCCGCGTCAGCGTCTGCGCGCGTACCCAAGGCACGAACGCCCGCGGCCGGCGCCAGGGCCACTCCTCCTGCCCTGAGAGCCGGGCGCAGCCGGGGAGGATGGGGTGCCCGCCCCCCCCCCATGTGAGCTCGCCCGCGCGTCGGGCTCCCGCAGCGCTTCCCGCGGCCTCCAGCGCGCATCCTCCGGCTCCCGCATCCTCCAGCTCCCGCAGCCGCTGGCAGGGCGCGGAGCGCGCAGTGGACCCGGCTCCACCACGGAGAAAATGACCTTATTCTTTAGCCTACAGCTGTCTCACCTTTGAAATGTGTATAGCGGTTTCTTTATGGCCTCACGGACTTTTGCCGGATTCATGAGATCATGAATTTTTTTGTTTTATGAACTGTGAAGAACAGCACATAATGAGAAAATGTGCTTTTAAAAAGCTCATGGAAGAAGGCGAGCAGAAGAGATACTAAATTGAGAAGTGTTCCATAAAATTCAGTTACCATGTTAAGAAAAACGATAAAAAAAAAAGATGACAGGAATGGAAAAGATGGGAGAACCCTGTTTTGTTTGTAGGTCAGTATGGACATAATTCTTTAAGAATCATGTTTAGATTCTTACTCCCATTGTGTGTGTATGGTAAGGGACTGGGCATGCGTGTGCCGTGGCACCCAAGTGGCGGTCAGAGGCAGCCCTACGAAGTCAGTTCTCTCCTTCCACCTTTCCTGGATTCAGTGAATCAAAGTGAGGTCTTCAGACTTGCATAGCACGGGTTTTCACTCACGGAGCCATCTCAGTGTGATTTAGTGAGCTATTTCCATACTGGCATTGGTTAAACGTAGCCTTCCTTGATTATCCCTTCCTCTTTCCATCCTCCACTCACTACTACACATAGGTTCACTGTTTATCTCCCACATGTAAGAAAGAACATGGATAATGTGTCTCTCTTTGTTGAGTTTATTTCGTTTGATACATTGTCTTTCCGTTCCACCCATTTGGCTGCGAATGACAGGGTTCCATATTCTTCATGACTGAATAATATTCTATTATCTATCTATCATATGTCTATCACTTATGAAGGAATGTTAGCTTTATCATTCATTTGTGGTGGCTATCTATGTTATTTCCTTGTCTTAGCTATTGTGAATAAAAGCATCAATAAACATAGGTGTTTAAGATTCATTTCCTTCAGACAATACCCATGTGCTAGCTTGACACTGCAGTATGAAAACATTCAAGATGAACTCTTAGGAAGGGTGTTTACTGTGGCTTACAGTTCCAGTAGCTCCATTATACAGTCATCTATGGCATTGCCCTTGGACCAGTGGTGAGGAAGAACACCATTGTAGGGTGAGCATCTTGGTCTGAAGCTGCTACTTCACGACAGTCGGGAAGCAATAAGATGGAGGAAGAAGCTGAGGGGCTGTAATTAAAGCGCAAGCATCACCAACCCCTTCCCTCCAGACCCCACCTCCTAAAGGCTTCAGCACTTCCCAATCACGCAGGTCTCTGTGGTAGTAGATCACTCTATGTGTCTGTGCACACATGTAACGCATGTGCATGCACCTGGATGTTTTTCATGTGCGTAGACATGTATGTATGTGTATTCATGTGGGGGCTAGAAATCAGCCTCGGGTGTTTCTTGGGAGATTTCAGGTTTGTTTTTTTTAAAGGCAGATTTTAATAAAAGCACACTTTCCGATTTAAGAACTTTAAATAAAGCTGTTTTGAGTTCTGGATACTTCTTGGTGCTCTTTTAATAAGCCAATGAACAGTTGCAGTTTTGCTTGTTGAAAGCAAAACTTTCAACAAGCAAAGTTAAAGGTTAGTAATGTTTGTTATATCGAGTTTCCTTGTCCAGATGTCTAGGACCCAACATTCAGCACAGAGCCAGCTATGACACTGACCAGGCCTCTCCCTCATTTTTTTCAGGATCTCAAAGGTTTCCCAAGCCAGTCAGATGAAGCTCAAGTGGTTGGGTGTGGACAAGTCACAGCTCCAACTACCCAGATGGAGCCAAGAAGTCTGGAACCAACTGAAGCCCCCAGAGTGCCGACTTGTTTAAATTATGAGTGAGAGCATGGGAATCCCACCCACTGTATTCAACAGAGCTAATTCGCATTTTCAAAGTGCAACACAGCGAGGAAGTCATCCTTGCACCCCTCCCCTCGATTACCTGGCAGGACTCCAACAGAACGTTGACAGAGAAAAACATCTCTCCGGGAAAACCAGAAGGGTAACTTCCACAAAGCATCTCACGGAGTTCGATAGAATGCATTGATTTTCCCAAAGGTGTATGCCACTTTGCACATTGCTTTCTTTCCTTTCAGGAGTGTTTGGATGTCTCCTTTGTAAACAGGGAGGAGGTGTGGGAAGGACAAAGTTAAAACTAAGTCCTTAGAGCCACCAGAAAACCTGGTCTAGGTTCCGAGATATGGTCATAAGTTAAGTACAACACTAGGGGGCAATCCAAGAATGGACAAAAATAAAAATCAGTGCCGGTCAAGAAAAAACGGCTTTTTATAACATCCAAAGAAAACGGAAATCATTTAGTAAGCAGAACAAGGTGATATCTCAAAGTGTCGCTTTTTACCCAAGGTTGTTCTTCACTTGGAAAAATTCCTCGTCAGTGATCGGAAACATTTGGCAATAACACTCTGAACGGAATTGTGCCATCATGAAAACCCACAGACCTAGGACAGTGTGTCTGAATCTAGATCCCTTCTCCAGGCAGTGGGAAACTTCTCAGTGTTGGGAAGTTGAAACAATTTTTAGCTAATGGTACACATAATATGACCAGCGAGCAAAGGAAGTCTGAGCGTGCTTGGCTAGTGTTTGTACTCGGAGAGACTCTCGCATAGTTTGCCGTGTGTCTCGCTACCCAGCGCAGCCTATTACCTATACCAAGGTGAAATTGGGTTGTGTGTACTGATGTCCAGATTTATAGATTCAAGTGTGATCACAATGTTTTATTCTTTCCCACAAGTCTCATAAAAAAATAGATTTTTCAAGTCAAACTCCCTTTTCAACTCAGTAAATCTTTACGTCATTTTACTATATTTAAGAACCCCAAAAGAAGAAAGCATGGGAGAGTAGAGACTTCAGAGAAAGGAAAACTTACCATGTGTACTCACTCATAATTGACTCTAAGTGACTCTTAGACATAAAGCTAAGAAAAACCAGCCTACAATTCACTACCCCAGAGAGCCTAGACAACGAAGAGAGTCCTAAAAGAGATATAAATGGATCTAATCTACATGGGAAGTAGTAGAAGACAACATCTCCTGAGTAAATTGGGAGCATGGGAACCTTGGGAGAGGGGAGAAGGGGAGAGAAAAGGGGAGGGGATAAGGGGAGGGGAGAGGGGAAGGGAGAACGGGAGCAGTGAAAAATATATAGCTCAATGAAAACAGTTAAAACGTTTTTTTACAAAAGAAAGGAAAAGTTACAATGAAGCTGGTCAATATAGAACAACTCTTCCTGATATTACACTGTTGTTGATCAATGAATATCTTTCGTCCAGTAGGAAACAAACTGATATTTCTGTGGAACTTCCTAAGTTTGCATTTGACTGCCCTGGCAACTATCTAGGGGCAGTCAGCCATGCTGTTTTTAAAGGACAGTGTTCTGTGTCCCAGAATGACTTATCCACAGAGGACATTAGTTATGCTTCGGTCACACTGGTTTACCAAACATGGCATTTTTTTTTCCATTAGGGAACAGGATATAGAATCAGTGCTAATAAATCCAAGAAAGGAAATTCACCAGTGAGGGTGGACACCACCGTGGAGATTTATTAAAGTATATGGGAAATATTTAACTAGCTTAACTCACAAAGCGGTAATTCCATTTCACTGATGCCAAGATATTTTTGTGCAGAGGGTGATGACCGAGCCTCTGGGAAGTGGGGCAAGTGTCTTCATTGCAGGGATGCAGAATCATCTTGAACAATATCCTCTCTGAAGCTCTGAGATGAGTGGGGCCACGGTCACCACTGTCGAATATTTGCCGAATAAGTAATTCAATAACCGGAGAGATGGGAAAGGACAGGCTAAGGGGAGGACAGCGTGGCCAGGGACAGAAGCTAAAAAATCACATGTGTGCTCAGGGAGCTTGGCTAAAAGCAAACCAGTATGAGTCTACAGGGCAATGGAGAAGACACTTGCTCAGTATATTGGATATATGCACATATTAGATTGAAAGGTAAGAGAATGAAATTTGGGTTTCTAGTGACCCAATTTGGGTCAAGGGGAAACAGGTTATCAAGTCTTTCCTTCAGACATGTCTGAAAAAGCCGTGGCCATTGGGAGGCTCCCGTTCTAATCTAGAGGCTGTGGTCGCCATCTAAAGAAGAAGCAGAGGGAAAGAAACTAGCGCTGAGGAGCGGCACTGACCACATGTGAGATGACATGGAGGGAGCAGACTCTACATCACTGCATACATCGTAGTAAAGATCCATTCTCTCACTGGGCACTTCCTATGCTGGACCACATGGGAGACAGAATGGAAGTCAACTCCTGCTCTCACAAGGCTCATACCTGAGCAGGGAAGACAAACATAAATGGCAGCAACTGTGTAATATCTACCAGGACAGGGCAGAGGTGGACAAGATGGATGGATAGGATAGGGAGGGTCAGGTATGGTGGGGAAGGATAAGAAAGGGTTGGATAGCCTGAATAAGTGAAATAAGATGGGCACAAGACACCACAAGAGTCTTATTCAGGAGCGTGTTTGCGTTCAAGAGCTATCTAAACCTAAGCAATCACAACCATGGTGTTAGAGATTACCTAAACCCAACAAAATAATGTATTCAAGTATTCCCTCGGAACATATTTTTTAGGAATCTGGGCACTGCTAAAGGGATACAAAGATAAAATCCCTGACTCATGAAACTCTAGTCCGGCAGCAAAGATGCAGGACACAAGTCGGAAGCAGAGAAAACAAGCAGAGAGGATCAAAAAGAATTGTCCCAGGCAGGGGAAGGGAAGGTCAAACTTAGGGGGACAATGGGAAAGATGTATTTTCATCCTATTGGTGGCCTGACCTCCAGATGTTCCCCGTACTGAGGAGCCCAAGCCAGCCACTTGCTTTTCCCATTTTCACCAATGCAAACACTCCAGTCTTGTTTCCTTGGATCGGGACTATTGATTCTCAGAACTGTCCTTTCTTTATGGAAAAAAAAAAAAAGCACACCTGAAGTCCTTTTAAAAGTCTGAAGACAGGGAAAGTGTTCAATCAATCACACACTTAACACACAGAGAGAGAAAGCACACTGCAGATCCAGTCTGTACTGTTTCTTCTGCCCCTCAGAAGCTATCGGGCTCGGCAGGGCAGATGGCAGTGAGTATTTTAGTTTCGTTTCTGTTGTTGATAAAACAACACCCTGACAAAAAGCAGCTTATGGGAGGGGAAAGGTTTATCAGCTGACAGTTCCAGATCACACTCCACTGTAGCACAGAGGTCGCAGGGGCAGGAGCTCTAAGCAGCTAGTCACATCCTACAGTCAAGAGCAAAGAAGAATAGCGCAAGCAGGCATGCTTGCTTGGATCTGCTTTCTACAGTTCAGGCCTTGCTGTGTAGAGACTGGTGCCGCCATTAGAGGGCTAGGTTTGCCTACCTCAATTTACACTTACGACAATCCCCCAGAGTTGGACCATCAGATCAACTTAACCTAGATAATTCCTCACTAGACTCTTCTCCCCAAGAGACTCTTGGTTGGTGGGCATGCAGGAACCCACAATTTTCACAGCTCTTGTATCCTGTGCTTCATCAGAAAGGTTTGGCTCTGGGATTTTGTGTTTCTTGTGGGAAAAGCTGTCTCAACTCTCCATAAAAGGATTTGGGGAAGCCGGGCAGTTATGACACTTCTTTAATCCCAGCACTTAGGAGGCAGAGGTAGGCGATTTCAGAGTTTGAGGCCAGCCTGGCCTACAAAGCAAGTTCCAGGACAGCTAGGACTGTTACACAGAGAAATACTACTTCAGAAAAAGAAGAAAAGAAGGAGGAAGAGGAGGAGGAACAAGAGGAAGAGGAAGAGAAAGAGGAACAAGAGGAGGAGGAGGAGGAGGAGGAGGAGAAGGAGAAGGAGAAGGAGAAGGAGAAGGAGAAGGAGAAGAAGAAGAAGAAGAAGAAGAAGAAGAAGAAGAAGAAGAAGAAGAAGAAAGAAGATTAAGATTTAGAGATTTGATGAATGGACCACTCATTTGTAGGTGATGACTGAGCACATATGGTCAACAGGGGTTGGCTCTGTGGCAAGAAACAGGGAGAGTCACAAGAGAGGTTTAGTTGGTTCAGCTAGAAAGACCTGGAGACTGGACAACAAGAGCCTCCCTTCCCTTCAGTCCCCTGTCATCCAGACATACCTTGGTCCTGGGTAGATCCTATCAGCACCCTTGCCAGAAGCTCTTTGATCACGTCTCCTGGTAAGTAGAATGAATTCTAAATCCTTGCTGTAACTTCTTTCCTGTTTAAGCTGGTCAGAATTGTTCTCTTCCAACACGCTCTTCTGTCTTTAATCTACTCTGGGCACAGTGGCCTCTGCCTATCTCTTTAATAACCCAGATTTGATCCTGCCAGGGACACTTGTCCTCCAATTCACTGGTCCTGACATACCATCCTTCTCCAGACTTGATCTGAGCGGCTCTTGGGTGTTGGGAGCAGTGAGACCCCAGATCCTGAATTTCTTGAAATCCCCTGATCTGAGTGCCTACAGCTGCTCTGAGCACGAGACCTTCAGGAGTTCCTGATGGCAGGAGAGTGGGTTCTGGTGGGTTTGTCTGGGGCATGGCTATCTCTATATAATCTGTCCCTGAACACAATAAAGGGGGCATTCTCGGGGAATTCAAGGATGACCCGTGTCACTGTCTCTCTGTCTGTGTGTGTCTGTGTATTTTAACCTCCAGTCCCCTTGCCTGAAGCTCGGTAACTGGGTAACAGCGCAGAGTGCAGACACGGGGACGCGGTGCACCGCACTCGGGAATGGCAAGCCTGTTGGTCATAGATGATTTAGGTTCAGACGGTGGCGATGGGGCTTGGAGCCTAGTGCTGGCTCACTGCTGAAGTGTTCTAAGAGGTCGGTGACCCATTAGCAAGAGGGCAGCAATGACATTGAAGAGGTAGGAGCCACTAATGAGGAGTCACTCACGATGAACTGGGTAGAAATGATTTTTCTTTTCCCTTCTCCTCTGCTTCATCCCAGGCCTCTGGAGGAGCTGGAGAATGGAGAGCAAAAGTTTTGAACCACATAGAAACGTTTCAGATTAAAGTGCACTGAGATTTATGTTAAATAAACCAGGTGACTCTGAAGCCAATCTGCCCGACTGAAGACCGTCCTGTCCCCAGACCTGTTTTCAGTCCCAGTCCTTTGCCTTGTTTACACTTACCTTAGAGTTTATTTCTTCCTCTAGAGCAATGTCAGAGTTTAAAAAAAAAAGTTGCAAATTTTCTAGAACTAGGTCCATGTTACCACCAACATATTCTAGCTCCATCAGAAGGGTGTGTGTGTGTGTGTGTGTGTGTGTGTGTGTGTGTTCATTTTGATGTACCTGCCTGTGCACATACTTGTGGAGATCAGAGATCAGCTTTGGGTGTCCGCCATTTCTAAAGATAGTATTATACACCTTGCTCTTTGAGACAGTGTCTCAGCTAGGCTGGCTGGTCAGTGAGCCCCAGGAACCTAACTATCTCTGCTTCCCCGATACTGGTATTACATGCGTGCGCTACCAGACCACTTGTGATTGGCCCACAGTGCCCATGCTTGGTCTTTGCTTACTGACTTACCTCCCCAGCACCTAAGCACCTATCAAGAGGACTTTGGAATGCTCCTCCCTGATGGGAGAAGCTTGAAATTCTGATGCAGGCAAAGAAGAAATGTAGCAGGAACCACAGAAAAGCCTGAGCCAAGAACTGCAGGGAACTTCAGCCCCACGTTGCTCTGGGTTAGCAATGCTCCTTGTTCAGATTCTACAAAATGCCTGAGGAGTTAGCAGCCAGATTGGCTGCCCTGGTGAGCCTGGAATCATCTGAGGGGAGAAGCCTCAGTAATTGCGTTCATCAGATACGCCTGTGGTTATCTCTGCAGGAATCTCCTTGGTTGTTAATGAATGGAGGAGGGCCCAGCCCACTATGGGCAGCACCCTCCCCAGGCAGGTGGTCTTGAGTTGCCTAAGAAAGCCAGCTAAATGCGAGCCTTTGAGCAAACAGGAGGGCAATGTTCCTCCACGTTTGCTGCAGCACCTTCTTGGCTCTACGTTCCTGTTTTGAAGAAAGTGCTGTGTGGAATAGCAAGCAGGTCTTGAGTTCCTTCCTCAGTGATGGACCGAGACCTTGATGTGTAGGCCAAATAAGTCCTTTCTTCCCCTAAGCTGCTGTTGGACAGAGTATTTGGGCATCAGAATTCAGCTGGAGCAGAGAGCGAACATGCTAGCTTGCCTAGGGCACGTGAATGTGCCGTGGCTTCAGCCTCATTATCACCCTTTCCCCTTTTGGTCAGCCTGGGAACAACCCCATTCTGGATGATAAAGAAAGGCTATCTTATAAACATCCATAAAGTCCCACTGATGGAGACGAGTCAAAGCTTCACTGCGATGGTTCATGACAAACGTGAAGAAGAACAGACATGAGCAGTAGCCTATGCCAGGTAAAGTAAGACTCAGGTCTAGTTCAGGGATTGCCCACTGGCATCCTTATCCAGGGTCCTCCCCAGTCCTGAATGAGGAGGACCTGAGAACAGCTATCAGAACTCTGCGTGCCTGTATGGCCATCATTAGCGGTCAGTTAGCCAGGAGTAGACTGTCAAGTCAGCCCTCCCAAGTACTCCCATCTTTCTCACAAGTTCTAGGTTGAAAACCCTGAAACATTCAGAAAGATCTCAATAGAAGCAGTGGCTCGGGTGGCCCTGGAGCTTTTCCGGGGAGCAGGGAGCCCCAACTTCACAAAGGTCTCAGCATTCTAACCCCTTTCTCATCCAAAACAAGGAAAGCAGGAACTCCAACACAGCTCTCCCGGTCATTGGTCCCATGCCATACCTTCCGAGTGTTGTTCCAACAGCTTGACACTCGTTTCCTCCTCAGGGCTGTAATCCTGCTACCTAGTCGGCCCTAAATGCTGCCCCAACCTTCTGATCCTCAAGAGACCACAGTTTTCAGGGTTACTCTCCCGCTTTGAACATTTCCAAATCCTAGTTGCGTGGCCTCTGTGAGCCCCGAAGGCACAGATACCTAACCCAGTTTGTGGCTTCACCGCTCTTTCTCCTCTATCCCCTGGGTCAAGATACAGCCATACCTAAAATATACACCTCATTTGATGTGCTGAGAGCCTAGACCATTCCAGCAAGAGACCCCCTTGTGAGCTGGGGAAAACAGAGCAATCCTGGTTTTCCTTATAGTAACTTCCAAGCATTTTTTTTTTTTACTATAAAATAAGTACAGTGAGAAAGAAAAGGTTTTAAACAAACACACCTCTCTGGAAACACATTGAAAATTATGCAAAATAATTTTGGCTTAGGCTGTATGTCTATGCTCAGCTTCAAGCACGCAGTTATTCTGCTGTGACGCCCACAGAGCAGTGCATCCATGGTCCTTAGGGATTTAATTCATTTCGAATTTACCCATCCAAATAGTAAACAGTGAGGTGTGACACACTCTGGGGGCTAAAATGTAAGGATATTGTTTTTTATCGTGACCACAACTGTTAGCTGGGAAGCAACTCGGCCTGTTCTAATCAGGCTCCACTTATTGTCTTTCGAGAAACCGTTAGTCCCAGACACGCGAGCGGAATCTTGCTAAGTGGAGGGATGGCGATGATTGAGCTTGCCTGCTCTGCTGTAATGACAAGGTTGGCAGAGGCATACACAGACTTCCCACAAAGTAGAGCAACGGTTTTTGGAAGAGGAAGTTTTATTTTTAAGACTAAAAAGCAGCATGAAAACTCTGTTCACTGTAAGATACCGTTTTATAGGTGTATCAATATAGCCAATAAATTATTGCTTCTCTACAAGAACTACTACATAAATGTTGAATCCAAATATTACAATTGCCTATTGAAGTGCTATGATGTTGCCATCCAGATGCAGTATAACCACACATTACAAAAATATCAATATATGACTCTCAGAAGAAAACACTTTCATATACAAAGAAAAGAATTGATATCCTCCGTATGTCACACATTTAATATAAACCTTTTTATGCAAGTTTGGATAAGACAAAAATCAAGTTGTCAAAATAAAACCTGAAAGTTTAACTTAATTGCCAAATATCCCCTATTGCCACAAACATCAAACTATGCCTTCCGACTGTTTAATCACTATACACACACACCACAGTTTTCAAATCATAAAGCCAATCATTATGCCATTTGAAGAATGCTGGGTAAAGGCATTATATGACTCTCTCTCTCACACACACACACTCACACACACAAGAGTCCATGATAAAAAGCTGGCATCTCCTACAATGAGTGCCGAAAGCCCCCGGAGTGCTGGCAGGAAGAAGCAGCTTCAGCCCTCCCTGCAATCCAAATAGTTTCCTTTAATCCAGTAGCAAATCTGTGCATATTTAAGAGGAGTGATTCTGACTGCCACGTTAAAATCCTGTGGAGAGCCGTTCATGTCCACCCACTGGTGGCCCGAAAAGATGCCAATAATTTTCCTTTCCCATTTCTGCTGTGGCCTCTTCCACATCCTCACATAGACCCCCGAACCACTGGCCCCAGGCTGGGCATCACATTGCTGATAGAGAAGGTCGTAGGTCTCATCCTTGATATCACAGAAGCGGTACACTAAATTGCCTGGCCGGTCATTGTCATAACCGGAGAAGTGGATCCTGCCTCCTGGGAGCTGCTTAGCTGGCGGGCTCACCCCAATCTTCATGAACTTCCTTTTGTGGGGTTTCTTGAGTTCCAGAAGGGCGTAGTCATAATCCATGCCGATATCATTGGCATTGCCCTTGATCCACCCCTTGGGCACATGCGTACGTTTCACCCGGATCCACTGAAATTTCATCTTATCAGGCATGGCTGAGCTCGAGCTGTTGCCCTCTCCGCTGCCATCTTTATATTTGGGCTTCAGGAAGCCCACCCGGAGTTTCTGCGTCCCTTTCACGTAGGTCTTCCCATCGTGAATGCAGTGCGCGGCCGTGAGGACGTGCTTTTCGGCCACCAGGGTGCCAGTGCAGCCCGTAGACAGCTTCACCGATGTTGAGAAGGGGTAGTTTAGCAGGAAGTCCTTCCCGAAGATGCTAAACCTGCCGTCATAGCCATAAATCTGCCTTTTCCTGCGGGATTTGCCCGTGGCTTCGGAGTCTCTACCTTGCGCCCTGCCTTGGCCATTGCTGAGGATATAGATGCCCACCTGAGTCTCGGTGCGGCTGCCATTGGCGTAGAGGGTTTCATAGGAAAGGTACTGTTTGGCCTCTTCGTAGGTGGGCAGTGGTGTTCCCTTGTGACACTGGGGTCCGCATGAGGAGGACACTTCCAATTTGGCTTTGGCATCAAAGTCTGGCTTGGCTAAGTTGAAGGTGGACTGAGGCAAGACTACAGGGAGGCGGTAAGCTGGCCAAGTGGGTTTCCACGGACTGGCGTAGGGACTCCCCTGCCTGAACACACAGAGCAGGAGGAGGAGAAGCGTGAAGAGCCCTGGGATCCCTGCCATGCTGAGTGCTGCTGCAGAAACAAAGACAAGAAGTCAGGGTTATAGCTCCTTTACCGCAGCCTGGTAAAGCGCAGCCGCAGGCTGGCCACGTTTCTAAGACTGTGAGTCTTCCTCAGGCTTCCAGGGAGAGAATTCCTCCTTACGTGCAAGCACTTGACTTTGGGATCATTCCCACACCGAAGCCCCAAATGAAACTGCCTGTCCCTTCCCTTCATGCTTAAGAAGAAATAACCATGGATCATTACGGGGCTACATCTACACAGTTACCCTTACTCTGTGAACAGATGGCCAGCTCCCAGTTTTACATGATTTTGAACTTTCTTTCTACTTAATTATACACCTTGTCCCCTCTTACTTAGCAACCCACCCACCCATGGCCTTTTTCTCTTCCCTCTTGCTTTAATTTCTATAACAATAAGTTCTTCCATAATTTTCTGGGCAACACACTTATCTAAATAGTAACTCTAAATCACACACCCTACTGGGCAGCAAAGGCATCTGGGAAAGGTGGAGTCGTACTTACTAGGAATCTTATCTTTCCTATATGATGCACACATTTGGAAGATGGTATGAGAACTTTGCAGATTTTTGCTTTGAATTTGGGAGTGTATGTTAGGTATTGCCTATGATCTATTCCTTGGGAACGCCGGTACATTTCATCCTGATCCACTGAAGTTTCCTTTTCTAGGTCAGCTGCCAGCTCCTAAACCACCATCTTTACACTTGCATACAAATAACTAACTGTAGACATTTGGATTATGCTGCATAATAAAGAAATCATTGTTAAAGATATGAAGCTTTAACACTGTATTAAGTCTAATAACTTTATGGCTACACATAACATTATAAATAAAGAACTGCCTCTGTTTCGCGTGTCTAATGCTCTCACCTTGGACCTCTGCTAGCGTCTGGAAGGACCACTGAAAGAATAAATGAATGTTGTAGAGCAGGAAACACATAATTTTTTTGAATGACGCACAGTGACTTCGAGTGACAGATAAGCACAGACGGTGTGACGGCTCCGACCGGGGGTATGAAGTTAGGTGCAGGGAGAAAGAGGAACAGGTTTCCCACTGGAGGGGGTGTGAAGTTGAAAAGGCATTTGATAAATTAAGAGACACAGGAAGGGACACTTAGAAGGAACAACAGTCTATGCAAGAGCATGGAGGGGTGCAACCATTTGCGTCATTTGGGGAATTATATCCCGCTCAGCAGGGGTGGACTGGGAAGACAACAAAGGCTGCAGGGAAGAGCCCCACTGTGGAGTGCTGTGCGTGCTAAATGCAAGAGTACAAATTTTATCCTGAAAGATGTCTGTAAAGCCTTGATCAATCACCCCTGGAGAAAAGCAATTAACCCAGAGGGCTGGAAGTGCTTTCATCACTGCTCAAGCATCAGTGGGCTCTGACCAGTTCCCAATCTGCTGGTTCATCTGACTCAGTGGGCAGGGTAATTCATGCACAACCAGGCACCCCAGAATGGCATGGGAGCGGCATGTCTCAAGTGGCCAGCTAAGGGAACAAAGCGGGAAGAAGAGGAAACAGTGATTTCCTTATTTTCGGTCCCTTCTTCCTCTTGCAGGGTGCAGACATACTGGCAACTTCTGGGTGCCTTGAGCTTGCTTTACACAAGACTGAGAACTCCACTGTGATCTGACCTAGCCTACCTGGGCAAGCCAAGCCACACCCCCACTATTCACGCACTAAAACGTGTGTTCCGCCATCTCTGCTATGTCTTTTGTGCCACTCCCTTGAATTCTACTTCTGTAAGGGACAATAGGAGTGGAGAGAAATGAAGGAACAGGATTCTTAGAAAATCAAATTCCTCAGGATTTCCTAACTCCTTAAAATTCTTCCCTGTCTTTTTGTCTTTCCTAAATAGGAAAAATCTTGAGTAGTTTGGGAGTCCTACGGTTCTTGGGGAGGACATACATTAAACTATTTTCTTATGTCCTTGAAATCATGGGGTGCATGTATATGAGCACGTGTATATTTGTATGTACTTGTTGGGGATACTAATGTTAGGACTCATGCTTCAACGTGGACCAGGGAAGGCGTGTTGATGCTGACTCAGTCCACCCTGCAATGGAGAGCTGAGAGACATGGCAGGCCTTCTCTGTCTATTGACTCGACTATTCCCACTTACTGGCTGAGGACCCAGTTCCTGCACTCATGTTGTGTTTGAACAGCTTTTGCTCTGTGGTAACTCCTGCCTTGACTAGCCACCCCACTTGCATGAGAATCCCTGTCAAATGTGAGCTGCTATAGAAAGCAGGTGTCTCCCTCTCTGGCTGTAACATCATGATCCCCTCTTTCTTTGGCTAGTGTGGAGAGTGTTAACTCCACTAAGCCCAAAGCACCAAGTTTTATTTCCTTTTATATTAAAGAGACACAGAATCCGGAGGTCGAAGCGGTGAAGTGTCCTTATTTTTAAAAGTGTGACTGTCGGAGAGAGTAGGAAATGAGACAGCACTCTGCTCCACATCTCATAGGATCCGTGTAACACTTTCACTGGACAAGAACGTGAGAGTTAAGATATGTTAACATCAGGACACGAAACTTTGAATTCCAAATCTGAAACACGTACATAATTGCTTAGAATCTAAATTATCAATGGAACCAAAGTTGTGTTGCCAAGTGTCTTTAGTTTTATCCATCTACTGAAAAATAAAATGGTTTAATGACAAGTGTATCAGGGAAGAGAAAGGCAGAAAAACTCTGAAACTATTGCAAACACATTTTTTTAAAAATTCCACCTAGGAACTTTGATTTAATGAATTAATCCTCCTCTCAGGCAAAATTAAACCCCCTTTTCAAGTGCTCTGCCTGTACAGCAAATCCTATTTATTTAAAGAATACTTTCTAAGGTCTCAAAGTAAGCTCTGTTTCACAAGTGCCAACACGACATCCCTCCCCCTCCCCCCCTTAGCCTGTGTTTGCAAAAGGAGCGACGTCTTTAGAAACCAGGCATGTGAGTGGTCCTACATGGAGGGATACCCAGTTTTCCTTGGCGTGTGGGTGCTGGGCAGTCCATCAGCTTGGCTCTTATCCTGATAACTCTCAGTATAGAGGGTCAAATTTACTCCTTGGCAAAATGGTAGATGACTACATGCCAAGAACTCTGGAGATCACTTACAAATGAAAGAATGCCGAGGGGTCTACTAAATGATAGGCTATTACCAATTCAGATTCCTAACAACTAAGTTCTCATCATGTAGCCGGGAGTCAGGGAGAAGTCGGCCATCTATGGAAAAGATTGCTACCCACTTAGGGCAGAGCACAGCATTCTTTGTAAAATATCAGATGGGGTGGGGGGAAGGAGTACTTTGGAAGCACTGTTTTCTCTTAGCTTGAAACAAGGCTTATAAATTTGCAGTGTTATTGTGGAACTGTATTGATGGAGGTGATTAGACTTCACCCTGATCGTCCTCAGCTTACATTTTCCCTAAGATTTGTTTGTGCCTCTGATAGTTAAAACTTTAATCCAAATATAGAAAGGGATACAGAAGTCAAGAAACTAGCTCAGGTCTTTATTGCAAATTGATTAGGAATATCTGCTGGAAAACTGAGAGGGAAAGGTGGGGGGAGAGCCCTCCTCGATTTTAACTGGCATCTGGTTATTGAGGTTACAAGCATCCAAAGCCACTTGTGCCATCAAATCTTCCTTCGCATGGGTTAGAAAACTCTTCTGAATGTTAGCCCAAGTCAGGAAATCACTTTCTCGGGTTCTTGCCAGTCCAGGATTCTCTACTTGCATAATCTTTTCAGGATCAAAAAATGTCCAGGCAGGTGAGGATGTTATTTATGGACGCTGAAGATAAGGGGGTGGGGAGAGGAAAATGTATCCCATTAATCTGCAGTTTCACTGGGGGTTAAAAACTCCATGCTCAATCTGCCAAAATGCAAACAAACAAACAAATAAGCAAAACTACAAAGGAATCTATCAAGGATGGCTTTTGGGAGCCCAGTGGAAGGATGACTGGGTTTGGAAGATGTTTTTAGGGAAGCCCTGAAGAAAAAGCAAGGGAGAAACAACCCTACTGCCATGGAGGGTCACTCCTGACACATGTACACCCCTCCCTGACTTACTTCTGTCTCTAAGACAACCATAACAACTGGGATGCTTTAGAATGAAGTAAGTAGCCTTGCATTAATTTCTCAACTCACTTGATAAAAAGATACCTCTATCGAGATAAATATTGTTTCTGACATCACAGACTCAAAGTAAGCATTGCTATGCCCATCTCAATTGATTTATACATAGACATTCAGGGATGTAAACAGATTTCACACACACAATTCTAATCCCAGAGCTGGGGACATGATACATGTGGTGCTTAACTTTAAATCCTCTAATGTTTAAAAGTAAATCCTCTTGTTGTTGCAGAGTTGTTTGGAAAACCAACATCTTTTTAAAGGAATGAAGATTTTTTCCAAACCTTATCTTCCATATAGCTAAATCTGAACCAAAAAAAAAATGTTGGGTCTATCATATTCCATTTCTAAGAATGAACCTTTACAGGGCACACAGCCTCCTCATACACATAAATCATTGTCTAAGCTTTCCAACTAAGTGTTTTTATGCATTCCTTCACCTAAGGACAAAGCAGAATGGAAAAGCACGGTGAACAACTGTTTCCCCGCCCTATTTAGTAATACAGAAACTGCATTTCTCTCCTGGTATCAGATGCACAAGAGGGCTACATATTCACGGTCCCCAGGTTGCAATATTAGCCACTGTCTAGTGGTCTGGAGTCTCAAAACGCTTACACTGTATAAACATAGTTCATAAGCCTGACAGTAATTTTATGGCAGAAGGACTATGCACATTATCAGATGTGCCAATGGCAGTAATCTTTCAGGGGACTGGGGACTGGGACTGCCTTTTCTTCTCTCTCTCCACAGTAGTCTTAAAAACTGCAACAACTCAGTTCTCCTCAAGGGGCGCAGTGTTGGAGAGAATGCTCTAACTCCTATAAGCAAACAAGTGCTTCCAGGGAAAACCTGATTTTTTCAGAGGTCCCTTCTCCATTAGACAAGCTTTGAATTCCCGTGACCACAACCAAAGGTAAGAAAGCACATGAAGGTGTCACTCTGGACACCATTTGGGATGCTGGCAAAGGGTCTTCCATGAGATCTGTAGCCAGGGAGCCTCGACAACGTGGCTCTGCTAATTCCCAAGGCGAATACCTAAAACTGAACCAGGCTCTGTGAATACCCTGAAGTCAGGCTCACTCTCCACTCCAGAGCCACGTACCCATTAAAGCAAAACCAACCTAATCACATGGTAGCTTAAGGATGATAGACTTGTAGGGGAAACTGGAGGGGACTTAAGAAGCCCAGCAACTCAAACACCATCTCATGGTCACACGGAGTTTAACTTCTTCTCTATCAGGTTTTAGGCAAAATGAGGCACCCTAGTGATCCCAAGACAGCCTTGCAGCAGAGCAAGAACAGAGTACATAAAGCTGTCGATGCGGAGACTTGAGGAACAAACTCCCTGGAGTCATTTGGAATTGTGCATGAATAATGCCTGGTGCACTGGCTTCCAAAGCATCCATGGGAGGGATGCGCAGGAGAACGGGAGACTAATAAACACTGCAGACCTGGGCCAATAATGTTCTCAGACACACTAATGGGCACTTTGGCACTTAATGCTAGCGTCAGAAAAACACACCTATATTCACTGTCTACCTAAGTCGTCGTCAAGTGAGACAAAAATGAGATCCATATTAATTCCTTTCGGAAAGCTGCTTCCTCCCCAGCCCAGAGACAGCACGACAGGTTACTTACTGTTTAACATAATGGAAAAGTACAAGTGACGGATTTATTTGTATGTAAATGATGTGGCACTCAGAAGGAAATGAATGTGGTGCCTCTGTCGGATCTTCATCCCACCTTTCACCCCACCTCCAATCCAGCCCTAAGAGACGCTTAGAAACAAAACGGTTCCCTGTGTACCTCAGGCTAGCCGCAAATTCACCGTCCTCCTTGCTCAGCCTCCTAAGTGCTGGAATTCCCAGCACGCACTACTGTGCCTTGCTCCAAAGAGATTCATTAAGAAACAGTTTATAGTTCTTTTAAATGCTCTCTTACCCAGGTTGACTCTTGAAACAATGTCTAATAACACCCTGATACTACCTTCTGATAGGGATTTTGGCCACACCTAAGTTTATAAATTCAACTCTTCCCACAGGACCTGATGAGTCTATTCTAGTATTGGCCTACCTGTCCCCAAGGAGTCCAAGAGGACCCCTCAAGTTCACTTTCAAGAACTGGGAATAACAATTCCTAGTCTAACTGAGCTACTGAATAGCCTGGAGCTTTCCACCAGCCGCGGGCTGTTTCTGAATTCTCATGGGTGTCACCCAATGGGTAATAAAATAAACAGGATTTTTATCTGAGGCTTTCTCAAGAGATGCTTTGACGGAAATGGGAGGGAGAGCCAGCCCCACTTCAGGAGGGGGACGGCGGGGCTCCACCTAAACAAGTCTTCCTCTTACAGAAGTTATAGAGGGAAAAAAAGCTTTTTATTTCAAAGTTAACAATTTGTGATAAATGGCTACAGGCTGGAGCAATATCTGCTTCCAACAACTGTTGATAGCCCAGGCAGCATTTTCTGGGTTTAGCACGCTGCGCTAAGCCATCACTCAGAGCTGAGCCTGTTCCCAACTCGTGTTTGCTGACTTTTCCTTGCTTGTTAAGGTGTGTTCATAATCACGTGTCCGGTTAAAAATTAATGCTCAGGGCATGATGGCATCAGATACAGTATAGGCAAAACTCAAGGAAAACAAATGGTAGAGGTGGCAATGTGTGTTCGTGGGGGAAAGCCTGCTCTGACCAGCCCGAGGACAACTTGCCAGACGAGGCTCCACTGGACTCCCTCACAGTACCCCGCACCCAAGACCGCAGTTTCTAAGCATGCTTTCCCCATCCACTATACAAGTGACAGTGCGTTAATACAAATGTCCTACAGCGCGCGTGTCCCGGAGGACTCTTCCAGGCTCTCGTCCCAGCCTGGAGCCGGTGCGGAGGCCTGGACCAGGTCTCCGATGCCCCTCCCTTCCCACCGCAGCCCGCAGCCACCCCACCCCGCGCGCACCCAGCCCTTTGTCCCGCTTTGGCACACGCCTGGCCCTCCGCACCCAGGCGGCGACTCCGGGTCCCCGCCCTGCACTCACCCTTCGGGCTGCAGCCCTGTGCGTCTCAGACAGGTGTGGGCGCCCGGAGGACGAGCGCGGCTCCCATGCCTGCTCGGCAGCGAGACCAAGTGTGAGCCAGCGGGCCAGCAGCGTCTGCAACCCCGGGTCCGCCCCCCACTCCCCACCCCCAACCCCCGCGCGCTCCTCCCGGGCTCTCCCGCCCCGCCCCCGGCCGCCAGCCGCGCAACTCGCCCGCCGACGCCGCCCCGCCCCCCTTCTCCACCCCCACGCCCCTCCAGCCTTCATCCTCAGCCTGCCATTCAGAGATCCCGGACCCTGCGGCCCTGCGCAGGTGGGTCCCCGCTGCACCTCACCATCAACGGATTGCCGCCTCTCGATGCCCAGACCGCTCCGATGGACCGGTCCTGCCAGGGACACCCTCTTGGTCTCGACAAACGCACACCGAGTTCTAAGGGGTTCGCACAGCCTGAGGTCTGCAAAGGCGAGGTGCTTCCGCAAGGGCGGTCCCCTCCAGCACACGGGGTGCATGGGGTGCATGCTCCTGGGCAGGTTTGCGAAGTTCACTAAAAACTTGTGAGCTCCTTACCCACGCACAATCTGTGCGCCTTATATTGTGATGACTGAGCCTCCTTCCCAACTTACACTGCCTCAAGAGTCTCCAGAGAGCAGCAGTTTGTAACCCAGAGGCAGGACTACCAAGTTTGCAGGCCCTGCCCTTCAGTCACTTGAGTGATGGGTGCAGAACACAGCAGGGGGATTGCCGGCTTGGCAACTTCCCAGGGGATAGCTGATGACGCCCCTGCCTTGGTCTTTACTGGGGCACCAGGGCACCAGCTGGTGGAGCCACCTCCTAGCCTGTGGTGCCGGCTTCCCTAAATCATTCCAAGAAGTCCACAGCAGGGGGTCTTCTCCAAGCCTGCCTGGTGACCTCACTATTTAAGTATCCAGTGCCAGAGCCTGGGTCGTCTCCCCCCACACTCCCTCCTGTGAGCCAACCTTTCGTGCAGCTCCTGATGATGGAAAGGGCGAGGGTGTTGTGGGTATCCCCTAAGGACTGGAGCACTGGAGAGAAGCAGTCTTGCTCACAACTACTCAACGGAAGGTCAAGATTTTGAGCAGAGGTCATTGTTTTTCCATGTCAATCCCAGAGTATGTTTCCTTTTTCCTGTCAGAGCCTGCCCTCAGAAAGGGAGGGCCTAACATCCTACTCCACACCAGGATGTTAACGACATGCCCAGTGAGCTCGTGTTTGTCTTTGCCTTTAAATAGGAAAGCCCTGCACACATTGTTGATCAGTGTGCCTCAAATATAAAGAAAACTAGCCTTGTCCGCCACACTAAGGGCAAAGCTTTCTTAGGTCTCTCGGTCTTAGCTTAAATTTTCCTCAAAAAAATAATCCATTAATGTGATTATATACATGAAACTAGATAAAGCTTAAACGTTTGAACAACTGAAGAATAAAACCCAAACCGATTTTTAAGTTGAATACAAAAATTATCTTCCAGAACAGTACGATTAGGTTAGTGCTGCTTCCTCAACTGTTGAAGGGTTCCTATAGCTCTACCATCCTTGGTGTGTGAGGCACCCTTAAGATTTTTTCCTCTGAAGTCTGTTTTCCCTTCTGCCTACCACATAGCTTTTGTTCCTACTAGGTCTCTTTCTTATCAGCATCACAATAACAGTGGTAACCCCCTAAGGCCAAAGAATAGCACACACAGGCACAGGAAGCCAGATTAATTCTTGGGATAGTCCATGTGGTGGTTTGGCTGCCTTGTTTCCCACAGTCTCTGGCATAAAACCCTTGGTTTCCCCATGGTAGGTTTAGGAGGTGTGGCCTTACCTAAAGAAGAGTGTCACTGAGGGCGGGCTTTGAGGTTTCAAAGTCTGGTGCCATTTCCAGCTCACCTTCTCTGCCTTGTGTCTGGGACCCAAGATGTGAGCTCTCAGCTTTGGGCACCTGCTGCCATGCCTTGCCATGATCATGGACTCTCATCCTCTTGAACCCTAAGCCCAAATGAACTCTGCCTTCTGTAAGTTGCCTTGGCCCCATGTAGTGTTGAGACAGATCTCAATGATCCAGGGTATACTTATATTAACTTTTTAAATCATACAGACAAATTAAATAAATTAAATTATGGGTCTCCAAGGGTTTATAGCTCCCAATGGAAATATTTATGGACTTGTACTTCCTTATGACTAAACCAAGTGAAACCTAATGGGGTTCAAGATGGCCACACAAATGACAGAGTCAAGAGAATTGCTAAGAGAGAAAACCCCCAGATAAGCCCTGCAGCATCATTTGCTCTCAGCTAACTGAATAACTGCTAACTTTAGAGGCCACACAGCCTCAAGACAACAGCTACCTACCTGCTTCAGTGACAAAGCTCTTCTGAGGTTTGGGCGAACAAAGCGATTGGTTCTTTTACTTTACAGAAACATGAAGGCACTGAGCCTGAACTGATGGATGGCTAAACTGGGATGAAAGACTTGATCTTTCTGTTTTCAGACCATGTCGACCCCTTCTTGGAGTTGTAGGCTACTCAATTCTACTCACTGAGCATTTAAGAACTGCTTTGTTCAAGACTATAATACAGGTTCACTTGGCCCCATTGCCTCTGAGCTGATGTGAGTCCCTTGTGTTTTTTCATACATTCAAGTCCTCCAGTCCCTTAGCCTTATCATGAGTCTCAGATTAAACCATGGAAGTAGTATGTTCAAGCAAGATGATACCAGCAACAGAAGGAACTCAGTCGTTCTTGATGTAAGCATTAAAAGTCCTAAGCCTTGTGTTGGTGGTGCACACCTTTAAACCCAGTACTAGGGAGGCAGAGGCTGGAGGATCTTTGAGTTCAAGGTCAGCGTGGTCTACAGAGTGAGTTCCGGACAGCCAGGGATACATAGAGAGACTCTGTCTCAAAACATTTAAAAATAGAAAAAGTCCTTTGACTTCACTAATGATGCTACACACGGGAGGAACTCAGCAGTTCACTTCCCATTTGCACAGCTACAAGGCCAGAATACTTGTGCACAAGAAGGAAAACATCTTCTGAAGCTGTGCCCAGGATTAATGAACAACTTTCAAACTTCAACCCACTCTTTCCCAAAATTAAAGCCAAGCTTGTTGCTGCCTCTGTTGAGCGGAGCGGCCTAATCAACTCCTTTGTTCTCCCAGTAAAGCAGCTTTGCCTGCTTACGTCTATGTGACATGGTCTCATGGCCATTGCTTCTATGTCACAAGATCCCAAAGCTATGTCCCGTACTATGCCAGGACCTGCTACTCATAAGCTACATAGCTTTTATTCTAACCTTTCTCTGCTTCCGCAGCCTCTTCTATACAGTCAGGGCTTCTGGGGTTTGTTTAAAGGTTAGATAGATGAGCCCACAGAAAGTGATTTGGAACAGTTCTTTACAGGCAGGGAGCAGCTGATATACACTAGCTATGGTTAATCCACTGTGCAAAGGGGTCGTGTTTGGAAGCATTATCCTCCAGCACTGCCTCGGCCCACTTTGACATCCATTGCTCACTTTTCCTCATAGCTGTAATTTCCAAAGTAGAACCTCAGAGAGCAAATATTACTCCCATAAAGAGAAACTGAGGCACGAAGGGCCTAAGAATCCATCCCTCTCTTGGCTACCTCCGGAAGCTGTTGTCATCTATGCACAGAGCTAACAGACAATAGTTGTCAATACAAAGGGTCCAGGGTTTAAATATGACTTGGTTTTAGATGCTTCCCAGGTTTGTCAGAGAGAAGAAACGTGGCTCTCGGGTCGTCTGTGTGATGGCTGTATGGACAGCAGCAATGATGGATTTGTAGAGAACTTTGGCTCTGAGAGCAACGTGCTGTGTGCACAGCAGATGTCCTCACACTGAGCATAGATGTTTACTCTTTTCTTCGGCTGTACTTGTCCATCCTCCCCCCACCCCGGGGGAGCCCAGCCCCCTCCTCGCTGCCTTTTCAACATTTTTATGGGCATTGCAATTGAGTTAAAAGTGTACTGGGGTGAGGCCTGAAAGCTTACTGTCCATCCACTTTGTAGAAAATTTCAGGGGCTGTGGGACTCAGCAAACAAATGACCCCCACCCTCATGGTGCCATGCATTCAATATCATGGACATAAAACAAAAATCCAACTTGAGGAAAACTGAAATATAGCATAGGTCAGGGAACAGACATGAGCTAGAAAAAAACGTGGAAGAGAGAATCACTGATTGTTGTGTCAGGTCTGAAAGCTTCCCTGAGGCTATGGGATTTGAACCGAAACTCAAATGGTAGAGACCTGGGAGTTTCGTTTTATTGCCTGCCCCCCTTTGAAGTGCTGGAGATGAGATAGAGCACTCTGCTCAAACCGAGCAGGCCTAAAGCTTTACCGTTGCAATACATCCCCAGATGTACTCCGGGCAAGGCTTTAACTATACCGCATCTTACTGGGTCTGTAGACTCGCGCTGCAAAAGGACTGGAAGAGAAATAACACTATAGGAATGAGAAAACGGCAAGAGTAAAGGAGCAGAGCTAGTATTCAGCTGTAAAGATTACGGGCGTATTCCTTAACTGTATACATTATGCTCGGTGGTGTGTAGTATATTTTACAGCATATACTCTTCAAGATAAATAGAGGAAGAGGGACATGTTAGTCTGTCACACAAGCACCACAGACTGCATAATTCATAATATAAGGAAACTTATTTTGCTCATAAGTCTAGTGACTGAGAAATCTAAGATGGAGTCTGTGCTACTCTAGTGGAGACTTCGTGGGGATGCCAGAACAAACCTAGCAGGCTCCCCTTCATACCACACACAACCTCACAGTAAAAGTCCCATGCCTCCATAATATTAATTTACTTCCTGACGTGCCTACCTCATAATGGTCCTACTTATTCCAATGAGAATTCAGGGACTTGGGGATAAGCATTCAACCTGTAACGAGGGGCTAGGACTTTCTCCATTTTGCACGCTGTGCACTGAGGAGGTTAAATTGTTCACTCAGGATTCTGAGCTCTACTCTAGTAGATAGCATGGTTGAGACTTCTGCTGCCTCGTAGCATGGGATGGCCTGCCTCACAGCTGAGAGTGTCTGTAGTGTTCCCACGCCCTCCTTTGCTGGTCTTCCAATGAGGAGCTGAGTAAGCTCTTCCAACTCTCACGGTCCTCCTGTGGGCACCTACTACCTTTTCCCAGTTGCGCAGGTGCTCCTAAGGACTTGTTAAACGGCCTTGCAGTAGAAGGTGAAATGAGGACGAGTGATGATTGGAAACCAGAGCCACAGGACCACGAGAGACTGAATGCTACCTCTAAACTGTGAAACTCGGTTTACAGATTACTTTATACGAGGCCAAGATCCCTACTCAGCTTCAGCGAGTTAGTCTGTGAGGAAGTTATCCATCAGATTGCTTCTGAAGAGATCTAGTTATTGTTAAAATGAAACACTGTACATTCTACGCACATATTGAAATCCCACAGTTCCCATGAACATGCACGATGTTTATGTTTTAATGTAACATTTAAGCATAACTTAAATAGAAGTCATTTCCACACCCTTCCTTACTTCTTTGGTGATTTCGACAGCGTTACGTAGAGCTTAGTAGTGTGCTTCATAAGTGGGCATGTCAGATCCACACAGTAAACGAGGAGGCTAGAGGAGAGATGAGGAGGTGGATGGGGGTCTTTGAAACCCACCTGAGACAGAAAGGAGGCGTGCCCTCAAGTAAAACAACTGGCTCAGACTTCCTTAGCTCACTGTCCTTGGTTTCAGAGGATCAGAGAATCGAGTGACACCCTCTTTAGTCTGTGTCCGTGTAAAACATGCCATGTTTTAAAGATCTTTAGACATCCCCATGTCTGGGGAAAACATGCCATGTTTTAAAGATCTTTAGACATCCACAGGGTTTGCCATAAGGACCTAAACTCTAGAAGGACTTGGAGCTCTAGCCTCAAACTGACTTGGAAACAATTTAGAATGTATTTGCTTGTAGGGTGACATTGGTAAAGGATGTGACTCTCTGGGCCTCACTCTTCTCACCTGCACTTGGGGCTAACCAAGGGCTCTTTCAGGGAGTCATCAAGATAAATCACTCAGCACAATACTCAGGATTAAATAAGTTCTACATTTGTATCAGCTACGGTTGTTAGTAATCATCATTATAGCTATTTTGGGTGCTCATTAAGTGTTTCAAAAGTTATTGAGTGACTGACTCATATTGTTATGACTTTGGGAAAAACTGCACATTTAAATTTTACAATCATGTCTCCTCCTCTAATCTTCATGTCATCACCAACTTATTTAACCAACAAATATATATATTAAACCATTAATGCTGACAGCTCCCATATTTATATTCATTGGGGTCTGAAAGGCAGAAGCTGATTTCTTTCTTACATTGCTATATTTAAAACCTTATATAGTTTTTTTAAAAAGAGCACAACAGATTCTATAGTTAAATAAAAAAGGAACAGGATAACCCGCTAGGACTATAAAGTCTTTCAAACGTGTAATAAAAGCAAATAAATACATTAAAACTTTGAGAAATCCCTAGTTTTATTAGAGATTTCTCATTCTAAGTATTTAAAAATATATGCCAGCACCTCACCAAATACAAATATACGAAGCTGTAAGATATAAATGTAATGCATGCACAATAGTAAATACTCAGCTTCACAGTGGCTCTCGTGGGACTCAGAGACAAGCAGAAGCTGCAGAGCAAGGGAGAGAGAGCGCTTCCTTCTAACCCTACTGAAGACCAGATCCAGGTAAAACTGCCACTGCTGGGAAGGAAAGCAGGCTCTGGCATTGCCAGTTTCCCGTATACCGTGGGCACTCCTCTAAATTGAAAAATTAGAAACATGTCTAAATAACTGCGTGTTTCTCATTTTCTTTGGTCAAATTTGAAAAGTCTCCAGAGGCCAACGCTGGGCTCCTCTGGAGTACCCTAACTTCATAAAGAGCCTTGTGATCAGGAACAAAAGAGACATCCAAGATTTCACATTACGAAAATTTCTCTCAAATTAGAAAGCATTTTCTTGAAAATTGTTTTGTTTTCAATTTATGGTTATATTTACCCACAAATACTGGAGCCTCTCTTTTTTATAAGAATCAAGCTTTTATGTGGTTAAGTATGGAGTCTGGATGCTTGAATTCCGTGCTGTTCATGCTTTGCTGTCTGGAAAGTTCTTCTACTCACCCTTCAGACACCAACCCTCCCCTGAAGGCTTCCTGCCCCTCGGGTGCTGGATGTTCGAGATCACTCTTTGCTCTCAGGAAACTGCATAAAAATAGCATCTTCTGATTGTGTGTATTTGCATGTTGGAGTTCAAGTGGCTCAGAGCACCTCAGGAGCAGGAATTCCGCCTTGTTTTCCTTTGTCGTCTGTAACCTCTTCCTTCAGAGTGCAGCCAAGGGATCTAAGAGTCAAGGATCCTAGAGCCTAAAGGCTAGAATGATTTGTATATAATCTATGATCAAACGAATTAATAAATAACATTTTATTTAATTAAAAATATTAGATCTAAAATAATTTGAATGGCTAGCAATGAAGAGCAGGATATAACTTATGTGAAAGTTTACTACTTGGATTCTAATATTGTCCAGGACATAAATAAGTCCAAACCTCTGTTTAAACTGTCCTCACCATTGTTTCTTTGCAAGTCATATCGAGATTATAAATTCAACTTGGCTTAACATCTGGCTGCATTCTAAATTGCTTTTGTTCACGACTTGAGACATTCCTATGAACTCTGAATTTGGGTGCCCCATTATGTTCTGAATTGCTCTACCAGGAAGATCCCCCGGTATCATAGAATCTTATTGGATAATATGTAGTTTCTAAATATTACCCCCCTGTATTCCTTATAGGTATTAACGGGCCATCTTTGAAAATAAAGTTTAGCTCAATGTGCTTATTAGCATCCTAAATGCTCTGAGAAGTTCTGAATAGCTCTATCTGGTTCAGTTCATTTATTCAAAGGTACCCAATCTTACTTGATGGGGAAATTTTAATTTTTTTTCAGTATGATAGTAATGTTTCACAGGCCAATAAGGTTCTAAAGAATCAATTTGAGATACACCGCCCATAAGTATACTCCACCCCAGAGACTGAACCCCTGCTTCCCTAGATGTGGTCTGCATCTCAGTCCTCACTTTTCCTGCTCATATTTGAAACATGACTTCAAATCCTTGAATCTATGTTCTAACCATTTTTTTGAAGGCCTAACATAACGTCCATTCCCTGGAAAATGTTTTTTATCAGCCTGTGAGTCCCTGTGAGGATTTTCTACATCTTTCTTGTGCCTTTTAAATTTTATTTTCTTTACTATCATTTTCCAGGTCCAGGACCCCGCTGTTGAGCACTGTTTGCGTCTAAGATTTGCATCTTTGATACGTATTATCGTACACTGAACCCATCAGTCAGGGACTTGGAGGAAATGTGGTTCACCTTGGAGGAGTTCCAGTAAGGAGACTCTAGTGGAGGTCAGAAGAGGCCTCAAGAGTGAAATGAGAGCCACCCAGAATGCAGCAGTCATGCTGGCCAGTCACTGGGCTGGGAGTGGGTGAGGGATCAAAATGCCAGGTGAGCAAGCTTGCCAGGGAGGGAAGGCTGGCCTGGAATTATTGCCAAATCCACAAAGAGATGCAGCTGCTGGAAGAATTGGTCCCCAAGGAAGAGGGAAGGAGGGACGTGGAATAAATGCCCCCATAATGCTCCTTCATCCTCTGACATCCTGGATCTACCAACATGAGCTTGCAAGGCAGCCAGGCCAGCCGTCTCTAAGGCTCCTGGGCATGGAGCAAGGACAGTGAAAGGTGGATCATGCCTGGGAGAGACACCAACTGAGTAGCCAGCACTGAGAGACACCAACTGAGTAGCCAGCACAGAGAGACACCAACTAAGTAGCCAGCACAGAGAGACACCAACTGAGTAGCCAGCACAGAGAGACACCAACTGAGTAGCCAGCACAGAGAGACACCAACTGAGTAGCCAGCACAGACAGACACCAACTAAGTAGCCAGCACAGAGAGACACCAACTAAGTAGCCAGCACAGAGAGACACCAACTAAGTAGCCAGGACACTAAGAGTGAAACCAGGTATGACCTGCGCTCACCTCGGAGGGCCGTATTGATTAAATTAGCAAACACATAAAAATTAACACATTGCACAACAATGGATTCTCAATTTTAGCTACTCGTTGCTCTTATTATAACAAAAAAATGTGATAAATTATTATCTAAACGC
The DNA here is from genome assembly GCF_018167655.1 of Microtus oregoni. NCBI lineage: Eukaryota > Metazoa > Chordata > Mammalia > Rodentia > Cricetidae > Microtus > Microtus oregoni. The sequence goes on from NW_024543059.1 coordinate 6,140,757, forward strand.
TAACAGAGGAAAATACCTTGTCTTACTATTGAGTCACCCTTGTGCATCCAGCATGGGGACAAATAACTGTCACCATGGCAATGGAGGTTACAGGGTAAGGGACAGGGAGACATTTGGAGCAGAGGTGACAGAGAATGTTGGGCTGTTGTGTCTGAGGTCGTTAGTCAATGTGACCTTGGCATGGACAACAGCACACTGAACTGGAGACAGCTCCTGGCTGACGACTCTCCCTGCACCTTTTAGATAATCCGAGGCCTCTGGGTTTTACTCGGTGTCTGTGGAGGTGACAATTCTGAAAAGCCGACTTGCTTTGCGCACACCGAGCCATGGCCGGAAGTGGCAGCCACTGGCCACACTTTTAGTCTTCCGTACCAGTTCTGTGGATGTCACTAGCTCGTTTTACTTTGAACCTGTGCTGAACCTGTGTTGACCTTTGCGTGGATATTTACACACAAACTGTTGGCCTCCGCTATGGCATTTCTGAGCATTGGTGTTGACTGTTGATCTTCTTCCCCCTCTTTTCCGTGTTTCCCTGCCCCACCCAGCAGCTGCCCTCTGCTGCCTTGAGGCTTTCATGTCACACATGTCTCCTGTCACATGTGTTTCATGTCACACATGTTTCAGGTCACATGTGTTTCGGTTCACGCGTGTTCTCTTACCACCCACGCCCTTCAAAACCTCATTTACCCCCTTTGCAGTCCTTTTTCTAGTTTCATGACCAATAACCACAGCTACTCCTAAATATATTCACATATTTATATATTATGTAATATATAATGGCAAACATACATAGAAGCACTAAAATCTGTGGTCCACGTATGAGAGATAATATGCATCATCTTTCTGAGTCCCAGTCACCTCCCTTAATATAACCATTTCCAGATCCATCCATTTTCCTGCAAATTTTCCAATCTCATTTTTCTTCGCAGCTGCATAAAATTTCATCGTTTGTTTGTGCCACATTTTCATTATGCATTCATCTGTTGACGCACTTCTGAACTGGCTTCATTTCTTTACCACGGTGAACAGAGAAGCCACAAATATGATCTTGTACTTAGATCTTAAGTATCTTTGTACTTAACCGTCTTTCTGGTGCATGCCCACAAGTGGTGTACCTGGTTTTGCATCTCCAGAAGCACCATGCTTTATTGCAGTCCCCCAGCACCTGGTTCCTGCTGCCCTAGGCTCATGGATTAGGGAAATTGCCCAAATAATCAGGAGGATTATTTTCCTGTCAAAGTGGTGAAGCATCCTGGGAAGAGTTGTTCTGACATGACAGAGGCCCTTCTGAGGCTGCTGCCCCGGTACAGGAGGAAGCACCTTCCTGGGAGCCCAGACTTACCATAGGAAGGCAGGTGGGGTGTGAGATTCCCCTCTGTATGCTGTGAATATCACTGGTTAATAAAGGAACTGCTTTGGGCCTATAGCAAAGCTATAGGGGAACAGAGCTAGGTGGGGAAAACTAAACTGAATGCTGGGAGAAAGAAGAGCGGACTCGGGGAGAAGCCACGGAGCTGCCACCGGCCGGAGACAGTTGTGCTGAAACTTTGCTGGTAGGCCACAACTTCATGGTGATGCACAGATTAATGGAGATGGGCTAAATTAAGATGTAAGAGTTAGCCAATAAGAAGGCTAATGGGCCAAGCAGTGTTTTAAATAGTACAGTTCCTGTGTGATTATTTCAGGGCTGAGCAGCCGGGAACCAACAAGCGGCCTCCCTCTTACGGTGGGGCACTCTACAGCTCTGTCCCTGGGCTCAGGGAGTGTGACACTTCTGAGAACCCTGTCAGGCAAAGGCACTGAAGGTCACCCTGCCTGCAGATTCCAGTACTGACACCAGCAGCTGCAGGTAGGAACTTCCTTCAAGGAGCGGTGACTTTCTTATCCGGGATTCAGTGAACTAAATTTAGTGAGGACATTTATCCCCTAGATTCTGTGAGCTCTCTAAGCAGTTACTCAGATTACTGTCCTTGCCTGCTGGGAAATCATGCTGTAACCCTCAACTGTTAGCATGGAAATCCCAGGTAACTGTGGGCATGAGCTCATGTTCTCCTGGTGCCTGGAATGCTGGGTTCTCCTTCTTTTCCTGCACTAAACAAACATTTATTTCGTTTCTTGAGAAGGCTGGCTGGAGCACACTGAGCAACTGCGCACGCCCAGAGCCAGGCAGCCTCTACAGCTGAGCAGTCGTTTCCTCTGCCAAAGGGTGGGGAAAGCACACAGCAGGGTGTTTTACGCTTATGCTGCTGATAAAAATGGAAAAATGGGTTCTTTCTATCCAAGTGGTACCACGCATGGTGATAAGATATTTTTTTTGTTATGTGTAAAAATGAAATTCATTTGGTTCCAATACAGGAAAATTGAAACTCTGACAACTTCACCATATACAGTGGCCTCTCTTGAGCCATGCTACCATTCTCTGGGGCTTTAGTTATTCATGATTACCAAAGTCTAAAAATATTAAATGGAAAGTCATAGAAATAAGCAATCTACACATTTTAATTTATAGTTGCTTACTATTTTCGAGTCATCTGATGAAATCCTGTGCTGGACCCCTCGCCCCTGTCTGGGACGTGGATTCTGTCCTTGCCTCCATGCCACATATGCTACCAATCCCCTACGTCACTTAGTGTCCATCTCAGTTACCGGGGCAACTATTGCAGGATCCTAGTAGTTGTAATCAAGTAACCCTTATTTCATTCAATAATGGTTATCAACAAATATGCAAATAAAGAATAATGATCTGGTCTCCAAATGCAAGCAGTAGGCTGGCAATTTAGATACGACAAAGAGAGGCTGTAAAACAGTCCCTTTAAATGAAAAGGGGAGCATAGAAAACACTATTCTGAGAGAAAGTGAGAGCCCTGCTCATATAAATTATCGTCATGATCGTACTATGTGATTATTAATTGTTACTTTTCTCCTACTGTGTCTAATTTATAAAATAAACTTTATTATAAGCGTGTACATAGAGAAAAAAAAAGAGGAGAGTATACAAGGGTTTTGGTAGTATCTGGGTTTTCCGGGCATTTACTAAGTGACTTGGAACTCATCCCCAAGGGCAAGAGGCTTTGGCTGCTGTCAACAGCTTATTGGTGAAGTCAGTTTACCGAAGCTAAACTCTCCTTTAAGACAAGAGGTGGCAGCTCTTTGCCCCTTTTCTGTATTCTTGACAATGCAGTAAAATTGTGCTGCTAAATCCTTAAGAACCTTTGTGCAGGAAAATTAAAAACAAACAAATGACAAGTCTTTGATTTGCTAGACTCTTCTTTGAAGAATTGATTGCTGACTTCAAGGCAAATTCTCATCTTAGTTGCAGCCCTCCAAACCCACTTCCAGTCCAGAGTTTTATTATCAAGCCTTTTATCCCCTGCCCAGCCCTGCTCAGTGATCTCCAAGCTTTAGGGAAATGAAGTTCACTCAGCGGTTGCTATTTTTGATCTAAGAATTTACCTTTGATATGCCCCAATTCCTCTCTGACAAGAAAAGAAAGGGAACCAATAAAACTCTGTGAGTTCGAGGCCAGCCTGGTCTACAAGAGATAGTTCCAGGACAGGAACCAAAAAGCTACGAGGAAACCCTGTCTCGAAAATCAAAAAAAAAAAAATGTTTTATCTAAAGAATACTTTGCGACTGTGTTTGTAGCATTGACATAGGTAGAAAACCAATGGTGGGCCTTCGGAATCTGCTATGCACCGAGTGATTCCAGCTCCTCGCTGCATTTTCCAGACACACTGAATGTGATCAGACTCCTGGGCTTCTTTATACTGGGAAGAATCCCAAATGCCAAACAATCAAATTCCCAGTTTGGAGTGTTAGAAAGAAGATGAACCTCAAACGTCTCTACCCACCACACATCACACTACCCCACACACATCACACATCACACTACCCCACACACACACATCACACTACCCCACACACACACATCACACTACCCCACACACACACATCACACTACCCCACACACACACATCACACTACCCCCCACACACACACATCACACTACCCCACACACACACATCACACTACCCCACACACATCATACTACCCCACACACACATCACACTACCCCACACACACACATCACAGTGTCCTGCTGCTGCCGTGAAGATGCCTCCACACACAAGAGACCTGAAGGCCACACAGGAGTGTGGGGGATAAAGGATCCTTCACAGCAAGAAATCCAAGAGCAGAGTGTCTCCAGGCGAGGGCGACTAAAGTCTCCATTTCGCTTTGCTGGACTTGCTTCTCATCTCTCAGGGCTCTACCCACAGGCTTGGGGCAAGATGGGAGTCGATGCAGGAACAAAGACTTTACACAATTACATCCAGGAGAGACGGCAAGAGAAGTTAGTTAGGAGTAAGAAAATTCTACTAGTCTCTGTTCCACTCTTTACACTGCAATGGCTGGAACCCAACAGTCATGTGTCCCTTGGTAAATCAACAAGTAGTGAGGAAATGAAGTCACCTATGTTAGCCCAAGGTGGCAAGAGTAGGAGGCTCCTGGAAGAGCTTGGGGTAGGGCTAGAAATACTGAGATTTAGTTCTAGTCTTGTCCAATACTTAGGTATGGAAACTTGCTAACTGCTGTGGGAGCGTTCAGAGAGTACAGGCCTGGTTTCCTGTAATGAGTTAGGGAAGACTTCACATTCAAATGGACAAGATGCTGCTTGGCCTGGGACCTGGAAGATCTGGGCTGAGTGACGGCGTGTTCACTTGAGATTTACATCAAATTTGCTCCAAGGATGTGAATGCCTGATGAGAATCCATCATCCTCATGTGCAAACTGTGTGAGGTGGGAAAGGGAGAGACAACAGCTAGACGGTAGAGGGGATGGAAAGCCAGACCAAGGAACTTGAACTTAATTCTGCAGGGAACGGTGAGTCTGTGAAACACGGGGGATGATACAGTAGTATCTACAGAATTATACTCTCTGGGAATTATTTGGGCAGCTTCTGAGATGGGAGACAGGGTGGGACAGGGAGAAGAGGAAGCCAAGAGACTAAGATTTCAATCACTCAAGCAAGTGTTTTACAGAACCTTAACTCTAATGAGATGAAGACAACATGTAGGATTTGAGGTCTTGGAGGAAGAAACGAGAGCTTTTGGTAACGGCTGAAGCAGCCACTTGGTAAAGAGAGGGAGTCAGGGATCTTGATATAGTAAAAACTCAATCCAAAAATGCCTATAAAAGAGGTAACTATTCTTTCATATAATTTTAAAATAACCTCAGGACTGTTAGGCACCAGGATTCAAGTAGCATATTAAAGACGTGGACTTCCCAGGGCTGGGGACCTAGTCCAGGCAGTAAAGCACTCACCCTCACAGAGCATAAGGACCTGAATTCAGAGTCACAGAACCCGTGCGAAAGTGATGCACAGGCCTGCAGTCCCAGCAAAGGACAGACTGGAGGCAGAGACAGGAAGAACCCTGGAAGCTAACAGGTCAACTCTTGATTGGATTGGATGTGCATGCATTTACACAGGTCTAGCCAGGTCTGGGTGTCTCACGACAATAAACAGGTCCTGTGGTCACATCTCCTGAGAGGTTTGCTGTGATACGCCAGCTGGATCTGCCAATCCTGGAAGCCTGAGGACCCTCGTTGCTTTCAGAAGAGTCTACAACAAGCACGGGTGTCAACAACGAGCCTGACGCACAGGAGAGAGGGAACCAATTTTCCCTCGATCATGCAGCTTCCTAATTAGGCACTGGGAAGCCTGGGGACAAGGGCAAGAAAAAGATGACTTTGAGATCTGCGCTGCATTCCTTTATTACAGCGTTCATGTCAGGTGATTAAAAGCAAGAGACCAAGAAGGGAGCTTGTGCTGGGTGGTGGTGGCTCACACCTTTAATCCCAGCACTTGGGAGGCAGAGGCAGGAGGATCTCTGTGAGTTCAAGACCAGCCTGGTCTACATGAGCTAGTTTCAGGACAGGCTCCAAAACCACAGAGAAACCCTGTCTCGAAAAACAAAAAAACAACAAAAAAAAAGAAGGGAGCTTGTATTTGAAGACCCACAATCGCTATCATGCCTGACATAGGGATGGGATAGAAATAATTTATATTTTTAGCAAGAGACAGCATAAATAAGTGAGTATGTGAGGGTGTGAGTAAGGGATGGAGGGAGGGAGGGACAGTGTGAGAAGGTCCCTTAGTGTGACTTTCCTGGGAGTGGACTATGCAGGAACACTCTGTGGCACCGCAGATAGAGACCATCCATTTCATTACTCATGGGAGGGGAGGCAAGGAACTATGCAAAGAACTTACTCATTTTACCCACCCCAGTCTCTAGAGAGCTTAGACAATTCCTGCAAAACTTGCTTTGAAGTGTTTCCAATTCTCTTTTTCCAGGAAAAAAAAATGGGCAGAGAATTTAGGAGCCAAACCCAGAATATAAAGAATTCCAATCCTCTGTTGAATATGTAGCACTCAAAAATTAAAAAATAGGTGGATAGATAATGGTTAACATAAAAAAAAAATCAGAGAACCCATTTAAGGTCCAGTGCCAAAAAGGATCTCCCTTTCCCTGTCTGTCTGTGTGTGCTAGAAGCTTCGGTTCTAGAGGAGTTCTAAGGGGCGTGAGGGGACAGCTATGGAGGTGGTTTGGGACACCAAGGATGACACTCTAGTGCTTTGAGGGTCACGCGGACTGAGAGATAATCAGGATAGCACAGTCTTCTCTTTCCCACCACTCAATAGTTTAATTTCCATATAGGCTCAAGTTTATAACTTCTAGTTTTTTCCCCTTAAATCTGAATACCAAGACTCAATAAAAAAGAAAATAGGAGGAAAAGGCAAAGGTATTCCAAGAATCAAAGCAAGTTTGACCCACAGACCTTTATCAGAGTGCGAGAAAGAACATTCCAAGGGAAGTCTTGGGTGGGGAGTGTGTGAAAGTTGGAGGAGGAGATGGAGAGAAGAAAGGAGGGAAAGGGGGGGGGGATCTCTGAAGGCTTCGACCCAATCTAGGTCAGATGGTATCTATAGGAGATTTATCCTTTCGGAAACAGACTCGGTGACCAAGACCATGGTCCCCTGTCTTGGCTCTGACAGCTCATTTATTTAGTAGTTTAATAACACACAGACCTGTCCAGACTGCCACTGACCTTCTCCCACTGTGCTGAAAGATGATAAACTCGGGGGACTTCTCTGCCCCCGCCAACTCAGTGCCACCTATGCCGCCTGGCAGATGCTGCAGGTGGAGGAATGAGTCCCCCGGTTCTTGAGTATTTCCAAAGGCACAAAAGGGCATCCCGGAAGCCACTTCCGAGGTGTTTCTCTGTGTCCAGAGACTTGTAGGAGAATTACTAGGATTATTTGTTTAACTCCCAAAATGGAGAAACTGGGATTGTTGATATGTAAAAACAGACAAATAAATAAGAGGAAAAGAGACGAGGTAGTTAGCTGCCATTGATGTTGGGAGGGAGGGAGAGACAGGTTGACACCTGCAGTTGAGAAATGGAGCAACTTTTTCGCCTCTCCGGGAAAGCCAGTTCAGTGGTGAGAGCAGAGCGTTTTATGGCACACTTAAAGTTGCTTTGAGCTTTGCAGACATGACCACATTTAATTATTGCCCACACATTATTATCCTCCTTAAATCACCTGTCAGAAGACAGGCACAGAATGGTTTGAGTTCTTTGCCTAAATGCCACAGAGCTGGCAAGTGCCAGTGGTAGGATTTGAAGCCAAGAGAATCCAAAGACTGTCCTTTGACTAACCAAAGTGATTAGACCTTTTCATAAGCTTTTATGCCCATTCTCTAAGGGTGCTGAGCCCATGACATCATGAATAAGTATGGCCTGTTCTGGAAGAGGAGCAGTCACAGGCCACAGCACTGAGGCTCTCTAGTCAACAGCAAGCAGCACCTAGCACTTGAGCAACATCATTTGGAACATTCTAAATTCAGTCAAGTCCTGCCTTCAGCTATGCCTGAGAGCCCAGATGAGACAAGTCAAAGCTCCAGCCATCCCTCAGTCAGAAAAGAAATTGTTGTTGTGAGGTGATTCCACCAGAGAACACACGTGGACACTCTTAAAGCCGAATCACAAGTCAGTATTACCAGCCAATGACTGCACGCTGAACTTACCCAAATCATGTAGCCTCGAGCTTCACTGTCCCTTGCCCTGTATGCCCAAAAACCACATCCTGGTCACCGCACTTCAGGTAGCAAGAACAGTTAGTGAGAAACTATAGGAGCCAAACAGCAGAGTTAGAACGTTGAGGAACTTTCCTGGATCCTGGAACTATGGACTAGGTCTTGGACGGGTTAATTAAGTTCCTGTTTTGCCAGTTGTTGGGGGCTGCCTGCTGAGTTCTAATGTCAGAATGGTGCCTCCTTAATGGAGTCACCTATGCTAAGGCCACAGGGCCTGCTATATAGCCATGACTCTTGTAGGTCACCACATTCTGGAATGTTTTTAATCCATCATCTGTGACAAACTACCCACTTTTTTCTTTTTTCTTTCCTTTTCTTTCTTTTATTTTTCTTTCCTGTTTTTTTTTTTTTTTCAAGAGAGGTTTCTCTGTGTAGCTAGCTTTGGAGCCTGTCCTGGCACTAGCTCTATAGACCAGTTTGACCTCAAACTCACAGCAATCTGCCTATCTCTGCCTTCTGGTTGCTGGGATTAAAGACATAAACCCCAACGTCCAGCTTCTTTCTTTTGTTAAAAGTAATTTATAGTTGTGTGTTCTGTAGAATTAAAGGATTAGAATCTGGAGGGACTTGACGGTACCACTTAATTAGACTCTTATTTTATGGAGGTAAAAACAAATACGAAATAAAAACAGTTTGTCTCAAGCCATGGTCTCTTGCAGCCTGAGGCAAAGCTAAACTACAGAGTACCATTTCTAGGATTCTCATTGCCCTACTGCTGTTCCAACCTCATAGGCAATAATAAGATCGAATACTTCCAGATCATCTCAAGGATAGATTCTGAAACCTGTTTATGGTCTTATATTCTGCAAAAGGATCCATGCAACAAAGACCCATGAAATGCCAGGAAATGATTCCTGGAAAGCAGGCCATGAGCTGCTATGACTGAGCTTGCTTTGTAGATGGGCCATCTCCTCAGGTCAGCTGATATTATCTCAGCATCTCAGTGAATAGTTTGGAGACTTGTAAAGAACATCTGAAGCTTGGCCCAGGCACCAGGAATGTCAAGACCCATCTTCAGTGAAACTAATGAGCGCCCGACGGTGAGAACTTGACTATGGATCAGGAGTTTCTGGAGGAAATAAGAGCTTGAGCAACACAGGGTAATAAAGAGAAGTCAAGTACAAGTTACTCACTCTTCAAATACATGTGTTTGAGCACTGTGCTGTCCCCGCATAGAGAACTTGGTCTTGTTGGATCTATTTGTATCTGTCCATGCATAAAGAACCATGTGGAAAAAAAACCCACAATATTAGGAAAGACAAATAGAGGACTGTTTTGTGCTCAGTTTCCATGTTAATCTGATCTGAAATTCATAAACATGGGTTGTGGTCACTCTGATGTTTTTCTAGCCCGGTGACACGGTGTGAAGTCAAAGAAAGTAGTCTGGATGGATGGAGTGGAAACAAGGGCAGAGCCAGCCACAATCTTCACAAGCATTAAATGTTTCTGAAATGCTTGCTTCTTACCCATCGCCTCTCCAGAGAAGTCTGATGTTTCCCACAAGAGCCGAAGAGACACGAATGAAATGAGACCTGCAGTTTTCCCGTTTACGGAGAACCTGCTTTCTCTACAATGGCCTTCTGCCTGCTTCTCTCCAGCTAGAAGTGTGTATTTGTTCATGGTTTCAAAGCTAGGTTGGAAGAGAATGGAACAGACCTAAAAAAAAATGCTTCTGTGAGTTAACTATTAATTTGGAGAAAACATCTGCAGACTAAAAGCAATCTAGAGTTGATCCAAAAGCTAACAGCTGAAAGAGCCAGAGCAAACACTCAGGCCAGTCTCTGAGGCTCATGTCTGGCTCAGCACTGGGAAGGTGTAAAAGCAAGCAAGTCTTTCTCAGATCAGGTGTGCCCCTTCCTGGACTTAACTCCTAACCACCTGGGCTTCAGTTTACCGGCTGCTGGGGAGCCATGTCTGTAGGAGCAAGTTTTTGCAGAACTGATGGGAAACAGATGAGGGTGCCCTCTGAATGAGGACGTGCCCAGCGTGGGCATGCCGAGTGACTGTGGTTCACAACATAAAAGTCTTTATCAGGCAAGGCTGCTCAGAACAGCCTCGGATCCTTCTATGTAATGTAACTCGTCTTCAGAGCCCCACAGTGAACCTCCAGTTTAGCGCCGTGTAATGCTCGCTGATATGTTTTCCCACATGGATCTCGTGGAGGGGGAAAGAACTAAACGTTGAGTAGGAGAAGCTGTGTGAATCTTGTTTATTCCACTTAAAAGCCGTGTGACTTGTGACAAGGCAGGCGCCCTTCACATCTTTCCATTTCCTCCTCTGTAAAGACTGAACTTGGGATGTCTACCTGTCTTCATCTGTCACGTGTGAAAGTGCTTTGATACATGGGGCGCAGTCAGCCAAGGTCACCCCCAGACAATTAGTAATTCCTACCAGAATCCATAAAACAACAACAACAAAACCTCACGAGCCAAATTAAAATGTTCAAGTCATATGGGTTATTATTATTTTATGTAGTCTATCCTGGCCTCAACTCCTGGATACTTAGCCAAGGATGGCCTAAAGCTTGTGATCCTCCTGCCTTTACTTCTCAACATGGGCTGGCCAGTGGGAAGTGCTGACGGGGAGTGTAGGAAGGAAGGTGAGGGGTGTTCCTTTCCTGTCCTGCACCTAGCAGGTGCCTCTTCTCCCTGATGGGGTTGGTGCCTACAGCCGTGTTGTTCACTGTGAATGAGCCTAGCACCTCAGTTGGCGGCATCACCTCCTTTCTTTCTCCTCTGAGCCTCTTGCTGAGGATAATTTTGAGGCATTTTCATCACTTTGTGTTTGGTTTCTTCTATCTTCCATCTTTTCTTCGGGTGTTTTTCTAGTAATGGGTTCTCTCTGTTTTAAATACTTAGAGATGCGTTTGCTGTCTTACCCTGAGTGTCAGTGAGTGAAGCGGACTTGACTTATGCAGTAGATCATCTCTGTGAATACTGAAGCAAAAGAAGAGGACTAGAGATCAGCAGCTTACTGGGTTTCTCAGCTTAATAACTGGTGAATGAATTTTCAGTAACTCGTGTCCCTAACACAGGGGATTGTTCCTCTTCTACCTACAGATAAATTCTGTAATAGGAAACATGCTTTTGGCTGAAAAAGAAGCGCAGAAAGAACTAAAAGCTGGTACTGACAATTCATCCTCCTGGTCTCTGGAGTCTGGTTCTGGATGCTGGCAAGAGCTGGCCTCAGCTTGTTAGCACCCAGGCTGCGAACACTGTGCTGCACAATACCCCCCCTAATGAAGAGCAGATTTCCCTACCCCCACAGTCTGGGGTGAATGCTCTTCCTCTTCACCCCAAGAGCCGAGGAGGAATGTTCAGAGAATATTTGCCAGAGCTACTCAGCCAACACTGCATTTTCAAATCCCCACTGACACGTTTCTGCTCCTTCTGTTCCCATCATCTGGGTGGGAGCATCCAGAATGGGCCCTCTGCACAGAGGCAGTAAGAAATCCGGACGGCCTGGGACACTGAGAAGGAAACCAGGTGGTCCCTAGGCTGAGTGCTTGGCGTGGTAGCAGGAGCCAAAATGTTTTGACCATCGTTATAACCAAGTGACCAAGCCAGGGCCTGGCAGGCTGGGGTTGGATGGGTACGGAGGGACCTGTGAAGCAGGATTTGAAAGCCACTTCCCACGGTGTAGCAGCCCTGGCTCCCCAGAGCAGTGACTTCCAGGCACCTTATATGCCCTAATGCTAATCCATCAGCAACCCCAGGATGTTTCAAGTCTACTTTACACGTGAGAAAGGCGGGGTTAAGAGCGGTAACGTGATTGGTGTCGGCCGCACAGCTGCCTACAGAGTTAGGGTTCAAACCCACCACGTGTGTGCTCCACAATGCGCATGCGCCCGCTTCTGCGCTGCAACCGCGACACTCTTGCGACAAGAGTTTTAGGACACTCGGAAGCGGTGCTGCCCACTTTGCAGCTGCCCTCTCCACAGCCTGCTTGGCAGAGTCACAGAGGAATGCCTCTGAGGAATTCCCTGCAGTCAACCCCAGGTCTTTCCTCCAATTCTGTAGCTAAACATCAACTGTCACCCAGGAAACGAGAAGACATCTGTAGAGGACAGGGACTCCAGGGAAGGGAGGTTCCCAGTGATACACTCCACTGCCCAGAGATGAGACTGCGTGATACAAAGAGATGGCAGTTGTGAGTTTTTCCTTGTTCTTGTTTTCAGATCAATTAGCACGAGAGTAAACAGTTGTGAACCCAATGAATCCCCCAAAACACAAAGGAGCGACCAATAATTAGCAGTCCGATCATCTTTGTCCTCTGACTTACTTACGTTCTACTCTTTGAATATCAGAGGCTTTGCAAGGGCAAGCATGTTAACATGTAGAGCCCATGTTACGGTAAGGAGCCTGCTCTGACTGGGAGGTAGGAGAACAAGTCCATTCGAACTCCATCACGTATGAGACATCTCAGGAATGCGTACCCACAATCCACACCCAAGAATCAATATGGCGGCTTTCTTCCCAGATACTGTACCTGCTGCTGAAGGCTGGATGATTCCATACGGCAGTGGACAGAGGGCAAGCTCTTGCCTGTCACCCTCAGTCACACACAGCCCCGTAGTTATTTAAGTTCACACACACACGTTCCCCTTCCAACTTTGTATTACAGCTGGCACAAGCTATGGTCTTAACGAAGTAGATCTGGAAGTGTGACCTGACCTAAAGGTGCCTGGCAGTTGGTGGATCCTTCACCCCTGATGTGTGATTCAGTCATAGAAGAATACAGCTTCTTTTCATGAAGTTGCCTCTTGACAATCTGTGTATAGTATATTTAAACTCTACTAGTAAACAGCTTCAACCTCTCTTCCCCCTCTTAACAGATTCTCCAGCCTTCTCCCAAATCGGTGGCTGCAGTGTCACCTTTGGGACCAGAAGCAGGGCCAGGATTTCCTGAAGCCCTCGTTCTGGCACAGCCAAGATTCCTTTTTAAGACTTAAAGTACAAGCAAAGGGACCAGTGTCTAGCCAACTGGCCAAAAGGTCTCCAATGCGAATGATGATAAACGATTAGTCATGAGGTAGGAATTTACAGGGGACTTGTGAGCCACATGCCCAGGAGCAATGGATTATAATACATCAATGCAAAGGATGTCAAATACTGTCTAGATTATTAATAAATAGTATGGCTTCCTACCTGTATATAACACTATTTCTCAAATTTACACGCTGTCCTGAGATTAGTAGCGCATAGCTTTGCTCATAGAATGTTTTGTACTGTGGATTGTAAAAGTGATAGACTATAAATGAATTTCAAAAATTTACCACATTCATAGGTAGTTTTCAGTTTTATTTTTTGAACTAAAAGCATAAAATGCATTTAGTTCTTAAAATTAATTGACATAAAATGTACCCTCATATTCATAGTTTGCAAAGCTGTAACTCTAACCTTGCATTTCAGGGAAGGCTGTAAAATGCACCCCGACTTGGGCTCTCTACCTGACGGAGGGGCCCCAGGATCTGAATTTCAAGTTCATTCCCCACACTGCTCATCTGCACACTGAGATGTAGCAGCTGAGCTCACATCAATCCACTTAGGACATCGGTGAGGAACTCAAACTCAGGAAGCAGATGAGCTTGGACCAAGATCATAAAATACATTATCAGTAGGGCCTCTGCTACCTCTTCCCTCATGTTTTTCAAGCCCAGAAGGAGACAAAGTCAAATGTGCCTCTTCAGTCAGGCTATAGTTGATGAAAACCCAGGACCCTCAGCCTGTCTCTAGTGGGTGGATATTCTCTCTCCAAGCACCACACAAGTCTTTAAAGAATAATATATGTGTTTAATGATGATAAAACATAGCCTACATTCCGTATTATTTACAATAGCATCTCACTTATTCTCCATGCAAACTTTTAAATGCACTGTTGTTTCTGTTGTTATTTTTTCCTAATGTTGTAAATGATTTTCTCAAGACTTCACCAAATGCAGCTCTGCTAACCAAGGCTGTGTCCTGTCCTTGATGTGGTGTCTCTACTGTACCCTGAGACTGGCTGTGCTTGGGGTTTCATAAGCACTGAAGCATGAGCAGCTGGTGAATGGCAATGCACAGGGCTCAGTCAGTAGGGACACCAGTGCATTTAAGGGAATAATGATTTGCTATGAATAATCAGGGTCAATGATTGCAAAGCACCATTAGAATCTATTGCAGGAACCACTAAGATTTCAGATATCAGGGATGGATGTTTTGACAAGTCTTCCCACTCATCTACCATGGAGCCGTCTCTAAGAGACAGTCAGGACAACTTGATTTTTTAAAAAGAGTATCCCTGGGACTTTCTTGTCTGACTCATTGTGTGGTCTCAAGCTAGTGAGTCACCACCATGTGACTCAGATTTTACATCCCACGCAGGGCTCGGAGCTTGACTGCTGAGACCCTGGGCATGGCTTTATATGGCAGCCAAAGACCAATGACCTTCTGGAGGGCCAGGAGTCCTGAGTCACACCTTTCTCCTTTGACTTATTAAAATAAAATAAGAACAACCTACATTAGACTCACCAACATTCTCATTGTTCCCTGTGATACAGCAAGAAGCCAGTGTGTATATCACCTCCATGCTAGTGGGGTACCATCTTGTATGCAGATGGAAAAAACCCTGTGTGAAGAAACATGGGTCCTCCCTGAACCTGTCTTTTCTCAACTATCCTGAGAAAGTGAATACAGCTTCGCATTCCTAGCTTAAGTGTTGACCACATTACTGTAAACTCTGAGATTAAAAAAAATTCACTGGGAATGTGAGCAATAAGCTCAGATGCTTACTTTACAAGTACTGTAGACTGGATCTAAAGAATCATTTGGCTTTTAAGGCATTCCCAGTTTCTCCTTGCTTGCAGGGCATAGTTCATTTCACCATCTCTTGGGACACCCTGTTCTCAATCTGAGGTCGTACCACAAGAGTGAATATTAAGATGTTTGAAATGGGATTCTTTTAGTCACTGGTTTATCTCAGACTCTAATATAATAAATATTGATTCAAAAATAGGTATAAAAGGAGCTGGAGAGGTGGCTCAGAGGTTAAGAGCACTGACTGCTCTTCCAGAGGTCCTGAGTTCAATTCCCAGCAACCACATGGTGGCTCACAACCATCTGTAATGAGATCTGGTGCCCTCTTCTGGCCTGCAGCATATACATAGGGAAAACGCTGTATACATAATTAATAAATAAATCTTTTAAAAAAAATAGGTATAAAAGATTACCCTAAGATGCTAGGATGGGGCCTTTTATAGCTCCAGTCTTGGCCTTCAGCCAGATCAAGAAGAGAAAATAAGGACGGGAGCTGTTACTGCTCTCTCTGAGAGGAGCGGTGAAGGCACCGAGACATTCCTTCCAGGTGGGAGGGCAGAGAAGCCAGACGCATACTTGTGAAAGTAGACCAGGACTAGGTTCTGGCTCCTGCTCGTAAGGGACAGTGAGAAGATGGAAGAGCCAGGGCAGTGTGCTGGGTGGGTTTGGACCGCACATCGAGAATTGTTTCACTGTCAAAGATACAGTCATCTGCCACGCACCGGAAGTAGAGAACGGGAGGGGGGGACGATTGCACGGCAGGGTTATCTTCAATCTGGTCTGAAAGTGCCTGCTGAAGGAATGGGGGGAGGGGGGATCTGACAGGAAGACTGGAGATAATCTGCCTCTCAGGGCGACAAGTGACACCAGGAATAGGAACACATCTGCCGGGGTCAAGGGAACTATGAGACAGAAGTCCTTAAAAGGGATGTCTGACGTACCCCAGGCATGGCCCCAAGAGAAGAGTCCTGCTCTGGGCCGCTATAGACCTCCCCAGATGGTTTCTAGGCTAAAGAAATGTTAAAATGTTCAATCCCCTTGCCCCCTGGTCCCCCGTGGATGTAATCACGATGACTTGGAAATAGCAGAATGAGAGAGTGGAATGGAGGAGGGGTCAATTATAAACTGGATTTCTGCCATGGTGTGAGTTACACTTTTTCAGTACACTACTATAGAAGCCAGAATAGATCTTGCTTAATTTTCCTAATTACTAATGAATACTTTTACCTTTCTTCTGGCGCCTGACCACACCCCTGCATTTCCATGCCTTCTTGCTGGGACTCATACCTGGCCTTTGATTTTACTAGCACATATAAATGGCAGTCTGCCAGTATTCCCAAATAAAAAGATGAAGTCTCAGGACCATGTCTGAGAATCATATTTATATTCTGTGTACCCAGCACGGTAAGGCATTTGGTTTGCATGTGATCACCTCTCACTACATGAATAACAATAAATGCAGCCACATTGATGGGAAGGCATCAAGGGCTATTTCAGTCTTTGGAGGCATCTTGCATCTCACCAACTGGGCACTCACAATCTTACTTAAAGTTTCAAACCCCAGGTCTTGGGTAACTCATTTAGATTTGTTCAAGGCAATTACAGTTATACCCAAGACGCAGCGTGTCCCTATGGAGAAAGAATGGAGACGCTGAAGACAACAAGTTTTCCATCAGAGCAAATAAAAAAAGAGGAACTGAGCCATGACTGCGGATTTTAACAGACCCCTCTGTTGTGCAGAGAACAGTAGCGAAATTGTTCATCTACATAAAATCTCCTCCTGATGGAAATGTTCTGACTGTAAAGCCAGTGTCAGCTTTGATTTCCTGCCCCAGAGGAGGCTTGGTCAAAAGGCACAGAGTGGGCCTGGGCAGTCAGAGAACTAAGTTGGTCACACTCAATCTTTGTCTAGTGGTCAGCCCAGCCCAGTGCTCCCATAGCCTCAGGGCTGCTTAGAGCACTCGGTCTTCTCTTGGAATCTCAAGGAGAACTGTGGAAGAAGCAGGCCTGAGGACGAGCGGCCCAATCTTTTATTGCTTCCCTGAAAGTTCAGAGAGGCTCTGGATTTGAGGAAGTCTGGGGGCCCACTGGCCAGAAGACAAGCAGAAGTCAGCCATTCCAGGTCTTCTTAAAGGAGAGCCAAACTGAAATAACCTCAAGAAGGTGCTGGCAGGGCAGGGGCAGAGCCAGTTGTTGTCTCCAAGCTAATTTTAAGAATGTCCTCGTCTCTTGAAATTTCATCAGCATGACTCATGGAACTGCAGGGCCAACATTCTGAAGCTCTGAATAATACAGGGCCCCGGGAGCCAGAGCTCAATGGGAGTTTTACCTAAATAAAGCCTACAAGCCCAGCCTGCTGTGATAGATGCATTAGAATTTGCTAATTCAGCAGAGCCCACACCCTTGCTCCTCTGCTGTTCACACCATTACCCACAAGTTCTTGGGACTGTGGGACAAGTCTTCTTGTAAACGGCTTTTTCTTTAGGCCTCCAGCTCACAAAAAAAAAAAGTAAAGAAATATTCCACATCATCCTCTCTCTCAGATGTGAGATCCCTGCCTGTCTTTTCAAACCTTCGGTTAGTTTCTTGCCATCATTTTCTTATGTTTTATGTCTTTTATTTTCTGAGACTTTCATATATGTCTAAATAAAATATGGTCATATAGATCCCCTATTCCTCATTCCTTCCATCCAACTTCCCCATATCCTTCCCAACATCTCTTGAACATGACTTCATGTTTTTAAAAATGAATACGCTCAGCCCAATTAGAGCTGTCCATATGTGCATGCGTCAGGGACACCTACTGGAGTATTGGGTACCCACCAGCAGTCATCCTCCACGAAGAATGATTCCCCCTTGCGGGTAGCTACCAACTGCCAACACCCTCAGTAGGGGGTGAGGCTGGAGGTCTTCTCCTGTATCTCTCTGGGAATTTTGGCAGGCTCAGTCTTGTACAGGTAGGTCTCGTGCAGATAGGCACAGCTGGTATGAGCTCATGAGCGCAGTGAGTCATGGCATGTCCAGAAGACGACATCTCACAGCACTTGTCCCTGTCGTTCCACTCACAATCTTCCCACCTTCTCTTCTATGATGCTCTCTGAGCCTCGGCATGGCGCTCAGCACACTGCCCGGTTATGAGTCTCTCATTCACTACTGTGCACTACAGCTTCTCGGATGAAGATGGAGAGAAGCCTGGGTCTAAAGGGATAAATGTAAATATTTAGAAGGCAATTTGGTTGTCATGTCCTTTCTGTTGTTTAATTTCTTTTCCATGCAGTATGCACTCTCAGAAGGCCATTCATTTTGTAGCTTGTCAGTTATATGTGACACATAGCGGATGTTATCATTATTACCAATAGAGGGGGCTCACATGATCAGGAGACAAGATGAATTCAGCGTTTGATGGTCAGAATTTAAGAGGTTGCATGGGGACCCAATCCCTTCTGAGTGGAAAGGCCTGTTGTGAGGTAACAGAGACGTCCCCTAAGTGTGTGTGCCACAGCGTATCCAGGATCCTGTTAGGAGCTGCAGTGGTGGCTCTGGGTGCCGTTCTCTTGAGCTTCTATGTCTCTGCCACTGGTCCCAATCTCCCTCTTCATCTGCCATGCTTTCCTGTGTCTCTCTACCTCCTCACTCACTTTCTCTTGCTCTCTCCATGTTCTAGCTTCCTGTATTGCTTCCTTTATTCTTCCTCGTCTTCATTTGCATACGACTTACTCCGTAGTCCCTTTTGTCCTGAGTCTACCTCTCACCCCTTTTAGGCTTCTGAGGCTAAAAGATCACAATGTTTCCCGATAGATTAGCCATGAGAAAGAACCAAAGTCAGCTCGAATCACGTTTCAGAGCCTTTCCACATGAATTAGTCTGGTATCCTCCCAATAGGTTAGCCTTTCTGTAACACGTGTCCAGGACTTTTCTAGTCTTCTGTGACCACAGGCATGGGGAGTCCAGACCACAGCCCCTCTGAAGGGAATAGACACAGATTCGAGCTTTGACTTACAAGACATAGGATTTCATTTGAGTTTCTTATACCTCTGAGTGTTATGTTCCTGGTCTATAAAATGAGGGCAGTGATGCCAACTCTCACAAAATTGTTGAGACGATGTGGTAGATACATCATGAATTGATGGCAAAGGCCTAACACATTTTTCACTATTACCCAATTCGTCTCATTTCAGGAGACTACAAATGTCAAGCATCTGTAACCTCTTCTGACCTATGACCCTTTGAACTTCTCTCTGCGGTCTTTCTCCATTGGGAAAATTTCTTCTCTCCTCTTGATAGTTCTTAATTCTTTTCTTGCTATCAGCACTGCGATCCCATGCCCATGCTCCAGAATTTCACAATGGGAGGCTTGGGAGTCACTGTTTTTCATTTGGAAGTGGCTTGCATACTTTGCCCTGCTGTTATCAATTACACTAAAAGAGGGGAGGGGAGGGTGTGGTTTACTGCACAGAATGGGGTTGTGATGTGTGCTTTGTAAACTTGCTCCAGCAAAGGAAGTGGGCTGTGGTGACGCTGCTAGCTTCTATAGCTTCAGTATGAAGATCTCTAGTATGACTTGGCAAGAAAAACCCTGAGATTCCCCTCAAGAAGCCCAGGACAAGTGGAAAGTCAACTAAAGAATGCAAATATATATTTAATAAAAAGCAAAAATCATTCCAGATGCCAGAAATTGTTATACACAAATGCTTTGCCAAACACACACATCCGGGTGCATGGCGAGGTCTCTGACTGGAGAGCTGAGTGGGTGGGATGTCTGAGAGTCAAGATGGCAAGCAGCGATCTGGGGAAAGCAGTCTGCTGCAGCCTTGGGGTGTTAGAGAAAGGACCGCAGAAAGGGTGGGAGTTGAAAGACAGGGGCCAAGTCCTCACGGAGCTGCCGTGAAGACTAGCCTGCTCAGGGTAGGGCAGGGAGACGCTGCTTGAAACAGAAAAATACCAGCAGTAAAAAGATGCCCATTCAAAAATTTTAGCCAAAATAATGCCAGCTCCCAGCCTGGTTCCAGGGGAATGTGACCCGTGTAGATATACAGGATCACACAATCAGAAGAGCCCCATGCTCGCTGTCAGGCTTTGCAGAGGTCATTGTAGAATTCTTAATCTTTATTTCAGGAAGAAGCATTTTAATGTTTCACCGGGCCTCAGAAATCATATTACTGGTATTGGCTGGGGAGAATTTAACCAAGGACTTCATTAAAGCCAGGAGGAAGACTGAAGAGAAGATGATGGGCAGATTCCTTCTGGTTGAGAAAGAAGAAAGCAAGGGTAGTCATCTGGTGCCTTTAGAACCAAATAGAATCAAACAAAGACCAGTGGTCCACTGCCAATGGCCAAAGACTGGGGCATCCACTTGCCGTGATGGCTGTGCACTGAAGGGTATTCAGAGTGATGTGCTCCACACAGTAGGGTGATGTGGGATGTCCCTCTGTATGCTGTGATTACCATTGACAAATAAAGGAACTGCTTTGGGCATATAGCAAGAGCTAGGCGGGGAAAATTAAAGTGAATGCTGGGAGAAAGGAGGCGGCATCAGAGAGAAGCCATGGAGCCGCCACAGTCAGACATGTCGAAACTTTGCTGGTCAGTCACTGCCATGTGGCGATACACAGATGAATAGAAATGGGTTAAATTAATATGTAAGAGCCAATAAGAAGCTAGAACTGATGGGCCAAGCAGTTATTTAATTAATACAGTTTCTGTCTGATTATTTCAGGACTAAGCGGCTGGGAACCAACAAGCGGCCCCCTTCTTCCAACAGTAGGGCACTTTGGATACATGCTCTTGTAACAGGTGTCAATTGTTGAAATACGGAGCAGCGGGCTGTGTCCCACCACCCAGCTAGCTTTACCCGAAATAATTACACGGAAACTGTATTCTTTTAAACACTGCCTGACCCATTAGTTTCAGTTTCTTATTGGCTAGCTTTTACATATTGATCTAACCCATTTTTATTAATCTGTGTAGCCCACAAGCTGGCTTACCAGGAATGATCTTAACCTGCATCTGTCTGGAGTGGGAGAACCATGGCGACTCCCTGACTCAGCTTCTTTCTCCCAGCATTCCGTTCTGTTTACTCCGCCTACCTAAGGGTTGGCCTATCAAATGGGTCTAGGCAGTTTCTTTATTAATAAGAAATCACTCCCACATCAGTCAATAATTGAAATGTCTGGGATATCAAGGAGAGGGAGAGTCTTTTAGGTATAGCCAAACAGCGCTGGGCAAAGAACAGTCGCAGTGCCGTGAAGATGGAGAGCTGGTCTTAGCCAGAACTAAGTACAGCCTTCCGCTCTGCCGCATGCAGATGCTAGGAATTAAGCATCCTGACTTCTCTGAGCCTTAACTCCATCTGTGAAAGGGGGAACATCTATTCACAAGACTGACATTTAAATGAGGTATAGATAACACAGTATCTGTCGCTTGGCATGATGCCTGCGAATACTTAATTTCTCTTGTAACTTAACATTGATTTAAGAGAACTAGAAAGAAGAAAAGTATGTGTCAGGGCTGGGTGCTACCTCATGAGGACCCGAGTTTGAGGCCCAGAGCCCACATATAAAAAGCCAAGCATTGAGGCAGAGCTCGTGATCCTAGTCCTGGAAAGGTGGGACAGACGGAGCTCTGGGTCTCACTGGCAAGCCAGCCTAGCCTACATGGAGAGCTCCAGGCTGATAAGAGAAAAAACTAGATGGTGTCTAAACTACAACACCCAAGGGGTTGCCCTCTGACCTAAACACATGCTCAAATACACACACACATGTACACACATACACATTTATGCACATACATACACATATGTATATACATACACATACATGCAACATATACATATGTATGCACGCATACCCACATACATGTACACACACATATTCATGCATACACACATACACAAGCACACACACATATGTCCCAACCTCACCACCCTTGACTATGAGCAAGCTATGTGTCTCAGCCTCAAGTTCTTCATGAGCAACAGAAATAAACACACTGCCTAAGAAAGTGCCTTGTCCGCATTAAATGAGTTCAGGAAGCTGTGTCCTGCCATGTGGTAGCAGAAAGATACTTAGAAAGTTGCGAAGAAGTTTGCAGCCGCAATGATCATTCTTTTGCTGACTTCAGGAAAACAGCTTTATTGCTGGGGGAGAACTGGGGTTAAATGTGGTTGGGAATCCCTCATCCTACAAACACAGTAATATTGTAATAGGAGCAGCGGGCTGCTTCCCGCCACCCGGCTAGCTTTACCTGAAATAATTACACGGAAACTGTATTCTTTTAAACACTGCTTGGCCCATTAGTTCCAGCCTCTTATTGGCTAGCTCTTACATATTAATCTAACCCATTTCTAATAATCTATATAGCCCACGAGTTTGCTTACCAGGGAAGATCTTAACCTGCGTCTCTCTGGAGTGGGAGAATCATGGCGACTCTTGACTCAGCTTCTTTCTCCCAGCATTTTGTTCTGTCTACTCTGCCTATCTAATTTTCTGTCCTATCAGAGGCCAAGCAGTTTCTTTATTACTTAACCAATGAAACAACAGATAGAAAGATGACCCTCCTCCATCACAGTAACATGCTGAGCACTTGACCCTTTGGAGATGGGGGTCAGTTCTTTGTCCCTGTTATCGTCACTTAGCTCACTAATCCTGGGATAACCAAACTGCTTGGCATTCCTTTCTTCCCCCAACCACCCAGGCTTCTCTTCTGAGCATGGAGGGGAAGTACTGTCACCACATGCCGCCATGAATCAAGGGGCGTAATTAAGGCAAGACATGCCATGTGCATACACTCGCATCCGACAGCGAAGGAGCTGGCTCTTTTCACTTTGGCACACAAAGCGTGGAGAGTATTTAGGGAGAAAAGTAAGGTTATTCATTAGTCTCACAGAGGCCAAGACAGGAAATGCCTTATGTACAAATGACACAACACACACACATTTTAAATCTAAGTTTGCATATTCCATATGGGAAATACGACGAGTATACCAAGCACTGGGGGTGAGACAGCTTCTGCTCTTCGGGGCAGAACGACAACGTGACCACAGAGAAGCCAAAGATGAGCCTAATCAAATGGCAGTGACCCTGAGGTAAAGCAGATCCTGCAGGGTTTCTGCCTTGAAGACGGTCATGTGACAGGGCTGAAGTTACCCTGAGGCAGACCCAAAGTCTCCACTAAAAACCTGTGCTTCTCCTGCTGCACTGAGCCCTGCCTCCCAGTCCCCTAGGCTTGGGTCCAGGCAGGTGCAGAGTGGAAATGGTGTGTAGCCATTCTCTGAAGAAATGCTAAAGTGATTCCTTTGCCCATTGCATTTGGGATGTTCTGTGTGTACTCTGGTTGTCAATCCTGTCCCACATCGTATATGATCTTTACATGTTAACATTCTATGTTTTATAGTTAGAAGACATACAATTGGTAATTGTTTTCCTTCTGTGTTATCTTTTTCTGCTTTGCTAACAGGGTATGGCAGTCTCAAAAATCAGTTGGGAAGTAGTCTCTACTTTATGGGAAAACTTGTGAAGATTTTTATGTAATTTCTCACTCAAAGATCCTCTGACACTAGGGATCAAGTGTCAAAGACCAAGCTTAGGTCTTTTCTTTGAGAGACGTCTTTGGTCATTAATAATCTCTTTGTTTGTTTTCAATGTATTCTGATGTTATTCTGTCTTTTATTCCTGATTGTTTTAATTTATGGGCTCTCTTGCCTGCCCTCCCTTCCTCCTCCTCCTTCTCCTCTTCCTTCCTCCTCTTCCTCTTCTTCCTTCACCTCCTCCTCTTTTCCTTCTCCTCCTCCTCTTTTCATAGTAACAGGCTTCTTGGTCTTGTTGAACATTTCAGAGAAGGCACTTTTGCTTTATTGACTTTTCTCTACTGATTTTGCAATCTGTGTTTAATTTCTTTCTATGTTCCTCTATATTATCTCCTTCCTGCTGCCTGCTTTGGGATTAATTTACTTTTGAATTGACGTCTTAATTTTTTCAGGCTGTTCATTTCAGGCCTTTATTCTTGTTTTAATGTAAGAATTTGCAACCCTTGTGAACTTTGGCAACAACAGTTCAGGGGATTAGGGTCACCTTGGAAATTGGCGGGGAATACACCGTTTATGCAAGGTTATCAAGCTAGTAAACAGCAGGGCTGGAATTATACTATCGGTTCTCTGAGTGGGAAACAAGGAGTTAGAGTCCAAAGCTACTGTCACTGTCACATGGCTTCCCAACACACCAGGATACACCCCCTGAGAACCGCATAGCCCACAGCTTAAAAACCACACCATCTGTAACCATTGCAGCTATTGTGAGCGTGGATGTCTGTTATGACTGCCTCTGTAATCTGGACATGCGTGCTTCAAAAGCTCAAGAGAAATATATTCCTTGAGGGAAGAAAGCTTTCTGGGACATTCTCTAGCTGCTGACTCTCAGCGGTAAGTGGTTTAATATGGGTTACCGTCACAGGGCTAACACGGGTTACCATCACAGGGCAAACATGGGCTACTGTTACAGGGCTAATGTGGGTTACCATCACAGAGCTAGCGTGGGTTACTGTCTTGGGGCTAACGTGGGTTACTGTCACAGAGCTAACATGGGCCACAGTCACAGGGCTTGCCTCCTGCCTTTTGTCATCTGCTGTGTTATTTTAATTTCGCCAAAATCCTATAGACTAAGTAACAGCTCTGGATCCCAAAGCCCAAAAATGTTAGTATGGAAATTCAGTGTTACTAAGAGAAAAATGATAAACACAGAATACAATGCCCAGGTCTAAAGGACATGCTTTCTCTCCTACCTAGTTTTAGCCACAAGGAGAAGAAATATAGTGCTTTAAAGATGTTTCAAGCTAGAGGGATGGCTCAGCGGCTAAGAGTGCTGGCTGCTTTTTCAGATGACCCAGATTCAATTCCTAGCATAGCAGCTTAAACCATCTATAATTCCAGTTCCAGGGCTCCATCTCTGGACTCTGTCGGTACCAAGCACACACCTAGTGCACAGACACAGATGCAAGTAAGACACCTTACATACACAATGAGAAAACATTAATCTTTTAAAATGTTTCAGTTATCTACCTGCATATACAAATAAGGTTTCCAGAACCTGTTACGTGGCAAATTTTGCATAAAATATTGATATTAATGTTAAAATTCTACATGTTTCCTTTACTCGCAATTCTTACAGTTTAATGGGATAAATCTTAAGCAAGCAGTCATGAAAATAAATGCATGATGATGAGTATGATAAATTTGAAAGGCCCATGTACATCGCAATGTGTTAAGAATGAGATAATCTTCCCAGCTCCGTCATAATGGCTTCCTTAGGAAGCACTACTCCACTGGAATCTGAAGTCAAGTTTAGAAAAGAGTGATATGAATATTCCAGAACAAAACAATGGCCTGTGAAAAGGTCCTGTGGTGGGCTCAACTCTAAGGAACGCAAGTTGCTTTACTCTATTGAAACTAGTACAGTCAAAACCAACATGGCATGTCACACAGCTGAGCGTGAAACAGCGCAGCAATGGATGGGAAGGCAAGTTAATCCAGCTTCTTCTAGGCCTGGCTTAGCAAGGACCTCCTGATAAGGGGGATGATGCTAGCACGAATTTTAAAGATCTGTCTGTGCATGTCAGTCCTCAAAGACCGCTGTGTCTCTTCATTGCTTACAAGGATTTTCCTTCATGAGTATCTTATTTTAGGAAGAGTTGAATAATTTAAGATTTAAACTTTCATTTTCTTGTGCCCAACAGAATTTACACCACAATAATGTGATTACTTTATTACGTTATTTCTTTTTCTGTTGTTTTTGTTTTTGTTTTGTTTTGTGTTAGGGAGGTATGAGACAAGGCCTTAAGCTATAGCCCAGGCTAGCCTGGAACATAAGGAGATTCTGCTTTCTTAGCCTTCCTTGTGCTGGGACCATCACAACTGCAAGCTATCATGCCTAGATTTCACACAAACACACACACACATTATTAACAGTAACAAAGCTGAAATACAAACTTGTGCTCCCAGCTGCAGCGATGCCATATTTAAAAGCCACATGGCAGAGTCAGCTGAGACTGTGATGGAGGCCATGCCAGGGAACAGGAATGCAGGATGGAGTGTACCAGCCTCATCAGAGAACACAAACTCCTGCCTGTGATCTTAGTCACTGCCCCATTGTGCTGTGAACCAATCCCAGCTGTGTTGCGGACTTTCAAGGCCCAGGGCACTTCCCTTAGCATCCGGGCACTTTCAGCATCATCCAGACCCAGAGCCTTGTCTGCATTCAGTGCTGGGTGCACAGCTCTCAGTACACAGCTCCACATGGATTACCCAGTGTTGGGTCAAAGAACGTTAGAACCAAGAAAAGATTGGAGAAGCAATTCAGGGCACATTAGGACATTTCTGGGTAAAGAAACTGAAGTGTAAAGAACAGCACACTGCTCACATCTCTGTGTGGAGGCTGAGAAACCTGATCAGATGCATGTGCCGATTTTAGAGACTGTGAGTATAAAATACGAAGTGAAGAGTGTTTTGATCTGCTGTCCCTGGTGCTGCACTGAGTGGAGGAATTGAAGAAACAAAGCTACTTTTATCCTGTTGGTATTTGCACTGAGGTACCTGTCGTTCCCTGTAAGCAGTTTCTTTGAACTAATTCTCAGAGCTTTATGGTCACCCATGAATTAAACACGATTAGAGCAATTTCCAGGCAGAGGGAAAAACAAACATATCTCGAGGTCAATATTGACCTTTCCTTATTTGGTAGTTTTCCTTTGAGCACCGAAACCCCTTGGGCTGCTGAAAACTGCAAGATAAGGAGGTGACCTCCTTCCAGGGTAGCAAACATCCCTTCTTGAGAAATCTCTAATTTTTTATAACTCAGACAGAACAGTGGTCACAACTACTTAATATTTGCATTAGATTTTGTTCACACTGTTCAAAGTCATATTTACATGCCCTGGCATATTCTCTCTCTCTCTCTCTCTCTCTCTCTCTCTCTCTCTCTCTCTCTCTCTCTTCTCTCTCTCTCCCCCCTCTACTTATTACAGGTTCCTTTTTCTCTCCTAATATTTCCCCTCTCACATTTCATAGACGATTTGTCCGTTTATGAGGCTAAAATCGGTTAAATGCCTATAATGGACACATTACTGGTTCAGGGATAAGTAAGATGTACTTTTTTTCCTCCAAGTTATACGTAAGGACTGTTTTTCTTTTTCTTTTTTTTTAAGTATGGATTTTAAGGAATTTGGAAGTAAAATTCTGTTCTCAGTGTAAAGACCACGCAGACTCCTTGCTACCTCTGTGGTTCATTTCCCGCATGCCTGAGATGACTTTGGGGTACTAGTTGATGATGCAGAGAGCTCGAGAAAACGGCAGGAAATGTATCCCTTAGTTGACATTTCAGTGTGGGAAAGAGTTCTCCTGCCTGGGTTTCATTTTTTTTCCCCTTGGGGACCATGGTAGACAGCTCCTGAAAACCATGTCAGCACCAAAAAATGGTGGGGAAGGAAGCCAGGGGATGAAGTTAAATCATCCACCCCTGAGTCATCTGGAAAGATTGGGCCATATCTTGCAGAGTAATCTGCCTAGAACTGAGACCAATCCGGGTTCTTGGGTCCTGAAAGCTAGATTATTTAGTGGGAGATAGTCCCTTGAGAAAATTAATACAGAATTTACAAGTTTAAAAGTAGCAACAGTGCTTTAGAAGGGAGCACAGAATTAAGCAGTCCTAAATCTGCTATGGGCTTCCTGATAAATCTATGGTCACGGCTTCATTTATGGGACAGACAGAAATATTTGGTGTCTCCGTAGTTCTGTGTTTGCCATGGAAACACTAGATTTGCTTAGAGCCCACCCAGGGACTTCCATGATATCCTTCAGCATCATCTCTATTCAGCTCTACTGGGTGCTCAAGTTTTCAAATCCTGAACTCAGGCAAGTAATGAGGAAGAGTGTGTCTGTGGAGCATCACGGGGACCTTGTGAGTCTCTTCTTGAGACGGCTGTAAGTTCTCGGAAGGACACGTTTTGCCATTGTTTTCGTAGGCTAGGAGTCCCATGAACTACAGCAGTAGTCTCCGAGGCCATTCTTCTATACAAAGCAAGCTGTTTTGCTCTGCTGTCAAGCATGTCCCCACAAGTACTGGTGTATTAATCAACTTGAGTTCAGGATTAAAGGCAGTGAATCACTTGAAGCAGGTGGTGTTGTTGGTGCTTGCAGGATTTTATCCAGGCAGCTTGGAATTCAATACCCTGCTGAAATAAAAAGCAAAACAAAATGAAAAACTGATAAACAAAAAGCATGTTTCTTCTCTTCTACCTAAGAAAAAAGGATGGACCCTTCTTAACAAGAACTATGATGGCTGGTTAAAAAAAAAAAGGAAGGAAAAAAGAAGAAAAGGAAGAAAGAAAGAAAGAAAGAAAGAAAGATCAAGAAAATAGTGATTTACTTAGTCTTATTTTCAATGATAAAAACTTTTTATTTATTTTTTTATTGTTTTTATTGAGCTCTACATTTTTCTCTGCTTCCCTCCCTACCTCTCCCCTCCCCTTCAACCCTCTCCCATGGTCCTCATGCTCCCAATTTACTCAGGAGATCTTGTCTTTTTCTACTTCCCATGTAGATTAGATCCATGCATGTCTCTCTTAGGGTCCTCTTTGTCGTCTAGGTTCTTTGGGATTGTGATTTGTAGGCTGGTTTTTCTTTGCTTTATGTCTAAAAACCACTTGTGTGTGAGTACATACGATATTTGTCTTTCTGAGACAGGATTACCTCACTCAATATGACGTTTCCTAGATCCAGTTGCTCACAAATTTCAAGAAGTCATTATTTTTTTCTGCTGTGAAGTACTCCATTGTGTAAATGTACCACATTTTCCTTATCCGTTCTTCAGTGGCGGGGCATTTAGGTTGTTTCCAGGTTCTGGCTATGACAAATAATGCTGCTGTGAACATAGTTGAGCACAAGTCTTTATGGTATGATTGAGCATCCTTTGGGTATATACCCAAATTACTTAGTATTTTTATATCTCTTTAATTTCTTTCCTTGCCCTTGCTTTCTGATTGGTATTAATGTACCTAATGATTTTGACATTGATAATCAAAGACACTATAAGTTTTGTGCAGTGGTGGGATCTGGGACTATGAAGAAGCCAAACAATGAGGTCCTGCCTCAAAGAGGTAGGAAGACCACAAGAGTAGTTTTAAAAATGCCTAGTAAGTAAATATCATCGGATTAAGTTATATGAACTCATAGTTTAGGGGAGAGTAAAGAGTAAAACTATAGCTATTCTACAATATAATAGTTGGTTTTTCTTAAAGAAGCAAGATTATGGATTGATTAAGGGATCTAGACTTAAAGAAATAAATATAAAATCCAGGTTCAAATCTTGACTCTGTCATCAATCACCCATTCCGAAACAAGCAAATGCCCTCATGCGTGTGTCTATTTCCCAGTTGTCCTATGGTTTTTAGTATAGTACTTGCCTTAGATTGTTGTTGTAAAGTTATGAGAAAATATATCTAAAATATGGAATAAAGACCTTATACATGTGTTTAATATTAAGAGCATTTTGAGCTCTAGGGAGTTTACAAGGGCTAGAGAAACACATGGGGCTGGGAGAGAAGGGATTTTTTATATATGTGGTTGGAAACTAGGATGTAGGTTTTGGAGACTATGGAGATGATGGATGGGTGGTGGGTGGGGAAAAGGGTAGGTGGATGGATGGGAGGGTGAGTAGAGACAGAGTAGTGGCGGGGTAGAACAAAGGTGAGTTCAGGATCCGGTGCTCGATTTTGTCTGATGCTTTTTTAAATGTCTCGTTATCAATAACATCTTCCAGGGAGTGAACACAGCATGAAGAAGAGATATTACAAGGGCTCTCTTTCTGATTGTGTGCGTCATAATGGTGGATGTATAACACTGGTCCAGGGAGACATTGGTACAGCATGGATTTGGGGGTTAATGTTGGAGAATCAGACTGTGAAACAGACTTGGCAGCCAAAGCATTAGCAGCGGAGGAACAGAATGTGCCCGGGGCAGTGGACATTAACAAGCATGATGAGACAGGAGCGCCACCAAATGACTGAGACCTTCAAGAACGAGGTCCTTCAGGTGAGGCCATGGACCAAAACCTGGGAGCACTAGTAAACATGTATTGATTCCTTCAGCTTGATGGGAGTAGGGGCATTTGAGTTAAATTAAGTTAAATTAAGTTTTAAATATCTCCATAATATTTTAGTGCCTCCTTTATAAATTTTAATATCTTATTTACCTCTTTTCTTTTTCTTTTTTTATTTAACTTTTTCAGTGATGCTTTTAGAATGAAGAAAACTGTTACATGAACGCCTTACCAGTTATTATGTTTGGCTTAGCTACATGCTCTTCACTTTCCGCTTATCCTGTGATATATCCCTTTACTATACACAAATGAAAAATGAGAACTCAAAGCAGGTAAATGATTTACAAAGTCTCCTGGGTGTTAATATTTAACTAGAGCCCCATCTTCAATGTGTGCTCTCTGCTATTGGAGTTCAGTATATGATACACTAAAGTCTGGTGCTTTGGCATTTGTGAGTACTTTGAGCTTAAGGAGACTAAGTGGTTTCAGAAGCTAGAAAGTATCTCTGGTCCGGTCTTCTCTCTTGCTCCCCCTTTTCCCTCCTACATTTTCCCCCAGAAATAGGCAATAGAAACTTGAATTCCTCTCCTCCCAGCCAAGTCATAAAGTTAAAAATGCCATTCACCACAGTCTCACTTTCCTCTAAATCCGCTCATGCAATAGATGTCTTGTTTATGCCTGAGGAAAATATTACTACGGAAAGGTTAAGAATATATTGACGAACAGGACTTCCTGTGTCCGCCATCATTTACAGCCCTTAGCTTTTAAAATCACATTTCCACATGACTGTGCACTCCTCATCAATCTCATGCTGTTTAATCTCGTCAACCTGAATAGATTCAGAAGCACCTAGAAGAAACCAAGACACATCTCTGAAGTTCCCAGAGAGGACAGAGGAAGTACTATTTTGAATGGAAGTTGTCCTGTCCCACAGACTGGAGGCTCAGAGAGAATAAAAAGGAAAAGGAGAGAGCCAGTAGGATAGGAATTTTTGTGTCTGCTTTCTGACGGCCGTGGTGTAAACGCCTCTGCCTTACCCTACCCCTCCACCATGATGGACTAAAATATCAGAACCCAAGAACCATCATAAATCTTTCTTCCCTATATGTTATCTCTGTTGGGTATGTCTCACAGCAATGAATGCTTGCTTGACATGGAAAATCGGTACCAGAGAATGGGGTCATTATAGTGACCACATCTAACAACATGGTATTGACTCCGTCGGGAACTGGTTCTCAAGAGGAATGTGGAAAAACTTGAGTGGGCTAGCAAATGCCTGGAAAGCTGGAGCAATGAGAGGCCCTTGCGGGTACTCAAAAGACCAGACTGCAGAGAAGAACTCAGGTAATCAGATTGTCTTTAAAAGGCTTGGGTGGCAACATGGCTTTCTTGGCTCTTGGAACAGAGGCCCCCCCACGTTATATTCTGCTAAAGGACTTTTCCACATTTTGTTTCTGTCCTGAGACTTTGCATGGGGATGAATTTAAAAGTGACTAGATAGCATAGCAGAGAAAACTTCAAGGCCACCCAGAATTCGGCCGGTGACATGGTTACGTCAATCTGATCCTACTTTGATTTATACTACGAATAGGGAGCAAAAAGTAGATAGGTCGGGAAAGACTGAGAAGATGCACAGTATAGACATCTTCAGAGACTGTTAATCAGCACTACAATGTTGAGTGTAGTTGGCTATTCACTGAGACAGGGCCCTCAAGCATCCTGATATTTTGTTTATTAAAATATAAAATGGCATTGTCTGTGTAGTCATAAAATACATTTGTAAGCACTGAAACTGTCGACAAACAACCAATTACTTCAATAGTCACACATACAAAAGGCTAATTATAGTGCCGTGTGGTGGTGGCGCATATCTTTAATCCCAGCACTTGGGAGGCAGAGGCAGGCAGAACTCTGTGAGTTCAAGGTCAGCCTGGTCTACAGAGTGAGTTCTAGGACAGTCAAAGCTACATAGAGAAACCCTGTCTCAAAAAAAAACAAAACAAAACCAACAAAAAGGCTACTTTTTCAGGACCTGAGAAGCAAGGTGAAGCTCATCACACACAGCACTTTCTACAGTCTGGAGAGGAGACATGTGCTACAGGAAAGGGTCGGGACACACAGGGCACAGAGAGCCATGCATGTGATGAATGAGTTGGTGAGCCTTTCGAACTTCGGGTATCGTGCCAGCTCTGAGATCCAGTTTTTTTCCTAAATCATTCTGAGATATGTTTTGAGCCTCTACTCTGTATTTCAGGCATGGAGCTGGCTTTTAGGGGCATAAAGGTGAAAATAAAATCCCTCCAAATATATCTAGGATGGTTTGGGGGACAAACACATAGACAGACTACTTCAGTTGATCATATTAGGGTCTAGATAGAAGTGAAGTCAGGACTTATCTTAAGGGAGCACAATGGAGGGTTTGCTTAGTGTTGGTGTGGGCTTTGGTGAAGAAAAGGGTTAAGCAACACGTCCTGGGAATGTCTAAAATGGTCTTAAAGAGTAAGAAGGAGAGAGGCAAGAGAGTCTGGGGAAATAAGGGCACAACAGAGGTCTTGTCAGAGCTGGGGATGAGATGAAAAGGAAACAGGTAACAGATGTGTGTGAGAAGCAGACATTCTTATCCTATGCAGGGGAGGAGGGGTGAGACTTGAAGATGTTTGATCAAGTGCCTACCTCTTAAAACCAGGAGCCGAGTCTGAGGCCTGAAAGCTGTTGCACCTCTATAGGTAATAGGTACATTCAGTCACCTGCAAACTAGATTAAAGATAACTGATTCAGGAGGATTAAACAGGGCATCATGTGCAAAGCTTTGAAATGGGCACAGAATGCCATAAGTATGTGTGAATGATAGAAATTAAGACAGTAGGCGTTTGCTTTTAAATCTACATAATATGGGGACTGTGGCTATGGCTCAGCTGTTAAGAGTGCAGAGAGCTCAAGTTCAGTTCCCAGGACCTATGTCAGGTGGCTCACAGTCTCCTTAACTCCAGCTCCAAGGGATCTGATGCCCTTTATGGCCTCTAAAGGCAACTGTAGTGATGTGCGCGCACACACACACACACACACACACACACACTTAAAAACTATATGATTTTGTTCCAGGCACACAGAAAGTGCCCCAGTGGAGACCCCCACAGAGTATCCATCCAGGGTGATGGTGAAGTGATCTCTCCTGGGTGCTGGCAAGAAAGGGAGGCACAGTTAAAACATTTAAAATTCCAGTAAAACTGAAAAAAAAAAGTTGGCCTGCTTTTTATTATTGTGAAGCCTAGAGAATTCAAAACAATGTCAAAGCGTCCTCCCTCGAATATCTTCGTTTGGTCTAAGAATTCCAAAGCAGCGCTGCACGGTTACTGCTGAGTTTCAATAATGTATTTAAAACCCATAAACACATTATAAACTAGAGAGGCTCCCCTGAGTCATAGTGAGTTGTACATCATTGTCAAATAACCACTTTAGCAACACTGTCTCCCTGGTTTTACGTCCTGAACAGATAAATATTGAAAGGAACGCACAGTGTAACATGTGTTACATGGCTCAGGTTCTATCCCATGGACTTTCCGATTGGTGTGTGATTACCAGTTCTTCTTATTGTTTCAGTGAGGGAGCTGACAGCTGGGGAGGTGGTTCAGTTGTTGAAGCGAGAGAAGTAGAGGGAGAAGAAGCCATCATCATGATATGCTGTGTGAAAAAAAGAAATCTATTTTCAATAAAAGGGAGAACATTAACCAGGGGCATCCTTTGGATAAAGGGTGAAGACCCCCAGATGACTGGGGGCTAAGTAAGAGGTAAAACACCGGTGCAGGGCCCTTATGCTACCCACAAAGGTAAAGTCCAAGCTGGCGACAATAAATCAGTTAATTATTCTTTTTATCTTAGCTATAACCTGAGTTCTAACCGACTACAAAGCTAACCCAAATGATATTACGGTTAAATATTTCCCCCTTTGATCTGAAAGAACAGAGCGTTACACGTGCTCCTGAAGGCCACAACGCGGGGGCGGGTGGGCACTTTTGACCCCCATCTCAGGATCCTTTCGCCTTTCCTTGCATGCCCACTTCCTTCTCATGGGTGCATCTTGTTCCTTGCAGCCCATAAATCTCGTGTTTTTCTTTCTCTTCTCGTCATCTCCCCCCATGCAGCTTCTAAGATCCCAGGCGGCCCTGCCTTACTAGCTCTCTCTCATGCCGATAAAATTGTCTCAGAGTCCCCTTCTGTGTCCATTTCTAGCTTTTGTCTCGTTTTGTTAACAAGATCAATAATTACAGGGAGGACTCTGCCTGGCCTTCATCCTGGTATCCCTCTGCTGGGCAGCGCCTTAGTGCTTAGTGACTGCGAGTGGCTTTGATGATTCAAAGGTGAGGATGAATTCAGGTAAGGCCTGGATTCGAGGAGGTCTGGAGGAGACATCACGAGAGGGATGTGGGGAGATGGCTCAGTGAGTAAAGGAGCTCGAAACAGAGCCTGATAGCATCAGCTTGATCCCTGAAAGCCGCAGGGCAGAAAGAGAAGACAGACTCACGCAAATTGACCATCACCTCCCCGTGTGTGCTTAGGGAGGTTCGCCACCGACAACTAGATAAAGGCCGTTTTAAAGGTTTAAAAATAGAGAATGCGGAGAGACTGGAAAGCAGATGCCAATTCCGGAGCAGGACACCTGGGAGTGGCTGCGGAGATAACCCGAGTGAAGAGGGCAAGCCGCGGAATGACGGCGCTGACAGGGTGGGGCAGTTTTATCTAGTATGATGTGGGAGTCCCCTCTGTGTGCTGTGTTTACCATTAATGAATAAAGAAACTGCCTTGATCTGTTGATAGGGCAGAACTTAGGTAGGCGGAGAAAACAGGACTGAATGCTGGGAGAAAGAAGGATGGAGTCAGAGAGCCACCATGGAGCTGCAGCCACCAAAGATAGACGTGTTGAAACTTTGCTGGTAGGCTATGACCTCGTGCTAATGCACAGATTAATGAAGATGGGTTAAATTAAGATGTAAAAGTTAGCCAATAAGAAGTTAGAGCTAATAGGCCAAGCAGTGTTTTTAAATAGTATAGTTTCTGTGTGATTATCTTGGTTCTGGGAGGCCGGGACAAACAAGTGGCCTCTCCTCCTACACTAGTATTCTTCTGAAGTATTTCAGCCAGTATTGGATATATATATATACACACACACACAAATATATTTCAGAAATGCTACTTTCTGTAAGATAATGTTACCTGAGTATAAATCATACTGAAACATGCTGCAGCCTGTGTGCCATCCGTGCTGAATGTCATGAGTTGTATCATTTAAGGTGTATAATTACACCACATCACCTTAACCTCATTTTACCCTTGGTTTCATGATAAGGTTTGCCATGGTTGAATTCCTCCAACCTAGTACATCTTATAGTGTGGTCAGGTGAGGTGTCTCTGACCTCTCCATTGTATGATCCCATCGTGTCTGTGTTTTTCCTTCACGGTGCTCTGCCTACCTGAAGCCATTTGATTTGTTGCTGTGTATATAAAAATTGGTTTGTAGGTCCCCGTTGTTGCCAGACTTGAATCCTGTTATGGATAAGGATTGTGTTTCTAGCTGCATCTGCGGATCAGATAAACTCCCTGAAGCAAAGTAAATGTCTAGCCAATACAAGGGACTAAGTGACTGGTTGTCTTAAGCCTTCATGTCATGAAATAACCATGACAACAGATGGCATTGGCCACGCTAAGAGAGTATGTCGCTGTTGTGGAGATCATATCTGGGACTTTATGATTTTTCATGTAACTGTTCACCAGCTCCTAAATTCCAGTGACTTGAAAGACCAGGCACACACGTGGGATCTTAAAACACAGCGACGGTCCATAGGGTCTCGCAGCCTTGACACCACACTCGTGCCTCTGCCATTTGGGGAGCTATGAAATTAGCTCCCACACGGGAGCACCGGACAGAAATCTCAAGGTCCAAATCAGGAGCAGAAGGAGACGGAGCACGAGCAAGGAACTCAGGACCACGAGGGGTGCACCCACACACTAAGACAATGGGGATGTTCTATTGGGATCTCACCAAGGCCAGCTGGCCTAGGTCTGAAAAAGCATGGGATAAATCCGGACTAGCTGAACATAGCGGACAATGAGGAATACTGAGAATTCAAGAACAATTGCAGTGGGTTTTTGACCCTACTGCACGTACTGGCTTTGTGGGAGCCTAGGCAGTTTGAATGCACACCTTACGAGACCTGGATAGAGGTGGGTGGTCCTTGGGCTTCCCACAGGTCAGGGAACCCTGATTGCTCTTCGAGCAGATGAGGGAGGGGGACTTGATCGGGGGAGGGGGAGGGAAATGGGAAGCGGTTGTGGGGACGAGGCAGAAATCCTTAATAAATAAATAAATTAAAAAAAAATAAAAAATGTTCTATATAATAAAATACATAAAAAGTTAAAAAAAAAACTGGCATTCCTTGATGGGCCCAATCCAAGTCAAGTTTACCATACATGTGTGTGTATGTATGTATATATACCTACATACATATGTTGCTATAAACATGTGTGTGTGTGTGTGTGTGTGTGTGTGTGTGTGTATAGCTTACTGGGTGAGTCTTAAATTCAGAAAAAGAGTATAGAGAGTATGATCCCAGGAAGCAGGGTGAGAATGTCAAATAACTGAATAAGAAAATTTAGCACTCAAGAACCCGATGCAACAAATAATTAGACAACATACTAGTTAACAGGGATGGGCAAGGCCTCCCTAAGAGCCCAAGAAGGACTTTTTAAGTAATCCAACCCAGATTGGAAACAGATGGAGGCAGAGGAAGCTAGCTTGGAATTTTGGCAGCAGAAACACAGAGATTAAATATACAGAAAATTTATGATTTCCTAAATCTCTGGCAAATCACAAATGGTGAATGCACGTTACATGCTCCATAAATGCCAAGAAACTAAAAGTGGTCATCTGTAGAAGTGGTGGGGTACAGGAACCGTGAAGTTTGCCTGTAGATGAACCATATTGAAAGACTCTATATGGTTCCTGTGATCCCAGAAACATTGATGATATATCATCCCTCACTTCTTTTTGCTAACCACATTCTGAAACTTCACTTATTAGTTTACATTTTCCTATATAAGTTCCTCTATTTTATTGTCCGTAGTTTGTAAGGGTCAAGACCCCGGTCCAAGGGTACAGTGCCATCTTTTCACATGGACGATAGAACAGAACTGGCATTAAAATAAGTATCTGAGGCACAAGATGATGAACACTGAGCTGAGTTGATCAGCTGTTGAAGGCAGCATATTCCAAGTAAATGATACAATACAGTCCAGCATGCAATTTATTCCTACTTCTTGGTGTTTAAGTCACAGCAGGCATGGGACCCATGCCTTCCAGCTCTTCATCTCTGGTTGAGAGAACGGGTATCCATACCTCAGTTACAATTGCTTGCAATGTATTTGCATTTTTACATGATAAATTTCCTATTTGCTTTCTTCCAGGTTGGTGGTAGACTGTGAAGGGGTTGTGGTCTGTGTTCTCATCTCCACCTGCTGTTTTCCAAGGTCTGTGGGCATCTACAAGTCATTACGTTTGACCTTGCCGACGCTGAGGGCTCATGGACATAGACACCCCTGCACTGTGAGTTCTAGACTCTCGCACACCTGTTCCACCTGGCCCTACAGTCCTTATCCTAACCATCCAAAAGCCTTATGATGTGTTTTCTACTGAAATCTTTTATTTTTTTCTCATCCTATACGCTCAATCTTATCTGCTATTGCTACCTTTCCCAAATAGTCAACTAAGTTATCATCTGTTTTCCCAAATTTTAATTTGAGCCTCATCTTTTCTCTTGACCTCCAGACTTGTATGACTAACTGCTTAGTCACACCACGTAGATGGAGAATAGCCAATCTCAAACTTATCCCATTATTTTTCTTAAGTTTTCTGTTGTCTTTAGTATTTCTATGCTTTGAACTTTAGTTCAGCCTATTTTCTAGAGAATTAAAGAACCCATTGTCTTATTCATCTCCTGGGCAGGTGGTCGTGTTCACCTCAGATCTGCAGAGTGATACCCTGTTTAGCAATGTCTCTCCTCTGTTCTGTGTCTCCTTTTGTTTAACCATGCTCACGGGCTGTGCTGGACAGCCAAGTCACGAGGAAAACCATCTGCCCTGGTGAGGACAGCTGCAGAGCAGAGGTAAAATACCCTGCCACCTTGGAAGGGCCTCTCAAAAGCTTTGCATAAAGGATCCCTTAAATCCTACTGCAAATAGTCTCTAGTAACAGAGCCAATAGATACACAATCCATTATAGTCAAGAATCTGTAATAGAATCCAAGGAGTACTTTCTAAAGGGAAGGCTATACATTTAGACTTTAGAAAAAAAAAAGCTTACCTTTTTCCATTAAAATGCCTATGTTTAAATTTAGTTGAAGAAAAGTAATCTCACTGCTAATTTGTAGTTTGATCTATAACACTAAAGTTTGCTTAAGAATTCCCCAAGGCTATGGAGCAACGAGGTATGGATTTTAAAACTTCAGTGAAATAATGAATTGCAACTCCAACGATGTACAAATGTTATTTTACAAATTCTGTCTCTTCTTCCTATGGGGTAGGGAAAACAGCACACTTTCATTTCCATTTATCTAAGAGGGCTAAGATGTCTTTTTTTTTTTTTTAGTAGAGGCGCTTTTAATACGGAAACAGCACTTTTTATTTTATACATTATTTATGTAGGGTCCACAGGGGCCAGTAGTTTCTCTCCTATCTATCTGACTTGTGCACAGTGGCATTGTTATAATGGAAGAATCTCACTTCATGGCTCATGACAGGACAAGGGTGAACCAGGCTTCTTCGTTTCGGCCAACAACCAGCTCCCAAATCATGACATAGAGACTTGTTATTAGTTTTGAATGCTCAGTCTAGCTCAGGCTCATTTCTGGCTAGCTCTTTTAACTTAAACTGTTTCTCTTTATTTACCTTTGCCTTGGGACTTATTACCTTTCTTACTTCTGTATATCTTACTTTTACTGCTTTTCTATGTCTGGCTGGTGTCTGCCTGGTTTCTTACTCTGGTGTGTCCCTTTTTCTTTCCTCTTTCTTCTGTCTCTCTCTCTCTCTCTCTCTCTCTCTCTCTCTCTCTCTCTCTCGCCTAGATTTCTCCTGTTTATTCTCTCTGTCTGCAAGCCCTGCCTATCCTTTCTCTGCCAGCTCTTTATTAGACCCATCACATGCCTTAGGCAAGCAAGGTAAAACAAATACAACACATCTTTACGTAATTAAACACACATCCTGACATCATTAAATAAATACAGCATAAACAAACGTGACACATCTTTGCCTAGTTAACGTAATATCCCACAACACACGGGCATTTCCCTTAAAAGCCTTTGATAGACGTGAAAGATGTAGGTATTTGGAGACAAGCATCCAGAGGACTTATGAATGAGTGGGATTGTAAGGGATAGATACATTACACAGGTGATATATACATTACACAGGTGATATATACATTACACAGGTGATATATACATTACACAGGTGCATTTTTTAAGGCAAGTCTTTAGCTTTATAAGATTCTCAGGAATGCTTTTGATCCTAGCAATGGTTAAGATCACTGCTGTAGAAGTCTCTAGGAAGTCATACCCAATGAAGGGCATGGTGTGATGGAACGATACACTTTTCTTACGAGCATGCAGCGAGCCCAACTCCCCTCCAATCTCGAGCCACGTGTGCTGATGGATCAGCGCATCCCTCCCACCCCCTATTAGAAAAGCTTCTTTTTGCAATTGATGATGACCAATACAGAGAGACTCACAACTGACCGAAGTGCAGAGAATACATGAATATGGTATTTTGTTTGCTGTGATTTGGTGGCAAAGCGGAAGTTTGATTTTCTACCCATAGGGAGGACAGACTTGCCCAGCAGAGTCCCGCACAGCTTCCATTTTTCTTGACTATGAGAAAATATTAATGAGATGACTGAAGAGGCTAGGTAAATGTGCTTGGCCATAAAAGCAGGTGCGGATGTAATTAGTAAATGCACATGTTTTGACATTCAGCAAATAAACCCGTAAATCTCGGCTATCTACGGACTGCATCGTGGCATAGTTTCACAGCAAAGAAATTTAACCCTGAATCTAAGGCAAGTCAGATAAAGTTGAAACTTATTAAATTTTTTCAGAAAGCATTAGATGGCTGACAATGAAAGACAAAGACCATTTGACATTTTCCTGTCCTGTCTCACACACCTTTACCTCCTCTTAGGCATAGCAACTACTCCCTTGTATCTTTCGTCCACACTCCGACAATTCTAAGCTCCCCCCCCATGCAGCTTGAGGTCCCACATCTCCGTGTGCTCATGAATTCTGTATTATGTAGGTCAACTGAGTCTCTCTGTCTTATTTTTTAAATTATGCATTAAATTATTCCAATGCTTCCCTCACTTCCCAACTTCTTTGAGCAGATCCGGCAAGCGAGAAACTCACCTTGGGTGGGACTGGCAGCTGGGAAGAAGTGTACATTTGCAAATCATTTAAACGCTGTAAAGGAAAGCAGGCACATTTAAGAGTTAAGCAACTTCAAGTTGGACTATGTCTTTCTTGATTAACCTGTCCCTTTAAACTGTTCACACACATTTTAATCTGTTAAAATGAATTGCTTGTACATGCCAGCACATAGTTGCCTTGGATTGTATTCAAGAAATTAAATCACTATATGTAACACACAATTTAATCGAATGATTTTTCTTTCCAAGTTCTCTGGTCCAGGAAGGAAACACTTTAAGCCACAGGCAAGTGGGGAAATAATTTGCATAAAAGCAACTCTGCCCCAGTGAAAGTTTGACACATCCTAAGTCCTGTAATTATTTAGTTCTCTTTTACTTCTCCACCGAAATCTGGAAAACAAACCTCTAGGGGACATGTCATAAGAAGGCAGGCAGGTGGAGCCAGGTATGTTGGTAAGTGTAAATCAAAGGAGGCTTTGTTCCACAGCCAGGCAGCCTCTATGTCACCTGACATGTGACTGGAGGCATGCTCATACACGGATTTGAGGATGTGGTAGGCTGTGCTCTCAAAAGCCTGTAATCCCAGGAAGGATCGCTGCTGAAACCTGCTGGGTTTTAAAAACAAGGAGAGCAAAAACCATAAATATCTTTCTGAAACTTCCCTTTAGAAGTTAAAAGCAACGTAAACTTCACATGTCACCTACGGTGAACAGATCCGTCCACAGTGGGTACGTCCATGGGAGC
Organism: Microtus oregoni; assembly: GCF_018167655.1. Classification (NCBI taxonomy): domain Eukaryota; kingdom Metazoa; phylum Chordata; class Mammalia; order Rodentia; family Cricetidae; genus Microtus; species Microtus oregoni. The sequence goes on from NW_024543059.1 coordinate 6,181,996, forward strand.
TGAGGAGTACCAGTAGAGAAAGCTGCCTCGAGTCACAGACTACTAAATGCCATAGCTATTATCCTGGGCACTGGGAGACAGCTCTTTACTTATATGCCATCCACACTGTGTGCCATCTGGGCCTTGAAGATAGCTTCTAATTCAAATATAGCACCTGTGAGGGCCTAATTTTGAGCCAAGGAACATGGAAAATTCCTGTAAGAGGATGAATGGCTTATGAACTTCCTGGCTCGAGGGGTTATAAACTGGGAGTGTGGTGGTGGCAATAATTATCTCCTAGAATGTAACGCAGCCTCACGTGTGTGCCTGTGTTTACAAACAAATACACGCGAGAAGCTCTGTGTCAAAACATTAAAAAACAAGTGATATTGGTTAGCAAGTAAAGGAGCTTATTGCTGGGCCTGATGACCAAGACTGATCCCTGAAATCCATGTAGAAGAATAGAGAACTCACTCCACAAGCTGTCCTCCATCCTCCCCAGAGCCACCATTGTCCTCCATCCTCCCCAGAGGCACCATGGTCCTCCATCCTCCCCAGAGGCATCATGCTCCTCCATCCTCCCCAGAGCCACCATTGTCCTCCATCCTCCCCAGAGCCACCATTGTCCTCCATCCTCCCCACAGGCATCATGCTCCTCTATCCTCCCCAGAGGCACCATAGCGAGTCAGAGAAACTCAGTACTTCTCTCATCAAAGCCAGTTATGAAACCCAGAAATATCTCTAGGTTTCCTGTGTAAATTCTTAATACAAAGGATTATCTCATGGACCTTGCTAATGGACCATTAGGCCCTCCTTCTCCAGCGGGTCTTGCCCTCCTTCTAAGGAAGAATAGCACATGGAAATGAATACCCCCAGAAGATTCCCAATGGGATTTGTTGCCTTTCCTTTCTAAGACTCTTGAAATCAGGTCACTCCTCATGGACTCCAAACAGAAATGGATAGCCTCCCTGGGCTTTTCAGTCTCTAGAAATGACACATACAAAACTTTAATTAAATATATCTGTTACAGGTTTACCAGGCTCATGTCTTTTGTGACAAGGATAATAGCTATGGCATTTATGCATGAGGTCCAGGAAAGGTGGACAAGAAAAGGACAGGAACTTTTCCTGGTGTGTGGACTGACTGCTCCATTTGAACTCATTTTGATGGTTACTCTCAGCCATCAACTTGACTATATCTGAAATTAACTAAAACCCAAGTGGCTGGGCACATCTGTAGGGGATTTTTTTTCTTAAATAAATCATTTGGAGTGGGTGGATCCGCTTTTAATATCAATCTTTCTAGGTGGGAAGATACACCTTTAATCCGAATCTTTTGAGGTAAGGAGATCCACCTTTAATCTGTCTGGGCCATGCCTTCTGACAGAAGCCTGGATAAAGAACAATGAAGAAGGAAGCTTTCACTCTTTGCTTTTGTCTGCTACCTCTTGCTCTCACTGGCAAGTTTGTTCCTTAACTGACATCAGAGGATTCAGGATTCTGGTGTATACCAAAGATCATCTGAGACAATCCAGTAATTGACAGAAAAATTACTGGATACTTGGACCCTCCATTGGTAGACAACCATTGTTGGACTGGCTATACCACAGCCTGTAAGCCATTCTACTAAATTGTGTGTGTGTGTGTGTGTGTGTGTGTGTGTGTGTGTTTGTGTGTGTGTGTGCAAATTCTGTTCCTCTAGAGAACCCTAGTATACTCTGTAACATATAAATTACAGATTATCAATATGGCGACAGCAATAGCAATCCAGTGTATATCCTAAATTGTCTGGAGTGTAGGCCTGCGTGATTAAATGGGCTAGCCACAGAACTGCACCATTCCATCCCTCTGAGGATTTCTCTGTCACTGATCACATCTGGGCATTTTTGCTTAAGTAATTATGACCTCTAAATAAATCTTTCAAGGAAATCCATCCTTGCAAAATCAGCTAATAAAGGTGCTGTCTTGGGGAGGTTCTCTCCTGTGGTGGCAGTGTGTGCCAGAAACCAAAGAATATTTTTTTCTCCAGTGCTAATGGCTAGAAATGTGATTCACCAATTAAAGACTGGAAAACACTGGCCTCTTTCATAAGGCAAATGCTTGGGACGTTAATCAACCAAAGTCATCTTATTCTGGGCAGACCTGGCACGGAGTCAAGACTCCAAAGGGGAAATTCCAAGCATGAACCGTTGGCACTAAAGTGTGTCCTCTGTATGCGATCTTTATGTTTTAATGCTATACCTCTGCCCTGGAAGGTGTGCTAGCTAGTCGCAAACTGAGGTGGCGGTCCCTCTTAAGGTGAATGTATCTGCACAACACATGAACTAAAATGCTAGCAGTTCAATAATGCTAACTGTATTTCTCCTCTCTGAAGCGGATGTTCCTGCTTGGCGGTTAGCTCTGCCTTTAGCAATAATTAAGGAGCCCAGGCTTCTTCCACACTGGAGCCCATCCATCTTCCATATGTGACTTCCAAGAGTTTTCCTGTAAGGAAAGAACCCTGGGGATGATAGTTGGGAGTTTCTAGGGGCCAGGGCTTCAAGTAGCTCAGAATATTTTTGTAGCATTCATTTGGTTATATCCTGGTATATATCTTGGCTACCCTAACTCCATGAGAGCCTGAGAAATGTCATAAAACTGATGGAGAGAAATGGGTAATGGGAGTCCTTACTTTATAGTATCTGATACCACTTTGCAGTAACTGAAGTCGCGGTAAATAGGTGTGCAATTTGCAAAGTACCTGCAGCTCTCCCAGGAGAGTCAATAGAGTTCAGCTCCTTGATCTCGTCATGAAAGTGAAGAGAGCAAGGCCTGTCAATACAGCAAAGACTAACAGATGAGCTAGTGATCTCTCCACCAAAGTTTGTCCAATTATTTTGCTTCTCCTATGGCAATGAGTATATAAATTCATGAGATCTTTTCTTTACCATTGGAATAAGTTGCTGATAACTGATCGCTAGCATGATTCTTAAGTACTTGCCCAAAATTAGAAAAGTGCCTGTAAGTTAAGAAATTATTGTCTACAAAGTCAATGCAGTGTGTTGTCTCTGACCATCCCGGAGTTACAGCTTTGTTAAGTTCTAGCATATGCTGTCTGTATTAAGACTATCAGAATGCACACAATGGAGACAAGGTTGGATTAGCTTTTGATAAAAGGGGGGATTTGTTATAAGGATAGAGACTTTTAGTCTTTGTTTTTGTTTTTGTTTTTTTAAATTCTGGGTGGACGTAACAGCTAGAGTTCAAGAACCCAGGAGCTAGAACGCGCGCATGTCTGTTTCTCACCTCTACATTTCTCCAGGCGCATCGCTGGAATCCTCTTCCCCAAGTATGTGTGCCTGTGTCCCAGCCGTAAGAACAGGCTAAATTCTTGTTTCACATTTCTAAAAAAACTACTCTGATTGGTTCAGCGTGGGAATATTCATCACTGGTTCTGATCAATAATAACAATGAAAGCAAGGTTGCCTCCAAAACTATTTCTCAGAGACCAATACCCCCAACCCATGTCTAATACTTGTCAAGGAGATGGCTGTCTCTTTAATAATGCCTCTGGCTTTAAGGTTCCCTTCAGCACCAACTCAGTGTGAGTAGCATCATGGCAGAGGTCCCACTGATTGAGCTGTAGTATTAGAATACCATGGGTGGGGTAGCTGGGAGACCCAGTGTACCTCCCTTACCTGACCACATCAGGAGCTGGCAGTTAAGCGAATACATAGAATGCCTGTTATTAAAAGAACGTAGTCTCACTCTTTCCACTCGAGCGATTAACGTTTTATAAAATTTTCTAGTTTAGAGTTCTGTGATAGTTTATTCCAAACAGTCAATCCCTTTTCAGTACAACACTAAGAATCCAAGTATTGGCAAGACCCCTTCTAAATTATGTTTTTCTTGTGGAAACAAAAAAGAACCAACCAGAGTTCTCCTACTAGAGGAAAATGAATTGTTAACTACTGTTAACTGGTTTATTAAAAATGCAAAACTTGACGAACTGTGATAAGAAATTCCGTCTTACCCTTTTCCATCACGGCTTTCTGATATGCCTGGCCATGAGGAAATCAAGGCAGATCTCACGACTTCAAAGTTACTTTAGGTTAATTGAAGCTCAGTGAAGTGCATCTTAAAGCTACAGTCTCACATGCATTTCCAAGATTCTTCTCTCAAACCTGAGCTTGCTCCCTTCTCTTCCCTCTGCCAAATCTAATCACCACCTGACTAGAGGAAGGGCGTGAGACAAGGCATGCAGGTGGTTGAGCTGTTGCCCCACAAAAGATGCTCTAATCCCTGGAACCCGTGACTGGAAACTTCCTAAAGGTAAGACATTGAGCTAGTACCGGGCGGGCTCTAAATTCAATGTCGCTGCAGTACAAGAGTTTGCACAGAGGAGATGAATGCAGAGAAGAGAGGCAAAGTGACCAGAGACTGAGGGGAATGGTATAGCCACAAGCCAAGGAGCACTTGGTGTCACTAGAAGCGCAAAGAGCAAGAAACCCTCTCTCCTAGAGCTTCCAGAGGAAACGCTGTCCTGTGGAGCCTCAGCTTTTGCGTCCTGCATTGTTGGAGAACAGATGTACAATGCTGTAAGCTACCGCTATCACAGCAATGTGCTACAGTAGCCCTAGGAAGCCAACACCAACAGGACTTAAGGCCTTTTGATGTTGATTCTACTTTCTGTAGAGCTCTTGGAACAATCGACGTTCACTCAGAGGTTAAGTGTCCCAAAGCTGGATATGTCACTGGCTGCAAGATCATCTTTTTTTGTTCGGAGCCTCACGGCATCCTGGCTTCAGAGGATAGCTCCAGCATTGATTCCATGGGACTTTCTGCTTAGACAGTTCTCACTCAGTTAGGATGTTGGACACAACATCCCCTTAAGTCTATAATCCTCCCCAAAAGCAGGATGAGTACTCCTGGGTCCTCATGGGTACCACATCCTAGAATTCTCAGCTATTTCCCTGGCATTCCTCTGGGATCTCCTGAGCACTGTGAAGAGTGGAAGATCACCCCAACAAGCGTCTGATCTCTTTCCTCTGGTATCACTGGCCACCCCAGTCAATCCTCCATTTTCCAAGGTTGCTTGCAAGCTCACTCGTGAGTTGTCTTATGCCGGTCCACCTCGCGGGGCCTAAGTTAGTTCATCAATAAGCATCTAGCCAGAAACTAGGACCCTTCTGCTCTGTGACAAAAGCCCTGGCTCATGCATAGTTCTTCTGCATATCCTTTGTCAATGGACTCTTCTCGGTCAGAGGTTCTAGTTCTAGTCAGCCGCTACCAGAGTATTAAGAGTGAGAATCCCTTCAGTTAAGACTATTGGAAGCCATGCCTGATGGTTCCTTGTTTTCTGTAGAACACAGAGAACTATTGGTCTTGGTTTTGATCTGTTACTAACATTCTGAGTTACTAAACAAAAACTTTGTTCAAAATCCTATCATACACCATACAGAACAGTAAGCAAAATTTCTAATATGTTGTTCAACTCTGATAACTTTTCTACCAATTATAATTTATTATAGATCACTTCTGTTGTAATTTAAAAAGACACCATGCAAAAGAACTCACGTGGAGGGGGTTTATTAGGGGAAAGAAAACATAAAAAGGGGAAAGGGAGACTGGCCTCTGGGGACAGGAACAGCAGAAGAAAAGAGAGAGGCAGAGAGAGGAGGAAGAGACAAAAAGACAGGCGGCGGAGGAGGAGGCAGAGGAGGAGGAAAGAGAAGGAGGAGGGGGCAGAGGAGGAGGAGGAGGGAAGAGAAGGAGGAGGAGGAGAGAGAGGAGGGCAGAGAACGTAATGAACGTAGTGAACGTGCACAGGAGGTGCTCTTAGTGGCTGCAGCTGAGGACATATCCTGTCAGGACCCCAAGGGCAGGCCAGTGCAGATGCCTGAATGCTAACAACTTCCCATTCTGTCCACAATCTTTTTATCTTCTTGGCTTGTTAGAACTAACGATTAGATTTTCAGATCCCCAACGCAGAGTCTATTCATTCTCATAACCCTCTCTTCTCTATGGTAGTTCCAGGACTCCGTGTCTGGATTCTTTATCAATCTCATTGCTTGCTTAAAATGAGAAGCTATCAGTCTGGACTATGAATCGTCTTTAAAAATGTAAGAGAAAAAAACAAAATGAGCCTGCTGTGTGTAGCTATTCTGATTTATTCATAAGAGACACTTCTCACAGGAGGGGCTGCTCCCATCCCAACAGTACCTTGCAAGTGATGACCTGCTGAGTAACCTCTGGCATCCGGAAGCCTTCCCAGAAAGAAAAGGTTCGATTCTTGGCACCATCTTCCATTAGTAATAAAGCCTGGATGATTCCTAAGACCCTTCTAACTTCAGAATTATGTAATTTCATGTGCTCTATAATTGCCGGAGGTTATAGACAGTTTCCAACTAAGCTTCAAACCTTCTGACTCATAAAGAGACTCTAATCCTTCCCTCCGTTACTAAATCTTATTTAAGGAAAGTATTTTTAAAGCTATATGGACGTATCATGGGTAAGTGTGCTACATTACACAGTGTTCCTGTACATTCGAGACCAACAAAGGTTTTAGGTGTGATGGGGGTTCTTAGACATTTATTTGGATGCCTGCGTATATACTATTATATACTATATATTATATACTATATAAATATTACTGATTTACACAGCAAGCCTCGTGAAGACGAACTTGCACATAATTACAGTTGGCTGATTTTATGTGTATTTGACTTGATTGATGGGTCTACGAGGCCTGAATGCATGCCTCTCCTCCAGGAAATCAATTTAAACAAACAAAATGTTTTCAGGATAGACTTGAATGAGAAGCAGGGATAAGAGTAAACAGAAGTTCAAAGCAGGGTGTAAGGTTATCCTGGAGCCCACTTGGTGTGCACTGAAGAGAGAGGAGGCACAGCAACTGAACCCTGAGAGAGGCACAGCACTCTTCCGGAGACCTGCCTTCTTCCTGGAGCTGGTACATCTGCACCAGCCACGGAACGTGCTGGGCATCCGTCCCTGCCTTCCTCTGCCCCATCAGGAGAGAACCCACAGTTTCAAGCAGCAACAGCAAAGAAGGCAGGCAGCCACGGGGCTTCAGAAGTTGTGGTGGCCAGTGACTCAAGAGAAATAGAAGCAGAGTTTCAGCGATTACTGGTTATTACACACATGGACATGAACACATACACACACACACACACTACCTTGGTGAAGGAGAGGAACAAAGCAGTCAGAGGTGTGGCTCAAATCAGAGCACCTGACTTTGCTAACTAGATAATAAACCTTCTCTGCTGTCCACTGCCAGATGGGCTCCTAGATACGCACACACTTGGGGGGAGCTGAGGTCCTTGTGTTTGAAGTTGTTGGCATGGAAGTCAATCTAGAAAAGCAAAGGCTGTGTGGGAGAATAACCTTACCTGTGACATGAGGGACTGGGGCCCGTGAGCTCCTCGAACTCCCTTTTTAATAGGAACTGGCATGGTATCTAACAGTGTGTTTGTGATTTGTCATCCTTTAGCAACAACAAAACTCTGAGTATTCAGCCTCTGCCCAGGGATATACCTGCTCTGGAGATATGCAAATATCTCATACAGAGCTTTTGAAATCTGAGCCTATAAAAAAAAATCAGTCAGTCCAATTTAAGCAATGTTTACTCAGCATCACATGCTCGGGGCTGTTTCGTGGGAATACAGACGCAGTATGGAAATGATACTGAGCATTTCCCCAAGGTTTACTATGTGCAGTTATTTAATCCTCAGAGCCATTGTGGGAGCTAATTACTACTAGGACCAGGCTTGCCTTATAGTCAACATGGGCTTTCAGAAGGATTAAGCCAAGTCCCTCAGGATCCCACGCCAGTGATCTTGCCAGAACCCAGATCCAACTCCACATGTTGTGATTCCAAAGAGAAAGCTCCGAGTTATTATACCATATACATTTTTTACTGGGCAAGAATCTGAGGTCATGACCTGAAATAGCGCCCTTGGCTCACGCGCTTTCTTTATCGTGCAAGTAAAAGCATTGGCCAGGGTGCCCGCGATGCTTAGACCTTGGAATCTGCTTTGAAACCGCAGCGCTGAGCCTATTTAAAATAAAAACGAAGACAAATAAGATCTCCAGCTCGTTGTGAAGCCTGAAAGCAAAACAGCATCTCTTAGTCCATGGCATTCCTATAGGGCTGGTTTTGTCTCCACTTTCCCCTTGCTAAGACATTCTTGCAGCTTTCGGGACAATCTCAAAGCTAAGACAACGGAAATCCACCTGCCCTTAGAAGCAGGGATACTCCAGGTAAGAAGCCTGCGTCTGGACAACTAGAAGCCTTCGAGGTAGAAGCTCTGGCTTCTCAGTCAAAATCCACACTGGATCTCACAGCCCAGTGAATGTGGCCTGAAGTCCCGATAATACCCATCGCGATAACACCCTGCACACAAGCTAAACTCAAAAGCTCCGAATCCACAAAGGAAACAAATTACATCTCCTTGGGGGAAGGTTCGGTGAATCAGGCAATGGGATTTGAAGCTGAATACCAGCTGAGAGAGGGATCGAGTGGCTAAGCCTTGTGAGACAGGAACGCAAAAACTAATTGAGGCGATAAAGAGCCCAGGAGAGCCCGAGTTCTCTAGAAACAACAGTCTGCCTTAATCTCACCAATTACACAGAGAGAAAACACGCCTTTAAAAACACTTTGAACGGAAAAAACCCCAACTCTCCAGTGAAAACTCGGGATTCCTCCAGCTAGCAGATGAGCTTTGTCGCAGAGAGAAAAGATCCTCAGCGGGGAATGGGGGGTGGGGGGTGGGGGGTGGGAGAGGAACCTCTCCTTTGGCTCCTCCTTTGTGGAAGGGTATGGGGACTGTTGCAAAGTCAATTAGGAAATGGGGCGACATGCTCATTACAGCTCAACAAGTTCGGAGGCTGTGAAGGAGCCATGGAAGCAGCCAGTGGCCAGGGTCAGCTGGTCCAGGGGATGCTGAATGGGCCAGATGGTCAAATCACACTGTGGACAAAGAGCCCTCCCCTCGCCCTATTGGGTTGCTGCTCTGACCTCCAAACAAACCAGGAGGCCACAGATTTGTTCCCCTTATCAGCTGTGCGGCTCAGCAGCTGCTGCCATGGGTTTCTGTTTCCGAAGCCCGAGTTTCCCCAACAGTTGCCTTTTTGTCTAACTTTTGTGCGAGGGAAGAGGAGGTGGGGAGGCCGGAACATAATGGAGAAATGGCCTAGGGACTGGCCGAGGAGGGAGTGTTTGAATAGAGTATTGCAAGAGGTGCAGAAAATAGATGGTTTTTTCCCCTCCCCTTAAACAACCTCTGGGAAATCTACCGGCCTGGAAAACACACAGAAAGTACTGAACACTCCGACTAAAGGCAACATCTCTTTTCAGAACTCATCGTGGAGTGGAAGTAGAGCCGTGTATGAAATGGCCTCTACATTGTTTGGGCTTAAACGAGCCATGGAAAGAAGGGCCGTGGTGCAGGCAGGGTAGGACTCCAAGCAGGACTGCTGAGATCTAACTGCCGAACAAAAGGATAATGGAACCAAAAGCCTGTTGAGAAAGGCAATGCATCATGTTCTCCTATCTGGGAGCAATTACACCTGCTGTAACAATTACTTAGGAAGGCAGCAGGGGTTATAAACAAAGATTGCCAAGTGTTCTTGCAGTAACAATGCAGGGATAGATGAGTTTGGGCGGGTCTCTATTAAAAGTGTGATTAGTTAAAGGTATATCCTTTTCTTCTTAAAGTCAACTATTGTAGTTCTGACAATGGACTAGAATAGAGAGGCGCACACACAACAAAAATAAAGAGCAGGTTTTCTTCTGCTAAAAAAAAAAAAAACTTTCATCTTTCTTTGCTGTGTTGCAGACTGTCTAACGGCTGGTTCTTCTCCTTTAAAAACTAGCAAGAAACTGAGTTAGGATGAGTCGTGTGGGTTAGCCGAGAAACGGGAAAGGGAAAAGAAGAGGCAGAGACGCTGTTTCCCTGGAGACACTTCACACAAAGGAGATGGGAGGGACAGGAACTCAAGGCTCTGTGCTCCCCCGTAAGTGGTGTTACACAACCGTGTGCGAAGGCTTGGGTAGGATGCAGGGCTGATAAGGTGATGAGGAGGTGACTGGATAAGGGAACTGTCACATGGGTTCTTCACACGTCAGGCCTGGTGGTGCACTTCGCAGATCTAAGTCTTCGGTGTCCTGGAACCGCTATGGCATCTGGAGTCCAGACTTAAATCCCAGACCACTCAAGCAAAGCAGTGTCTCTTGTTTGTTTCCTGGTTTGAAAAAACTGAGGGTAACATCAATTTCCAAGTCACGCCAGGCTGGACTAAGTGGAGTAAACAGAACCAAACCATGAATTCAAGAGAACGAACAATTTTCTTCTGTGCTAGGGGACTGAAGGAGAAATCGGGGATTGCTGGGGCAGCCACTAGAAACTTGAGGAATATTATTGTAACTAGATAAACATGTGTCATATTTGCTTACGATGCAGAATATTAATTTAACTGTATAAAGGGGCCTGTTGTTTATGCTGCGTTTGTTTAATTCTGTAAAGATGTGTTGCATCTGTTTCATCTTGCCCCCCTAAGGCACCCAATGGGTCTAATAAAGAGTTGAATGGCCAATAGCTAGGCAGAGAAAGGATAAGCAGGGCTGGCAGCCAGAGAGAAAAAATAGGAGGAGAAATCTACACTCAAGAAGAAGAGGAAGAAGGAGGAGAGAGCAAGGAAGGCACCTGAGGCCAGAAGCTAGGCAGGCACTGAGTAAGGTATATAGAAAAAGATAAAAGGTAGATGAAGAGACACAGGTTAATTTACGTTATAAGAGCTAGTGAGAAAAGAGCTAAGCTAAGGCCACGCATTCAAAACTAATAATAAGTCTCTGTGTCATGATTTGGGAGCTGGTTGGTGGCCTAAAAGAAAAAGCCTGGTACAAGAAACCACTGGAAGAAGCTTAAAGAAGAAGAAAGAAAGGAGCTGCTGGCACCACGAGAGGCTGCACTTGAGCAAGAGACCAATTAGTAGGGGTGCAAGGGTCTGGTGAGGCTGCATTTGCTAAGGAAGGAGGCTGCGCTCAGGGATCAGTGACTGATGCCCACCAATGGGCTACAACGGAACTCTTGAACTGAAAGTGACCTGCTGGAAACAGAGTAAAGAACGTTTGTCCTCTCCAGCCTTCGGTCTCCCTCTGTTGCCCCCACTGACAAAAATTATTGGGAAACCTGTTGCCAAAGAATTGGCTTGCAAGATCCTGCTTCAGGCGTAAGTCAGAAAGATAGTTCTGTAAAGGAATAATTATAGAATTACTATAAGATTAAATGAGTTACAACAGGTGCTCTTTGACTTACAACTAATTAGTTGGCTTATGGCCTGTAAGTCCACTTTGAGTTAGAAATATTATTGATTGAAAATCCATTCACTGTACCTCTGGGGGTTTGAAACAAAATGGCCTCATAGGGAGAGGCACTATTAAGAGGTGTGGCTTTGTTGGGGTAGATGTGACCTTGTTGGAGGAAGTGTGTCACTGTAAGGGGGTGGGCTTTGAGGTCTCCTCTCCTTAAGCTATACTGAGAGGCACAGTTCACTTCCTGTTGCCTGTGGATCAACTTGGAGAGCCCCTTCTCCAGCACCATGTCTGCCTGCACGCCACCTTGTCCTGCCATGATGATAATGGACTAAACCTCTGAACTGTAAGAGAACCTAATTAAATGTTTTCCCTCATATGAGTTCCCATGGTCATGGTGTGTCTTCACAGCAATAGAAACCCTAACTAAGACAGTGCCCGACCTCCCAAATATCAGAGTTTACTGCCAAACACCAGTCATTTATTCTCATGGTTGAGCAATTGGGAAGCTCACTTTACTGCTGCTAGCCAGCGAATGGAGAATGAATCCTACATCTGGACAGCCTGGGAAATGGTCAAAATTAGCAGCACCGTTTCCATGGAACTAACTACCTTACAGTTTCTAATCTCGAGTGGAGGACTCGAGTGTTTAGAGCTGTGCTTGGCATCATGTCAGGGTATTGTAAAGTGCTTTCAATAAGCAAATAAAACCACAAAAATGCTAGGAATAGCAGTGGGATCTCAGTTCTGACATGAAGAGGGTGAGATTGTAAAAGGTCTCTTAAAATGCTCCAGGTCCCATGAACTACGCACTAGTAGAATCCAGACCAATGGACTCTAAAGCTGTTAGCCTTCATGAGACCCAGAGGAGCAGGGCATACAAATAAACTGCATGCAAGAGAGACCGGCTTTAACGGTGTAGTAGACACGCATGGAGGCATTTGGGGATCATGAAGGAGGAAGACGCGCTTACTGACCGTGAGAGACTTGCTGGTGACGATGGTATTTAAGAAGTGAAGATGGAGAAAGGCCTTGTGTGACAGATGCCCAAAGCAAATTCAACAAACCAGGTGTATTCTCTGTGCCAGCCAGGTGCCAACCCAGATGCTGGAGGTCCGAAGACTTGTGCATGGCTTCTGCAATCTTTTTTAAGTAATATTTTTGTGCATCCTTTGAGAGCTTCATACAATGTATTTGATTATATTCATCCCGTCCTCCACCCCCTCCTACATCCTCCCTCTTTTCTACTCACCCAACTTTATGGCTTTTTTTCCTGTATCAAAACCAACAAAACAAACCTCATGGAATCCAATCTGAGTTGGCCAACTGGTCAACCACTCCTGGACATGGGACCTGCCCTGGAGTGTGACTCAAATATCAAATATCACTCCACTGAAGAAAACTGACTCTTCCTCACATAGATGAAATCAAATGCCAAAAGCTCCTTGCCCAGGGGTGGGTCTTTATGCCCATCTACCCTCCCCTCTCCTGGGAATTTTGTCTGGTGTTTGCTTACAGGGGTCTTATGCATGCTGCCACAGTCTTTGTGAGTTTGTGTGTACATCTGCTCTGCTGAGTTTGGAAAACACTGCTTCCTTGAAGGTATCACCACCTCTGGATCTTACAGTCTTTCCACCCCATCTTCCACATAGCTCCCTGAGCCTTGAGAAGAGGGGTGTGATAGACATCCCATTTACGACTGAGAATTCCAAAGTCGCTTATTCTCTGTATATCTATCAACTCTGGGTCTCTGTGTTGCCATCTATGGCAAGCAGAAGCATCTCTGATGAAGGTTGAGTGATGTGCTCACTGATCCGAGGGTATATAAACAATATGTCATCAAGAGTCATTTTATTACGTTCCTTTAGCACAATAACACAAGCAGGCTTCCTTCTAGGACCCATATCTATCTAGTCTCTGTTTTCTGGCCTTATTGATAGTATCAGGTATAGGATCCATCTCATGGAGCAGGCTTTAATAACAATCAAAAAGTAATGGATCCCTCCCATAGCATTTACACCACTATTGCACCAGGGGACATACCTTACCAGGTAGATCATCACTGTATCTCGCAGAGTTAACCTTCTAAAGCCGTGAATACCAACTGATATAAACGAAGCCTCCAGTTGAGTGCTCCCTAGTTTTCTTGATGCTCTGTGACAGAAGCATATGGTATCTTCAGCAATGAGGTCTTACTGTCAAGTTCTGGCAATAACCTGTAATGTTTTGGGGGTCTTTGGGGCCCCATTAGTTACCAACTCGAAAATAGGTAACTCATTCCTGGCACTAGGGTTTTATTTTGTAAGATATGATTTCTAGCTGGAGTATTGTCCCTCATTGTAGGGTGGTGGTTTCAGTCTTTAAGGAAGTCACGATTCAGTAAGGTAGCACATAAATCCTCAAATCCCTATGCTTGTACTAACTAGAAAAGCAACGGTCTTAAGTGAATTTGGAAATGGAGCCTTTGGTCAGGGGGATGGAATGAGATTCCTACCCTGTCGCCTCAGGAAGCAACATTACAAAGGCAGCAGAAGTCGGTTGGTGGGATGAGAAAGGCAAGGCAGATCAGGGAGCATCACTAGTTTTCTCTAATGCTGGAACAGACTGCCGTACTGGCTCGTAAAGGTTTCTTGCTGATGTTTTGATTTTTTTTATGGAATTGGAAAAGTTATAGAATGTTCCCTTGCTTCTCAACTTTGTCTCAGAAATCTTATGTTCATTTTGAAAAGGAAAGGGGTTACTATAAAGCATAGATAGAACCCACGGAGCAGTGACAGACGGCAGCTTCCGAGCCTACCCTGTATACCGAGCTCCCTCACCACAAAATGAGTATTATAGTTAGACACCTAGTCCAGTCAGTCCCGAAGAACAGTTCCTAGTTTCTTCCTTTCAGTAACAGACAACCCTGGCGAGCCTCAGGAAAGCACCCATGATTTTATGGCAGATATCAATGTGATATGCAGAGGGCAATGTGACTATGTGATGAACATCACCCCCCCCCAAAAAAATACTGTGAGCAGATGCCAACTGACTACAATATTCATCCCATTTCCCTTGGCAGAGAGAACCACTTCCTTTCCCGTTCCTTTCTGCCTTTCCACAGGGAAGAAATGGGACACTGAAGTGGTGTCAGCGCTCCTGGAGAGCAGACCAAATCACTTCAGAGGACTTGCCATGCACCCCATGGCGTGTGCTTAGCACACCACTGTAACCAGCATGGTAGCACTGATAGAGTTGTGACTGGGTAGAGAGGGTTTCAGCCATAGGTTATGGCACATGGAAGACTTCCAAGCAAACTTTATAAGCTTTGGTGAATGGACAGTGTAAAAATTGTATTTACTTAAGCTGGGCGGTGGTGATGCATGTCTTTAATCCTAGCACTTGGGAGGCAGAGGCTGGCAGATCTCTGTGAGTTTAAGTCCAGCCAGGTCTATAAGAGCTAGCTCGGGGACAGGCTCCAAAGCTGCAGAGAAACCCTGTCTCTAAAAACAAAACAAAATTATATTTACTTGTTTGAAACCTTCTGTTTTTTGTATCTGTGTCTCTGGCTGGGTTTTGAAGGACTGGGTCTACACCCAAGCAAGGAAAAGATCATCGTGTTGAACAAGGGCATACTCGTTGAACAAACAGTTTTTGCTCACTTGCTCTTTCCTAACTACTGAAGAAAGAAGCATGCATATGCAATCTCTGTCCTCAAGATGCTTGAGAATTGGTGGCGATATGTGCAGATATAAAAACAGTATTGAAAGAAGTGAATGCTCTTGGCTACAGACTATATAAAGACTCTAACTCAAATTTCCTTTATTAACTAAAATGCCATTACCAGGCTTGTGTAAGTATCCACCCTAAGAATAATCCTAACCAGGCATTTACCCTCTATTGGATGAGACTGTTAATGGGACCTGAAAACTCTGTTCTGTTGACCCGGCCTCTGTCCGTTCAACAGGGAGTTCTGATGCTGCTCTAAGCAGCACAGTTTAATACAGATCATTCCGATAGAGAACTGGAAATTAAAGCAGAGAAGATAACAGCTTCAAGGGAAGACCATCATTCTTGAGGAGACGAGCTCCCGAGCCCAGGCTGGAGGACCCAGACAGCACCATCATGACTACTTGGCACTTGGGGCATGAGAGTGGGGGGAGGTTTGAAGGGGGGGCTGAGAGAAGCACACCGTCCACCCAGCAGTCGTTCTGAGAGTCCGCAGCCCCGATCAACAGTGCTCACTCACCTTTGTTCACCAAACAACTATTTTTTTTTAATTGAACAGAGACCTGCCAGGCCCCAAGGACAAACTGATTTACAGGCAAAGATCATAGCCCAGTGAAGCCTGTATTTTAAGGGTGGGAAGCAGACACTAAACCACCAGAGCAATGACTTAATAGCTATATGTTAATCTATACGTAGAGGAAAACCTTGTGTGTCTCCTGGTGATGGCCAACACTGAATAGAATAACTAGAATAATGGCCTCCAAGTTGACAAATTAGGGGCAACCTGAGAGATGAGATTGCAAGCTCTTTGGAAGGTCGGAGGATGCCATTCCACATAAAGCAATAGCAGACAAAAGGCCCTCAGATGCAAAGGCCCTCGGGTAGAGGTTGGGATCTGGGGAAAGTGGAGAAACAAAGCAAGGGACGGGGACCTAAAAGGCAACGCAGAGGGGAGCAGAATGAACGTGAGAAGTTGGCAGGAGCCAGCCTGTGGTTGACCAAAAGGCCTCCTGAAGACGTGGATGTCGGCTCACACGCAGTGAAACACTGCCCATGAAAGAACTCTCTTGACTACTGTGTGGAGGAAGTACACATTTAAACTCAGGGAGAGGGGGACATCAAGGTGCAGGTGTGACCTTAACATCTGTGGCCGCTGGCAGCATGAGCTTCCTAGGAGCCCACTTAGGGACCAAGCGACTTTCCTCAAAGTGTTTTGCATATGTGCACAAACATATGGGCTCTCAACCGCCAACAAGGTGCTTACCACGACTGAGGAATGGGTTGTAAACTGTATTTTATTTAGAGGAATGTATTGAAAACTTACAGCCACATGAAGCTTATGGTTATTATATTGGACAGCATCCTTGTTCAGGATCTTGTTCAAAAGGTGGAAGCAGAAGAGGGAATACTGACCCTTACACGCTCACCCAACATTGCGATTCAGTCCTCTCTGGATGGAAAATACCAGGGAGAAAATGTGCAAACGCTCTAAGGTGGGGAGAAAGCCAGCTTCATCTTGTCTTGTTAGGAAGAGCCGCACGCGCATCGTTAAGGGAAGTCTGGTGCCACCAGGGAAGGTTTGGGGACTGCCTTTCCTGAACGCACCAGTACCGCCAGCTCACGCTGCCTGTGCCACCAGCTCACGCTGCCTGTGCGGTGCAGCCTTTGACGGGAGAGTGACAGGGAACAAAAGCACCTTGCCCCACCTGCCCGCAGTGGGACTGCATAGGTTTTAATTAGACAGGTGAGCCAAGGAAGGAGGAACCAAGGAGAATGCGGGGACCCCTCGGAGCGCGCAGTCGACCATTCTTCTGCATGGGGGCGGGGATGGCACCCGCTGTCATCCGCACAGGATCTGCTTTCTGAGCTTGCTTTCGCTTTGCTGGGTGCCTGGTGAGGCTTGGAGCATCGCAACCGAACCTGGAGCAGGTGGCCTCGGAGGAGGAGCGGAGGCTGGTCCTTTGAACCCTTCGGGGAGCCCCCTGCCTCTCCAAGAATAGGAGTCCTGACTCAGGCCCCCGCGCTCTGCTGGCGCGCAGGACCTGGCTTGGCTAGAGGGCACCCCTGACCTTGGTCTCTCCCTGGTTCCAGATCTGCGCCAGGACCATGGGCGCCGCGCTGGTCACTGGCCCGCGGCTGACCTCCCTGCCACGCATGGCCTTCGGCACCCTCCGGCGCCAGGCACCCTCCGAGCCCGCCCAGGGTTGCCACTCCAAGTCCGGCCCACCTCGCCCCGTGCCCCTGAAGAAGCGCGGATACGATGTCACCAGGAACCCTCATCTCAACAAGGTAATGGTCCGGGTCTGGAAGGGTAGGACATCGGATCCTGTGACTGGAGGGAAGGACGCCCCGCCCCCCTGGGCCTGGGAAGAAGCCTCTGGCGTCCTTCCACGGCCCTTCTGGTTTTGCCTAGCAGAGATTGCTTTATTTGTTTTGGCTTTTTCCGTCCCCTTCCTCTCTCCCTTTTGACATGGAGAGAGGTGATAGGTTATGTGGACATTAATTTCTTCAGCGAAACCAATACAGACCCAGTGAAGGTCCACGAAGGTCTCTCTGACCTAGAGTCAGATTGCCAGCAGATCTTGAGGACAGTTCCTTTGACCCCTGGAATTAAAGTTTCTGTATCTGTTAGAGAAAGACTTCTTGGGAGGATTGCACGGTTTACAAGGAAAATAGAAGCAGAGTTCTTAGCACACACTCCGGCACCAGCGAGATAAGAAGTATCAGTCACTGTTATTATGATGATTATTTGTGAATGCAAATCTGGAAGAAAGGTCTAGAATTATAGAACATTTTAGGACTGGAAGGAACATCCGAGAACTGCGTTCAAACCGGTCCTAGAGCAGGATATACAACCAAGGGGGCTTGACCAAGATGACCAAATTCAGATCTCTAATGCTTTGGCATGTTCAGCCCACTGCAAACACTTGAGTATTAACCTAGAAATACGCACACGCTCTTCCTCCGGGAAGGAGTTCGTATCTCTGGTTCAGAGGATTGTGATGGACAGGAGCCAAAAAAGCAAGACTAGCACCAGTCCGCCACCCCCACCTCTTCACTTTTAACTAGGAGGCTCAACTTTCTTCAGCCTAAAATGGATGCTAGATTCGGCATTCCAACCCCACTGGCTTAGTGTGAATATTCTGAAAACCACAGGATTTGAAGTACTATTTTAAACTATAACTCCAGAGTACTGGCTAAACAATTACCGCAAATAAAATTGTAATGATCCTCATGTATGAAGTTAAGTTTCTGTGATTCAGGATGGTGAAATTCAAATGAGGCAACCTGTATGGAAAATGTGATTTTAAGTGGTGGGGCCAATCATGCCATGCTATGGGTTTTTCCTGCAGTGTTAGTAGAAACTAAGAAAACAAAAAACTTTTGGCTCAGTCTTTGCCTGTCCCACTGACCTCCTGCTCTCCAAAGAGACCTTGGTTTCTCTGAACAAGGCTCCTTTCCTAAGCACAGAAGGTATTTACATCAGTCTGCATCACTTAGGCTGTGTTAGAAGGTGTAAACGACTTTAGACAATCAAAAAGTTACTTTACAGAAACGGAACCTAAAGGGCGGGCTACAGGTAAGACTGGAGGGAGTCACCGAGGGGACTCCGGAGTGGTGCAGCCTTGCTCTGGTCGACCCTGGCTCTGTAATGTCAGCTTCAACAGCAGACCTTTCATGAAGTCGGAGTAGGCCACTTCTTACAGACTCTGCTTGGGTTTTCCTCCTATTTCCAAGACAACCACCAGTAACTTAAGCCAGCTGGAGCATAAGGCTCATTTCTACACCATAATACACCAATTACCTTAGAATAGAAGAGATACATTTCCCCCACCATAAACTTGTATATGTCATAAGATATAAGAGACAGAATTCTGGTGTGCAAAGTAATATATTACTACCATAGGCTTCAGTTATTATAACAATCGCCTTAGATGTATGTGTACATTACCAAAAAGAAGTTATTGCTTCATAAGTAGTTAAGAAAATAATGTTTTTAGTCCCGGGTTTTGGACCCCTAAAAACATTCGAGTCCCCTATGTAAGTTGTCCGAGTGACTTGCCTTCCCAAGTACCAAAGATCGAATGTTATTCATAAATGCATGCGGCCTGCCATTTTCATAAAGTTACACGCATATTTGAAGATGCCTGACACTGGTTAGAGAAGTGGAGGATATCCAGAATGCTGCTCAGGGACAGGGGTATCCCTCTTCTGCAGTGAAGAAGCAGACTTCCGGGGAGCTGCTCATAAGCCCTTCTGTTCCCTCTGGTGACCCCAGCATTTGGTGTCTCCAGGGAAGGCTTCAGGATTTCTCTCCGCCAGATGGGACAATTGTGATGAGGTTAGACAAAGCAATAAGGTTCCCAGAGTAGAAAAATCAACAAAACAAAACAATAAGATGGGAATCTTCGGAAGGTCCTTCATGCCGTGGTTAGCTGGCAGGTCTGTGGGCGGACTGTTTTTCTAGCATGCAAGCTCTTTGAGAGCCAAGACTGACAGTGTTTTGTGCACCTGTGTCTAGAATGCACTAGAGAAGCTTCTCGGGGATCTCGCAATCCACCTCTAGCACTGCATCCGTCGTACTGTGTGTTCCATTTCTGGCAGATCAGGAAAGGCATAACATTGAACCTGGAGGGTGAACGGGAAGTGGAGTTGTAGAGAGAAGATGGGCTTCTCACCGGGTGGGGTAGGCCCGCTGCGGTCACGTGGTCACCATCTTCTGGATCTGGCGCTGTCTGTGTGCCGGCCCTGCTGTCTGTGCTGGGTCTCACTGGCATCTCGGTGACTGGCATGAAGGCCGTCCTCATCCACCTCTCTAAATGTGAGCCTCTTGGCGTTTGCCTTTTTGCCATTTCCTTCGGCACTGGGCATACTTCTACAGTGGCTAAGTTCTTTTCCACAGTAGACCACGATGTTCCTGTGGACAGAGACTGGCCGGTCAGATAATGGTCTCTCTGCCTGATTTGACAGTTGGTAACTATTTGCTCTTGAGTAATCTGAGTCTCTGCCCTTTCCCTCAAAGGTGTTAACGTTAATGTGGTAATTTAACAACCGAGCTCTTGTTTGACTACGTTCTCATTGACTAAAGCCTTTTGTGGAAGCAACATACCTACTTGATACTAGTAGTCCAAGATTTTCAGTCTTTCAGCAAAGCAGTCTGTTATTTCCTAGAGTGCACCAGCCTCCGTCTTTGACATAATACCAGCAGTGGGTTTTTTTCTCACAATATGCTACTTCTGCTGCTTCTGAAGTTTTTCATTTGTTTGTTGTTTTTGTTCATTTGTTGTTGTTTTTGATCTCCTGAGTTTAAGGTTTCAGGAAGTAATGAATGAAGCAGGTGCTTAAACCACTGGTTGTTGACTGGACACATTCCACGGGGTGGACCTTGAGATACTTCAGGACAGAGCAGAAACAGCCTGCCTTCCATGCAGACTTGGCATATTTCGGTCCATGAAGGTATGCAGGATGGTGACCAACACTGCAGCAGGGGTTGAGATTCCGGGGAAACACAGGTTTCAGCAGAATCACCTCAGCATTCAGTGGGGGATTTATTAGACTCCTACGCATGTAATTTGTTTGAAGTGCCTTTTTTTTTTTTATTAACTTAGCAGCAGCACAGACCTTTACCTCCCTCTCCTTGAATGAGGGAGTTATCTCCTCCCAGACTTGCTTCATTCACGTTCAGGAGATGCTGACTGGGCCGGATGGAGAAGCAGAGGTTTAGTGGTGACGTGAATAATATGCTTTCCTGAGACCTCAGTGTCAGATATAAGAGAGAATCAGGCTTCGGGATTGAAAGAGAAACAGTGGATCACTAAGTAGATATGAGTTCATGTGCAGTTTGCCCTAGAGCTAAGTCTCTGGCTTGCTGGTACAGGGAATAGAAACTCAAATACTGTTTGAATATTTCAAGACGAAACGAGAAAAAAAAAAACAGTTTAAAAGTCAGCCTTTCCCTATCGAATACTGCCCTGTCTTCATGGTCCTGATGTGGTTATGTGCTGAAACAGCTGAGAAATGTTAGGGCTATGTGCTTAGAACAGCAAAAAGAATTAGTACTAGTTAGACTAGGTCAGGCCAGTCTGACAAAATGAGCTGCAAATGCGGGGACTTAAACCAGATAGAATTACAAATCAGATAAATGAGTCTGGGAGGGAGTTTGCGAGTTGGCAGGAAGCTTGATCTTCTTGCTCAGTAGTCTTCGCTGGGCTTTTTATGTTTGATAGTCCAAAATGGTGACTCTGGCCATATCTTTAACTCCACAGACTCCAAGGGTAAGAGGAAACACTGCTTTTAAGGGCACTGTTTGGAGGACTTAATTATCATTTTTAGTCAAACCCACTTGGCTGGAACTTGGTAATATGCACACTTAGCTTTAACAGAACAGGGCTGGGGAACCGTCTGGCTGAGCACCAGTGCTTCAGTTAAAAATTCTCCACTATCAAAGAGAGGATATTTTGGGAGCCTGTCAGAAAATATTGATCTGAAACTACCATTCTTTTAGTCTGTCAATTTTTCCTCACCTTCTAAAATCTGTTTTTCTACATCCCCACTAATGCCAACTTTGTTCCTACATATCTCATCTCATCATGGTTAGCTCCTGTAAGCTAGACAACCGTTCTACTATTCAGATTAGATTTAGCCCTCCTTTGCTTCAAGGATTTGGGGCTGATATAGCTCAGGTATTTAACCTACAGTTAAATAGAATGAAGGAAGGAGTCAAATTGTTACCACATTTGTTAGCATCAAACTTGATCACTGCCTGCCTGACAAGATAGCCTACCTCCCCAGAAGGCCAATAAAAGATGCAAGTAGTGGTGAACATCAGAGAAGAGGTGTTTATCCAGTGTGGCTACACGGGGAGGAGGAGCAAATGAATAGATCCAGTGGAGCCCTCTGATCCATGCTCCCCATACTGGCGTTTAGAAAGAGAGCAAAAGTGTAACTCAGCAGCCCTGGGTGAGGTGTGGTCCTGTCTATCCTTGGCCCATCACAGACACATCACTGTCCCCTGGTCCTTGGTCTGCCCTGCAAATGGTCAACACTGGGTAAAATCTCTTGCTGGGAGATGAGCACCCTTCTGGCTGGCACCAGGACCTTAAATTTTTCCTTTCTCAGAATGAGACCACTTTAGAAAGTTCTAATTCCTAGGAATCCCTTGTCTCCATAATCTTAACACCCCAAGGAAGAGACATAGCATCTCACTTTATAAGTTCAGGTTATATTGCTTCTGCCAAGATGGCTATAAACTAGATGAATCATTCAGAGTGACTTCGGCCGGGTTCCCTAAATTCCTCCTTTTTCTTCATCTCTCTTTCTACCAAAGGGCCCTTCTTCAGCGCAGGCCCCTCCCCCAGATCCGTGGATCAGAGAAAGTAGATCCAGGTGCAGCCAGTACCTCCAGTGTCCTTGCCTCCTCTTCTGATGCCTCAGAGGTTCCACTGCTGCTGAGACAGGCAAGGGAGGCAGAGGGATTCACGCAGGAAGGAAAGCTCTAAGGCACTGGTTCTCAACCTGGAGGTCATGACTGCTTTGGGGTCTCAGATAGCCTGCCTATCAAATATTTGCATTACAATTCATAAGAGTTGCAAATTACAGTTATGAGTAGCAATAAAATCATCTTATGGTGGGGGGGGTCACCACAACATGGGGAACTCTATTAAAGGGTCACAGCATTAATGAGAACCTCTGGTCTAAGGCCTCAAGAGTGGAGGATGGGTGCTCAAAGTTACCATAGCAGGCAGAGCCTCAGTTCCAAATACCTGAAAATGGAAAAAGTATGGGGCAGGTGCCAGAGGCTCTGGAAGGAGCTTGACCGTCGCTGGAACCTGAAGCTGATTTGCAAAGTGTTTTCTCATAAGCACGTGGCTATAAATAGGTGACTGATTCTCTAGAGAACACAGAACATTTACTAAATGGGCATCTGTATATTCATCCTCAAGATTTCAGAACCCATTGCCAACAATGCACAATGCTAAGTCGACTCTATAGGGATGGCTGTTGCTATGAGAAACACGCAAGTCTGGAAAATGGCGGGGAGGTAATCTCCTGGAAATGCCTGTTTTGTAACAGAGGTATATTAAGAATCTTATTTTTTCTCTGTGTTAATTCCTTAATGTCCCATTATCGTTTCAGTGGTTTCTATGAGGCAAAGTTTCTAGAACTGAGTGGACGACGTTCAGCTTAACTTTTAGAAGTCGATGCATCTGGAATTTATGAGTGGAAATCTCTCTCAGCGGTCGTCTCGTTTCAGTCTTGTATAATTAGCTATCTTCTGCTGCCAACATTAAAAGTAGTTGTCAACGGCAATATCTGGATTACGTAAGCAGCCGCATGGCTGGCACACCCTTTACAGAAATATGTGCTGTCTGCCTCCGACCTGGGCCAGCTGGCATCTTAAAGGTTCTAAGTCTTGGCTAGATATAAAGTTTCTTTGGTCATGTTTTCAAGATCATCTCTAGTTTCCCTACATCAGTTTCTCTTGGTTGCCCTTGGCCTTGGCACCCTTTGAGGTTTATGATCTGATTGGTTTTATTTGACCACGTTTTTGCCACTTCCACCCAAGATTTCATTATCCGCCCTCCGCGTTCTAAATGCCAGTCACGCCGCGAGGGTGGGAAAGTGGCCTTCTGATTTGTCGGCCATTGCAGGGCACCAATGTGAGCACTTGTGTTTGCAGACAGGGCTTACTTACAATCCCTTCCCTTTGATGTGGAGAAAGTACATCGGGCAGTCCTTTGGGGTGGCGTTCGACTGCCTTTCTGAGTAGAGCACAAAGGACACTCTATGATTGCGTGATGAAAATCCTGCAAGTGGAGGTGCTGGGGTCAGTGGTTAAAAGCTCGCATTCATTCTGTGCGCAGAGGGTTGCCAGGCAGCCTGGGTAAGACACGGTTCTTCCCGCAAGGACAGAGAAAAGAGGAAAATATACCCAGTCATTTGAGGAGAGGGTTTTTGATAGAAAGATTATCAGCTTTTGAAGGGCTTGAATAAAAGAAAATCAAAGCTCTGTTTGCTTTTCCTAGGAGTGGAAACTGGAGGCACAATTCAGTAAACACCTGAATGGCTGGCAACTCGAGATTGTTTTTTTTTTGTTTTTTTTTTTTGTTTTTTTTTTTTTTTTGTCTCATTTGATGGTTTTGTTTTCTTCTGAACTACGGAGCATCCAAAAGAATTGTCTCAACCGCATTCTCTACAGGATAGAAGTCTGGCAAAAATGGGCTCGATTGAATCCTTTTGCAAAATAAAAAGATGCCCTTCTCACCCACCCAAATTAGCATCTCTTCGGAGCTATCTGTTGAGTGACTTTGAGGCTGAAAGCACCTGGCAGACATTGTAGGGCAGCTCCACCTTGGTCCATTGTCCTATCCCTTCTCCCTGCGGATTCCATTTAGACGTCAGTAATGCCAGTTTCCTGCCGTGTTGTCATGGAGAGGAGCCAGACAACAACGACAACAGTTCACAGTTGCAGGAGACATAGGGTACCCAGAATTCTTCCAAGCAGTGTTCATGGGCATTAACTCATTTACTGCATTATCACAACCTTTTGAGGTATACATTGTTATTATTCTTACGTCACAGAGAAGAGGGAAAAAGCACTAAATGGCAGATAACGAATTGCTCCACGCTCTCTGCTCAGTGTGGCACAATGGTGCTTAAACCCAGGCTATCTAGTTTAGGGCCGACACCTGCACCCAGTGTGTGCACTAATGTCACCTGCACCCAGTGTGCGCACCAGTCACCTGCACCCAGTGTGTGCACTAATGTCACCTGCACCCAGTGTGCGCACTAATGTCACCTGCACCCAGTGTGTGCACTAATGTCACCTGCACCCAGTGTGCGCACTAATGTCACCTGCACCCAGTGTGCGCACCAGTCACCTGCACCCAGTGTGTGCACTAATGTCACCTGCACCCAGTGTGCGCACTAATGTCACCTGCACCCAGTGTGCGCACCAGTCACCTGCACCCAGTGTGCGCACTAATGTCACCTGCACCCAGTGTGCGCACTAATGTCACCTGCACCCAGTGTGCACTCATGTCACCTGCACCCAGTGTGTGCACTCATGTCACCTGCACCCAGTGTGCGCACTCATGTCACCTGCACCCAGTGTGTGCACTAATGTCACCTGCACCCAGTGTGTGCACTCATGTCACCTGCACCCAGTGTGCGCACTAATGTCACCTGCACCCAGTGTGCGCACTCATGTCACCTGCACCCAGTGTGTGCACTAATGTCACCTGCACCCAGTGTGCGCACCAGTCACCTGCACCCAGTGTGCGCACTAATGTCACCTGCACCCAGTGTGCGCACTAATGTCACCTGCACCCAGTGTGCGCACTCATGTCACCTGCACCCAGTGTGTGCACTCATGTCACCTGCACCCAGTGTGCGCACTAATGTCACCTGCACCCAGTGTGCGCACTAATGTCACCTGCACCCAGTGTGCGCACTAATGTCACCTGCACCCAGTGTGCGCACTAATGTCACCTGCACCCAGTGTGCGCACTAATGTCACCTGCACCCAGTGTGCGCACTCATGTCACCTGCACCCAGTGTGTGCACTCATGTCACCTGCACCCAGTGTGCGCACCAGTCACCTGCACCCAGTGTGCGCACTAATGTCACCTGCACCCAGTGTGCGCACTAATGTCACCTGCACCCAGTGTGCGCACTCATGTCACCTGCACCCAGTGTGTGCACTAATGTCACCTGCACCCAGTGTGCGCACCAGTCACCTGCACCCAGTGTGCGCACTAATGTCACCTGCACCCAGTGTGCGCACTAATGTCACCTGCACCCAGTGTGCGCACTCATGTCACCTGCACCCAGTGTGTGCACTCATGTCACCTGCACCCAGTGTGCGCACTAATGTCACCTGCACCCAGTGTGCGCACTAATGTCACCTGCACCCAGTGTGCGCACTAATGTCACCTGCACCCAGTGTGCGCACTAATGTCACCTGCACCCAGTGTGCGCACTAATGTCACCTGCACCCAGTGTGCGCACTCATGTCACCTGCACCCAGTGTGTGCACTCATGTCACCTGCACCCAGTGTGCGCACCAGTCACCTGCACCCAGTGTGCGCACTAATGTCACCTGCACCCAGTGTGCGCACTAATGTCACCTGCACCCAGTGTGCGCACTCATGTCACCTGCACCCAGTGTGTGCACTCATGTCACCTGCACCCAGTGTGCGCACTCATGTCACCTGCACCCAGTGTGTGCACCAGTCTTCCAGCATCCAAGATCCCTCTTACTTGGGACTTACTGTATGCAGCCTGATGAGCTGCGGCTGTCCCATGGTAATAACGAATGTAGTGCCTGTTTCCTTGTGTGGCCACTAGGTTGTTATTACTTCCATTTGTTTGGTTTGAAATAGGGAATCCTGAAGTTGGAGGGGACCTTAAATATCACTAAGTGACTTCTACTCTCAAGGATGTGTAATTCTACTCAAACTTACTCTTTTTTTTAATTTTATTGAGCTCTACATTTTTCTCTGCTCCCCTCCCTGCCTCTCCCCTCCCCTTCAACCCTCCCCCAAGGTCCCCATGCTCCCAGTTTACTCAGGAGATCTTGTCTTTTTATACTTCCCATGTAGATTAGATCCATGTTTGTCTCTCTTAGGGTCCTCATTGTTGTCTAGGTTTTCTGGGGTTGTGATTTGTGGGCTGGTTTCTTCATGTTTAAAAACCACTTATGAGTGAGTACATGTGATAACTGTCTTTCTACTCAAACTTACTTTTTCCGTATTAGATTCATCATTAGCCCTTTTATGAGTCCTATTTCCACTTTAAACAGTGAGGAAGTCATGGTAAACACAGCTCTTCTTCTGCCTTTATAGAGTTTACAGGATAAGACAGGGGCATGTGAGGAGCAGGGAGGACTCGGAGACAGTTTCATTCAGCTGGGTAAGTGTGATGAGGGGGGCATCTGTACAGAGTGTGAAAGGGGGTGCAGCAATGCTCTTGTGGCAGCGTTTTGGGGGCTGGTGTGAAAGGACGCCTCAGAGTTGGCCGGTGAAGGTGATGGAAGGCAAGCCGGTTAAACGAGACCCTAAGAGGCTGGCAACGCATTACTGTCGGGATGGGATGGACAGACACTGAGTAGCCTGTAATGGGCCATATTTCAAGAGAACTGTGTGACATTATTGTATCAGCTGTTTTCCTCCCTGCTATAACAAAACACCTGACCAGAAACAGCTTACTGAAAGAAGTGTCTTAGTTAGGGTCTCTATCACTGCGACAAAACACCATGACAAAAAGGCAAATTGAGGAGGAAAGGCTTACACTTCAGCGTTTCTGTTCATCACTGAAGGAAGTCAAGACAGAGCAGCAGCCCAGAGGCAGGAGCTGATGCAGAGGTCATGGAGGGGAACAACTTAATGGCTTGCCTCTCCTGGCTTGCTCAGGCTACCTTCTTATAGAACCCAGGACCAGCAGCCCAAGGATGGCACTACCCACCATGTGCTGGGCCCTCTTCCATGATCACTAATAGAGAAAATGCCTTACAGCTGGATCTCATCAAAGCCTTTTCTCAACTGAGACTCCTTCCTCCTATAACTCTAACTTGGGTCAAGTTAACACACAAAACCACACAGTATCCTTAGCATACTCCGTGTGATATCAAGAGTTAGGGACATTGGGGAGTGACTAGAATTAGATAAGACCGTCATGGTGGAGCCTGCAGAACTGAAAACTGATGTCTTCATAAGAAGATGGACAGATACCTAAGGATACAAATACTTGCATGTGTATGCAAGCACACACATGTCTCTTGACACATGATGCCTCGTACTACCTGAGGACCAGTTTAATAAGAAATCCGCCATATATGACCCCCATATGTTGGATCCCAAATAAAACTCCATAAAGTTCTAAGTGCCCAGCCTCGGGTGTTTAGGTATAGCAGTTAAAAATGGATGAATACAATTCTAATCCAGTACTGCCGTTTACTAGATTCAGGGGCTTTGGAAATCTTTTGAGACCGTTTCCTCATCTATGACGGGAATGCCAATAAAATGTACCCTCTTGATAGGTTGTTCTAATGATTAAAGGAAACACCATATCTAAAGTGTGTTCTAAGCCTTCAGTTAATTCTCAGGTAGCCCTCATCTTTAGCATGTCTAACACAATGCAAGCTCTCTGTGCACCACAGATACCGAAAGAGTCAAGACCTGGCCCCTGCCTGTGTAGAGAATTCAACCCAGAAGAGGGGAAGGCTAAAGCAGCAAACCTGTTCTCAGAGGCGTAGCAGACTTCCTGGAAGAGAAGTGGGTCAAGGAAGGGGCAGGCTAGGCAAGATCATTCACTGATAATTTGTGTTTTGTGAAGCCTATGTGCCCATAAGCTAGGCATTTGTCTGAAAGAAACTTAGGTAAAAATGTCTCTAGAAGTAGAAATTCGAGTGACATTCAGGAAGATGTTCTGGTAATTGAGTCTGGTGTTGAAGATGGTGCTGCCTCCAGCAATCTTAGAACTTTGATCACAATGTTTGGGCACCTGATAAGCAACATTTTATAAACAAAATCAAATTTTCAAAGTTCAAATTTGGGTGGATCTCTATTTCCTCGTTGCTATAACATTCCCAGTCTCAGGAGACAATAACAGTAAGACAACAGATAAGAGAACGTTTGTGATGTCTGTTCAGAGACATAAAAGTCGAAATATTGCCTCAAACTCAGATAAACTGGGCCCAGCTGGCCCAACTTATATTGCTAACAGAGAGTTTGGGGATTGTTCCATCCTAGCAGAGTCTACATAGGCTGTGCTGTGGGTGATAAAATGTGCGTGTGCGTATGTGTGCATGTGTGTTTAAGTGGGCATTTCCCTCTGTCAGGATTCAGGATGAGAATTTTTTAAAAATACTGAGTGGCCATTGTATTTGGAACTTTGTGTTTGGGAAGACACTGTTCTAGCCTTGTTGATCATTTTCCAGATGAATTTCTAGAGGAGAGGAGTCCACATTCATCCTGCCTAGGGTGTCAGCGGTGGACAGGGACACAAGCTACAGCTGTCTCTTTCTTTTCTTTAATCTCTCTCTCTCTCGCTCTCTCTCCCTCTCTCTCTCTCTCTCTCTCTCTGTGTGTGTGTGTGTGTGTGTGTGTGTGTGTGTGTGTGTGTGTGTGTGCCTGTGCTTGTATATATGTGTAAGGGAGGTATATGAACATGTGTGTGAAGGCCAAAGTTGACACTTGGTGTCCTCCTCAGTTACTCTACCCCTGATTTTTTGAGGCAGGGTCCCTCCTTGAGCTCCTTAGTTCAGGCAGACCAACTAGAGAGGAAAGCCAGGGATGCTCCTGTCTCTCCCTCACTAGCACTGGAATTACAGGAGTGCGTCCATGTGCTTGAAATTTTTATATGACTTCTAGGGATCAAACCCATACCCTCTCCTTTAAAAAAAAAAGGAGCATTTTGCCTGCCATCCTAAAATACCAACTTGGACCAAGTCTTTGCTGACATACACAGAAGTACGTTATAGTCTTCATTTCCAAGGAAACACATGAATATTAATCATCGCCATGCACTTCATACTGAAGCACCTGCTGGCGTGGCTCTTGCTGCCACTCCTCAGAGCTCGCCCTGATGAATGAGCCTGCTCCCAACTGTAACTCTTTCCGTATTTCTGTTTTTCTCTGCACTAACATGACCTAAGGGACAGAGCACAAACGACTGGCCGAAAGCTGAGCCCTCCTGTCAGACGCTCCTTTCTTATCTCTTTCGTTTTATTTTTTATCTCTTCTTGCCCATAGCTATTTGTTTTGACTGGTAAAACCATTTGAGGTCACAGGGACAGCAAATAGCAACACAGCTGCTGCTTGGTGAAATAGGAGGAGACAGGGTTGGTGCTGAGAAAAACCCATTAGCAGCCATTTTTAGAAACAGGCTTTGAAAACCACTCAGCAGAGTTGAGTCATCCACAGTGTAAAAGGAGACTGCTCTTTAGTTTCCCGGCCACACAGACCCGAATAATCACACAAACATTTTATTAACTATAACACGGTTTGACCAGCTGCTCAGGGGTATTCCTAGCTAGCTCTTACATCTTAAGTTAACCCATTTCTATTATTTTATATTTTACCACGAGACTCGTGGTTTGTTACCTCCCATCTTGCCTCTTGGGCAGCTACATGTCATCTTCCTGCCTCTGCCTTCTTTCTCCCTGCATTCAGTTTAGTTTCCCCACCAAGCTATATTCTGCCCTGTCATAGGCCAAAGCAACTTCTTTATTAACCAATGGTAATAAAACATATTCATAGCATACAGAGTGGAATCCCGTATCACCCCTGCTCTCACGGGAGTGGGAAGCAGCTTCTCCTTGCATGTCTCTGGCACCACAGACACTGCCTAAGGCCTGGGGAAAGTCCAACAGACGTGCTCATGGTGGAAGGAGAGAACTGACTGCCTCAAGTTGTCTTTTGATCACTATATGTGTGTCATGGGACATATGTGCATGTGGACATGTGCGCACACACACACAAATAAAAAGCAAGGTAAATAAGAGAGAGAAATATATATATATATATGAAGGCGTAAGTCATAAACAATGCCACACCAGTATGGAATTATGATTAATAGGGCGGTATTTATTTAAAGGGGAAAAAACTTACAGATCACCGTCAGCCCTCTACACAACCAGGAAGGGAGTCTAGTAGCCGGCAGAGCATGAAGTGAAGAGAGAGAGGAGAGGGAAGTGGCCACTTTTTTAAAGAGAGAGAGACCACGCCCCAATGGGCTGGTATCTCAGCAGCTATAGGCTGGAGGAGCGGGAGGACCTCCCGCAACATATATATATATATATATATATATATATATATAGAGAGAGAGAGAGAGAGAGAGAGAGAGAAAGAGTGTGTGTGTGTGTGTGTGTGTGTGTGTGTGTGTGTGTGTGTGTCTAAGGATAAGAAATAGCCTTCAGCCGGGCGGTGGTGGCGCACGCCTTTAATCCCAGCACTTGGGAGGCAGAGGCAGGCGGATCTCTGTGAGTTCGAGGCCAGCCTGGTCTACAAGAGCTAGTTCCAGGACAGGCTCCAAAACCACAGAGAAACCCTGTCTCGAAAAACCAAAAAAAAAAAGAAATAGCCTTCAAAGTCATACGTCCATTGACTTCTTCTTCCACTAGGCCCAACTGCCTACTAATTTATTGCAGTTGCTCCCCTTCCTTCATCAACATACGTAGCCCATACTAATAAAGAAATAGCACATTTGTGTTTTAGCCCAGCTTAGAGCTCATGAAGGGATTCCTGACCGGTCATTTCATTTGATTTCTACAGAAGTGCCTCTGAGTGCATTATCCTTGCTTCCTAGGGAAGACATTAGGACCCAGAAGACGGAGCTGCCCCTTGTGTGAGTTTCCTGGTCACAAGGGAAAGAAAATCCAGTCCTTCCAGTGTCTTAGCTACTTTCCAATTGTGATAAAACACCATAGCCAAGGCAACTTACAAAAGAAAGTGTTTGCCTGGGCTTATGGTTCCAGAGGGTTAGAGTCCATGATGGTAGAACAAAGACATGGCGATAGGAACATCTCAGAGCTCACATCTTAATCCACAGTTGGGGTAGACAACACACCTGAAATTTCATGAGTCTTTTGAAACCTCAAAACTTCAAACTCACCCCTAGTGATGGACCTCCTCCAACAAGGCCAAATCTCCCAATCTTTCCCAAACAGTTCTACCAACAAGGGACCAATTATTCAATTATATGAGCCTATGGAGAGAACTTCACTCAAATCAGCACTCTTCAGATAGAGCCCTGACAGACCAAAGGAATTATTTCACCTAAACCTAGTTTAGCAAAGCAGTGAATTTGTTGGAGTTACTTACAGAAGCACATGTGGGGGTCTACCTATAGGAATGGTTATCAACCAAAATAACCATGGAAAAGAAAAAAACAAGCTTAAATTTGAAAAGACACAGAAGAGACTGACATGAGAGCTCAGCTGTCTGATAGTTTGTGGACTGTCTTTGAGATCTCATTAATGCAAAACAAAACAGAAACATGGGAAGATAAACATGTAAAAAAAATAAGATGTATAGAGGCACATGGATGCCTCAAAGGAAACTGCATCATTAAAAAGCCCACCCAGAATGGGTAATGACCCACAACAGCTGTGTCCCTGAACAGCTTTCAGTCAGCTTAGCCAATCAGAGACTCATCCCCCCCCCCCAGTAATTATTTACTATTTATATAATCACAGGGCGGGGCCTTGTGGATCTTGTAAATTTCAGGAGCTTTCTGAGCCTTGTATGTTTCATTTAGTTTTTGAGTCTTCTGAGCCTCACTTTTTTTTGGGGAGAAAAAGGTTTCAATTCAAAAAGAAACAGCTATACAACAACCCTGGTCTCGCAGAAAATCAGTAAAGACTCCACTCCAAATTCCCTGAGACCATTTGCTGATAAATTCAACCATCACCTGTGCACCACCTGAAGTATTACCAGCACTGTGCAGGGTTCAAGGCAGTTATTCTCAAGGAGCTTGGAGTTCAGGGAAGAAACACCCTTGCAAGTTCATAAAGTACAACTGTCTGATGTGTTCTGTGTTATATTAAAATGTATAATTAATACTGTGTCCAAGGAACCTTTATGTTGGTGGTAGAAATAGTGAGCAGGTCATTGGTCAAACAGTGTTATAATTAATATAGTTTCTATGACATTATTCAGGTCCGGGCAGTTGTAAAACCAAAGTGCAATCTCTGTTTACAAACTTCCTTCTTTTTCTCAAGCTACTGGAGAGAAAAAACAAAAAAGCAATTTCTTTCCCTGAGAATGACGAACTAAGGAGACAGCTCACATGAGAAAGTACTTAAGAAGCAAGTGTGAGAACCTGAGTTCCATCCGCGGAACCCATCTTAAAAGAAAAGATCCAGCACATGGGTGTGTTCTTGTAGCCCATCATAGTAGCCCAGTAAAGTGCTCTTGTAGTCCCCGCAATGGGAAGGTTGAGAGAGGAGACTCTCTGGGGCTCTACGGTTATCTAGTCTAATGGTACAGGCAAGCTCCCGGACAATAAAAGACTATCTCAAAGCACAAGATGGATGATACACAAGGAATGATACTCCAAGTTGACTTCTAGACTACATTGATGCAGAGAGAGAGAGAGAGAGAGAGAGAGAGAGAGAGAGAGAGAGAGGCCCCACATGGATGTACACAGAGACAAAGGAAAATGGAAAGAATGCTCATAATTAAAAGTGCACTCCCCCCTCCACAACTTTTCTCTATTTTTTCAGAGGACTTGGGTATAATAAAAGGACTTAGGGCTCATGCAATATGAACCTTTCACAAATTTAGGCCTCCACAGGCCAAGTGTTGTCATGTTCTCCATCGGATTGAAGTTTAGCTTGCCTTTCTCTCTGCCAAGTTCTAGTTTGTCTTTATGAACCATGGTTCCTGGAGAACAAAAATAGAAAGTCAGAAGCTTGCAGGAATGATTTTCTTGGCGACTTCAACCAAGTATCAGCTATTTGCCTAAGTAAAAGACTGTTTAAAGATCTTTTGTAAGTCAAATTTTAAGAGAACGAGAAATAGAGATCCCATCTCTGTTTTTCATGCATTTTTTTTGGTATTATCTAGAAAAGGTTGTGTGTCACATGGTATGATTCTAACCACTGTGCCTAGACAACACAGAAAGTTCAGCGATGAAACATTTCCCAGAATAAAATACTCTGGTGTTTTAGTCTTACAAGTTGCAATTGCACAAGATCTTTGATTTTAAAAACACCATGGGTTCCAAAGTCTTTGATAGTGTGTAACTCATTGTAGAGTAAGACTGTTGTGGTTGACTTTAATTCATACCCCCTTCAAAAGAACATTTTATAATGGAATCTAACACTATAAACATTTCATGGCATTGTGGCTTCGAATAAGGAAATCTGTAAACGTGTTTGCTTCCATTTAGCTGATGGTCAGCAGATGTGAAGAACCCGAGGATTCATTTTGTACACGGGGAAATGCTGCTTTTATGATTTGCCTGAGAAGTGTGGCTTCCATCAGCCTACTCAGAAAGAGATGCTATACTAATATTTTTGTTAAATAACCTTCTCCATAGCAGTCCCCTTTATTTTTGTGTTATAATTCTCTTTTATAATGGTCTATACTATTTCATTAGTTTTACTATTATTTTCTTATTAGGGGAGTGAAAATAAAAATTTTCTTTTACTTTCATATTTTCTACTTGATGCAAGGGCATAGTATTTCATCCAGAAAATTGCATCAAGATTACTAAAAATTATGCTCTCTTTCCCTCCCTATTTGTGTGTGTGCATATATATATATATATAGTGCATACATTAATTGAGGATGGAAAGTTGTGGCCTCACTGTGTAGCCCAAGCTAGCCTCAACTCTCTATCCTCCTGTCTCAGCTTTCCAAGTTCTGTGATTATAGGCATATGTCATCGTGCATTCTGTGTATTTTCCACATCTGTTTCCATTGACACCAATAATATAGAGAATGGGTCATTATGTGTGCCTTACTAATGCCCTAATTGTTAATATGATGATGCCTACCTCTGGGGAGCTAGAAAATCATCATGTTTCCCAATGGGAAGCTGAGGAAAGGGGTACCATCCTGGAGATGAGATCCTGGGACTGGGTGAGAGGGAATGATGTATCTGGGACTATTCATCACTGGTGGAGACAAGAAAAGAAGCTGAGCAAAAAGGCGTGTCAGTGAAATACGCTAAGAAGCATTGGGCTGCATGTTATTGGAAGCATAAATGAATGTAGAGAATGTCCGACAGTGAGGGAGGAAGAGGGATAAGAACGAGGTGGAGACCTGCAGCCAACCAGGGTCAGAGCAAGGGACTGTGGAGTATGAATGTGAGCTTGTTACTTTAGTGAATCTTGACCCTGCAGGAGCATAAGACAGCTTCTTTAAACACACACACATGCACGTGCACACACACACAGACTGCAGCCTGCACAGTCAGTGTGGAAAAGCATGAACTCGGGTAAAGCTCCCTGGCCTCTCTCCTCCATCCACTCTGGTTGCCTCTTACACTAGAATCCAACATGCTCCAGGATGTCACCAAGCATAAATTCTCCTCTGAACAAGGAGACAACCTAGAAGGAGTCAGACTGGGCCCTGGAGGGCTATCACACGATCTGACTGCTGTCCCTTTTTCCTCCAGCAAGGACCTGTCGGGTGATTATATAGTTAACTGTGCCCATCTCTTGCTAGCGAGGGGATGATGGAAACCTCGTTGGAAACCTGTTCTTGGCAGAGGTTGGGCCTGAGGCTTCAGGTCAATTCTGGCCTCCCCAACTCTTTCTGCCCAAATCCATATTCTGGTCACAAATCTAGAGGGGAATTCTGATTAGAATCAGGTCAGCTCCGTCAATTTCCTCCACATCCACCTAACTGCAAGCTGCCCTGGACTACCCTGGTGCTGTAGCGATTAGAGCTATGTAAAACTGGGAAACTGTTTATTGCCTACTTAGGGAGAGAATATCCTGGTTTCTTTTAATGAAGCCTCCTGCCTAAGTGTGGAGCTTCATTTTGAATCCCTTTAGACTCTCGATTTAAAGAAAACAATAGATTTCTGCTCAGAATCATCAAGACTCACGTAAATGAGACTGTAAGTCACTTGTTCCTTTGAAAGGACATTCACTTGAGTGCAGACTGGCCGAAAGCTCAGATTCAGTTTCCAGGACAGGCTCCTCCCCCAAGCAGTGTCCCTGAGCCTTTGCTGTGCAGGCATCCCGTACAGTCCAGATTCAGATGCTGAGATGTGTATTTCAGGCCAGCGGGACAACAACCTGTGGGGACGTGTTTATCCTTGGATGGAGCTTCGTGCTTCAAGACACCGAGCACTGATTATAAATAGAAGCACTCTGCTGCGATTGGATCATTCCTTATTTCTTCTCCTGATATAGATTATCTAGGGAGACTCGGCCCAAGTGTTTCCACTGCTAAAGGAAAGGTCTTCATTCTTCAGCTCTCTTTCAGGCTTAGCAAGAATGGGAATTTTATGATTAAGAAAACAATAGCAACAGACTTCTATAGGAAGCAGCTGACCTCCAAGGCACCATGCTAAGCAGTAGAGAAAGAAAACACTAACTATGGATGAGTGGGCTCACTCTCAGGCTCACCTGGGGAAGTCGCTTGCTGGTGACAGGTTAGTCATTGCCAATGCTCCTTTCAATGTAATGTCCTCTTAGAGATAGGGAGTGCACTCTGTTAGCGACTTCCTGGGGGGCTTTCGGGCCATATTTGGGAGCACAGCCTCTCATATTCTAATGGAGTGAAGTGGGCTAAGCAAGGGAGGCTGCCCTGGCTGTGAAACCCAGGGGTTCTGGGCTTGTATCCTGACATGCTACAACCTGGCTCTGTGGGCTTGGGAAGAGCTACCTGATCATTCCTGTCCAAACT
Source organism: Microtus oregoni (assembly GCF_018167655.1). NCBI lineage: Eukaryota > Metazoa > Chordata > Mammalia > Rodentia > Cricetidae > Microtus > Microtus oregoni. The sequence goes on from NW_024543059.1 coordinate 6,218,361, forward strand.
CTCCTGTCTGTGAAGAAGGTGGACATCCCCAGCCTCCTAAAGTGGTAACATCTGTCTGAAATGCTCACTCAAGGCATCTAAAGGATAGCAGGCTCCCAATGAGTCTGATTTAACCTCTGGTCCTTTTACAGACACTGACATTGTATTAGTAAGAGTTTCGGGAACTCTGAGTTAGGAGAGTAGCTGGGTGGATAGGATGCTTGCCTAGCATGCATAAGATCCTGGCTTTAATCCACAGTACCACCAGCCTGTAGTCCTAGCACCCAGGAGGCGGAGCCTGGACAATCAGAGATCCAACGTCATGAGCACCTGCACTGTAAATCAGAGGCAGTCTACCCTACTTTTTCTGTCCTTTTTTGAAGAACAGTTTCAAAATAAAATAAAGCCATAAACATTTAACTTGTTTTTATTCCTTGCAATGAGTGCTGTGAATCATCACCATTCTTTCTTTTTTTTTTCTTTTTAAAAAAAAAAATCCACAGTAAATGCTAATTTCCTTTCACGTGTTAATTTAGAAGTCTGTTTACAGAAGGGAACACAGTTGTCCTGCACCCAAGCTTCCTGCCCCTGGCTGTGCTGCCTGGGTCTAGGCAAAGCCACACAGCCGACACTACAGTGTTTGGGAGGAAGAGGAAGTTCCCAGGGGCACCACTTTGCAGGCTATATATACTTCATCACCTCTAGCTCTGGGTTTGAGGTTGTCCTGGAAATGCCAAGCCACTTGGGTTTGCTGTGTCAGAGGAACAAGAGGACACAACATACCTAAGAGACCATCTGTTGGAAGCCGGAGCCAGGCCAGAGAGGCTCCTGTCAGGACACAGACCACGGTGTCACAGTCGACGCAGAGTGAATTAGCAGGTTCTGTGCATGTGTTCACACCTGTGCACACCTGTATGTGTTCACACATTCACACATGAATTCACTACCATCTCTGCATCTCGAGCCCAGCCTCTGGTATCATCAGACTCCCCACGTAGTGCTTGCCTAGGAAGGTTTGGAACCCTCTCCTTCCTTCCTGTGGGTATTTCCAGGTTCTTCATACTCATTTCCCTGTCTCCAGTTTCTCCCACTTCATGGCTCAACTTCTACTTACCTCTAGCAACTTCCAGTTAGAGGGTGCTCTACCAGATATGATCTTAAAAACATGACCCCCCACCTCACCTTCTAAGAAAGGTTTCTATGACTCTCTTCCTCCTATACTACAAAAGTCAGAGCGCTTGACACCATTCATGGCTCGTCTGAAGCGGAGGCGCAATCTAGCTGACATCTCCGTGTATTCCTAGTTCTTCAGCGCACCAAACTCACAGTTTCTTCCACCTCCTTCCTTCTCTTAAGCCGACAGCCCCAGATCAAATACCTAAGGTATTGCACTTTGTATCCACATGCATCCCACTCCAGTGACCTTTATCGCACTTCTGAGAAGCATTTTTTTCTTTTATTTTTATCTTATGCCCTAAAGAGAGTGCCGTTTCTATGGCATTTTGCAGCCCTACAGATCTGGCCAGTGGCTTCACGCTCATAGCAGACTGTACGAGCTTGTTGATGAAATAATGAGGCCTTCCTAAATGTCCCTGTGGAGATTCTCATTCTGTACAACACCCACCCTCTGTCAGTCTTGAAACCGATTGGAGGTTCTAGATAGAGACGCCAGGGTTGACTTTCCATTTTTGTTTCTACCCCATTTCCTACTTCTTTCCGCCTTCCATATAGTGAGGACAAAGGAAGGCCAGCAACAAATTCTTTGTGCACCTCGTCCACACTGTTGGCTTCTCCCTCCCTCTGAAACCCACCCCTCTGGTTTCTCTTACAGCCTCGTTGTTAGACTCCACTCTACTGTTTACCAACGTCTACGTAGCTTATGGGAAGAGTAATTAAAGGAAAATATAAATTAACATTCTTAGGAACACCTTCCTGCCGTCTTTCTCACCTAATCCCCCTTTTAAGGCAGTCATCTGACATTTCAATTTTTCTTTTTTAGGATGAAAAGATTCAGGATCTGAAAAGTTAACTTTCCCAAGACCGTACACACACAGCAAACAGAGATGCCAAAGTACAGACAAGGAGCTCTGAGTTCAAAACGTGTGTATATTCTGCTTAGCGATATCCTCTCGGAGCCTCAGTTTCCCTTTCTGAAACCTCACAGGAGGTAGAGAATCATGGCTGTTGCAGGCGTCTCTGGGTGTGGGGGCTGCTGTCACTCTGGGCTTTCACTGGAGTGATGTCTGTGATCAGCATTGGCAGTGTGGTCAGGCAAGGCTCTGCTACCCTGAGCTCATCCAGGCCATGACCTTGGTCCTTCTCTTTACAAGTGTTTACTCGGAGCCCCACAGTGCCCTAAAAGCACTTCGCAGATGTTATCTCGCTTTACAGCTTATAAAATCCACAAGGGGAATATGCAATAATTGCTCCCATGTTACAGGTTAAATACTCCCCTGAGACACAGAGAAGTAATGCAGTAATGCGTTCCTAGGTGGGACAGAGATTTTAACCCTGTAACTCCCCGATCAGGCATCATAAGCCCCAGCCACAAAGCTCAACCTATTCCTTCCACCCTCAGATGCTTGAGTTCCGGGCCCTCGGGGTCCCAGGTTCCCAACTGGTCTTTGCCATCCAAGTCTGACACCGTGAGTATTGTAGCTCCAAGCATTCCCCACATACAAGACCATTTATGGCGAGACAGATCCGGAAGACCCAGGGAGAGAAATTATCAAGCCAAAGACCAGAGTTCCAGTTCCACACTCTGCCAATTAGCAGATTGTGCCCACCTTCACCCTCGGTAAATGAATCCTTGTTTCTGGCTGAGCATAGCATCATCCACCTTCTTTGTCAAATGACACATTTTGGCCAGCAACACAGATTCTTTATCTCGATTCGACTACTATAATAAGAATATGGGGCCACAGCCTCGGTGGGCAAAACAACAGACTGGCGTGTGGGATCAGGGTGTCTGCATGGCTGAGTGTGAGCGAGGGTCCTCCTCCTAGATCCCTCTCACTATGTCCTCATGTGGCCTTCCTCTGGTATGTGCAGATGTGCAGAGAACTCCATCACCTTGTAAGGATACAAATCCCAAAGCAAAACCTGCCTTCATCTTAGCCCCATTATCACCCCAAAACCCTGTTTCCAGATGCCATCACATAAAAAATCAGGGTGCAGCAGGTGAATTAGAGGACTATAGATATTCCTCCTCAAACATCCTTAGCGTGGCGGTATTTGTCTTCGTTATGTTAATGAGGAGAAGGCAGAGGGGTAAAGCTGTAGGTTAAAAGTAGATTATAGGATCTGTCGCCATGGTTTCACAGCTTTGGGGACACATTAAAGTAACCAATAACGCTCCAAACTCCATGGGACGTTTCTAATTTTTTTTTTTTAACACTGCCTGGTGACATCCAGAGCCAGCAATACTATCTTGCCCCCTCATAAATGGTCATTTGAGGTTCCTTGGGTTTTGATAGTTTTCGTCTCATGACTGCAAGTCAATAAAAATGGAGAATTCTGCCTAAATGAACTTTTATTGTCCCTTATCATCAACCATAATATAAGCTTCTTCTCCAAGAGTCAGCTAGGAGTGTTATGTTCAAAGGGACCTAGGAGACCTTCCCCAAGAAGACAATAGACAAACCAGTTGCTATCTCTTTTTTTTCTTCTTCAGAATAAGAAACAAAATAGAGGAAGCAAACAAAAGACCCAGAACCATTTCCCAGCGTGGGAACGGGATCCTCTCTAACTCTGGCTCTGTGTGTGGTACACAATGCCCAGGGCACAGGAGTAAAACACTCCCAGACACCCTTTGCTTGGCAGGTGGTTTATTTATTTATTTTAGAAGGCAGAGTAAGTTAATTTTAAACCAAAGTGCACAGCTCTTTTGTGAGGCAGGTAAGTGGAGTGTGGAGTAAGACAGAGCATCCTATGGTTTGTGAACTAATTAGAAGGAGAGGCCAAAGGTTTTAGATGTGGTCCCCAGGGGCATGTGTCCCTTACCTGGCGGGATCCTAGCTCTCAGGATGTCAGCACGGAGCCTGGGAGCCTGGGAGCTGCTCGGGCTGCTGGCAGGTTAGAAGCAACAAGACCATCCTGACAGGGCTGGCAGTGAGGCAGGGACCCTGGGCTTTGCCTCCATAAATCCAGGTCCCAGTAGAGGAAGTTTTGAATAAGAGCCACCATTCTTCTTGGTGTAGGGGAAACATCCATCTCTTCCACATTGTATCTCTTTATCCTGCTTTTTTTTTTCTCCTCTTATTTCCCTCCTTCATTCTTCATGCCCAAGATGGCTTTTGATATGAGGGAGTACATTGGGAGCAGGATGTAGGGACCGATCTAACAATATACCAGGAGTACCAGAGCAAGCCGTTCCTTCTCCTGCCCATCCTCCAAAGGTAACGAGGGGTCAGAGATCCAGTGGGCTGCTCTCTTCCCAGCTACGCCACCAAATGTAGGCCAGCTGCTTAACTGTGTGGCGCTTAGACTTCCCAGCCTAGACAGTGGACGTGCAGCTCCACCCATCGCTGCAGAACATGGGAAATGCGAGCGCGTGAGCACGGCTTGACGACAGAACGCATCGTGCGCGTGGGCATTCACGACACTGCGTCGTGCTGTACGGCTTCCTGTGTTCCAAGCACCACCCTGAGTTTTGTGTGCGTGTTAGCATTTCGCAACCGCCGATCATTTGGGGAGTCAGGTGCTATTATCGTCCCTATCTTGAAGTTAAGGCCCAGAGAGTTGGAGAAAGTTGTTCAAGCGCGGCTGCGCAGCAGGGGCTCATATTGGAGCGCTCAGGCTCCAGGTCTGTGCTCTTCACCCGTCTCCTCTGAATACCACTCACAACCACACAAGAGAAAGCTGCATGATCCTTTCTAGAGTGAAGAATTACTGCTTAGGTGTCCTCATGACGTCATGGCTTCCTTCTGTGTGCCGGCCTCAGGCCGTTCCATTGGGTCTCAACAGCCTGTGTGAAGCCCACCTTATCTGCCTCATCACTGGTGTCTGTTCCAAGGCGAAGGCTCCTAAACTGTGTAAAAGTATAATCTGCCTCCTGCCAGCCTCTTTTCCAACCCAACCGGATGGGCACCTCTGTGCTTATGACTCCTATACTTTCTGCCTGCCCGCATGGTCTCTGTCCCAACATCCTGTCAAACCTGCCTCCCCAGGGTACATCTATCACAGTTCACGTGTCTCTCTGTGAACTGCCTGCAAGTTCCACACCCACTCCCTGGCCTTGCTGCTTGCTTCTCTCTTCCTATACCAGCCAGGCCCCATGCCCTACCCTGAGACAGCTTCCAAAGGCTTTTCTCTGTTACACACTGTGCTCTTTGGAAGAGTCACAACTACTGCCTGCTTTGTATCTTAGTCTGTTTTCATTGCAGGCTGCCGAGAGTCTTTAATCAGACTTCTCGGCCTGGCTCTCCGGCTATTTCCTTTGGCCTGCAACTGAAGAAAGCACAACCCCTCACTAACGAGTCTATGCTTTTTTGCTTTTACCCTGATACAGTCTTCATTTCTAAGGACCCCAAGAACTACACCTCCTGGTGCCTAGAAAGTCCTACAGCTCCTGGTAAACACATTCAGTTCATGACCCCTGAGTGACTGCAACAGACAAACATAGTCTTTCCCTCAGGGTCCCCTAAGCACTGTCCTCTCTCACCCCTGGGTTCAGGAATAATCTTGGTCTGCAGGCCAGACACCTCTGTAGACTCCTTCTCCATCACTACAACCCCCCAAAATCTCAACATCCAACACTACAAACCCCCAAAATCTCAGCATCCTCAATGCTGCCTGTACCCTCTCATTTCTCTTATTATATTCCTTCCCCATGCTGTTACTGCCTAGTGTTTTAATGCTATGATAGAATATGGCATTAACCAGAGGGCCCTAGCACAAGCCTTGCTGTAGGTTCAAATTCTGGCCTTCCCCTGCCAAACAATGAGTGCTTGGGAAAATTCTATAAGCATGTTATGCTCAATTTCTGAACCTACAAAATAAGATCAATATTGGAGTCATTAGAAGAATTAAATGACCTGAATCCTCTCCAAGATCCCAGACCAGCATCTCATGTACCGGAAGTAACAAAATGTCTAGCTTTTGCTGTGCTGTGTCCTTGGTACCATCCCTCTGGTGAGACCATAGCTGAATGGAGATGATGAAGTGGTTTTAAATGTCTTTGGGGAAGCGTCTGTGGTCAGAAAGTAAGAAAGCAAACGCTCAGCCAGGCTTGGTGGGGACTTAGTGGCCAGCACTGAAGCACACAGCAGACGCACACAGCATTTTCCTGTGGGAACCCTCGACATCCTGACTGTGTCCCTGGAATCTGGAGCTGCGGGGTGCTTCAGAGGAGAGTGAGAAAATGTGGCTCAGCTGCGGTGGCTGACTCATGAATAGGAGGGCCGAGGGAGAGGAATTCTTACAACCCTTCCTTCCCATATGTTTCCTGTTGATACAGTCATGACCTGTGGTCTGCGCTGTGTGAGAAGCAATGCCCCCTGTGTTTATCCGCAGCCACTCAGGTGATCCTGACGGAAGCTTTGACCTTTCCTGTCACTCACCACCTGGGTCAGCCAGTTTCCCTACTGCCCAAGGCCTAGCATGGTGGTTCTGTGAATACCTCAAGGCCCTCGTCAGAGTTGATGTGAGATTGTCACAGATTTGGCCGGCTGTCCAGTGTGTGGCAAGAGAATCGATGCCTATGGTGTTAGAAGGAGCTGAGCCTTCCAACTATGGGGTGTATGGAAACTCGTTATTTATAAACGTGAAGACTGACTGACGGAAAGCAGAAGTGAAGCCTGAGGACTAACTCGCAAGTCTCCGTGCTTTGCAGGAAACCCTTTCAATGCCTCTGCCTGGCTCTCGTATGAGGTCCAAGCAGACACAAGCCCAGGGAAGCAAGCTGCGGTATACAGCCCAGCAAAGACTGCTACTCAGCGCCACACAGCAGCCGAGCTGACCTCTTAGAGCCCCCATTTGCTTCTGGCCTTAGTCAGTCTGCTTCCCAAGCAATGTGTGAGGCTGAAGTGTTGACGCTGTCCCAGGAGAGCATGGATGCCTTTTCTCCCGGCATCTTCTAAACACGTCACTTTCCCAGCTACTCAGTCCATCCTACTGTGGCTGTAGAATCAGCACTGTGTCTGAGCGTGAACGACAGCCACGGTATGGCCCTGGGCGGGTGCTTAGCCTCTCTGGGCCTCCATCTTCATCTTCAATGCTCTGCGATAAAGAGATGATGACATAGTTACATAGTTACTAGCTCTCTCACAGAACACGCAACCAGTGGGGAGTGCAGTGCCCGTGGTTAGCAGTAGTACTGGTGATCACAAAACCTGTCTCAGATTGCAGTATTTTGCCATGAGGTCCAGAATTCACAGAGAAGCGCCGCAAACAGTGGTTCCCGAACACGTGGTGCTCAACCCCTGTCACAGGGGTCCTCTAAGACCATCATGCATAACAGATATTTACATTATGATTCATTACAGTAACAAAATTAGAGTTAAGAAGTAGCAATGAAAATAATTTTGTGGTTGGGGTCACCCCCACATGAGGAACTGTGTTGAAGATTAAGAACTACTGTCTGAAAACAAGAATCTGATTTGGTAGGTTGGGGAAGGTGCTGGAGCTTTTTTAGGAGTTTACCAAGAAGATCTGAATTTACAACTGGTTTAGGGAGCTAACTTTCCTCATGGTCTATGGCTCTTGTGAGTGGGGATCTCTGTTCTATGACTTCTCTATTGTAAGTGTGGCTGTGTTCTACAGTTTCCCTGTTGTGAGCGTGGCTCTGGTCTGTTTCCCTGTTGTGTGCATGGCTCTGCTCTGTTTCCCTGTTGTGAGTGTGGTTCTGGTCGCTCACCCTGTTTCACTGCTCACAGGCTAAAGGCAGTTTCCTAAGTGGACTGACATTAGTGTAGGAAAACCCTCACCTGTGTCTCTAAGTTGTGGGTCCCCGTTAAGGAGCTACGTGCCACCGAGATATTAACGTGGGAAGAGAGGAATGTGGGGGAGCACGGAGACTGGAAAGCTGGACGTCAGAACTGGAAATCACGGGGTTCAAATCCTGGTTCCGCCATGACCTTTAGCAGATTGTTTATTCTCCCCAAGCCAAGCTGCAGGACCACAGTTTTAAAACTAACTTTTAAAAGATTTTGTTCAGCCCAACCCTGCAATTTGGCATATGGCATCCTCATGCCAAATCCCACTGTCCCCTTACCTCTGATGGTCCAGAACCTCAAGGCTCTAACCCTGGGGTGCTCTGCTTAGTCAGTCCTTCACCCCAGCTTCTGTCTTGCTCATGCCTTTCTACCCTCCCTGCTGCCTGTGCTGGCAATGAGATTTCCACACCACCTTCCAGCTGTCTGTGGACTCTGGCTCACTCTTTCCCAGGTCTGGGGTGGCTCCTATCAGCATGATTAACAGCTCAAACGTGTTTACCTGCATAGCTTCCCACTGACCTATGCGGCTCTAAGAAGTAAGACTTTCAGCCTTCGACTATCCTGGCTTGGGTCTCCAGCGTGACTCATACCTCATACGTGGCTATTCCCAAAACAGCAGTTTCTGCGGAGAAACACTGCAGGTGGACATTCAGGGAAGATGCCAACGGGTGTGTTTCCTCCAGGCCACGGGCTGATTCCATAAATGCGTTTCGTCCTGTTGGTGTTTCTTGGCGTTTGGAACTTGTCTGAGGCAAACACTGCAGGGGGCTTGGTTTTTAATCTAAAACTGTGCTGCTCTGGAAAAATGTGTATGCGGTGTTCAGCTTCTGTTTCTCAAAATAAGCCGGTGTAGCGGCTCGCTTCTATAAGCTTCCTGCTGGCTGCTGGGGGTGGTGGATTCCTGGAGCTCACTGGCCAGCCAGTCTACCAAAATCAATGAGCTCCAGGTTCAGTGAGAAATTTTGTCAAAAATAAGGAGGAGGAGGAAGAGAAGGAGGAGGAGGAGGAGGAGGAGGAGGAGGAGGAGGAGGAGGAGGGGAGGAGGAGAGGAGGAGGAGAGGAGGAGGAGGAGGAGGAGGAGGAGGAGGAGGAGGAGAAGAAGGAGAAGAAGAAGAAGAAGAAGAAGAAGAAGAAGAAGAAGAAGAAGAAGAAGAAGCAGAAGAAGAAGGAGCAGAAGCATGAGGAGTCACAATGAAGATTGCATCCAACATCCACGTCTGGTCTCCACACAAATGTGCACACATGTACCAACCCACCTTCATGTGTGTGCACACAAGCATGAACACATAACAGAGAGCAAGAGTGGGGAGGGAGGGAAAGAGGGAAGGAGGGAGGGAGAGTCTTACTGAGGCTGGCACTGTAGCATACAGAAGCCCTGGCTTGATTACCAGCACCACAAAGAGAAACAAAACGTCTGTCCACAGAGGCCAGAATGGCCCAGGAAGACATCCCCAGTGAGCTGCCTCTGAAACAACACAACCCACGATGGTATGAGAGACAAGAGGATAATATAAACAAAAGCCACTGAGCTGCCTCCCTCAGGCCCTGAATATCTCACTGGTGGGTGGCCCAAGCCTTCCAAGAGCATCTGTCTTTGCAAAACATTCCAAGCAAAGTGGTGTCAGCCAGGCCCTCCTGAGAGGAAACCATGTGCCCACCACTTTCCCTTTCCTGTTTCTTGGCGGTAGAGGAGGCTCCAGCCTCCATCTGGTATACTAGCGACATGACCAGGAACTCCCATTAGGACACCTAAAGGCTGTGAAATCCTCACGTTAGAATTCCAGGCTTTATTGTCGGTGGCAAGCCAGTGTCAGCAGAGCCTGAGGTGCCTTTGATTCTGGTGCTGAAGCATCTTAGACTCAGTTTGTCAGGCTCCGTTTCTTCTTAAATGCTTCTTACTACCCCACGGTCATGGTTCAGGCTTAGCAGAATTAAAACTTAGCAGTTAAAACCCACTTCGTTATTCACATCTAATTTCAGTCGTGACTTTTCATGTGGCAAAACCTGTTAGGAGACAACTGGCGGTACTGGGTGGGTGATGAAGCCTAGCCAGCAGGCAGCAGGGTAAGCTCTGAGGCTAACTCGCGAGGTCAGAATGATGGCAGGGCTCACGACCTTGAAGGTCCGGGGCCTGTGACTTTAAAGCCAATCCTGACTCCTGGACACCACTTTTGGAATACAAAGATAACCGAGATAGTACAGTGTGTGCTTATATTTGAAGGCTAGTAGCTAACTGATTTCTGTCAACTTGAAACAAGCCTAGAGTTAGTTGAGAAGAGAGGCTCTTGGTGAAGGTATTGGCTCCATTACATTGGCCTATAGACAAGAAGGTGGGGGCATTTTCTTGACCAATGTGGAAGTCCACTGTGGGTAATTATCATCCCTGATCAGTGGTCTTGGGTTGTATACAAAAGCAAGTTTAGCAAGCTACTAAGTAGTGTTCCTCCAGGGCCTCTGCTTCAGCGCCTGCCCTGGCTTCCCTTCACGATGGACTATGATGGAGACGTGTAAGCCAAATAGATCATTTCCGCCCAAATCGCTTCAGGTCAATGTCTTGTCACAGCACTGGGAAATCTAACCGAGACGGCTGGCATTCTATCAGCAAGTAAAACCTTAAGCGGGTCTCTTTTTGCATTCCTACGCCTCAAACGATGAAAGATGTTGTAACCAGGATAAATTTCACATAATAGGAATTTGGCATCTCTACCCATGGGGGAAACGGGAGGGTCTGGTCTAAAATTTGATATTCAGTCAGCCTCCTTTCTTGAACTGAAAAGACTGCCTCAGTGTTTGTTGTTTTTAGTTGAAAAGCTTCTTTAAGAAAACAAACAGGTGAATGCAAACTCTGCCTTTCTCCTGAATGTGTTTTGAAGCCCCACAGACAGAGCCATTCCCCTGTGAATACACACCCCAGCCGCTCAAAGTGCTACAACAAAGGACATGAACTCGGGACCCTAGACATTCTCATGACCTGATGAGAAAGATAGTTTCCAGGCCGGGCTTCCTTTCCCCAAAGACAAACCATTAGTGAAGTTCGCTGGATTATCAGATAGAGACCACAGTCGGCACTGTCATCTTTTGCCTTTTTCATTCCCTATTTGTCAAGGGCAGAGAAAATAAGATCTGAAAGCTCCTCTCTGTGTGAGGTTATACTTGCCCGAAAGTAGGTGAACGGCACTAAGGCAAGAGACTGCAGAATTCGGTCCCCTCCCTTACATCGGAGGGGCTTGCATACGTCTGCAAATCCATTTCCTAACTTAGTTCCCTCAACCATTTCCTAAGATGAAATACGATGCCCGGACAGGTGACCCAGCACAGAAACATTAAGAGCTTCCAGGAAAGACTGTACACAGACCCTGAAACTAGCACGGTAGCTGTAACCCTGATGGCGAGACACACCTGTGGTCCTGGTGATGGCACACATCTGTAATCCTGATGGTAGCACACATCTGTAATCCTGATGGCAAAACATACGTATAATCCTGATGGTTGCACACACCTGTGACCCTGATGGGTGCACACACCTGTGACCCCGATGGGTGCACACACCTGTGATCTTGACGGTAAAACATACCTATAATCCTCATACTCAGGTGACCAGGACAGGAGGAATACCAAATTCAAAAGTCATCCTTATGAAGTCTGGGAAGAGAGAGCATTGTCTTCAAATATTCTGCGGTGTCAAGTCAGATGCATTGTAGAACACAGGCTTTCCACCTCAACTTTGCTTTAGTGATCATTTTTTTAAATTATCGCTAGGTTTTCTTAAAATACTAGTTCCATCTGTCACTCCAGAGATTCTGATGATTGGTCTGAATGTGGCCTGGGCATCAGTATTTCAGCTTGCCAAGTGGTTCAAATGTGTAGCCGGAACTGCAGAGTTGAGAAGGGCTGCTTAGAACAGGCATTGTATCTCAGTCTGTGGGCCTGGATCCACTCCAGGAGCTGCTGCCTCAGGAGCTGTTCCCAGAAGTTTCCATGGGCACAGCAATAGTGGGAGGTTGCTGGTGACAGGAGCAGCAGTACCGCTCTCTAAGGCCGGGGAGAAGTCCATCACAACTACAGTCTGTGGTGATAATCATAGGAGCCGAAAGGTGGACATTCTTATATTTATGCTGGCTTGGAATATTCTATGTGCTTACATCTCAACTCTCCTACTAGAGTCAGTTTCTTCAGAGTGAGATTCTGTCACCCAAAGATATCTGTCATCGTCACCATTAAACTGCACACTCCAGGGAGGAGGTCTTACGTTACTCTCCTTCACTGTCTCTGGGCGGCACAGCACATGGCTTAGCAAATGGTGACTGGGCACAAACATTCCTGAGAAGGTGACATTTTCAGTTTTTCCATTCCAGAAACTATTTTCTCCCATCTAAAACCAAGAACATGCTTTTATGCAGTGTAGTTCAGGCTCCCAGGAAAGCTGAAAGAGTCTGCAGACCTCTGGGCCCGGGTTCAGTGTCAAGCACTCTCTGTGTGCTCCAGGCACCCACGCCTCTGCTGAACACTCAATTTGCCTTGTCAGAGGAGACGTTGGAACACTCGCTGAGTCCTAAGGGCTGTGATTTTGAGGTTGATACTAAATCCTCCACCACTCAGCAGAAAAAGCTGCCAAGGATATGTTTGCCAAGTGGCCATGAACATAATTCTTAGAACCTTTGGTAATTTCACCGTAAATCTGACTGAAAAAAATATATTTGTGGTTAAGTCATGCAAGAACAAAAGAATTATACTTAATATTGATTTGCGTATTGGCAGAAGACCTCTTCCTGTTTGGAAATGGCATCCTTCCAGCCTTGACCACCACCGGAGCCAAGCAGATCTGGTTGCAGGGTCCTCAGAGCCAGGGTTCTGAAGTGGGGTGCTGAGATTTGTTGAGCATTTGTTGGGTTCGTGTAAGTCATTTTGTAAACATTAGCCCACTTAGTCCTTGTCACACTCGATTTCACTCACGAAGATATTCTCCAAGCCCACGCATGAGCCTGCGTTCCATCGGACTTGGAAAGTAGACAAGGAAAGCCAGCATGGCCTCTGAGGTCTTCCACGGGCTCCGTGGTTCCTTCCTCTCTGCCACGGCAGCTGTGCAGTGAGCCTCGTTCTCTTTCAGGGATGACATTTGCACAAGTTTGTCCTTCTTCTGGAACACCCTTCTCCCACCTCTCCCTGAGTCCTGCAGTAGCCCTCTGCCTACTCAGTGCCCAGGTTTCGTTCCATTCTCCATAACATCTACCAGGGCCTAGGAAGGAGACAGAAACCACACCAGTCATCTCAACCAAAGGAACGAAGATAATGATGACTTATTAAGATGTGTTTAGTTATTTAATAATGATTTTTCACCATCTTAAATACTTTGATAAATTTTAAATTATTTGAAAAGGTGTTAACAGGTAATACAAGAGAGAAAAAGAAAACTTCAAGCTGGGGTTGACAAACATGATGACCAACCAACTGTGGACCAAATCCATTCATGGCCTGTTTTTGTTGGACCAGTGAGCTAAGAACATTTTAATCGGTTCTTTTTTTCAACCTTTGTAAAGATTGTCAGCTAAAATAGCAACAATGGCAGCATGGAGCCCACAGAGTGGGAAGTATTTACTCTCTGCTCCTTCGGATGAAAAGCTCAGTGACTCCCGCAGCCCCCTGCTCTAAAGTTTCACGAGGTATCAAGTGTAGGAAGCAGCCGCCATTTCCAGGCAGTAAGCATTGGAATTATTAAAAGATGGAAAGCTAGGGAAGGGATCTGAACTGTGGAAGCAGGGCACAGCTGCCCGGAACAAGCATCTCGGAGGCGGGAAAGGCTAGAGCCATCTTTACAGTGAGAAAATTGTGCACCCTCCCGAAATGCTTCCTCAAAAGGTAGCTATCCGCAGCTGCCGGGTGAAGAATCCTGCTCAGGTTTACTTACCACAGAAACCACCCAGGAAGTAGAATGGAACAAGTCGTGCCCTGTGCCCCATGCCTCTTGTCTCGTGCCTCCTGCCTCCTGCCGCCTGCCTCCTGCCTCCTGCCTCCCTCTGTTGGTCCATCTCAACAGAGCTAAACAGGGAGGCAGTCTACAAAGCAAAAGTTTGGTTTGCAGGGTCCAGGCCCTGACCAATCCAGGTGACAGTGATGTAGGTTTGTGAGAAAAGCAGGTGATCCAATAACTAGTTTAAGGCAATTTCCTGGAAACCCATGATGTCACCAGTGCCCTCCATTATGACTTTATTGTACTATGGATGGTTTCTCTGCTAGGTTAGCTACAGTTAATGAAAATGCTGACAAGAACCACATCCCAGGGCCCTTGGCACAGTTTTCAATGTTCAGCCTTCACGACAAGCCAGGGAAGAGTGAGATGCTAGCCTCACTTTCCAGATGATGACATTTACACCAAGATAAAAGTGAAACCGTCTACTCAAGGGAGCACTCAGCTGGAAAACAAGTGCCCTTGGTGTAGGGTCTATCGTCTCATGATGACACTATCCTGCCTCCAGTTTTCAGTTCTTCTTGGGAGTCTTGCCCAGTGTCTCTCTCAGTCTCTCGTTAGACGAGGATGGGGACTGGGTCACTTCCTGCTGCCTAATGGACCCCCTCAGCCTGCCACAAGGTCTGCCAAACAGGAGACTCTTCATAAATGCACAAAAGTGAGATCTGTCATAGAAAAGTTAAGGCAGAAATTACTAATCAAAGGGGAGATTCACACTCCAGTCTGTCAGATCGCAAACACCATGTTCTGCCCAGCCAAGAGTTGATTCACACTCCAATCTGTCAAATGGCAAATGCCACATTCTGCCCGGCCGAAAGTTGGTTCGTATTCCAGTCTGCCGAATGGCAATGCCATGTTCTGCCCAGCCGAAAGTTGGTTCACTCTCCAGTCGGTCGGACCACAAATGCCATGAGTTGGTACACACTGCAGTCTGTCAGATGGCAAATACCATGTTCCGCCCAGCAGAGATGTGGCAAAGCAGAGCTTTGCTCTTTGGTGACTATGAGCTTCCTGATGATGTGCGCGAGACTTGTCAGTCATCACTGTCTTCTGCTCTTTGAACGAACGATGCATTTTGTCTGGTCTTGGGCTTATCGAGAAAGTGTGATCAGCTACACTTCTCATTTGGTGGTCACACTGCATCAAAAAAATCACTGTGCTTCGTTATTGGGGGACCCCCATCTCCAAAAACAACATTCCTCTACTTCTCAGGTTAACGACTGCTAGTGTCTAAGGAGGACTTTGGCATGGGAATGGTGATTGTTGGGCCTTTTGTACCAAATGCTGTCCAAGAGTTTCTATTTCCTTCAGTGAGCATATTAAAGAAACACTTACTTAAAATGCTGAGAGCAAACATTCCTCCTAGCAAATTTGGACATAGCTGAACGGTCCTCCCTCCCTCACCTCGGGGCAATGTGCTTGCTCCTTCCTTCATCATTTTCTACCTCCTGTCTTGTCACTCTGCCACAGAGACCAGACACTTGCTGGTCTTGTGTGCCTTGTGTGTCACCGTTTCTCTTGGGGCAAAGCTGCCATCCCATAGCAGCGCCGTGAGGTACCTCAAGATCTGATCCTCAGAGTGACCCATTTTTGGCCCTCTTCTGCTGATACTAGAGTCGAAGTCCACACCAAAACATCAGAAGGTTATATAGGAAGGCAGAAGTGCGGCAAATATAATCACGTTCATTCCCGAAAACTCAGGCCTGCTGATGGAGTCTATTTAGTAAGTGTGCTGTGCTAACTTTCCTATCTGGGCGATTTTCATACCAGAGGAACTGATCTTGGGTAATTTTCTAGAACTGGATGTCTTTGGTGTTCTGAAAAATACCAGTGACAGCAATACGGTTAAATCAGAGGAGAGACTAGAGGAGGCCTCAAAGCTGTTTATGAAGTAGACCAGTCAGACAGTACAGCACTCACCCAACCCCAGTTTGGAGAGCATAAGCAGGAGAATCATAAGTCAGCGGCAAGTATTAGCTTCACGGTGAGTTCTGGCCATGTTGGGTTGCATATTGAAGCCCTGGCTCAAGCCTTTCCAGCAGAGGTCTTTATCAAGACCTCTGAGCTCTTGATAAAAATTCAGTTGCTGAGGCTTTTGTTGTTGTTGTTTTGGTCTGTTTGGTTGTGTTTTTGAAAAGTGATCTTACTACATAGCCCAAACTGGTCTTGAACTCATGGTCATCCTGCCTTGCTCTCTCTCTCAAATGCTGAGACTGTAGCTAGGTACCACTATGTCTGAAAAGGGCCTCATCCTTAACTGCATCAGAAATCACTCAGGTCTCTGAAAGGACCCACACAGTAACAATTAGGTACTCTCATCTCTCTAGAACACTGATGATGTGGAAACAGTCTTTTATTTTATGCATCCTATAACTTTGAAGATGTCCTTGAGTGTGCCAGTTTGGTCCATGACTCTTTCTACAGTCATAACTGTACTTATATATCTACTATTGTGGGGAAGGATGTACTGTCTTTGTTAATAACTCCCACTGGTAGCATAGTCTAAAACCAGAACCGCCGAGTTTCAATCCTGTCTCTGTTACAGACTTTTGCACGACTGTTGGTGGCCCTTAACTTCTCTGTTTCTCAGCTCTTTCCCTCAGGAATCTGTAGTTTAGAGCAGAGTAATAAGAAACCCCTGGAACAGGTTCTCTATCACATATCCTTCCACAAGTCCTACAGCTCCCCTATCACACTCTGGCCACGCACACATCACTAATCAATCAATTACAGCATGGCTTCTTGAGCTCAGATGATTCAAATCAACACACAACATAGGAATCTACCATTAAGTTCGTGAAGTTCATTCCCAACTGAAATGCTAGTATCTCTAGACTACGTAATCCAAAGAGTTCCTATAAACTTTAAAAATATAAAGTTCTTTGTGATGAGAAAAAGGAAATTTCATTTTTTTTCAAACATTCATTGTTATTTTTACATAAGTTCCTGTAAAAACCCAGGTGAGGTGAGGGGCCTGCACAGCTGTAATCCTGGCAATTTAGAGGCTGAGGCAGGAGACTTGTGCGTTTTGAGACCAACCTGAGTAGTCGATACATAAAACCAATTTACTGAACAAATATGATTGTAATCTGCTTTAATTCAAGTCTCCTCTGAGCTTCCCACTATGTCCGTTTTTCTAATCTAGATTAGGGCTATGGTCTGAGCACCATTTGTCTAGAACCTTCTCAGCCTGTGCTGTCAAACTGTACTCAGGGTCAGACACTAACATCACCCTCTTGAGTTTTAGCTGGGACTCAAGGACAGTCCTACTCATAAAAACAAGCTTATGGCTGGGAAGCTGCTATATGAGAAGGGACATATAAAGACAGGAGGAAAGAGAGGCTAGAAAGAACAGAGAAGGAAAGTGGAGGATCCTACATCTAAAAATCCCTGGAGGCATCAGGCATAGCAGCACACACTTGTAATCCCAGCACTTTGGGGGCTGTGGTGGGAGGGGCATAGAACATTTTAGCCACTGGGCTGTCCAGAGAAACCCGCAATAAATAAATAGAAATTAAAAATAAAAGGACTTTAGTTTCTTAGAAACAGCCTGGGTTCTTTGAGGATTTTGTGTAACCCCTTTGGCTAAAACTCAACTGAATGCAACCCATTCCCAATATTGGAAACCTGATTTGGTAACAAGACATGGCCAGTTGAGACGCCGTACCCTCATTATCAGGAGACCTCATTAGAATCACGTTTATATATTTTAGGAAGTTTCCACTGTGCTAGGTTTCCATATCATCCGTCAGATGTCCCCTCAATTCCAGTGTCTGGATTCTCTCCCTCTACCTTGTCTTCTCTCGCCCTCCCAATCTGATCCTTATCCTCCTACCCTCACTCACCCCCAGTTTACATGTAGAGTTTGTTCTGTTTCCCCCTCCCATGGAGATTCAAGTGTGCATCCTAAACTCTTCCTTTACACCTAACCTCTCTGGGTCTATGGATTGTATCTTGGTAATCATTTATTTAATTAATGGTTAACTTTCACATGTAAGTGAACATAAACTATATTATCTTTCTGGATCTGGGTTACCTCATTCAGAATGATTTTTCTAGTTCCATCCATTTGCCTTCAGATTTCATAATGTCCTTGTTTTTAACAGCTGAATCGTAAGTACTTCATTGTGTAAATGTACGGCATTTTCTTTATCCAGTCTTCCATTGAGGAACGTCTAGGATGTCTCCAGTTTGTGGCTATTATTAATAAAGCAGCAATGAATGTGGTTGAGAAATAAATAAATAAAAGGACTTTAAGGAAAAAAGTATAAATACATTTTTTTCAAAGTGATGAAATCAGTCCTGCCTTGTGGATTGCTCCAGGCCAAGTGTCAGGAATTCAGAGTTCCGCATTTTTGTTTAAAAAAATCTAATTACAAAGGTTACCTAAGAGAATTCTACTTAGAAGTTAGCTAAGTCCAAAGGCACTGAGTAATTTATTTTGTTTTGTTTTGTTTTCTTCTAAGAGAGTGAAAATAACCTTCATTGTTTCTAAGGGTCACAAATTCTATGCCAATAAAAACAGTATTTCTTTCTATTGACTTTAGAGCTGGGTAGAAATTGCTGAAAGTGTTGGTTATTTCTCTTTCTATTAACCTCACAGAACATTGTATCGAGATGGAATATAAATATATCAAATAGGCCAAGAATATTTCCCAAAACCATCATGGAGAAATTTGGAGATGGTGAGAATAGGTGTTTGTTGTTTTTGTTGTTGTTTTGTTTTTAATTTTGGGTCTAGACTCCACACAAAAGTATTATGGTCTGGGCATGTCTCTGAGAAACCTGGAAGAACTCCCTGATGTCAGCTGACCCCTGGAGGTCCCAACCCAGTCTTTGCTTGGAAGTAGACTGTCTCTCCAGGAACTTAGGCAGAGCTGTGTTTTTTAACCAATCACAAGCACGAGAAAACTCACACTCGGATGGGAAACACTGTGAGACAGGAGACTGGGGTGAAGCCAGCCTGGTAAAAACACTTGAGCTAAGGCTGTGGAGCACAGAGGTTGGCATAGTTAGCAAAGTGCTGGAATTTAAAACTTCTGATCAGAAAAAAAATCAATGTATATATTAATGTAAATGAGTAGCTGAAACTAACTCTCCAGGGGGTGCCTGTGGGCGGTGCCTGTCATCTCTCCTTAAAGAAGTCATGGCAACACAGAGATCTGAGTTCAGAATCTACCTCTGCCCACCCTTGCAGGATGCTTATATCATCTCTTACTTTTAGATAGGGTCCTAAGCAGTTAAGTTCCTGGTATCACAAGGTACAGCATGTGAGAAAACAGCAAACCCCCATGGGATGGCTAGCTACAAGGGCTGAAGCCTTTTTGATAAGCAAGCTGGAAAGAAACCTAAAATCACATCTTAGACCATTTTATGAGAGCAAATTGCCTCAGGGGACTTCACTGGCATGAAAGGACACGTGGTTATTACGCTCTGCACAATGACTGCACTCTCCTGATAAGGCTGATCGCATCTATTCCCTCTGCTTAAGGTCAGGGATCTGAGTCACTCCCTTCACTTTAACAAAGCCTTTACGGGATGCCCAGCAAACGCCAGATACTGTGCTCAGAGCTCTTGACTCAAAGGAAGATAAGACAGACGTCTGTAATCCGGAATAGGAAACAGATAACGAAGTGCTGTATTTTTCAATTTTTATCCAAAAATATCAAAATTTAGCACTCAATGTTATATAATTATATCAGAAAATGTGCTTCTATGAAAAACTTATTCCCTGGGTCAATGAATTGTTGCTATGGATCCTTTCTGTTCTCGTACATGGAAGAACATTAATCAGCTAAACAGGTTCACACCCCAAAGATGAATTTGCTGCCCCTAATTAATGTATGATGCTCGGTCCACACCCTTCCTTCTCTCTGCTTCCAAAAGGGATCACATTAAAATGCAAGGTCAAATTCTGCAGCCAGAAAGAAGCTGAAGTTAATCAATGCCATGTGTTTGCCCCTCGGTGTAATAATTCGGCATGCAGCTTCAGTATTAGTCCATCAACTTTTCTACTAATAGAAACAGTAAGATAGTAAGTTATTTGACTAAGGCATGTTTTTAACCAGGTCAGTGATAAGTCAGACTTCGCTGGTGGGCATTTATTTATAATGTAGTGTATGTGTGTATGTCTGCAGATAGACATTATCACCGTGATGCACTTACCTGAGGGGGCCAGAAGAGGGTGTTGGATCCCCTGAGGCTGGATTCCCTGGAGTGATAGATTGTGAACTGCTTGATGGGAGTGCTGGGTACTAAACTCGGGTCCCCTGAAGGAATTGCACTGAGCCATCCCTCCAGTCCCTGGTGTTTCTTCATGGCTCCCTTTAGGCAAGCTTGGCGTGGACATTCTTCACATGTATTGCCTCGTTTAACCTTTGTAGTAACTCTGTAGGCTCTTGCTATGTGGCTGTCACTAGAATTTTTAGAATGAGAAAACTGGAGATAAATGATATATCTTAATTAGATAGCCTGTGACGCTACATTCTTTGAGTAGATCGAGGCTTAAATCCTTTGTTGTAGCTCTTTCTTGCAGATCGAAATTTTCCCTCATGGAGAGATGTGGGAGGCTCAGGAAATTCAAAATACTCCCAAGGCCCTTTGCAGAGGTGACATAGGAATGAGCGGCAACAGGAGAGGAGACTTCTCGGTGTAGCAGTGTGAAGCTTGTGCAAGGGGCTCCGGTAACGCAGCTCTCACGAGTGCTCCCCGATTCAGGAGTGGGGGATTTCTGGTGATGTGACTTTGTGCTCCTGTAATGCCAGCACAGCCGCTGGTTCACCAGGCTGGACATGCCCCAAACCCTTTCTTTGGTCTGTTATTGTCTTCTCTCGCCAGGGTGAATAAAAAAGAGTCCCCAGGAAAAGTCGCACATGCCCTATCCTCTAGGCTGGTGGCATTAAATAGTTTGTTTCAACTGTGCCCATCCGTAGGCTTCTGCTGCACTACTATCAAAGCTCAGGGCGATTTCTGACGTTCTGAGTTCTTCGCTTTGCCCTTGTCATTTTTGAGTCTAACTTGTAGATCAGGTTACGCATCTGTGCCGCAGTTTAGCGCCCAGAAGAAAGGACTTGTATATGTGAGAAAGCCAGTGTATGTTTTCCTTTACTCTTTGGTTATTTTTCCTTTCCTGCTCACATAACTTGTGGTTAAGTTATTTTCCCTAGACTTTCGTACTAAAATAATTTGCCTTTGGATAGTGGCCAAGCACAGGCCATTTTCAGCGCTCGGCCAGCTTGTTTTTCTGAGCAGCCCAAATGAAGGAATGTTCACAATGTCTTACAATGGACATTTGTTAAGCCTGGCGTTTGGGCAGCCAGGGCTAGGACGTGGGGTCTCCTTACCGTCTTGCATGCTCTCACTGCACTTACTCTTAGGGCATAACCCAACAGCTTCATAGAAAAACAAGAGCGAGGACACCAAGCCCCGCGTCAGTTTCCATTTCCAGATTCGAGCAATGGATCCTTTATGCTGAATCTAGAAGTTGAATGAGGCGTTTTAATTTTCCACTTTTTACATAACCCCGCATTTCTATTTTATAAAATTCCTTGTTGCCATAAAGAAACTAAGAACTGGAAAGAGGCACCCCCCAATCTAAACCAATGAGTGCTTTTTTGTGCCCGTCACAATGCTAATTATATCTAGGTCCTTACCGGTGTAATGGCGATGATTCTCTTCCCATATAATAGGTGAACTGAAGCTGAAAGAGACAACTGTTCAAGGCTAGTCAGCTGCAGCAAATGCTGGTTTTGGGACTCCAAACAGGCAGCGGCATTCTTGTTCTTCATCTTTTGCAAACTTTAGATTTATAGAGAACTTGTCCCCAATAGCACGGAGAGCCCACAACAGCTCCCACCTGTCTTTAGTGTGCAATGCTTCCCTGGCGCAAATGTCGGAGCTAAGAAAGCAATGTTGCCCTGTAGCTGTGAACTAAAACCCAGACTTTAGCTGCATTTCAACGGTTTTCAACTGTTTTTCTGTTCCAGGACTCCATGCAAAAACCACGGTGGGTTTCACCATCTGCAATGGTGTCCTTATATTTTCTTATTTTTCACAATGTTGAGACCCATTGCTCAGACTGTCCCAGAGAGTGTCCCCTAACTGGGTTTGCCTCCTTTTACTTTCCTCACAAGTAGACTGAGCTATTTTGGGGGGCAGGTTCTCACTGTGTAGCTCAGCCTGGCCTGGAAGTTAGTTCTGCCTCCGTTTCCCAAGTGCTGGGATTGCAGGCACGCACCACATTCCTGACTTGTGACCCTTGTTCTAGACGCTTTCTGGGATTGTTACTGTCACTTTTGACCTATTTATATTGTAAGATTCTATTTGCTATTCCATAGTAGATCCTATCAGTGTATGAAATAGAACCTTGACACGGCTTTTTTAAAAAAAGAAAAAGTTTATTTAAGACACTAATTTAATTGAAAACCCCAAGATGGTTTGAATATTTCTGTAATGATAATAGCAACCTGAGAACTGGAGCCAGAACTAAATTCTTAATGAAATAGTGTTTTCAATATAAAGAAGTTCCGGTATTTTCATGTTGAAAATTGTTCTACGAGAAGTAACCCTAAATATCACAAAGGGCTTATTCAGGGGGAAAAAATGGACTGTTATTTACGATGATGAAACACTTAAAACTCACACAAATGCCTAACGACAGGGACGCAGTTTAGTAAATTATAGAACATGTATAAAATGATGTATTATCAGCATCTTAAAAAGGCATTTAAACAAGCAAGCATAATATGGATACAATTTAGGCGAGGGAAAGATATAATAGGGCATTCCTTTCTGTCACAGCTAACAACACAGGCTTTGTCCCGAAGTCACCAGAGACAAACACAGAAAATGTCAACAATGGCGGTCCTGCCGCGGCCAGATTTGCCCTTCTACTTTGTTCTAATTCTCTGTACATTCCATGCCATTAAGATGTTTCTGAGTGCGCATTGTAAGAAAAGAATGAAAGAAGGGAGGGCGGGAGGGAAAGGAAAACAAAAACACCCTCCAAGAATTTGCTCTTAAGCTACTACAAGAACATTTTGTTACTACGACAGGTGATTTCATAAAAGAATCCTGGAGGGTAAGACCTACGAGTTAGGCCCAGTTTCAACTCCCAAACCACAGCAGCACCAAGAGCAAGATGCTAACACTTCTTGAGTAGGGAGAGTCCTACTCAAACAGAGGCCCTCACACACTCACATACACCACTGGATCCCCACACCGCCTCGCAAAGGCAAGGACACACCCAGGCAGAGGTGTCCTCTTCCTACCTCTGTGATTTTGAATGAGTCATTCTACCTCAGAGCCTCCATTTCTGCACCCATCAAGAGAGAGAGGTTAGCACTGTTCCTACCCAGAGTTGGAACCCCAAGACAGTGACCATTGCCAAGAAGCAGAAAGCCAAGACGCTTAGGCCCATGGTAAGCGCACTAACCGTGGAAAGTGGGAAACCTGTATCTCTCACAGATGGCTGCTTTTCCTTCAGGGAGCCCTTGCTATCTATTCATCCTACTGACAGCCCAGACAGACAGAAAATGGGTCCCCGATCTCCTTATTTGACACACAGGAGCTCCTGGACTCACAGCAAAAGCATAATCCGGCTCTGTCTATTAATTCTACAGGAAGTCAGTTAAAAAAATGGCAACCTGCATTGGAATTCCCACCCCATGATTTAGTAACGCAATCACTGGGACAACTTATTTAAACCCTCTTTTCCCCAGTTCCTTCTTAGAGGTAAGAGATTTTAAAACGTGAAATTAATTAATATAGTTTCTGTGTCATTATTCAGGTCTGAGCATCCAGGAAATGAATGTGCAGTCTCTCTGTGTGTGTGTGTGTGTGTGTGTGTGTGTGTGTGTGTGTGTGTGAGTGTGTGTGTATCTGTCCACATCCATCAACAGGCACTTCAACATAGGATGCTCACTTTTTTTCAGACATGGTTGTTGCTGTTCTCTTGAGTGTACAGTTGGGGAATTAAGGGATCACCACTATTGCCCACAGGGTCTCTGGTGAACAACAGTCCAGGCTCTAAGTTAGGCCATCACAGACTTTCTGATCCTAAGTGCAGGTGCTTAGTCAAACAACCAGGGAAACATTTCTACAATATAGCAGTATGTTCTACAACCACAGTGTGTTCCGGGAAGAGAGGACAGGATCAAAAACTATTGGAGGACTCATCTTTGTTTGAAGCAGCAGCTGGATTTGGGGCTGTCCCAACCCAATACCAAGGTGCCTAAGAGCCAGCATTTCTGGAAAACAGTTGGCCGGGTTCTCAGCATCAGAATACATACCGCACATACCACCTGCTTCCCATCAGCCAGTCTCCATCTCAGTTTTGCATAGCATCAAGTGCTCATCCTTTCCTCAAATCTCAGGTGTTATGCACTATTGCCAACACAGGTCCTCCCTGGCAACCAGGCTGCCTCTGAGTAGCAGACAAGGGCCCCAACACAGCCACAGTCTGAAAGAGAACCACAGGTGACCCGCTGAATTATTAATCCAGTCACCAGGACCAGAAAGGGCAGCTTCCTAACTACTGTCTCCCATTTTCCCAGAAATGAGGACAGAGGAAAGGCGAAGCAGAGTGTTGTGCAGGACCTGAGCCAGTCTCCCGGGGTCTTGGGATGGGAAATGGACGTTCTCTTCTCGCTCTGAGCCTCGCTTCATGCCCACTGTGTGCACAGCTTCATCCAGGTGCTGTTAGCCCTGGTTTCACATTTGCTAAATTCCCACATTGGCCTTTTCATGAGCAGACGCCATCCTTTGTCCTCATCATCCATGAGATAACTGGGATAATGTTTCCTTTCATTGGGCCCGCAAGGTGTTTAGTTTCTACTTACAGATCACTTTCCTAATTATGAAATAGTTCAGACATAGGGAAAGAAGTATAACTTTTAAAAAACCTGATTACCAGGCTTTGGAGATAAGTCAGTTGGTAAAGTGCCTACCTTGCAAGCACCAAGATATGAATTTGATCCCCAGAACTCATGGGGGTTTAAAAAAAAAAAGCCAGGCAAGAAGGTGCATGCTCATAATCTCAGCCCTGAGAAGACAGAGGCATGTATTCCTTCAGGCCAGTTAGTATGACCCACTTGGCAAGTTGCAGACCAGTAAAGGACACCATCCCCAAATCAAAATAAACAGAAACAAAGCTGTGAGTATAGCTCAGTGGTTGCAAGTGTGATTTAAAAAAAAAAGATGGAGGCACCTAAAGAACAACATGGAAGACCTTCCTATGACCACACACTTAACCACGCACTGACCATGTACTGTGACCACACAATGACCATGCACTGACCATACGCTGTGGCCACACACTTGACCATGCACTGACCATGTACTGACCACACACTGTGACCACACACTGACCATGTACTGACCACACAGTGACCACGCACTGACCACACACGGACCACACACTTGTGCATCTGTACACACACAAATCATGTGGCTTAATAAGTGGAATATAATCATTGCATCTGTCTCCCGACTATTCTCCTCTCTGATCAAACTCTCCTTGTTTTTATGGCTTTTTTGATTCCCATGTATGTTTTCCTGCTTTTACTACATATGTGGACAATTTTAAATCTCTTTGGTCACGTTTAAACATTTTACAACATGTCAAATTCCTCAACATCCTCATGTCTCGGGTGGGTTGAAAAGATTGTTATAAGGACAGAATGAATTAATACACATAAACAATACAATGCCTAGCATAACATGTGTGAACTAGCGTCACCATTATTTTTGCTAATTGCATTTTGGAACCCATCCATGTTATGCATTTAGTTTTATCAACTTAATCTCCTTGTATCACTAAACTCAAATGTCCTTCCCACGCTTGCATGGATGAACTTTTATTGTTCCTAACCTTCTGCTATTGCAAACTGTTTTGTGATCAATATTTTTCCAAATGTTTCCTTGTGCAAAGGCAAATCTTACTGGTTTATAATAGTGAGGAATGGACAGTATGTATTCCTAAATATATACTAGTTTACTTTTATATATGTGTGTGCATTTGTGTGCACAGATTTTCATCATTCCTAGCTCATTTTAAGCTTCTTAGAGAAAAGCCTAGTAGAATTTAGGCATTCAATAGTTAAAGACGTGTTCATTCTGCCCTTGTATAGACAGCATGCAGATCAAGGCAACAAAAATTCAAATACTAAATAGCAGTGGCTGTGTGCTTGTGAAAACATAGATTGCAAGGTCAGAACTATGGTCTTTTATGAGGTTAGGGGCATATTTTCATTGAGTGTTCATGTTGAATTAATTATACAATGTGTACTTTCATTCCAACAAACACTAATAGCCTACCTGCTAGTTGCACTCACTGCTTATCTCACCGAGTCCAATTTTATCTAAAGAGAAAGTACTGAATTTTTTGTTTTTAAGTGCTGAGAACCAAATTCAGATTCCTAAAATCACCCCATGCTAAATGTATGATCTTGTGCAAATGAGCTGGCTTTAATAGATTCTCGTTGTGGAATATTAGTTTAAGATGTGTTTCATCCATTTGTGCTGTGGAATGTTTGTTTGATGGTGCAAAGATGTGCTGTGTTCTTTTATGTTGTGTTTGTTGAACTCCGTAAAGCTGCGTCACATTGCCTGCCTGAAACACCTGACTGGTTTAATAAAGAGCAGAACGGCCAATACCTAGGCAGGAGAGGGCTAGGCAGGGCTTCCAGGCAGAGAGAGTAAAGAGGAGGAGAAGAAGAGAAGGTGGAGGAATGAGAAAAGGAGAAGGAAAGGAGGACACCAAGGGCCCTAGCCACATAGCCAGTCATGGAGTAAGAAGGAAAGAAGAGGAAAGTAAAAGCCTAGAAGCAAAAGGTAGACAAGATCATTTAAGTTATGAAAAGCTGGCTAGAAACAAGCCAAGCTAAAGCCACGTGTTCTTTTATATTGAAATTACTATTTCCATGTACAAATACTTTTATTTTGATTTTAATATAACATTTATTTATTATTTTTTATTGTTTTTATTGAGCTATATATTTTTCTCTGCTCTCCTCCCTTCCTCTCCCCTCCCCTTTTTCTCTCCCATGGTCCCCATGCTCCCAATTTACCCAGGATAGCTTGTCTTTTTCTACTTCCCATGTAGACTAGATCCAAGTGTATGTCTCTTTTGGGGTCCTCATTGTTGTCTAGGTTCTCTGGAATTATGAATTGTAGGCTTATTTTTCTTTGCTTTATGTCTAAAAGCCATTTATGAATGAGTACATATGATATTTGTCTTTCTGGGTATGGGTTACCTTACTCAATATGTTGTTTTCTAGATCCATCCATTTGCCTGCAAATTTCAAGATGTCATTATTTTTTTTCTGCTTTGCAGTACTCCATTGTGTAAATGTACCACATTTTCCTTATCCTTTCTTCAGTCAAGGGGCATTTAGGTAGCTTCCAGGTTCTGGTTATGACAAATAATACTTTGCGTATATGCCCAAAAGTGTTATTACTGGTTCTTGGGATAGTTTTTTCCCCCTAATTTTCTGAGAAATTGAAAAGCCAGACATTCTTAAGTAAGAGTAAGTCTTTGTGTATTTATTTGGGAGCTGGGTGGTGTCCCCCCACCCCTAAGTTAAAAAAAAAAAGCTACAGATTCCTGTTTCTTGGTCTAGTGGGATTTTAGTATCTACCTAGGAGAAATTTCATGAGAAAATACAAGGTTTACTTAGTCCTGGACAGGGGATAGTGTTTGGTGGTTGATGCTTTACGGATGACAATGGCAATGGTGACATCCTCAAGCCAAGATGGGTGCCCTTTCAGGAATCAACATAACAAGGGAGACATTATGGAACTTCTTCCTTCTTTCCACTGTTCCAAAACCCACCAGTTATAATCAAATGATCTCATTTGCCGTCTTCCACTACAGGCTCCTGCCTCTTTCATAAGACATGTACTCACGGTATATTTGATCTCAGCTTTGCTGGGTGGAAAATAAGAAAACTTTTACGGTGTTTAAATTTTTGAAGTCCTTTTTTAGTACGTTATTATTCATTCCTTCTAGTTATTCCAAAAATTTCACTCATGTATAAAATATAGCTTTAATTCTTTTGTTTGCTTTGTTTGTTTCTGAGACAGGGTCTCTCTGTACACCTCTGGCTGTTCTGGAATTCACTCTGTAGACCAGGCTGACGTCAAACTCACAGAGATTCGCCTGCCTCTGCCTCCCTGTGCGCTGAGATTAAGGCGTGCGCCGCCACAGCCCAGTTTAATTTTTTTTAACCAATCAAATTTTCTATGGTGGAGGAAAAGAATCGATAACTCCCGGTGTTCATTTTATTGTTGTTATTATGACGGCTGCTATAACAATGCAGTGTTACAAGGTCATTTCCACACAAGTGTCTGTTGTACCTTGAGCATGCCCATCCCCCACACCCTCCCTCCCTAACCAGTCGCAGTCATTTTGGCACTTCAAGTTGGAGCAGGAGCCATGCCCCAGAATTCCACAGGCAGCTGCTCGCTCCCACCTCTAGAGGGCGCATACAGGGTGCTTGAGTCTGAACTTTATTTTTTTTTTGTCTTTTTATTTTATTTTATTTATTTATTTTTTAAATTTATTTATTTATTAAAGATTTCTGTCTCTTCCCCGCCACCACCTCCCATTTCCCTCCCCCTCCCCCAATTAAGTCCCCCTCCCTCGTCAGCCCAAAGAGCAATCAGGGTTCCCTGCCCTGTGGGAAGTCCAAGGACCACCTACCTCCATCCAGGTCTAGTAAGGTGAGCATCCAAACTGCCTAGGCTCCCGAGTCTGAACTTTAGAATCAGGTTCACTGTAGAACTTCTGGAACCTTCCATACCCGAGGAACACCCTCTGGGTTCTCTGGTTCTTTCATTTTAAACAGTGAACTTTTTATATTTAAGGAGCATACTGCTTATGGTTATGCCGGGCTCAATTCTGTGTCAGAATGTGTTTACATCCCCTAACTTACTGCCTCCTGCCAAGCAGTTGGGAAATAACCAATTGGTACCTGCGGCTTCTGGGCAGAGTCTGTGCTTTGCCCTCGCTAGCACAGGAGACGCAGTGTTACAAGGCCATTTCCACTCAAGTGTATAATGTATCTTAATCACGCCCCTCCCCCACACTCCTCTTTCCTAGCCAGAGAATGATTCCAGAACTCCATTCTCTTTCTGAAGGAAGACAGCAAATGAGAGCATTGCCGAAGGCTCATTGAGTAGAGTAGAGATTGGGCCCGACACCATTCTCAAAGTCAGATGAAGGGCACACTGGGTTTATTGAAAGTTCAACTTTGGCTCAATAATGAAAAAAGATTCTTTGTTAAAAATCACTGACATCAGTGGTGTAGCCGCTGGTACATTGCCCCTGCATCAGGACACAGGCCCACACCCATGCACCTCAAGCAACCTTAACTAGCTACCTTAGCATTGCAGGCAAAAGACATGAAAGTGTGAGGGAACTTATTAGATATAAGGGGTTCAGCAGAAGTGGGGGAGATTAGAAGAGGTAATGGGGTGGGTATTAGCAAAATACATTATGTATATGCATAAATCATAAAATAAGAGAATAAATTTAAAAAAAAACACTGACTTCTATATCTCTGGACATACTCAACTGGAAGCCAAAAACCTTCCATCAAGAGCACACAGAGGGAGAAAATGTCTCACCTCTAACGCTCTGCAGATCTCTCATAAAGACTTGTGTCCTGATGTACTTTGTTCTTAAGCTGTCGATTTGGCTCTTTCTGGATAGTTTTTCCCACTAGAGAAACAAAAGACCCATGCCTCCACTTGCTGGTTTGCAAACATTGCTGTGAACTCAGGAGGAAATAATTGACGGTGTGTGTATGGTGGAAGAGGGAGAGGAGACCAGCGGGAAGTCTGCACAGACTGCTGAGTGATAAGAAGAAACGGGCAGGTGGGCCCCAAGGGTGTGAGGACGCGGAAGAGCTTGGTTCACGGACTACGTAATGTGTGTCCTGGAATGGCCTGACTTAGAGCCATCAGGGTAATGGTAGAAATAGAGGTCCATCAATAAAGGTGATTTCCCAACTATTTAATACCGAGTATGGCATGGCTCTGAACCAAGTGAAACGGAGGCCAGCCAATTCAGATCCCTGGGAAATGCCAGGCCACTAACTGGCCTGCCAGTAAGCCTGAGAAGTAGTTTCTGGCCGGATTATCCTAAGTGAACAGTACCATCACACTGGCTATTGAGATCACCCTTGCGGGAGGCTGGATTGCTAGATGTCCCAATGGCTGTGATTCTGTGAAACTGATAGCATGTGCTTGGCAAGTCGTTTTAAAACACGATGCTGATTGGAGTCCCACCCCCAGCTATGGAAGAAGTCTATACAGCAGTCCAGGGTGGCGGGCAGCAGCTGTATTAAAGCCCACAGTATGCCCAAATAAAAATCAAACCTTTGGCTTACAAGAAACAAAGCTTATTGCCTTTCCTTGTCGTTGGTGCCAGAGCGACTTTCAGGCAGAGCCTGGCTTGGCACTGACTGTGGAGTTTATTTACCACAAATAGCAGCTCACCTATTTATACTTCCTTTTCCTGGTGACACACAGGCTGGCCAAGACAGGAAGGTTAACATCAGTTAATTTAAAGCAAGATTTTTTCCAGACAAATGACCTCCAAGTCAAGTGATCACCAGGCAGAGGCACCATGTCACCGGACCAAAATTCTTCTACTCTTTTGGCAGGAGAGTCATCAGCACTGTGGATGAAGGGTCTCTTCCCAGTGTGAAGTGAAGAATTTGCCATTAGACCCAAAGAGGGACTTAAGGCCTGAGCAGATCTGGGACCATCAGTCAGTAGATTGTCAGGAATGTGTTTTGTCAAACTCCTGGGGCATAATGACATGCCTTTGTAGAGGAATGTGACGACATCCAAAGCACCCTGAGATGGCTTCGAGGAACAGGCCACTGGGGATCCTTTAGCCTGGACCAGTGTCCTGGGTGTCACTTCTATGTTCAGCTACAAGTGGCCAGAGATGCCCTCCTTCTTTTGTAGTTTGCTATTCTTTGCTATTGCTGGCAAAGCTGACCCCAGTTAGAAAGAGTCTTCTAAACCAGGTCTTGAGACGCTTCCATAACTCCAAGGCACACAGCATGTCAAAGGCCTAGGGGGTAAGTGGTACACTTGGAGCCAGGAATGTGACTAGGGGCAAGTGACACCCCCAGTCTCAATGCCTGTGGAAGTAGGTCCTCTTCTAACTCATGGCTGCCGTCTTGGTCCCCTAAGGCATTAGGGAGCAATGGGTTGATGAACTGATAATTGCTGTGTGAGGATCGTATGGCAATGTTGTTGTTCTCTTTGGTGCAGGCAGTCTTAGGAGCGAGGAAAAACAGAGTCCTCCCTCTGCAAAGTGAATTTCCAGGGGCTGCCATTGGAGAATGGGCTTCAAAAGCTCTCAGAAACAAGATGGAGCTGGGGCGGGGCTTGGGAGAGAGGATCAGTCAGTGAAACACTTGCTGTGTAAACCCAAAGACCAGAATCCGCTGGGTGGAGTGGGAGGCTGCTTGTAATCTCAGCTTGCATCCCAAGACAGGGGCTCTGTAAGGCAAGCTGGCTAGCCAGACTCACCAAAACAGTGAACCCTGGGTTCAGCAAGAGACCCTATCTTACATAAGGGAGGGAGTAATCAAGGGAGACACTGAGTGTCAAACGCTGGGCTTCACGTGCATGTACAAGTGCACATGACCGGGTACTTGTAAACACACTCACACATGTACATGCATGCCATACACACATACAGAGAAGAGGAGAAGGAAAGGAAGAAAGGGGTGGTAATAATTCAGTAGGACTGAAAGACAGTCAGTGATTTGCTCAGCTGTGGGAGGCATGTGGAGCTGGTGGTGTTGGGAAAGGTAAAATTATCAGTGAACACAAGATTCTGAAAGAGCACTGATGTCAGAAACTGGAAGAAAAATAATTGTGGTCTTTGGATTTCTGCCGTCTGGGTTTAAGCCCTAACTCCTTCTCCTCTGACTGCTTCTTGTCCAGTCCATCTGTAAAATGGGCAAAATTCTAAATAAGTCTGATAAATATCTCTATGACACAGGGCAACGGTGGGATATCAGGAAGGCGTTTCTGTGAGGGTCAGGATTGATGGTGTTAACAGAACCAGAGGCCTTGAACCCGAGCAGCAACTCACTACACAATGAAAATTCGCAAATAAACCTGCTTAAACAAAAGGGTCTACTGTGAGACACGGTGCAGCTCCCAAAGACACCAAGAACAATGGAGAGGCCAGAAAGACCGGAGAGCGAAATGGGTGTTTTTGTTTGCTTGTTTGTTTTGTTTGGGGAGATTGCTTTTTAATTACTTTTTATTTTTATTATTTTTTTTTCATTTTCCTTTGGGGAGGACACTACAAGGGTGAAGGGTTGACACGGAGGGACAGGGAAAGGAGTGGGATTGGGTCCATGATGTGAAATTCCCAAAGAATCAATTAAAAAATTATGCTTAAGAAAATAATTTCTTAACAATTCATTACAAACCTAGAGGTTCGTCTACTCGGAATATTTGTGCCGATATTTGTGCTAATATCCTCTGAACATTTCATTCTTTCTTTCTGGCATGTTTGCCTGTTGCAGATGTGCATGTGCATATGCATGTTTGCACGTGGGGGGTCACATGGGTTCAGGGGTTTTCTTACGTTGCCCTCCGCCTCTAAAATTGAGGCTCTCGCTGAACTCAGATCTGGGTGATCCCAGCCAGTGTCGCCGAGATGCCCTGTCCCTGCCTCTCGAGGGCTGGTGTTACAGACGGCTGCTGCTTCCCCTGCCCAGCTTTCACAAGGTTTCTCAGGATCAAAACTCGGGATCCGGCCAGCAGGCTTGTGTGTGACAAAGGCGTTGTCTACCTGGTCATCTCCTCAACGTGGAATTGTCTGTACTTGTTCCTGTTTCCTGATCTGTCGAGTGGGAAGAATAACATTAGCCTCACTCATTGTTGAGATCTAAGTATGAGGTATAAATGTTAATGTACCGACTTTCAATCCTGTAAGTTTGTTTGCCATTTCTATCCCATTTTATCATGGGCCTACTAGATAGGCTCCATATCCTTGAGCTAAATCCCCGGCCTTAGTGTATTAATTTATAAAATCCCAACTGTTGTCCGTTTTTCCATTTTAGTTGTCCAACAAGACAAGCTGCTTTATATAGTGGATAGCACTGGTTTTAGAGAGGAAATGTCCTTGCTCTCACTTTGTCCTCAGAGCGGTACCTGTGTAGCAAGGTATACTTTCTTGATCAAAGGCATTTCCCACATAGTCATTAAGTCCTAAGACTAAGAAAAAAAAAATCTTGCAGTGTCTAACTAAGGCTGTACATGTTCCAGAAGAATACATCACAGAAGTGACAATAGGTCTGTTCTCTAACACATCCAGTGCCCTCCCTGCCTCATTAACAACATATGTGGTTACTGCAGTCTCTGCTTCCCATCACGGCCATTTGACTGGAAACAGTCACATGACCTCAGTCAGGACACACAGAAAGCTGGAAACACATGGGATTGTATTATGTCCATAGATAGTCCTTGTTTCCTCCGTACGGCTCCACATTAGCCCAAAGAACTCCAGGCCAGAAGGTCACCTCTTGTTCTGCCTTGACCTTATAAATGCGTTCCTTGGAACTGTGCTCCAGACTTTGTATTCCAGTTCCGCTGGGCCCCCGTGGTCACATTCTTGCCTTAACCCTGAACTTATTTCAGTGCCTGTGATGGGGAGCACTGTTACTGAGTGCAGTTCCTCTGAGCGCCTGTTACCAAGGCTCCCCTTATCTGCTTACCGCACTTCTGTAACCTGATCGCAGACTCTGTCCTCTGGATATGCTGCAGAAATAACCTGGCTTTGTGCCTTCTTGGGACTCGTTGACTATGTTTTTCCTGGCTGACTCCGGAACCTTCCCCTAGTTTCTGTTCTCCTTTGCCAGATCTGGCTGTTCACAACCTGGCCCACTCCCACTACCATCAGGATCCGGGTTTGAAAAGGGAAATTGAAAAAGTAATGGAAATGGGAAAATTCAGAGAGAGTGAGGTGGAATAAAGGCATGGTGATATAAGGAGTTCTTATTACATGTGGAATAAGATTTGTGTCTAAAAGTCACTTTCTGAAATCTCTGTTTCTTCATCTACAGTATGAATAAGGTAGACCAGATGGACATTTAGAACCTTTCCATTAATTGTAGTGTATGATTTTACTTTTTTAATTTTTTTACTTAATTAACATCTTTTCATTTGTTTTATGTACCAACCACAGTTTCCCCTCCCTCCTCTTCTCCTGTTCCACCCCCACTCCCACCTACTCCCCTCCCCATCCACTCCTCCATCTCCATTCAGAAAGGGACAGGCCTCCCATGGGCTTGTACAAAGCATGGCTAACGTACGATTTTCTAAGAAAATAAGAACTCTGTTTAAAGTCTTTTAGGCTCCTTTGAGAATCAGAGAGAAGAAAGCCAGAGCATGCGCACGAACTAGGAAGTACTTTGCCAAAATTTTGAGCGGAAACTATTATTATTTTGAAGCATCTAGTCCTAAGAATTAAATATTTTCTAGGGATTTCCTGGAACCTTCACTTCAGAAAAAAGGGAGACTTAGCTTTTAATATATTTCACCTGACCATGATGAACACATTAAAGCTACACAAGTAGAAAAATGTATAAAGCACTTTTTATTCTGCCCATTTTAATACTAGTCAAAAGAGACTGAAATTCAGTGTGTTCTCAAATTAGCTAAAGAAAGCCCCCATCAGATTCCCCCTTGATCCATCTGGTAACTATTATTAAAGCATTATGAGGTATACGTACTTTCCATTGGGGAAAAAATGAATATTCCCTTCAAAAAATGTCATTTCATAGGTTTTGAAACATGAAAGCAACTGTTAAAGGAGCCACCAAAGCAGTCTGAACTACGGTGTGAATTGTCAAGGGGAAAACTGTAAAGGAGTTTCCAACAGCTACAAGTTCAGGGGATTCTAATGCCCAAGCCTGGGGTTCTGAGAACGCTTGGTGGAATTCATAAAGACAGTCGTTCGCTGCCTACAGGCATCTGAATCCAAGAGGCAAACCCTGAGTCACCTGGACCACATCACACTCTCTGGGACCTGGAAGGTACAAAGACGGGTCAACTCAGAGATAGCCCTGGCACGTGCGCTCTCACCAGAGAGAAGGCTGCCCAAGGTTCCAAGAGAGCCATATTCTGTGAAACCTTGCCCCTAAAATATCAGCTCCAGGGAGAAAATACTTGTGACATAGGACACAGTAGATGGAGCAAGGCCTTCAGTCTGGCATACTTGCAACCACGTCTGAGCTCCTGGCTTCCCACTCACAGTTTGGTGACCTTGGGCCAGCACAGGGTCTGATTCATAAAAGTCACTCAAGTCTCTCTTGACCCAACCCATTGAACCAGGGAAGTACTGTTCTGGCCATAATTAAGTTCTCTTCCTATAGTATTCAGTGTGTGGACTCTACAGGCAGACTCCATGGTTAGATCCTGAGTACCCAGTTCTCTAGGCTCAGTTTCATTATCTGTCAAGGGAAGATAATGATTGTATCTATTCATAAGACAAAAGTGCCTAACGCAGTATCCCATATATAATAGGCTCTGTGTACACATACCTAGAAAGCAAAGTTACTCGGGTTACATGCTACAGACTTAGGTGACATGTTTGGTTTTTATTTTGTTTTGTTTTGTGGTTTTTGGCTTGGTTTTGGTTTGTTTTTAATGACGCTTTGAGTTTTAACACGGGAAAGTATGAACTATGTCATTATAGGTGGAGAAAGGGGTGAACCTAAATTCTCACATGCAGGATGATCTAGGCTTGGTTCAAGCTAAGATTTTGCCTTTATGGTTTCTTTAAATAGGCATGGGAAAAGGACTGAAAGAAAATAGATCGAAATGATAGCATGGTTATCTTTAGATGATGAGGGAAGACTTCTTTTTTGTTTTTTTCTAGTATGTGTTTAATATATTTTATCTTTAAACTCAGGAATTCTGCTAAACTTAGCAACACAGCAGAGGGCTCATAATCCAGTTCCAAAGCTTGGTAGCTGTGTGCTGAGTCTCAAAGCCCGTGTGGGACTCACATGTTATATACAACAGTGTTGTCTTGTAAAGTATTAAGCATAAAGCCAGAGTAGGGAGCATTGGTCGATATTTTTTGTCTTACTGTAACTGTGTCAAGTGGTACTTTTAAGAAAGCCTCCAAAACATCAAGATCCCTTCATGACTTGTTAAAATTCTCAACCTGAGCTGGCCCTGTGGTCATAAAAGTGGGAGAACTATCCCCAGTCCCCACCAACTGCAACGCTCTGGAGAGCAGACTCTGCACCCACCAGGGCAGCACAACAGATCCAACCGTTAGCGAAAGTGTGGGTGAGCCACCCCCAAAACTGTGAACTTGGGATAACTGTCCTCATTTCTCAGACCAAACCTACAGCTGTCGAGACCCAGACCCAAGGCCTGTCCCAATATCCACCCCATCTATGGTCTGCTGGAACACAGGAAGAAACCTGACCAGCAGACCCAAAGTTGCAAGATCTCCACAACACAGGGTTCCAGTGGGATGTCCAGAAGAGTCCTAGTGAGGGTCCCCCAACAATAGTGTAGTGGAGATCAGGGATCTGAAACCAGAACAATGACTCTTTGCAATAAACACTTGCAAAGTAGAGATGCCTGGACCAAGAGTATATAGCATAAATTGTTGGGTCGCACTGTAACTTCTATGAAGAAGCCCCCACTTTTTGAATTTTTCTCATTTTATTTTCTTCAATTTTTCTCTTGGATTTTGTTTTATTCTGGAAAGGTGCAGGAGCGAAGGGTGGGGAATGAATGGGATCAAGACGGATGATGTGAATACACAGAGAATAGATCAATTTTAGTAATAAAAAATTAATTTTATTATAAAAAAA
This sequence comes from Microtus oregoni, assembly GCF_018167655.1. Lineage (NCBI taxonomy): Eukaryota > Metazoa > Chordata > Mammalia > Rodentia > Cricetidae > Microtus > Microtus oregoni. Next base: position 6,255,116 of record NW_024543059.1, read on the forward strand.
TTCTCAACCTGTTGGGAAGAACTCTGCCCATGCCTGGAGGAGAGAGTATGCCTGGTTTACGCAGAGTTCCTCTCCCATTGCAGATGTTTGCTGGCTTTGTTATGAGTGGGGGAAGGGCTGGGGAACACCTGGCCTTCCACACTTGTTTGTCACCATAACTGTGAACGAGGAGTGACGGGCAGTCGTGAGTCACTTTCCTGATATCAGGCCAAGCTCATCTTCGTCATCTCCACCCACCTGCTTCGGGTTTATTTTGTTTTGTTTACATCCACAGTCACACGGAATCCTCATGGTTGCTCTGTGCAGAAGGGTCCAGCGTATGCCAGGTTTACAGATGGACCATCTGAGAGCCATGGAAGATCAAATACCTGTTCTGGGGCCATACGCAGAGGAACCAATGGGCCTGGACTCAAATGCTGGTTGTTTGTCTCTTCGATTGTGACAGTTCCTCCACCCAGTGTACCCTATCTCAGAGGAGTGGCCAGAAAGTCTACTTTCAGGTCTTGCTGAACTGGGGAGGTTTCCTTAGATAATCCAGATTGCTCTCTGTGTAATCTTTGTCTTGTTGCTAGGCAGGAACAAGAAAACTTGGCATCTCCAAACCCAAAGGGCAGTTGGTAAAAGGTTCCTTGTTGCTGGTTTAACGTGGCCATCCTTAGCTCAATGGCTTATCTTAAATCCGGAGACTGATTTGGTCACATCCAGCAATTGTCTGTGAAAACTTTGTCTTCTTATTGGTTACAGTGAGATTCTCAAACAGTGTTTCTATGTTTGCCCAAATAAGGCAACCAATTAAGGCTCACCTTCCTAGTCTCTTTGGAAGTAGTAATAAGTCACCCCCTCTAGAGGGACATAGATTCTATAAAGTGCTCCTTGACTTCTCGAGTGGCCTTTCTCCTTGAAGGCAGATTCTCTTTACAAATATTTTGTATTATTCTCCCAAGATGTAGTTGTCAACAGAGCTCAGTGGGCATTCCAGTCTGAGCCAGAGTATTTTCTCCCTTCCCAAAGCCTACAGCTCTGGCTCTGGGCTAGTATACTGTGATGAGCCACTGTGAGCTTTTGAACCAATTGGCAAATTCTTCATAACAAAACCACGACCTTGACAAAACAACCCAGTGACATTCTTGATCAAGTGACCAAATTCCCTTCCTTCTCTTGCCTACGTTGTCATGGTTTTTGTATTTGTAGCGATGGTAAAGGTGGGCCAACTAGAAAAATAAAAACCAGAGAACAGAGTCTCAGTTCCCAGGAGACTTCTTGTATACCCTATCCCGGCTGATGTGGACCATCATGAGATTTACTCACAGAGAGTGTGTTGATTTGGTCAGGCTGCTGTAACAAAATGCCACAGGCAATGTGACTTATACAGCAAAAAATACATTCTCTCACATTTCAAGAGGCTACAAGGTTATGATGCCTGCAGGCTGGGATTCTTCTGAGCTCAGCCTCTCAGCTTGAAGATGTTCACCTTCTCATTGTGTCTTCATAAGGTCATCCCTCTGCATTCATGTCCTGAGTTCCATTTCTTATAGGGACAACAGTCATATTGAGCCACGCACCGCACCCCTGTGTCTGCGCTCGGTGTGCTATTACCCAGTTGGCGAGCTTCGGGCAAGGGGGCTGGAGGTTAAAATACACAGACACACACAGAAAGACAGGAACACGGGTCATCCTTGAATTCCCCAAGAATACCCCCCTTTATTATATTCAGGGGCAGATTATATAGAGATAGCCATGCACCAGGCAAACCCACCAGAACCCACTCTCCTGCCATCAGGAACTCCTGAAGGTCTCGTGCTGAGAGCAGCTGTAGGCACTCAGACCAGGGGATTACAAGAAATTCAGAATCTGGGGTCTCACTGCTCACAACAATATTGTATCGAGCCCTCCCGTGACAACTCCATCTTAGTTCCTCTTTTAAAACTTTTCTCGAAACCCAGCCTCAATCTGAGGTACAGAGAATGGGAGCTTCAATCCATGAATTTTAAGAGGGCCCAGTCCATCTGGTAAGGGGAGACCTATGGAGAACCAGATTCAGTATTCCACATGCTAAATTTTCACACAGTCCATGGCAACAGCCCTGCTATTACTGCCTCATGATCTGCAGCTTCTGCTTCTCTCCAGCCCTCCTCTTAGAGACAAGGGGACCATTTTTACCTGCTAGATTGATTCCCTGTCACCCTTAGCCCATCAACTATGTGCTCAGCACATACCTGAGGTCACACTGTAATATCTTCACCCAGTCCTCACTGCCTCCAAAGAAATACAGTTGGTGCAACTTTTCAGGACGCATTTCTGCCCGGCTCAACCTATCTTTGGCCTTCCTGCCTAACACTGCTACACCATCACCCTCACCTCCCAGATGAGGAACTAATCTTCCTCTGGCTGGGTGGCTCTGTACCTTTGTGGCTTTCTATCTCATGTCTTCAGGCTTGATGAGCTGTCTAAAGATAATATTTCAAAGGCAGGTCTTCACCACCTACACATGTACTCCAAGGCCCCAAGGAGATAGCTTGTCTGTATTCTACAATCCCACGCCGTTGAATATTCTCTATCTGTGCTGCTCGTTGTGTTAAATGGCATCAGTTTCTGCATATTGCCTCATTAGGATGTGGGCGCCTGAGCCAAAGCACATTCCCTTATCTACCACCATAGGCATCGGTAGTCCCGTGCATAGTGAACAGACGCTAAGCAAAAAGGTATAGGTTAAAGAATGGAGTCTTTTTGTGGTGTTGATAGCACTGATGCTCCATGCTGTGGTATTCCTGGGTTACCTGATAATGTCCTCTGCAAACATGAGCAATAACCAACCAATGGATAGCATCCCTGACCCACCCACCTGAAGCAACATTTCCATCAGCAGAGGTACTATAAAGTGTATCGGTGATGTTAAAATTAGATACAAGAAATAAGAGGTGGAGACGGCAGTTTAAACCCCCGCTGACCTCAGAAGTCCGTGCACCTTGTCACTGTAATGTGAAGCCCACACACTTCAGTGTGGCTGTCTGAGCCCTAGTGCAACTGAATACACTGTAAACCTGTGGTGCACAACATCCCTTATTCGTGTTATTTCTCATGAAGTGATGCAGGAAAAGAATGCAGAAAAAAATATCCAAAAGCAGCAGTTGAAGGATGAAGAAAAGCAAGAACCTGACTGTCCATAACAGAATAAATTGAGCCTGTAGGACAAGAAGACAAAAATATCTAGCCCAGGATTTTTCTCCAAATACTTCTTTGGGGCACAGAGCAAAACAGACAGACATTTTATTTCCATTGGGAAAAAAAACCCCAAGAAAATATTATAAAAAGAACTGAACAAGATATACAGACTTTAAGACATCTAGCTACTTACAAGGCATCTAAGTGGATGTATCAAAAAGCAAACTCAGTGTATATGAGATAAAATATGATAAAAGTCTCTCTACAATTACTGTGGTCTTCATCATGTCTGTCCTATCTGAATAATGCCATTATCATCCATCCAGTTACCATGACAGTGTTCCTTGGACTCCTTTCTCTCATCTAACCCCAAGGCTCATCTGTCACTAGGTCCTGTTTGTTTCATTTCTAAATATTGCTCTCCGTCTGTGTCCCATCGTCTGAACCCAGGCTGCCATCTCATCTTATCCAGACAATTGCAGGAAACTCAATTCATCAGCCCGGTCTTAGTCCCCACCATAATTTCCCCTTGTTGCTATAGACAAAGTGAGCTTTGGTGGGAGGGTGGGGAATTTATTGTGTCTCTCTTCTGTTGAAAACATCTAGTGATTTCATTTGGCTCTAAGGCTGCGAACCTTAGCCCTGAGTCAGCGACCCACACACCTCACAACCCTGGTACCCTACGCTCCTTTCCTTCCCAAAGCCTTGAGGACCTGATTCAACTCCACCTAGACAACACAACTGGGCTCTGCCTCAACCACTCAGCCTAATGAACTATCCTTATTGTTGTTATATTAAAAATACAGAATTGTCTTTACCATAGCATTTCTCTTCGTTACCTCTACCGCCACTCCTATTGTAGGACACGTAGCATAAGATCTACCCTTTGAAACAGACATATAAATATGAAACACTTCAAATGTTATTATAAGCCATTATAAGTACAAATATGTTCAATGGATCTCTAGGATCTCATTTCGCATAACTGAAATTTTGCCCCTATTTCATCCTTTCCTAAGTCCATGGCAACCACATATAGTCTGACTATTTTGTAAACATCAGATGTGTGCAATAGTGCAGTATTTATCTACCTGTAACTGGTTCCTTCTGTTGTGCAAAATGACCTTGAGGTTCCACGTTGTTTAACCTTGCAGGGTTTCCTTTGTTTTCAAAGCTGAATAATGTTCTCTGGTGAACATGCAAACCATATTTCCAATCCGTGCATTTATCAAGGGATATTAGAAATGTCTCCACACCCTGGCTGTTGAGAACAGGACTGCATGAGCATAGAGTGTTAATATTTGTTTGAGATCTTGATTTCAACTCTTTGAAAAGAAATATCAGGTGCAGCATTGTTAGATTCTATGGCAGACTTTTTATTTTGTTTCATTTTTGAGGAATCCCCTTACATTTTTCCCATGGGAGCTGCAGTGTTCTACATCTCTACCAATAAGGCAGAGTTCCAGTCAACTCTCGTTCTATTTTATTTGATAATAGCCATCCTCACACAGGTAAGGATTTGCATCTCCCTAATTGTTAATGACACTGCACGTCTTTTCCTGTGCCTGATGACCTTTGGAGAAATGTCTGTTCAAGTCCTTTGCCTGTATTTTATTCAAGTTGGTGGGGTGAAGGGGAGACATTTTGTGCTTTGCTTTTGTTTCCTTCTTGGAGAGAGGGTCTCGTGTATTGAAGTCTGGCCTCAAACACACTATGGAATCAAGAATGATGTCTTCGTGAGGGTTTCTGTGGCTGTGAAGAGACACCATGACCATGGCAACTCTTACACAGGAAAACATTTAATGGTGTGCTTTACCGTGCAGAGGTTCAGTCCATTATCATCACGGTGAGATACGGTGGCATTCAGGCTGATACGGTGCTGGAGAACGAGCTGAGAATTCTACATCTTTGTTCTGCAGGCAACAGGAAGTGAACTGAGACACTGGGCATGGCTTGAGCATATATGAGACCACAAAGCCTGTCTCCACAGTGGCACGCTTTCTCCTACAAGGCCACACCTACTCAAGCAAAGCCACACCTCCTAATAGTGCCACTCCCTATTATAAGATTATGAGAGATTATGGGGACCAATTACATTCAAACTACCACAGAAGATCTTGAACTTCAGTGCCTATCTGGATCACTGGGATTAGAAATGTATGTCCACACACTCTGTTTCTATAGTGCTGGAACACTAAGCATGACTTTCTGTGGACCAAGCAAACTCCCACCAACTGACAAATATCCCAAGGGCCAAGTTAGGTTTGGTGTTGTTTTGATTTGGGGTTTTTTTTTTTGTTATTAATGTTTCCACTAAGTCAAGTTCTCTTTATATTTTAAGCTGTGTGGTTTACAAATATTTTCTTTGGTTCTTCAGATCACCAGCCATTGTGCTGCCCACTAACTTGGCTGTGCCCAGGGATTTGAGTTGCTGTCATTCCACTTGTAAGTTTAGTTTTTGTTTCCCAGGATTTCATACCAACTTTAAAAAATTATTTTCCAGACCAAAGATGTAAAGCCTTTTTTTCCCTGGGAAATATTAGTCTCTAGTCTAATGCTTTAATTCTTTAATCCATTTCTGTGCATAAGAATCCAATATCAATTTTTGCATGTACAGATCTGCTTTCCCCAACACTCTTGGTGAAGTTAATTAACTCTTTATCTTCCAGGTATTATTTCAAATATGGCTTCTTCATGGGAGCCTCATCTAATCACAGAACACACACCACATGAACACACACATGCACACACCTCTAAAGCTACCCACATCCGGGCTTCCAGCTCTTTATATACTGCGGTCGCATTGCCTGCAGCTGCTGTGTAGTATTTCTTCTACTACAGTAATTGTATGGGTAATTTTACAGTACTGCCACCCTCTTTTAATACTGTATGGATAATTTTATAGTACTGCCACCCCCTTTTGAAAGCACACTTCTGTTTTTTCCAACTGCGTTCCCACTGCCTACTCTGCTATATAATACAAAGAAAATGTTCGCTCCACAACTTTCTGTAAAAAAAAAAAATGGTATCATTTTGTTCTGAATGAATGACAAATCACTTTGCCTTGCATTTTGTGAGTGAGTTCTACCTGAATGGGTATTATTTTGGGGACTTTCCTTTATTTCTTGGATCTGGCGTCATCTATCCCACAGAATATGTACTCCCTGAAAAAAGTGATTGCGTGAGTGTGAATGAATGGATAAATGAATGAGTAAAGGAAATGAGGAAGAAACAATGATAAAATTGATTAATCAGGGTGGGCAGGATGGTTCCAATCAGCAAAACAGCAGTGAGGAAGCTGTTCTAAGAACCTTATTTATAAACCATAAGTTATCAGGTTCACAATAATCTTCAACCATTAGAATACCTAAGGGGAGGGAGAGGGGTATGGCTCAGAGATCTGTTCGCTATAAAAAGTCCATCTCTATTCTTGTTTTCTCACCAAGGTTTAACTGCTTCTAATCAAAGTTACTTGACTTGAACAACCCCTACCCCGCTTCTTCTTCCTGGTCTTTATCTTCTCTTCCTTCTTCTTCACCTCCTTGATGCATCTCCTTCAAAAACCATGGCAGGACAGTGGCATCAATGTGCTTTTGAAATATGCAATTTTCTTATCTTAAGTCAATTATCTTAATAGTTATATCAAATAACAGTGTTTTCCCTCTTTTACAATTTTTTCTCATCCAAAAGGTGCATCTGCACATATCTTTTCTCCTTTGTAAACTGTCCTAATCAATTATGTCAACTCAGGTACTTCTCAAAGACTGAGGGAGTCACCTTGTCTCCTGAACTTGAGAGTTGAAGCTTAAGTCTTAATCAAAACTTTCTATTCTGATGCAGGTGATCCTGCTGAGGTCATGATATTTAGACTTGAAATAAAAGTAAGTCACTAAGGTGCTCCTGATACATACTGAATTTTGAGAATCAATATTTCATTAAATGTGAGTTCATGCCCTCCCCTTGAACCCACTCTAGTGATGGGCAGACAGGCATGGGAAGGCTTTCCCACAGAGAGGCTCCCACATCCACACACACAGGCATGGGAAGGCTTTCCCACAGAGGGTCTCCACATCCACACACACAGGCATGGGAAAGCATGCTTGCTCTGAGAATGGTAAAGCTATTCACTATGTTGAATTCACTGCCCCTGAGGGGTAGCTGAAGTCATTAAAGGAGATTTCAAATGTTGACTTTACTTATCACAGGATATAGGTTTTAGAAGCGTCTCTTAGCCTAATGACACTAAATATAGCTTCTGGCACGGGGCTGTTTTCCTTGGAGCAGTTAGAGGAGAGGTCAGCCCACGGGTCTCAGAGAATGTCAACATGGCCTCCTTCAGAGCAGGAGATGTTACTCTGGAAGAGCCCAGCCACATGTGCAGGCATTCCAGTGACATTCCTGGAAAACACGAACAGACAAGAGTGTTTTACTGTGTACAAAAAATCCCTAGACTCATAGATCCCAGGGCCAATCAAGTTTATGAAATGAGGAATTAAAAGAAAGGGATACTAAATTAATTCATCAAGTACAAAGATCCGATTTTATCTCAGGAGGGAACAAAGAAAACAACTCGATTATAGAAGCTAAATGCTGACGAAAACAAAGACTGACATGGCTTGAGACCCCACCTCCTTCTTTTAAAATAAATCTAATAAAACATGGAATGTCATTCCAAAGGCAATCTCAAACCTTCAGCTTTCAGTCCAGTCCCCTTTGAGTTTGTTTCATGCCACTTAGATATGGCTAGGCTACCAGTTAACATTTATTGAGCACCAACTCATGTTTCCCAAATAAGTAGTATCTCAACTCTGGGAACCGAGGAATAAGTAGAACCAACAGAAGGTAAAGGCTGAAAGGATGAATATTATTTTTAAAACAAGTAAGTAGTTGGCTGGGGAACCCACACGTTCCCCAGGGCGTTTAGAAAGGGCCCAGCCACGGCTGTGTTTATCACAAGGGCTAAGGGCTAACTAGCCAGGCACATCACACAGGAGCCTCCAAGCAAGTCTCCTGATGACTTTTTGAAGTGGCTATTACAGTCTTCGTTCTATTGATATGCAAACTGAAGCTCAAAAAAATTAGGAAAGTTATCCATGATCACAACAGGCGAGGCTGGGTCACCATTTGAACCCAGGAACTAACTTCCAGATACAGTTCTCCCTTGTTAGTGGACCCCTGCCTCTTATGGGAAAAATCATTCTGTGTCCACCTGAAGGGCAGAAAAAAAAAAAAAAGTCCCTGTGCTTTTCTGATGATCACCCCAACTTTTCAGGCTCTAAACCAGCCCACAAAAATCTAAATTACTTCTAAAATAGGAAGGCTATAAAGGAAACTGGTGTGAATTAAAAGATGCCTAGACTGGTAAAGGTTGTATGTATGTATGTATTATACATATACATATATATACATTCATGCGCGCACACACATATACATGCTCTCTCAAACACCAACTACCTGGGATAAATCTACTATTCAGAGTGTGATTGATTCATGATTAAAGGCATGAATGTTTAAATGAATTAAAGAGTCAGCATGTTGAAATAGAGTTGAGACTCGGGATTCGTTTCTGTACCTCGTTGGGGCCACAGTTTGGGATTGTCTCTGCTTTAGCTTTCTGATCTGCAGAATGGGGATATTTTCAAGGTCTTCCTTACATAGTAGTAGTTGTGTAAATTGATGACATGACCACTCCATGGTATGGTAAAGGAGAATGTTTTTATTGTAGATATGACAGAGAAAATAGCCAAAGGCATTTGAAAGATTTCAGAGCAGAGAAAGATATTTGGGTGGGGGAGGGATGAGAAGTGCTGAGAAAGAGCCAGGATGCCAGCATGGGCTTTGAGGGATGTAATAGGTACTTGTGATACTGAGGGAGCCTAGAGGCCAGCATGAGCTCTGGTACGCTAATAGGCACCACAGGAGTCCATATGATCCATGGAAAATGACTCCTTTTGGTAGGGGGAACTGGATCCAAAAGTTCCTGAGAAATACTAGAGTTTATCTAACTGCAAGAAATCCTCCTGTAATCCAGATTGAGTCCATTTCTGGATATTTTGACTGCCATTTAGAGTTTAAGGAATTGGAGTCTCCTTTGGTTCTGACTGATATGGGATTCCCCTCTGTATGCTATGAATACCATTGGTGAATAAAGAAACTGCCTTGGTCCGTTTATAGGGTAGAACTTAGATAGGTGGGGAAAACTAAACTGAATGCTGGGAGAAAGAAAGAGGAGTTAAAGAGAAGCTATGTTACCCTGCCAGGGACAGATGCCAAAAGCCACAACCATGTGGCAATACACAGATTACTAGGAATGGGTTAAATTAATGGGCCCAGCAGTTATTTAAATAATATAGTTTCTGTGTGATCATCTCAGGGCCAAGCAACCAGGAACAAAGAAGCCCCCAACACACAATAAATTAGATAGGAAGGTTTGGAAGCCACTTCTCATGAGAAATAGGAATTCTTTGCAGATGTTGACGGTTCTACTTTTCTTCCCATTACTGAAATAAACACTATGACCAAAAGCAACTCAGGGAGAAAAGAGTTGATTTGACTTACAGGTTCCAGTCCATCATCAGTGGAGACCAAGGGTCTTAGTTACTTTTCTATTGCTCTGAAAAACACAACCTGACCAAGGCAACTTATAAAGGAAAGTGTGGAACTAGGCTTGCATTTCAGAAGATTAGACATGACGGCCAAGCAAAGGCAGCGAGCAATAGGCAGCAGACACAGCCACTACGAGCTCATATCTAACTCACAAGCAAAGCGCAGAGAACACATTTGAAACAGCACAAGTCTTTTGAAATCTCAAGACTCCTTCTAAGAAGGCCTCAGGTCCTAATCATCCCAAAACAGTTTCACCAACTGGGGACAATACTCAAATATATGAGCCTGTAGGGCCCGTTTTCATTCAAAACAGGAGCTCAGGGGAAGAACTGGAGGCTTGAATTGCAGCAGAGATGATGGGGGAACACTCTTATTAGCTTGCTCCCGTGACTTACTCATCTTGTTTTCTTACGTACTCCAGGACTACCTTCACGAGTGTGGTACTAGATCCCCTACGTCAAGCAGTAAGCAAGAAAAGGCTCCACAGACATAACCACGGGTCAGTGTGATGGAGGCAGTTTCTCAACTGAGATTCCCCCTTCTCACATGATTCTGTCTTGTGTCAGGTTGAGGAAAAACTAACCAGAACACCAACAATGTACTTAGATGTGGGCAGTTGTTCTTAACCCACTCCCCAGCGGGTGCCAGATCTTGCACTGGTGCCTTCTGGGGACAAGACAGAGACTGGTCACCCTTATCTGTGATAAACAACGATCATTTGTCTCTTGAAAAATGACCTCCTTCCTGGTTCACATGGTCAGATAACAGAGCTGGTCAGTACCCAGGAGAATGAGGATTAGGTCCATGGAAGGCCTAGAGAAGCTTCATCAGCAGCTAGAGAATAGCACCATTGATAACTTGTCTTTAGTTATGTTATATCGCTTTCTGGCACCTCCACCCCTCATCCCCCCCACCCACCCACACACATCAGGTATGCATGTACAAGGTCTATTCTGAGCCCCTCTCAAGGCATGACTGTTTGTTTTATTACTCTAGCTATAGTACCCTTTTTGAGCCAGTCCTCCCAGGCTGGACCCATCAAAGCACAGTAATGTTGTTGGAGGAAGGAAACTGCCCCCTTTGTTCTCGGCTGCTCCTCTGTTGTTATCCTGGTGTGGTTCAGCTGAGTGAGAGGCATCAGGGAGCCAAGAATAACATGGTCAAAAATTTAAATAATAAACTCTTGGGGATATGGGGTTGTGCAGCATCCAGACTGCCACTGACTTTTCCCAAGAGAATTATGCAGAATCTTTCAGTCTATTCATCTCCTGTGCAATGGGGACAAAATTCCAGAGTTGTCAAGTATTTCGGGAGCAGATTCTTCTTATCAACATTTTTGCAGAAGCTAGTCTTCCAAAAGAAATAGCTATTACTTTCATGTGACTTTGAATGTCCCTTGGGAATCACATCCCTATGACCCACTTAGACGTCAATTTCTTCTTCTGTAAATAGGGATAACACCTGCCCTGTCTAGGTTAAATTGGCATAAGCCAGATGGGAACATTTTTTAATACAATAAAGCATTAAGATATGTAAGGCATTTTTTATCATTAACAAAGATACTGGGCCAAGATTCCTTTCACCTCTCAAGCAGTAAATCCTTAGAGGTGTGTTGAGGATGGGAGGACTTTAGAGTATTGATTGGCATAGTATTTGTATAGCAAATTCTGTCACTCTTCCTCTTCACGGTCACCTTGCTGAGTATTCACCTTGAAAAGTCCTTGGCTGTCTGCCTCGCCACCCACTTATCCCTAAACAGTCCACAGAGATAGCCACACCCGTTGCCTTTGTTTTTAAGAATGACTAGAGCTAGCTGACTCTTGTTGGGTACTCACTAAACTGGGCTCACAAAACTAGTGTTACTTGAAATTTGTGGAAATCCCTTGGTGGGAAATTTGTGACAGTGGTGTCCGTTGGTGGCGTGACACATGGATGGGTAAGAACAGGTTTCACCACACAGCTTTCCCTGCCATGTGGGACTCCTAGACTATGTTCATCTGCTCATGCTTCTTGTGTAAGTTATAAAAACGTAGAGCTGTGTTGTGAGTCAAAGACATTAAGATCAAGTCAAGCCCTTGTCTCCAAGGAAGATGGACTAGCAAATGGCTCTTTGAAGGCAGGAGGTTGAAATTTGTGAGAAATACATCTGATTCTATAGGCTGGGGCAATTTAGTGGGACCTTGTACCAAAGTTAAAATAAAAAGAAGGCTGGAGATATAACTCAGGTGAGGAGTGTTTCCTAGCATGCACGAGGCTATGGATCCAATCCCCGTACCCCCTGCAAAAAAGAAATGCTTATCCCTTTTGGAGCCACGGAACTGCTAACTTGTCTTTCTGCTTTGCCAGTTTATAAATCTAGAGCTTCTAGAAGTAATTTCTTTAAATCCTTAAAATTACCCATTGCTAAACAGTCATTCGTTTTCCTCAAATACAAAAGAAGTTAGTGGAAGTCAGCCAAGAGAAACACTTGAGCCTGTAGAGAAAAGAAGCCTGTTATTAAAAGTCATGGTGGCTATTAGCAATGATGATGTCATAATTAAATGTCTGGAATCCCTGGGATCCCTGCGGCCAAGGAGAGGCAACCGTAGTCTTTCCAAATCAGTTAAGAATCACCTACCTAATGGTGTTTGGTAACAGTCACCAGTCTGGCTGGGCTTAGTGGTGCAAACTTTTAATTTCCAGCACTTGGGGGGGGGAGGCAGAGGCAGGCAGATCTCTAAGTTTGAGGCCAGCCTGATCTACATAATGAGTTCCAGGGCAGCCAGGTCTATATGGTAAGACCCTGTCTTGGGTAAGAAAAATATAAAGATGACCAGTCTGTGGGCAAGGTCATTTCTTACAAAGGAATCTGGGAACTGGCATGGTGCCCCCTTGTTGGCAAGCACCATGGGTTTGAAACCGGTAACTGTTAGGTCTGAGACTACAGGCTGATCAGGCCGTACCTACCTGCAGCAACCTCTTTTTCAGGACTGCTGTAGAGAAAAGGAAGCGTGGCCACCAAGAAACTGTCTCTGAATCTTGAACCCTCTAACAGAATCTCTGGGTATCTGGATTTTGTAAGAATGACAGATGCCATTGTCTTGTTTCCAAGGAAGTTATAGGTTCAAGTTGCCAGGCTCCAGGATAACACAAGGCCACCGTTAGCAGGCATATCGCCAACCAGTGCCAGGGTCTGCCATAAGTAAATGTGCCCTTCTTCTCCCACATCGTCTGAATAACAAACCCCTTCCAGAATTCCCTTCCCTCCCCTGACACCCCGGATATCAGAGACAGACTGCACAAACCTCTCCATTTCCTCTGAGATTTATAAAAAGAAAAAGAAGAAGCCCCAGTCGTAAAAACATATGCATACAAATAATAGTATGTGAACTGAGTAAGTTGTATTTATATATTTAGGAATATATATATATATATATTACACACAAATATATCTTGTAACGCAATTTTTTAATAGAGGCTATGGATTTGAAAGAGAGTAAGGGGGACATATGGGAAGGTTTGGAGGGAGGAAAGGGAAGGGGAAATTTGTGTAATTATAACATTAAAAACATTTTTTTAAAGAGGAGTCTTCTGTCTCATGGGTTTGCTGCCTGCCATATGTCCCTGACATGCTGTATGTACACCTATGCCATTAATAACTCTTCTAGTAAATCTCTTATCCAAAAAGACTTCCTGCCTCAGCAACCCCTCTGAACCACACATGCCCATTCTGCCTTGTGTCTCCTCCGAATCCCACATCTCCAACCTTTCAGTAACTTTGGACAATCTTTGATAAAGCAGATTTGGGATTTGTGTGGAGTACTTTGAACATGTCCCTGTGTGTCATCTTCTCAAGCAAAGTGTCCTATCTTAAGGTAGGCCTTTTGCACAGTTCACACACATCCCAGGGAAAAAATGGTCCTCAGGACAAGCTGGGGTTGATCTGTTGCTACTGCTCTAGAAATCTATGGGAAGCCCAGTCTCAGAGAGCCCTGGCCTTTAAACCACACACAAAGAGGAAATTAGAAGATGCCTTTCATGCTCCCTCCGCTCCAATTCTCTTCCTTTGATCAGATCTACTACCTTCTAACCTAGGATAATCATGGCAAAACTGTCTTGCCAAATGTCCTCACATGCTGCAGGATACACCCTGCTTTTAAGAAGCAGTTCAGCAGTATGGCTATAGGATAGGATCATTTCAGGTTCCCTATCTTCAGCTGTCCCAGGAACTAACTGGGGACCTCGCCTTGGGCACCTGGAAGCCCCTCTAGGTCCAAGTCTTTTCCCAACCCTAAGATGGCTCCCTTAATTAAGATATGTGCTCCCCTGCTACCCTATACAACCTTCCTTTATCCCAATCATCCCGTTGCCCCAAGTTCTCCCCATCCTACCCTTCTCACTTTTCTCTCCCCATCTCCCCTTACCCCCCTCCCACCCCACCCTTAAGATCCCGATTTTTTGCCTGGCAATCTTGTCTACTTCCCCTACCCAGGAGGATAGCTATATGTTTTTCTTTGGGTTCACCTTCTTAAGGATATCAAATTATAGACTCACTGACCTTTATTTATGGCTAGAAACCAATTATGAGTGAGTACATCCCATGTTCATCTTTTTGGGTCTGGGTTACCTCACTCAGGAGAGTATTTTCTATTTCCATCCATTTGCATGCAAAATTTGAGAAGTCATTGTTTTTTACCGCTGAGTAGTACTCTAATGTGTATATATTCCACACTTTCTTCATCCATTCTTCCATATCACCATAGAATCTTCATCTGGCGATGGATGGAGATAGAGACAGAGACCCACACTGGAGCACTGGACTGAACTCCCAAAGTCCCAATGAGGAACAGAAGGAGGGAGAAGATGAGCAAGGAAGTCAGGACCAAGAGGGGCGCACCCACCCACGGAGACAGTGGGGCTGATCTATTGGGAGCTCACCAAGGCCAGCTGGACTGTGACTGAAAAAGCAGGGGATAAAACCGGACTCTCTGAATATGGCGGACAATGAGGGCTGCTGAGAAGCCAAGGACAATGGCACTGGGTTTTGATCCTACTTCATGTTCTGGCTTTGTGGGAGCCTAGCCAGTTTGGATGTTCACCTTCCTAGACCAGGATGGAGGGGGGAGGACTTTGGACTTTCCACAGGGCAGGAAACCCTGACTGCTCTTCAGACTTGAGAGGGAGGGGGAGAGGAGTGGGGGGAGGAGGAGAGGAGTGGGGGGAGGGGGGAGAAGTGGGGGGAGGAGGAGAGGAGTGGGGGGAGGGGGGAGAAGTGGGGGGAGGGGGGAGAAGTGGGAGGCTGGGAGGAGGTGGAAATTTTTTTTTCTCAAAAAAAAAAAAAGAAAAAAAAAGAAGCAGTTCAGCACAAAGCAAGTTAGGTAACCTCTCTGCTTGAGCCCTCTAGTCTGTAAAGTAGACGTCTTTAACTGTCCCTCACAGAGTGGCTGTAAGTAAAGTATAAAATATAATTGTGTATATTTAGAGATAAGCTATGGCACGAATGCAAATGGATGTTACTTGATAAAAAAGAATGAATTGTGGTCACGAAAAGGCACAAAAGCCTTAAAGTGCTTGAGTTTAACAATTTAAACTGGGTTTACATTAGCTGGGTTCCTAAGTGAAAGAAGCTAGCCTAGGAAGCCTGAATATTCTCTTACGCCAATTGCACGGCATTCTAAAAAGGGTGGCACTGTAGAGAGAGCAAAAGAAGATCAGTGGCCGCCAGAGGTTTGGCAAAGCAAGAAGGGACGAACACGTAAAGCCCATGGGATTTCATACATATTATAAATTTACAGAACAATCTCCATGAATATGGAGGAGGTGGAAGTGTCTGCTTAGGTAGCTTTGGAAATTAACGGAATTTGTGAGACTAAAGGCAAAGGGATTTCATCTATCCTATAGACTCTATCTTATAAAGTTGTTTCCCATAGTGGTCCAAATTAAGGGTTTTTACACTACTGCATCAGCCTGCTGGAGCTAAGAAATTAAATAAACAGATGGCAGATGTTGGGAGGCAAATGCATGACTGAGTGAGAATTTCCAGATCAGCAAGGGAATCATGCTAGAATGACCCAAGTGGGTGTGTGTCAGATTTACAGGCCTAGGTATGAACCTTACCTAGGCTCAAAAAGGAATTGCAGAAATATCCACAAATATGCATGATGCACATTTTATGATGCATGCTTATGTGTCCTTGCTCTATAAACTGAGAGACAGTGCAAACTAGGAAACCTCAGAGCAAGAAGCACAATAAAAATAATGCCCAAACCGGCAATGGTGGTGCATGCCTTTCATCCCAGGTCTTGGGAAGCAGAGGCAGGTGGATCTCCATGAGTTCGAGACCAGCCTGATCTACAAAGCAAGTTCCAAGACAGCCAGGGCTGTTACACAGAGAAAGCCTGTCTCACAAAGAAATAAAAATAAGAAAGGAAGGAAGGAAAGAAAAGAAAAAAGAAAAAATGTCCAAACCTTGATTTCTTTTCTTTTCATTTTCCCAAGACAGGGTTTCCCTGTGAAACAGTCCTGGCTGTCCTGGAACTCACTCTGTAGACCATGCTGGCCTAGAACCCACAGAGATTTGCCTACCTCTGCCTCCCAGGTGCTGGGATTAAAAGCATGCGCCACCACTGCCCGGCCAGACCTTGGTTTCTAATAGCAAACTACAGAAAAATGACTCGAGGATCTTAGAAGAAATGGATGGTTCTAGAACTAGAGCAGGCAATATGCAAGATGAGCATCCCTGGAGTACCAGAAAGTGAGAGATTACTCAACACATGTAGTAGTTAAGGGCGGCAGGGCTGCGTTCCCAGCACCCCAGCCGCCTGCTCGGCTAGCTTATGCCCCAAAATAATTACACAGACACTGTATTCTTTTAATCACTGCTTGGCCCATTCTCTTCTAGGCTAATTCTCACATATTAATTTAACCCATTTCTAATCATCTGTGTATGGCACCCCAAGGTGCGCTTACCGGGGAGATTCTAGCCTAGTCCATCCTGGGTCGGAGCTTCATGGCGTGTGTCTGCCCGGGAGCGGGGCATGGCGTCTCTGCTGAGGCATCTGCTCCGGAGAGCAGAGCTGTGGAGTCTCTGAGCTCACTTCCTCTTCCTCCCAGTGTTCTGTTCTGTTTACTCCTCCCTCCTATCCTCTAACCAATAAAATGGGCCAGGGCAGTTCCTTTATTAGCCAATGACCTTCCTCCATCAAACACACACACACAAAACAAAACCCTGTATTTTGGGAGTGTGTCAAAAGACACTGAAATTAACTGGAAGATTGCCCAAAAGCCAAAGCTGGAGCAATACGAGCAATAACATAAATAAGGCCACACTGGATCATAAGCCAAAGTGGAAAACAACCGTGCATGAGTCTATCCCGATATGTATCAATTCTGACATATAAATTCCCAGGCAGAGTAATTCCAAAGTGGGAGACGCTGTCAAGCCCTACCTCAGCTTGATGGCTGTGATCCTCACCAGCAGAGACAATGCCCTCTCTTCCCATGGTCTTCCCTTGAAAGCCTACAGCCCCACCATAATTGTGAGAAAAGCTCAACTTGTTTTCGTAGAGAAGTATTATCCAAAAGACCTGACGAACACTCTCCGAAAGATCAAGGTCGTAAGAAGCTAAGGGTACCTGAGGGCTGTCTTCGCTAACACAAGCCTAAGAAAATGACTAAATATAATGTGTCTTGCTTGGGTGGAGTCCTGAATAGCACATGAGCATGATAAAAATCAAGGAGCTCTGAATAAGCTAAAAGCATTAGTTGTATGGTGGGCCCCTATGTTTATTCATTAACTTTGATATATATGCCACACTATTATATAAAATGGGGATTTGGAGGAAGAGGCATAGAAGGAGCGTTATTCTACAGTCTGGTGTTCTATGGACCTCAGCTTCTTTTTTCAAAAAGCAAAATCTAGTCTTGCTGAAGTGTCTGCCTTCCTCATCTGTCTTATCGGGAGGCTTGAATGTAACTAGCACAAGAAAGCCCTCTTTGAAACAGCAGAGGTGAGATTTGGGCCCATCCCTTCTTACTAATTCACACTAACTTTGGCTGTCTACAGATGGAACGTCCATCCGTTGGCTTCCTGGACCTACGTTAAATGTGTGTCCCTTTCCTCTTCTCCAGGGCATGGCCTTTACCCTTGAAGAAAGACTGCAGCTCGGCATCCATGGGCTCATCCCACCCTGCTTCCTCAGCCAGGATGTCCAGCTCCTCCGCATCATGAGATACTATGAGAAGCAGCCGAGCGACTTGGACAAGTCAGTAGCTGAAGTCTGTTCTCTATGCCCAGTCCTGAGGCTGAGATGCTCTCCCCTGAGGCTCCCAGGGGTTTCTAAATTCTCTGTGACTAGGAAAACCTGAGAGACTTCAGATCCAGCTCTGTCTCTAAAGAGAGTTACGGTCTCCCTAAAGATGAGGCTTAGAGCAGAAGCACAGCTGAAATGAACCAGGACTTGACCAGTCTGGGAGGCCATCTGAGCGATCGCACAGATGAGTCAGTCCCAGAAGCCTTGAAGAAACAACTCGGCAGTCAACAGGCGCTTGCGGGAGGGCAGCTCACTAAGCCGGAGATGGGGCAAAAAACTGGAGATGGGGCTGTTAAGGAAGACAGCAAGAGGAACAGTGGAGAAAGGGGTCTTAGAGACAGGATGCCTTCGGAAGGATCGAGATGCTGTGTTGAAGATCATGGGCAGCAAATAAGAGCACTGCTCCCTCTGAATACTCCTCAGTGGAGACACAACCGCAAAGACCCCGGTTCAGAGTCTTTGAGCCAATGTTAAGAGTTACGAAGGTGGTAGTCACCACCCAGGTACCCACCATGAGTCAGCATGAGATTTAAATACCCTGACTTCAGCGTCTATGAATTTAACTCTCTGCCATACATAGTTCAGAGATGGTAAAGCCTAGTTGATGTAAGACTATTCTAGAATGGGTGAAACCTACCTTCCTGCATTGAATAATGAAAGTTACTCTGCCAACTCTGTGCCAATGGTATCTGACTCATTGGATTTTATGAGAATTAAATGCATGTCTTTATGATGTACTTAGAATGTTGCCTGGGGCATAGTAAGCTCTGGGTAAGTTTGTTTTTAAAAAAAAAAATGTGTCATCTTGCTATGGACTTTAGCAGATATATATTAATAAGATAATGGTTCTCTCTACATCCACACAGCTAAACGCCCATGAAGGGCAAAGTTCAGTAGCATGTGAGGTTCATACTGCACCTAGCTCCCAGTGCCTCCTCCAAGTCACCCATACCTGAGAAGCAGGAAGTGTCCCTGCCCACAACCATGTCGCCCCTCCTAAAGCACTAAACTCACGGCTATGCTCACATTAACCCCAAGACCAAATTGCCACCAAGTCGAATATTCTCTCCCTTTTGTCCATCCAGCCACCTCATCTCGAAGAGCAAACCAGAAGTTAAACAGCAGATATCCTAACAAACTGATCCATGCCCGAGCTTTGAACCATCAGAAACTCCTGCTAAATGTACCAAAAAGAATGAGCGTCCAAAGTCAAATATTTGCTTAAAATGTGAAATTATAAAAGTTATGCTCTAATGCTGACCTTCTCAACGCTTTCCAACTTCATGGGCCTCTCTCACTTGCCTAAGATGCTCTAGGATCAGGAAGCGATGAGTGCGCATGTTCCTGAGAGCTCTCGAGGGCTTGCTCCTGGTTCGCGCTCCTTTCCACATACTTGCTCCCGGCTAGCGCTCCTTTCACACACTTGCTCCAAATAGACTCTCCTTTCAACAGGTGACTGGGAGGAAGGCTGAGAAGGCTCCCCAGCCATAGGGACTGTGGTGTGCTGGTAAAGGTTTCAGAGAGGAGGGGAGTAGAGTCCAGAATTGGGGAGAAACGTACACAAATGGAAAATGGAATGCCCTACGAAGGCGGTGGGTTGAGGGCGTGGCTACCGCCAAGTGTAACTCCTCCCTGGAGCAAGGCCTCCTTTCTTAAACACAATGACGTCATCAGGGGGTCGGCCAAGTAGTGGTGTCTCTGGGATCAGCTGGCGTTTTCTTTTCTTTCCAAGGTACATCATTCTCATGACTCTCCAAGACCGCAATGAGAAGCTCTTCTACCGAGTGCTGACCTCAGACGTGGAGAAATTCATGCCCATTGTGTACACACCCACGGTGGGGCTGGCCTGTCAGCAATATGGTCTGACCTTCCGCCGTCCTCGGTGAGTACCTACTAAGGGGGCCACCGAGAGGCTGGCCCATAGAGGGTGAGAAATACTTTCCAGTGTCCTTGTTTCTTGACTGTTAGAGGCTACGTTAGAGTCAATGGCCAAACAAGGAGACATTTGATTTTAAACATGTGCTCGATAAAATAACGCCACCAGCCTGGAAATGAACTGAGAAGTTAGCAAGGGGATATTGAATCTTCGCCACCTCCAAACGATAAGCGTTCAACAGGTTGCTCAGAAGAGTAGTTCCTACTGTTTTCAGTCCCCACCTGCCACCTCTCCATGTCCTTCCCCCTTTCCTGTTCGTCTCCAACATACCTACAGACCTCTGGGTAATTGAGGACAATAAATAGCCCTGGACACCAAACACACGCTCTCTTCCCAGCCCTTAAATCACTATCCCTCCATTAGAAGTTGACTTAGATTCAACAGAAAATGTCACTCTATAGGCAAAAGCTAGGGCATCACATTTTTCTCCTAAAGCCAAAGGATTTGAGAGAAGTTTTCTAAAGAAATAGTTTTTGTTTTCATTTTTAGTACTGGAAAAAAAATATATATATATGCATAAATCTGTTTGTGCCAGAAAAATAGGAATCGTCTCAGTAATTCTCGGTGCAAGGTACCTGATCATTGTAACAACATAGTTCTTGCATTTACAATAAAAGAAGGGTCTAGATATGTTATGTGTAATAGGATATCATAGGAAAGCCATTATAAATGTACAGTATCCTGCAAACCAGTAGTTGTCAACCTTCCTAATGCTACAACCCTTTAATACAGTTCCTCATGTTGTGGTGACCCCCAACCACAAAGTTATTTTTGCTGCTACTTCATAACTGTAATTTTGCTACTGTTGTGAACTGTAACATAAATATCTGTGTTTTCCAATGGCTTAGGTGACCCCTGTGAAAGGGTCATTTGACCCCAAAGGGGTTGTGAGCCACAGGTTGAGAACCGCTGCAAAACCAATGCATGATTGACATTTATAGAGTAGTTATAAATTAGATTTCTTGTTTTGCTTTGTTTTCATTTGTTATGATTTAATTTTTTATTTTATTGCTTGCTTGTTTTTTGGGGTTTGTTTGTTTTCTTGAGACAAGGTTACTCTGGGTAGCCCTAGTTGTCCTGGAATTCCCTCTG
This sequence comes from Microtus oregoni, assembly GCF_018167655.1. NCBI lineage: Eukaryota > Metazoa > Chordata > Mammalia > Rodentia > Cricetidae > Microtus > Microtus oregoni. Next base: position 6,276,203 of record NW_024543059.1, read on the forward strand.
TACATGAGACTGGCCTCCAACTCAAGAGCTCTGCCTCTTGAGTGCTGGAATTTAAGCAGTGCGCCACAACCACCCTGTGTGGCTAAGTGTTTGAAGACAGGTTCTCCTGTGGCCCAGGCTGGCCTGGAAACTCACGATACAGCAAAACTGTATCTTCTTTCTTCCACCCCTTGCCACCACACCTGACTACAGACCACTTTTGAAAGCCTGTGTTATAGAGGGAACATGTAATCATAGACTCGCGACTGCTTCTTTTCAGTGGTGCTGGGCTGGGACAGATGATAGCAAAGGACTGGGATTTGAAAGAGTTGTCTATGTGGAAGGCTGTGCCTAGGTGAGACATCTATTGTCGACGGCTTCAAAGCTCGGGAAACATCCAGAGGAGGGAGTGGAAAAAGTATATGAGCCAGACGCTTGGGATGAGGGTTACAAGAGCATCTTCTGGACGTGACAGGGACGTTTTCTTCATGAGCTCACTGTAGCTGCAGTAGCTGGGTCATGACTTTGTGTCATGCACATAAAAGGAGCTCATGGGGCTCTGCCCATCACTGAGGAACTAGGAGCAGATAATGGGTGCTGGGGGTGTGTCGTTTTCTTTAGTGGTAGAGCCACTGATAAGATGCCCATATTCCCGTAAATAACCCCAAGTAGCACCTGTGCAAATAACCTCATTTAAAACTCAGTGAGTCAAAAAGAAGGAAAAGACATCAAAGTTGGGGGAAAGGAGGAGTTCCCAAGGGAGACAGAGAAATGAGAGTCATGGGGGTGACTTAAGCAGAAGTTCAGAATATCCATGTCTGAAATTGTTAAAGCTTAAATAGTAGAAACAAAACAATCTGCTAAGGGAAAGGGGAGCACATGGGGGCCCAGGGAGTCAAGAGAAAACTACTTAAGGTCAGGAAAGGACAGAAATGGGAACCAATCCAGCCACTAAGCTGACTAGATCTCCCTGGGTCAATAGGGGGCATGAGGAAGGCTGGTGCTGACCTGGTAGAAACTGTGATATGGTGAAGGGGAGGTTTTGATTATATAGATGGGGAGAAAACAGCCAGAGGCATCTGGAAGAGTCCAGAGCAGAGAGGAAGTAGACTGGACACGCCAGCAGACGGGGCCTGGCTGTGAGAGAAAGCAGGAGCCGAGCAGAGAGGAAGAAAGGAGGGGAGCCAGGAGGGAGAAGCATAGCTGAATAGCAGGGCTATACGGAGAAGTGAGTCGCTGGGGAAACAGGCAGGAGCAAGGGTAGGGCGGGAGGAGCGCGGAGAAGAACCAGGATGTCAGCAGGGACTCTGAAATGAGTAAGAAGTACTCTTGATACCGAGGGAGCCAGGAGGCCAGCGTGAGCTTTGGTACGCTAATAGCACCTTAGATAGCCATTTGTCTCTTCGGCCAGGGATAGGGAAAATGGCTCCTTTGCCTAGTACCTGAAGAAGGCTGACTGTTGTCTAACCACCAGATTCTGGGGAAATAAAGTTTCCTTTGGGCCTGACAGACCTGACAGAGGACCATTTTGGTGAAATTTATGAACTGGGGAGCGGGGAAGGAAAACAAAACAAACAAAAAAGATGCTACTCTTTTGAAAAGTTGTGTTGTTGTAGTCATTGGAAACTCCGGAAGAAATGCGGATCAAGAGGACTGTCCGATGGCTGCTTCCTTCCCATCTTTCCTGCTCAGCTCTGTGTTGCCCTCTGGTCCTGCTCATTACATTGTTTTATTCTCTTTGTAGCCCCCGTTCCTATCTCTAAGACCTCTGTGTGTGTTTGCTTCTACCAAGAACATGTATGAAAGTTTTCTCTTTACTTGTCTCGACACCAGCCTTTGTTAGAAGGCGAGCCATCTGGCTCCCTGTGGCAGTTAAACCGGAGGTCTGAGGGTCTGGGTAGAACGGACAAAGATTTCTGTCTAAAAATGATGTCTCTTTTATGTGTTCAAGGGAGTTGGATTGACGGGGAGCGCTTCCTGGCTCAGGTCAAGCCAGACTTGTGGTTCTCTAATGAGTGAGCAATGGACAAAGCAGAGGGAGCAAGGTGGGGCTCCATATGTGCAGAACCAGGATCCTGAGCCACCTCCACCCAGAGAACATCTCTAGATACAGGTAGCCAGAGGGCTGCAGTGGGAGACACAGCGTGGGGGAGAAAATAGGTAACAACACCAGCAAAAAAAAAAAAAAAAAAAAAAAGAACTGGAATTGCAACGTGGAGAAAATCATAACTGTAAGGCCAGATACTACCCTCAGATCTTTACATATCTATTTAATTATCATCACACCCTCAGGGGGAGGCACTGTTATCTTCTGTAGAACGAGGAAGCTGAGACACAGAGAAATAAGTTACCCAAAGTCACACGGTGAAGCCAAGACTGGACCTGTGTACTTGGAACCAGAGTGTGAGCAAGAAACTGCTCCGCTGTTCACTGCACTGCCTCATAGTTGAGGACGGGGCACACATGATGGCCATTCAGGGCTCAACACCTCTGCAGTTCCAGGAATGATTGGCTGCCCGGGGTATGAGGTGACGATTATCTAGGTACCATTTTCAGAGCCTCTCCCCAGAGGAAAGACCTAGTCAGGCCGTTGGCTTGCAGCTGGCTGAGGCTAAGGCAGGTTGAGACAGACTGAAGTGTCTTCTTGGATTAGTCCTTCACACCTAAGCACAGTGTGTTTTCCACTAACCCTTCTTCAGATGACTGCCCAATTAGGTGATTTGACACGTGACACCCTGAGCTGTTGCTCTGGGTTTCCATCTGGCCTCTTTCCAGGTGTCGATTTCACACCAGCCTTGCGTCCAAGGGAACAGAGACTTCGGGTTCTGCCCTAGCCCTGAGCCTCATCCGAGACCTGGCCTAGGATGACTTTGTAGATTAACATCTGAGGGAAGGACAGCCCCAGGGCCCAGAAGAGGAGAGCCAGGCCTCCTCAGTTTCTGAAATGATAAATAGTCCTGCCAGGTACTGTTAACAAAGAAACACTCTGTAGAAGGACCTGGTCCCACACCAAAGCTGATTAGGTCCAGCCAACACTAGAAATGAGGCCTCCAACACACCTCGACTCCACATCACCCCAAAAACCTGGAAAGAAGGACAAGAGTATCTCAGGGGACCTAAAAAGCTTGAGTAACCCTATAAGGAGAGTGGTTATCCTTCATCCTTTAGTGCCTTTTCCCGGGAACAACCTCCACCTGGGCTTCTGTAGGTCTGACTGGCAGGGGCACCCACTAATGGTTACTGGGAACAAGCGAAAGCCGGCAGGAGGCCTGGACAGATTTCAACCCAAAAGACAGGTGTCAAGAGGAAGCCAATATGGCAGCCAGGGTCCATGAGAGCTCTTCTCCCAAGCTACCCAGCCTTCATCAATGTTTCTGTACCTTCCTCATTCTCTTAGACTCCAGCTGGCACACATACAGTTGTGGCTATAGCATTTTGAATCTCAGTGTGCCTGTAGGGATGGATGCAGATGTTAATGAAAAAGTTATAATGATATCTTAAGACAGTACAGCAGACTTTATTCTAATGGAGGACATCGTCATAGGTATAGGGACCGCTGTGCAGACTCTTGCATCAAGGGACAAGATTAGACTCAATTCTAACAAATGAAAACTGGGGATTATAACCAAGAAGTAGAGTGGCCGCGGGTGGTAATAAGGTTCCAAGGTGATTGGATATCAAAGGTAGAAAACTTTCGCTAATTGGCTAAAGCCATTTGGCAGGATTCTTGCTCAGAGTGGGTTCTTCAAGGACAGAGAGTGAAGTCCACTGCCTGGCCTATCAGAAGAGACGGAGGAGCCTGACTAATGATTGGGTTGACAGAGAATCTATCGGAGAGTTGGACTATGGAAAGTGGAAATAGCTCAGACTTTAAAGTTGGGCAATCTTAACCTCCAGTTTCAGGTCCTGATAACCTTGATAATTAGCATAGCAAACCCCCCCCCCCAGGCTTTTCTGTATGAAATAGGAGCAATGCTTATGCTGCATGGGAAGATTTTGAGATTCCATTGGAAAGGGCCTGGCCATACGCAGTACTGGGAGCTCCCCGACTCACCATCTCTAGGATATGCCATCTGACTCAGTCACCCTCCGGTAATGGCTAGTTTTACGTCAACTTGATACAAATTGGAATCATAGCAGGGGCACGAGGGGAGAGGGACACTCAATTGAGAGATGCCTCTATAAGACCTGGGTGTAGGCAAGCCTGTAGGACATTTTCTCATTTCGGTGATTCATGAGGAAGGGCCCAGCCCACTGTGGGTTGTGCCATCCCTGAGCTGGTGGTCCTGTGTTCTATAAGAAAACAAGTTGAATGAGCAAACCATGGGGAGGAAGCCAGTAACTAGCACTCCTCCATGGCTTCTGCATCAGCCCCCTCCCCTAAGTCCTTGCCTTGCTTGAGTTCCTGTCTGTCCTGACTTCCTTTGGTGATGAACTATGATGTGGAAGCAGAAGCTGAATAAACCCTTTCCTCCCCAAGGTGCTTTGGTCATAGTGTTTCATCACAGCAATGGTAACCTTAACTAAAACACCACTCACTCAGAACGTGGGCATCTCTGTCCTCTGAAACGCCGCTATACTCAGGGGTTTGGTCCAGATGCTAAACAAAATTATCTGTAGTTTCAAGTAACAAATTCATTAGCAAGTACCTACAAGGACTAAGAGAAAAAGGAGGGCTGAGTTTAAAAAAAAAATGGATGCTCTGTGGAAAAACACCTAAAGATTTATTTGATTTGAAAAAGATGACATCCCTTGGCCCTGAGCCAAGCCACCATCCTCCTCTGCAAACAGATCTGGTTCTGCACCTAGGCCAGTATTCTACACACAGGATATGAGGAGCTGTCATTTATTGGATGCTTACAATGTCTTTGACTGGGCCCGAGGCAAGGAACTCCCACAAAGCACTTGCTATTTTACTGAGAAAGGAACTGGAACTAGCCTAACCAATATCTTACAGCTAACTCAAAAACAGTTCTCTGTGCTCTTTCTGTACCTGCAGGCCAGCTTCCTATAGCCATGGTAAATGCAATGTGTGATAGGTAAACACCTGCCTTCTTGTAAACTCGCTTGCACAATGAACTGGCCCAATGCCTGTCACCCACAGTATAACCTTCTGGAAGTCTCCCGTCCCTTTTCAGACCTCAATTTCTTTGTCTGCAGAAGGAGGCGTTTTTCTGGGGATTTCGAGTGTTAATCTTTACCCTGGACATCTCCAGTTTGTGGAGCAGACTGGAGCACTGGAACGGTAGAGTTACGGCTAAGGTTTGTGGTATTTGAGATAAAAACGGAAGGCAGGTGAAAACACATTCTTTGCATTTTCTGACAGGAGAAAGCTTGCAGGCTTATCTGCAGGCGTGTCATTTTCCTTGAGAGCTCTGATCCACAAGTGGGCACTTTTCCAAACAGACCAGCTGGGCACACCAGCATTGTTAAGTTTGATTTGGTGCTGTGACTTGGAAATCCCCGCTGGAATGGATATAAGGCCTGAGGAGCCTCTCCAAGGGACATTGTTTAGCTATTATTTGACACAAATGTCTTAAGGAGTACACTAAATAGTTCATCCATCCCACGTGACTAAAACAGTCCGAAGCAGAGAGATGGGGGAGAGAGAAAAATTACTGCGTGTCTAAATGACATGGACTTCAGTCCTAGAGAGAATTGGCTTATTCTTTTTACCGGTTATCAAGATTGGCATTTTTAAAGGGACTACATGCTTAGTTGTATGTGACCTGCCCAGGAGTTTCACCTCCGAAGGAGCAGCTTGCTCTGTGGACAGGACTGAAGGCACTCCTTAGACGTCTGTGAGTTTGACTGTAGAAGGCTGGCGTGGAGGTGGGAACCATGGATCGGACCCATGTAGACACAAACATCGCATTCTCCTTACTTAAGCTGGAGCCGTTCAGTAAGTAGAACGGGGTGTACTCGCTTTGACTTCCTTTGGCCAAAGGCAGATTTCCCTGACCATTTAAACAAAGTGATTTTGTTTCTCTTTGACTGGCTCTGTCCTCTTCCTCCTTTGTCCCTGGCAAACCCTGCCACGGTGATCAAAGAGTTATTATGGGAGGGAATTTCCTCAGTCAAACCAGGAAATACGTACATACAAGCAGGAGTTGAGCAAACCTTTCTTCGAACAACCTTGATCTCCCATTGACCTGTAAAATGTACCAAAGGGTGTGTTAACTCACATTAAGTTTAGTTCAAAAAGAGTCTCAAGCAGTGCAAATGTTCTGGAAGGTTCTAGGCTAGAAGAGGACTAGCCAATTACTAGCATAAAACTTCTCAAAGAAAATTAAAAGTTGCCTTGCCATAAAGAGCTCACCTTTGCTGGGCAGTGGTGGTGCATGACTGTAATCCCAGTGCTCAGGAGGCAGAGGCAGGTGGATCTCTGTGAGTTCCAGGTCCAGCCTGGTCTACAAAACAAGTTAGAGTAGAGCCAGAGCTATCACACAGAGAAACCTTGCCAAAAAAAAGAAAGAAAGAAAGAAAGAAAGAGGAAAAAACAAGAAAAGAACCCCCCTCACTTAGCCCACTCCCAGAGCTATTATTATTTTATTTCCTGGCATTAGACCATTACAGCTATGCAGATCTTTAGAGATTCCCCTTGTCTTCGTGGGTAACGTTAAACTTTTTTTTTTTTTTTTTTTTTTTTTGGTTTTTCGAGACAGGGTTTCTCTGTGGTTTTGGAGCCTGTCCTGGAACTAGCTCTTGTAAACCAGGCTGGTCTCGAACTCACAGAGATCCGCCTGCCTCTGCCTCCCGAGTGCTGGGATTAAAGGCGTGCGCCACCACCGCCCGGCGCGTTAAACTTTTTGAATGTGTTTCTTAGAGACTTTGTTTTTTAAATTAATTGTGTGTGTGTGTGTGTGTGTGTGTGTGTGTGTGTGTGTGTACATTGGGATTTGCCTGCTTATCTGTGAGGGTGCCAGATGCTCTGGAACTAGAGTTACAGACAGTTGTGAACTGCCATGCGGCTTCTCAGGGCCTTGGGTCTGGGATGAAGCGATGGAAACCGAGGCCCTGAGAAGTGGGTGTCTACAGTCCGTACAGGTGGAGGTGGGGTTGTCAGACTGTGGAATGTGTTCCGATGCACTTGACGGTGTGGGAAGCAGAGCTCGGGCCTCTGAAACACAACACTGAGCTGGATCATAACTAACACTCCTGAATTCCCGTGCTTTTACCCACTGGCCGGTCCTGTGATGGTCAAGTTGCCTTCATTATCTCTGAATCCCACAACAGCCCCTGCGAAGTCAGAGTATATTGTTCTTCCAAGAGAAGAGACTCTGAGGTAGAGGGAGGAGCGCCCAAGACCGTGTGCTAGCAAGTTGCTGGTCTCAATCCACACAGTATCCTATGTGGATACTGTACCAAGTCCTCTCCCTCCACTAGTCCTGCATTGCTAAAATCCAGTGTTTTTCAATCTATTCTTTTTTTCAATTCTAATTATTTTCTTTTTTTATTTATTTATTTTTCCATTCAAAAATTTAGGGAGGAAGCTGAATCTGTATTCTTAAAAAAAAAAAAATACGGTCAACACCCTCTGTGCCTAACAACAACAAAGCAAACACTTCCCTAGGCTAAAGGAAATTAGCAACAGGTACCTACAGGAGTCCATGCGTGTGAGTCTCAGGCTGCTGTCCCTTACGATGAAGCAGGGTGGGGTAGGGCTGTGAATTACAGTATTAAGGTGCTTGGTTAAACAACCCCAGAAAGAAAGTCCAGATTCTTCACAGCAGAACAGGCAGAGCACGCAGCAAGGCCTTCTGGGGCCTTCTGCTCCTACACTGAGTTGGGATCCAAGTCTTTACCAGCCTTTACATCTTAAAATCCACCTCTGACCAACATAAACCTTCCCTATGTGCCCCTGCAGCCCATTCTAAACACCCGTCAAGCAGCTCCCTGACTCAGGGTTCCAGGACAGGATGTGGAATTAGCCTCCTAAGAGGCCTTTGAATAGGAGGCTCGTATCTCCCCAGGAAGCTGTAGGTGGAACCCTGGATGGGAACAGATTGGTTGGAATTGATTAACTCTTAAAAGCCCCGTGAGTTCTGCACGTCTGTAGTTTTGTCTCCCTGCACAGCATACAATGGCAGCGTCACAGATCCATAAATCAACCAGCTCAAACTATGGCTAAGAAAGGAAGTGACACCCTGATTACCAGTGGTACAAGTCAGGGCAAGCGACAGGACACCTCTTCTAAATCTTTTCTGCCCTCCATTCTACGGAGATAGATGCTGTCTGTGAATTGTAGCCATATGTGTTCGTATATAGTACATCAAGGCTTTAGGGTGGACCCAAATACAGCCCTTTAAACTACCCCGTGAAGCAGGGAAGCCCATTTCACACAGGGAAATAAAGAACTCAAGACCGTGAGTGCCCCCCACACACACACACACAAAGCTGTACAAATAACAAAAGAAAAGAACTGAGGCCAGGCCTAGGATTTATAGCTTCCTATTTGCCACTCAGAACTGCTTCCATAAACGGATCTTAGAATTCCAACGGGGCAGCCATATTTGTTTGCTAATGGATAAAAATAAACATCCTACACCCCATAGGTCCTTCTTGGTGGTACTTAGGAGCTGGAAGCAGGGGTGAATGGATGGAAGATACACAGAATCTTTTTTTTCCTGATAATTTCTGATAGAAACAGAGGTGTGAGTTGCTGTTATATATATAGCTCCTTAAACCCAAAGAGCTATGACTTGTAATTTTGAATAATTCAGTCTTAAATTTGTTTAACGTGAATGTAAAATGTGGCTTCATTCATTTAAGAATTTTCAGGAAGAGTGTTTGCACAGGGCATGGTCAATTTTCACTAAGTGTTCCTGTGGTTAAGTTGTATTTAAGCCCTAGGAGAAAAACATTGCCGGAATCACAAAAAGTTTCTGTGTTAGAGGGATAATTAGAGAATAGACTTTCTCCATTGTTTGCAAAATAATGAGATCTTCAAGTCTCGCTCCATCAACTGGAGAGAAGTAAACTGCTGGAGTGGAATAAGGTCACGGCCCACGTGTCCCGAACCCTTGCTTCTGGAGGTCTAATAACAATGGCCAATGTTCAACACAGATGAGCTTGAAAAAATTGCCCTGTCTCCCAGTACAGGGTGGACTCCTCGTGAGCCAATCAGTGCCTCTCGTGTGCAGTCAAGCAGAGAGACATAGACGTGAAGTTGTCATGGTGACCCTTTTACTTAATGGAAGAATAGATGAAGCCTAAAGACCCTCCAGATTCAATGGGGATAGGAGGAGGGGTGTCCAGGAGTGAGGAACAGAAAAAAAAAAAAAAAGATATCTCTAATCAGAGAAAGTACAAAGAATTTAAATTCAAGTAATGGTAGAAGAAAAACAGAAAGGGGGCTGTGTAAAATAATGACGATGATAAGCAATTAAAGGATCGTTATCATCAAAGCAAGAAGGTGCTTGAGAGTGAATGACCCGAGCCTGGTGTAAGGTTTCCTACGAAACTACTTATGAAAATTGCACACTCCAGTCTTCTCTCTCAAGATCCCAATCCACGGTATCAGGAGAGGACCCAAAATGACCCACAACCAACCCTGCTGCAGGAAGCTTATGGGCTGTGTATTATAAACACTGCTCCGGCTCAACACAGAGCACCAGACAGCTGACCCAAGCAGGAGCCCACGCGGTGCTGGCGCCTCATGGGAAAACAATCAAGACTGTTTTCTCCTTAAGCCTAAGTTTTAAATCAAAACAAAAGCAAAGTTTGATTACTAGGTGATTGATAAGGTTTTCCCCCTCTCTGAATCAACAACTTTAGTTAGTCTGTAGTATTTTTTCTTTAATCTATCTGCCATATGTTTTATTAATGGATGAAAACCACAGAAGTTTTCTATGCCCAACTACTCTCTCTTCTTATCCCAATAAGTCTCTGCTTACTCGGAAGTCTACCTCAAACACCTGTCCTTTTCAGCCTCGGCTTCTATCCTCCAAGCTCATTTGTAAAATGCTTTGCTCCCCATTCTGAGTCTGTGGACAGTGTCCTCTGGAATTCTCTGCTGCAGAAATCGCTGTGAGCGGGGCTGGAGAGATGGCTCAGTGGTTAAGAGCATTGCCTGCTCTTCCAAAGGTCCTGAGTTCAATTCCCAGCAACCACATGGTGGCTCACAACCATCTGTAAAAGAGGTCTGGCGCCCTCTTCTGGCCTTCAGGCATACAGACAGAATATTGTATACATAATAAATAAATAAAAAAAAAAAAAGAAATCGCTGTGAGAGCCCAGCGCCTCCTCTCAAATCTGCCTGGCGCTCTCTGCTGTGCTGCCCCAGGGAGCGCTGTGTCTTCATCTGTGTATATTTTTTTCTCTTTCTTTAATATCTCCTGTGCTCTTCACCATATGAGAGAAGTAAAAGGATGGATGGATGGATGGATGGATGGATTGATGGATGGATTGAATGGATAGATAGGATGGATGGATGGATGGATGATGGATGGATGGATGGATGGATGGATGGATAGGTTGGATGAATGGATGATGGATAGATGGATGGATGGATGGATGGATTGAATGGATGGATAGGTTGGATGGATGGATGATGGATAGATATATGTATGTATGTATGTATGTATGTATGTGTGGATGGATGGATGGATGGATGGATTGGATGGATGGATAGGATAAATGGATGGATTAAATAGATGGATGGATGGATTAATGGATGGATGGATTGGGTGGATGGATGGATTGAAAGGATGGATAGGATAAATGGATGGATTAAATAGATGGATGGATGGATGATGGATGATGGATGGATGGATGGATGGATTGGATGGATGGATAGGATAAATGGATGGATTGAATAGATGGATGGATGGATGGATGATGGATTGGATGGATGGATAGGTTGGATGGATGGATGATGGATAGATATATGTATGTATGTATGTGTGGATGGATGGTTGGATGGATTGGATGGATGGATAGGATAAATGGATGGATTGAATTAGATGGATGGATGGATGGATGGATGGATGGATGGATGATGGATGGATTGGGTGGATGGATGGATTGAAAGGATGGATAGGATAAATGGATGGATTAAATAGATGGATGGATGGATGATGGATGATGGATGGATGGATGGATGATGGATGATGGATGGATGGATGGATGGATGATGGATTGGATGGATGGATAGGATAAATGGATGGATTGAATTAGATGGATGGATGGATGGATGGATGATGGATGGATGGATTGAATGGATGGATAGGTTGGATGGATGGATGATGGATAGATGTACGGATGGATGGATGAATGGATGGATGGATGGGATGGATGGAGTACAAGTATGTTCTATGAGAATAAGGTTTTGTCTATTTCATTCACTGAGATAAATATCTCAAGTGTTTTCATAGAGGGTTCAGTAAATAATTCTTGAAATAATTTATAAGCATAATTGAGGCCAAGAAACAAAAAGAATAAGCCTGCTGTGTCTTCTAACACCATAGTTTGACTTTTCATAATAGCTTCCAAAGCAGGTGAAAGTTGAGAACACTGTTAGTTGGTTGCCCATTATGAGGCTGAAGGTTGGCTGTGTGAACCTAAGATATCCTAACACAGGGACAAAAGAGGAAGGTTGCAAGCATTTGGCTTGTTTGTGCAGAATTTAGAACAAGACCACTGTTATGTAGCCCTGGTCACAACATTCCTCCACTGATGGTAGAGCCCAGGCGCGGAGCCTCCTGGAGGCTAGCTTACATGAAATAAGAATTATAAAAATAACTTTGCTTACTGAAAATTCACTAAATATGGCACTTACTTGTATCAGATCAACTTTACATACTTATCTTTTACCTCATTGGTTAACATTTAATCCATGATTATTATTTGTTCAATTTCATTTGTTTGACTTTTGTAAGAAACAAGGTCTTAGTATGTAGCCCAGGCTGGACTTGCATTCCCTATCTTTCAAATTCCTGATCCTCCTGCCTCCACCTCCCTTACACTAGAGCATAAGCAAACACCATTAACACCTAGCCCAAGTACTATTCGTGGGACTCTTGTAAATAGGACTTTTCCTAATTTCTTTTTCTACATAGCTCATTGTTATTTATGGAAATAATACTGATTTTATAACCATTTTGTGTACTGAATTCATTCGCAATTCTAATTTTGGGGCAATAATCATTAAACCTTCTTGATGAGTTGATTCCTCTACCATCATATAATAACCTTCTGTATCTCTTTTATATAATTTTTGACTTACGGTTTACTTTTTCTGATGTAAGTATAGCTACCGCTCCTTTTTGATTTCCATTTGTATAGAATAGTTTTTCTACTCTCTCACTTTCAGCCTGTTTCCTTAAGAGTACAGTGAGTCGCTGGAAGGAAGCATGTGTCTGATTTCTTTGTACTTTATATATTCAGAAATTCTCTAACTTTTGATTAGCAAATTTGATGCATTTACGTTTAAAATAATTATCAATGGGTAAGGACTGCTACCATTTTGCCAACAGTGTTCTAGTTCTGACCTCTTTGTTCCTTTTTTGTATACCTTACTATAGCTTCCTGTACTCTGCTAGTTTTTTGGGGTTCATTTGTTTTTGTTTTTCTGGGGGTGGGTTTCTAGGCACGGTTTCTGGATGTCCTAGAACTTACTCTGTAGTCCAGGCTGGCCTTAAACTCACAGAGTACTGAGATTAAAGGCATGTGCCACCACTGCCCAGATTCTGATAGCTTTTTTGTTTTGTTTGTTTTTTATCTGTGGGTTTGTTTATTTGGTTTTGTTTTGTTTAGTTTTGAGACAGGATCTCACTGTGTTTCCTTGGCTGGCCTGAAACATGCTATGTAGACCAGAAGGGCCTCAGACTCATGGAAATCCATCTGCATTTGTCTCCCAAGTGCTGGGATCAAAGATTTGTGCCATCTCATCATGCCCACATGGTTTGATAGCCTTTTTATATTGAAATGCTTTGAGTCTTCAAAGAATTATATTCTTTGACTCCAAATGCAACAAGCAGTGTGCTCACTGTTTACCATGAATTCTCCTTTGGTTTCCATATTGTTGGAGGAGAGCTACCTGTTTGTCCCAGCCACCTAGAACCAAAATAACCACACAGAAACTGTATTAATTAAATCACTGCTTGGCCCATTAGCTCTAGCTTCTTATTGGCTAACTCTTACATATTAATTTAACCCATTTCTATTAATCTGTATATCACCATGAGGTTGTGGCCAACCAGCAAAGTTTCAGCACGTCTAGCTCCATAGTGTCTCCCTCTCCGCCTTCCTTCTCCCAGCACTCAGTCCAGTTTTCCCCGCTTATCTAAGTTCTGCCAACAGGCTAAGGCAGTTTCTTTATTCATTAGCCAATAAAAGTAACACATAGACAGAAGGACCTCCCACACCACCATATATAATTGTATTGTTCTCAATTTTCATTTTTGTTTTTTGTTTTGTATGCGTGTTGTTTGTTTGTTGCTATTACTTTATAGATAAGAAAACTAAGGCTCAAACATGACTAGTTGCCAAGGTGATGCCGCCGCTACCATAAAGTCTGAAACATTGGGAAAACCCATCTGAACCTGTGCTCTCGGGCTTCAAAATAACAGCAGCGTCTCACAGATGTAGAACTTTCCGTGAGGTCCATTATCCCTGGGATTAAAACATTCTAGACATTTCAAAGCACATTCTTTCTTGGCCACTGACTAGTCTGATCTGAGTGTTCTGGGATTTCTTCCTTTAATGATATGAGTGGTTTGAAGGCTAAACTTGATCAAAACCACAAATTGGGTCAAACATGTCTTTCCTGATTAACAGCACCAGCTGAGTGGTGTTTTGGAGACAATAGTTCCAGGTGCTTCGCTGTCTCTTACATTTGCTTTGCTTCCATTGTGGAAGGTCTCTGGGATTCAAGTGTATTCAAGTTCCCAGTGAACTTTTGTCCTCTTGGAAACTGTGTTCCTCTCTCTCTTATTAAATTCCAGCTTTCATGACTAATTTGCAGTGGCAGCCCCAGAAACACTCATATGATAAACGAAAGAGGTTTGGGACTTCCGCTTACAAATTGCTTCAAGATAGGCCTCCGATATCTACTCTTAGAATTGCCTCAGAAACGCTCACATGAAATGCATTTGAGTTTTTATAGCCTTTGCATGGGGGCCTGTTGTGTCAGGGTGTCTCCACATGCTGGTGAGGGCCTGGAAACTGCAGAGATTTATGAGCCGGTGGAAAAGGTCTGTGTGAGGACTTCTTCAACCTGTCTTGGGATAGCAAGCAGAGAGGATGTTTTTCTCCCTCTCACACAGATGTGTAAACAACTGACTGACTCACTGTCAGCCTCTGAGTCAGGACAGCGATCACGGGTTGATGAGTGTTTGCTTTGAATATCAAAATTCCGAGTTAGAACGCATTCCAAAAACCTTATTTCCCAGAGAGCCCAATTCGCCAGCGGCTGGAAGGAGACAGCAAGGAGTTTGGTTTATAAAGTACAGACTTGTGTGAGCCTTTGCCTCCTTCATGGCCAGGAAAGAAAGCAATGAGTGTGAAGTATGACTTCTCGGAATAAAGGGACTCTGGGGTCTGTGGTAATTATTTCTGGAAGAGTAAATATTACGATAGGAAAAGAAACTCCTTTGTACCCACTCTTCCTGGGTTCCTTGGCATATCTGAATATTTCAAGTCATGTTTGAAACTATATTAACCTTCTGGGGTCTAATTGGAAGCATCTGGAGCTGCAGGGTTGGCATTTTCTGATTCCATGGTCATTTTCTATGTAGACTGAGCTGAAATGCCACCTGTGCGGCCTTTTCCTCCCTGCTGACCACAGAGGGGGCAGACAATGCGATAGCCGTGCAGGGCGGTCTGCTGGCTTCCCTGTTGGGAGGCTTTTTATGGAAACCTGCACTTGTTAGCGTTTGCATTCCTTCCAGACCTCCTCGGACCCGTCTCAGAGAATGTGGATGGAGACATTCCTTCCCAACCTATGGAATTCAACTCAGCAATTTTCTGCTGCCAGATCCATCTTGCAATCACCCAAGAGGCTAGAGAAATATATCCTATTTGCAAAATCCAGAAAGGCCAAAAATGAATTTTAAAAAATAATCACAAACTTCTTAGGAGTTTTCTCTGTGTTAAGAGAAGCATATCTAAACTTCAGCCATATACAGGAAGCAGAGTAGCTTCTCACCTGCTTTTGTACATTGCTCTGACTCCTTTTTGTTGTTGGGTGTATTTTTGTGTATGTGGGGGGTGTGTGTGTGTGTGTGCGTGCGTGTATGCATGAGTGTAGGTATGTGCTTGCTGTGTGTGGTGTGTGTGTGATATGTGTGTGTGTTTGGTGTGTGTGTGATATGTGTGTATGTGTGTGATATGTGTGTATGAGTGTGGTGTGTGTGTGGTATGTGTTTGTGTGATATGTGTGTGAGTGTGTGGTATATGTGTGATATGTGTGTGTGGTATGTGTGTATGTGTGTGATATGTGTGTTTGTGTGGTGTATGTATATGTGTGTGAGTGTTTGGTGTGTGTGTGGTATGTGTATATGTGTGTGATATGTATGTGAGTGTGTGGTATGTGTGTATGTGTGTGCAATGTGTGTGGTATGTGTATGTATGTGTGAGTGTGTGGTATGTGTGTATATGTGTGTGATGTGTGTGAGTGTGGTGTGTGGTATGTGTGTATGTGTGCGGTATGTGTATATGTGTGTAATATGTGTGTGAGAGTGTGGTGTGGTATGTGTGATATGTATGTGGTATGTGTATGTATGTGTTTGAGTGTGTGGTATGTGTGTATATGTGTGTGAGTGTGTGGTGTGCATATATGTGGTATGGGTGTGAGTGTGTGTTTGGTATGTGTGTGTGGTGTTGTGTGTTGTGTACATACATGTGTATGTGTGTGTGAGTGTGTGCTGTGTTTATATGAGTGTATGTGGTATGGTTGGTTATATGTTCAGTGTGTGGTATATGTGTGGTGTGTGCGTCAGTGGTATATATATGGTGTATGTGTGTGTGGTGTGTGGTATGTGTGATCTGTGTGTGTTTGGTATGTGTGTGTGGTGTGTATGTGTGGTGTGGTGTGTGTATGTGGTGTATGTGAGGGGTGTGGTAGTGTGGTGTGTGTATAGTACGTGTGCTGTGTGTATGCAGGTACATGTGGATACCAAATGTTAATGCCAGGTATCTCCCTTGGTTGTTGTTCATGTGATTTTTTTAACTAAAAAACTGTGGGGGTGGAACTGGCACAATGTCTAAGTGGGTAAAGATGCTGGCTGCAAATGCCTGGCAATCTCAACTGAGCCCCAGAACCCACATAAAGGTGAAAAAGGAGAGCAGACTCCATGAAAGTTCTCCTTTGACCTCCGCTCATGCACCCCCATAATAATCAAAATTGAAACAACAAAAAAAGAAACCCTTGAGTTCTCATAGTTGGCGTTAAGTGTTTGCAGTGTGCTAGGTCTGCAGATCGGCAAGTTCTCATAGTTGGCGTTAAGTGTTTGCAGTGTGCTAGGTCTGCAGATCAGCAAGTTCTCATAGTTGGCGTTAAGTGTTTGCAGTGTGCTAGGTCTGCAGATCAGCAAGTTTTGCAGAACAAAATGGAAAACAAACTGATTGTGTCAGGGCACGTGGAGACCAGAATTCGCAGTTGCCCCGTTTTTGAACCAAGGCAGGAAATTCAGTGTCCCTTAGGGGATCTGACCTATATTTTTTTGGCAAACATTTTTAGCACAACTTGGAACATACCAAGAGGCTGTTTTTGATGGCATCGTGTTGATATGCATGGATACACTCACATGGGCTGAGAGAGATGGATGTAATGATCCCAGCTTCATTCTAGTGATGACCCATCCAGGTGGATCTGGAGTTGAAACCCAGCTCTGTCTGGTTTCAAACTCAAGTTATTGCCGTGGTTCCAGGGATATCTGTGAGCCCTGCCGGAATACAGGCAAAGAGTCCTAGGGTTTCAGTAGTTTTCTGTTCTACTGCCTTTGTTGGGAAGCAGATTGGGAAAGGTCTAATAATCTCATAATCTCGCAGCCGGTGGGAAATTCCTCCAGCCCTGGCTTCACTGCCCCAGTCCCACATGCAAGGAAAGAGAAAATGCAACTGGCCTGCATCTGCCAGCTGAACTGTGTTTATACAGCTGCATAAGTGCTCACCATGGGAATCACTGGGAGGGGAGGAGAGGGGAGGGGAGGGGAGGGGATGGTGCCTCCTTTTGTAGTGCTCAATCTACCTAGGGAAGCCCATACTACAATAGCCAGGAGGTGACAGAGAGAGGAGATGGCCAATGGGCTTCCTGAGTCAGCTCTGCTCTTCCATGCTGAGATATAGCTATGCTATTAATGCTTATCTTTAAACCTCCAATAATGGTGTTGTTACATACTCTATTGTGCTGGTTTGGGCTTTTCGTTTGTTTGTTCGTTTTCTGATCCTAACTCAGAATGGCCTCTGGACCAGGGCCAATTACATTTGTCTCTGTGTCCCATGTCCCCAGCACCATGTCTACCACAAAGCATAATACATGAAGCTATGTGGGGCTGAGGTGATGATTCACCTTACAGGTGTGAGATCAAGAGATCCCTCTCTGCCCCAACGTCCAGTTGATGGTGTCACCTAGATAAAAATCATTGCCACAGCTATAAGCCTCTCTCCAAAGACAAGCCCACTCAAAGTTCACTGTCATCTAAGAAGGTCACCCAGTGGGTGGGGAAGAGCACAAACCCATCCACTCCCTTTCTAACAGCCCACCTCAGAAGGAAGTGGAGTCCAAACAGGATGGGTTGTCCAGGATACAGGAACTAAGCTGCGGTGCTTCGGTGTGCTTAAATAATCAAACTGTTCCTCAGGAGAGAAAGTAAAGCCAACGTGACACACCGCTGACACCTACCCTGTCTGTGGGCATATCCGTCATGTCCCCACAGGCCGTGGGCATTGGCTTCACTTCATACTCTCTAGGTATGTGGCCTGCAGAGTCTAGAGGATGCCTCAATCTTCTTCCTACACTTAGACTGTTTCTCCTGAGCACTGCTGATTTTAGGGAAAGTGCTGGTGGGCTTTTAAAATAGCTTCATGTGGCTTTTTCAAAGAACGGGTTGCCTTCCAGCCAAAACTGTGGAGAATAGCGGTTCTCTGTCAACAGCGAGTCTTTGTTATGGAGTTGAAAGGGCAGGCCTCTCCTCCTGTGTGTGCTGCAGAGGTTCCCCCAATGCAATTGACCCTGTTTTAATTAAGTCTTCCTTTTATGTTGGACTTGGTGCCAAGAAGTCTAAACAAATGTTGTGGATTTCAATGGGTTTTGTTGTTCTGGGTTGTCCATTTATTTCCAGTTCTATTTGAAGACCTGTCGAAGGGTCACTCCCTGGCAGACCCTCAAGATAAGGGTTAAGAGACTTTTTCTCAAAAAAAAAAAAAAAAAAAACAAAACAAAAAAAACAATAACATTCTCAAGAGTGAACATTTGTTTTGCTTTCTCTCCGGTGTCATTGAATTCTCAAAGTCAAGAAAAATTTTCTGCCTCCTGATGGAGACTGGAGACAGTGATGTCATTCACAGGCCTCTATTGGATGGGGGAGGCTGCCCCTGTGTAGTGGGAGGGCCGCTTCTTGGTCCCTGGCTGCTCAATCACACAGCCCCAAAATAATCACACAGAACCATATTACTTAAATCACTGCTTAGCCCATTAGCTTTCGCTTCTTATTGGCTAACTCTTACATATTAATTTAATCCATCTCCATTAATCTGTGTATCTCCACATGACAGTGGCTTACCAGCAAAGTTTTGGCATGTCTGACTCTGGCGGCTCTCTGACCCTGCCTCCTTTTTTCTCAGCATTCACTTTAGTTTCCCCACCTAGCTCTGTTCTTTTGCCCTATCACAGGCCAAGACAGTTTCTTTATTCTTTAACCAATAAAAGTAACACATAGACAGAAGGACCTCCCACACCACCCCTGAATTTAGGAAAACTCTAACAGACATTGAACTTGATGTAGCTCAGTAGTCAAGTGCTTACCTATTCTCTATGAAGCCCTGAGTTTTTCCTCCGACATCACATGAACTGGGCCTTGGGGTATAAGTCTATAATCTCAGCACACAGTGTGGTAGGAAACCAGGAACCAAGGTCATCCGCAGATGCATAACAAGTTTGAGGCCAGCCTGGGTTACACGAACCCACTTTATTCCTGCCCATGCCACTCCAGGACATTTCATCAAGACTTCCAGCCAACTTGGCCTCTAACACCAACCATCGCTCCCGACCTTAATCAGGGAAGCCTCTCCTCTATATTGTGAACTGCCATGAAGGCAGAGACCTAGGACTTTACCAGATGCAGAGCCTAAGTGCTAATTGGCTGCTCAGCCCTAAACAAGGTACTTAAATCACCCCTCCAGGGCTCCGAGAACATTGTGCGCCCAGAGCCAGAGGATGGGGGAATGAGGTGCCATCGTATGAGCAACACAGGGCCACTGCCACCATGAACTCTAGACAGCTGCAATCATTGCACAAGAACAGCCAGACAAGGAGAGAGAAGTGAGACTGTTTGCCCTGCCTGCTGAGGCTGAACTGTTTCCTACTGGTAGTCAGGAAAGGGGGAGTGACTGCCTGCAATGGTGAGCCTGCTGGTGATGATCATACAGGTGGCCCTGATTAAACCAAGCAAGTCACACAGTAAACTAAGAGTCCTTAATCTGAGAAAGATTGGTGGGGTTCGTCTTGACAAAAGCTGGGCGACAGTAGGAGAGGGTAGAGGAAGGGAGTAACCAGACTGGATTACAAACTCGTATGAAATGATCGAAGAACTCACTTAATAAAAAAATAAAAATAAGAATGAGGAAAGTTGGGAGGGGGAGGGAAATGGGAGGCGGTGGCAGGGAGGAGGCAGAAATCTTTAATAAATAAATAAATACAAAAAAATTAAAAAAAAAAGAATGAGAAAAGTTAGTTTAGAATTGGGAAGCATATAGAGAAGGAATTGTGTTGACCAGCTCCTCGGGGCTACCACACAAGAATCGGAGAGCTGGCTTCTTCAACTCCTGATGCGGCTGGAACAAGTTAGCACCAGCTGGGTGGCTGGGAACAACAGGAATGAATTTGTCACTCTGAAACAGTTCTGAAGGCAGGGTCATGTACTCTCTGACCGCTGAAGGAAACAATCCCCCTCCGCCCTCCCAGGCCGCTATTGTTTATTGGTAAACCTTTGCCATCCTTGTCTCCTGGATGTGGCAGTCTGGTCTGCTCAGCCTCCGTCCGTCACCATCTGTCTTCTTTATATGGCACCGTCTTCCCTTCTTCCGAGGCTAGCACTTTTCTAAAAAGAGGTCCCACCCTCATGACATCATCTTAACTGACTGTTCCATGAAGACATTATCTCTAAATAAGGCCACGGATGTATAGGGTTAAGATTTTAACATCTAAGTTGGGGGGGGTCACACAATCCACATTGCTTGGAGGAAGCCTTCACATAAACATCCTGAGATGGTACGCAGTCAGTTTGTAAGTGTGAAATTCCAGGCCCGGATTTATGTTATTTCAGTACCGTATCGTGCACACTCATGCACACTCATCGTGCACAGGCCCAGATTAATGTCATTTCGGTACTACATTGTGCACACTCGTCATGCACCCTTCTTGTCCCCAATGCATGTACTGCCTGGAGAGTACCTGTTGTGTGCGTAGCACCATGCCAGGCCACAATTTTACAACTATGAATGAGACAGATGCAGCCCAACCCTCCCTAAACAGCAAATGGTCTCATCAAATAAGATGTAATTTGAAATATATCATTTCCTAGCCCTCATATACTTCATAGCATATTTTCAGTAATGGAATCTTCTTCCATGGCTGTCATCGTCAGAGTTCTAGCTGAGGGAAAGAAACTGAGAACCCCTTCAAAAGGGTCAACCTCTCTCTTCTACTTTCAACAGATTGTCCATGTTTTGTGTGTGAGACATCCCTGGGAGAAGGTTCCTGATCAGAGTGGACCATGGTCATGTCATACTTCCCAACAAACAATTCTAAAACCTCAATGGAACTGAAGAGATGGCTCTATAGTGAAGAGCACTTGCTACTCAGTCTTGAGGACCCATGGTCGAATCCCAACATCCATATCATAAGACTGGTTTCTAGGTCACGTACTAATATTATTCTCCTCTGAAACCTCCTGAACCAGGCCCCCACAACTCCAATCACACTCGGCACCACTGTCGGCCATGTTCTTACTAAGATGCCCATTAGGCAGGATTTAAAGCATTCAACTGCTTTCCCAACCCAAAGCACCAAAGTCCATATTCCTCCAAATAGAAACATGGTCGGGCCTATCACAACAATACCCCAGTCTCTGGTATCAACTTTTGTCTTAGTTGGGTTCTTATTGCTGTGAAGAGACACCATGACCACAGCCCCACTTATAAAGGAAAATCATTTAATTGGGATGGTTTGTATTCTCAGAGATTTAGTTCATTATCAGCACAGTGGCATACAGGCCGACATGGTGGTGGAGAAGGAGCTGAGAGTCCTACATCTTGATCCGCAGGCAACAGGAAGGGGTCTGCCTCACAGGTAGTGATTGGAGCTTGACTACACTCATCAGTGATACACTTTCTCCAACAAGGCCAGGCCTACTCCAGCAAAGCCACACCTCCTAATAGTGCCACTCCCTTTAGGGACCATTTTCTTTCAAACCTCCACATGCCCCCACAGGGCAATGACCCCTACATCAGAGATTTTCTGCCCACTGTACTTTATTTCTGACAACCTTCCTCTGACATCAGTAAAAGGCCCTGCAACTGCCAGTCATGGCTTGGGACAGACGGGCTGTCATTCTAGCCAAAAGCCTCATTCCTAACCAGATTCTGGCATTTGCCAGGCATTTGGTAGGAGTCTTATGCCTTCAGGATACTGTGCCAGCATCTGAGGCCAGACAAGCTGACCCATGAGCTTACACGGCCAGCAACAGAAAGAGCTACCATTTGATGAGTTATACCAGACACTGTAGACCGGTATAGGAGACACTGTTACACACTATTTAAATATGGACTGTCTTATTTAACCATTATAGCCAAAATAGACAGCAGATGGGACTGCTTCTTCCACTTTGCATGTGAAGACCAGACTACCTAGGAACAGAAAAGTAACGTGTGCACAATTGTCTTACCAGGACTGGCAGCATCAGGCCTTGAACCCAGGTGCTGTGGTTGCAAAGCAGGCACATTAACCCCTCGTCTGTGCTACCCTCCCTCCAGAAGCCCTCTCTTATGCCTGATAAGCCACGGGCAGCATCCTTAGGCGGTGCCGTGTTTTAAATCCTCCAACCAGCCGCAGTGACTACCATGTTATTGCATTTTCCAGATGGAGCCAAGCAGGACTGAAAAGGGAGCTTCCCGAGGCACCGAGGTACTCTCTCTGAGGTCACTGAGGAGGAATGCATTCCTAGGCTAATAACATCTTATGGAAATGGGAGGAACCGTCCCATCACCCGGTACCGTTGGAAACGTTTATTTCCCCTGAGTGCGAAGTCGCTAGAACTGAAAATAGTTTACTGAGAACATTTTATAGATTCTTTCTGAGAACACAGGAAACTTGGACAGCAAAGCGGCAGGCCCCGTTTGTTACACACACGAACAGAGAGGCAGCTTCAGCTCCTCTCTGCATGAGCAGTCTCTCTAAGGGGCAGTCCTCAGGCTGTAGCCGGCAGAGAAAGCAAGCTTCAGGAACTTTCCTGCACACCCCTCAGCACTCACTCAGACCCCAGGATGCTTGGCGCTTCCTCTGAGCCTTCCTTGGGAAGGCTTTGCCCAGTCCCAGAATCCGACGCTCGCTGAGGTCTTCAGCATGGCTGTGCCCATGCCAACAAGACACATTCACTCAGGATTTCTCTCTGCCTACAAGCCCTCAAGAATCCTTCTGGGGCCTACAATCCTTCTGTTGATTAGCCCACTCCCTTGCCAACAAGAATCACAGAAAGAAAAAAACCTCGAAACCCACATCCAGAGCAGTCCTTTGCTATAGTTTATATGAACATTTTAAAAACTCTTAATACATTTCAGAAGGGGGAAATTTTATAGTCTGATCTCTGCAGCCCCGATAAATGCATTTTAAGAGAAAGAGAATGAATGAGCCATCAACATTTCATCAGGTCAGGAGTTTAAATGTAAAACTTCTCCCTCCTATTATCAATAAAGAGGGCTGATTTTAACGCACCGTATAATTTTAGTAATCACGCTTTGCCTGTGTTTGCAGTTAGCTGCACACCGCTCGCTCTGCTTAGCTCTACACCAAAGCAGGACTGGTACCCATTCACACACGTGCTCCATCCCACGGGGCCTCAGACCTTTCCAAAGTAGAGCCGAGTAGCCAGAAATGTGTCACGGTCATTGCTGTGTTGCGAGATGAGTTCCCTAGGTGAGACATCAATAAACCTGGGGCTGGCACCTGGTTATCCTAGTGCAAAGGCATCGCCCTCCTTGTTAGTGCAGGAGAGAAGCACTCACCTACAGGGAGAGGCCTGCCTGCCTTTCATAGTTCTCAGCTGGAATAAGCCCTTTCGCAAAAGACAGATTAGCAAGCAAAAAATGGAATTTAACAAGTATAGCCTAAGGAGTGGTTAGGACTTCGAGCTCAAATATGGTTTTCGATAAAACAAAAGAAATTAGGGGAGGGTCCTAAAGGAAAGAGATGGCGTGATGACCACAGGTGAGGTAAGCAAGAGTTATCAGGAATTTTCGTTGTGATCAGGTGGGCAGGGTACAACACAGAAAAAAAGATATTCTTCTTCATCTGCTACAGGCTTCCGATGTTATCTGACAGCATTCTTAGCTTTCATTGGAATAAGAGATCTGTTAATACACTCCAAAGTATTTGCCTAAAAAAATATCAGAGGATGTTAGGTCAGACACAGAGAACTAAAGATAGTGGAAGATAATCTGGCCACATTCCAACCCTCCATAATCGCAGTTTTAATCAGCTTGTAGAACACAGGTGTGGCTTTTCATTTTCCTGAAAACCTCAGTTCACAGTGAAACAGCTCAAAACCGTCTCTAAGTGGAAGAGGCATATCCTGGGGGTGGCCTAGTCTGTTGTTCTTCACCTGGAAGCTATCATGAGTAAGTTAACTCAGATGCTTACACTGCCCCCTTCACAAGTAGAACCTGATCCCCCAACTCTTCAGCGCATTTCTTTCCCCCGGCGCACTCACCAGCCTCTGTGCACTGACTAGCACTGCCCAGCACCACACACAGGGCACACACACAACTTGCCTTGGTGCCAACTCACCTAGTTTCATCCAGTGGTTTTCCCGTCACTTGACCATCATCACCTGTTGGCTTACAGCTCCCTGTGTCCAGAGCTGATGTGCTCAGCACGGGTCACAAACTAAGCCCGAGGGGAGGGGGCTGAACGACAATGAAAACAGACACACAGTTTGTCCCTGTGATGCTTACAGTCTCATGAAGGCACGTTAGCCAAGGAGCCACACAGTAAACACGGCTGTGTCTTCAAGGCGAAGAGACCGTGAACTCATACCAAGAACCTTCTACCTGGACTTGGAAATTTCCAGAATAATGAGAAGGAGTTAACTGCAGGAAAAGTGAAGAAGCATAGTGGCAGAAGAAACAGCCTGGACATGGCGGCACGGGGTCTGGAAGGGAAGCCGGTGTGACTGAGACGTGAGAATGAAAGGAATGAGTCAGCTTTATCTTGTCTTTCAGTCACAGTTGGTGAGAGGCTCAGTCTTAAATTTGGTCGTAGACATGTTAAATTCGAGTGCCTTTGACATACGTCAGGCAGGCAGTTAATAGAGGTCTAGAGCAATTCCTTCCAAGTTTGTGATGACTTTTGTCCTCTCTGGGGATAGTTGCTAATGACTGGAGATGTTGTTGTTGTTGCTGTTGTTGCTATTTCGTTGTTGTTGTTGTTGTTGCTGCTGCTGCTGTTGTTACAGCAGAGTAGAGGGTAGAGGTGTTTCTGGCATATAGTGGGTAGAGGCAAAGGATGTTACCAAAAACCCTGAAGGGCTCAGGACAACCTCACCCACACAGCAAAGAATTCTCTAACCCAAAATGTCAATAGCACCTAAAATGAGAAATTCTAGTGGCAATGTCTTAAGGTCCGTGTCCAGATGCTTTTGGTGCTGATGAGATCACACAGGAGACTGAAAGTGGAAGACTGAGGGGAAATATTGAGGAATGTTAGCACAAATACGACTGGGGGGCCAGTTTAAAAGAATAAACAAGAATAGTCAGAGAAGGTGGAAAACTCAAAAAAAAGGACTCGGGGAAGCCAACATTTGGGGACAGGGAATTAGTGAAAGTATCAGATTCTATCAAGGAGACAGAGAACGGACTGGGGAAAAAGCTTGCTGCTTTGGCAGAAGGCTAGAGTTCAGTTCTCAGCACCATCAACAGACAGCTCACAACTGCCTGTAACTCCAGCTCCAGAGAATTAAGCACCCTCTTCTGGCTTCCAGGGGTACTGCACACACACGGAGCACATACACACATGCAGACAAAATACTTACACACATGAAAGAAAAACAAATAATTCTTTTAAAAAAATAAACCAGAGGAGATGAAAGCTGGAAAGTATGCAATGCTTTCAAAATGGTGAAGCTATTGAAAGTTTAGTAATACAATGCTAATAAAAAACACACTACTATGGGTGGAGAATTAGAGGGAGGAACAGCATGCAGGCAGCTTCTGAAGACAAGCTGGGTTTTCATTTTGGTTTGGTTTGTTTGTTTTTAGTTTAGTGATAGAAGAGAGAAGAAAGAATATTTCTGAAAATGGATGGCATTCAGGACTCTTTGTGGGGGTTGCGGTCATTGCTCAGTGGGAAACAGCCCTTTCCATCACATGTGAGGGCCCAAGTGTGATACCCAACACCTACATTTAAAATAAGCTGAGGGGAGCAATGTGCAGCTGCCATCCTAGCACTAGGGAGGAACAGGCCAGGCTAGTTCAGGGGCTTGCTGGTCACCCAGCTCAGCCAAACGCTGTCTCGAAAAAGTAAAGTAGAAAATTCATGATTTCAGTCTCTGACTCTCACGTGCATGGGTGACAGGCATGTGTGTAAGGATCTCTCTCTCTCTCTCTCTCTCTCTCTCTCACACACACACACACACACACACACACACATTTTATCTTGAAAACCGAAACATAAATGATATAAGCACGTCATTATAATGGATATCTCTGGTATCCTGTCTTCTATAGATGCTGGATTATGTTTTGTTTCTTTAAAAAGTAGTCTTTTGTTCTAAGAGAGTGAACTAAACTGAATTCAAATTCCAAGCTCCGTCTGCCCAAATCAGCAAGAACTGAGGTCTCTGCTCAGTTCTTTGGGTTTCTTGCTGCAACCAATTGTATCAGTGCCCCTGCTACTCCCATCCAACCAATGACAGGGCTTTTTATACCCAGGCTTGAGAGTCCCTGAAGTTTCCAATTCCCTTCCAATTTCCCCCTGCACTGCCCAACTGCTCTTCCTAATCCCAACCCTGTTCTCGGGCACTCAATGTGTAAGTCGGCCTTCTGTTGTTCTGAGTCATTTGAAGATGGGCTTGTGCCCAGGCAAAAAGCTGCAAAGAACAGCTCCTGCTTTCAAAGGCAGATGCTCTTGCCACTTCTAGCACCATTTGGCCGAGCTCCCTTACTGTAAACCAAAAACACATATTTCATAGCGTAGCGGTAATATAAATTGTTTATATATGAGTGACTTTATAATAATTGTCTTCAGAAGGGTTATCCTATGTCACTCCCAGACACCAGGAACCTTGTTACACTTCTAAAATGATGACGACTTGAGTGTGTAAGTTTTACGGGTTATCTCCTAATATGAGAAAGAGTGAGAAGGGAACCCGCAAATGTACACATTCTCTTATCTCTAGCCCTAAAACAGAAGATTCATATCCACGCCTTTGAAGTCTGTATTAAACATTCTAAGTCAAGTAGCAAGCTATGAAGCATAGCATGCTCTATTATCTTACATTTGCAATTGTGCCCTCTGCCAGACTGGAAGGCTAAGTCTGAATTTGGTATTGTTAGACTCCCATGCCGACAGAGAAAAGTATTTCATCAAGCACCCCTCCCCTGCTTCCCTTCCCAGCTACATCTCAGAGGCCTGGTGCATACATATCTGAACATGCCAGCCCACATGTCCAGGTTCCGGTCCTGGCCATGTGCTCTGTTCTCTGGAGCAAGTACCTGGAGAGCAGACCCATCGCGGCTAAGGTAGTTGTGGGGCTAGCGAGTCAGGGGATTCTGGTACCGGATGTAGAGAGAAAAGAAGAGAAGAGGCATTCTCTAGAGAAGATGGCTGCAGGCGGGCATGCCCTTGACCCAGCACACTCCTGATTCTACGGAGAGAAGCGATTGGGAAAGACACCAGGACTCTTCAGAGCATTGAGACAAAATCCATCTTCCGTGGAGCTGGGGGCAAAAGTGGGCAATGCAGTTGATGCCGGTGCTCAGGGACTTTGCTTTGTTTCCACACTGACTGCCTGGCTTCTCTTTGTGTGCATGTTTCTATCTCCTAGTGGGCTGTTCATCACCATTCATGACAAGGGCCACCTGGCAACCATGCTGAACTCCTGGCCAGAGGACAATATTAAGGTATGAACCTGCTTTTATTGCTATTGCCATCTGTATTGGTGTTATTTCTACCTATGAAACGAGCCGTTATGACACTGAAGGCAGGATACTTCCCGCCCTTCCCAGGCCCCGATCACACACCAGCTAGAGCCACCACAAATGCATCACAGAAGAGATTTGCCTTAACTGCACAGCTAGGTAAAATTGCTCTCAGTTCATATTCGTCCAAAGAAATGCTTGCTATGTGCTGAGCTTCTGCTAAATGCACTGTGGATGTAGACCCTTTCCTTGTGGCTGTAGACAGAAACCAAGCATGGCCCTCTTCCGGAGTAAAGGATACCTCATGATGAAAGCAGGACAGTAACACAGCAGACCGGCCAGGTGGACCGTGATTGAAGCCAAGTGGACCGCACAGAGGGAGCTGCGGTGATCACAGAGGTAGGAAGACTTTCATCTCCGAGAGCTCTGAGGTGACGTCACGGGGAAATGACTTCGGAACAGGACCTTAGGTTGAGGGTTATGCAGACATTGGCGAGGACCTGCTGCATGGAAAGTTTACAGCAAGCAGGCTTGGGTTTAGGTGTGCCCAAGTGGCACTGAGCAGAGAGGAGATGCGTAGAGCGACAAAGCCAAGCTGCCACCGCTTCCCAAATACCCAGTCTCCTCCAAACATGAAGAGGGAAAAGGATGAGCTGACAGTATGGCCGCAAACTGTGTGGTGCTGCGCGTGGAGGGGCGCGTCTGAGGTAATTACCTTCTCTGGAAGCAATGTGAGACTAATGGCTCCTTAGTGAGAGAATGTCCAGCCCAGGAGTCAAAGTACTAGAGGTAAACATAGTGTAGCCCTGGGGCCAGCTCTTTGCTTTACCCTGACTCCCCTGGCAGGCTGTGGATCTCTGCAGGGTCCTGCTCCCTTCACCCCTTCTGGTTCCCTGAGCCCATTCCTCACCAGAAGGTACCAAATAGAGCCTCTATTGGTTTTCCACCCAAAAATGGCTCTCTCTCAGCAGTGTGAGAATTTAGAACAAGAACAGAAAAGGGTTAGGACCTCAGCTCTCTGCAGCCAGGTCTGAGCTACAGCCAAAGTTCAGTACTGGCCACAGGAAATAATTTGTCCTCGCGTCTCCCTCTGGGTGTGACTTTGCCCTATGCTTCTCCGCCTGGACTCCAGTTATGTGTAAGGCCTTGGCCTTGAAAGCCCTGGCCTCCGTCCCAGGAAAGCGCGTTTCCAGGGTGTGTCTAGGATGATACTCTAGTAAAATATTGAGGACATTGAGGGGAGCCAGCCCACTTAGTGGAGAATTAACTTGGGCGAACCTGGGCAGGCACAATGCTGAGGTCCTGCACACCGATCTTTTCCCCATGCCTGAACAGCTCAACTACAGAGAAGCCCCATGCATCAGCAGGCCCTCAGCAGGTGCCTGCCCAGGTGAACAACCTCAGTCAGCAGACGCACTGAGCATCTTCCGTGTGCCGGGCACTGTGCCAGCCGTAGAGATAATGCCTACAGTCCATTCAGGCAAATTGTGAGCAACTGGGACATCTAAAGGAAATTCTTCTTCCTCAACTGGAACTAAAAAGGTACCTCTTCCTCTAGGCTGGCACAGGGATCGAACCCCCATTGTTTCCTTGGCTGGGCACAATATTCATGATCAGTATTAGGTCCTTCTACAAAAGTTTCAAACTGACTAGCACTTGGGAGGCAGAGGCAGGCGGATCTCAGTGGGATTGAGGCCAGCCTGGTCTATAGAGTGAGTTCCAGGACAGCCAGGACTGTTACACAGAGAAACCCTGTCTCTGGGGAAAAAAAAATCCAAAATGAAAGTGAAAGACACCTTGTCTCCAATTCTTCATGTCATGGTTAAAAACCCAGGATATAAATTCAAAATAGAACCATAGGAGTTAAGTGACTATTCAATAAACGTGTCTTAAGACCCATCTAAATATTGAATACTAACTCCCAGAGGGGCAGTAACAGTGACCAGAGGAACAGAAACAGGGACTTTACATACTCTAGAGGAAGAGAGCCTAAAGTAGGTCACATATCGACATCCAGACCTCTTAAGAAGGGTGTAAGAGCCGGGCGGTGGTGGCGCACGCCTTTAATCCCAGCACTCGGGAGGCAGAGGCAGGAACCCTGTGAGTTCCAGGCCAGCCTGGTCTATCTACAAGAGCTACAGAGGAACCAAAAGCTACAGAGAAACCCAAATACAAAATAAAAAAAAGAAGGGTGTAAGATGCACAAGCTGATCTAGTCTGGTGAGAGCCGTGTAACCCAGTTCCATTTGACCACCCTTCAGTAAGCGTCTCCTCTAAGGAAGCTCCCGGAAGCTCTGTGTCTCCTCTAAGGAAGCTCCCAGAAGCTCTGTGTCTCCTCAAAGGAAGCTCCCCAAAGCTCTGTGATAAAGATGAGCAGGACCAAATTTAAGAACTCACATTCTGGTTAGATGGGCTTACCTGGAAACAAGGCCAGAATACCATGCCTCTGCTGCCAAGGAGAGGAACTTGCAGGGCGAGGTGTAGACAGGCTACCAGCTGTCCAGCCTCCTCCCCTGGAAGCTCCAAAGGGGACAGGTAAAGGCCTCGGACAATCCCCACCCTTTCTTTCTGTCTCACTTTTGAGAGGTTCCAGTGACCACCTAAAGGAAACAGAGCTGATTTTGTAAGCAGACACACAAGGCTTCTGATCATGAGTATGCCCCTTGCCTACTGTACGTGCGGATAGGCTTTCCCAGCTTCGCATTCCTGTTGTGGAGTAGGCATGACAACGCTGGTGGACTCTGAAGCTCATCCAGATAAACATTGTCTTTACAGAAGGTATTGGAAGCCGTTGTAGCATCTTTGGCTATGGAGGGTCAAAGGGCAGTCAGGAAAACAGAGGTTTCTTCTGGGAATCAGCCACAGATGCGTCATCATATGCCTTGTACACAGAAGTACTTTGTTTGGCCCTCAGCGCCTGTTAAAATTTTTGAATTTATAGGCAATATTTTTAAAGCATAGTTCGTTTAAAACAATAAATATAAAAGCACTTGGATTTTCTGACTTCTCTGGAAAAACTAAGTACTCTGAATATAGAGCCTGAATCATGGTGTGTAAACAAACTAACAGTAGCTGACTGGACTTTGCCTAACCCACCGCATGCTCCACCCTGGCTCTGATGGCTTCCTCCCCCATCACCCAAGGTGCCCCCTTCAGAAGTTCAGAATGTTCCGGCCTGCAGACTTTCCTATTCCCTAAAAAAATGAGAAGGTGAAGATCTATCTACTTCCACAGGGGCTCTCTGCTCCTCATCCCTCCACAGGGCATCGTGCCTGTGCTCAGAAAGAATTCCTCCTGAAAGCCCCAAGCTGGGCCCTGGAGGATGGGAAGGAGGAGGGG
This sequence comes from Microtus oregoni, assembly GCF_018167655.1. Classification (NCBI taxonomy): domain Eukaryota; kingdom Metazoa; phylum Chordata; class Mammalia; order Rodentia; family Cricetidae; genus Microtus; species Microtus oregoni. The sequence goes on from NW_024543059.1 coordinate 6,307,094, forward strand.
ACATTGCTCAGAGGAGGACGAAGCATGCACAGTACTCACAAGGTCACCCACAGGTGAATGCTGGTATCTAAACTACATCTTGTGTCTGAGCTCTGCCCCACCCCCCCAACAGGTGATTCAAAGAGGCCGTTTCTCAAGGCCTAGGAAGTCTTTGGAACCTAATGTTGCTGACTGCCTGGCTAGAGAAGCGGGATCATTTCAGAAGACCTTCTGAATCGATTTGGAAGATGAAAAATTAACTTTCTGTGGTTTCCCAGCTAAAAAGTCAGGAACCTGAAATCCAGGAGAAGATAACTATGAGGTACCTACGACTCAAGGCCAGGACTCTAAAAGCTTCGAGGTCTTTCTTCTCCAAAGAGGAAAATGTTGCCCTGTGTAAATCACCCAGAGGAGTGAGCACCGCATCCTGTCTCCTTCCCGGAGTGCCCATTGCCTCCAGCAGGAGAAAGGCTCAACTGAGAACTTCTCTCCTTGTCAGCTTCCCAAACTCCTAAGCATCTCTCCCGACCCAGTAACAACACTCCTGAGGAGAGAGAGAGCCCTGCGTGGTGGAGCCACAGCGGCAACTTCCACCATGAGACACCCGCCGCACAGCTGTTAAAGCATGGTCCGGACTGCCAGCGCCGTGTGCCTGCCTACCACGCACAGGCCGATGGTGTGGTGAACACCTTCGGCATCGTGTCGGAGATAGGGCTTGCTGAAACTTTCTGAGACCGAAATCAACTTGTCAGGAAGGGCTCTTGGTTCAACAACTGGACCCCAAAAGGAGGGGAGGACACGAAGGCAGGGTGTCTTGTGTACTCCTGGGGTGGTCAGTCATTGGCTGTAGGCTGATCTTCAGAAAGAGGTACGGCTTCTGCGCAAGGTCGGGTAGAGAAATTTCTCCAGATAGGCTGGTGGCTAAGAAGAGCAGTACGGAAGAAAGCCCCTTCATTCCTGAATAAGGAACAACCTTGGGCAGACCTCTCCAGCCCCTTCATTCACACAGAACGACGCATCGAATTCTGTTGGCATCCTCAGGGCTTCTTACTGTCTTTGTTCTAAAGACAAGGAATCTGAAAGACTAGGTTCTTTGTGAGGAGTGGAACCAAGATTTGAAACTAAGGAATGTGGGTTATTTGTGCTATGAAGCAGGGGGAAAGGAAGGAGGGGTGATGACACCAAAGGGTGAAGCAGAAGGAAGTAGAAAAGCGGCTGGAAAAGTCTTGCCGGCAGCCCATAATCACACTAATAAATCTGAAACGGCCCACGAGCAAACCAGGACTCATGGTCTTCCAATCAGCCTTTGGTTCGCTAAGCTAAGGGCCATATCCAACAAGTCAGATAAGGTCATAGGTCTGAGGAGGGCAGGCAAGAAGGAACACAGCATACTATCCTTCAAACCTCTCCATTTGTCTAAGGAACAGGGGTGTCGTGACTTTTCCAACAGCCAAATAAGGAAATTGGAGTTCTGTCATTCCAGACATTGTTGCTGGCTTTTCAAACCCAGAGACACTGCCCAGACTTTCCCTAAGCCCTTGGCAACCCCCAGAACTAGTTAAGTGGTTCCCAGCATTAATTGGATTGCTATCAGGAACAATGAGAGGCAATACCTTCTCTCCGAATTTAACGATACTGGCTTTAATCCTGTCCAGCCAAGAAGCACTGTTGGAGCCATAGTTTGCCTGGCTAATGAACTAGATGTCACATTGCTGGCCTCAGAGCCAACTGCTAAGAAATCAAAAATAACACAACCTGATATTGCCCCTAAAAAGCGTACAACTTTTATGAAATACGTGGAAACATGAATATTTATAATACAAGGAAAAGACTGTTGGCTGCTTTGCACAAGGAACAATATTCTGGGAGTGCAAAGGAAGAGTGAGAAGCCCAGGAGGGAAGCTTCTTGGAGACCAGTGTGCTGGTTGCAGTGACCCACAAACAGCTCCACTGTCACCCCAGGAGGCTCCCCTTGCCCTGATGCTCATTGGCTTGTCCCTCCCACCCCATTCTGCCATTCATATAAAGTGCACCTCCTTGCTTCTCAACACCTTTTATGCAAGTCTATCCTGGACCTTAACTTTCTTTCTTATTTGTACCAGGATTTTGCTTTCAGGCCACCAACCAGCTCCCAAATCATGACAGGGAGACTTGTTATTAGTTTTAAATGCTTGGCCTTATCTTAGCTCTCTTCTCTTTAACTGTGTTTTGCCTTGGGTTTTTTTTTTTTTCCTTTTTTCCCTTCTGTGTATCTTACTTTCACTGGTTCTTGTGTTTGGCTGTAACTGCCTGGCTTCCATCTCCAGGAGTGTCTCTCTCTTTCTCCCTTGTTCTTTCCTCCTCCTCTTCTCTCCTTCTCTAGCCTTTATTTCTCCTCCTATTTATTGTCTCCACCTGCCAGGTCCACCTATCCCTCTCCTGCCTAGCTATTGGCTGTTCGACTTTTTATTACACCAATCAGGTGCTTTAGACAGGCAAGGTGAAACAAATGCACTTCTTCATATAATTAAACACACATCCTTACATCGTTAACCAAATGCAATGTAAACAAGTAAAACACACCTGTACACAGTTGCAGTAATATTCCTTGGCACAAAAGAATGTAACACCTTTTTGCCTAGGTAAAGTAATATTCCATAACACCCATTAAAGGTCTTTGATTCTGCCTGCATCCTCACAATTGCTGTCTGGTGTGTGCATCCTCTCATCTGCAGAACTTCTAAGAGTGAGTCACCCTCCGGGAAGATCTCAATCTCTCCTCCCTCTGCATTGTCCTGTTGCATTCAGGCCTCTGTCCCAAAGCTATAACAGCTGATAAATATGCTCCCTGTCTCATTTGGCTTCACACATATTTAATTTTATAGGTAATCAAACTAAAGTTCCTTCCCCAGGATATGTCTTACTAGCAAACAGGTGCTTTGTGCGTACTGATTAAGTGAATGAATATAGGAGCATCCATCATAACCATATGATCATGGCTGTCGTCACCATGAGCTCCGTCAACATGGGACGAGGGAAAGATTGATGATACCAGTACTGTGTCTAGTACACGGTTGGCCCTCGGTGATTCCTTGCCAACAGGTTACCCTCAGACAACCAAAGGATCTGCTTGATTCTCTGTTTTGTGATTCTAAGAAATGTTACAAGCTCTGTTCTTTGCACATTGGCCTCAAGATGCTGCAGCTGTAGCAGTGGCCTGAACTTTCTCATACCCCTCCCTTGCCATCTCAGGCCCCAGGTTTCAGGCTGAGGCTGTCCAGTTTCTCTGAGAGAGAGAAAAAGAGAGACTAGATGTGATTTCTCTCCAGCTGTTTCTGTGGCTCCCGACCCAATTTTCAGAATGCAGGGAACGCTGTCTTTCTGTCACTTGGCCTCAGCAAGCTCTCTCACCCCCTTGCCAGAAAGGACCAGTCACCTGCAGCTGATGGATCCCTCTGGCCTTGTCCCAGACCGGCTGCTTTCTTCCCAGCTGGCAGGCCTGGTTGCTAGGACTTTGAAAAGAGCACTTCATCATGCGGGTGGTGCTCCCGACTGAGGGTGCCCTGCTGTGTTTTTCAGGCTGTGGTGGTGACCGATGGAGAGCGCATACTGGGCTTGGGAGACCTGGGCTGCTATGGCATGGGCATCCCTGTGGGCAAGCTGGCCCTGTACACCGCATGCGGAGGAGTCAATCCACAGCAGTGCCTTCCCGTCCTGCTCGATGTGGGCACCAACAATGAGGTAACAGGCTGTGCGGGCCAGGAACTCTTGAGCCCCAAAGAAGATGAGGTGAGGGGGGCGCTTTTGTGGAGTAATTATATCCACATGGGCTGTTTCGTTCCCAGGATGCTATCGACCCCCATTCCCACATAGTTGTGAAGTAGTGGAGTCTCCTCTCCCAACCCCCTTTGCTTCTGAGTCCTCTGGCTTCTGCATCTTCCTCCTCTGTGCCCACAATGCCCTGGACTTACTTCTCCCGTTGATTCATGGGCCCACCAAGTTTGCAATCCTCCTTGGGGCTCCTCTCTGAGAGAGCAGCCAATGGTGAGACTAGTCTGTGTTCTGTATTTTGAAGGTGATTTGCCTTAGTGTTTGAACTAAAATTCAAAAAGAAGGCTCCAGGCTGAAATGTTGGGGACAAGCAGAAGAGTGTCCTGCAGATCAAGTGAGAGAAACTGAGCTAAGATGCTGGTCAATCCTTCTGTAGGATTCAGGGACTTTGTCAAGGAGATTAACCCCCAGCCAAGAGTTTGTCTGCTCCTGGTAACAGGCTGGCACGTTGTCTCTGGCTGTAATTCTCGGCCCTATGACTGGCAGAAAAAAAAAAAGCAGCTTCCACAGGTAGTGATGGCTCATGCCTTTAATCCAAATTTCAACCCAGCCTGGTGTATAGAGTGAGTTTCAAAACTAAACAAAATAAAACAAAAACACTATCTTTTTTTCTTCATTTCCAAATTGTTTGCTTAATTCAAACTTTCAGTTATTTTCACAAATGAAGCAAATATATCTCTATCCAACTGTCACGTTTTGCAAATTATAATTTTATGGAATATATGAATTATAGTAAAAATGAGTCTCATTATGATATTTTCATACACGTCTATAATATATGTCAAAGCAATTCCTTCTAACTAGCATTTACTTTTGAATTTAAGATCAGCGTGTGTTCTTTTAAAAATCAAAATTCAGAGATGGATTAAAAGTAAACTATTAGTCACATTATCGGTACATTTTTATATATATATATAGCATTTTGATGTTTTTAATATGTTCATGAAAAGTATGTTTATATATACACCTCTTTAGACCTGATCACCTACAGAGCAGTCCTGCCATTTCTAAAATCTCTTCCTCTTACTATGTTCCTGACCGGCCTATGGGATAGGGGACCCGGTGGTGGCGCAAGCCTCATAGCTGCTAAGTAAGGGCAGATCTCAAGTTTTGCTCCAAACCAAGTTCCCTTCTCCCAGCCAGACGTTTGAGTTTATACCAAGCAACCATATATATTTATACAATAAAACTGTATGTATTTATACATTAAGTAAAATTATATTATTGCATATATGTATCACATGTACATATTGCATATATGCAATAATATAATTTTAATGTTTTTCCTTCCAGTCTCTTTTCTCTCCAAACCCTTACAAAAACCAAACTTGGAGTTGCATTGCCTTACCTCTCTGAAGCCTGCTCTTTATAGTTTGCATACGTCAAGAGTTCCCTCTGGGGTTAACAACCATTACTCCACTCTGTCGCTGCACCCCAGTTCATGCAGGAAAGCCCACACAGCTGCACGTTTAGGTGTTCCCGAAGTTCTTGCAGAGGTCAGCTGTACTCCGGTCCCCACTTTGCCGATCAGTCATGTTCTCATCTCTGAGAGGCAGAAATATCGGTGCACATTGGAGGTGGGTGTTTGTCTAGATTAACGGAATGGGTATGCTTACTTATTGGGGAGCAGTGTTGTTAGCCAGAGAAGAACCTTTCCTCCTCCAGCACCGTGCTGTTTGAGGCAGTCTCACACTGGGATCTGGGATTTAATGGTTCACATGAGTTGGCCGGATAGTGAACTCTGAGGATCTTACCAGTGTGCGGCCCCTGCACTGGGATTGTGGATGTGCACTGCAATGCCCAGCCTTTTCCCATGTGGTTGCTGGGGGCGGAACTTGGATCCTCATGCAAATCAAACGCTTTAATCACCGAGCCATCTCCACGGCCCTATGGTGCGGATTCACGATCCACATTTGCAATCCACAATGATTCAGTTCAAGGAAAACTGATTTCCTCGTCTTCAGACAGCATCGTCTGGGTTTCTAAACAAGAATGAGATTTCTAATTCCTAGCAGGAAATACAGCTTCCTCAGGCTCCACCCTGAGATGGAATCTCCTCCTGAATTGAGGGATCCAGAAGGAGACCTTCCTTGAGAGCCAGAAACCTCATGGGATCAGGGGGTAGGCAGGAGAGGACAAGAGAAATGGATTAAGAAGCAGGGGCCCTGGCCCCATGCCACCAACAGGCTGGGTGAGTCACTTCACCTCTTTAGACCTGGCCCCTACAGAACAGTCCTGCCATTTCTAAAATCACTTCCCCTTGCCATGTCTCCTGACTGGCCTACGAGATGGGGCCGGGTGGTGGTGCAAGCCTTACAGCTGCTCAGCACGGCTTTGATTCATCACAAATCCATCAGAACAGATCTCCGAAAAGAAGTGGCAGTCGTGGATCAGGACCTTACACCCAGTTTGAGCCTCATAGGAGCACAGAGTGAAAGCCTCTGTCACTGCCTTCCCTTTCCACTGCAGAAAACTGAGGTCCAGAAACTTTAATTGGCTCAAAGAGATTCTAATCAGAGCCAAGATCCTCTGCCATATCCCACCCCTGCTGGGATTCTGGTGTTTTATAAGCCAACCTCATCTCTTGATCCATAAGATTACTAAAGTAACTTCAGGATATTATTCAAATTATTTTTTCTTTTCTTTTTTTTTTTTTTTTGTTTGTTTCTTTGTTGTTGTTGTTTTGGTTTTCAAGACAGGGTTTCTCTGTGAGACAGTCCTGGCTATCCTGGAACTCACTTTATAAATCAGGCTGGCCTCACACTCACAGTGACCTGCCTCTAACTCCTGAGTGCTGGGGTTAAAGGCATGCGCCACCACCATCCGGATCAAATTCTTAAAAGAAATGGCATTTCTCCCACAGTTCCCTGTTTGTGCCCCTTTCAGTATTTATCCATGACGCACGCACATATAGATGAATTTGTTACTTAGCTGCAATCATAATGCACCTGTATTTCGTTCTCATTTTTTTCAATCAAGGTTATTTTGTGAACATTTTCTTTTTACTCCTTTAATCAAAGTTTACTGGGTGTTTAGTAGGTGTCGGGCACTCTGGTAGGCTTGAGGGAGATAAATGAACCAGGCCTGGGTGGAGCTGTCCAGCTGTCGGGGTTTCAACACTGCCACATAATGGGTCATGTATTACATCATCACTCAGAGTGTCTGCTTCTCCCCTGAGTGCTGGATTCCAAGCATGAGAATTCAAAGTGGCCAAGTGAACCAGTGTTACAAAAACGGTGTTTAGCCCCCTTCAAATGGGTCTGCTATGTCATGTCCCATAGTAAAACTGTTCAAAACACATCTGTCGCCGGGCGGTGGTGGCGCACGCCTTTAATCCCAGCACTCGGGAGGCAGAGGCAGGCAGATCTCTGTGAGTTCGAGACCAGCCTGGTCTACAAGAGCTAGTTCCAGGACAGGCTCCAAAGCCACAGAGAAACCCTGTCTCGAAAAACCAAAAAAAAAAAAAAAAAAAAAAACACATCTGTTTCTAATTCTTGTACGAAAACACCACCAGGTAAGATACCAATATGGACTGGAGAAGTGTCACAGGGCCCCCTGCGAGGCGAAGAGCTACAGACAATTAAAGGCCTCTAGGAGAGTGAGAATCAGTTTTCTCTGGGGACAATCCCTCTGATAGGTTGTCCAATGCTAAGTGGTCAGTCCTAAATGCATATACATATGAGCACAACACTAAATGAACGCTAGAGAAAACACACATGTATACACACACACACATATATATACCAAATTAAAGAAGAGCTCATAAAGTTGAGAGTTCAGAGAAAGTTGCAGAGACAGGGGAGGTGTTGGAGGTGGGAGATTATGGGGTTGAAATGATTTCGATATAATACTGGTGTCTAAAAATCTAAAATAAAATAAATGTTTCTTAGTGAATCTCTTTGTAAGGAATTTTCCCCAGGACCCTTGGGGTGCAACTTTCGCTGAAAGCAATCCTGGACTGTAGGGGAGGAAAGCTGGGCCTTATCGCTTCCACTGCCTCTAGTAGTACAGGGAGGACACTGTTGTGGGATGTTTTTGTGTCCAAATAGCAAAGCCATCACTGTGTGTGTCTCTGTAAAACAAAACAGAAACCTCCTGAGGTGACAGCAATTGAATGAGTGTCAGAACACCCTTCTAAGCTTCCTGTTGAGAGGAAACATCTGCTTTCTACATTCCCGAAACTGAGTCACTTTTACCTGCCAACACCAAGCATATTTGGAAAAATAAACGCATGGATCAGGGATTCCGTAGAGGAGGGATGTCCCAGGGTTCGGTTCCAAGGGCTTTGGGGCGAGGAGTCGTGGCTGCGTGTGGAAGAAACCAAGTACAAGATGGCCATATTGTCCAAGGTAGAAGGAACCAGAGGCAGCATCTCATACCAACCTCTTCACTCCATGTAAGAAAAGAGGCCCAGAGCATAAATGTCTTCCCTAAGGATTCGTTCCCAAATCCTGCACACATGGTCCTCTACAGTGAGGTTCTTCGGAACAGCCCGCAGTGCTCAGGCTGCCCTCCTGGGCCCCGAGAGTCTAATATTTCCTGAACTCATGAACCTGTGTTCACCTCCTGGGGCGATGCCTTGTGGCCCTCTGAAACCTGCTATGTGGCTGATGAGGATGCTGGCATCTGTGGACAGAAACTCTCTGTGTGACTGATGAGGATACTGGCATCTGTGGGCAGACTCAGGGGGAAACTAGCCACAGACCCAGACTTCGAAGACTTGGTGAGAAAGAACGGAGTCAGTTTCTGTGCTGGGGTCAGCAGTTTCTTCTGTTCTGCAAGTTTGTTGTCTCTGAGACTAGAATAAACTTCATGGTGCAGTACTACCAGAGAGCCCACTCTCCGCGTGCATGTGTGAGGATGCTACCCCAGAATCTTTGCACCTTCTCCTGGGCTTAACTTAATTTTCCATAAAATTAAGCAATAGAAATAATTACAATTTGAGGGGAGGGTGCTATGTCCACAAAGTTGACCCCATGCCATAACCTCCTGAATACACAGATTTGAAGGAGGGTGTTATGACCATGGAGTAGACTCCATGCCATGGCCTGAACACACCAATGTTCTTCATGACCTCTTAGCCTGCCTGTTGCTACTCAAGGTAAATATTTTTTTAACCAGAAGGTTAAATACAACATTCTGTGATATGTCCAGGGAAGAGGAGGAAAAACTATTTGTTTTCCATGACATTTTGTCTCCAAGGAAAACCTTAGCAAGGCAGAGCTAGGCAAACAACCCAGAGTGTGTACTCAGCCCCATTACCACAGCAGAGGGAGAAGTTCCAGTTTGCCTTCTTTGGGTAAATTTATTTCACCTATAATTCTCATCGCTATTTATTTAGTTCCGAAGGGAACTTAGTAACCATCTAAGAGAGAAAAGATTTAGTCATCAAATTAATACTTAGGTACCAGGATACCTTGTACACGCCAGAGCTGGGGAATGAATAGGTTCAGTCCCTATCCTGTTCTAAAATAATGGTTTCTTCCCTTCCACTCCCACCAGTGGGTTTTGTGACCCAAGACAGTTCACTTCGACTTTACAAGTCTCAGGAATCCACTGGGAGGAAGCTGAAGGAGGAGATTTCCAAGATCTACGTTTTTAGGATGGAATAGTAGAGCGGGTTCAGTAAGTGGATGCTCTCTGTTCCAGGAGCTTCTCAGAGACCCTCTGTACATCGGCCTGAAACACCGGCGTGTTGGTGGGAAGGCGTACGATGACCTACTGGATGAGTTCATGCAGGCCGTGACGGATAAGTAAGTGGGCCTTGGGAGAGAGCTCTTAAGACGTGCCGTGGCCAGAGTCAAGCCTAGCTTTGGAAGAATGGAATTTCCAAATAAGGCTGTGGCTCTATCCTTTGGGGTGGATGGTCTGAAAATTTCAGCCTGACGCATGCACCTGAAAGCCTGGAAGCCATGTGGGGTGGGCCTGTCTCCAGGATAACTGCTAGAAGGCACTGGGATGTGGAGGTAGCTAGATTCTGTTGTTCTGGGAGGGATACCCTCTGGGTCTGAATTGCTCGGGATAGTTTGTATGAATATAGACTCTGCTCTTCTGGTGAAAAGACGTTAGCCTCCTAATAAAATGGCTTTGGGAAGCAGCTCGCCATATTCATCTTCACACATGCACGCACGTGCGCACTTGGTTAGGTCAGGTTAGGAGAAGGTTAATAGACCAGTACAGCAGACTCCCCAAATCCAAGCCTTCTAGATTTGTGGGAGCTCTTGTCTACTCTGGAGAGCATAATGCTGGCAGCTCCACCCTACTCCCCTGTTTATTCTGCCAGCCACCATGGCCGCCCACACCCCTGGCATGCTACCAGGTTCTAGTGATGCCCTCCACAGGCTGGGTAAGCCAGAGCTTCGGCGATTCAGGGGAACCTATAGACATACTTCATTCTCCCTAGAAAAGAGCTGAAGTCATATTGTGGTTCTTTGGCATGGGAAGGGTGCTGCGGAAAAGAGAAAGTTAATAATGGGGTACAGAAAATTAATAATGGGGCACAGGATGGGAGCAGAAATTTGTGTAAGCCAGAGGGCCAGGGATCAAATGCACACCTGGAGAAGTTCAGGCTTAGAAACACACACTGCATCGTGGGAAGAGAGTCAAGGAAGAGGAAGGTAGGAGAAGAGATAGATGAATCAGGCTTGATCTTTTTCCAGGCAAGAAGGGAGTTGAGTGTGTACTCGGGGGGATTGCCACAATGGTGTGCCAAAGGTCTAGGCTGAGGAAGAAGGGAAATGAGGACCTGGAGAAGCGGGAGGTAGGGAAGGGACGAGGAAAGCTGTAGGACTGGCAGACCGCAAGTCCTGGTGAGAACTGAGAACCAGCACCCTGGGAACCAGGCGGAATAAACTGGATGAAGGGGAGCGATGCTCTGAAGGTCACATGTTGACAGTCGAGACCACAGGGGAAATGCACTGCTGGGGTGTGGTCACCAAAGAAGCTCGTCCACAAGCTGGTGCATTAACAGAAGGACAGCATCTGGAACAAAGGGGGTGCGCCCCACTTCATCCCTCCCCTTTCAGACTGTCTCAGTGCCACCTCCAAGTCCAGACCAAACATGCCTTTAAAGAACAATAGCCCTGACAGTGGAGGGAAAGAAATGCTTGATTTGGCAGTGAGAAGGCTCTGAGGCCACTCTGGATCAAGGAGTAGGATGCCTTCTGGACATCTGCAAGCTATTCTTCCAGAAGACTTGTTTCTGTATGTCCAAAGGAGAGCTGAAGGGTTCAGGGCCAACAGAGGCCATTTGGGGCCCAAAGTAAGCATCGTGGTACACGGAATTCTGATTATGTGTTCTCTGTCCTGGAAGGAGCGCCAGGATATGTTGTTTGGCATTTAGATGGTGAGAGTATGGATGGATTTAAGCAGCACAGCCTCCTGAATGTGTCTTCTTCCCACTCCATGACTCTGGTCTGGCCTCTTAAGAATGCCATGGAGCTGGCAGGATAGGTACTATCTGGCTCACTTTAATGGAAGAAGAAGCTGAGGACCTGAGATGACAAGGTCACTGTCGTGGCTCACCAAGTCCTTGGCTCACAAGGTACCCAGGAAGTACCATGCAGGACTGTGAGGTGAACCCAGTGTGCCAACTCCACCTGCAGGCTCTTTCTTATAAGGCTTTGTGACCTGAGCAAAGGGAATGGCATTGCCTTAGAGAGCCGATTTTTTGCTTCCTGTTTCCGGCACTCATTGCCTGCTTTATGAGTCAGTAGTCAGTCCATGGCTCCCCAAAGAGAAATCTTTCTATCCGTGGGAGAGAAGGTTAAATATATTAACCTTAAATATATGTAAGAGGCTTTTCAAATCATCATCAAAATCTATCCACAGACACACAGGCATCCAGAGGAAACCCTTAGAGAAGGGTGTGTGTCAGCCTACAGGAATGTGTCCTTCTGCCGGAGAGGTGATGGACGGGTTGACAGCTCATTGTTTTGACTTTCTAACAAGATAGAACAAATGTTTCTGTCGATACTGTAGGTGGAAAATGAGCTGGTCTCCCCAGGTACCCTTGGGAATGTTCTAGCCCCACAATGGAATGCCTGGCCTGAGGTTGAGTCAGAAGCCCTGAAGCCAAACACACTATATTTTAAGAAAGAACCTTGGGAAATCGTGACTCCTGCCTTCAATGTCCTCATTGCTGCCCAAACATCCTGCCAATAAAAAGCTTCCTCTTTCTGCCTTCCCTGCTAACTGTTGCATCTGTAGATTCTAGGTGGTAAAAAAGAGAAGTATTGACAAGACTTCACTCTGACTCAATTCCTATCCTGAAGGTAGTTCCTGAGGAAGACACGCCAAAGCAGAGGAACATCCGGTTAAGTCTGTGAACCACAGGGACTAGGATGTAGCTCAGTTAGTTAAGTGCTTTGCCTAGCATGCTCAGTGGTCCTGGGTTCAATCCCTAGAGCCCACTGGGCATGGCAGCACACAGCTGTAACCCCAACTTTTAGGAGGCAGACGAAGCTCAAGGTTCTCCTCAGTAACAAATTCTAGGCCAGCACGGTTACATGAAACCCTGTCTCAAATAAATAAATAAATAAATCTGTGAACCACACTAGAAAGCTGAGTGTGGTTGTCAAACCAGAGGCAGATTGATCTTTCAAGCCCTTGTCTTTCTGTCTTTGCTTCTCTCCTCTCCTGTGTGGTGGGACCTGAAGCATCGTATCTGGGTACCATGTCCCGGTGGGACAAGTTCTCCTCCACAGTTTTTGTTTATATTTCTTACTTAAGTTACTAACAGGAAATGCTCTGGAAATGGGAGAAAAGCAGAGGAAATAATGGTATAGCTACGTATATCTCCACGGAAATGTGCTGAGTGATACAGAAAGGCATCTTTACCTAGCATTTGCTATATTCCAGCCACTAAGCCAGGCTGATAAGTAATCTGCAAATATATAAAGACCTCTGCTCTCAGAAGAGCATGGAAACACATGCCTATAAACTCAGAATGCACGAAGATGAGGCAAGAGGATCATGAATTTAAGACCAGCCCGGGCTACATAACGAGACCCTGTAGCAAAACATCCTGATCCTATTCTCCAAACTACTGCGTTCAGAACATTTCATCTGTGTCTGCTGGTGTTTGGATAACCTGACCTGCCATGCTTTCTTTGGCTCAGTGTCGATGTAAGTCAGTAGTTCAGGAAGAGTGGGTCCTCTGGTGGAAATATAAAAAGTTGTGAGCTCCCAGCCCATAAACATTAAAGTTGAGGGGCTGCTTGCAGCCCCTGAGGCTGAAGGAAGGAAGAAGAGAGGGTGACTCTCCACCACTTCCTGAACTGTGCCCAAGTGCTCTGTGAACTTTAGGATTCGGCTGGGATATTGTTGGTAGGTACAGTGAGGAAGGTTAAGTAGAAGGTCTCATTTGTTCTTCTAGCCTCGACTGTTCAGGATTTTGTGTTCAACAGGGAAGATATTGTGGTGGCATTGTCTTCCCTGAGCAGGTGACAAGGTCTGTAGCACATATAAAATACTACACACAATACATTTGGTATCTGTGAGGACTCCGGGATCCAGCCTCCTAATCTCATGAGCATTTACTCCAGCTGGTCCTGCAGCTCCTCTAGCTCAATAGCAAGTCAGAGGCTAATGTAGCCTCCATCTTAGTCTCCATGTGTTCAGAATATTTCCAGAGTTAAACCAAGTTTATCCCCCCCCCACTTTCTCTCCATGAAATGGAAACTGATTCCTCTAGTGTACAAAACTCTGCTGGATTATGTTCCCTTGGATATATCCAACCCCACTCCCTATCCACTGCAGAACAGAACAGAGGATTAAATCAAGTAGGTGTGTAAATGCCGAACTAACCCCCATACCCCAACACACACATCTAACTGTTCTTCTGAATCACCAAGGGTGTTTATAAAGAATTCAGAGTCTCTGGGTTGAAACATGAACATCTGTATTTGTAAGCTCTGGTACAAAGTGGTCTAGTTTCACCACTGTTGATGTGATAAAATATCCTGACCAAAAGTAAGATAGAGGATGGGGGGAAAGGAGTTTATTTGGCTGACAGTCTATCATTGAGAGGAAGCCAAGGAGGGAACTCAAGAAACCAGACATATCACATCCACAGTCAAGAGCAGATAAAGAATAAACTCATGGGTCCTTGCTCAGTTACTGCCCAGCCAGCCTCTTCCACTCTTATACAACCCAAGGCCCCCTGAATAGGGAATAGTCCCACTGACAGTGGGCTGGGTCACAATCAAGACAATTGCCCCACAGACATGCCCACAGGCCAATATGATCTAAACAATCTCACAGCAAAGAGTCTCTTCTCAGGCAATTCTAGGTTCTGGTAAGTCAGCAGCTGAAACCAATCAGTACCTGAGCAAAGAATTATCTGGATTCATATTCACCAAATTGTTAATAGCGATTGCCACAACAGAACGAGATTGCCTGGGAATTTGGCTTACCAAATTACTCATTTTCTCATGCTTATTTATTTATGTACAGATACTTCTTTTGTAACTAAAAGACAAAGCTTTAATTAGGAGTGTCCTAGTGTTTCTATTGCTGTAAAGAGGCAGCATGACCACAGTAACCCTTATAAAGGAAAACATTTAATGGGTGATGTAGACGGAAACTTCTGTCCTGCCCAGTCCTGTAGCTGTTCTGTCCCAAATAAACACACAAGGGCTTATATTAATTATAAACTGTTTTGCCTATTGCTCAGGCTTATTACTAACTTAAATTAACTCATAATTCTTATCTGTGTTTAGCCACGTGGCTTGGTACCTTTTCTCAGTGAGGCATTCTCATCTTCCTTCCTCTGTATCTTGCTTGTGACTGCATCTCTGCCTTTCCTCTTCCCAGAGTTCTCCTAGTCTTATACTTCCTGCCTGGCTACTGGCCAGTCAATGTTTTATTAAACCAATACAAGTGACAAATCTTTACAGTGTACAAGAGCATTATCCCAAACAGGATGGCTTACAGTTTCAGAGGTTTAGTCCATTATCATCATGGTGGGACATAGCAGAATGTGGGCAGACATGGTGCTGGAGTAGAAGCTGAAAGTCCTACATCTTACAGGCAACAGGAAGTGAACTGGGTCCCTGGAAATAGGCCTTACCTACTCCAACAAAACCAGACTTCCTAATAGTGCCATTCCCTATGAGCTTATGGGGGCCAATTACATTCAAACTACCACAATGAGCTAAATAGCAATTCTCACCCAGAGCTCATTTCTCAATTTTAAAAAATCTAATTAATAAAAAGTATCTATTTATTCTCTTGGTGCACTGGATACTGGTATAATCTAGATGCCTAAGGCCAATAAGTAATTCACTTGCTTTAAGTTATTTAACATTGTCAACAACCCTATTAGTCAGCTTTTCATGACTCTGATGAAATTATGAAGATAATAGCTATTAGTTAATAGCTGTGGAGGTTCCAGTTCAACATCAGGAAGATCTACTGCTTTGGGCCTCTGACAGAGACACTACTATAGCAGAGAGTTTGTTGTAGAGCACACCATCTGTCCCGTGACCAGAAAGAAGAGATGAGCCATGTCTCATAATTCCCTTGGAGGGAAAGTGCTCCATTTTCTAAGGACCTAAGTGGTGGTTTGAAAGAAAATAGCCCCAAAGGGAATGGGACTGTAGGAGGCTTAGCCTTGTTAGGGTGGGTGTGTAGCCTTTTAGATGAAGTGTGTCACTGGGGGTGAGCTTTGAGGTCTCCTATGCTCAAGTTACTCCAAGTGTCACAGACTTCTTCCTGAAGCCTGACTATCAAGATGTAGGACTCTAAGTTTGAGGCTATTGTAGACTACGGAAACTTTTAAAGTTGTACTGAATGCATTTTTGCATTATGATATAGTTATACGCCTTGGGGGGCCAGGGAGAGGAATGTGGTGGTTTGACAGAAAGTGGCCCCCAAAGGGAGTGACACTATTAGTTGGTGTGACTTTGTTGGAGGAAGTGTGTCCCCGTGGGGACAGACTTTGAGGTCTCTAGACCTCAAACTACTCCCAGTATCACAGACCACTTCCTATTGCCTGTCTTTCAAGATATAGGACTCTCAGTTCTAGCACCATGTCTGCCTGCATGCTACCATGTCAAACCATGATGATTGTAGACTAAACCTATGAAAATGTAAGCCACTCTAATTAAATGTTTCACTTTGTAGGAGTTGTCATGGTCATGGTGTCTCTTCACAGCAATAGAAACCCTAACTAAGACAGTCCCCATCTCCTAATGGTTACCTCCTAGCAGTATCTGGGGACTAGGCCCTTAATCCGTGGGCAATATTCTTATAAATTCTACCAGAATCTAATAACTAGGTGTGTGACTCTCTTATATCACTAAAATATAAGTCACAGTAAGGGACTGTCCTATCTTTTCCATCTACTGATGTAGCTCACACATCCAAAACAATGCTGACTGCAACATGGGTTATCAGATGAGAGACCTGAGACCCAGGAAGTCAAGGAAACTGCTCGTGGCCACACCCCCACTTAACCGCAGAGGTGAATTACAAAGGTGATCTAACTGCAAAATTCACTTTCTAATGGGATATTTTCTATTGCTGTGCCATCACGTGAAGGAAATGATAGCTAACATTCTCCAGACACTTTCTTAGTAAACCAAAAAAGCAAAAGAGAGGGAAATCGTATTATTAAAGCTATTCTACTTAGCTTACTCCTGTTTTCTCTGTCTTGGTCAAGGGCAAAGTTAGTGCCTACCCGTTCTCTCCAGAGGGCACTGTAGAGGGACTAGACATCAGTTACAAATCTAGACAGTCTCTAGCTTCCATTGGTTGTAGGAATTCCTACAGCCAGTAGCCTTTAAGTTACCCGCCCACTTGGGCGTGGCCTCTTATACTATTTATACCCATGTAAAGTGCGCATGGGGACTCTTTTCTGGCTGCAGGATTTGGTTGCTGTTCCCCATTCTAGCAGAGGATTCTGATTTGTGAGTCTATCCCTAGATAAATAACCCTCTATTATTCTCAATTCTGAGCTAGTGTGGGATTTCTTTTAAGCATCCTTCTTCAAATGGTGAATGAAGCATCCTCTTACTTTACTCAGATGAGTCATCCCATACTCTCCAGTTTCTCCTTCTTGATGATAGTTGTCCACTTGCCCCGTCACTCACCAGAGCTGAGCAATCCCACAGCTCTCAACCAACCTCAAACCTCAGCCAGCTCAACTCAACCCCAAGGGGACGAAGCACATGTACTCATGCTCCTGTGGTAGTTTTTAAAGCAACATAAGCCAGGGAAACCCTTAGCTTCTGACATCCAGACCACAGTGAAAGCTAAGGATTGTGTTTGCATTTTAAAAGACCGTAGAAAGAGCATTGTTTGGCTCTAAGCTCTTACTGTAGCATTTCAAGATGGTCCTCACACACTGTGTGCTGACAGTCTCCAAATATGGTCTGGTTCTCTGTTTTATCATCAAAGGTCATAAGTCTTCATGGAGCCTAGCTAGGTCTCCGTGAGAGGTTCTGACTCTGGGGAAGATCAGTGTATGATTGTATCATGGATTGTATCAGTCCTGAACAGAGAAATACAAATAATGAGAGAGACTTTGTGGAGGATGCCCATGGCCTCATGACAACCGGAACACACAGTCTATAAGAAAATGGGATCTGTTATCTGTGGAGTTCCAGGTGGGTGAGAGAAATGGATGGGAGATTTAGGAACAGGACTTTGTGGAATGAGTTGCTGTAACTTAGAGGAGAGGGGGAGAGTTCAGGAGTGACCTTTGAGAGGTTGAAAGGTCGGCGGTTAGCCTCCACCCTCTTCCTAGATCGAGATTACTGATGCCTTGTGTGATTGTCTAAGAACCGAGACAAACAGGGAAACTCCGGAGGAAATCCAACTGTTCATGAAGTGTTTTCTGTCTGGCCTGGACTCGCCCCCTCATAATGATGAAGGAGTGGCCACATTATCCTGACATGTTTGCTGGAAATTGTTGCTTCCTGAGACCATCTTGATAGTTGTTGGGATTTCCCCAATGAGGTCAGAATGTCATGTAAGGAGCCCGCTGGTCTGGCTTCCAGGCAGGCACAAGAGGAGCTTTCCCAGGCTGGGATATGGGAAGTAGAAATTCGCTGGGGTCCTCCCTCACATTCCAGGCTGAAATCTCGTCCCCTAGTTCCTCAACAAATGAAGCCACAGTGACCACAAAATCACCTCTGGTGACCAGCCACCACAGTCAGTCCCGTATTTGAAACCCTACCTTACGCAACACTAGAATCTGGGTCTCTCTTTCTTCTGCCCATTAGCTATGCACAGAAGACAGCTCAGCTCCCAGCCCACTGGATGGTCTTTCGTGTACTTGAAAATGTCCACTGTGCTCATTCCGCTTTGCCTTCTGTTTCTTTAAACTCGGTGAGCCTGCTATCTAATCCGTGATCTCCTGCATCCTTGCCTATGGATTAGTTTCCCTGACATCCTTGTGAATCCATCCCTCTTCAACTCTGCCCCCTCCCCATGACTTTAGAACGGTCACTCCCTCAATGCCTGTGGGTGAACTGGGATGAGACGGCTAATGTCTGCCCCATGGTATCTGACCACATCTTCACACTTCAGCTGGGCTAGCTCCTGCCCCCTCCCAGACTCTTAGGATCTCCCCCAATCCATCCTACTTCATTTCGTCCCTCGTCTCTTGACTTTTACCTCCCCTCCAATCCAGCTCATTTTACTCCTGTAGACACTACCCATCTCCAAAGCAAGTCCATCCTTCAGTCCTTCGTTCCCTGGTGGCTGCCCCACCACAGGCACTTTGAAGCCAAACATCTTAAAATGTGTTATCATCGGCCTGTGGTCAAATAAGTTTAGAAACTGCTGGGTTAAACCTTTTCCTTCATACATAACTTTTCAAAGTCTTTAATACACATCGCATCTGGTACATGTAATATCAAGAGCTATCCAGACTTATTTTACTAGGGAAATTTATCTGAGAGCATTTCAAGGGCATTCAGTGTAATGGAATGTGTAAAATGTTTTAAAGACCTAGAGTTTCATGATTCTGCCAGTTCTAGTTTCTGGAAGGAAAAAAAGAAAAGAAATAATTTTCCATGGAGTGATGACTGATAGTTTCGCTAGGCACTAGGCCAAGGGAGACCTGCACGTGGTTTTCATGGGGAAAGCAGAGCAGAGTCCCTTGGGAATACGAGTGGTACCTTTTCATCATTGGATTCAGATGCAGGCTAAGCAAGCTCACCTGTTCCTTCTGGCTTCCTCGTGTTTATTCAGGCCTGAAAGGGGCCAGACTAGGTGTTTTAAAGACTGACAGGCCCCGATCTCTAAAACAGAGATGGTTTGCAGCCTCTGGAACGTTCTGCTCTCGCCAACACCCCACTCTGTACCCCTGGCCAGCCCACGAGGGGAAGAGCCTCAGACGGCCCTACCCAGGAAGGTTTGGCCCCAACCATGCCCAACTCTGCTGGCCTTTGTTAGGTCTTGTAACCTGTCTTACAGATGCAGGTCACCATTTACAGCCTGGGGAGAAATCAGACATCTGCCCATCATCCTGTACCTCTAAGAGAGCCCTGGTCCTGTTCAAAGAACGCTTCCCAGATTCACCCCAGAGTGGAGAAGTCTAGGAGTCCCCAGTTTGTCGGGGCAGGGCCTCTCCAAGGCAGGATTTTTCTGTAGGAGTGCCAGATGTTTTTCTGCGGCTGCCAGGGCCGCAGGGTGAAGAGTTCAAAGGGGCTGACGGGGACAGATAAGCAGGAGCCTCTCGGGTCAGGGTTTCTCTGCCAAGGCAGTAGAAAGGCTGGTGGCGCGAGGGGGTTGTGGGGGAGCCCAGAATAAGGGGCTCTAAGCAGGGCCCAGACTGAAGGAAACTTGGTCGTCCTTTTGAGGTTCTCCTAAATGATGGCCACATGTTGGTCTGCCCATGTAAGTACAGAAAGGACCCTAAGACTGACTGTCCTTATTTCCTTGCCATGTGTAACTCCTACTAGGAACTATGTAGGACCCGCGTCTCCTGCCTCCCACACTCATTTTAAAGAAATGTCTGAGGGAAATGCCCAGATGTCAAATCCAGCCTCAAGCATGAAGTAACCTGTGCCCACTTCTAAATTAGCATTTGAATTTTTTAAAGTTGCTTTTATTCAGCTATATATTTTTCTCTACTCTACTCCCTTCCTCTCCCCTTCTATCATCTCTGGTGGTCCGCATGTTCCTAATTTACTCAGGAGATCTTGTCTTTTTTTTACTTCCCATGTAGATTAGATCCATGTATGCCTCTCTTAGGGTCCTCTTTGTTGTCTAGGTTCTATGGGGTTATGAATTGTAGGCTGGATTTTCTTTGCTTTCTGTCTAAAAGCCACTTATGAGTGAGTACATACGTTATTTGTCTTTCTGGGTCTGGTTACCTCACTCAGTATGTTTTCTAGATCCATCCACTTGCCCGCAAATTTCAAGATGTCATTATTCCCACCCCCCTGCTGTGTAGTACTCCATTGTGTAAATGTACCTCGTTTTTCTTATCCATTC
This sequence comes from Microtus oregoni, assembly GCF_018167655.1. Classification (NCBI taxonomy): domain Eukaryota; kingdom Metazoa; phylum Chordata; class Mammalia; order Rodentia; family Cricetidae; genus Microtus; species Microtus oregoni. The sequence goes on from NW_024543059.1 coordinate 6,327,332, forward strand.
TTGATTAGAGGGGCATTTAGATTGTTTCCAGGTACTGGCTATGACAAATAATGCTGCTGTGAACATAATTGAGCACATGTCCTTGTGGTATGATTGAGCATCCTTTGGAAATATACCCAAAAGTGGTATTGCTGGATCCTGAGGTAGCTGTTTCCCAATTTTCTGAGAAATCGCCATCCTGATATCCAAAGTGGCTGTACCAGTTTGCACTCCCACCAGCAATGCAGGAGTGTTCCTTTTACCCCACTTCTTCTCCAGCATAAGTTGTCATCAGTGTTTTTGACCTTGGCCATTCTTATGGGTGTAAGATGGAATCTAAGAGTTGTTTTGATTTGCATTTCTCTGATGGCTAAAATGCTGAGCATTTTCTTAAATGTCTTTCAGTCATTTTAGATTCATTTTTGAGAGTTTTCTTTTTAGGTCTGTACTCCATGTTTTTACTGGATTATTTGTTCTTTTGATGACCAATTTCTTGAGTTCTTTGTATATTTTGGAGATCAGCCCTCTGTCTGATGTGGGATTGATGAAGATCTTTTCCCATTACGTAGGCTGCTGTTTTGTCTTGTTTACTGTGTCCTTTGCTTTACAGAAGTGTCTCAGTTTCAGGAGGCCCCACTGATTAATGTTTCTCTCGGTGCTGAGATTTGTTTGTTTGGTTGGCTGGTTGGTTTGGTTTGGTTTGGTTTAGTTTTGGTTTTTCAAGATAGGGTTTCTCTGTAGCTTTGAAGCCTGTCCTGGAACTAGCTCTTGTAGATCAGGCTGGTCTTGAACTCACAGAGATCACCTGCCTCTGCCTCCTGAGTGCTGGGATTAAAGGTGTGTACTACTGCCGCCCGGCATTACTGGGGTTATATGTAGGAAGTGGTTCCCTGTGACAATGTCTTCAAGTGTACTTCCCAATTTCTCTTCTGTGAGGTTCAGTGTGGTTGGTTCTGTGTTGAGGTCTTTGATCAATTTGAACTTACGTTTTGTGCATGGCAATAAATATGGATCTATTTTCATTCTCCTACGTGTTGATATCCAGTTATGCCAGCACCATTTGCTGAATATGCTTTCATTTTCCCATTTTATATTTTTTGTTTCTTTGTCAAAAATCAGGTGTTTGTAGGTGTGTGGATTGATATCCAGGTCTTCGATTGGGTTCCATTGGTCCTCCTGTCTGTTTTTATGCCAATACCAGCCTGTTTTCAGTACTGTAGCTCTGTAGTAGAGTTTGAATTCAGGGATTGTGATGCCTCCAGAAGTTCCTTTATTGTACAGGATGGTTTTGGCTATCCTGGGTCTTTTTGCTTTTCCATATGAAGTTCAATACCATTCTTTCAAGCTCTGTGAAGAATTTTGCTGGGATTTTGATGGGTATTGCATTGAATCTGTAGATTGCCATTTTTACTATTTAACATTTGAATTTATATTTCAGTAAAAGCCTGTGTTTGACTGTACATGGATGGATTGAGAACTTTGTTTTTCACCTGATCTGTTTAGATTTCCATGTTGAATTTTTGGTTTTGTTCTTAACTAAGTAGTAAATAGTTGAACAAGTAAGGAGATAAATTCACAACATCAAAAACCCACCAATTCTTTCATGTAACTACTCTTTTGCAAAAACCCTGATTGATGATATTGGCTCATCACAGGTTTTACATAATTACAGATAGAGAGAATAATACTGGGTAGATGGATGGACGGATGGACGGATGGATGGACGAACTGATAGATGGCTTGGTGGTTCCTGATTCATACTAGGTTGGTTTGACAGAAGTCATACAGGAGAGGTTAAAGGATTAGGATTCAAGACTCCCAGCTCATGATGGAGAGAAAGAACAGACACAATAGACAAAAAGGAGGGTAAAAGTGGAAGAAGTCAGAGACTTGAAGAGGTCAGTGTGTAATCTGTCTGACAGGGGCTGTTCCTGGTCCAGGGAACATCCTTGGGGATGCATGTCCAAAGAAGGACATGTTTAAGAAGGTTCAGAAGTTCTAGGAACTGTTGGGTTATTAGGGCCATGTGTTTTTTTTTTATTCTATTCCAAGTAGGAATTAGATTAATCTGAATTGTGAAGGTTTTGTTCTATATTCCATGGGACCAAGGGGAATTTCTCTTGTAAAATTAAATGAAACATGAAACAGAAACACACTGAGTTAAAAAAGGCATTTATAATTTTGCCTTATTGTTTCCTTAGCAAATGAGTGGTGGTATTGCTTCAAGGTCAAGTGTGGGAGTATATATATATTAGTGTGTGATGGAAAAATACACACCCATCATGTGTTTTGTTGTCTAAGCTCTCAGAATTTTTGCCCCAGGCTAGTTGTGAAACAACACTGGAAGTCTTATGTATAGCAAAATGTCAAGACATTCTGTTCCCTACTCCCAGCCCAAACACTTGCAATTCATAACCTGAACAAAAAAATTCACAGTAAATTTGGGCTTGACAGGCATGACATTATATTTATGAGTGGGTGGTTTTATTTATTATTTCTATTCATAGTGCAATTGTCCTTCAGTATCCAAGAGAGATTTGTTGTGGAACTCCTCATGGGTACCAAAACTGTGCATGGTCAAGTCCCTTATGTAATATAATCTGCATACATTGCCCTGTATAATTATTTGTTGTATATGATTTATCATACCATATATATTGTAAATTCTGCATGTAAAATGCTTTATGCTCTTTAGTCTAATAACAGAAAAGCATTTTTATATATATTGGATCTTCTTAAACATTTTCAGCAGGGGAGTGGTTGAATCCATGAGTGTAGAATCTACAGATATGAAGGGCTAACATGTTATCAGGCACCTGTGTGTTGGGTAGTGTACAGAGCTGCTTGCTAAAAGAATAGTAAACCATGGACTGCACTGTTGAAAGAAATTATGGAACTACTTTCTATGAGGTAGAAAAATATGGTGATCTATATGTAATTACACACAGAGATAGCAGCATGAAATGCTGATCATCATACCTCATAATGCAAAGGAGCTCAAAGAGAAATATTTCACAGTCCTCTCTCCAGCCGTCCCATCGAGCTACAAACCAGTAAGTCTTCTGAGGGTCCCACTGAAGCTCAAGGCCAATGCTGTGCACTTTCTGTCATCCAGCCCAGTCCCTTACACCTCAGTCTTCTCCCCTCTGATAGAGCCCGCTGGAGCTAGCGCTGTGGTTGAAAAAGTCCCCTACATCCCACTACTCTGACTGCTTCCTCACCTGACCTGGTTAAAGTTTAGCTTTATCCTCTGCGGCCACTGCTTCTCCTACCACCTTCTGTGTTGTTTCTCACACCTGGGGATCTGTGACAACTCCATTTCAAACCAGTTGTGACTAGTCCTCTCTCAAAACTCACAGGGAAGGAAAAGAAGTCTGAGAGATGGGTTGAGAGACACAGAGAGGCCCCTAACCATCTCATCAGTGATTCACACTCCATGAGTGTGGATAAGAACTGCAGCCAGAGGGTCGTGCCATGGTGGCGCACACCTTCAACCCCAGCACTTGGGAGGCAGAGGCGGGGTGGGGGGACAGGAGGGGGTCTTTGTGAGTTCAAGGCTGGTCTACAAAGCAAGTTGTAGGATAGCCAGGGCTGTTACACAGAGAAACATTGTCTTTAAAAAAAAAAAAGGAAAGAAAAGAAAAGATAGAATTGCCTCAGAATGAGACTAGGACTTAGCACTTTGCAGTCTAAAATTCACCTGCTGGCTGCACCTGATAGTGCCATATTTGCTAAATAAAAACTTCGATTTGTATAACTGAAATTCGCTAAGAGACTCAACCTCAAGTGTTTAGACCACACACATAAAGATGACCATATATGACAGTAAATATGTCAGCTAGCCTCGTCATGGCAATTATTTCACAATATACGCCAAGTTCAAACCATAAATGTTATGTGTTTTAATACAGAGGTTTTTTGTTTTGCGTCCACCAAGGCCGGTTTCTTAGTTTTCTAGCCTTCTGTAATCACAGCCATCCAGCGAGCTAGCTGAGAATGTAGATCACGGAGCCTCGTCCCACGGGCCCTGATTGAAGTCATCTGTGAGACGGCCCTCCTGATCCACACTTTCATTGAGCTTTCCTAACTGTTCTTCTACTCCCGGAAGGTGGGGAACATCTCTGCCAGGATAACAGTGGCTTCATGGCGTGGCCTTTCTCAGCCTTGACTGTGTCTTGTTGGAGAATAACGCGTGCATGTCGAGGAGTGAATGATTCTAAGCCTTGGGGTCTGGGGAGGGTGACAGCGGGCCTTGGAAGCTTCCAGACCCCGAGTGATTCTATTCACTGTTGCGTTTGGGGTGAGTTTTCTGCTGGGATCTTGGACACCCAGGTTGCACGGAAGGCAGGACCTATCTCAGCTTTGCTGATGCTCCTGTGGTGGGCATGGTGGTTTGCGGGGAGCCCATTAGATGCAGTGAGGTTGAATGGGTAGACCGTGATGCCCTTGGCCCTACACTGCTCCTACGGTGGGCATGGTGGTTTGCAGGGAGCCCATTAGATGCAGTGAGGTTGAATGGGTAGACCGTGACACCCTTGGCCCTACACTCTCCATTTGCTTACATCATGGAGCAGGCAAAGGTCTACTTCTGGGAGTTGCTGATCCAGTCTGGTGACAAAAAGAATAGGAGGAAGGAGCCACATTACCCTCAGCTCTTGTCCTGAGCCTCCCCTGTATCCAGTTCTGATAGGATCCACTCCAGGAGGTAATCACACATTTTTTCCTCTGTCTTTCCCCACCCTACAGGTTCGGAATCAATTGCCTCATCCAGTTTGAAGACTTTGCCAACGCCAATGCCTTCCGTCTGCTCAACAAATACCGCAACAAGTACTGCATGTTCAACGATGATATCCAAGGTACAGTCACCCACCTAACGAAGTGGCTGGGTAATCACACCTTCTCACAAGGTTCACCCACATGCCAAAAGCTGGGGCGGGAATCGCATCTCATAGCTGGCTTGCTGCCAGAACCTGTTTAAGGAACAATGCTAGTCTTGGAGTCAGCTTCCACTTGGCTGATTCTTAGCTCTGTGACCTTGAACATATCTCTCCACTTGACTGAGCTTTGGTGTGCATAAGGGCCAAATGGAAATCATTACTACTTCAGAGGTAGATAGGAACTGCAAGGTTTCATATTTATAAGAAATTCTTTAGACTACTGTCAATTATTAGCTACCTGAACTTGAAAAATCATTTTTCTGACTGTGGTTTTATAATCTGTTCTGAGATGGCAATAACTACATCAGGAAAACATTGTAAAGATTTCAAGAGCCGGGACTGGGAGACTGGAAGCTTCCGTGGGTAAATGGCACTTGCTGCCATTCATGAAGACTGAGTTTGGATTCCACACTCACATCAAAAGCCTACTGCACATGCGTGCAACTCCAATGTGGCTGACACAGGAGGGTCACTGGGGGTTTCTGGCCTCCAGACCAGCTCCCGTTTCAATGAGAGGCCCTGTTTCCATAAGATAAAGCACAAGTGATGCTCGGTGTCCTCCTCTGCTTCTAGGCACTCTGGCACCATGTACACCCCACACACGCATGCACATACAGCACATATACATGTGCATGCTGAGAGAGAAAGATGGAGAGCTTATACACAGAAAATAGCACTCCATGACTTATCAGATCAAAACATCACCCTTCGTAAGAATGGCTTTCTCTAGCCATATCTTGCTCATAGACTTTCCAAACACAAGGTGCATTCATCAGAGAGCCATGACAAGTCCTTCCCTAAGCTTGGCTGGAAGTAATAGGCTTGAAAGGTACTGGCAACAGGAGACACAGAGCATTTCCAGAGTCTTTATAAAGCATCTTGGGCACCATGTCCCTTGTCACCTGTTCAAGAGTCTTAGAAACCCTACAGGAAGTTGCTTCTTTTTTGGGGGGTGCCTGTATCTGAAGCTGGAACAGGACAGAGGCTTCTCAGCAATGTTCTTATCTGACCCAGGAGTTCTCAGTGAGAATGGTTCATAGGTTTTTGTAAGGCCCGAGGGAAACCTTGATGGCTCCACATATCTTGTTACTTAATGGATGAAGTTTGTGAGCCACGCCCGTTAAACAAACAGTCCGCATCAGATGAAAAGAATGAACTGGTATGAACGGTCTCATGATTGAGTAAAAGTTGGCTGGCGTTCACACACCAGAAATGAGAACAATAAAGACAGTTAGGGGTATACTCGAGAGAACATAAGCCCAGCTTAAAGGTCATTGCTGAACATCTGTGACACACTGATGTTCTGGGAACTTCTCACATTTAACCCTATGAGATATTAGTGTCTGTATCTTCTGGATGAAGAAACCAAGCCACAAAGAGAATAAGTAACTTGTCTACCCAGACAGTGTTCAAATGAAATTTGAGTTCACGTTTCTGGACTCTAAATTCATAACCACTTACCATACTGCTCCAGGTTTAAAACCACAGAGCCAAGTGCCTCTGTTCTTTTGGTCCACATTAGAGAGTAACAGGAATACAATCAATTGTTTGTATTGATTTGTTGTAAATTGTCAATGAGTGATAGTTATAGCACACTGTTAGAGAACTAAGGCCAAACATTATTTCAGGGCCTGGGGACTCGATGCCCAGAGAAGGGGAAACCCAGAGAGAAAACTCAGCTTCTCATACTCTCTCTCCAGCCCCCCAATACCTAGGCCTGCAACAGGCATTGGTGGACTGTGCCAGACGCATTCCAACAAGCCACGTACCCTCCAGCTTTGCAGTACAGCCCTTCAGTACAGAGAGCTGGCTGGAGGCGAAGAGAATTCTCTCACTACCTGTCGGTCAACTCACAACTCTCAACCAACCTAACGGGCAAATGTGTCTGTGGCCCTGGAGGAAGCACCTGCTGACGAGTTCCCCCGTGATGCCACTCACACATGAGTCAGCAACAGGACGCCCCTGGTCAGCCAGGCAGCCTCTGGGCTGCCAAGTGGAAAACAAATCCATATGGTCAGCACACCTGGTACACGGGCTCCAGATGCTCAGACAGACAGACAGACAGACTTATAAACATAAACAGGTTATGATAGTCTCATAAACATGCAAAGGAACACAGCAGGGTCCCGCCGTTTATCCACCTCCATCTCCCCCACGCTGATGCCAGAATGGTCCCCTAAGAGGGAAACAATGATTCACTATGCTATCCATCCAATGGCACATGATTGGCACATTGGATGTATGATACTCACACATAGAAACAACATTCCCACCATCACACCTCTTCCTGTAGAAATGACTTGCTGGCCCCTGCCTTGCAGCTCGTCACTCTCCTGATCATCATACATATGTCCATGTATGTATGATGCCATTGCAAATATATGAAGTGCACATACAAATGTATGAGGTGCACATACAAATGCACCTCATAGGTGCTCATACTCAGATGTTAGACATGTATGCAAATATGTATAATTTCATATGCATGAACAATTTTTTAAAACCTAATTCATTTGTTTAAGTTCAGTGAGTTCTGAGTCCTGTCTATAGACTCTCAGACAAAGCCAGCTGGAGAGTTTCTGTTTCTCACCAAAAAAAAAAAAATGGGAGATAAATTTCCTATTCTTTTCTCAGAAATTAAGACAGAGGTCATGAATTGCAGATGTGCCTCTAGAACTAATCAAAATGGGAAGAGGTTGTCATGGAGATCCATCCACATCTTCCTTCGAGGGAAGACTTGTTGCCTCAGCTGATGCAGGCAGAGCCTCAGCAGCAGAAAGCCCTTACCCACAGTCCTGCCCTGCCGCAGGCTACTGTCCACACTCCTGAAGAAATGTGTCTAATCGTTCCATCCCTGATCTGGCCTGAGTGCCTAGTGGTCTTAATTGAGGCTCCACGGGCCACGCTGAGTCTCTATAGCGTTCTCTGCCTCTGTCTTCACAAGCACAAGCTTGGACGGGCACAGTCCACCCCAGAAAGATGTAGGAATAGTCTCAGAATCTGCCTGTGGCCCACATACTGTAAAGACTGGAGCCAGGCGGCCCCCACGAAAATGAGACTAGGTCTACGCTGTCTGCTTAAGCATAAGCCCTGCCTCTTATCCTCAGCGGAGCATGGAGAGATGGCACCACGGTCCTCAGGAGCCCCAGGCTGAGCTTCCTGTGGGCCCCAATGTGTGTGACATCAAGTACCTTATTTGTACTGTCTGAATCATAGACCCCACAGGGCCCACGGGGTTGAATTCCGGAGCCAGAGCACAGAGAGACTTCCTCCTGGTTGTCTCCTCCATCCTCACCCCAGCTCTGGCCAGTAGAAATCCTCCACCCGGGCCAGGCTGGTTCTTGGCGCACAAAGCTGCCCATGCGCTGACTCATTGCTGGCAGCCTCTTCAGGAATCTTGGACCAGAGGAGTCTCAGGTGACTTTTGTTGTTTCAGCTGGGAACATCTCTGCTGTTGGGGGAGAAGAGAGAGACGAGAAAGGGCAACGGCCGTGGGAGTAGTTGTGCTGGGGAGAGACTAACTTTGACCTTGGGAAGGAGAGCTTGTAGGACAGAAATCAGGCACAGAATGCTGCTGACCTAGTGACCTTGGGCCCTGACCTCCCCTGCAAGCTAGCCACGTAATATGACTGGGGGGGACAAGAAACAATGGGCTCATCAACTCCAGAACATACTGAACCCTACCAAACTTACCTGTGCCTCTAGTCCTCCTACATCTTCAAGGATAGATAGCCTGACAAAATGCCTGTGTGCTATGCCACCGCTTCACAATTATGTTTTTGTTTGAGGTTTTTTGGGGTTGTTTTGTCCATTTGCTCTTAAGACAGGGTCTTGCTGTGTAGCCCAGGCTAGCCTTGAACTTGACGTGATCTTCCTGCCTCCACTGCCTTCCTACTGCTTGGGATCACAGAAGCGCATGCCCCTAAGCCTCGTACTCTTTCTCACTTTCAAGCTTCTGCATCTGTCTCCCTACCCTCACTTGGCTGCTCTGTGGTTCTATCCAAGTAGTATATGTAGCATTCTTTACCTTTCCTCTGAAATGAACTAGCAACCATGACTAGGCATCAGTAAATATCAGAGCAGCCCGTATGCTTTTCTCAAGCCAGCCCCCATGCCAGTGAGTTGAAACCTCTGCCAGTTCATTGCCAAGTATCTGCGGCATTACCCACATTGCACTAACTGAGGTGTGTGTGTGTAGCGTGTACAGGAACAGCCACTCAGCAGCACTCAGTTTATTGGACCTATTACTAGTATTTATAGAGCGTAAATCAGGCATGAAGAAGAGGTATTAAGACCCAAAGCAGGGTGGTGACAAGGAGGAGAACGTGTGAGCACAATGCTACCGAAGCCTGTTGAAAAAGCCATGGCCACCACTTTCCTGTGTGTCCTCTGTTCCTTTCTCAATTTTTTTTTATTTATTGATGCTGTGTGTATGATGTGTGTGCGACGGTGTGCACACTATCGTACACGTGGGAGATCAAAGGACAACCCGCAGGAGTCAATTCTCGCCTTCGACTGTGGGTTCGGGGAATTGAACTCGGGTCGTTAGGACTGCACATTCCTACAGCACTGAACTCACTGGTCTGTGAATTTTTCTACTAATTCCATGATTTGGCACGTGCTGATTCTTCCAGCTAGAACTTTGCTCCTGACCTTGGCTAATTTTCCTTTATACTTAAAGGCACAAGAGTGGCCCCCCCCCTCCGGATGCTACATCCAGGCCATGCCACAGGCACCCAGGTGACCCAGAACTAGGTCATGGCGTTCCACCCCACACAATGTTCCCCAGAGCTACCAACGGGGCACTTGGCCAAGACACACATAGCTGAAAGATGACCTCTGTGGGTGCAATTGGCTACAGGTGCCGCCATACGCACAGACAGAAGCACACGAGCGGCTGAGCCCCAAAGATTTTTTTTTTTTTTGCCACTAATTTGTCCTGTTTACAGAACAGCAATGTCCCTGAAAGCCACCAAGGACTCATGCCCCACCTCCCCACCACACACATCCGAGTCCCAGGCCTTTTCCTGATCTTCCCCACAATAGACTTCACCACCCCACACCCATCTCATTTCTCCCCAGCACCACAACCTTCCTCCCACCGTGTCCTGTGTTAGGCTGCTCACTCCTGGGACCAATCCCCACGCGACCCCACATCTTCCAGCAGCCTGGCAGCTGAGGACCTGGAGAAGCTAAGAAAGGACAATTACTCCCCCCAGGTCCTAGCAGACTATGGCAGGGGAGGCCCGCTCTAGCCTTTGGAACTGATCTGAGAGCAGGCTTCTTACTCTGTTCCCACCCACAACCCCTCAGAGGAACGTGTAGAGCAAACTCAGATAACCTTTGGCAGGACCCTGGCTATGAAAGTATATCGATTGAGTATTCAAATCAAACATTTACTGATATCAAATCAAAACGAAATTTATTTTAAAACAATTCTTTGGTGCGCATGTAATTTTTGCCTTTTATTAAAGATGAATGTAAGTTTTCATGGTAATGAGGCAGGTACAATTAATTTTAAAATCAAATATAAAGGTAAAAATCAAATCACAAGTGAACATTTGACACTGCAGGATACAAGCCAGCTTCAACATTTTTTCAGCATTGAAGTATTTTCATTTTAAAGCCATCAATACGACTTCATGTACAGTGTAGCACAAAGCGGCGGAAGTGTGTCTAGGGCTGGGCCAGAAATTGTTGGAAATTCTCTCTTACTCTCAAGCCCAAATTCACTGAACAAAGATTTATAAAGCTCAAGACAACCACACAAAAAGCAATTTGAAAAACATTCGTTCTAATGTAAAACAACCCAAAGATATACATATTTAGTATTTATAACCTGAGAAATGGCATTATAAAAATATATCTTTATTTCATAATTAAACCATATCTTTCTATAAGAGCAGAAAACTTTGTGGATACAGCAGAGACATTATGATTTGCAACAGACACCAGGCTCAAGCCTGAGCCAGGGCAACTCAGGCAGGCTTGCTTGGGGTTGCACGCTAGGAGCCCTGCCAGATCACCTCAGACCTGCCATGTGCTCGGCTTTGAACTAACTTTGTTATTGTGCGTTCAAAAGCTCTTGACCGCTGATGTTACATCCCACAGTTTAATATTCTGCACTCTAGAGCACCCCAGGACTCTAGAAAAGTCCTTTAAGACACAGCCCTGTTGAAGCAGTCTCAAAGGTCTTGCCAGGGGACTGGAAAGAGGACTCAGCCTCTGCTGAAGTGGTCCTGGCAGCTCCCAGAGAAAAGTCTATTCTGTTGCTCTATCTGTTGCTTTCGACGGCCCCAAGTCGGCCCTCTAAGCCTGTGAATGAGAAAACAAAGACAGTGTGGCTGCCGTGGGAAGGGAGTTACAGTGGAGCACGGCAAAAGTCTGCCTAGCTTTGTAGAAGCCACCCAGTCCTCAGAGACCCACAGATCCACAACCACCTCAGCCAGCCCTTGACCCAGCCCACCCCTCCCCATCCTTCTGGCTGCCAGTTTCTGACACTGTCACCCCTTCCTCCTGAAATCTGTTCAACAGAGAATCTGATCCAACTCAGCCAAACGGGACTGTTTAAAGGAATATTCTCAGCTTGTCCTTTTTTGCCATTTGCTAAACCTACAGCCTCAAGTATTCTGTTTGCAGGAAGTGTAATTACGGAACATTCCCACCAAAAAAGAAGAAAGTTTGTCCTTCATCACGAATGGGAACAAGCAGCTCACATCACTTGTGGGCACGGGACATAGGGCTCTCAGACTTCTTAGGGTGATTGCCTCCAAAAATCTAAGCAGTTTTCCTCCCCTCCATTTTAAAATTCCGGCACACCGCCCAAGAACTAACCTTCACCTCACCCAACAACAGAAGTCAGCGGTGGAGACGATAACTTGATTTGCCAAGATCCCTTTTTATAATTAAGACCTGCTGCTTTCTGCCTTGAGTTCTGATCTGGAATTTAAGATACCTTGCCCTCCTAGAGCGAGGCCTCCAGAGTGGGTCCCAGAAGGGTGACCGTGGAGAGGTGGCTGAAGTAGACGGCCCGTAGAAGTCTAGTTCTGGGAGCCATATTCAGGAAGAGTTCTCCCGAACAGCAGCAGGCCGCAGTGCCAAGTACCACTGAGAGGCTAAAGGACAGGAAACTGAGAACTGACCTCTGGGCTTCACAAGGTGGAGCTGCTCAGTGACTTTGACAAGAAGTGGACTGGTCCCTTGGGTCGAATAGATTCCCCCGAGACAGAGAAGAAAACAATTGGAGGCAGTGGTCACATTGGGCTCTTTGAAGGGTTTGACTATAGAAGGCAGTAAGGAGTAGGGTTGGGCCTATAAGGGCAAGACTTTTTTCCATATAAAAGTTTTACAGTAGCCAGGCGATGGTGGCGCACGCCTTTAATCCCAGCACTCGGGAGGCAGAGGCAGGTGGATCTCTGTGAGTTCGAGGCCAGCCTGGTCTACAAGAGCTAGTTCCGGGACAGGCACCAAAGCTACAGAGAAACCCTGTCTCGAAAAGAAACCAAAAAAAAAAAAAAGTTTTACAGTGTATTTATTCACTGATGGGGATGACCCAGCAGAGAGAGGGAAACCAAAGACAAAGAACGGAGGAAAGAATGGGAGAGCAAACTTTGCGGGTCCATGAGAAAGAGATCCCAGGGCACACGGAAATGGCTTAGACAGGAGCTGAAAGGACCTCTGTGGCTTCTGCAGGGGTGGCAAAGGGTGCACATGAGACCTGCTGCGAAGATGCGCAACATCTTGGAATATTTCATCCTTCTTCACCCGTTGAAGTGAAGTCCTACGTACGTAATCCGTTCAACTTCTCCTGGCTGTGTCTGTTTCCTCTGAGCCTTCCTGTACCGAGAGGAAGTTTAAAACTAAAAACCTCCATAGAGGGAACACAAGAATACCTCCTCCATGGTGTTTTAATGAAGATTAAGTGGGCAAAGGCACACAGCCAAGTTTACCATAAGACTAGTTGACAGAGCTTGGGGGAGGCTCATTTGCTGTGCCAATCTGAAGATCTGGGTTCGAATCTCCAAGGCCCATATAAAAAGCCAGGTGTGACTGCTCTTTTCTTTAACCCCAACATTGGGGGTGGGGGTCAGAGAGCGGCAGACTCTGGGGGTTTGCAGTTGAGTCAGCCTGGCTTCAACAGTGCGCTTCCAGCGTCCTGTCCCAAAGAGGAAAGGTTGACAGCAACAGAGGAAAACACCTGAAACCCTCCGCTGGCCTTACATGCATGTATCACACACAAACATACATCACAACACACAACAAAGATGTAGTAAATAAACGGCAGTTAGCAGCCTTTGTGCTGTTTCATTGCAGTGCACAGTGAAATCTATGAGACTCCCCGCCGGTTTTCGTCCTGACCCTGTCCAGCTGACGTCTCCTGCCAAAGTTCTCATCCGTCAGCCTCCTCTTTACCATCCACCCCACAGTTCTCTCCCACAAAGCCCGAATGGCCTTTCTGCTGCCTCCGGCTACCCAGGAAAAGCTTTAGGCTGCGGACCACACCAAGCCTTCCTGGCTTTTCTGCTGGACCCCAGACCAATCCACCCTCCCTTCAATACCATGCAGAGGTCGGTATCTTCCTCCATGCAATTATGGGAAGCCAGATTCAGCAGCCGCCATCCAGCTCTACAGGATGAAGATAAATTCAGTTATTCAGCCCTCAGGTTCTCACTTCAAAAGATACTTGATAGCCAAACAGAAAAAAGCCCTTGAAGACTGTCTAGCCCAAGAAACAGCTACCATAAAATATCTTTGGTGCCATCTACTGGTGAATGATTTTCAGACGGCCTCCCTGAGAGCAGAAAGCATTCTAAGGAGCAGAAACTGATTTCAATAACAGAGCTGATGCCTTAGTGGGAGAAGCCGTCCTGCACTGAATGAACACACATAAAATCCATACCGATATACCATATACTTTAGATATCCATACCGATGTTAGCTACTTACTGAGAGCGTGCCCTGGGTTGCTATGAAACCGTCATAAAAATTTTAATTAAAAAAAAAAACATGTGCATGAGGTCTCTGCAGGCGTGTGCTCCCAGTCACACAAGTATATGACCAGAGGTTGGGTCTTCTCTGAGATGCCCACCTTATTCTTTGAGACACTGTGTCATGCTTACCATGGCTGAAGAGTGGGTCTCTGGGATCCTCCTGACTCCAATCTGTGGTTACACCTATCATCATGCCCAGCCTGCTCATGGGTGCTGTGGACCCAAATTCAGGTCCTCATGCCTGAGCAGCAAACACCGTCCAGTCTGAGCCTTCTCCCCTCTTGGGAGCAGTGAGACCCCAGGTCCTGAATTTCTTGTAATCTCCTGATCTGAGTGCCTACAGCTGCTCTGAGCACGAGACCTTCAGGAGTTCCTGATCTCAGCAGTGCCTCCTGCTGTGGTGCCTGTACCACCTGGAACTACTACCAGCAAGAGTCTGAAAAACAAAACAAAACACAGAAGGAGCTAACAGACCTTTTAACACCGATACCAAAACCCCAAGAATGCCCCCTTTATTGTGTTCAGGGGCAGATTATATAGAGATAGCCATGCCCCAGCCAAACCCATCAGAAACCACTCTCCTGAAGGTCTCGTGCTCAGAGCAGCTGTAGGCACTCAGATCAGGGGATTACAAGAAATTTAGGATCTGGGTCTCACTGTTCCCAACACTCCCCAGTCCCCATAGTGGCCATTTTTCGTGGTTGAAATATTCTCCTGCATGACTATCCTAGCTGATTTACTCAGCCTTTTTCCCATCACTTTGTATAACAAACAACACTGTCCTAAATGCTCTACTATACATATTTCAGAGTTTCCCATCCATCGATTTCCAGAAGTAGAACAGTAAGGTCGAAGGACAAAAATATCTTATACTTTAGATTTATATATCTAGAGGAAGCCGTTTTCTTTTTTTAAAATTGTTTTTATTCAGCTATATATTTTTCTCCACTCCCCTCCTTTTCTTCCCTCCCCTTCTGCCCTCTCCCATGGTCCCCATGCTCCCACTTTACTCAGGAGATCTTGTCTTCGTCTACTTCCCATGTAGATTAGATCTATGTATGTCTCTCTTTGGGTCCTCATTGTTGTCTAGGTTCTCTGGGGTTGTGATTTGTAGGCTGGTTTTCTTTGCTTTATGTTTAAAAACCACTTATGAGTGAGTACATATGATATTTGTCTTTCTGAGTCTGGGTTACCTCACTCAATATGATGTTTTCTAGATCCATCCATTTGCCTGCAAATTTCAGGATGTCATTATTTTTTTTCTGCTGTGTAGTACTCCATTGTATAAATGTACCACATTTTCCTTATCTGTTCTCCGGTCGAGGGGCATTTAGGTTGTTTCCAGGTTCACTATGACAAACAATGCTGCTATGAATGTCCTTGTGGTATGACTTGAGCATTATATACCCAAAAGTGGTATTGCTGGATCTTGAGGTAGGTTGGGAAACCGTTTTCTTAAAAAAAGAAAAGTTGCTCTTTATATTGAAAAGAACGCTGGAACCTACCACTTCTCATTGTTTCACTGGCAGTCACGGACAGCATGGGGCTTTTTGTTGTTATTGTTTTCTAACTGGGGAAAATGGAGCAAACCATAAACAATGCCACCTTAGTTTCCTTTCCTGTGACTGCATTAATATTGACCCTGTGAATGCAGTTTGGTTGTGAGCCCTCAGTATCTGTCAGGGTCTGTACCAGAGACATGGACCGAGAACACTCAGTATAAAAAGTGTTAATTGTGAGAGCTGAACCGCAGAAGAGACAATAAGACTCTGCTCCCACTCCCTGGAGCTGAGGAACAACAGAGAAGGGAGGCAGCTGGCTGGTGCGCACGCGCTGTGAGCTCAGCAATTGATGAATTGCAGACGGGGTTCCGTGGCTACTGTGGAAGGGAAGAATCAAGTCTGGGGTTGTCTGGTGGCAAAAGCAAAACTCTGGGTCTTTTAAATCCCGTTATCAAATAAATGACACTTTTTAGAGTATGCTAATGTTTAATAGGATGAGCCCATACAAATTATTATTATTCAAATGTTATTAAATGTCCTACAGTTTACCTGTGCTTCTAAAACACCTAGGCAATGCTGGAAATCATCTTCTTTCCTCCTCCTGGAGCCGTTCTGTTGCTCTCTAGTGCCCCCTTTCGGCAGACCCCGGCACAGAGCCCCATTGATTTTTTTGCTCCTCAATGTAAGCTCAGGAAGTATGTGTTAATTGGTAGAGTCCACCCTCTTGCCAACTCAGCGTCCTTTGGACTTGCAGATGGCAAAAGCAACTCTAACAAAAGAGAACTATCTCCAACAAATGAAGACAGTCTCGCCTTCTCCCCAAAATGAGAAGAAACAAGTCTTGAAGTTGTTGGTTATTTGCAGGAGAGTTACACTAACCATTGCTAGAAAGAATTCACTTGCTCTTCAAACCCAGTCACAGTTGAAAACCCTGCCGCTTCAAGACTGAAATATAGAATTAGCTTCCAAAAAGTTATTAAATGACCGAGGGGGGAAAAAGGAATTAGCCAATGTCTCCCGTTATCTATTGTGATATAACCAAGAAAGAAGTTTGCATGGCTGCTTACTAGTTTTTTTAGCCAGTCATAATGAAAGGGCCTTGGCCAACTCGAGCATGGTAAACATGGCTCTGGCAGGCCTTGTCCATCTCTCCCATTCCCTCTGCCTTGCTAAAAAACAAGATTACATTCCTAAAACTAGCCACCAAGGTCTGTTCCCTTATTTGGCCACTTCCTCCCCAAGGCTGACTATGAAGGTCCAGCTATTGAAGTATTGAAGTCCAGCAATCAGAAAGCTCCCTCTGGCTCACCAAATTAACATGCCCAGTTAAAATTAAATACCTCGGTTTACCATCATTTTCCTATGTGCCATATCTGCCTCCTCTCTATCCAGAGGCCATCATTTGTCCCTCCTGGACAAATCTCCCTGCCCCCTTTCTCTTTTTCCCTTCCCGTTCTCCCTTTGTCCTCTACCTCCTGCCTCTGTCTCTTATTCCCGTCCCTAAATCTTCTTTGTGCTGAGAACTTGGTCTTGGAGGTCTTGAGCTGATATTTTCCTTCCGTATAATGTCACTTGGTGCTCATAAATTTCTTCCTCAGCCATTCCATGTTTTCTTGTCCTCAGACAGGACTTTGTTCTTCACCCAGTAAAGTGGCCTATCCCTGCATTTCTGAAGGTCCTGGATCACCAATAGTCCCACCTGTCTTTAGTTGTTATATCCCATATGTTTACTAACATGCATGGGACTATCAATCCCCCAGAGGATGCCCCAGCTCCAGCCATGTTCCTCCCCTGTGGTTTTCTTCCTCTTGTTTATCAGGATCAACCCCCACAGCCAGAGAAATGAGTCCTCTGCAGTTCCTGGGTCAGTGCCAAGAAAAACCCAGGTGGTGGTCCCAATCCCCAATCCAATAGAAGCCTGCTGCGATTCCTAAAGGAAGTTCATCTCTAACCAGGCAGGGCATAAGCTTGAAGTCAAAGGAAGCATAAACTCTGCAGCTTATCTGGTGAGGTAGTGGGAGGTACATGTGTTCTGGCTGTGGGAGAAGGGATACAATGCATCGCTTGCGGAGTGGGATCCTAAGTTGCATGTTCTTGTCATGTGCAGTCTTACGGTGCGGTGGG
This sequence comes from Microtus oregoni, assembly GCF_018167655.1. Lineage (NCBI taxonomy): Eukaryota > Metazoa > Chordata > Mammalia > Rodentia > Cricetidae > Microtus > Microtus oregoni. The sequence continues at coordinate 6,344,864 of NW_024543059.1, forward strand.
TAAGATGGGCATCTCGACACACAATCACTTGGTGTCTCATGGTCCCGTCATTCCTGACTTTTAAATGTCTTTGTCCTTTCAATGACTACTTCTAGAGGTGTCACGTCCTGCGTGACTTGGTCCAGGAAACCTGACAAGGATGACAACGGTCATGAAGAAATGAAAGACACTGAAGCAAAGACAGACACACATAGAGAAGCTAGGAGGGGTTCACCATGCTCCCTCTGATGGAATGAATGGGACTCCGCCTGCTTGTCATGGCTCAGGAGGAGGGGTTAGCTCATGTCTGTAGGAGAGAGGAGTCTCCAGCTGTAAACATCTGGGGGAGGAAGCCTCAGTAGGTGCTTTCTGTACCCTCTCAATCGCTCAATATTCCCACAGACTAGGGAAGGCTTTGGCCATTCCCATGGGTCTAAGGTATTGGGGTCCCTGGCATGGCTGTGCCCGTGTCAACAATACACAGTCACTCAGAATTTTATCCACTCCCCACACTTTTTTTTTCTTTTTCTTTTTCTTTTTTTTTTTTTTGGTATCTATTAATTACATCTATCCCGTGGCTTCATCTGTCAATAAACACTTCTTTTCTGCTAACACAGCAGCTGCACCTGAATCTACTGCTGTTTCAGTTAGTAATTGCGGCTCCCAGTTACTGGTCCGCTTCTCTGGTAGCAGCCTGATGGGACTTGTATATCCCGCCAGATCTACCTCCTGCAGCTGCCACCAAATGTAGTTTTTAACTAAATCTCTATCGTTCTATTTACCAATAAAGACTTGGGAGTCAGAAGTTGGGGTGAAGAACTGCCTAGCTCAAAGAGGTTGAGGAGCGACCAGCTGACTTTCCCTTTTTGCCTGAGTGGCAGAAAGAGAGTCCTTCTGCCCTTCCAAACCAAAAATACCATCACACTCAAAGTCCCTCCCTACTAGTTCTTGTGCATCTCTATCCATCTTCCAGCCAGACTCTTTTCTCTCTATGATTTCTTTCTGTGCATTAGTTGCTGGCTCCACTTCCTGACCCAAGGTTGATTTTTTTTTTAATTAGTACAGATACAAACTCTCGGTTCACGGTGTGATTGAATATCCCACCATATAATAGCAGTAACAGCACCTGGCTAGCTGGTTGTCTCCCATGGACAAGTAGCAAGGCCAGGGACTATTTTTCAAACTGCTGTTTACAGTAGAAGGGAGGAGATGGCATCAATTTGCCCTGAATCCTCCTGCCTGCAGACATTTCTTTTTTTTAATTTTTTAAACTTTTTTTTAAATTTTGTGTTCATTGGTGTTTAGCCTGCATGGATGTCTGTGTGAAGGTATCAGGTCCCCTGGAACTGGAGTTACAGACAGTTGTTAACGGCCATGTGGGTGCTGGGAATTGAACTCGTGTCTTCTGGAAGAGCAGTCAGTGTTCTTAACCACTGAACCAGATATAATTTTAGTTTTTATTGTTTTTATTTTGTTTTGTTTTTTGTTTTAGGGGCTGTTTTGTTTGTTGAGGGAGTTGTTTGGTTGGTTTGGTTTGGCTTTTGTTTTTAACACAGGGTGTCTCTGTGTAACCCTTGCTGTCCTGGAACTCACTCTAATCCAGGCTGAACTCAAACTCAGAAATCTGCCTGCCTCTGCCTCCTGAGTGCTGGGGAAAAGGTGCACACCACCACCACCTGGCAGAGATATGATTTCTTTTTTTTTTTAAAAAAAACCATACATCTTTTTATTGTTAAGTCAAAGAGGTATCAAAATTAAAAGCAAAACTTACAGGGTAAGACTTAACGAAACTACTAAGGAGCATCAAAGGATGTGAGAATGGAACTAGGCGCAAGGCAATTATGAATCAATGAACACAGGAGAGGGAGAGGGCGAACAGTGAGACTGCTGAAGACAACTAGGGGAGATGGAGATATGATTTCTTTAAGAGTTAAGAAAAGCTGCTTTTCTCGAACTCTGCCAAGTCTTTACTTGCGGGTTGAGGGCTCGAGGTCACAAGCTGATTTGGTGCACTCTGTTGCAGGCACAGCCTCTGTAGCCGTGGCAGGGATCCTGGCTGCTCTGAGAATCACTAAGAACAGGCTCTCCAATCATGTGTTTGTTTTCCAGGGTGCAGGGGAGGTAAGTACCGCCCAGAGGACTCTCCAGTGGCTGTCCTGAGAAGAGGAACGGGTGCGGGAGTGTTCCTGGCGGGAGGTGGTCTGGGTTCCAGCCAGAGGATGCGGCAGGAGTGTGTTCTGATTGTTGCAGCATTTTGAGTCTCAATATTTGAGTTTCTCAAAGGAAAGATTCACCTGGGCTTCCTAGGATTTGTGGGGCTGAGGAAATGAAGGGCTCATTTGGGTGAAACATCTAGCATATGCTGAATAACTATGTGCTTTAAGTTTAAATATCGTCCTTATGGTACTCCCTAGGCAGCCATGGGCATCGCCCACCTCCTGGTTATGGCCCTGGAAAAGGAAGGCGTGCCCAAGGCAGAAGCCATAAGGAAGATCTGGATGGTGGACTCCAGGGGTCTGATTGTCAAGGTACTGTTCAAATCTGAAAAACTAGAGGTTTCGCAGGGTGGTGGTGGCACTCAGGAGGCAGAGGCAGGCGGATCTCTGTGAGTTCGAGGCCAGCCTGGTCTACAAGAGTGAGTTCCAGGACAGGCTCGAAAGCTACAGAGAAACCCTGTCTCAAAAAAAAAAAAAAAACTAGAGGTTTCCTGGCAGGTGGAGCTGCCAAGAACTAAACCTAAAGAGGCCTCTAGCTAGGCACTGTGGTACACGCTTTTAATCCCAGCATTGGGGAAGCAGAAATAGGTGAATATGTGAGTTTGCGTCATCCTGGTCTACCAAGTTTCAGGACACTCAGAGCTACACAAAGAAACCCTCAGAAAAAGAAGAGGAGAAGAAGGAAGGGAGGGAGGAAAAGAGGGAAGGTAGGACAGAAAGAAAAAAAAGAAGGGAGGAAGGAAGGGAAGGAAAGGAAAGGAGGAAGGGAAGGGAAGGAAAAGAAGGAAGGGAGGGAGGGAGGGAGGAAGAAAGGGAAAGGGAGGGAGGGAGGAAGAAAGGGAGAGGGAGGGAGGGACGGAAGGATGGAGCAGGAGGGAGGGAAGGAGGAAGGGAGGAAGGAAGGAAGGGAGGGAGGGAGGGAGGGAGGGAGGGAGGGATGGAGAGGGAGGGAGGGAAGGAGGAAGGAAGGAAGGAAGGAAGGAAGGAAGGAAGGAAGGGATGGAGAGGGAGGGAGGGAAGGAGGAAGGAAGGAAGGAAGGAAGGAAGGAAGGAAGGAAGGAAGGAAGAAGGAAGGGCTCTCCAAGGGGCAGAATTCTAAGACAGGATGGAAAGCAAAAAGGAAATTCTAAAGCAAAAGCTCTAATTGCTGTTATCCAAAAAGTTATGATGGTGTGTGTATGTGTGTATATGTGTATGTGTGTATGTGTGTTTGTGTGTGTATGTGGGGGGGATTGTTATGAAGAGTGTGAGCATGTATGTGTGCCTGAATACCCTTCCAGCCTTCTCTCCTACCACTTCCTACCCTCAGTTTATCTCAGCCATATTGAATCATAGTCCTCCAGAAGACATGGCTTGACTCCCTTCCACAACCTTTTGCAGCCGTTGACAGGGCCGTGGGCCTGGTGTGCGTCTTCCCATCCCCCCATCAATCCAGGGAACAGTCTCTGAACAGGTTACCAGACACTGGCCACTCTTCTGTTCACTTGTGCTTTTTCCAACATCATTTGGTCTGCTCTATTGAGCTGACTTCTAGTCAAGGAACTGTAGGCTTGGCATCTTCCCTCTGGCACTCCTGAGGCCAGCTGGAGCCGTCAAAATGATTGCACCCATTTACCAACACTGTGCCAGCCTGTCATCCCCAGGCTCCTGTTCGAAGAGATGGAAAGAAATCTGGAGATTCTCAGACACGGTTGGCAAGACCAGCCGATCCTAGACTCAGCTCAGGGACGCTCCCGGGAAGACTAATGGATCCTGTTAAATCCATTCACATTAGCTCTCTGGTACTGAAAGTCTTCAAGCCCCGTCCTTCTGCAAACCTGTAGGCTGTACTTCATATGACCAGCAGGTTCAGTGAGGCTAAGGAACCTCCTAAGAGTCTTTCTATCTTGTCCCTGTAACCCATGACCCCCAATAGCTAAAAACAAAATAAAAAGTAAAGATTTTTGATCATTTTTTATTCTAAATATTTTAAATATGTAAATATTTTATTTTTAATAATTTATTATAAATAAATAAATACTTATGTATTCTTCCGTGTGGCTCAGAAGATGGCTCAGAGTTTAAGAAGACTTGTTTGCTTTTTTGGGGGACCCAGATTTGATTTGATTCCCAGCACACACATGGTGGCTAACAACTGTTTGTACCTTCAGTTACAAGGGACCTGGTGCCCTCCTTAGCCTCCAGAGACCCTGCACGCATGTGAAGCACAAATACAAGTAGCAAAATACCCACACAATTAAAATAAAAATACATTTTTAAGAAAAAAAGGAAGGAAGAAACACATGTATACATTCCCTTAGGTTCTACTAAGAAATCTGATAAAGGATCTGGGCCTCACTATTCTGAAGGCTCGGATCAAAACACAAGGCTCAATCAGAAACACTATCAGAATTCTAACACATCAAGGCTCTGCTTAGAAGGCCCTCAATGCCACTGCTACTCCATCTTCCTTCTTTTCCTACAGGGTAGGAGCCACCTGAACCATGAGAAGGAGATGTTTGCCCAAGACCATCCTGAAGTCAACTCCCTGGAGGAGGTAGTGAGGCTGGTGAAGCCCACAGCAATTATAGGTAGGAAGAAGAGGTCCTGCTGCCCAACCCAGCTAACCCTCTCACCTTGCAGATAGATAGTCTGAGACCCAGTGAAGAATCACAAACCACCTACGGAAGCGCAGCTGTCTCCCCTATCCCTGGTTCAATGACATGAACTTATTGGGTAACTTCTGTATAGAAACCGTAGAAATGAGGGCCCAGAGTTGGGACTTGGTGACATATGTGTTGATGTAAGACAGTGAGAAAGCGCAGTGCTGCTCTCTAGCATGGAGATGAGCAATCCTTCCACACCCAGACTGGGGCCCTGGTACCTATCCCTGTACTAGAGGAACACTCTGCACTCGACAACAACATCCGGGAATGGCTTCCAGGTGCACCGTCAAGATCGGAGGCCAGAAATGGACCAGTGGTCTCCCAGCTAGCTCAAGCAACAGGATTCCCTCATCCTCAACAGCGGGATTCTATCCCCAGGATTCCCAAGTCTGCCATGGGGTACCTAGTTCCGTCACCAGTGCCACAAGAGGGGAAATGGGGTGTTCATACAGAGTAGGCATTCCCCGCTGCCCCCCTTTTCCCTGTAGGTGTCGCTGCCGTCGCAGGAGCCTTCACGGAGCAGATTCTGAGGGACATGGCCTCCTTCCATGAGCGCCCTATCATCTTTGCCCTGAGCAACCCCACCAGCAAGGCTGAGTGCACAGCTGAGAAGTGCTACCGGGTCACTGAGGTCAGCGGGGAGTCCTTCCTCCCACCAGCTGAGAGAGTAGCAGCGGCTACTACCAGCAGCCCTATGAGGGTGACAGAGGGTGCCCCGTCATCGTAGGCAAGCTGACGTTTAGAAAGATGAGTCAGCTTTCCCAAGATCATTGAGCTAATAAATAGAACTAGCCTTCAAGTCCCCATCTAACTCCAAAGTTGGAGCTCTTCCATGCTACTGGACTGCTCAGGGTTCCCCCAAACAACAGAGCTTTGTCCAGCAGAGTTTCTTTATTCCTGAGGCAACTATCTCATGCTGGCCCTCCCAGATGTTGGGGGAAGAGGCACCATGGCCTCCTCTGTCAGTAACTTGAAGGGAGGCAAGGCTTTAGAGTACTTACCAAGTTCTTACTATTCTGGACACAGAGGGGAGGGTATGGGTCCAACATTTAAGAGATAAGAATAGACTGCCACAGCTGCCCCAAACCTGTCTCCAAGTTCCGCTTCTACTTTCTTCCTATGTCTAGGGCCGAGGGATCTTTGCCAGTGGAAGTCCCTTTAAGAATGTGACTCTGGAAGATGGCAGGACCTTCATTCCCGGTCAGGGAAACAATGCCTATGTGTTTCCAGGGGTCGCCCTGGGCGTCATTGCCGGTGGGATCCGACACATCCCAGATGACATCTTCCTCCTGACGGCAGAGGTACCGCTGCTTTTCTCCCTAGGATGCTTCTAGTGCGGTTGGTGGCGCAACACCAGGTCCTTAGGCCCAGTGACCCCTGGATTCGTCATCTCTTATCTACTACCCACTCACCCCAGACCAGAAGCAAGGCTGGAAAGGAAAGCACATGGAACCTTGAAGCAAGTTTTTTTTTGCTAAGATGGCCACCCAGAATGATACTAAGGATGTGGGTGGAAGCTAGGACCCAAGAGTAAGGGGGCCCAGAGACTCCTATATAACAGGCTGTGATCTGTCAGAAGACAAAGTCTTCGTTTGCTGGTCACAAGCTTATCCATGTTGGTCTTAGTGGTTTCCTTCTAGAATTCATGGAACCTCGTGCTGTTTTTAAACTTTAGCCATGCTTAGCACAGAAAGAATGAGTCTTTGTTTAAGCCTAAGCATTAAGCTTCCTTAGGGCTATGGCATAGGTCGCAGTACGTGGGCAAGCTTTGGGATAATGGAATGGGATTTGTTCTGTAAAGAAAATCTCTCTCTCTCTCTCTCTCTCTCTCTCTCTCTCTCTCTCCTCTCTAGCATATTGCCCAAGAAGTCTCTGAGCAGCACCTGTCCCAGGGGAGACTGTACCCACCACTCAGCACCATCCGAGATGTGTCTCTGAGAATTGCAGTCAAAGTAAGGGCCGTCCTCCCTCGTACCCCTCTAACACGGGTGGTGTGGCTCCACCTACTCCTATGACGTCAGGAGGGCTAGGCAGCTGTGGAAACCTGTGCTCCTTGAGCCTCGCTGCATGTAACCCACAGACTAGGTGGCAAACTCTTGCCTGCTCAACAGACTGAGTCCCGCTCCAAACACCCACCCAGGCATTCTAGAAAAGCTCCCGCATTTCCCCCACAGACAATCGGAAGGAAGGTCGTCAGAGGCCACCAGAATGTGGGTGGAATTTTTTTAATGAATCATAACCCCTCATTTATGGGAAAGGCCAGCTTGCACAGCATCATAGGAAGGATTCAAGCTTTGGAGTTCCCACTCTGGCAATCAGCAGAGGTGTCACTGTGACCCAATACCTTCACTTCCCTCAACCTTAGCTGCTTCTCTGTAGAGCCCAGTAGTTCCTCCCTCCCAAAACTCCTGTTGGCCAGAGTGGGTAGTTACTTTCCCCTTTCTCTCTTTAAGGGATAATGAGGTGACTGGATTCACAGAACATTCCAGACTATGCAAGGATAATGGGTTTTCAGAGAAAACATAATACAGTAAAGACCAATTTCAAGCAATAATTATCCAAGCTGGATAATAAGCACATGATATCCTTTCCATTATTGTATGTTTCTGTAAGAATAACCAACAGTCTCAGAAAGTACAGCGCACAGCAATACATTAGTGCCCACGAGTTGTCCAGCGCAGGCACCCTTACAAAACAATTATGAAGTCCAACAATCCAGATCCCGGTTCAGCTCACCCATTCCTCTTCCTTCACGGGGGACTATTGGCTCACAAGATGGTCATCTACTTCAGCCACATCAGTCTCCATGGGAACGAGTTGCAGGCGGACTGTTACTAACGATATTCTCATCATCACTCTAGAAGAAGGAGATCATTATTTTGCTTCCCAAGCAGTAAGCTGAAGTACTAATCAAATTTACCATTGGCTGGAAACCCACAGAGAATTAGAAACAGGGATAATCATGGGCTGAGCCTCTTTGACCTTGGCCCAGGCACTGGGTATGAATCCACCTCCAGAGCTCTGGGAGAGAGGGACAACCAGCCCCTTAGGAAGAGAAGTGAATGCTCTCTAAGAAAAAGTTTTAATCCTCCCCTTCCGGTGGTATCAAGGGTGGCAGCTGAAGAGGAACATGACCGTCCTTTAGGGAATATTCTTGGCCCCTCGCTGCCAAGGAAGGGGCTTTTAAGGCCGATTTCCCATAGAGCTAGTTTCTCATTCAAGCTTGTTTCTCCTAGGTCCTCGACTATGCATATAAACACAACCTGGCCTCCTGCTATCCAGAGCCCAAGGACAAGGAGGCTTTTGTAAGATCTCTGATCTACACTCCAGACTATGACTCCTTCACACTAGACACCTACACTTGGCCTAAGGAAGCTATGAATGTCCAGAAGGTCTGATGCACTCTCTGGGACTTATTTGGGCTGGATGAAGAAATACAATATAAACGTTCCATAATGGCCAGCCTTGTCACCATGGTTATTTTTTGTTTGTCATTTGTTTTACTTTGTGTGTTCTGCGGAGGTGCTGAGGCATGCAGCGGATGTCAGCTTTGTTCCTGAAGGCCCTGGGAGCGCTTTTTCCTATAAAACTTCTCTGAATTCTCTCCAAATGGTTCTTTTACTGTTAATTGCTATTATCAAAGCCTTGTGGGAAATTCTGCTTAGAAACGCACCTTTGTAGAGCTCAAGGTCTAGATTGAACTCAAGTCCTTTTCCATACGCAAGGAAGTGCTGTGTCCGTGGAAGATGCTCATAGGGAAGTCACGGAGCTCCAGGAAGAAAGGATGCTTCCCATGAGAGCAGTGTTTGTGCACTGCCCGTGACTAAAGGGCGGATTCGTCATAGGCACTCAGGGAATGTAAGCAAAGCCACCTGCCAGAAAATGTGGTCCACCCGTCAGGGAGTGAATTCATTTCAGAAGAATACATTGCCTTCAAGGCTCAGTAGAGTGTGGGTTGGGGCTGAGTGGCCAGAGGCTCATCAAGAAGGGTCCCTGCCCTTTGAGTTGTTGAGTACTGTACATTTTATGTTGTCATTACTAAAGGGAAAGATAGAGAAATATGGATGAGAAGAATGAGGAGAAAGAGGAGCAAAGAGCGTGAGCACCACGGGGAAGGCGTTGATTTGATTTGTAAGGAAGACTTGATTTAACTAATGTTCCAGGCCTGGGATACACTCTCCCCTCCATCCTTCACCCTCAAGTAATGGAGCAATTCAAATTTCTGGTGGAGGTGACGTTTAGTGAAAACCTTTACCTCCCCCGTTTTCATGACTGCACACATGCATAGCAAACAGTAAAGAAAGACTTGGAGCCCCTGCTTGGCCTGTTTGGGATAGCCAGTCTCCTTTGCCTGTATAAATCACACTTTGAGAAACTTACCCCTGGAGCCACCTCACCAGGATTCCCGCTGCAGATAATGCTCTATTTGACTGTCCCTCGGTGCAGTCCAGGTAAACTCCTAAGCGCCACGAAGAGTGTCTGGCAGAGTCATGAATCAGTCATCTCTTGTTCAGGTCTTATTCTTCCAGCATCGGCTTCCTTGGTGCTAGAACTTAATCAACAATGTCCCCAAAGTGTAGACCTAAATATAAAAACTAACACTCCACGTTTCTGGAAGAGAACAGATCAATGAGTCCTTGTGAAGACTCACCAGTAAATCTCTAATGGCAATCTCATATCTAATGCCTGTGTCCTGGGGGATACAGTTGCAAACGATAGAAGAAACTGGCTAAGATTTCCAAAGTTCTGATCTATTGCATCAGCCCCACACGGCCACCAATGGCCTGGTTAGACTTCTCATTTCCACAGGAGAAACCATCTGCCTGGACCCAAACTCCTCCTTTCTGTCCCATGCCCAGAATCAGTAAGGGCACCCGTACAAGAAAATGGCTTCTTCCATCCGAAAGGCTCGCTCCATGGAACACCTCTACAGCTGGTTCATATTCCTCTCCTAGCTCTCATAGCTCTCCTAATGCATGACTTTTGGAATGTCTTCATGTGCCCTTAATTGTTGCAGATCGTGTCTTGGGGTTCCATCATCTACCACATACCATGTAGAGAAGCAGAAGACTCTAGACATAGATTTTCAAAATCCCAAATGTGTTCCTAATAGCACTAATTATGGTCAGAGAACCTGTTATGACTTGTTGAAATAGATTTCAGTTTGCTGGGAAATCTATTTTTTTTCAAATGCTATTGCCAAATTTTAAAAACAAAAAAGTTCACATCTTCTTAAAAAGAATATGTGCACCAACATGGTAGAATGCAATATCCTTTGTATGGGGATTTTTATTTTATTTTACTCAATTCCACATATTATTATTTTTTTCTCTACTCAGCCTATATCTGAAAGATAATTTTTTCCTTGCAGTTTTGACCATATCTATTTTACATATTTTGATCCAGTGTTATTAGGTACATGAAGTTTAGAATTGTGATCATTTACAGTGAACTCAAATCTGTGAAACTTTGTAATTTTCTTAATAATGTATTTGTTCTGTGATAACATCTTGGAAGTCTCCCTTGCCCTTTTTTATTTATTTAGATTTTGAAACTTATATCGTACCTGGTGATGACAGGCGCTCTCCAGTTATTTCTGCCACACAACTTAAAGCACTCTTTCCTAGAGCGAAAATGTGGTTAGTTTAACATAAAAACAAAGGATCGTTTTATCAATTTTATAATAAAATAATTATCAAGAACCCTAATTTTAACTCACATAATTTTAAAAACAAAAAGATTTTCCAGGTGGTGGTGCAATGCACCTTTAATCCCAACTCGGGAGGCGGAAGCAGGCAGATATCTGTGAGGTCGAGGCCAGTCTGGTCTACAAATCAAGTTTACAGTCAAGGAAACAGAGAAACAATGTCTTGAAGAAAAAACATAAATTATTAAATGTCCCATTGATTAGTAGAAACTAATCCCATTTTGGTTGCGAAAACAGAGGGAAAATATACTTTCAACCAAAGTAATAGGTAGTAAGCAATTGCTAATGTTTGGCAAAAAAAAAAAAATCAGGAGCTTCAGAAATTGGATAATAGCACTGTTTTAGCCACAAAGGCAACACATCTCTGCTTTTTATAAAATACCAGGGGTTAGAGATGGCTCAGTAGGTAATGTGCCTGCCATGCAAGCATAAGGACCTGAGTTCAATCCCTAGAGACTATTAACAAAAAACAAAACAAAAAAGCTGAGTGGTGGGATGTATTTGTAATCCCAGGTGTGGGGAAACAGAGATGCGATCCCCAGGGCTCGCTGACCAACCAGCCCAGCTCAGTTGGCAAGCACCTGGTAAAGGTTGAGAGACCCTATTTCAAAACACTGACTAGGAGAGCGACTGAGGAAGCCACTTGCCATCTGAGGTTAACCTCTGGCACGCGCGCGCGCGCACACACACACACACACACATTCACATGCACACTTACAAAATGCTTACTAAATTACAAGCCCTATGTCCTACACAATATTCTGCTTCCTGGTCTCTCCCGTCCTGTCTTCAGCCCTCCTCCTTCGATTGGTATGCCAAACACAAACATATATGACAAGACATTAAACACACGCTGCTTCAGTACAAATGGCTCTTGTCTGAGCTTCTACCGAAGCTGGCTATTCCAAGCAGAAGTTTCAAAACAGCATAAAATGAGCTTTACGGAAATGCATTCATCACTGTGAAACTTAAAATCTCACAGAAGCAACCGCCGCAGACTTGATGTCTACCAGCGCAGATGCGGGGAGGTGAACGCCGAAGAGCATGCAAAGAGGAGCTCTATCCTGACAAGGTCTGAAATGGCTGGATAAACAACATAAGCTCTGGAATGATGTTTAGAGTGTTTTAGAATTTTAATTCTGTATTACTAAACATAGACAAGTCCTGGGTTGTGTCTTGGCAGCCCCATGCTGGCCTTGAACTCACTCTGTAGCCAAGGATAGCTTTGAAACCTTCATTGTACGGCCTCCACCTTCCAGGAGCTCAGATTCCAGCTGTGTATAGTCCTCTACTCCATACAGTACCGGGGACGGAACCCAGGGCTTCCTTATGCTAAGCAAGCACTCTCCCGTCCCAAGCAACACCCCTGGCCTCTGATGCTCATTCTCCCCATCCCTTCCCTGCTTGCCACGTTTATTACATGTATTGTTTGTATGTGTGCATCACCATACCACAAACGTGTGGAGAACAGTCCTCCCCTTCTGCAGGGTAGGTCCTAGGGATCAAACCTAGTTCCTCAGGCTTGGCAACAGGTGCCTTCACCCATAGAGCAGTGGGCATTTAATAGGTTATTAAATGAAAACTTTGGTGCTAGGATTGGGGATACTTTCTTACAAGTGGTTGATCAGGGCGGTCCCAAAGAACTCCCAAGGCAACACAAGCTATCATCTTAGCTCTTGATTTCCCGCTACAGTGAGATGGTAAGTGTATCGGCGTAAACGAATGCAGACAGATTGTAAAAATATATATACAGCTTTAATGGCAAAATAGACTTAGAGAACCACCGTTCCCGCGGAGACCAGGAAAGCAGAAGAAGCGGCTGGGAGCACGCTCGCCAAATTTATAGGCAAACATTAGCCCGAGGCGAACACGCCCCCTAAGGGGTGGGACTTATACCTACATCTCCCCTTTTTGTCTAAATAAGACAGAACTAAACCAAATACAACTATATACAATAATAACAAATAATAAATATAACAAACAATATTGAGAACAAAAGTTTTGCTAAACATTCTATCTCAAGGAGTCTAAATAATGTAGAGAGTAACTATAATTATATAATCTTCAACTCCATCAAAGATCTCAGAAGGGAATAAATATTACTTAACAAACGAGATATATCCAAAATGTGCAACAATTGACAGAGACAACTGACTACCTGGGCAATCACCCAAAGTCTCGTTTGCAATGTTGAGTCAACCAATTTTGGCTAAGGCCTAACGTAACTGACAAACCATTATTAAAGGCAAGGAACTTTTCAAAACTATCTTACCCTGTCTTGGCAGGATATGACAGTCCTGTTTTATCCATTGATGCACGCTCTGTATCTCTGTCAGTGGTTGAGGTATGGGCATTTCTTTGCCCAAAGGCCAGTTCTGCCAAATAGAAAGGCTCCAGATGGAGTGTCTTTGGTGCTCAACATTCTCTCGGGAATAGAGCGGTGTTGCCAGGAGCAATTGTGTCTCACTATCACGAAACTCTGAGTTAAATTAAAGGCCATTTTCTACAGCTCTGTGAAGAGATTGAAGATTATCTATCTATACTGAGTATAATCTCTATATATCTAGAGAACCTGATTAGTCTAATTATAAATGACAAACTTAGATGACTATTTATCTATATAATTCTCAATATCTATCTAACTTAAAGACTAAGACAAAAAACAACTGTGTAACAAATGAGGATAATGACCTCCAAATATAAAAACTGTACAAATATACATTGCAATATGGTAAATATATATCAATATACAAACATTATATAAGTATCTTAATCAGAGGTAGAAATGTACACTGCAATATGGTAAATATATACAATATACATTTATCAATACAATATATGTCAATACATAAAAAATGTTTTAAACATGCATGCATACAATAGTCAATATAATTTAACTTTGTATCAATATACAAGAATCGATACCAATATATTTGTCTAAAAGCAGTAACTCACAATTATAAATCTATTATCCCATCATTCCCTCTTTTTTTTTTTCAAAATGATCCCTGAGCTTATAAAATTCCTCCCCCAACCTCCCAACCCCTAAATGATGTCCCTAAACCCAGGGGCAAACTTTACTTGGAGAGGGGATGTCGTCCTCTAGAATTACATCCAGTTGTCATGGGGGCGACGTTCTTTCTGGGGGATCCTGTGAAAGTAAAATGATGGTTAAATTTCAAGATCAATGTCTTTTAAAATTGCAAATAGTCTCTGAGTATTTTGTGGAGGTCTGGCCAGAATGTTGTACAAGATGTGCACCATTTCAGCTAACCAAGTTGGGATCGTCTTGTGCAGCTGGTATCCAAAACAGGTCTTGTAGTAGCGCTATCAGTATCATGACGTCATATCAACCAGGTAGAGTTGTTGTTGTGGGGCCCCATCTTCTTCCTGGAAACTTCAAATGTCACTTCAAGAAAAACTCATTGTTCATTGTGAAAAACTTAAACATTAATCATATAGACATATATAGACATATATATATATATATATATATATATATTCAATGAAAGGCATGATAGATATATTCAATGAAAAGTATGATAGATATGAAGAAAAGCAAAGATGTTTTCTAAACTCATATTTATTTCTGTCCCATATCATGGCTCTTGACATGAGACAGAAACTCCAGAAACTCTGGGTTTTTCTCTTACTAACAGGCTTGGAATTGGAGAGGGACTGAGCCAGAGTCCAACTTCAAAACCAGCTCTACATATTTATAAAGAAATGTTTAATAAGACATATATATATATAAATTAATACTTACAAAATGTGTCCATCCATCAGTAATTAAATATTCAGGGTCCCTTAATTTCTTTGAAGATGAGTATTTTCCTGTGGAGATAAGAAAAGAACCCTGCCTCCAACCTATCTGTATTTCTTACCATCAGTATGATCGCCATCCTTATGAAAGAATTGTTATTTATCTTTTCCAAGTGGCTTCTCTTCTTCAAACCAAACCTTTATTAATTTTGACAGTATCCACAATTTTTCCTCACCTGTGGAGATAAGAGCAAAACCCCTTCCCCAACGTAGCACATCTCCTGGCTTCCATTGTGAGGTCAGCACATCCTTGAAATAAACTGGTTGATTTAGTTCAGTAGACTTTTCCATTATCCAATGTCTTTCTGCAGCTGTTGTTCCCTTCTCGTTAGCGTTGAGAAAATTCAAGGTTAACAAAGCATTATGTAACCTATTTCTGGGGGTATTTTCCACCCCTTTCTGTTTGTTCAACATATCCTTTATAGTTCAATTTGATCTTTCTATGACTGCTTGACCTGTAGGATTGTATGGTATACCTGTAACATGCTTGATATTGTAATAATCAAACAACCGTTTCATTTTCCTAGAGACATAAGCAGGACCATTATCCATCTTTATTTGTGTAGGTATACCCATGATAGCCATGACTTCTAATAAATGAGTGATTACTGAATCAGCTTTTTCTGAACTTAAAGCAGTTGCCCACTGAAAGCCTGAATAAGTGTCAATGGTGTGATGAACATATTTTAATTTGCCAAATTCTGCAAAGTGGAACACATCCATCTGCCAGATTTCATTCCTTTGGGTGCCCTTTGGATTAGCCCCTGCAGGCAGTGGCGTTTGGTTATAGAAAGAGCAAGTAGGGCATTTCTTTACAATCTCCTTAGCTTGTTGCCATGTAATTGAAAACTCTTTCTTCAAACCTTTGCTATTAACATGATGTTTTTTTATGAAATTCAGAGGCTTATAGCACACTACCAATCAATAATTGATCAATTTCTGCATTACCTTGTGCTAGAGGACCTGGCAGATCTATATGGGATCGGATGTGTGTTATGTACATAGGGCAAAGCCTGTTCCTGATCAAATCTTGAACCTGGAGAAACAATGAGGTTAGTTCAGTATCATCAGGTATAAATTCAGCAGTTTCAATATGTAAATTAACTCTTTCTGCGTATTGTGAATCTGTAACTATATTAATAGGTTCTTTAAAATCCCTTAGCACCATAAGAATGGCATATAATTCCGCCTTCTGGACAGAATTATACGGACTTTGTTTCACCTTACCCAAGTCTTCTGATTTGTAACCTGCCTTCCCTGATTTATTGGCATCAGTATAGAATGTACGGGCTCCAGCTCCAGTTATTGGAGCATCACGGACGATTCGAGGAAGAATCCAAGAAGTTCTCTTTATGAAGTTAAGCCTCTTGCTTTTTGGATAGTTGTTATTAATGTCTCCCAAAAAATTAGCACAAGCTCTTTGCCATGGTTCATTATCTTCCCATAATTTCTTTAGTTCATCAGCAGTGAAAGGCAATATAATTTCTGCTGGGTCTATGCCTGCTAGTTGACAAAGTCTCAGCTTGCCTTTTATAATTAACTCAGAGACTTTTTCCACATAAGTTTTCAGTTTCTTACTTGGTTTATGTGGTAAAAAGATCCATTCCAAAATAATATCATCTCTCTGCATTAAAATTCCTGTAGGAGAAATTTTTGATGGTAGTATGACGAGAATACAATCGAGCTCTGGATTCACCCTGTCCACATGTGCCTGTTGTAATTTTTCCTCAATCATTGTCAGTTCCTTTTCTGCGTCAGCTGTTAATTCTCTGGGACTGTTTAAATCTTTATCACCATCCAAGGTTTTGTTCAAATGAATTATTAGATCAGGTGTTATTCCAATAGCTGGTCATAGACTGGAAATGTCTCCTAACAGTCTTTGAAAGTCATTAAGAGTCCGTAGGCGATCTCTCCTAATTTGTGCTTTTTGTGTCTTAATTTTTTGCAAACCTATTCTATAACCTAAATAATTAACAGAATCTCCCTTCTGAATCTTTTCAGGAGTGATTTGCAATCCCCATTTAGGTAAAAGTGTCTTTATTTCTTCAAACAGTCTGTTCAAAGTATCCATGTTTGAATCGGATAACAAGATGTCGTCCATGTAATGGTATACTATAGATTTGGGAAATGTCTTGCGTATTATTTGTAATGGTTGGTTCACAAAATATTGGCACGGGGGGGGGGCTATTTAACATACCCTGGGGGAGAACGGTCCAGTGGTACCTCCTCGAAGGTTGAGAATTGTTATAAGTAGGCACTGTGAAGGCAAATTTTTCTCTATCTCCTTTTTGCAAAGGTATAGTGAAAAAACAATCCTTTAAATCAATAACTATGAGAGGCCATCCTTTTGGTAATAAAGAGGGCAAAGGAATTCCAGATTGCAGAGGGCCCATAGGTTGAATAACCTTGTTGATGGCCCTGAGATCTGTCACCATTCTCCATTTACCTGATTTTTTCTTAACCACAAATACAGGAGAATTCCAAGGGCTGGTAGATTCTTCTATATGTCCAGCATCTAATTGTTCTTGTACCAGCTGTTCTAAAGCCTGTAACTTTTCCTCAGCTAAAGGCCATTGCTTTGTCCATATTGGTTTTTCAGTCAACCATTTTAGAGGCAAGGCTGTTGGTATCTCTGAAGGGACATCAATTGCTTGTTCTTGTACAGCCCGAATGGCCGGTTTTCTCCGTTTGTAATATCTTTTAATATTATTCTCAGAAATATAGGCTCTAGATTTAGCAGGAATGTTAATTTCGGTATTCCATTGTTGTAATAGGTCACGACCCCATAAATTCATTGCAATATTGGCTACATATGGCTTTAATTTTCCTATTTGTCCCTCTGGCCCTATACATTCAACCCATCTCGTGCTCTGCCTTACTCGAGATAGGGTTCCAATTCCCAGGAGCTGAATATTTACATTCTGAAGAGGCCAATACGGATGCCAAGATTCTGAGGTAATGATACTTACATCAGCACCTGTGTCCAGCAGGCCAGTAATAAAAATGCCATTTACACACACTCTCAGTTTAGGTCTTTGATCATTTATAGAAGTTTGCCAAAACACACGTAACTTATCTTTCTGATCATTATTGCTTGTAACAGTAGGCATGGGGCTTCCTAATTGTCCTGACGAGGCATGTTCTCTGCAGAAACTGGAAATGACTGAACCACGTTTGCCATGGGGGCCTATGAGGTGACCCCTCTCACGTTTCCCGTCTGTATTAGGTTGCCTTGTCTATCTCTTGTAGACCTGCATTCATTCGTCCAATGTCTGCCTTTTCCACATCTTCTACATAAACCTGAAGACTGAGTCCTCCTATTTCTGTTATTTCTAGAAGATGCATTATTATTATTATTTCTGAAAGATGCATTATTATTATTATTATTATTATTATTATTATTTCTGAAAATCCGTTGTCTACAATTCTTTTTCATATGACCTATTTTTCCACAATTAAAACATTTGGTATTCTGGTGTCTCCTTTTACCATTGGAAATTGCTTCTTCTACCCATGCTTCAGTGCCATAATCAAATGTATCAACATTGAGTGTATGCAAGACCCATTCTTCCAAGGGCGCTGATCTGAGCTTTAAAGACCCCAAAATCCTTTTGCATTCCACATTTGCATGTTCATAAGCCAAAGACTCAATCATTATACATCTTGCTTCTGGGTCAGATATCCCTATTTGTTCAGCCTTAGTTAATTTTTGTAAAAAGTCACTAAAGTGTTCTCTCTGACCCTGTTTAACTCTGACAAATGATTCCATTCTCTGTCCTGGGTCTTGTACCCTGTCCCAAGCCCTTAAGGCTGCTGTAGTACACATGGAGAGTGTGTTTTTATCCAAATTAGCTTGTTCCTGAGGGTTGGAAAAGAGCCCTTCACCTAGAATTTTATCTAGGGAAATGTCAATTCCCTTCGCTTTTTCCTGCTGTTCTAAAAGTCTAGCCTTTTGCCTGAATAAGCATTTCCATTTCAATTGCGGTCCACTCTCGAGTACCGCAGAGCTCAGCTGGAGCCAGTCCGAGGGGGTTGCTCTGCTTGTCGTGGCCCAAGATCTTAGCATCTCTTTAACAAAAGAGGCTTGCATCCCAAAAGTCATGACAGCATGTTTAATTTCCTTGAGGTCATTCATACGGACAGGCTCCCATGTATCCTCCTTGATGACCCTAGGGTTTCTGGAACCAATCACCTTCTTTGTTGTTATTACTGGAAAGGCCAGTAGAGCTGTAGGTAGAGCTTTGTGGAAATTGTCCCGGAGAGATTTACCCACAGATGTAGTTAAAATTTGCCTTTCTACCCTTTGTTCTTCTTCGTCAGAATTTAGAAATTCCTCAATCTTTTCAATTCTATTCACCATTGCCTTCTGCAATGTCTGAATCTCCTGTCCAGAATTATGTTCCAAAGCCTTCACTGAGGATTCTAAAGTATGAAGTTTGTCCATTAGAGATAACATCTCATCTTTGGACATAATTTTTATGGCATAAACCGTGCCTTCTTATATTGACAATCTTTCTGCCAATCTGTCATAAGCTTTAGACAAAATCCGATTGTCACATTCAGCAGTTTTGATTCTCTCAGTTAATGTTTCAGTTCCTACAGAAAGGGACTGAAGCTTACGATCCAAATCAGCTGTTCCCTCTTCCATAGTAATGAATTTCTCCTTAACATCAGCTTGGAGAACGTCAAACTGATTCTTGAGAAGATTCTTGTCATTCTCAATTGTTTTTAAGTGTTCAATCCCTGCCTTAAGAATCCTGGATTCGTCTTGTAAAGGCTTTATCATATTTCTATTATCAAACCATTTAGTGCCAATGAAAACTACGAATCTCAGAAGGATCCATAGATGTGGGGTGATAGACACCTCTTGTAAAATCTCCCACATGGTACAATTAAAAAAAGCTGTTAAATTCTTGAACAGTAACATGTTCAGACATTTTATTTATAAAAGAAAAATTTTTTACCTGCAATGATCGGTTCCTGCCAGTGGTGGTCTCTGTGTTTTTGGAGCCTGTCCTAGAACTAGCTCTTGTAGAGCAGGCTGGCCTCGAACTCACAGAGATCTGCCTGCCTCAGCTTCCCAAGTGCTGGGATTAAAGGCGTGCACCACCACCGCCTGGCCGGCCTTGAACTCACAGAGATCCACCTGCCTCTGCCTCCCAAGTGCTGGTGTCAAAGGCGTGTGCCACCACTGCCTGGCCAAGTCACTTTGTATCAGACCCAATCTGCCGCTGTGGCAGCTTTTGTTGCAAAACCGCAGGTACTTGAGCTTCTGCTAATTCAGGCAGTGGGGTTCCGCTGCAAACTTAGCCAAGACAGGCAGAATGGGCCTGTGTGACCAAGTGTGTCTCGGACTCGGCACTGGGACCGGAGTCAGGAACTAAAAAACAGCACCCAGGAGGGTGCTGTGTTAGCTAGCGGGCTACCCGCTTGAGTCGGGGGCAAAATAGCCCGACGTTGGACGCCAAAATGTATCGGCATAAACGAATGCAGACAGATTGTAAAAATATATATACAGCTTTAATGGAGAAATAGACTTACAGAACCACCATTCCAGTGGAGACCAGGAAAGCAGAAGAAGCGGCTGGGAGCACGTTCACGGAATTTATAGGCAAACATTAGCCCGAGGCGAACACACCCCCTAAGGGGCGGGACTTATCCCTACAGGTAAGACTCCCATTGCTAAAATACAGTACACTTTAGATGCAGGGTATAGTGGATGAAATTAAACTGGAATTGACCTGAAATTTTTCTGTCAAAAGATGGCCTGCAGATTACTTAAGAGAAAACAGTCAGCATTGGACCGTGCACAACATAACAGCAACCTGCATGGCAATTTGTGCCAACTGGCCCAATGGTGGCGTAACTATTGTGGGTCACCAGCTTCCTTCTGAATAGATCTGAGGCCTGTGCCACAGGCAGAATTTCATGCTTGATGCTATAAACCTGGTCAAAAGGCAATCATAGCCATGAGGGGAACCTCCTGCTGCAGCTTTGTTATGTGGTCAGTGCTGTCGAATTGCCTTCCAAATGTTTGTGTTTATACCTTTAGAGCCACTCTCAACGTTGGTCAGAGAAGCTTCTTTTTGCAATGAACAGCATCAATGATCAACATGATGAGAATGTTATTATCAATAAAAAACAAAGGAGGACATAAGGTTGGGATGGATGTGGGGTAGGATGCAGCGGGGAAATGGGATAAAAATAGTGATAGATGCATCTAATCAAAAAAAATTATATAAATGCATAAAATTTTCAAAGAATAAATAAAAACGTATTTTAAAAGTTTAGACTTGGGGAGGGGATATATGTACCATTATAAATTGTCATGCATACTCAGCACTTCGAAATATTTGTTAAAATGTATTTATTACAGGTGGGAAAATTGAACATTTCTAAAAGAAGTCACAGAGCTGGGTCAGCACCCCTCAGATCCAGCAAGAAGTTGGGTCCCTCCCAGTCCCTATAGCAAAAGGACTCTAGGTTAAGAATTATTTAGACACCAGCACCGTTATTGGAGCCAAGTTCAGGGAATACGCAGGGATGAGAGGAAGGCGGGACACTAAGGAAATAATAGACATGAATTCAAGAAAGGGTTTGAAAACACTCAGTTTTTTCCTCCGAGGTACAAATATACACACTCTAAATATTCATCCACTCCAAACAAACGTTCCTGAGTACGTAGGTTCAAACTTTGAGTTCTACACGAGCAATCGTGACCCCTGCAGGAACTTATTCAGGGGCCACACGTTGCTCTCACCCACGTTGGAGGTGCGCCTCTGGCACTGCCTGCAGCGCCGGTACTTCTCACACTGGTCCAAGAGGAACAGCTTGTCAGAAGCCCTGGGGGGAAGAAAGCAAAAGCTGATGTCGTCAAGTGTCCCCCAAATCCCTAGAAGCAGAGCGAAGAAAAGTGATGCCCCATCTCTGTTTTCAAGACTCCTACCATCACGTCCTGACTGGCCCTGCCATCTACTGCTTATCCCACATCCTGGCATCTGTGGCCTCCTCCTTTCCACTAAATCAAAGGCTTTGTGCAAATTCCCAACCTACCTTCATGCCCAGCCACACATGCCTAACAGCAAACACATAAACCCCAAGGCCACACCCACCCTCTAAGGTAGCCCTGAAGCTTTGGTGTTTGGCGCTATTTACTCTTCTCTCACTCTCTGGAAACCTTGTTTGAGAAGGGGACGAAGCTGCTGGCTGACAGGTAATTCCTAACACCTGCTGAGAACTAAGGGTTTACTTGCTTAGAAAAGTCCCAAGAGGACAGAGCTTTTGGAGAGTTGAGCACCCAGAAAGAAAGAAGAGACAAAGAAGGGGGAAAAACAAACAGGAAGCAGAAATAAAGGACTACAATGACTGATTCTCCATTTTGAAAGTTCTTGGTTCTGCAAGTCAGTCCCAAGTGCTCTCTTGTGACCCATCAACATTTCTGTAGGGACACAGAATTCTGTAAAAGTCATAAGACTGGGTCAGTGGTGCTCCCCACTTCCCCCCACCCCCATCCCAGCAGCCAGTGAGAAGTTGAGTTCAGAGAAGTTGAGTCCGGATTATGAGGGGCTGGAGGGAGAGCTATCAAAAGGAAGACCTGAGATTGAACCCTAAAACCCACATACCAGCCAGCCTAGCTTAGCTGACAAGCTTCAGGCCAAGGAGAGAACCTGTCTCAAAAAGCAAGGCTGATGGCCCCATTTAAGGTTGACTTGTGTCCTCCACAGGTTGATACAAGACACATGCACACACACACACACACACACGAGAGAGAGAGAGAGAGAGAGGGGGGGGGGGGGGGGCTAGGAAAACCTTCGAAGAAAAAGAATAATGAATAATCTAGGAAAAGATGGGAAGACCTATCTGTGCAATCCAGAAACAGGTCAGCATCGGCATATGCTAACTGCATAAACATGAATCTTGCATTTGTGTTTGCTTGTCTTTTGTTTTGTTTTTGTTTTTCACATCAACCACTTCCTTCTTCCCACCTGCTGCCTACCACAGCCTGCCCTGGGTCACCCACTCGCTAACTTGAGTTCACAGTTATTTCCTGTGACTCCCCTATCTGCTATCGTCATGTTGGCCAAGCCGTCTCTCTGGATCCAGACAAAATCTTGCTGGTGTAAGCCTCACTGCTTCTCACTGGTTTTCCACAAGACTGAAAGAAATAGTTTGAACTCACCAACTTCCACCCTCTTCCTCTTCTCTGGATCAAATAGACCCACTTCGCCTTTGGCTCAGACCACCATGCTATCCCTCATACTTTCTTTCTTACAAATGAGCTCCACCAATAGAAAATCAGATGAGACGTGCCTTTCAAGAAACTCTTAAAAGAAAGGGTGGCAGATGAAGAACCTTGCTTAAAGGACAATAATGCTGGAGCTGGAGAGAAGGCTCAGTGGTTAAGAGCACTGGCTGCTCTTCCAGAGGGCCCAGGTTTGATTCCCAGCACCCACGTGGTGGCTCACAACTGTCCAGGTCCAGGAGATCCTACACCCTTCTTCTGGCCTCCTTGGAAACCAGGCACGCAAGTGGTGCACAGACACATATGGAGAGGGAAAAAAACTTATACATAAAATAAATAAATCTTTTTGTTGTTGTTGTTTTAAAGTCAAGACTGGAGAGATCAGTTAAGAGTGTTTGCTGTTCTTGAAAATGAGTTCGGGTCTCAGAACCAAAAGGGGCCATGGTTGCCTGGAACTCCAACTCGAGGGACTCTGACCCTCTCTTCTGGCCTCCTCAGTTACACATACACACACACACACACACACACACACACACACGAATAAAAAATAAAATCTTAAGCAGTAGTGGAACAGTAGCCACGTAAACTGGTTTTTGCTATGTTTGGTCCTGATAATCTGACTGTATAGGTTGGCTTGGTTTCATTGGAATCTTAACGATTTAGGAAATCTTTTTTCATTTTATAAAATCACACCTTAAATTTCTAAAGAATTTCCATTGTTTTCAAAGTATAATAGTTTTCCATATTTTTTTTTACCCCTAAAACCCCGGTGCTAGCTGGGTCAGGCAATTATTTACATTCACTGTTTACAAGTTAAAAAAGTATGACTGGCATTAGCAGCCCTTCCACAGTTCATGCTAACTCTCAACAGCAGACTCAAATAGTAACACAGATGGAGAGGGGCCCAGCTCCACTGTGTGTAGCTCATTCTTCCCATGGTCAGGCTTTCCTATCCATCCACGAAGGTCAAGCATGGTGGTGTACAGGAGGCAGAGGCAGATGAATCTGTGAGTTTAAGGCCAGTCAGGTCTACAGAGCAAGTTCCAGTCCAGCTAGACTAAATAGCAATACCCTGTCTCAAAAAAAAAAAAAAAAAAAAAAGTCCATTAAGCTTGGATCAGAGCAGAATTCATCCTGCTTCAAAGTAGCCCTATCCAGAGAGAGTTGCAACCCTCAGCAAAGTGGAACCACCAGGGCAGAAGCAAAGATCAGGGCAGGGTCAGTGAAAACTTAACATACAGCACAGTGTTTTCCAGCCCCTTGCTCATAAAAGACATTGCTAATCAATCGCAGCAGTGTTTCCCACTAACCAGATTTGTTCTCCCCAGAGAATGCTATAGAGGGCCATGTTAATCAACTGATGGTACTCAAAGCCTCGGCCATCCTAGGGTTAGACTAACAGTGGTTCTCAACCTGGGAGCCGCACAGCAGATCTCCTTCATATCAGATACTTACATCACAATTCATAACGGTTAACAAAATTACAGTTATGAAGTAGCAATGAAAGAGTTTTATGATCACGTGAGGAATGGCATTAAAGGGCCGCAGCATTAGAAAGGTTGAGAACTACTAAGTTAAAGGACAGAAAACTCAGAGCTGATTGACAAGGATGTTTCTTGCAAGCAGAGAGTGCCTGGTTCCCACAAGGTCTTACCGCTCAAAGGCCTTCTCCTCCAGGTCCCGCTGCTTCTTCATGCACAGGCTCCTGTCCCAGTCCTCCTGCAAACACTGGTTGATCCTGTTCACCCGATCCACCTCCGCAGCTCTGTCTGCCAAGTGCCTGGAGAGAAAGGAACAGCCTGACTCCATTTGCAATGCAGGGAAGGGCCGGGACCACCATGGACGCTCTACTTCTTTTATGTTAAATTAGACAGAAAGTGTTCTGGTCCTGTTCAAGAGCCTTTAGAATGTGCAGAAACGGGGATGCTGGAAAAAGCACAGTGAAACTGCAAGCTGTCGGATAATGGATGGCTCTAAGATCTTTCATCCTGCACCATGGTTTAAATTAGCAGGACTTAAGTCCTATTCCAATTAACAAATTCAAAGGCCACTAATGCCCTTTGAAGCTAATTTGGCTCATCTGATGAACCATCCCAAATGGATTCCCTGCTCTGTGTTTCTCCCCAGCCTCTCAGCTGTCAGCAATCAGCCTACGCATCTGGTTCTTTGGGGGTTTCTCCCCTTTGGTCTCTATGTGTAGTTCAGGGTAGCTTTGAATTTTGGGTCCTCCCGCCTCAGCCTCCAGCGTGCTGGGAGCACAGAAGTGCCTTATCACAATTGGAGACAACAGGTATTTTATGCTACAAAGTGGAGTGCAGAAAGGAGAAGAGGAAGAGAAATGAGAAGAGGTAGGGGATGACTTGTAAGCAAGAAAAACGGAAGCAGAACTACCCAGCACTGACGGGAATGCTTGGCGAAGGGTGTGCCGCCCAGGAAAAGAACAAAGCTAGCACTAGGCTAAGCTATTTGCAGGAGTCATTTAAGTCTGGACCATCAGCAGGGAGATACTTGTATTAGCCCTAGTACAGAAAGAAAACCAGTGCCCTCCAAAGTATGTAACCTGTGCTATATCACTCAGTTAACACAGTGACACAAACATGCCCACCAATCAGAATGCATCTGAAACATGGTCTGGAGCCCCAAGTGAGAAGCTGAAGTTCAAGTTCAAAGAATGGATCATGAGGGGCTGGAAAGATGGCTCATGGGGCCTGAGAGATTGCCCAGTGGTTAGGGGCACTGGCTGCTTTTCCAGAGGGCCCTAGTTCAATTCCCAGCACCCACATGGCAGCTCACGACTATCTGTAACTCCAGTTTCAGAGGATCCAACAGCCTCACACAGACATGCATGCAAGCAAAACACCAATGCACATAAAAGAAAAACAAATCATTCTAAAAATTAAAAAGGAGGGGGAGGTTCATGGCAACCTAGGTAGAGTGTATTTGTTGGGCTTGGGACAACAGTGCCTATCAATGGATATGGAAATAGGTAACGATTTTAGAAATTTGATATATATCAAGGCAAGACTTTTATCCTTGTTCAGATTAGATGTGACCCTTTGTTTTTTTATCAAAATAGGGAAAAGTGTAATGCAGATAATGATTCTAACAGAATAAACGTCACAATTTAAGTACTCCCACACCCTCTATCAACAGTCACACCCACTACCATTGTGTCCTTCAGTCTATGACTGACTCACATCTAGCCAACCCAGCAGGGAGCCTAACAGACCCATAAACTATCCCACTGGGGCCATTTCTAATATTTATATAAATTTAATAATATGACTTTTTATAAGTACAACTACCTTCCAAAAATAGTGGATTCCTTGGCCAGAAGCCTTTTTGGATGGTAATTTGGGCTCATCAGAGATATAAGAATTGATGGACATTTAGAAAGAAAAAACTAGTTTCCTATGACAGTCTTGGTGGAGGCAGGAAGTAGGAAATTGATGATGGAGGGCTAGGAAGAAAACACGAGGTGTTGTGAGACTGAGCGTTAGTGCGACCTTTAAACTGTCTCCACCAGTTAGGTGACCACCTGGACGTTCTAAGAAATCAAGTGTCTGATGTTTGAACTTTGAGATCCAGGCCCTGAGAGAATTCCTTTGCCCATCCTTCCACCTACGCCATCACTTCATGATGGAAGCAGAACACACTGCGAACTTGGGGAAGGACCTAGTGCCGGGTCTCCATCTATGAGTGGAGCAGCATATCTCTAGCTCATTTAATACAACCAATGGGTAGTGCTGATGTTATGATTCTTTTAAAAAGTTATGCTGTTGGTGAGAGCAGTGGTGTACACCTTAATCCCCAGCACTCGGGAGGCAGAAGCAGACAGATCTGTGAGTTCAAGGCCAGCCTGCTCTACAAAGCATGTTCCGGGATACTCAGGGCTACAGAGAGAAACCCTGTCTCAAAAACTGGAGAACGAGGAGGAGAAAGAGGAGAAAAGGAGAAGGAGGAAGAGAAGAAGGAAGAGGAGAAGGAGGGGAAATTATATTGTGATATAAGGGAAAATGTGGAGTTGGGGCTTGAAAGAGAAGTGGAGATCAAGAGAGAGCACATCTTTTATTTAATAACATTTTCTTCATTGAATGAATTATAGTATAAAACGGAGTGAAATATGTAACCAATTTAGAATAATGGCTTGCATAAGTCCTCAATACGTTAGCTATATTTCTTCTCCGCTACTCAATACATTAGCTACATTTCTTCTCCACTATTGTTACAAAGAAAGAAAGAGTTGGGGGAGAGGAAGGAGGTGAGGAAAGGAGAGAGAAGGCAGACCCGGGCTCTCCTTACTCTCGCTGCGTCCTCTGAAGCATCTGCAGGTCTCGCCTCTGGTCCACCAGCTGGTTCAGAATGGCGTTCCTCTTGAGGCTGGCAGCCGCCTCCATCTGGTGCTTCATGCAACTCTGCTCTCGCTTTCGCTTTTCAGTCTTCATCTCGCCCTCGTCCTTACCAAAGATGGGCTCAGCAGAATCCGGCTCAAACATGGGCAGCTGGGAGGGTTTGTTCTTCACCTGGAGTGGGCAGCAGACAATGGGCAATTAGTAAGATACCAACACCAAGGTT
This sequence comes from Microtus oregoni, assembly GCF_018167655.1. Classification (NCBI taxonomy): domain Eukaryota; kingdom Metazoa; phylum Chordata; class Mammalia; order Rodentia; family Cricetidae; genus Microtus; species Microtus oregoni. The sequence goes on from NW_024543059.1 coordinate 6,372,050, forward strand.
TACGGGGACAAACAAAGCCTCGAAACCTACCAAAGGAATATTGTGTGTGCATGTTCACAGTGCTACGTGCTTATTTACAGAACTGTGTTGATGCGGTGCACGGTTTTAAAGTGATGATCACCGACTTCCTACCTGTGCATCCAACGCTCTCTTGTAGTACTGCGTTTCTTCCATCTTCTCTTTTAGGTATTGGGCTCTCTGTGCAGCCAGTCTGGTATTTAAGACACAGAGAAGGTGAGAGCCATTTTACAGTTTGAATACAGCAACACAAGTTAGCATCATATCAAAGCATGTTCCGTATTAATAGGAATGGGTACAGGATGCATAAAAGCTCATCGCTCATTCTGGGAACTCTCGTTTAAGAAAAAGGAATTCGGGTCTACAGGTTGCTGGATACTGTGTTGAACACAGGGCAGACAGGACAGGTATAAGAAGAAGGGGAGCCATATCACTCATATGGGATGAATATGGCAGGCCCCCTCCCCACCCCACGCACACACGCACACATGCACACACACACGCACACACACACACACACAAACACACACACACACAATACTTTTTAAGTCTAGATAAGGCCATGCCTATAAGTAGATTCAATATGTAATTCTTCCTTAGAAAAGTAACCGACCCTCTCATTGTACAGTCATTATATGAAACCTGCCAAGAACCTTAGTGATTAATGAAATTCATATAGTAGAGCAGGTAAATCTTAGGGCGGTATATTCTTAGGGGCGCAGAAACTAGCTTATTGTTTGTGGTGCAGTCTCTGCTCACACCACACAATGACTGTCCTGGCTTCAGCAGCAAAGGCTTCAGCAGGAGCCCCTAAGGCAGATAAAAATTTCAGGGCCTTGGCCCTATCCAGGGCCTCAGACAGCCCAACCTGAACAATAACTTTCTGCTTCCTGAAAATTTAGACTTGCGACTCCGAGTCTCCAAGCTCAAAGCGGACTAGAGGTGATGACAAGTAAAAATCTGTGGGGTAAGCAGGGGGGAAACGAATCTGCACTGCTTCTCAGCTCCTGGTTCTAGTGTCCCCTGTGTCTACGCCCTCAGGTTTGCTGGAACAAGCGATGTGCTTAGAACAAGAACTCGGCTTTGCCAGGAGGTCACTTGAGCATCTCACAGTTGGCAATGATGCCTGCTCAAGATATGTTCCTTCCTGAACTAGCGGGAAGTACTGGTGATCATAGACAGTACAGAAATGCTGCCCTATCATTCCAGTGCTCTTAGAGATTCAGTTATTGCTGAAACTAAAGAAATGGTGGCTTTCTCTTTGTGTTGCAGCTATTCCTGTGAAACTGGCTGCTTTTTGGGTTAGTTTGTTCCCGTGGCTATGGAGGTATTCATGGAATTCTGAATGCTTCTTCAATCCCACATAGAAATTAGCTTCACACAAGATGTCTGTCTTCCCGGGGGCACGTGGTGAACTCACTCCTCCGTGAGCTGCACTTGTTCCAAGCGATCCATCAGCTCCCTGTTTTGTCTTTGCTTTATTTCCTTCTCCCGCTTGCTCTCTATCTGTTTCAGGAGACTCTGGGAATATTCCCCTTGCTTGAAAGCATTGATCTCAGGACTAAGAGGTCGTTTATCAAACAGGAAGGATTTCTGAAATGAGACACAAGAGATTCTCTTCCTCTCACATACCAAGAAGTAAAGTCTACGACACAAATGAAAATCAAAGTATGACTTAGTTTCTAACATTTGAGAGGCAGAGACGGGCGGATCTCTGTGAGTTAAAGGCCAGCTTGGTTTACCAAGTGAGTTTCAGGACAGCCTTAACAGTTACACAGAGGAAACCCTGTCAAAAAGAAACAAGAAAAAAAGACTACAAAAGAAAAATTAGAGATTGAGAACCAATTGCCTAAGAAAAGGCATTGCTTAAGTTAAGTGATTAAAAAGTTTGATAGGGAACAATTTGGCAGAAAACTCACACAATCTCGTTAGTGTTGCTTATACACTATCAGTTAGTGTTGCTTATACGCTATCAGTACTCACATAAAACTCGGGTTTCTCGTTCTTGTGACTCCTTATGGCTTCAGCAACCCCGAGATTATAGGCAGCGTTTTTCTGATTCTGCTCCCTGGCAGCCATACTTTTCACCTAACAACAAGTATTTTTTTCAATTTTTAATTTAATAATAAAATACAACCTTTAAAACCCATTATTCTGCCAGGCTGTGGTGGTGCACACCTTTAATCCCAGCAGAGTCGGGCAGATCTCTGTGACTTCAAGGGCAGCCTGACCTACAAATCGAGTTCCAGGACAGCCAGCGCTGTTACACAAAGAAACCCTGTCTCAAAATAACAAAGCAAAGAGCCTTCATTCTATATTAATGAAATATATATATAATTCACATACTCCGTGAATTCAGTTCTGTCATTAATATCATTAATATCTTACAACCGGCACAGAAACCTGTCTGGATGCAATGGCACTTTCTGAAGTCCTTGTAGACATGAGGTGAGGTTTTTATTTTCCCAATTCTCGGACTCTGGACACCATCACTATAACTATAGTAAAAAAAGAACTGTGGATTTCTACTTCAAATACAGAACACAGTAACCGTATCATTATTGTAAACCATAGAAATCCGCATAAAGAAAGTGTAAAGGCAATTCTGTGTCTCCTCCACCTTTTTTGAGATAGGCTGTGACTTTAAAAGGTATAAGATTTGACCAGGGGCTGGAGAGATGGCTCAGCGGTTAAGAGCACTGACTGCTCTTCCAGAGGACCCGGGTTCGATTCCCAGCACCCACATGGCAGCTCACAACTGTCTAAAAATGCAGTTCCATGAGATCTGACACCTTCACACCAACAAACATAATAAAGTTAAGTAAATAAATAAAAAAAGTTTAAAAAAAAGATTTGACCAGATTTATATTTTATCAAAATCAAATAAAAAAATCCATCATTTTCATTTTTTTTTTTTTGAGACAAGTTGTTACAATGCATCCCTGACTAGCCTGGAAATAAATTTGTGTAGATCAGGCTGGCCTCAAACTCACAGAGATCTGTCTGCCTCGGCCTCTTGAGCTTAAAGGCGTGCACAGCTCTGCCTGGCCCATTTTCACTTTTAAAACACGGTCCTGAGGGTTGAGGGGAAGATCCATGATACATACAGGGAAATCACCAATGAAAACTTGGACACCACCTGTCTTAGTTGGGGTTTCTGTTGTGATGAAATATTATGACCAAATCAACTTGGGGGTGGGAGGTGAGCTCAATTCAACTCTCAAGTCATTCTCCATCGTTGTAGAAAGTTGGGACGGGAACTGAAGGCAGGAAGGAACTGAGCAGAGACCACGGAGGAACCCTGCTTACTAGCTTACCCTCCACAGCTTGCTCAGTCTGCCTTATACAGCGCAGAACCACCAGCCCGGGCTGGCACTGCCTCCCGTGAGCTGGACCCCCGCACCCCCATATCATTCATTGAGAACACCAGCATAGACTTGCCTGCAGACAAATCTCACGGAGGCATGCTGTCCATTAAAAGTCACTTTTCCTGAATGACCCCAGTTTGTATCAAGTTGCCATGAAACCAACCCACACACCACCTGCTTTAGCCCAGCCGCAAATGGATAATTAAATGGGTTACAGCGCAAGCATGCGCAGAACATATTCAGTTGACTCTAAGAATGGCATCCCGCGGTCCCGCTGTCCCACGGCAAACCCTCTGCCGATAAGGCATAAGGCTACCTGGTTTTTGAAGAAAGCCTCCTGGTCTTTCAGAATTTGGTACTGCTGCATGAGCCTCTCGTCCTCCATCTCTCTCCTCCTCCTCTCGTCTCCATAGTACAGCGGGAAATTCCTCTGCGCTCGTTGCAAACACACGTAGCACATTTCCTACCGTTCAGATTTCAGGACAAATCATACACTGTTTATTTTTTCATCTTCATTTACTTTATTCCCTTTGCAAGCCCTCCTAAGGCAGGGTATGTCAAGAAGCGTGTTTCATGAAAGAATAGATTGCTGAAATATACTCTCTAATACGCAATTAGCAAAAGGAAGATTACAAAGTAAATCTCCCAAGTGATATAAAGGATCTAATGAGCTCCCTGAAGAGCTGAAAATTAGAAGGGATTTGCTAGCCCCTTTCTCTTAAGTAGGAGCTCTAGGCTAATGGGCAAATTTCAGTCCAGACACTTGAGTATGCCCATAGAGTATGTTAAGGAGGAGGATTCCCAGAATTCTCTTGGAGAAACAAAAATCCGAGGATGAGTCTGCCTGGGATTGATTTAGTCGAAGGCACTATACCTGTCCTGCCTTATTATGATCCTGGCACACCGGGGCGGGAGATGTCCTGGGCTTCTCATTGTCATTTATCTGACAACTTGGAGATGGTACGCTTCAAAGACAACGGAACACAAATTAACCTTTAATACAATCTGGCCTCTGGAACAGTGATCATATTAAAGATTCTTTATATTATAGGATGGTGTGTGTGTGTGTGTGTGTGTGTGTGTAGGTATGTACACATGACAGAAGAAAGGCTTGAATCCTCTGGAGTTGGAGTTACAGACAATTGTGAGTCACTTGTTATGGGGCTGGAAATGGAAGGCAGAACCTCTGAAAGAATGGTAAGTGCTCCTAACCTAGGACATATCCCTCCAGCTCCAGGAGAGTGATAATTTTAGAGACAAATATAAACATAAAATAAAGAAAAAGGGACTGGGCATGGTGGCTCCTAAGGCAGAGGCAGGTAGATCTCTGTGAGCTCCAGGTTAGTCTGATCTACAGAGCCAGAGCAGGACAGTCAGGGATTGCACAACAGAGAGATCCTGTCTTAAAAATACAGAAAAAAGTATCTCAGTGGTTTCCTTTCGAATAGACCATGCATCCAAGTCAAGAACGTGTACTCTGTGTCAGAGCCGGGCTTGACTTCTTTTTGTGGTTTGCGGGTAGATGACATGGACAAATTATGCCATCTTGGAAACCTTGTTACCACTTCTGTGAAATGGGGATAAATTCACTCATTTCATAAAAATATAATGCCTGTTTGCTGTGTGGTTACTCTAGATGCAGGAACGCAGTGCAAACAAAACCCATACACACACAGGTCCCTAGCCTCACGGGTATATTATTCTGATGGGGACAGTCAGCCGGTAATAACTGTGTATACTCTGTAATAATCATAAATGCTATGCCCCGAAGAAATTGAGTAGTAAATCACAAATCAAAAGCTACAGGAAGGAACAACTCAGATGTCTCTTTGGGACCTCAAACAGGAAAAAATAGAAAATTTTCATTAAAATGTGGAGGAAAAAGAAACTAAGAACCAAGAATTGTCAACAAAATCCTAACCCACTTGTTCATTAAGAAGAATGACCTTCCTACAAGACAGAGAACTTGCCCAAAGAATCGTTGCAGGACACACAGGAAGACAGCAAAAAGCAGATGCCAGAAACACTGGTGTGCCTGCCGGGCCTGCGTGGCAAACTCACATTCCATTCGATCTCAATATAAAATTGCCATGTGATTCCTCAGCACTCAGAAATCAACAAAGCCTGTAGAGCTGGGAAGTCGGCTGTGAAAGCAGGCAGGCAGGTGGAATTACCGCTGCGCTACCTCTGCCTCGGCTGAGTAACCTCCATTCCTCTTAGCGAGTCTACCTTACCCTTGGTGTGTGTCTGGATTTCCCTCTAGATTATAAACCCTGGCCACCTCTACAGTCCCCATCACCTCCCACATAGAAGGCTCTCAGTCACACCAAGTAAAGGAACGAAAGGATTGCTAAGATCCTGTGTCATGGGAAGACTTCAAGGTGATAGTTAGTAAACTGCAACAGAAACAAAAGTTTACTTTTCAGGTGTCTCGGTCTTCCCGCCGCTCCCGCTTCGCTCCAGCTTGTCCAGCAGGCTGACGCTTGTTACTTTGGCAGGAGAGATGGACTGCCTATCACTGCGTTTCTTGGGTGACGAGATCTCTAGAATAAATAACAAATGCAATCAACAGTCTCTTCGGTTTTCAAACAGCTAAATAGAGCGCTAAGTAGACACATAAAATCTGACAGTTCTGACCACGGGAAAGTTTAGTATCCCTTACTTTGTTGAGACAGAATACGCCCTAGAGTTCACCTCATGCATTTGTGAGATTTATCAGGACCTGGTCAAGAACAGGAAGACGGCCACCAAACAGATGGTAGTGTAAGAGGCTGGGTGTGGGTTAAGGCAAAATACAGGGTTCCGAGAATAAAAAGCATTCGTAAGAAAAAGGAAAAAATACAGTGGCTACTTGTGAATCTAGAAGTGGTGGTTTGAATGTCAAACGTCCCCCATAGACTCCTGTATTTGGACATTCCGTCCCCAGCGGGTGACGCTGTTTGAGAAGGTGAAGAACCTTTAAGAAGGTGGGCCCTTGCTCGAAAAACAAATGAGTCACTGAAGGAGAGCCTTGAGGTTTTACAGGGGGGCTCCACTTCCTGGTCACTCTCTGCTTTTGGCTCCAGATACTTTGTGACCAGCTGGCCTCCCACGCTTAGCCCCTGGGACCCAATCACAGTCCAGAGCAAAGCTCCCCCCCCCCAACCTTAAATCACTGCTTCTAAGTTTTTTCATGACAACAAGGAAAGTAACTAATACACTAGCTTTATTTACTTTGAGCATATGAGTTCCTAAGTGACACGCATATGAGTTCCTAAGTGACACCACCCTGTTCCTAAGAGTCAAGAGGAACAGACGGTGCCCACAAACCACTGGCCTACCCCTGGCTCCTTCTTCTTTGTCTGTCGGGTCTTTCAACTTGATCTTCCTTGGTCTGTTCTCTCCACCTTCCTCGGCAATGGCCTCCATGGTTGGTTTGTTCTCTGTCTCTTTGTGCTCAATCCTAAGAAGGATTCAAGAGGTTTGTCTTCTGCACAGGTCCTGACCAGGCGACTGTGCAAACTCTCAGCTCTGGGAAGCCACCCACCACCTCTCTGACTTCACAGCAAGCCTGCTTCCTTCAAGGGGGTGCAAGGTTTGTCTTGTGAAATCAGGAGCATGAACTCCCCCTCTGGGAGGACAGATCTGGGAGCCTACCCAAACCACATACCCTTGTACCGTGGGCCCCCGAAAGAACTTAATATAAAGAAATTGCTCACACACCTCAACTTAAATTTTTTCCTTTGGTTTCAGCCTGAGCTTTCTGTCCTTTCTACATCAGTGAGAGATGTCTGTCAGCTTGAAGTCAAGAAATCATAACCTGATACAGTGTACCCCCAAATAACCATCTCCTTTCTCCTCTCCATTTCCTCATCCTCTCCCTACATAAAAATAAGAACCTATAAAGAGACAGTTTGTGAAGGGCTGTGCTGGTGGTGTGTACAATAAACTCTTGGTGCTTATACAGAGATGGTAGAGAGGGAGAAGGGAAGAAAGGGGGTGAGAGAAACAGAGGAGAGACGGACAAGGAGAGAGAAGCAGAAAATTAGTTTGGAAAACAAATATTGTCCTTTAAGAAGGAGAGCGGGTGCCTGGGTTAACCCCAAAGCAAAACACTCACCTTGGAAAGGCCAGTGCACTGTTGGGGCGCTTTCCAACGCCCTCTCTGCTCGACAGCACTGAGTCCATGGTGCCAGGCCTCTAGAGGACAGAGATAAAGATCGCGCCTGAGCTGTCGCCCAGGACAGACCAAGACACGCAGGCCCCCTCCTAGGCATTGCTACCATGGAGCTGTTTGTGTTTGTTCAGCGCTTGGAGTCCAGTATGGCGTGACCGCCTTCATCAGAGTTCGCCTGGACCGCTAAAGAGCAGTTTCACAGACGCTGCCTTTTCTCAGACCATGCCGTCTCTTTTGAAAATTGCCCTAAGAGTTGAAACGACTTCTACACACCGTTGGAAAATGAGCAAACATCCAGAAACCATCGGGAAATGAGCACAGATCGGACTTCACTCTTGGTCCACAGGACTCTAATATTAGACAGTTCAGAGAAAGTCTCTGAAGTCACGTGGCCTTCTGTCCCCCAGAACACTGCCGGCTGCTATGTGTTCCCAGGTACTAGGCTTATAGAGAGAGCAACCGGAGCTGCCTCGCAGGGTTTTAATATAATACTGTATGGAAATGTGCAGAGCATGGAACCAAGAGCTATTGTAGTTACCACTTTCTATAATAACTTCATTATTACTATTAACTAATATGTATGATTATTTATGAATTCTATAGCCTACAAAAACTTTAAAGAAAAATCTCAAAGGGGCTAGAGAGATGACTCAGAGGTTAAGAGTGTTGACTGCTTTTCCAGAGGATCCGGGTTCAACTCTCAGCACCCACAAGGCAACTCACAACAGTCTATAACTCCTTCAGGAGTTAAACATACATGCAGGCGAACACCAATGCACACAAAATAAAAATAAATAAATTTAAAGAAAAATTCCAAAAAGCAGTGTTTTGGTTTGGGTATAGTTTTGGTTTACCACCAAAATATGCACAAAAAATTCCCAAGAGGGCTATTTTCAGGATCACACGAAGGTTTAAATTATAGGACATCTGCCGGTCAAACTGCCACTCCCCACCACATTTCACAGTGTTTACAGAGTGAATGAGATGTCAAGGGTGCCGATTAACCCAGAGGTCCAGGCTAAATTCACCCATCAAGCTAGCTGCCCTGTAGCCTGTGTTCTTAGCCCCCTCACATGCTGTGAGTACGGTACTATAAAATGTCCAGAATTATGAATTTCTACTGCTTTTTCCATTCCTTGGGTAGTACTTCTTTTTTCAAACTTGATTTGAAGTTCTTTGTCTTGCTTGTCAAGGAACTGGCTGCCTGTACCACACATTTCCACACACTTGGGAAAAGGGTCACTTAAAATACGTCAACACGAGCTTTTCTTTTATCTGTTTGCATTTAGAGCGGGGTAGAGGCGGGACATTGAAACAGGGCCTCTCTACATACCCTGTCCTGGAACTCACTATGTAGACCAGGCTGGCCTCAAACTCACAGAAATCTGCCTGTCTCTGCCTCCCAAATGCTGGGATTAAAGACTTATATCACCATGCCTGTCCCGAATAGACATTCTTAATGAAAGCATACCCACATTTGATTCAGAACCATAGACTGAAAAAAAAAAAAAAAAGGGGTTGCATGATGGTTAGTTTCAGTTGTCAGCTAGATCCTATTTAGAATTCCTGGGAAGACAAGTCCCACGAGGGACTGTCTACTTCAAGGTGGCCTGTGGGCGGACCTGTGGGCGTGTCTGTGGCATGCCTGTGGGGAACTATCTCAATTGCCTTCCTCCGTGTGAAAAGATGCAGGCTGAAAGGGGACAGCACCATTCCCTAGCTTTGGTCCCGGGACCACAGTGCAGACTGTGGATGCCGTGTGTTTAGCTGTTTTAAGTTCCTGCCTCCGTGACGATCTTTCCTGGAAGACCGAGCTAACATAAACCCTTTCCGCCAGGCTATTTTATCACAACAACAGAAAACGAAACCAGGAAAGCTTAGAAGCAAACAACTTACATTTGCCAGGGCTTTGCTCAAGGCGCCACTTCCGTCCATCGAGCAAAGGAAGTCCTTGTAAAATCTCATCTTCACTTTGCTGTCTCTGATCAAAAGGACCCCAATTCCTTTGAATGTGAACTCCACGTTTTGTTTGACAGATATGGATCGTGATAAGAAAAGCAATGTCTCCTTAACACATCCTTCTATAGTGTCCCTGTTAAATGGTCCCTCCAGGGATATCATGACAAAATTAAGTGGGACAACTGGAATATCACCTGGAGGAGAAAAAGACAGAGCGGGGAGATGGAGATTATACTAAAGACATATTGTGTACACTTTATTCACCTGACTAATATTAAAAAATAAAATTGTCCATATTTTCCCCTTATATTTGTACTATTATTGCAGATAATGAATATAAGTGGTCACTAATACATGCTAATTAGTACAATGTCACCTAAAAGTACAATGCATTTTGCTCATGATAAAAGTAACTGACTATCTAAATAGTAGACAAGGGTTTGGTTTTTTGGGGAACAGAGCGGTGACAAACTGTTTCTATCCATCGTTTTCTGAGGTTTTCAGATCTTTCAAAACACTCTTCAGCAGTATTTATGGATGTCTTCTGGCTGTTGTCCCATCTTTGGGTAGTTACAAATATTTGTGAATGTTAAGTGTTTGAAAAGATAGCCATCTCATCTTTCAGGAAACTAAATCTGATACAGAGGTATCAGACCAGACAAGACACAGAAAGCTTTCCTTCCCAGAGAGCTCACAAACACATGTTAAAGGAGCAAGATGGTAGCAGCTTGAAGAAAGCAGGGTCCAGCTGGCTACAACTGATGTAGGAGTTCTGCAAGGCCCACTGATCAGAAAAAAGGACAAGCAGCGGAGATGGTGGAGACACCATGACAAGGACGATTCATTGGGTAAGGGCACGTGCCACCAAGCCTGGGGGCCTGAGTTCAATCCCCAGGACCTAAGTGGTGGAAGGAGAGCAATGACACCCCTAAGTTGTCCTCTGACCTCCACATGCATCCTGCAGAACAAAACACACACACACACATAGACATACACACACACACAAACATAGACATACACACACACACAGACATACACATACACACATAGACATACACACACACACAGACATACACTTACACACAAACATAGACATACACACACACATGGACATACACACAGAGACATACACATAGACATACACGTACACACAGACATACATGTACACACACAGATATACACATACACACACAGACATACACATACACACACATATAGACATACACACACATATAGACATACATACACATACATACACACACATACATACACACACATACACATACACACAGACATACACACACACAGACATACACACACACAGAGACATACACACACACATAGACATACATACACACACAGACATACATACACACACACATACACACACAGACATACACATACACACACACATACACACACACATAGACATACACATATACACATACACAGAGACATACACACATACACACAAACACACACACACATTAAAATAAATATTTAAAATTTAGAAAGCAAACAAAATGAACTTCAGAAAGACTTTAACTTCCACTTTAACTTCCAAAAGCACCATGTGGGATTTGAGTCTCTGAAACCAGAAACTAAGGCAGCGCTGGCCAAAGTTTACCCTTTCCGTTCGTCTCCACAGGCCAACACACTTCTGGGGGAAAGTTTCAGCTGTTAAAACGATTTACCAGGAGAGAATACTTTGTTCTGCTTGAGTCCGTGGGTCTGCACTAACTTCTCCGCCATGATAAACACGGGCCTCTGCACTAGAATAGACTTGTGGTTCCCGACCTCGAGCTTCTGCCTCGTGAAGGTGAAAGTTCCAAGTCCGGGAATCTGAACTCCCTGAAAGGGAAAAAGAAGACAAGAAGAACAACACACACTATTCCGTTAAAGGGTGAAGGTTTATAGCCATTCGGTCACCAAAAAGAAAGAGGAGATTGGGGTTTACCGAGTTCATATTCAGCAGTCTCTGTGAGTTCTTAGAAGCGGTATATCTGTGAAAATATATGCTTATGGGCACCATAGCTTTTAGAATTCCATAACAAATATTGTTCTTGTCCTAAACTATATGACATAAATTCAATCATTTTCCATTTAATGAAATCCTTGTTTTCTTGTTCCCTCAGATTTTAGGTTCCCTATTTAAAGTCAGAAAACACACTAGTGGGACAGGGCAGGGGATGGTTGAAAATGAGCAAGCACAATCGTGTGTGTAAAAAAACGTCTTCATGAACAGTGCTTCTGTGTTAACTACTGAAATGGGATAAGGAGACAGGATGAAGTGGAACCCGACAAACCAGCACCCAGGAACCTCCTACAGTGTAACCCTGGCCACTGAGTTTATGCAAATGCCCCTGGGATACCCTAAAGATGTCATATACCAATGGTTGCAAACTCAAATCTATAGGAACAGAAGGAAAAAGCCATGGAGTGAAGGGAGCCTACTAGAACGTGTGCTGGCCAGGACACGCATGCTTCATGTAAAGGGAAGAGCACCTCGTGGCCTGCATCCGTGACTGTGTGCAAAAATGAAAGACAGGGGCTGGAGAGATGGCTCAGTGGTTAAGAGCACTGACTACTTTCTAGATGTCCTGAGTTCAATTCCCAGCAACCATATGGTGGCTCACAACCACCAGTAATAAGATCTGGTGCCAAGTTCTATCTGCAAGGACACATGCCGGCAGACCATTATATACATAATAAATAAATAAATCTTTTTAAAAAATGAAAGACAATATCATTACCCCTGTTGAGTTTTCAAGAAAATGGTGAGAAAAATGCAATTTTAAGTAATGATAAATGATTCAAATTCCCAAACCAGACAAAATAAGTTTGAAGGGTTCGTTCAGCCATAGACAGCAACAGTTAGGACACATGCGTAAATTATAAAAGGTCCACAAACTCTTAACTGCCTCCAACTCTGGCAAAATCCTCACCTGGTTCTACAGCCTTTAAAGCCAACACTTGACCTGAGGAAAAAGCCCAACCACAGGCAGTTTCTAATTTTGCGCTAGCTGAATTTAGTTTCTGTATTTACATATTCCAATTAAGACTTATTCCCTCAAAAATGGCAGACAAGTTTATCCCTTCCCACACCCATGCTGGGAGCTGACAGACTGCAAACAGATCTCATTTAGTTCTTTACAGAAACCCAGACTGAGCAGTCCTGCATTCCTGCGTCTCTGTCATTAAGAGAGTTATGAATGTGTTATCTAAGGTTAACACCCAGCTTGCCACAAGTTCTACATGTATCATAAAGTGAAAATAGAAAAGGAGTGATGGCAGGCAGTGGTGGCGCATGCCTTTAATCCCAGCACTTGGGAGGCAGAGGCAGGCGGATCTCTGTGAGTTAGAGGCCAGCCTGCTTTACAGAGTGAATCCCACAACAGCCAGGGCTACATAGAGAAACCTGTCTCAAAAAAAAAAATAATAATAATTAATTAATTATAATTAAAAAATAAATAAAAAGGGGGGGGGGGGCTACTGGAGAGATGGCACTGCCTGCTCTTCCAGAGGCGGGGAATTCAATTCCCAGGAACCACATGGTGGCTCACAGTCATCTGTAATGAGATCTGGCGCCCTCTTCTGGCCTGCAGGGGGACATGCAGACAGAGCACTGTATACATAAATAAACAAACCTTTATTAAAAGTAAAATAAAATACTAAAGGAGTGACCGCAGACCAGAATGGCTCTAAATCTACCGCACTACTCCCAGCAAAAATACGCAAGTCTGCAGAAGAAATATCTAACTACCGTGCTGAGACTGGAGTGGAAAACCTACCTTATGCATAGCTAGCTGCTTTTCCACAAATTCTGACACATTCCCCCAGATGGTAGAGACTTCTGAAATTCAAAGGAAAAGGAAAACAATCTATGTGAGCAATCATGTAATAGTATTTTAATCCTCACAAGCAAAAGTGTAATTATAAAAGGAATAAATGGTAGTAACTTCTAATGCATAGAGAACTAACAAAATCATTCCCCAAAATTAATGTTCCTGCTAACAAAAGCTTATGCCTGTAACCTCCGAAGATATGACTTTAATTACAGCAATAATGGGGCTGGGGACTGTGGTATGCGGGACCCTAGGATGAATCTTCCGTACTACGACAAAGGGTTGTGTAACTCAGTAGGAGAGTGCTTACCAAGCACAAGGCCCTGCATTCAATCCTTAAGGACCAAGTAGCAGTAATAACAGTGCAAATAATAATGTACAAAAAACTTTTCTATAATGAAGGGAAGTAAGTCATGTTTCTTTTTCTTTAATTATTATAGAGCCCTTCAACCCTTTCCCATGGTCCCCATGCTCCCAATTTACTCAGGAGATCTTGTCTTTTTCTACTTGGTCATGTTTCATTTTATCTTATACATGGATATAATGATATTTTGTGTTTTAAGAAATAAAGCTTGCCTGAAAATAAAAAGGCAGAGAGCTAAGCCGCCAGAGGCCAGGGAGTGGCGGCACACACTTTTAATCCCAGAACTCCGGAGACAGGCATAGAGATCTCTGTTAGTTCAAGGCCACCCTGGGCTCTGCAAGACTGGATCTGTCTAAAAAAGAAACAGAGTTCACACAAAGGTGTGACCTTGGGATCCCAGCACTAGGGAGATGGAGACAGGAGCGATATGGCTGGGCAGAGAGAGGAATATAAGGCACACGGAGACAGGAGCTCAGTGCAGTCTGAGGTTTGGTGGAGACAGATGAGTCTGGATATGCATCTGAGGACAGGATGGCCCCTTCAGTCTGAGCATTGGTAGAGGTAAAAGAACTCTCTAGTATCTGGTCGTTCGCTTCTCTGATCTTCAGCATTAACCCCTGTATCTGACTCTGGGTTTTTATTATTAATACCAATTAGCATTCAGGCTACGCATGGAGTTTTAGCCAACTATAATCTTTTTTCTTTTTTCTTTTTTTTTGGTTTTTCAAGACAGGGTTTCTCTGTGGCTTTGGAGTCTGTCCTGGAACTAGCTCTGTAGATCAGGCTGGTCTCGAACTCCCAGCGATCCGCCTGCCTCTGCCTCCCAAGTGCTGGGATTAAAGGCATGTGCCACCATCGCTATAATCTTTTTTCTTAATGACTCATTGAACACCTATTTCTGAAGTGTTCACTGTGGGTCACGTGACTGATATGAGCATGAACTCATACTATTCCATAGCATAAGGTCAAGGGCTACTAATGACAAGAAAGACCGCCTGTCTGCTCAATACATTAACTGTCCCTACGCATCGGCTCGTGTGAAATTCTCGAGTGCAATTTCCATGTTCACTGGTAGAGATCCGCTGTCCCCCTCTCATTGTTCACTAGGCTCCCTGATCCTCCCAATCTGCCGCTGCTAGTCTGTTATGTCCTGGAAACAACAAATATACTAATATATCCACAGTAGTAACTTATAAAAACTAACTGTGGGTAGGGCCCCCAGGCTTTGTCTTTGAATTAAGTTATTGACTTCACAATTCTACTTTGATCTGAAGGCTTTCTGTATTTTTTCCTTGTACTAAATTGAGTTCTCCTCCCTGTAACCCCAAAAAGCTGCCAAAAAATAGTTATTAATGTTGATGTGAAAAATGTACGTAGTCTGGACATGAGTCGGACTTAACAATAGAGAAAATTACGTCTGTATTACCTCGCCGTCCTATAAGTCTAGTCATATATTATTGGTGATAATTTCTAATTTAGGAACTTTTTACAAATCAAGAAAGCTAAGTTTTAAGTATTCAAATAAAAGACCAAGAAAGGTGACTTCTACTGGACTGCCACTTGGAGACATGGAAGAAGCTAGCAACGAAAGGTCAGCTCTTCTCTAACAATGCAAACTGGTATTTTTCCGTTAATGGATTAAACTGCTAACTAAAGCAGGACGACTGCAGTCGTTAATTCTGATAAACCAGGGCTATAAAATACTTTTTACCAACAATGTGCCAGGGAACAGGCAAGTTTGATGGACAGAAAGTAGCCGTCGTTCTCATGAGCATCTTGGAACAAGTTGAATAGTAGATATTCATGGCCAACGACATGAGGGCAACTCGCCGCAGTGAACACGGGCCCACTGCGAACTTTACCTTCCCCCCCACTGTGCCCCACCCTACAGTAGTTACCCCTTCCCTCCTTACCCAATAGCCCAAAGGAGTCTACCCCTTTCTGCTAAGAACTAAGAATGTCTGTCAAAGCCCAGGGGCGGCGCTGCACACTTTTAATCCCAGCAGTTGAGAGGCAGAGGCAGATGGGTCTCTGAGTTCCAGGTCAGCCCAGTCTGCTTAAGAGAGTTCCAGGACAGTCAGTGTTACATAGCGAGACCCTGTCTTGAAAAAAGAAAATGAAAGAAGAAAAGAAAGAAAGAAAGAAAGAGAGAGAGAGAGAGAGAGAGAAAGGAAAAGAAAAAGGAGGGGAGAGGAAGAAGAAAAGGGGAAGTCTGTCCATTGTCAATCAGTCCCAACTATGTAACTATATATGGAGTTTAAACCCTCATTGACACCATAAAAGCAATTAACTCACTAACAGAAATCTTACCATCCCTGTTTACATGGAGAAATTTCAGAGTTACAGTGTGAAAACCGACAGTCCATGACTAGACATAACAGGCAGTTCAGACTTGAGGAAAATTATCTATACCAACGAGGAAATGATTTAACAAAGGCCAGGAGAAAGTGTGTACTTTGTAACCAAACCCTGGTGAAAAGTCTCCGGTTTAACCGGGAGTCTGAGCAGGCTCCTTGGTCACTGAGATGAGGGATCGAAGTCGTTGTAATGTTTTATTCAATAGAGTAGGACAGGCAGAGTTAATTATTTAAACTGAAGTTTGGTATTTCTCCCTGGAGAAAGAGGCTTTCGGCCTCTGCAGCCCAATTAGAATAGATCTGTTAATGTTGTCTATCAGGATTTCTAAACCATTTGTTCTGATGACCGAGCTTTAGGCGGATTACCGCTAAATCTCAGAATAAAAATAATTTCAACCCCATCTAAAGATCATTTTAAATGTAACCCATGACAACAGGCTAAAAAGGAAAAGTCTGATCATTTGACAAAATTCAGCACACAGGCACACACACACACACTCAGAAAACTAGTGTGTTCATTTACTTTGCTTAAGGACAATGAAATAGCCAAGGTGGCTAACTTAAAAAGGAAAGAGGTTTGTTGAGCTCAGAGTTTTAGAGGAGTCTCGAGTTCAAGAAATTCAGAGAAACCCTGCTTGAAAATCCAAGATAGATAGATAGATAGATACTATATATGTCAAATATATTCTTCTTCTTCTTCTTCTTCTTCTTCTTCTTCTTCTTCTTCTTCTTCTTCTTCTAAGACAGGGTTTCTCTGTGTAGCTGTGTGTCCTGGAACTCACTGTATAGACCAGGCTGGCCTCGAACTCAGAGATCCGCCTGCCTCTGCCTCCCAAGTGCTGGAATTAAAGGCATGCACCACCATCACAGGGCTAAATATGCATATATTTAACAAAAGCTCTTATTGTGGATCTGGAGAGATAGCTCAGCAGTTAAGAGCACTGACTGCTCTAGTGGAGAACCCAGCTTCAGCTACCAGCGCCTAAGTCTGGCTTCTTACAACTTCCTGTAACCGCCAGCTCCAAGGGATCTGACATGACATCATCTTGTGGCTTCCCCTGGCACCCACACACATAGATGCACACACACATAGATTAAACAAAATTGTTTTTAAAGTTATTTTATCATGTATCCTCTTTGGTAGCATTTAGTTCAAATATAAATTTACACCTATTTGTGTTTTGATTAGTGTGTATCTATTTGTGTTTTGATTAGTGTGTATCTTCCCCACTGATTGTAAATCATTGGGGCTTTTAGTAACCATCAGTTCTTTAGGGCTCAGCATACAGTAGGACTTGAAAGAATATGTATATAAAGAAGGTGGAAAGTATTTCTAAAGTCATAAAGTTATCTTCTATACTTCTTTCAAAAACTTGGCAGGAACAATTAGGAGAGATGCTTGAGAAACGAAAAAAACAACACTACTTGTTCGTATTTATTTTGTCTGCTCAACAATCTCAATTATAAATGGCTAATAGTAGCTTGCTTCTCTAGAGCGCCCTCCCGTGGACGGCCCCTATCATAGACAGATGCCAAAGCGCTTTGGTGATGGGGTGGGGTGGCGCGCTTTCCTAAAGGGGGCGGGGGGGCTGTGTGTCTCATCTCCGATTGCCCTCTGAGTTTTCTGTGAAAATTGTCTGTCGATAAGCGTCACTTTTCATTAACACACTCGCAAGGCATCAAGGAAAGTACAAATATGTGTTCTGTGTCCAACTCTGAAAAGGAGCCATTCGGGACTCCAGTTGGACCACAAGGGCTTTGCTTTCAGTACTTAATACTAATCAGGCCGTGTGTGGATTGTTTTGTTTTGTTTTTGAATGAAAATCCTGAGCGGAAGAAAATGACACCGTAAGCTCTGAGTCACGTCTGTAGCACAGTAAGGTACACCCCCAAGCCCCGGCATTAAGTCGCTTACCCTCCTGGCTCAGCGAAGGCAGTGTGGGCAGCACCTGCCTGCACAGGTCCTGAAAAGCCGGGGCAATCCTGTCCAACATCTTCGGTCCCAGATGACTCCGGGGTGGGTCCTTGATGGATAGTCTCTTCTTTGTTATGTGGACTTTGCACTAAAAGGATTTTTCCACCCTCCAGCACTCTTTGCCTAGAATTTGGGGTGGTTCTTTGAAATCAAAAATTGCTCTAAAAATCTTAAAATGTATTTTTCCTTAAATAAACGTTCTTTGTGGCCACCCCTCCCCCAGTGATCTGGCTCGCTGATAACCTGTTCCCTCAACACGAAGACAGAGCTCCGTCCCTCTTAAGCCAGAAGTGCAAATCTCGCTCCCATCCAAACAGCGAGGTCCTCAGGCAGATGGAGGCCTGGGGATCTCTGAACTAAGAAGGCCTTAGGAAAGGAAGTGCTGAAAGCGTTGCTATGACGCGACAAAGACTGACTCGGTTGCTAGGGCCTCAAGGCCCGGCCCCCTAAAAGAATCCAGTCTCTAGGCTGCTCAAGAACTCAGGCAGAAATGCTAGAACTCAATTTAAAAAATAAAAAACAAAAATAAACAAACAAACAAAAAAAAAGCAAAAAACCTTTCTTCCTTCCCTCTTACCCAGGGCAGCAGGGAGACTTGGCCTTGAAGGTGGTCCAAATCTCGAGTGTCGAGAGGACAGGTGGTGGGGTGGGGGTGGGGGTGTGAGGAGGAAGGGTGTGCATTTTGCCGACAGCAATGTAGGTTAGAATCTGTGGATCTAATTGAGGATTTGAGTTTAGCTGAAATTTATCTCTTGTCTTTGTTTTGTTTTGTTTCCAGGAGGCTCCTCTCTTAGGAAATGGAGGGCTGGAAAAAATAAAGGCAGAGTTTATGCATTTACTCCCCTCCCCTCCCCTATTTCTCATTTCCCTACCCTGTGGAGGAGGGAATGGGGCAAACCTACAGACCTCCTCGGTGTTCTCCCTCCTAAGAGTGCACGTCCACCCCCTACACACACACACACACACACACACACAGATGGAGCATTTATTTGAGTAGCCTCCCTTTCTGGACATTAGGAATAATGCTCCCGCAAGTATTCTCTTACAAGGCTTTTACATTTTTTGCTAATATATTCTCTTCCCTGAGCATGTGTAACTCAGTGTACACTGGCGTCATGGGAGAGGCATGCGATTGGTTTAGATAGTGCCAAGCACGTTTCCACGGCGCTTGTTGCTATGGAGAGGCGAGAGGAGCTGTTGGCATGTGCCGTGGACAGAGGGCAGACGTGCTAGACCACCTGAAAGGGAAAGGGGTTGTTCCACAGCCACCGTTTTCAAACATCTCATCATGCAAACTCCAAAACCAAACAAGGAGACTTGGCCGCTTAGAACAATAAAGCCGCAATCCCTACGCTTGAGCCAGGCTGCCTTTGCCTATGCTGCACTCGTGATTAATAGAGATCTGTTTGCAATGCATCTTTATGCCTCCTCACAGTCGTACTTGGACACTATCTTACTTAGGGTTTCTTTTGCTGACACCATGACCACAGCGGCTCTTACAAAGGAAAACATTGAATTGGGCTGGCTTGCGTTTTCAGAGGTTCTGTCCATCTTCGCCACAGTGCAACGACAAAACCAAGCTCATACAGGCATTCTACACCAAAATCCACCTTGTGTGCACAGAGTAATTTTTTAAATCATTGAGATAATTAACTTTCTTCTCTTCTTCCTTGTTTCCGGGGGAAAGCTAAGCATTCCCAACACGCCTGGAGCACATGCCACATCTAGTTCTTGGAAACGAAAACTTGCTCTGCTCGTGCTCTGGAAAATGCTATTGCAAGAGCAAGATCAACTCACGTAGAAGAGGTCGTCCAAAATTTAATTCTCACCATCTGCCCTGAAAGCCCAACAAACTAGTTGAACTGAACTGACCCAGGCAGGCCTGCCAGACAACTGCAATCTTCAATGTCCTCAGGGGGAAAAAAAAAAGTCTAAATAACTCATACCTCTATCAAATCATTGATTAGGCAGAAGAGATTTTAAGGGGAAAAAATTGTTTTATATGTACGGGTGTTTTGCCTGCACATAACTCTGTGCACAACATGCATGTCTGGTATCCTTGGGGACAAAAGGCATCAGACCCCCTGGAACTGGAGTTTATAGACATCTGTGGGCCACTGTGTTAGGAACTGGTTCCTCTCAAAGAACAGCTGTGCTAACCACTGAACCATCTCTCCAGTCCCAGAAGCGATTCTGCCTAGGTAAAAACAAGTGGCTACATGAGCAGAACGGACTCACTTGAGCTCTGGGTTAGTTCTGTGGCTTGGGGAATCCAGGGCCCTGGCCACACACACACTGGGGACAATCACTCTGTCAAGTGTCTGGGTTAGTTCTGAGGCTTCGGGAATCCAGGGCCCTGGCCACACTCACGCACACTGGGGACAATCACTCTGTCAAGTGTCTTGGAATCGGCTAGTGCTGTCGAGCAGCCGGCGGCAGCAGCCACTCGCTGTTGAGGTACAAGGCGGAACCATCGTTTCTTAGCAAGGATCGAGCACAATCACTGTACGCAGAGCCCAGTAACGAGACTTCTGACTGAAAAAAGCCAGAGGAGAATAAAGAATAACTTGGAAAAAAAAATAAAAGTCATACCATATACAAAGTCTACCAAACTCTGACAAGGTAAGAAATTACCAAAGAGCAGAGTTGGGGGGGGGGGGTAGCTCAACTAGATCCTTGTTTCAAAAGACGGCAAACTGATCTCACACGTAATTCCACACAGGCTTGTACTGTTAAAGACACCATTAATACAGACCACCTATCTTTCGCCTTGTAAAGACAAAAGACACTCTATCACTAGCGAGCTATTTTCCAATTTTTTAGAATTATCTGTCAAGGGCTGGAGAGATGGCTCAGAGGTTAGGAGCACTGCCTGTTCTTCCGAAGGTCCTGAGTTCAATTCCCAGCAACCACATGGTGGCTCACAACCATCTGTAATGAGATCTGGTGCAGAATACAGTATATATAATAAATAAATAAATCTTTAAAAAAAAAGAATTATCTGTCAAAACAACACAAAATTAACTCAAGGCTACAAAACTGTTATGTCGTCCTCCTACATAGGGACCCTGGGGCTCCTCTGCTGGACATGCTCCCTCACTGAGTAAGCTAATAAATCTAGCTTTGATTACAGATGAGATCTTGGCAGTCTTCAGCCAATGTGTTTCTCCAGTATGAAAACTGGAGACAAAAATGAGACAAAAAGCTCTGTCTTCGTATACAAAGGTACTGAGAGCTACATTCTATATACAATCACCTACCAGTGCTAACAGTATTCAATAAAAGTTCACTGGTATTAAACATAGAAACTTTATTAAATAAAAAAGTACATCAATCTGAAGATATAAAAACTGACAACCAACTTTTCTTGATTGAAAAACAACAAATTTGCTAATCTTAAGAAAAACTCCATGAAACCAAAGCAGTGGTGTACCCTTGTAATGCCAGCACTCAGGAGGCAGGGGCTGGGCCTCAGGAGCTCAAGGGCATTCTTAGCTACAAAGGGAGTTCTGAGACTAACATGGGCCACACGAGACCCTGTCTACACACACACACAGAGAGAGAGAGAGAGAGAGAGAGAGAGAGAGAGAGAGAGAGAGAGAGAGAGAGAGAGAGAGAGAGAGAGAGAGAGAGAGCGGGAACAGGGAGAAGAGGAAAGAAAACTCCCTGAAGACAATTTTCCCTTTTTTTTTTTTTTTGAGACAGGGTTTCTCTGTGTAGCTTTGGAACCTGTAGTGGAACTAGCTCTTGTAGACCAGGCTGGCCTCGAACTCACAGAGATCAGCCTGCCTCTGCCTCTCGAGTGCTGGGATTAAAGGCATGCGCCACCACCACCCAGCATAATTTTCCCATCTTCAAACACATTTTTGACATTTTTCAAAACCAACTGTGAAACAGTTGACTTAAAGTTAACGTTACAGTGAATCAAGCTCGTAATCATTTGCTTCTGGCTATGCTGGGGCACACGAGACCCTTACAACGAATCAACCAACAAAGTCAGCTACTCTAGCAAAGCACTGTGTGATGAACAAAAGGTTACACATGCAATGGCATTTCAGATACTACTACTGTGAATAGGTTTTATTTTAAGAAATGAATAACAGTCGATACAAAACGTTTGCTCCAAGAAGTATTTCACACTTCTGAGGGAAAGGTAATCAATACTGAACATTTTCCTCGTCCGGTGTTTCTAATGTTTATATGGGTTTTGGGTAAGTTTCATAGTCACTGAACAGTTTTGAAAGGTAGACTTCATGACGCCTTTGACTTCATGCTTTTAAATGACACGACAAATTATTCAAATTATGTTTTCCAAAAGAGAGGGTTCTGTGCCAGTCGTCTCTGAAAGTTTTCATACCTAGGAAAGAAAATCCAGATTTATGTAAGAACATTTCCATCACAATTTCAGAGCTTACCAAAAAACTTTTATCAAAAATAATTTTTTGTCATTTCAAAAGAAAAAAATCAAAAAACTATAATAAAAAAGTAGAAAGTAGACCAGGCTGGCGTCGAACTCACAGAGTGAGTTGATGAGAACTCATTTCTGTGAGTTCGAGGCTAGCCTGGTCTATTGAGCTAGTTCCAGGACAGGCTCCAAAGCTACAGGGAAACCCTGTCTCAAAAAACAAAACAAAATAAAAAGTAGAAAGCAACTCTGGAAGTTATCACTATAAAAGCAAGAACAGTGACCAAGGACGAGATGGGATTGACAGCTCTCAGCAGAGAGCAGCGACCACCTCCACCTCCGCAATCAGACGATCGATGCTCAGATGCTAGAAAGTCAAGGAAAGGGATCGCTGCAGATAGCAGATCCCTGGAAGCAGTTTGCTCAAAGCCATAGCCGCATTGGGGCAAAAAACCACAAATCCAGTATACCCTGGGGCCCCTTGCTAGAGCAAAGTACCACCTCCTATAAAGCTTCCTGAACAGCTGCCCACTGGACATTCAAAGTGAAAAGAAATTCCTACAAAACATAGGAAGCCAGATAAAAACATCTAACAGTCACATGTTCACGGTGCAGTGCAAGCCACACGATGCCTGGTATGCTGACTTTCAGTTTTGTCTGTTAATGTTTCTGAGTTATTTTTAATTTACTTGTAAGAGCATTCTGTCTGTATGCATGTATTTGTACCAGGTGTGTGTTATCTACTGGAGCCAGAAGAGGACATCCGCTCCTCTGAAACTGGAGTCATAGTTGGTTGTGAGTACTGGGAACTGGAACCCTGGTCCTCTGACAGAACAGCAAGTACTCTTATAGGTGACAGGATATTTAGGGTATGAACTATTCCAGATCTGAACGCTACAGAACATATAATATTGATATGCAACATATTAACATATGTTGATATCCACAATAAAAGACTATGTTTACCTCTCGAAGATGAAAGACAGTCACAGACAATATATAGTTACTAAAGCCTTACTACTAGAGATTGAAATTGTCAGATACCATTTCAGAACCACATTTGCTGGGATGAACATCTCAGATGGATTGGGTGTCATCTGGGCCTGAGAGAGAGCAAATGATGAAGCAAAATTGTAGAAGTTGTCCAACATCTTCTGTGTGAACTGAAAAGTTAATAACCGATGTTAGTGAACTACATTAAATATTAAGTTTAGGCCTCAACACTTTTATTAAAAGTATTCCTGTATTAACTTGGTTCTAAGGAATATAAGCTCTATGACAGCCAGGTGTGGTAGCACATACTTTTAATTCAGCACTCGAGAGGCAGTGGCAGGCAGATTTCTATCAGTTCCAGACCAACTTGGTCTACACAGTTCGGGCCAGCCAGTGCTAGAGACAGGGGCTCTGCATTTACATAGTGGAACTGAGTAAGACCTAAGACAGTCTGGTGAGGAAGGCTTAGGTCATTGTGCGGTGATTTGGTCTGCAGGAATGAAGGGAAAATCTTCCTTCAAACCGCTTTCACTGTCTGCACACCCTCTAACACACTCTCCTCCAACCACCACCTCTACGAGGTCTGGGTCTTGACAGAACTATAAAAGCTTAACTACTGAGCTGAAGAGAGAATTCAGCAATTAAGAGCACTGGGTGCTCTTCCACAGGTCCCGAGTTCAATTCCCAGCACCCACATGGTGGCTCACAACCATCTATAATGGGATCGGATGCCCTCTTCTGGAATGCAGGAATATATACAGAGAGAACACTTGTATAAAAAATAAATAAACAAATACTTTTTTTTAAAAAAAAAAGCTTAAGTATCATTAGAAAAGCTACAGCCAGGCAGTGGTGGCGCAAGCCTTGAATCCCAGCACTCGGGAGGCAGAGGCAGGCAGATCTCTGTGAGTTTGAGGCCAGCCTGGTCTACAGAGCTAGTTCCAGGGCAGGCTCCATAGCTACAGAGAAACTCTGTCTCAAAAAACAAAAAAACAAATTATTAGGAACAATACCTAGGCCTATTCTAATGATGAGAAGGAGCCTGTACCACTAGACATTAAGATGTAACTGGCAGGCAGTGGTGCATACACCTTTAATCCCAGCACTCAGGCAGCACAGTAAGGTGGAGCTCTGCAGTTCAAAGCCAGCCTGGTCTATACAGCGATTTCCAGGCCAGTTGGGACTACATAGTGAGATCTTGTCTCAAAACAACAACAAAAAAGAAGACAAAACTTTGTGCAAAGAGGCAGGCAAAAAAACTACCTGGAGTAAAGGAATCCAAGACACACTTGAGCATATGTGACATGATACAGGACAAAGGTCTTACTACTCTGGGAGGGGTAATTTGTAAAACAATGGGCCAGGAGAAAAAAAAGAAATTCAATACAGAATAAAAGTACTTCTATACCAACTGTAAAAGAAAAGAATCCAAAGATATTACATAAGAAGCCCAAATAACCAGTTCACCATAGGGGAAAAAAATTTTTTTTAAGAAAGGAAAAAGCAAAGCCGGGTGGCGGTGGGACACACCTTTTATCCCAGCACTCAGGAGGCAGAGGCAAGTGGATCTCTGTGAGTTCAAGGCCAGCCTGAGCTAGAACCAGGACAAGCAGGACTACACATAGAATCTTCGTCTCAAAAAAAGGGGAAAAAAAGGAGAGAGAATTTGAAAAGGAATGGCTCGAGAAGAATATCACAGTAGTATCATTTATATTTGCGGACTCTGGGCTCAAATTAGAACTGGAAACAAAAATATATGCAAAAGAGAAGGGAGAAACACAGAAATTAGTAGATAAGAGAATGTAACAAATTGGGGAGTAGGAGGCTTAGAAGTCTACAAGGTCAGGTATTACTTTATTTTGCCTACTTTTTTGTATCTATTTGTACTTTAAAAATGCTTGACACTGAATAAGTGCGTAATAAAAATAAGTACCTAACTTATTCTCTTTACTTCATGTACTTAAAATAGTCCAAAATCAAATGTTCAATAAAAGTACAAGTGCTTTATTTAAAAGCTGAAAAAGCTTATGAACTCACGGAAGCAGATAGGAGAATGGTGGCTGTGGAGGGCTAGGGGAGACAGGACGTGTTGGTCAAAGCGTACAAAGTTATGTACAATGGAAGATTATCCACTGAAAATATACTTGAAATCTGCTAAGACATCAGCTCTCAAGTATGTTTCCACAAGGAAGAATGCACCATCACAGACATGCTACCAAGCTTTGGGTACTTCACAAAGTACAATATACCCGAACATTATCTTAAATACCATGAAGACAAACAATTTGTCACTACACCGTAACGGGGGAGAAGGCAGAAAAAGGAGTAACGCCTGTGTGCTCTACCTGCGTGAAGGAGTCAACTGAGGACACAGCAGCGCTGCCCACAGGAGTCTGCTGAGCCAGACTGTCCAACAGCTCCACCGAAATGCCGATCTGAGCCACAGATGGGGTCCGCACAATATTCATGGCTCCAAACGGGTGCTGGCTTCCTTCTCCTGGAAGACATTCACAGGTGCTAGATTTCAGACTAATGTGAGGATGTTCCCTGATTGAACATGTTGAAAATATTAAATTTTCCTTTGTGATTCTGCTGACTGGGATGTCTCAAGTCTCACTTCAGTGGTCCTGTTCTGTGACAGCGGCTGTGGACCTGAAGGCCTGCTCACTGTAACTCTACTCATGAAGCTCATCAGAAAGGAAACTCAGGCCAGCTGGACTTCAGTATGAACCTCCCCGCTCCCCCCTCGCTCAAACACGTCTCTCCAGCCACATAGAGTAATAGATATAAACCAGGTCTCTGAGCAGCTGTCCATGGCCACACCCTCTTCTTTTTCTGCACGACACCGCCAAGTGCACGCTTCAAAGCTTGAAACTCTGGAACCTTCGGAGGCTCAGAACTGGCTGAAGATCATCTTCTCTAGCCATAATATGAAAGACACTCTCACTTTTCATCTGTAAACTTTATTAAGAATGGCCAACTATGGGTGAGTGAGATGGCTCAGTGGGTAAAGGTGCTTGCCGCCAGGACTGGAGATCTGAGTTTGATCTCTGGAACCCAACCCCTTCAAGTTGTCCTCCAACCTCCAAATGTACCCTGTGGAGGACTCACACCAACAGACAATAAATAAATACATAAAAATCAATTAAGAGAAGAAGCAAGACAGTTCAGAGGGTGAACCAAGAACACCTGAGTTCTAGCTACAGACTCCCCAAAATAAAAGAGCGATGAAGCTCCGAGTTGTCCTCCGACATGCTATGGCATACACACGATAAAACCTAAATATAAAAAATAAAATTAGGGGCTGGAGAGATGGCTCAGTGGTTAAGAGCTTTGCCTGCTCTTCCAGATGTCCTGAGTTCAATTCCCAGCAACTACATGTACTCACAACCATCTGTAATAAGATTTGGTGCCCTCTTCTGGCCTGCAGGGATACATGCAGGCAGAACACTGAATACATAATAATAAATAAAAAAATAAAATAAAATAACTCTTCAAGAATGACAAATTTACAAGAGCTCCCCTGACCGTCAACTTGACAGGACCAAGAGACAACAAGCATGCATGCTGAGAGGGATTACCTAGACTGGCCTAAGACGACAATCATGCCCACTATGAGGGATTACCTAGACCGGCCTAACTAAATGGGCAAACCCATGATTCAAGTTTCCTTCCTGTTACCATGATAAAGCACTCTGATCAAAAGCCACCTAGGGAAGGAAAGGAAAATTTGGCTTACACTTTTAGGTTACAGTCCAGCATTAAGGGATGTTAAGGCAGGAACTCAAAATGGAGCTGGAAACAGAAAGCATGGAAAACACTGCTTACTGACTCCACTCGTACAGCCAAGGACCACATGCCTCGGGAATGGGACCACCACAGGGGGCTAGGCACTTCGGGACCAACACAATCCCTCACAGACACGTCCAGCCTCACCTGATCCAGAAGTTTAACAACTGAGAGGCCTCTTGGATGACTGCCGGCTGTGTCAAACTGAAAATGTTTAAAGCTAACAGGGCACCCGTCCTGAATGCAGAGGATTATTCAGTGGGCTGGAGCCCTGGGCTGTGCACAAGCATCCACTGTTTCTTCTTGACTGGAGACAATGGGACTCCTCACTCCTGCTGCCACGCCTTCCAGGCAGACTAACCCTTCCCTCCTTAAATCACTTTGCTCAAGGGGACAAGAAACTCACATAGCAACCTAATGGCTTCTTCACCTTTGTTTACTTCCATTACCTCTGCACATAACCCCACACTCAGAATCTGTAGGTATGTTCACCACATGGTCACATCAAATACTGTGATAAGTTCTTTATGGCTGAGTAAAATACCATATTTCCTTTGGGTTCTCAGAGTCGATACTTACTTGGGGAGACTCAATTGAGGAGATTATCATCTAAGACTCAGGAGCTAAGAATCTGCTACCATAGCAACTTCTAGAATGCATTTCTCTTTTATTTGCCCTGAATTTGTCAAACTATAAAACTTCTGTTCATTTCTTTCTTATACCATATGAACAAAGTCTGAAAAGTGTAAATTCCAGATTCTGTTTAATAAAAGGCGGCCATGAAGATCACTCCTTTACAGACGGCCTAACTAAAGCTGGGCGTGGTGACACATGCCTTTAGTCCCAGCATGTGGGCTGGAGAGCTAGCTGCATCTCTGTGAGTTTGAGGCCAGCATGGACTATACAGTGAGTTGCTGGGCGTGGTGACACCTGCCTTTAGTCCCAGCATGTGGGCTGAAGAGCTAGCTGCATCTCTGTGAGTTTGAGGCCAGCATGGACTATACAGTGAGTTGCTGGGCGTGGTGACACCTGCCTTTAGTCCCAGCATGTGGGCTGAAGAGCTAGCTGCATCTCTGTGAGTTTGAGGCCAGCATGGACTATACAGTGAGTTGCTGGGCGTGGTGACACCTGCCTTTAGTCCCAGCATGTGGGCTGAAGAGGTAGCTGCATCTCTGTGAGTTTGAGGCCAGCATGGACTATACAGTGAGTTGCTGGGCGTGGTGACACCTGCCTTTAGTCCCAGCATGTGGGCTGAAGAGGTAGCTGCATCTCTGTGAGTTTGAGGCCAGCATGGACTATACAGTGAGTTGCTGGGCGTGGTGACACCTGCCTTTAGTCCCAGCATGTGGGCTGAAGAGGTAGCTGCATCTCTGTGAGTTTGAGGCCAGCATGGACTATACAGTGAGTTCCAGGACAGCCAGGGCTACATAGAGAGAGACTTTGTCTCAAAAAATAAATAAATAAAAAAGTAAGACTACATTACAGAAAATTGCTCGATGAAGATTACATGTTAGTGCAATGGTAAATCTGGCTCACATCCCATTTCTGTAGGACCTGGGACCTAAGAATGCAGCTTAAATGTTTAAAGTTGTTTAAAGATAGGTATGCCAGAGAGACCACCTGCGGTCTAGAAAGCATTTACTATGGGACCCCTCCCTTTACAAAACAGTTAGCCAACCTGTCGTGAACAATTCCGTCAATCCTCCATCTCTCATATATTTTTTTGTTTTTTTCGAGACAGGGTTTCTCTGTGTGTGCTTTTTTTTTTTTTTTTTTTTTTTGGACCTGTCGTGGAACTAGCTCTTGTAGACCAGGCTGGTCTCGCACTCACAGAGATCTGCCTGCCTCGGCCTCCCAAGTGCTGGGATTAAAGGCGTGCACCACCACCGCCCGACTTCTTTCTTATATTTCAACCCTTTTTCTTTTAGCATAGTTAAAAATGAGTGATGAGCTGAAGTAAAATAATTTCTTGATTGAATTTCTATATTGAATATGAGATACTTCAATAGAAAAACACAGCCTCAAATACATCTTAGATTTCAAAAATGACCCACTGGACTTCTGTAACTGCAAGATAAAAATAAGCTTCTACTCTATTAGAAATGTATATAAGTAAAGGGCTTGAGGAGACGGCGCAGTTGGGAAACTGCTTGCCTAGCAACCACAGGGACCTGAATTTAACCCCAGCATGCACATAAAAAGTCATGGATGGTGGTTCACACTTATAACCACAGCGCCAGCCAGCCAACCTACTCTAGCTGGTGAGACCCAGGTCCCAGGGGAGGACACTGTCTCAAAACCAAGGTGGGCATCTAGGAGAACACCCAAAGTTGTATATGTAAAGATTCCCTCTGTTCTTCCAAAGATGTCAGTAAAAGGATAAAAATCATGAAATATAAGTCATCTAATTAAGTGCTCAAGAGATCCACTGTTTGAGACGCACGCAGCAGCCGAAGGAGGCGAGGATGCTCATGACAGAGGGAAGCGGTTGTCACAGCGACGTCTGGATGTGACCATGTGTGCAACTTACACGGAACATCAACAGCACTCTCGGTGCTGGAAAGAAAGATTTGAAATCACGTATATGTATATACAGTATATTAACATATGTGATATATTTTAATAGACATTAATATATCGTTTATATATTAATATATATGAAATATATATTTAAAATCCCTGATTCATTTTTATTAATAGAAAAACAGCATGAAAATACATTTTTCATCAGGCAGTGGTGGCACACACATTGAATCCCTGCACTCGGCAGGCAGATCTCTGTCAGTTTGAGGTCAGCCTGATCTACAAGAGCTAGTTCCAGGACAGGTTCCAAAGCTACAAAGAAAACCTCTCTTGAAAAACCAAAAAAAAAAAAAAAAAAAGAAAGAAAGAAAAAGAAAATACATTCACACATTTTTCACTAACAGTTTCAAAAAGGGTATTATAAAACTTTATTGTCAGTTGCGCAGTGATGGCACCAGGCAGGTGGGTCTATGAGCTGGAGGTCAGCCAGGTCTACAAAGGGAGCTCCAGGCCAGCTAGAGCTACAGAATGAGACCGTGTCTCAAAAAATTGAAAGAGGAAAAGAAAGTGGGTGTAGGGCGGAAGAGAAAGAGTGGAGAAAGAAAAGAGAAGGGAAGTCAAATGAAGATTTACAGGACAATTTCCAGCCTTCCTCAGCTATGTTACTGGTATGAAAGATAAGCAACTGTTCCAGAGCAGACGAGAGATGTAACAACACGTGCACGCGATGCTTGATCCTGCCTGCATCTTAGATGAAGGACAATGAACAGTTACAGAAGGCATTTTGGGGAAAAAAAATGACAAAACTAAAACAAAGTGCAAATTAAATGAGAGTACTGTGTTTGCGTTGATGTTACACTCGATTGTACTGTATTTCTACAGCAAGATTATGTCCTGGACCTACCTATGAAAGGTAAGCTCACACACCCAGGAGTAAAGAACAGTACGTACAACACATTCTCAAAGCTTCCAGAACAAAAGCAAACGTCTGCAGGGCCAGTGAAGGCTCAGCAGGTAAATGCACCTGACTCCACATCTGACAAACTGAGTTCAATCCCAGGGTCTCCACAGTGGAAGGAAAGAAGCAACCCCCAGCCTCCACAATGTGGCAAGGCACACATGCACATGCATAACACACACACACAAAGAAATATATGCAACTTTTTTATCTAGATAATGATGAAAGACAAAACAATAAATGTGGGAAAAACATAAGGAATCTTTGTACAATTCTTATATTCTCCAGTAATTTCTTAACTTCTTTTTTCAAAACAAAGTCTTCAATCTGGCGCAGGGTTAGGGGCGTAGCTCAGCGGTAGAAAGCGTGTCTCACATTCATATCACACACGTACATAATCCCTAGTGTGAAAAAATGGCAAATGACGTTTTTGTAAAGATTTATTTATGTTTGGATGAGTGAGTGACTGCCCGTATGTGTGTGTACCCTATGTGTGCATGAAGCCCATGGAAACGAGAGCGAAGTTTCGGATCCTCTGGAACTAGTTAGAGACAAACTGAGCTGCCCGAGAGGCTGGGAACTGAACCCAGGTTCTCTGTACATCAGTGAGGGCTCTTAACCACTGAGCCATCTCTCCAGCCTCTAGAACTGATATTTTAACAACTCGAATTTCAAACTAATTGTATCTCATCATCAGGCTTTGGTCGAAACATAAGGAAAACTCAGCTACAGGGTAAGGTACCCTGAAGGCCGCAACACAAAATGCGGTCCTCTCGACCAGGTCTAACACCTACCACAGTACTTACTCCCACTCATCTGCTCGTTCGTCACAGGCAATCTGAGCAACTACTTCTTATTATTTTATCAAGCATAACCACACGTTAAAAGTGCTGCACACAAAAGGTAAAACTTGTCAAGCTCTATGTAAGTGTTTTCACGTCTGACCTAAGGTCCTATTCCCCCACCTGCTCTTCCAATCTTGGCCTCTTCTGTCTCCCATCCTCCACATAATTCTCCACTGCAGATGTCACTGGAATGCTCCCTGACTGAGGCAATGCGCTATTTCCTCCTTGTCTCTTGAGACACTTTACAAATAGTTAACCTACAGAGAAAAGGAAGGTTTGAGATTGGCTTTGCGTGCATGAGCGGTATGGCATGTGGCTTCAGCAAACCCTTCAAGCAAATGTGAGTTTGAGAACAGCCTGGTCTACAGAACTAGTTTCAGGACAACCACAACTGTTATATTTTACTTTTAAAACAAAAAGCAGAAAGAACTCCCAAATAAATATCAAGTGAACATGCTCAACGACAGGACAATTTGTCTTCACTGTCTTTTAAACACATTAAGCTGGAACTAGATAGCTATTCGCCAAGAATTACAAAGAGAAAGACTTTGTACTAGACAGAAATAAAAAACAATGCACACAGACTATACCAAAAATGTAAACTTCTATTAATAAACATACCACAAACAGAAAAAAGTATTCAAAAACGGGGAAGGGGAGGTATTTTCAGGCCATAAATCTGACAAAGAACTCATGCAGAGAACTTTCAAAAGTAACTTCTAGAAGTAGCAGACTACCCTCTAATCCGTACCTGGGAGGCTGATGTAGAAAAGTCTTAGGTTTAAGATATTCCTAAAGTATATGCCAAATTCTCCTGACTAAGGAGGAAAGGAAAAGAAGGAGAACGAGAGGAGAGGGGACAGGGATGTGGTTGGGGACGGATGGTGGTAGGGGGAGGGATAGGGAAGGGATGGTGGGGGGAGATCTAAGGATCTGCACACTCATCAAGGAAGTTTCATTGACCTCAAAATGGCAATGAAAGAACCAGGTAGGGGCGCACACCTTTAATCCCAACCCTTGAGAGGCAGAGGCCAGCCTGCTGTACAAAGCAACCTTCCAGGACAGAAAAAAATCCCTGTCTTTGAAGACCCAAAAAAAAAAAAGGCACATGAAAAGGATTTCTCAGTATCACTAGACATTACAAAAATGTGTATTAAAATTAGCACCAAGGGCCGGCAAGAATTTGGAGAGTCAAGAAGTGGCATGCGCCTTTAATCCCAGCACTCGGGAGGCAGAGACAGGCAGATCTCTGAGTTTGAGGCCAGCTGGTCTACAGTTAGTTCCAGGACAGCTAGAGCTGTTACACAGAGAAACCCTGTCTCGAAAAACTAAAAAGAAAAAAAAAAATTCTTACTTGTGCCACAGTATAGGTGCTGAGGTCAAAGGTCAGAGGACAACCTTGGAGGAGTCAGTTCTCTCCTTCTACCACCGGGGTCCTAGAAACTGAGTTCAGATCAATGCCTTCACCTACTCAGCAATGGACTTCATGACCTAATTATCTAGAAATATCCCAAAAGGTCCTAAGTCGTTCATGGACAGCCTGACATGGCAGCACACACCATTATTCTCAGGTCCTGGGAGTCAGAGGCAGGTTGATCTCAGTGAGTCCAGGGCTAATCTGTTCTAACTGGTCAGATCCGGGCCAACCAGGGCTCCACAGTGAAAAGGAAAGAGGAGGGAGACAAACAAGCTGCAGTGTGTGTCCAACATCAATGCAGTGCTGCCTAGCAGTGAGCTGTCTGGCTAACGTGTGCTAAATGCACAACATACACAAATAATCCAATGGTTCGCAGTAGGAACGCGCCACGCTTAGCTTCAGAAGGCATGATTCTATTAAGAGAGCTTGTAATTCAACAAGAGAAATGAACTAGTGATACATACTATAATACAGAAGATTCCAAAATTAACTGTCCTCAATTAAAGATGTCACCTACCCAAAAAGTGCATACATATGCTATCATTTATATAATTCTAGAAAATACATTTAATTTATGACATTAGAAAATAGGTCAGTAGATGCCTACCCTAGGGAGGATATATAGAGAACGGGTGTAAGGGAGAAGCAGGGCCCACAGGGTGAGAGAGCAGCACCAGGCAGGGAATGAAAAACTAGTGAACCAGGACGACTGTGTCAGCGAGAGAGGCAAGAACTTCAGAAATCCTCAGAAGGCGGCAAGGGGCTGGAAAAACCAAGAAATGAACGAACATCAAGTGGAAAGGGATAGAGTGTGGAACACGAGGAAGGGAGTTCTCATCGACAGGTGAGGTAAGCCAGGCAGCCCACCCACAGGACAAGCACACAGCTCCACAGCCTGAACTCCAGGAGAGTGACATGGCGTGGGAAGAAGCCCTCTGTGGGGCAGGTCAACACTGTGGTCCTTGGCCTTGAACCCAGAGCGGGGTGGTGGTGGTGGTGGTGGTGGTGCTGGTGAGTGTCTTCAAGCCTTTAATCTCAGCCATTCGGAGGCAGAGGCAGGCAAATCTCTGAGTTTGAGGCCAGCCTGGTCTACAGATCAAGTTCTGAGATAGGCTCCAAAGCTACACAGAGAAACCCTGTCTCGAATAACCAAGACAAACAAACCGACAAAGTTCTTAAATTTTATCTTTCAATGAAGATGCTAACATATTTATAGATTAGTTGTGATTTAGGACTCTTGCTTCTAATTGTATCAAAACAGAGAAGTAAACAAGAATTCAAATTAATATCTATAAACTGGTCATTTTTGAAGCTGGATGATGAGCATATTTACCTCATCTAATATCGTATACATCAGAAAATGTATACTGGAAACTACAATAGCAGCTCAAATTTTTTTGTGTTTTCTATGCGGGTATACGTATCTTAATCACTCAACTTATTCAGTATTCACAGAATTCAATTTTCTCAAATCAATTCTGTTTGCATTCCTAGCACATGGCTTTTGTAAATCATCAGCAAATAGGCGGTACCTGACGCACACTAAACACTGCTGACTATTAGTAGCACCCATTCGATCTATGATCCACACCTATTTTACACGTACTCTTTCTGCCTTGTGCCATTCTGAGCATAGCGCATCCTCAAATTGCTACCCCTCCACCGAGATATTGTGTCTATTCCTAGAAAAGAATGCCAATAGGTCTCAAAGGCCTGACAAACTCTTCCTTGAGCAGTAACACTGTCTCCTCCAGAAACTTCCCCAACCAAGTAGAGCTCACCACTCCATTCTCCCCAGGACTATTTTACAAACACAGCTACATCTTAATTTTCTTCTGTTTTATTTTTATTTTATGTACATTGGTGTTTTGCCTGCATATATGTCTAGTTAGGGTGTCGGGTCCCTGGAACTGGAGTTACAGACAGTTGTGAGCTACCAGGTGGGTGCTGGGAATTGAACCAGGGTCCACTGGAAGAGCAGTCGGCATCTTAACCACTGAGCCACTACTGCAGACAAGAGCTCAACTGTTATCTTTAAACTCCAGGAGCAGGCACCTGTTTGTTAAGTCTGTGAACATGTTATCTATGCTGCCGAAATCAGCTTTCGCTGGCCTCCATATGTATTTCTCTAAGAGACACACTGAAGAGGTTTACACACCTCCGCCTAGACTCAGAGAAATAGAGCATCAGCGAGAGCAACGCGAGCCAATCACAGCTCTTCACATACTTCTTCAAACATACTCCAAAGTGTAAAGTGAAGATTATTATTATTATTGTTAACAGAGCCAAGACAGGAATGCCAGAGAGATCAGCATAAAAGCTGAAACAGCTGAATATTCAGATCCACAGGTACGTGTATACACAAGGAACTATGAATGCATTCAGGTAAACATGTGGGAGTGCATGTCTGTAGAGACCAGAGGTAATCTGTGTTATTCCTTGAGTCTGCCCAACTTGTTTATGTCATAGATTGCTCACTGGCCTGGAGCTCGCCAGTTTGGCTAGGCTGGCTGCCCAGCAAACCCCCTGGGTACACCTGTCTCTGCTGGAATTACAAGTACAGACCACCACATCTGACCTTTTCCGAGCTTGAGGCCAGGCACTACCAACTGAGCCATAAGAGTTCAAATTTTTAATGAAGGAAGAATTTCCACTTTATTTCCTATACAGTTGTATTTTTATCTATTTGCATTTAAAACAAACATGCATACTATAAAATGCGGGTGCTGGGGAGACCACCTTTACTTAAAATACTCAGGAACTCAGAAACGTCCAGGTAGAGTGGTTTCCCTCAGGGCCAGAGGACAAGTACAGTGTGCCCAGGGAGCTTTCACTTCCCACTTTCTAGATGTTTCTGTACCATGAGAATCATATAGACTGTTACTCAGAACAACATGGTGGAACTTAAAAGCTGTATTTCATGTTATGCTGGTTAGAAGAAAGCGTAACTATGACACCATTTGAATATTATTCTTACCAGATTTAAGACCTGATATTTTGAAGATGGCACTTGGCTTCCCGTTCGTGACAAATCCCAGGAGCTGCCATACTGGCACCCCATTGGAGTCAGGATAGGAAAAGTAGACAGATCCTCCCATCCCCTCAGGAAACGGGATTGTTCCCAGCATAAAAACCACAACATGGTTGATATTTTCATAATCAGGCAAGTCAAAAACAAACTTATCCTCTGCCACTTGCTGTGCAGCTGTTTGCACCTAGGAGACAAGAAAGCAGTCTTAGTTTGAGAACGTGACGCTCAGTCCACCTCCAGCGCTGCTCCAAACTGTCACACCACTCAGTCAGCTAACATCCTGACACAAAACCACCAGATAAACAGAAAATCCAAAACCACGTATTTAGCCTTAAAATGCTCATCTAATCTTTTCAAAATACTGCTACATTCTCCCAGAAGTTCCCTCATGGATTTTTGCTTACAAAACAAGTAACTATGCTTTAAGAACATTGTAAGAGGGGCTGGAGAGATGGCTCAGTGGTTAAGAGCATTGCCCGCTCTTCCAAAGGTTCTGAGTTCAATTCCCAGCAACCACATGGTGGCTCACAACCATCTGTAATGAGGTCTAGTGCCCTCTTCTGGCCTGCAGACATACACACAGACAGAATATTGTATACATAATAAATAAATAAATATTTAAAAAAAAAAAAGAAAAAGAAAAAAAAAAGAACATTGTAAGAATGAGCACATGGTGACACATGCCTGTTATCCCAGGATTTGAGGGGTCGTTCTCAGCTACATAGCAAATTTGAGGTAGCCTGGGATACCTGAGACTCTGTCCCAAACATGAAAACCTTGTAAAAATGAAAGTGTGTTCAATTTAACACTCCTAGGCTTTTTATCCTCAATCTGAACGGCAGACGGTCAGGTAATTAAAGTGGGTACTCAATTATTCTAAGATTCTGGATTAGCAAATTCAGCCACTAAAATCTATTTATAACCCAAGGTCAAGGCTTGTAGGGTTTCTCCTGCCATCCACTCTCAGCAGCAGGACAGCCACAGAACACTGTAAGCTGCCTTACAAGAACCACACAAGGCTGTGCGGTGCTTTCCTGCCGCAGTACCCGTGCTGTGACGAACGTCCGTCCTGCCACACTCCATTACAAGGCTTTCCTGCTGGTATGAGGTGTAACAGGGGTTAAGACATGAGTTGAATATTAATCAACAATGATTTTTTGTTAGGAACAAGATATTTCTGTGCAACCCTGGCTGGCCTAGTCCTGGCTTGTGTACATCCCCCACACGCCTCCTGCTGGCCTGGAACTCAGACTCACAGTAACACAGTAACTCTCCAGCCTGAAGGGTTGAGATCTCTCCAGGCTCAAAAATACATGTGCTTTTAAACACAAATGTATATGAAACAAAGTAATGCCATGATTTTTAAAAGTGATTTAAAAAAAAAAAATTGGAACCAAAGGTTCTCAGGAACCAAACCCTGTTGAACTAGCTGCAGAGATTAACCTCTACCATTTAATCTTCAGACTAAAGAAAACAATGTTTGGGAAAAACAGGAACTGGTGATTAACTAGGTGTGGTGGCGTGTCCACCTGAGAAGTCAGGCTAACCTTCACTACATAGCAGGCTGGAAGCCACCCTGGGCTACGTGAGATCCTGTGGGGTGGAGGCTGGTTCCACATAAAATTCTTTTCTTACACACTATATCCACATGCATCACAAAGAGAAACAGCAATTCTGAGAGGACTGAAGTATTTTAACTTACATAAGGCTGAGGTTTTGTTTTGTTAGGTTTCTGGTTTTATAGTAATGGCTATTCATCAAAAGAACAAATCTGCATCACTACACTTATCCTGAAGACCAAGCACTGACTGTGTTTGTTTATTTATTTATTTACAATAATAAATAAAGGGAGGGTTTATCTGGACAGCCCTAATAGTCCTGGAACTCACTCTGCACATCAGGCCTGCCTCTGCCTGGGAGTGCTGGGATTAAAGACTGTGCTACCACGACCCAGCTGACCCAAATACTTAATTCTTAATACCTAATACAAA
This sequence comes from Microtus oregoni, assembly GCF_018167655.1. Lineage (NCBI taxonomy): Eukaryota > Metazoa > Chordata > Mammalia > Rodentia > Cricetidae > Microtus > Microtus oregoni. The sequence goes on from NW_024543059.1 coordinate 6,410,044, forward strand.
TGATTTTCTGTGCCAAGTAGCTGCTGTTACTTAAATGCTTACTTTTTCTTCTCTATAGTTTTCTACCCTACCAAGACAAGAAACCTTAAAAACCAAATTACTACCATAAAGTAAAGTTCTTAAACTAAATCCCAAGATGTCAAGGCTGAGTGCCAGGACCTCATACAGGTGCACCAGCCTCAAGTTCATCACACAGCAGAGGAGGACCTTCAACCCTAATCCTCCCAGGTGTCAGGTGTACAGGTACCTGTCACTATACTCAACTGGGACGGAGTGTTTAAGGCCAAGCTCTGATTCCCTTTTATGAAATTTACTGACCCAACTTAAATTTTTTTTTTTTTTTTCAAGATAGGGTTTCTCTGTAGCTTTTGGTTCCTGTCCTGGAACTAGCTCTTGTAGACCAGGCTGGCCTTGAACTCAAAGATCCGCCGGCCTCTGCCTCCCGAGTGCTGGGATTAAAGGCGTGTACCACCACCGCCTGGCACCCAACTTAAAATTTTTCACCATAAAAAAATAAAATGAAAAGCAAAAATAGAAACCAAACCTTCCTATAGCACGAAATTGAACTTCATCAAGTTTTAGCACATGTATTTCTTGGAAGGCATGGAAACCTCTAGTATTCACAGGCCTTGAAAACCAATAAAGATTTGTTTCAACTTTTACTGCACAGGCAAGAGATATTCTGTAAATCTATACCCATATTCCAATCTCCCTTCCTAAGACAGGATCTTATGCAGGTGACCCAAGTTGGTCTTGAGTGAGCTATGCAGTCAAGACTGACCTTAAATCCCTTGGTGCCCTGTCTCCATCTCCCAAGTGCTGGGATGCTGACTGGGGTGTGCCCCATATCCAACCAGACACTTTCATACTTGACCTTAATTAAAGCAAACGAAAATGGAGTGGGGGAACCTTTCTCTTCTTCCCTGCCTTGGGCATTTTGCTCCTTAAAGAAAAAACCTCAGGCTGGTTGGGATGACAAAGGCTTTTAATCCCAGTGCTAGGGAGACAGACAGGTGGAACCCTGAGTTTGAGGCTAGAATGTTCTATAGAGCAACTTTCAGCACAGCTAGGGCTACACAGAGAAACCCTGTCTCATGAAAACAAGGAAAAAAACAAACAAAAATCCTCAAATAATGAAAATTGGGTTTGTAAGTTTCCATGGGCGGGTTTTCTGGCAAGATCACAATGTGCCTAACTTCTCAGATGTCAGTATGTCTATTTGTCCTCCATTTTCATTTATGTCTAATGATACACAATTTAAAGCCAAACATCACCCCCCAAAAAATAATACCTATTGGATATTTATTATAGCCATTTGATATCAGGCAAATACAACAGATAACTCTAAATTCCCTTCAGATTAGTCCACAGTATGACACACAGATTCCACATACAATTTTGTTTTTTAATTCTCTAAAAACATACTTTTTGTTTTGTTTTTTTTTTTTTTGTGGTGTGTGGTGCTGGGGTTTGAACCCAGTCTTGGGGCTATTAAACAGGAATTCTGAGTCGGGTATGGAGACAGACTCCTTCAACCCCAGCGCTTTGGGAGGCAGAGGCAGGCTGCTCATAGTTCAAAAGCCTCCCTGGTAGTCTACAGGGTGAGTTCCAGACCAGTCAGGACTGGAAGAAGAAAAAAAGCTATCACCAACACCCTTTTTGTACTGTTTTTTGCTTGTTTTTAAGACAGGGTTTCTCTGTGTAGCCCTGGCTGTCCTGGAACTCACAGAGCTCCACCTGCTTCTGCTTCCCACTGCTGGGACTAAAGGTGTTCCCCAAAACTGCCCAGTTCCAACACTCTCTCCCCTTTTCTTTTTTGAGACAGTCTTGCAACTGTGACCCTCCTCCCTTGCCTTTTCAATGGCTGGAATTACAGGTGTGAGACACCAGGTCAGGCCTTATTAATGACAGACATCTAAAAGATACACACTCATCTCAAATTGTTTCTTTCGTATTCCAATTCCAGAGCAGGGACATTCCCCAAAGGGACATTCCCCAAAAGGAGATCATCAGTGTTACCGCTCCCCCACCTCCACAGGGGCCTCGCACTAGATGGAGACAGAAAACAAGCCTTCTAACGCTAGCAGTCCCTGGTTATTCGGAACCACGTGGTTTCCTAAAAGCCGCCTGTACAGAATACACTCTCAAAAGCTGGTAAGACTAAGCAGTCAAGAGCTTGCCTACTTGCTATCCGTGAAGCACAGTTTAACAAAGAGGCTGCAACATTTAACAAAGCAGGGATACACAAAGCAAAGAACCAGAACTCTGAAGGTCAAGGAGTCAAGTCTCAAGTGGGAAATACCGTGGTTTCTAACAAGCCAGATTTACTCTGGGTTCTTCCCCCAATAATTCCAGGCACTCATTTCATTTCATTCTAACGCTCTGGAAAAGCAAGTGCATCCTCTGACGGATAAGGAAGCACTTCACTGGAATCCTTCTCCAATTATCATGGTTAAGGCTCACACTTAAATTCCAGTCATTTCTACTAGTCAACTTCCAACTATTTTAAACATAATTTGAGAGAAGGTGGAAAATTTCAAACATGGTCAGTAAACTTCAAAAAGGGGGCCTTCCAAATACACCCGACAGAAACTCATTGTCCGGGCAATTTAAGAAAAATCTCTGGAAAAACGCTTAGCTTTAGATTACAAATCTCAGCTTTCCTTCTAAATGACAATATCCATTGAAGCGAGTACGGACACTTTCTATTGAGCGTTAAGTTCCTGAACTGCCAAGAGAGAATGAGTAGCGCTGGAGTGAACCACGGCTACGGCGAAATGTCAAAATAAACGCCACGCAGAAGGCTGAAATACCAAGCAATTACAGCACGCAGCCCGGTAAGTAGAACAAAATGCGCACTCAATGATAGGCAATAATATTCTGACAACTATTCAAAGGCGTACGAGTTGGGCAAGCGTCCCACTGCCCATCGCACACGCCCAGACCAAAAAAAAAAAAGGGGGGGGTGGGGAGGCAACGAGCGGGTTTCCCCGCGTCCCTGGCACCGTGCACCGTGCCACCACCCGGCTCAGCCGCCGACCCCTTCGTGCCACCGCCCGAGCCATCCTCACCAGCCTCCCCGCCACCAGGCAGCCAAACATGGCAGCGCCCGCGACGCCTCTGCTCGGCCAGCGGGCACCTCAGGCCGGAGACCAGGAATTCCGCAGCCACTGTCCCAATTGAACTCGAGAACCTTCCGGAATTTGCAGGAGGGCACGTGCCCCTCCACTACATAGCAACACAGGAACGCATTCTGGCCCGGCGACCTCTGACCCTCCCACCCTAACCTGCACGCCTCTCGGGGACGACTACTTCCGGGTCTTGCAGCACCCATTTCCTCCTTCTAAGGGAATAAGGAGGAGCCGGCGGCTCACCGAGACTACAAATCCCAGAGTGCCGTGCGCCGACCTTCGGGGAGGCGAGTCCGGAGAATTTGAATGTTAGTTCACGTTTTCGGAGCTTGCTTGAATCAAAATCTCCAAGTGCCTTGCTGAATGAAGACGTTTCTGAGGTTTGTGTAACATTTTAGGCGTATCAATGCGCCTTTACCAGAATCGCTTCACCTCAGCCTCTTTCCTACAAAAGCCCTATGAATTAAATATTATCTCCGATTTATACGTCAGGAAAATTGAAGTTCAGCGAGACCAGCTCTGAAACTTGACAAAGGTGTGAATTTGGGAGCGTCATCCAATTCCTGTGTTCTTTCTGCCGAATACTATCTCAGAAATTCTTCTGTATTTTTTATATGATTTATTTTTATTTCATGTGCACTCGTGTTTCGCCTGGAGATAATATGCGTGAAGGCGTCGGATCCCTGAACTAACGTTCAGACAGTTGTGAAGTTGTGAACCGCCTTGTGTGTGCTGGGAACTGAACCTCGGGCCCTCTGGAAGAGCAGCCAGTGCTTTTAACTGCTGAGCCCTCTCCAGCGCTGCGTGTTTTTATCCCGGTTTTTTATGGCACTGTCTCCTTATGTAGCCTAGGTTGATCTCGAACTGGTGACATCTCCCCCCTTCCCGCCCCCCCGCCAAGAAGGATCAGAAGTACTAATTTTAACAAGCGGTTGTGTCCTTTTCTTGCATATATTCCTTGTAGCACTTTCCAGCTCCACTTTTTTCCCCTTGTACAACTGTGGACAAGCAGTATACCAGCTTCTTCAGCTGCTCTTTTATAAAGTGAGATACTTACCTCTTTCAGGGGTTTTGTGAGGATTAAGTGGTAATTTAACTGATGACTGCCACTGAGAATAGCGTTTGGTGGTGCGTAATTGGTGGGAATTTTATTGTAAAATTCCCTCCCCCCCTTTTTTAAGTCAGGTTTTGTGTAGTCTTAGCTGGCCTGGAACTTGCTGTGTAGTCAAGATGATCCTGAACTCCTGACTCTCCTTCCTCCACTTCCTAAATGCTGGAATTACAAACACACAACACCATCCATACTTGGCTTAAATAGCTTTTTTAAATCATGGATTTCCATAAAAAAGGCTCATAGGAAACACAGAGCAATATCTGAAAGAAGTAGCGTCAAGGATTAACTGTTAGGTTGAAGCCTCCAGCTCTCCTCTACTTGGCCTGGGAAACCCTATTCCTGTCTCTCTGCAAACCCCGCCCACTCAGAGACTTCGAACAAAGGAAAGGTAGTGCCAAAAAGCCAAGTTATGAATTCTCGGCGCTATTGCAACTTCTTTCCCTGAAGTTGCCAGCTGCCCAAGTCCCAGACACATCAGCGCCCCTCACCTATAAATCTTCCTGCCTACGTTTCGCCTCGGGGCTTTACCTTTATTTCCTCATCTCTTACTTTCCTGCTCTCCCTCCCAGGTCTGGCTCACAGCTGCCGCGCTTCTGGCCCCGGGGCATGTGCCTCTCTTTCTCCTCATTTTCTTCCCTGGTTCTTAGATTTCTGCTCCTACTTATTTTCTGCCGTCTCTCCTGCCTAGCTATTGGCCATTCAGCTTTCTATTAGACCAATCAGGTGCCTTAGGGAGGCAAGGAGAAACAAATGCAACTCATCGTTACATAATTAAATGCAACATAAACAAAAGTAGCACACCTTTACTCTGTAATATTCCCCAGCAGAAATGTAAAGTGTAACACATCTTTGCCTACTTAAAGTAATATCCCACAACACTTCCCTTTTAGCCTTTTGGGCTCTTTTGTGTTGTGTGCAGCTGCATGAACTTGCAGTTTAACATAGTACAGTACGCCAAGAGAAAAGAGCATAGTGCCTTTTTGAGTTCTGTGACTTACCTGTGTGTGCCTCCCGATACCTCAGAAAGGGTCTATGTCTTGTTTAACATTGCTGTCCCTATCAATGGGACCAGAGATAACAACTCAGCTGTTTTCTGCCCTCCATCAGGATATGACACTACCAGACCGCCCCCCCCCCCCAAATGTCAGAGGACTCAATGTAGAATTCAGTGCCACTGGGAAACAAGTGACATGTACAACAGGGTAGACGGGTGCCAACAGTCCCAGGAGGCCGTTCTTTGGTTAAAAACAGAACTTACTTTGAACACAGAAAGATAACAGCATGTTTCACTAGTGTAGCCTGTGATCCACCCTTGAGTTACTTCTGTGGAGCGTGTCTACTGTACTGATAAGAACATGTACAGTTCACAAAATAACACTTAAGATTTTCATGAGTTCAGTATGGGTGTGTGGGCATACATGGAGGCACAATGTTGTATACATAATAAATCTTTTTTTTTTTTTTTTTTTTTTAAACTTTTTATTTATTTAACTTTATTATGTTCGTTGGTGTGAAGGTGTCAGATCTCATGGAACTGCATTTTCAGACAGTTGTGAGCTGCCATGTGGGTGCTGGGAATCGAACCCGGGTCCTCTGGAAGAGCAGTCAGTGCTCTTAACCGCTGAGCCATCTCTCCAGCCCCTTTTTTTTTTTTTTTTTTTTTTAAACTTTTTATTTATTTAACTTTATTATGTTCGTTGGTGTGAAGGTGTCAGATCTCATGGAACTGCATTTTCAGACAGTTGTGAGCTGCCATGTGGGTGCTGGGAATCGAACCCGGGTCCTCTGGAAGAGCAGTCAGTGCTCTTAACCGCTGAGCCATCTCTCCAGCCCCTTTTTTTTTTTTTTTTTTTTTTTTTTTTTAAACTTTTTATTTATTTAACTTTATTATGTTCGTTGGTGTGAAGGTGTCAGATCTCATGGAACTGCATTTTCAGACAGTTGTGAGCTGCCATGTGGGTGCTGGGAATCGAACCCGGGTCCTCTGGAAGAGCAGTCAGTGCTCTTAACCGCTGAGCCATCTCTCCAGCCCCCATAATAAATCTTTTTAAAAATGTCCTATTGCAACTGAATTTTCTTTTTTTGAAGATTTATGTGTACAGTATTCTGTGTGCATGTATGCCTGCAGGCCAGAAGAGAGCACCAGATCTCATTACAGATGGTTGAGAGCCACCATGTGGTTGCTGGTAATTGAACTCAGGACTTTTGGAAGAGCAGGCAGTGCTCTTAACTGAGTCATCTCTCCAGCCCCTGCATCTGAATTCTTTAAAAAAAAAAAAAGTGTATATTGTGAATGTGAGCAGAGGTAAGAGAACGGCCTTCAGCTGCTCTCTCCACTGTAAACGTCCCCGGAATTGAGCTCAGGCCATCAGGCTCGACACTTAAACTAGCTCACCAGCACCTCCTGAGCTCGAGTCTGGAAGACAAAGTTTCAGTAGCCATGGTGCTTTGCCCACATGTGTATGTCTGTGGACCACTTTTCATGCCTGTTGCCTTCAGAGGCCAAAAGAGAACACTGGGTTCACCAGGACTGGAGCCACGTGAGGGTGCTTAAGAACTGAACCTAGCCGGGCGGTGGTGTCGCAGGCCTTTAATCCCAGTACTCGGGAGGCAGAGGCAGGCGGATCTCTGTGAGTTTGATGCCAGCCTGGGCTACAAGAGCCAGTTCCAGGACAGGCTCCAAAGCCACAGGGAAACCCTGTCTCAAAAAACCAAAAAAGAACTGAACCTGGGTCCTCTGGAAGAGCAGCCAGTGCTCTTAACTACTGACCCGCCTTTCCAGCCGAGAACCTACTACTTAGGATAGGTATGGCTGTTTTCACCTAAAATTAAAAGTACATGACATGATGTTAAGTATCTGTGGTGGTCTGAGCAAGAATGGTCCCCATACATTTGAATTGTTAGTCCCCACAGAGTGGCACTATTGGAAAGGAGTAGGTGTGGTCCTTGTTGGAGGAAGTGTGTCACTGAGGTGTGCTCTGAGGTCTCAAACGCCGAAGCCACGGCCAGAGTCTGTCTCTCTCTGCCTGTGGATCAGGATGTCACTCTCGGCTACTGCTTCCACATCTGCCTGCATGCTGCCAGGTTCCCCACCATGATGATAACGGATGAAGCCTGTGAAAGACCCCAATTAAAGGCTTTTTCTCAGAGTTGCCTTGGTCATGTCTCTTCACAGTGAGAATAAGTGACTAACAATAGCAAAGGTTACTTGGTAGCAGAGCCGAGATTTAAGTATATAGTTTAGGTATACAATTTACACTCTTAAGTCTCCATAGTAAATAGCTTACTCCAGTTAAAGAAACCATTACAAAAAGATAGAGTATAATTTTATTACTTCCAACTTTAATTTTCATCACAATAAAAATAACACAGCTTTACAAAAATAAATTTTTATTAAAAGCCGTAAAGTCTGAGCAGGAAGACAGTACAAAGAATGTAAACAAGGTACACATCACTACATTCAGCTCAGCCCGATCAAATGCTGAAAAACAAGTCTAAATGCTCTATTGCCCTTGCTAGCAAGATACATTAATTCTATTTTACAAAGACAACATATTCTAGTTTTCCAGGAAAAAATAGTTTATCGAAGTCGATCCCAACGCCAAATGCTGGCATCATCACAGACAGCTATGAGGATGCTGCTATCCCTGCTGAAGCTGGTTTGTCGGATCGCAGCCCCACACTTATGGTGAGTCAGTGTCGTACACCTAGGGAGAACCAAGACAAGACCTAAATAGCACACATACCAGTGCTTACATTAAAGAGTGAATGAGAAAATGCAGGTGAGAGCCATCGTCATTAAGAATATCATCCTTCATTCTAAATTTCAGCAAGTTTGGTATATTTATCTACTCACCACAGTATAAGCACAAGTTAATTGAAATATGAAAAAAATACTTAAACTCTAAAACCTGCAGCTGTTAAAATGACTGGGCCATGTCACAGCTCAGTGGTGATACACTTGGTGACATGGCCCAGAGTCAGATCCATGGAAGCCACATGGTGGAAGGTGAGAACTGGCTCCTGTGACCTACACGCTGGGGATGTGGCACAGGTGCAGAACGGAGCACCGCTACTGGTTATTAAGGCTGACATAAAAAGGCCACAGTTACTTACTTGGCTTTATGAGGGTCTTCTACTTCTAAATCCCAAACATAAAGTTTGCCAACCTGATTGCCCAGTGCAAGCATCTGCGTAAACAAAGTGAAAACATAAAATCAACACAGTACCAAGCTCTAGGGTATTTAAGAAGCCTCAGCTCCAGCCTTGGTGGCCCCCTTAACTGAGTTTTGCATCTTATGACACTGATTTGTAAGTAAGAATAAGAACAATTACTATTTCCTTGGCATCTTGAGAAACTAGGGCTCTGCCCCATTTCACAGACGGGGGAGTTACAGTACTTTTTCTCTACCTTAGAGTCACACACAGAATGGGATGCTCTTCCCAAGCTTTCTTAGAGAAATAAACTGCAGCAGCAGAATTTAATACTTTGAATAATAGTTATTCTACCTTCCATGTTGATTTTTCTCTAAGTTTTTCTAGAAGAAAAGCTAGGTAAGATGATAAACACATTGAAACACTGTATCTTGAACAGGCATCAGGAACGTAGGGTTACCAAACCTAACTGCCCGTTTCTTTCCCAACACTGCAGATAACGTGCAGTGCCCAGGAGGCAGCCAAAGTCATCAACACAGGACCAGTACAACCAAAGTGCGAGGACGAGGAGCATGGACAAAACAGGAAAGGGGACAACGACACGGTGTTTCAGAAGACAATTCCAAATATAAAAGTATGTGCTACCTTTTGCCAGAAATCCATAGAAAACCTCATGTACCAAATGTCACACTGGCTGTAATCAAATCGCCCAAGAATAGTCACATTAGACTCACTAGGTTTAATTTTATCTATATCATCCTCCATTTTGCCAGGTTTCCAGCATACAATGGCATTTTCACAAGACTAAAAGAGAGAAATAAGAGACATGTATTAGAACTGAATTTCAAAAATAAAAATAAAAGTGCTTACTTTACCATTTTAGATAGGTAAGAGTCCACTTTCCAGGACCATACACAGACTGTTCACTATCACGTCAAGGCTTACCCCCCGAGGACAAGAGATCTGACTAGTCAAAGAATTAAACAACACAAAAGGATCATGCTATTTGGAAGTTCCTCTTCCAGAACAAATTAACTAAGTGCAGTTCCAGGTAGGCTGGCACCCAGACTCGAGGAGTGCTATAAAAATTAGAAAACTTTAGTACTACGACAGAAGGCTTTCCAAATCTGGCCACTGGTGTCCTAACCCACACATAACCAGGAAACCAGTGGCATCTACCGAGCTTCCCTGCACAGGGTGGGCACCTTAGAAGATATCACAGGAAACAGTTCACCAACAGGACCATAGGCTATAAAGGAGCTCACACTGATGAGGGGATAGGCTCACACAGGCCACGGAATCACACTTCTACTTAACACAGTCTCCCTGTGGCCACTGTTCCAATCACTGTCTTAGTCAGTGGCCCACACTAGCGAGTTTTTGGCAATGTGTCTGGCCTCTAGTTGATAAAAGCCTCTAAACATCAGCACCTCTCCTCGAAGCCTGGCCGACCTCAACGGTACCTAGATGAGCAAGGCTGCCGCTCAGTTTCTCAGGCAGTCTATCCAGTCACAGACGGCAGCCCACTGAGAGCTCCACATTCAAATTTTAACCAGAGGTTCAGAGAAAGAATCTCCTCTACTTTCTTCGAATGTGGAAATGCTCAAGCTAAGTGACATCTCCCATACAGTCACTAACTGCACGGTGTCTGACATCACTAGCCCAATGTTGCCCTAATTGCAGAGTGAGACTTTTCTCTAAAGACTGATCTTGGCCCAAACACCAAGCCAGACTCTCACAGTTCCCTGGGGCTTCTTTTGCTACCCTAGCCTGGACACCAAGAGAGCAATGACTTGGAAATGCTAATGGATAAGAACAGTGTGGTGGTTTGAAAGAAGATGACCTCCAAAGGGAGTGGCACAACGAGGAGGTGTGGCCTTATTCAAGGAAGTGTGCCTCTGTGGGGGTGGGCTTTGTGGTGTCTTCTGCTCAAGCTTCCCTCGGTAAGACATAAAAGCAACCTCCAAACTGCCACATACAGAAACAGGTGTAACAATGCTATAAGGGCTAGTAAGATGACTCTGGAGGTGAAAGTCCTTAATGCTCCAGCCTCACAATCCAAGTACAATGGCCGCTTCCATGAGAGAAGAAGAGAACCAATCCCTGAAAGCTGTCTTCTGACCTCCACACATTTCAGTGGCACACAAGCACACACACACACAAAGTAAATAAAAAGGGGATTCTAAAAAGTGTTATGTTACAGGCATAGAGCTCATGCCTGTAAATCCTAGTACTTGGGAGACTGAGGTAGGAGAATCCTAAGTTTGAGGTTAGCCTGGGCTACAAAGCATGTACCAGGCTGGCTTGGGTTCATGGTGAGATACCCTGTCTCAACAAACAAGGAAAAGAATTAAGAGGAGAGAAGAAAGGAGAAGAAAAAAGGAGAAAGCTCCCAACAAAAATGGAACTGAGGAGGAAGAAACCAGCCCCAAACAAAATGAAACAGAAGGTTCAAATGACCTATAGGAAGTACAGGGTCCAACTCAGAACAGAATACAGACCAGAAAAAAGTCAATTCAACTCAGATTGTTTAGTGGCTAACCCTATAAACTGGCAGAAAGGATATAAAAAGATAAGGTCTAAATAAATAAAGGGCTGGGGATGCAGCTTGGTGGTGGAGCTTAGATTCCGTCTCAGTTACTCACTACAAAAGTCAAGACAAAAGATTGGGAATAGATTACAAAAATGAGCTGGGTATAGTGACTCATAAATGAAATCATAGCGCTAAGGAGACAAGTCAAGAGAGTTCAAGGACAGCCTAGACTACACAGCAAATATCTTTAATCCTAGGCCTCAGGAGGCAGAAGCAGTAGAACAGTCAAAGGCCAGTACAGTCTATGGAGTGAGTTTCAGGACAGCCAGGGCTATGGAGAGAGACCCCGTCTCACAAACAAGCAAACAGAGAAAGGAAAGGGAAAGGGAAAGGGAAAGGGAAAGGGAAAGGGAAAGGGAAGGAAAGGAAAGGAAAAAGGAAAGGAACGGAAGAAAGGAAGAAAGATCCTTACTACATGGGGCCTGGTGGAGAGTTCATGCAATTTTTTTTCAAAAATATTAAATTATAATTAAAAAAATACCTAAACATTTTCTTGAACCAGCAAGATGGCTCCACGGATAAAGGCACATGCCACTAAGTCTGATAGCCTGAGTTTAATCCCTGGACCACATGGTATAAGGCAGGAACTGATTCCCAAAGCGTGAGCGCGCACAGACACACACACACACACACACACACACACACACACACACACACCTAATTTAAAAACAAAACAACAAAAAAACTAAGCATTTTCTTAGCCAAAGGCCCTATTAAAGAGATGAAAAGATTAGCCACCAGCTGAAAGAAAAGATTTACAAACACTGTTTCTGATAAGATGCATATTCAGAATATATAAAGAACACTCAGAATTCAACAATAAAATAAAAATAAAACAAAAACTAAGCCAATTATAAAACCAGCCAAAGATTCAAAGAGACAACCCCCCAAAAGGATATGGATGGTGTGATGGCTATTCTTGGTTGTCTTCTGAACCACATCTGGAATTAACTAAAACCCAATCAGCTGTGTGAGGGAATTTTTTCTTAAATCATCTGATGTGGGAGATTCACTTCTACCCTGAATCTTGAGATAAGAAGACACACTTTAATCCCTATCTTTTGAAGTGTAAAGAGCCACCTTTAATCCAGGAGACAAGGTCTCCTGGCAGCCTACATAAGGGACTACACTTAAGGAAGCCCTCTCCTGGTCGGCTTGCTTTTGCTCTCAATAGCAAGTCCATTTCTTCACTGACATTAGAACCTATTACTTTGGGATTCTGGTGTAGATTTAGGACCAGCTGAGATATCCAGTCTTGTGGACTTAATAACCACTAGATTCTTGGACCTTGCACTATGGGCAGACATTGTTGAATTAGCTGGACCACTGCCTGAAGTGATTCTAATGAATTCCATATATACATGGAACCCTGAATACAGAAGGTAAATACACAAATGTAAAGATGCTCAACAGCATCACTAGCAGAGAATGCAAAGCAAGACCATGATGAGGTTTCACTACACATCTGTTGGAACTAAGTAAATAAAAATAATGGTAATACTAAATGCTGGCAATGATACAGAAACACTGGATACTTTGCTAGTGACGGTGTAAAATGGCACTCTGGAAAACAGTTTAGTAGTTTCTTAAAAACTTAACCATTACCCAACAATTGCTTTCCGCAACATTTATCAGAGAAACAGAAAGTCAAGTCTTACAAAATTCTGTACACAACTGTCCATCAGCAAGTATGCTGTAAAGAACAAGCACAGCCCAGAAGATGGTGTTAAACCGACTGCGATGAAGCTTGGGCGTAGTAGTGCACACCTCTAATCCCAGCACTTGGGAGGCAGAGGCAGGCAGAGCCTGAGGCCCGCATAGCACATTCCAGGCAAGCCAATGATTCATTAGATTCTCTCAAAAAATCAATAACGAATACATAAAAGCTAATGAACTAATTGGGATGGCACGGGGCACCATGGAATGTGACTCAGCAATGTAAACGAGAAACCACTTTACAAGCAGCAACCTGGATGGATGTCCAGTGAATCGCATTGAGTAAAAAGCAATCATAGCATTTTTGAAAGGACAAAATTCACGTGACAAAATGATAAGGAACTAAACACACAGCATAGGAATGTTCTTTTTCTAGGCTTTTGAGAGCATAGCAGCATAACATAACTACTGATTTATAGCTCCAGTTCCAGGTGATCCGATGCCTTCTTCTGGCCTAAGGGAACCAGACAACAACGTATACAGATATACATGCAGGTAAAACACTCATCGCATAAGAAATATATATTGTGATAATTACTGAGACATAATAACAACTACTAAGACAAGTGGACAACGGTCATGTTGTCCTGAACTATCTGTAAAACTTCCTGTAGTCTATTCCAAGATCAAGAGTTTAAGGAGGGGAACATGAAACCAACAAAAGCAAATGAGATGGACATCTCTCTAACTCTGACAAGCCTACATGTTCAGAGAACATGGATCAGCCCTCTAGATAACCAGCTGGAAAAAACAAAACTAAACAAAGGAAGACGACGTCACCCCTCAATTCTCTGGAAGAACTGGCTCCAAACACCTTACTCAAGGACCTTACTGAATGGCGTTGTATGTGCACATACTCCCATGGACTGTACTTATTATGAAGCCCATACAACAGAATATGAACATTTTAAATGTCCTGTGCGTAGTGAATAACAAGAGCTCTTTGCACATGTTCAGTACAGATGCAATTCTTCTATTCAAACACTTCTCATCAGTCAGATTCAATCAAAAGACGTGGACTCCATGGATATGCAGGGCTGTGTATCCGTATCTACCGACAAGGCAGAACAGTGAGTAAACTGCAGCCTGTAAGCCAAGGACTCCAGCCACTGCTCCTACAAACAAGGGCTTACTGAGACAAACAGGAACGGTTCTGCTGCTTTGAGTCATTATTTTCAACATCACTGACCCCCAGAACAGTCCGCGCCGTCCAAGCTCACTTCTCTTCTTACTGGAGCATAAAGAACTACAGTCTAGAGAACTCTTTCTCCTTAAGTAAGTTCGACAGTCTACCAAGACTCTTTAACAGTTTCTCTCTGCTATCAACACATTTTATACATGGTCCCTGCAAAGCACACTCTCACGCTCTCCCCCCACCCCCCACCCCCCCCCCACAATGCAAGTACAGCTTAATTCTAGTTTTCCATACCTTGGAAAGTATCAAATCGCCTAACCATCGCACACAATCAACATAATTCCTATGTATGTCTCTGGTAGAAAAGTCAGGAAAGTGGATTTTCTGGGAAATAAATGGCCTGAAGGAAGAATGGAAATATAAAAGTTAAAGGAAGCACTCTGCCTACTGAGCTTCAGCTGCCAGCTCGATTTTGAAAACTCTACAGAACAGGACTATTAATTTCTCTTTGCTTGAAGATAGAATGTATCCATTCATCTGGTTTTTTTTTTAAGATGAAGTATCCATTTTTCATTTTTATTTTCTTTCATTATCAGCTTTCTGATATAATGTTCAACTTTCCTTTCTAAACTCGGAGTTTTAAATTTGGGGCAGCTGAGATGGTGAAAGCACTTGCCACGCAAGCCTGACCCGAGTTCACTGTATGGGACCAACATACTAGGGGAAGATGGGAAGTAACTCGTGCTTGTCCTCTGACCTCCATTATTTCTAATATATTTGTGAAAAAAAAAAAAACAAAACAAAACAATAAACAAGGTATTTTGGAGGTGGTAAATTAAAAGCATACCTAATATTTCTAATCTAGTAAGTGATTCTATGGTATTTATATGCTTTTCTTTCGTTTTTTGGGGGGCCACAACCCACAGCATCACCCTTGTCAGACAGGCATTCAACCAGACCAACCAGAATCACAACCATCTTTGTGATTTTTTTTTTCTTTTTCTTTTTGATACAGGGTATCTCTGTGTATCCCTGGCTGTGGTCCTGGAATCCAGAGATCTGCCTGCCTCTGCCTTCCAAGTGTGGGATTAAAGGCAGGAGTCACCTCTGCCAGGCTCTGATCCACTTTTTATATTAATCATAGCCCTGTGGTGGCAACATAGAAAAAGGCAGAGTAAACTCATCTCAAACCCTTCCCCTTCACGTCTCGTTAGGATGCATGTGCCCATCAAGGTACACGCAGAGGCCAGATGGGGCCGTACGCATCTTCCTGCATCCTTCTCCACCTGATTTCTGAAACAAGGTCTTTCACTGAACTGGAAGCTAGTGGGTTCCTAGGCTTGGAAGCTCCAAGCTCTCCATTCCCCAGCCTAGGGAATACAGGAAGTCAGAGTCAAGCAGGCTTATAGGGGTGCTGGAGATTTGAACTCAGGCCTTTCTGCTTTTACAGCAAATGCTCTTCCTCATCCCACCAAGCCAACTTGACATGAATGATTAACCGTTCCAATTTCAGCTGCTTTCTAATCAAAATGCGTATTATAATTAACAGTTAAAGCCTTTCAGAAAGACTACAGGAACTGTGAAGTATAATTTATTATTTACTCCACAGATATAACTTTTTAATTTTTTTTTTTTGTTTTTTTTTTTTTTTTTTGTTTTTCGAGACAGGGTTTCTCTGTGGCTTTGGAGCCTGTCCTGGAACTAGCTCTTGTAGACCAGGCTGGTCTCCAGATATAACTTTTTAAAGACAGGGTTTCTCTGAATAGCTTTCATTCAAATCCTAAGTTTAGCATTGCACCTGACACTGAACGGTAGAAACCTAAAGCTGTACTGTAATTCTTTTTTTTTTTTTTTTTTTTTTTTTTTTTTGGTTTTTTCGAGACAGGGTTTCTCTATAGCTTTGGAGCCTGTCCTGGAACTCCCTTTGTAGACCAGGCTGGCCTCGAACTGACTGAGATCCGCCTGCCTCTGCCTCCTGAGTGTGTACCGTAATTCTTAAAAGCCAATGAGGTAAGTAGGTGCACTTCAGTGCTTACTAGAGCTCGCAAAATTAACAACCTAGCCATAATTGGACTTGAAAACTCTTGGCTAGAATAAAAATACCAAGTTAGCATATTTAAACATGATGCTCACAGTGACAGAGTAACACATGTACACATGTTTACAGAGAGAGTACCACTGGCAACCCAGTAAGTACTAAAAAGGTAGTTAGACCAAGACCTAAAGCACTTCAAAAGAGAAACAGTTGAAACATCTCAAAAATATGGAATCTCCATCCCATGGTATGATGAAACAAGACTCCACAATTTTAATTTTCTCTGTTTAATGAAAGAAGCATCATTTATATATAGGAAAATATCAGTATGTATTTATGTATGTAGCTAGCTAGCTAGTTGGGTCTCACTATGTATATAGCCCTAACTGGCCTGAAATTTGCTCTGTAGGCCAGGCTGGCTTCCAATATTCCAACTGACAGAAATGTCCCTGCTTCTGCTTCCTCTGTGCTCAATGAAACTAAAGAAAAGTATTATCACGAACTACAGGTAGAAAGCCAATTGAAAACCATTGTCTATATACTGAATTAGAATTTACTATTATGTCTTTCTCAGGTGATTTAAAACTTTAGTACTTCCAACTCACTTACTCAGCATGCACCATAAATCGAAGGGAGTGAAACGTGCCACCAATAGACAAAAACAATCCATTCAAATAAGACTGAAAAAATTAAATAAGGGACTCCTTTTAAAAGAGGTGAATTTGTTGACAGGCAGCAATACCTGGGGATTTCAGGATATTAAAGACGGGATTCTAAAGCAGCAGTGGGGATTAGTTCTCAATACTCGAGGGAAAGGGAGACACATCTACACAACAGCAAAGCATCGGGACTGTCACCTGTTAGTTCTATTTGGGTTATAATCGTAAGAATCCTTAATTGCATTCATCATTCTCTTCGAGTTGATTCTCCAAAGTTTGAGGGAGTGATCCATACCACACGACATTATTTTTTCACCCAAAAGATCATAATCCTAGAAATAAAACAGAACAGTGCAAATAGGTAAGCTGCAGTCTCAAAGGCTATTTGTCCAGGCTTCGCCTGGTGCACAACACACTGAGCACTGCATTTCAGACCAGCTCCCGACACACTGAGCACTGCATTTCAGACCATGACACAGTGAACACCGCATTTCAGACCACAGCCTCCGACACAGTGAACACTGCATTTCAGACCATGACACAGTGAACACTGCATTTCAGACCATGACACAGTGAACACTGCATTTCAGACCACGACACAGTAAACACTGCATTTCAGATCACAGCCCCCGACACAGTGAACACTGCATTTCAGACCACAGCCCTAACTGCAGCCTGGGCTTCGCCTGGTGTAGGGTACAGTGAAAACTCCATTTCAGACCCTATCTCCAAAACCAACACCAAACTGACAAAAACGTCCACAATGATCATGGTACTGTATAAAACCCGAGTCATTTTTATGAAACTGAACAAACAATGGCTCAGCCTGCTCTATCCTTCCATGTGCAGGGTGACGGCCTGGCAGGCTGCATGAAGCAGGCACAGCCGTGCATCTGCGGAAAAGGTTCAGTATTCGCATCACATAGCCCAGCTTCAACTTACAGCACTCAGAACTTCGTCTCTGTGTCCTTCCACACCTCCGAATATTGCCACAAGTGTGTCCGTTTGGATATTCCATAATCGTAAAGCATGATCTATTATAACACAGAAAGTTAAAATAAAAGTTTATCACGCACCACTGCAAACTTTTAGTATGGCCTTAATATGTAAAAGTTATGGAAATTTAGACTAGGCATGATAAAGACATATACCAACTTAAAATATACCACTCAGAATGAATAGAGACATGGTGATGTTAAATTAAGACTGCCTCAAAAACAAACAAACAAATTAAATGGAAATTACAGCAGACACTGAAGATGTGCTCAGGGCACACCTCGTGTGCCCAACGGCAAAAATCCTCCTCCCCTAACCTATCATCTCAGCACTGAAGGGGTGTGAAGCGAGAGGACTGGCTGCCTTGAGCTCAAAGGCAGCCTGGGCTGGCTGCTTGGCACCCACCCATCCATCCATCCATCCATCCACCCACCCATCCATCCATCCATCCACCCACCCACCCACCCACCCACCCACCCATCCATCCATCCATCCACCCATCCATCCACCCACCCATCCATCCATCCATCCATCCACCCACCCACCCACCCATCCATCCATCCATCCACCCACCCATCCACCCACCCATCCATCCATCCACCCACCCATCCACCCACCCATCCATCCATCCACCCATCCATCCATCCATCCGCCTGCCTGTCTGTCTACCTACCTGCCTACCTAGAAACCCTATCTCAAACAAACAGTGGTGGCATATGCCTTCAATCCTAGCACTCCAAAAGCAGGGAAAGGCAGTTCGAGGCCAGCCTGGTCTACAGAGTATAAATTCCTGGACAGCTAGGGCAACACAGAGAAACCTATCTTGAAAAACCAAACAAAAAAACACCTTTTGAAAATCCTAACATGGTGATATGTCATTCAATACTGATAAATCAATGTAACTCTTCAGGTGAGGATAAGGTTCTAGAACAATCACAATATAGTAAGTGAAGTTTCTATGTCTTGGTTTATAGTCTAGGCTATTTTTTCTACTAAAACTTTTTTCTCTTTTAATTTTGATTATTTTCCCTTACAACACAATCTGTCTCTTTAAAACAATTATTCCAAAACAATCTGAACTAAGGAAACATTGGTTTCTGTAAGCTTACCTTTACTTACTGACAGCAGAAGATTTGGGTCTCGTGGGTGGAATTTCAGCTCATTGACAGCATTGCCATGGCCAACATAGTGCTATAATAAATTGAAAACATTTTGTTTCACATCTCAAAAACCAATAAATTCTCTTTCATAAACCTTAAGAGAAGCAAAAGGCTGGAGGGACAGCTCAGTGGTAGACCACTAGCCTAGCAGACTCAAAGACCAAGGTTCAGTGGTGGAGGCCCGAAAATGTGAGCCCATTTCCACTTTAAGGTCAGAGAGTTGGAACTCACCCCAGTTCCTTCAAGGTGATCGTGCTTCCACCTCAAACAAGGTCTTGTCTGTGTAGTTCAGAAAGTTCTGCTCCCTTAAGGTTATTGTCAACAGGTGTGGCTAATAGCCAGACCTTGTGCTCCAGGAACAGACAAGTAGATTCTTCCTACCTCTAACAAGAGTCTAAGTATCCAACTAAGTTCCGGTTCTGTTATGGAGATAACTTAGGATTCCACCCAGGGAGTGGTTTGCCTACAGAATGTTTTGGTCTAGGATGTGAGAGTGACTTGTTTTGTTCTAGCAACAGAATGTTTAACTGTGGATGTAGCCCATGACCTTCAATTGGTTTGTTTCTTTCCTATGTATCATGTTAATGTAGTTTGTCTTACTCCTACCTTTTGGGGTCAGGGGTATTTTAAGCAGTTGGAAATTAAACACGGCTTAAATGCAGGCAAATTTCAGTACTCACTGGAACTCCCTCCTGATACTATCCTATATGTTTCTTCGTTTTATGATTTTCATTCACATCTTCATATTCTTTACTGTATTTCCAAATCCCCACACCGCTACCCTGAAGAGAGGTATTTTTGTTGATCTTCGACATTCAACATCCAGCAAAGCTGCCCTCTGCCTCCCAAACAGAAAGTGTCACCTAAGTTCTTCTCACCCTTGGACACACTAAAATCACCCAAAAACTTGACAGAAAGGAAAATGGGACCCATCGGTCACCACTCAGCTAGCAGCACTGTTTAAGATCACCTCCAGGATACAACGAGCCCCAGGTGAGAGACAGCGGCATCCACAGTGTGCCTTCTCATCAGCTCCATGCCTTTACCAGCCTGTCCCTGGACTGGTGTCCTGGAGCCCACAACTCTTGGGTCCCTTGAAAAAAGTGGTTACTTGGTGTGGGAGGTCCTTCTGTCTATGTGTTGCTTTTATTGGTTAATGAATAAAGAACTGCTTTGAGCCTATGGCAAGGAAGAACAGAACTCGGCAGGAAATGCTAGAGTGTATGCTGGGAGGAAGAAGGGTGGAGTCAGAGAGAAGAGTTGCTGCCATAGACAGATGCTGGGAACTTCTTTACTTAATAAGCTACAGTCATGTGGTGATATACAGATGAACAGAAATGGGTTAAATTAATATGTAAGAATTAGCCAATAAAAAACTAGAGATAATGGGCCAAGCAGTGATTTAATTAATAGTTTCTGTGTGATTATTTCGGGGCTGAGCAGTAGGGAATGAACAACTGGCTCCTTCCAACAGTTACTTTTCAGTTAAAGACACCTAAAGCAATCACAAGAAAACCCACAGAATCAACTAACTTGGGCTCACAGGAGCTCAGAGTGTCTCAAACAACAACCAGGGGCCTGCAAGGGAATGGTGTAGGCCCTCGGAATAGATGACAGTTGTGTAGCTTGGTCTTCTTGGGAGTCCTAACCTTGGAAGCAGGGCTGTCTCCTTTGCCGGATTTCTGGACCCTAACCTACTCATCTGGACTGCCCTGCCCAGCCTTCAGACAAGGGGAGGTGTTTACTTTTTTTTTTTTTTTTGATTTGGCTATTTGAGACAGGGTTTGTCTGTAGCTTTGGTGCTTGTCCTGGAACTAGCTCTCATAGACCAGGCTGGCCTCGAACTCAGAGATCCCTAGTGCTGGGATTAAAGGTGTGTGCCACTACTGCCAAGCTGAGGTGCTTAGCCCTACTGTAACTTGATATGCCATGTTTTGTTGGTACCCATGGGAAGCTTGCCCTTTTCTGAACAGAAATGAAGGAGGAGTAGACTGGGAATGGGGTAGGGTGGGAACAGGACTGGGAGAAGAGGGAGGGGAAACTTCGGTTGGGAGGTAAAATAAATTAGTTTAAAAAAAAAAAAAGACATTCAAAGCAAGGGAAGAGGAATTTAAAAAAAAACACAAAACAAAATACTGAGTATGAACACTTTCCTATGTATTCCTTAATTTATATCATCTAATTGTCACAGAGGCTTCAAAGGACTGCTTTAAAGAAAGAAATGGAACTAGCAAGATGGTTTAGTATCATGGTGGGGCTGGCATGCCGGAAAGGAAAGCATCTGGAAGATGGGAATTGACACCTCTGACTGTCCACGTCCACACGAACAAATACACCTGCATCACACACCCAAAGTGAATAAACACAGTAAGAGAGAAAATAACAAATCAAATGAGGCATTCGTTGTAAACTACGAGTATTCAAAAGCAACAAATCTATAGTCTGCCCAGAAGACGTACCTTTATACACTGCATGGTTATGGGGTTAATTATCCTTATTATGCCTCTAGAGCCAGCAACAGCGAGCAGAGGGTGGCTGGTGTTGCTATCGTACGTCCACGCACAAGTATAAAAGTTTTCATCTGCCTAAGAAATGCCAGAGTTAAGAAATAGAATTTATCTTGAAAAAATAAATGTTAACGTTTACAATGACAGGAACCTTTCAAACTGCTAAAGCTTTGGATATTTAAGCGTTCATTTTTTGTCACAGAAAATTTGCACAGTGATAGCCAGGTGTCCCAGAACTCAAGAGACAGAAACTGGATGATTTTCTTTCTTTTTTTTTTGGTTTTTTCGAGACAGGGTTTCTCTGTGGTTTTGGTTCCTGTCCTGGAACTAGCTCTGTAGACCAGGCTGGTCTCGAACTCACAGAGATCCTCCTGCCTCTGCCTCCCGAATGCTGGGATTAAAGGCGTGTGCCACCATCGCCCGGCCTGGATGATTTTCTTAAATTAAAGGCCAGCTACGGCTACTCAGCAAAGTCCTATGCTCAAAAACAAATAAGTTAACTTCAGTGGCGGCGTTTTTAGGTCTAAAATCCAAATGAGCGCCTTCCTTGAGTGTCATGCTAACACACTTCTCTTTTCTGCCTGCTGAGCTACACCCACCAGAGCACCAGCCAAACAGCAAGTGCAGGCAGGAATGTCCGCCAGTGAACCTTTACCTGCAAAGCCAGGGTGAGCCTGCAGGCTTCGCTTACTGACTGTGTCCTGATGCGTCCTGACAGGGCAGCTGTTCACTCACTTCCCTGTCATCACAGGATCAATGTCGCCTTCCTTCGCTCTCTGTGCTTTTGCTAAAGGATCTGGGAGAAACATCTCACCATTCAGCTTTTTAAAAGTCCTTTAAGATTTGGCTTTTAAGTTAAGATCTTCCTTTTCTTCGTAGCTCACGCTCCAATCATTTCCTAAATGGCACACACTTATTTTTTCTATCTCCGTGTTGTTGAGCAAATACTTAGAATGGCTGCCAGCTAAGTGGTGCGGGACAATGGTCTATACTCTCTCAATTATATTTTAATAAAAAGCCAGGCAGGAAGTAGAGATGGGACAACCAGGCAGGAAGTAGAGGCAGGTTGACAAGAACAGAAGAATTCTGGGAAGAGGAAAGCTTGGTCCGCAGGCATTACCCAGCCACAGAAGCAGCAAGATGTGACTGCCTCGCTGAATAAGGTACTGAGCCACGTGGCTAACACAGATAAGAATAATGGCCTAATATAAGAAGTCTGAGCTACCAGGTCAATCAGTTTATAACTAATGTAGACCTATGTGTGATTTCTTGGGACTAAACGGCTGGGGGACCAGGTGGGACAGAAAACCTCAGACAACAGCTAAGTATTACAACTATACTGAAATTGTAACTCCAGGCTTAGCTGCTCCCTGCTAACCATTTCTACCACGGATTTCTAACGCTCAGCTCCACCCATCTTGCACCCACAATCCCATCTACCTCGTGACAAACTGAAGATCAGGTGAACGGGATTCAAGGATTGATCCCCTTGGGTAACAATGACAATACTCCTAGCTAAAGATGGGACAGTACCTTTAGGGAACTTTTTTAAGTTTTAGAGTACTTATCAAAACAAATGTCTTAAACCTGAGATACAAAGACAGTAAGAAAAGGATACATCAGCGTCTACATAGGACTGCAATAACCGGATTTCCCCTTGCGAATGGCACTCATATAAGGTCACCTAGAGAAACAAAGATATGAGTGTCATCTCAGATAAACATTCTAGTTGCAATTACAACTTAGTGACATTACAGAAACTGCCTGAAGCGGCTCTGTAAGCTTACCTAACAGTCAGGTAATAGTAGTTGCTATTACCAAATATTTGAATATACATTTCATCCATATAAACACAACTTTTTCAAAGTGAGCAAAGTTGAAAATTTTAAAATAATTATGGTTTATCCTCCTTTAATTAGCTTTGTAACAAGACATCTTTAGTACCATAAAACAATGATTAAAGAACACCACATAACATATACATGTACCAAAACACCACCTGATGCCCCATAAATATGTACAATTTTTAATGACTATGTATAATTAACACTTTTAAGATTATTACTTAAATCCACTGGATTTATGCTTTCCTTATAGAACAATTAATCACAACTTTAAAAAAAAATGACAGGGTTCTGGGGTATGGAGAGCCAGCTTAGTGACATGGTATTTACTCTTCCAGAGGGGTCTGTTCCCAGCACCCACGTGGCTGCTAGAGACCCTCTGCACCTCCAGTTCCCTGAGGCTCTGATGCCCTCTGGCCTCCACGAGCGCTGCATGCGCCTGGTGCACAGACCGACATGCAGGCTGCCTACTAACACACAGAAAATGCGACTTTAAAAGTATACATATTTCTTTCATATTTGAATGATAAATAGCAGTCAATTCTTTCAGATATTCAAAATATTTATAAATGAAACTATAAAGCCTGCTTTATAACAAATGTCAATAAAAATGTGTTTTCTAGTTTTAAACCTGACCATTTCTCAAAAGCTTCACTCTTACACAAAAGAATGATACTGGTGCGCCAGCTATTCAGAATTTGTTCTAAAGTCATTCCACTTCAACACCGTAATTGTAACAGATACAAAATAACCCCTATAGCCAACCCACCCCCTTGACACTTACCCTGTTGCTTCCCACAGTTGCGAACACCAGAGGATCCCCTTCCTTACTGTGCCAGTTAAACTGAACCCCAAACAACGGCTGGTTATGATCCTCCTACAAAACCAGGAAACAGGGAAACTCTAACAGATTTCTGAAAACACTAGCAAACTGACATTAACCTTCCCTTCTTTTCCTTCCCCAATTTCAGCCCCCTCACAAGAATGGGCCCACGGGGCTGTATATTTGACAGCTTGGGGAGGAGCACTATTTAAAGGATTAGGAGCTGTGGCTTTCTTGGAGGCAATGTGACACTGGAGGGGGCCCTCCCTGTGGATCCAGATGTAGAACTCTCAGCAACCTCTCCAGCACCACGTCTGCCTGCACCCACCATGCTTCCAGTCATTACCATAGTGGGCTGAACCTCTGAAACTGTAAGCAAGTCCCACGAAATGCTTTTTTAACAAGGCGTCACTGTCATTGTGTCTCTTCCCAGCAAGAGAACACTGACTGAGACACAAGCTGCTTCTGACATTAAAATGAAGACACCACGCAAGCGCCCGCATCTTAAACCATGCGAATGTTTTCTAACAAAGATTTACACCACACGCTAGGAAGCAGATTATCTATCCTGGGAACACTGAAGTCTTCTTGTTTTCTCAAAGCCAATCATCTTTCTAAACTGTAATAAACTGAGAACGTTTGGTAGATACATTTTAAGCTCTTGAGCCCAGAGGACAGTTATTTCTCTCATATAACAAACTAACAAATGACTCTGGATTTGATTAGAATTGACTTTTTCCTTGAAGTGGGGCACATCACACTCCATCCCAGCCACTACTTTATTAGTCCTACACATACAAATCTAAGTTATCTTGAGCAATCTTTAAATAACCTTGGATTTGTACCAGGCAGTGTAGCACACACCTTTATCCCCAGCACTCGGGAGGTAGAGGCAGGTGAATCTCTGAGTTGGAGGCCAGCCTGGTTGGTCTACAGTTTCAGGACAGCCAGGGCTAAACAGAGAAACTCTGCCTCAAAAATCAATGACATTAAAAAAAAAAAAAAAAAAAAACCTCCACTTGGATTTGGATCCTAGGAAAGTATCATCCCCTGAAGACTATTTGAAAGTAAGGACTTAGAGAGGGAAAGAACTATGTCTTTAGATTCTCTGTTTTAGCGCTTGTATTAAATCCAGGCTTAAACTGCAGAGTAGATAAGCATGACTTCTGTTCTCCAAGTTGCATTTTGGACTTAGGGCTTTACTGCAATCTCTGTGCCCAACACTAACTTCCAAGGTCACGTGAAAGCACGCCCCCCCACCCCCAGGCTTTTAATGTCTTCTAGCTAGGGAACAATTGTCTTTTCCTGCCAAGACAGGCAGACTAAATCTCCCCCCCTCCCCCAGGAAAAATCTTCGGGCCTCTTATACTCAGCAGCTACTGGCAAGCACTGCCTCTAAGGCTGGTGTTCTCCAAGGACTAAGGAAAGACTTGGGATTGCCTGTGTGGCTAAAAAAGCTGTCTCATTTCTGCTCATTTATCCCTCCCAGATCTGCTAATGGCATTTGATGACTTAAGGTACTGGTAGCTCATTGTCTCATTTGTTAAGTTTCCTGCTAAAATACAGACAGGTGTGCCTTTTTCACAGGCTTCATAATCCAGGACTAACAACAGGTTTCAGAGTTCTCAATTCCTTTGTCTTCTAAAATGTTCTTGTCCAGTTGTCTTACAGACACCTGCAGGTTCCTGAAAAAGTTCTGCTTTATCAAGAAATCTGGTCTGGCAAAAACTAACAGTCTCCAGAGCGTGTTTTAACCCTACCCATTTTCAAGTCACTCCTGCTGTCTGGGACAAGACCAACTTACAAAGCACTCTCCAGACAACGCCAACACCTGCACCAGCTCCTGGGACTTCACCACTGGTACCAATTCTCCTAGCTCAAGAACACCTACCAACTAAAATCTGGTTTTATCTGCTCTTGTGTCTCACTTATACACCCAACCTCACCTGTACAACCAGGGCACTTCTCTGTCCCATCCTTTCTGACAGTTAATGACTTCCTATGACTAGCCCCATTCACAGGGCCAATAACAATATTTTCTCTCCTAGCCACCTGCCTTCTTATCTTCCTCAAGGAACAGCTGCTTGAAGCCTCCAGGATGACAGCAAACCGGATGCTGCTCTAGCCACACCTCTCGCTGAGCATGAGCCCAACTCTCAGCTCTCCCTTCTCCCATATCGCCCCATGCCCACCCACAGGAAGTAGCCAGACTTGAGCCGGTGCCCCTTTATCCAAGGAGTCTAAAATGTTTGGTTGAGGGGTTTCACCTCAGCTTGCTGGCACCCCTTTATCCAAAAAGTCTGGATTGCTTGCCTGGGGGCTTCACCCCAGCTCCTGGCATAAGCTCTCTCCCCTGGGAGTTGCCTCAGTCCAAACTCCGCCTCCGAGAAAGCCCGCCAAACGGTGACCCCTCCGCAGGGGCTTTGTAAATTGCCCCCCAGAGAATGAACACGTGGTCTCCGGGTTACCCGTGGTCTCCCCTTCTCACTCTTCCCTCTCCATGTTTCCCGGAGGCCACCCGGGAGTATTGTTATTTATTAACATGAGCATCTTTTAATTCAGTCTGATTAAGTGTGATTGGGATTATTTGTGTTGGCAGAGAGGTTTGTTTAAGAAAATACTTAACAGAGGAGTAATTTTTTACAATTATTTGTATATTCTAGATATTACTAAAATGAAATACACTGATTTTGGGGCTGGAGAGACAGACGGCTCAGCAGTTAAGAGTACTGCTCTCCCGGAGGACCGCGATTCAGTCCCAGCACTCACACTGTAGCGTGCACTGGGGCCTTGTCCTCAGAGAAGCACTAAGAGAACCAGGAATGTCAGTCACACAGGGGTTAAAATCAAATACCTGCAATTCATTCAGAAAGCTGAGTGGGGCTTTTTAAACAACCTGGTGACCATTTTGCTATCTGAAGGGACAGACTTCACCCTAATTCCCCAGAATGATCACCCCAGACTCTTTCCTCCCTAGCCATTACCTATCCTTGGATGTCACAAGTACTTACAGCTGCTGACCACACTAGATTCTAGGCCTTTTAGCTACAGAACCCTCTCATGGTCACGTGTACTTTATGAAAGAGTCACGTGTAGTCACACCTTAAGAGCTACTGTGCACCTGGAACACATGGTATTTATTCTATTGTGTTTAAATATACCTACAATACCGGTATAATGAGCGAGTTCCAGGACAGGCTCCAAAACTACACAGAGAAACCCTGATTCAAAAAGAAACAAAAAGGCCTAAGCTAAACCTCCTGGTCTAGAATCCCTGGGGTCTGACCCAGGCTGATGGCATCAATCTGCACTGGGTTTCCGCTCTCATCTCTTCTCGCGGTTTGCTTCCCCATAGGACACCTACAGCGACCCACCTGCCACACAGACGGCTTCTGAGAATGACTCGTTCCCCCACTCAGGTTCTCAGGCTTAGCAAACACCCTCACCCACCGAGCATCTGGCTGGCCCCCAAACCCAAAAGCTTTTAACACGTCACACTGTTTTCCTATAAGACAATTCCAAGCAAATGCTGAAAATGTTTTACAACTGTGACAGTGTAGGCATGTTGAAGATAACAGCTCATTCAGCTATGTTTAATATTGGATCAACAGATAAAGCAACAACAGCCTGCAACTCAGTACTATAGATTAAAAGGTAAGCAGAATAAATAAATCACAAATGACTACAAGCATGGATCACCACATTCGATGTAAACAAACAAGCCTTTCAAACGCTGTCATTTTTAGATACTTTAAACCTAAGGGCAACCTGTATGTCCCTGAGAAGTCGCACAGAGCAAAACTGGGGATGGGGGGGCACACAGGGTCCCAGCCCAGACTTAAATGCTATGGCAACGGCCGATCTGAAGCCAGGAGTACCCTGGACACAGATAGGGGACTGCAAGCCCCGCTTCCTGTACATACCTTGAGGCTGTTCACACACTTGAAAGAATATTTGCATTTCTTCGACTTCCATTTTCCCTTTCCCCAGCTTTTCCTTCCGGGCGCGTTGGGTGTATTTGTAGGTGTGTCGGGGCGTTCTGTGTTTGTGCCACTCTCGATACTGACAGCATCATCCTGTGTGCGGTAAAACCAGGAACAAATTCACCAGGCAGGGAGAGATGTGCAAGGTATTTAAAAGATAATGACCAACTTAAAAGCGTGCAAAAAATGGGACATGGCCCCCTGGCTGCAGCTGGAGATTTAGGAAGTAGAAGCCAGTTATGCATTAGGACACTGGTGGATACTTTACCCTGCAGCGAACGCGACAACAAAGTGCTCAGAAAGGCAGCAAACGAGGAATTTAGCTTTAAATAAGACGCTGGCCTGTGCCAGCGACACTAATACAATTAAGTCACCGTTTGCCTTACACAGCTCTGTGGAAAGCCACTAATCAGACAAGGAAATCTTTTCCAGTAAAACTAACTGTCCTCTTGCTGGTGAAGAGTTGCTAGGATTCAGTACCTCACTAAGATACAGTAAACGTATAAATTCAATAAATCCGACTGGTCTACACATCTTCATAATTTGACTACAGCTCAAGTGGAAGCCAGTGTAGATGCCACACGGTCAGCACGGCAGGAGTGTTAACGCTTATTTATAACACAAACCACTCAGAATTTTAAGGACGTTTAAAGAAGTCCCTCGTGGTCCACACCGTGTGTAAAGGCCTCGCCTCACAGTCTGAACACTACTCCACACATGTGAACTCTGTACACAGTCATGGGGAGGACATGGCTTGAGGAAAAACTGGAAACTCTTCCAACTCATCTGCAGTTCAGAACCCACACTCAAGTCTTCTCTGGAATACGAAGATTTCCATCTACTGCCCTGGGGCAGTCAGTAGTCCCTAAACCATTCCAGAGAAACCCTTGGTCACAGTGTGTCTAATAGCTATTAGGTTGAAGCCAGGAAGTCTACACAGCCTTTGTGGTCTAAGTTACTGCTTTATAGTACAAAAGGTTAAACATAAGTTGAAGTGTCAAGAGGTACTTTTTAAAAAATCACTAATTCGTTTAAAAACATTAGTTCTTAAGGTTTTTCAAACTTCACATTGGTCCAAAGCGAAATGCCTTTTAAGAAATACACTATTCTAGAACATGTTTATTATCTAACACCAGAAAAAAGAGCAGAAGCTAGGCATAGTGTCTCACACCTATAATCCTAGTACTCGGAATGCTGAGGCAGGAGACTAGCCATTAGTTTGAGGTGAGCCTGTGAGACTCTAACGAAAACAAGCAAAAACACCCAAAAAAGGAAGTACTCCCAACAAAGTAGGTGCTTAATAAATATTTGAATTGCGATTTAATGTAAATGTACAATTAGTTTCTATGGAAATTTAAAATGTGACAAGTTAATTCCCAAATTGAAATCAATTTTGGCTAGGCATGTGTTTCCCAGCAATTGGGAAGTAACGGCAGAAGGAAATCAGCCAGCATGGACATAACAGGAACCTGATTAAAAAGATAAAATTAAAAAAAAAAATCACTTTTTATCTGTTGCTCCTCACCTGTCACTTGTTCTTATATGCAAAAAGTTCTGATTTTGGATTTTGAGGTTTCATCCCCTATTACAATTGTTGCAGATCTTTAAAAAAAAAAAAATCAGTCTATCACTTCTACCAATGGTTCCAGCAAAACCTGGCATTTACTATGCCAAATAATACATGTATTACTCCATCTAAATGGGGAGCAACTTATGGTGGCTCAGGTCTTGATTCCAGCACTCAGTTCGCAGGGGCAAATGGATCTCTATGAGTTCAAGGCCAACCTGGACACAGTGGACTTCCAGGCCCACCAAAAGTGCAAGGTGAGACCCCATTTCAAAAACTAGAAATTTAATTAAAAAAATAAAACCAGGGCTGGAGAGATGGCTCAGTGGTTAAGAGCATTGCCTGCCCTTCCAAAGGTCCTGAGTTCAATTCCCGGCAACCACATGATGGCTCACAACCATCTGTAATGAGGTCTGGTGCCCTCTTCTGGCCTGCAGGCATACACACAGACAGAATATTGTATACATAATAAATAAATAAATATTTAAAAAAATAAAATAAAACCAAATACAACACAGGGAAGCACACCTTTTGCTGAGGACTGAACCTGGGGCCTCCTATACGGCCGGCATGTGCTTTACAAGCACGCTTTATGTTTCCAGTGTTCTAAAGAATTTATTAAATAGACCCTAAAGTTTTATTCTTGATTTGTTTGCTCACCTTCTATACTTTCTCTGTGTACCTATAGTATTCTGCAGGGAGTGGTGGTGCACGAATGAATTCTGGGTACTGAAGATATCAGAAGATAACAGGTTTGAGGACAGCCTGTGCTACCTAGGGAGATTCTGACTCAAAAAAAAAAAAAAAGACTAAATTTTTTTCGGAGACGACCCCATACCAAAAGCTCAATCTCGTTCCTATCAATCATTCGGTTATGGGTAGTTTTAGAAAGCATAAAAAATGTATACATTCCCCCTTAAGAGTCTGTAAAAAGAAAATGCGCTTTCTCTGAATTTTCCCCCTGCCAATTTCCTCCTCCTAAACAAATTGACATTTTCATTAAATTCTGGGTAATTAAGCATACGAAAAAGCCAAAGCCTAACCTACACTACACAATCATAATCTAAGTAATTAATGATTTGAACACGTGTACAGGACTTTTCACAACACTTGTATAAGCACTTTTTACGGGGCAGCATTTCTCTAAGCAGTATGACTTCGCTTAATCTTCATACTCGCTCAAATACACAGGTCTTTACCACGATCGCCTGAAAAAAAAAACCTTCCAATCTCTTTACATTAAGTAAAAAAAACTTTCAAATTGCCCCCTCCCTTGCCGTAATCAAAGGTGGTTCCCCCTCCACGACCTTCGCCGACGCGAAGGCACGCCCCACTGGCACGGAAAGGAGCGTGCAGAAGCCCAGTCACGCACACCGGAGCCAAAGAGCTCTCCTTCCCATCCAGATCCCGCAGGGCTGGCTCTACGGAGTGCCGCAGTCCCTCCCTTTGGAAGCCCTTCCACCAACTTTCCTCGGGAAACACCATCTCTTACCCGGAGCATGTCTCTGAAACTTGGACAATCTCAGATTCGCAGTCCCCGGCAAGTCCCCCAAAGGCGCAAACTCACTCCTCCTCCCCCGCAAGGATGACCGGAGCAGACCTCGCCGAACTCGGGACCCTTAATCCGCTCCTTCGCCAACTTTCCGCTTGCTAACGGACGCCGTAGCCCCATACAATTCGAATCCCTCGGACAAGTTGGATTTCCCCGCACGCCCGCGTTTTCCTGAGCGCGGGGTGACACCTTTCCCTGCCCCCACGGCCGCCCTCCCGCCCGCCCGCCCGCTCGCCCGCCCGCCCCGCGCGTCCAGTTTCCAAAGATCCTGAAACTTGCAACTCCACGGTCCCGGGACAGCCAGGGCTGCACTCACATTCTCGTCTCCCGAGAGGTCCGGGTTGCTGTTCTCGTCGCTGCTCAACTTCTGCTTCTTGGCAGCAGGCATGTCTGTTCCCGCCGGCGCTGTCGACACTTCCCTCTCGGACATATTCCTCCGCCTCCCTCCAGGTTCCTGCCGCCTCGGGCGGGGCCTCCGCCACACCGCCGTCAAGCAAGCCCGGCCGGAGCCTGCCGCAAAGCTGCCGCCGGCGCCGCCACCGCCGCCGCCGCCGCTCCCCCCACTGTCGCAAATCGCGCCCAGCCGCCGAGGCGGGCGTGCGTGCGACCCCGCCACACTGCTGAAAAAGGGGCGCGCGCGCGCGCCCGCCCTCCCGCACGGCTGTCCGGCGCCTTCCCGTCCCCGGCTCCCGACGGGCGCTCTTCCCGCCGTCCTCTCGGCACTTGGCCCGGAGGCGTCGGTGTCGGCGGGCTCAGAGGGCAGGCTTCCCCACGTCCCCCTTCCCCGTCAGCGCCTAGGGAGGAGGCGGAACTCAAAGGGCTGCTCCCTCACCCCCTTCCCGGCCAAGACGTTTGCTCCGCAATTGGCTCGATCCTTCGATCTCCGACCAGCTGCAAACGAGCGAAAGTCTGTGGCCCGGAGCAGACCACCACTGTCCCAGAGGGAGGGGGGAGGGACGAGGGGTTCCCCCCTCGTCTGGGGCGTCTGTGCCTAAGGTCCCTGTGCTGAGTCTGGAGGACGACCTGGAAGTGCGGTTCAAGGGACTCCTCCCAACCTAGGCTCTTTCTTGAAGGCAGGAATTCAAAACCTATAGGTGGTTTCCTGCCGGCACCCCCATCTGGCAGATGGAAGGGACCCTCCCGGAGGTGCGCATGCGCCGAGGCGTATTCTCGCGCTGGGATGGGGGAGCCGGCCTCCAGGCCCCTCCTCTTATAGGTTCTTGTTTGCTGAACCAGGTAGTCTTCCACCGGTTCTCAAAGCTCTGGGGAGGATTTCAAAACGGTACGACTCAGTGCCTCTGGACAGGCCTAAATTCTGGGCAGATATTTCGACTAATGACTATTAGTTACAATGAATGATTATAATCAGCCGGTTGGTGCCAGTAGTGGCTTAAGTAAAGCTATATTTTAAATTGCATATTTAGGCTTAAGTAAAAATACCTTGCGGTGCATGATGCATGCCACAATTTCCAACACCGGAGAGGCAGCAACAGGAATATCACCTGATCGCCTCAATCTCTAGATTATCCTGGTCTACGTTGCAAGTTCCGAGCTAACCAAGGGCTGTTTATTAAAAAGCTATCCGAAAAACAATCTTAAAATTATATGGTTCGGCCAGGTGTAGTGGCGCATGCCTTTGATCCCAGCACTAGGGTGACAGATGCAGGTGGATTGCAGTGAGTTTGAGTCCAGCTTCGTCTACACAAGGAGTTTCGGGTCAGCCAGGGCTGCATAATAGACCCTATTTCCAAAAATAAATAAGTAAATAAATAAATAACAAAATCACATGGTTTTAAATTACCATGATTTATAGTCGAAAAGTTTTTAGCTGTTGATAACTGAGACCCTAGGAAACTGACAAGGTCTGTAGATCATTGTGAGCAGCTGCATGAGTTTGCGAGACTTCGGCAAAAGGCAATTTTTTTTGATATAGGAAAAGGTAACCAAATAGTCAGCTGGCTAAAGTATTTGCCTGTAGCATACAAAACCTTTTTCCTTAGTTTTCTGTTGTTAGTTTGTGTGTGTGTATGAGTGTTTCACTCCCATGTATATCTGTGTATCGTGTGTGCCTGGTGCACGCACGAGGAGGTCAGATGGGGGTGTTAGAGCACTGTACTAATGGTTCTGAGCCACCCTGGGTGGGGCCTCTGGAAGAATAACCAGTGATCTTAACCACAAGCCATCTCAGCAGCCCCCTCAAGTACACTCTAGACAGGTGATGCTCGACAACTACCTTTTCTGGAAAAGTTGCTGAAAGATAAACTTGGAATTTTGAAGCAAAGATCTACCTTGTTTACTGCGACCAGTATTAATTTTGTGAGTAAGATTTTATCTGTATATGTATAGATTTCCCCTTTTGTGTAGTAGTCAAAAAGAAGCAGGGAAAACAGATTGAAAGCGACTTTGAGATGTAAGATGTGCGTTTCAAACGCATCAAAACCAGCACAATCCCTATTTTAAGATACTAGGACACAAAGGACCCATAAAGTTCTGTCCAGAGGTCACTTTCACTCAAGGTTTGTTGCACAATTTATCTAATTTTTAATAATTATAGGTAAGGAAGCTGAGGCAAAGAAATCCAACAGCTCCAAGCCCTGAGGGTGGCGTGTGGAATGGTGAGGTCTGAATCCATACAGTGTAACTCTGGAGCCTGTTCCTTTCCCATCACATATGCCTCCTCCCTAAGCTGCACACCTGCTCATCCTCCTTCTAATCCACTTCCTCTCGGTGGAGATCTAACCCATGGTCCATCACACCCACACCAGACAGGTGCTGTGCCTTCAAGCCTCATCCCCATCTGTCTGTCTTTCTGTTCCTCCATCATTTTGGTAATAAGCATGGATTAGATTTGAAGTAAGAGAAAAGGTTGTTTTAACTTTAAAAGCACTCTTAATATCTTAAATAGCCTAATTCTCCTGGGCTGGAGAGAGCAGTTAAAAGTACTGGCTGCTCTTCCGGAGGTCCTGAGTTCAATTCGCAGCAACCATGTGGGGGCTCACAACCATCTGTAATGAGATCTGAAGTCCTCTTCTGTCATGCAGGCATGCCTGCAAGTAGAGCGCTCATATGCAAAATTAAATAAATACTTTCTTTAATTGCCCAATTCTCCTTTATTTGCTGAAAATCAAAAGACGCCTCCATCCCGGATGTTGATTTTAAGGAGTAAATCCTTGCTTTTTTGTTTTGGTTACAAAATCAAGCCAGGAGTAACGGCTCTCGCCTTTAATCCCAGCGCTTGGGACACAGTTCGAGGCCAGCCTGGTCTACAGAATGAATTCTAGGACAGCCAGGGCTACACAGAGAAACCCTGTCTTGAAAAGAAAAGAAAGAAGAAAGCAAGCAAGCAATCAAGCAAGCAACTGTTACCTAACAATCAAAGCTAACATCCAGCCGGTGATGAAGCCAGCTATTAGCTATTAATGTCCCAGTAACCCCTGAGAAGTACACACTTGGGTTTCCATTTCTTTGTGGAACTTGGTTCTCCTTTTTCTAGCCGTGCGCTTGTTGCTCTGCTATATAGGATTTGTCCGATTGGATCAGATAGTGCTGTTTTTGTGGAAGGAAGTCAACGTCAGGGAAGTTCTCGTGTTGAAGGGGTAATTGTATAGATTAAAATACACGGATTTTATAAAATAGCATGAGGCCCCTCCACCAACGCTCTCCTCTTCCCCAATAATTGTTTACTGTTTATACAGCCCAGGGAGGAGCCTTGTCCATCTCTTGTGAATTTCCTGAGTTCGGTAGAGCTCTTTCCTTCCTCCCTTCCATCAGGGACTGTTTCAGTGTGGTTCAACACAAGGGTATATTATGATTCTCCCTAAAAGAAGGACTAACATACAGCCTTGTATATGTATGTATGTGTATTATATATGTATATTTATGTGTGTATGTATACATGCATACATATATTTTAAGATTGATTCATACAATTATGAAGACTGGAAAGTCCCAAATCTACATTTACTACCTCAATTCAGTCTTTGTTTTTGTTTCAGTTAACTTGACACAAACCTAGATATCTCTGGGAACAGGGAATCTCCGTGGAGAAAATGCCTCCATCAGATTGGCCTATAGACATGCCGGTGGGGCATTTTCTTGATTCATGACTGATGTGGGAGGGCCCAGCCTTGTATGAGTGGCGCCATCCCTGGGAATGTGGTCCTGGAGCATATACCAAAGCAAGCTGAGCAAGGCAGGAGGAGCAAGTTAGAAAGAAACTTTCTTCTGTAAGACTTTAAGACAAGCCGGGCAGTGGTGGTGCATGCCTTTAATCCCAGCACTTGGGAGGCAGAGTCAGGTGGATCTCTGTGAGTTCGAGACCAGCCTGGTCTACAAGAGCTAGTTCCAGGACAGGCTCCAAAACCACAGAGAAACCCTGTCTCGAAAAAAAAAAAAATAAGACTTTAAGACAATCCTGAAGCCATTTTTGACAATTCTGAATCCTCTCAGCCTCTGTGCCATAGTGCTTCCCCTCCTCCCCTGGGAACCAAGGACCTAACAGCTACACTCGCCCCGTACTCAGTTCCTGAACAATTACCTATATACGTATGTTTTGGTTTGGTCCCCTGGGAAACGGGGTCAAAATGACCTCTTACCTCATCTGATCTGGCAACAGCTCTCCAGTCAATTATTGGTAATAGCCCTTTCGGATAAGCCAATCAGAATAGTCAAAGAACAACCCCCCCCCCCCTTGCTTCTGTGGCCCCTTTAAAAGTAGACTGTACCAGCTATTTGAGGTCCCTCAGCTTCCTGAATGCTGGGGGACCCTGTCATGACAGAATTAAAATCCTCATGCTTTTGCATCGGCTGTGGTGTGTGAGATGGTCTCTGGGGGCGACTCCTCGGTGTTTGGACGCTAGAGTCCAATACTTCCAGGGTCTCTGCTTGAGTTCCAGCCTTGGATCTCTTGATGACGGACTGTAACCTACAGGCCAAACAAACCCTTTCCTCCTCAGGTCGCTTTCCAGCCCTGGTGTTTTACATAGCAACAGATAAGTTACTAGGACGCTTCCCAAACCTTAAACTGCCCACACAGCTATGAAAAGGAGGGCTTAGCCGGGCGGTGGTGGCGCACGCCTTTAATCCCAGCACTCGGGAGGCAGAGGCAGGCGGATCTCTGTGAGTTCAAGACCAGCCTGGTCTACAAGAACTAGTTCCAGGACAGGCTCCAAAGCCACAGAGAAACCCTGTCTCGAAAAACAAAACAAAACAAAACAAAAAAACAACAACAAAAAAAAGGAGGGCTTATAGTGCCTATCGTCTCAGTTTCTCCTGTCTCCGGAGATGATGTCACACTTTGGATAAGGGATTAACACTGGCTGAAATTTGGTTTCATCATGAAGAGGACAGGGGAGGCATTTCAGTACATGTTCAGATGAGAGTGATTGCAAAAAGAAGGGCCTATGTGATATAACAAAAATTGTTTGAGGGCCAAGCATGGTGGTGCACCCCTTAAATCCCAGCTCCATGGAGACAGAGGCAGGCAGATATCTGTGAGTGTGAGAGTAGCCTCATCCGTATGTGAAATTCCAGGACGCCCAGAGTTGCCTAGAGAGACTGTCTCCAAACAATGGTTTGAGGAAGAAGATCAGAACAAGTAGATGGAACATCTATTAAATTCCGTGAGCTGAGTTAAACCCTCTTCCTGCTCGTGTCTCCTCGCAGTCTTCTGATAGGTGACGGTGATGTTCCATGAGAGCTGTCCAACACACACCCTTGGATGGCCTCACCTCTCCGCGCTGATGGTTCCACCTCCCGAAATATCTCCATCCGTCACCTCGGAGTGTTTATTTATTTATTTAATATTTATTTATTATGTATACAATATTCTGTCTGTGTGTATGACTGCAGTCCAGAAGAGGGCACCAGACCTCATTACAGATGGTTGTGAGCCACCATGTGGTTGCTGGGAATTGAACTCAGGACCTTTGGAAGAACAACCTCTGAGCCATCTCTCCAGCCCCACCTCGGAATGTTTAAATGCCCCTGGTTGTGAAAACTTTTACCATCTTTTCAGTCAGAACGAGTATGTGTATCTTAATCACTGGTCTGTTGCTGTGATGACGCACCATGACCAAGGCAACTTATAAAAGAACATATTTGTCTTGGCTATGATCTCAGAGTTACAGTCCAATGGAGAGCAAAGGAATAGCTGAGCGTTCATATCTTGATCTAAAACCACAAGGCAGAAAGAGAACACTGGGGACAGAATGAGTCTTTTGAAACTCAAAGCCCACCGCCAGTGACACATCTTGTTTAATAAGACCACATTTCCTGAACTGGATAGATGGCTCAGCAATTATGAGCTCTGGCTGCTCTTCCAAAGGACCCAGGTTCAGTTCCCTGCACCCACATGGATGCTCACAACTGTCTGTAACTCCATTTATAGGAAATCAAAACACCCTCGTATAAGCATACACACTGGCAAAACACCAGTGCACATAAATAAAACTATCTGTTTTAAATGACGACATCTCTACCAACTGGGGACCAGGCATTTAAGTATATGAGCCTATGGGAGCCATTCTCATTCAAACCAACCACATTGCCCTTTCTTGATCTTAGACACTTATTTCATCTCTTTTGTGTTACTTATTATAGTAACTTAATAGTTTCTCTGTGTCCCTACTTACAGTGTACGAAAGTGTGCTAAGTATTTAACATGCAACAGCACTTCAGTCATCACTGACACATTATAAATAGATGTTATTACACTCTTGTTGACGGATGAAGAAATTGAGACACATAGAGATTAAGAGAAGAATCTAAGGTCACACAAACTACCAGTTTCAAAGTTAAGATGCTAAGGTATGTTTGACCACAGAGTCTGAGCTCTTAGCAGTTATACTACTCTGCCTCCTGATAAGATCAACGTTGCTGCCTCTCTCAGAAACTCTAGGTTATTACCCAAGATTATAGTGATCCTCTTAGCACACAGCTGCCTGGTGTGCTTGGAGAGACTTCTTACGGAATCCCAGAGATACCAGACTTAAAACCCTCGAATGGGGTGGAAAGATGCCTCATTGGTTAAAAGCACTTGCTGCTCTTTTGGAGAACCCAAGTTCAGTTCTCAACATCCACACCAGGCTCACAGCCATGTGTAAGACCACTGGTAGGGAACATGACACCCTCTTCTGGCCTCTGCAGGCATCTGCATGCAAATGGAACACACCAACTTGTACCAAACATACACATCATAAATCAAATTTTAAAACTTGAACCATTATAACAGTGTGAAGGACTTCAAACACTCCCTGCAGCTCCTGTGAGTGCACCCCGGGCAGGATATGAAAGAACTTATTTCTTTGTCTCCAAATACAAGTTCTCTGAGGTATGTATTGAGTCTGCACAGTTGGCATCGTGAAACAGCCTTCTGTTCGTGCCCTTGGGGAATTTGTTTGAGACATTTTTACATAAAGAAAGCAAAACAGTTTTTTGGGGAGTTCTTCTTAAAATAGAATTAGTTTGGAATGACAAGACTAAGGTGCATATTTTGGATAATTTGTTAATTATAAGAAAAGCACGGAGAAAATAATAAGCTTCCATAATCTCACTGTTTGGAGATAGTCATAACTGATGTTTCCATATAGTCTTTATATGTACACAAAGACATGGATACATATTTGGAAAATATAATTGATAACACGGGGTTTATTGGTGTGTGCTTTTTTGATGCAGGATATTATATAGTCCAGGCTAGTCTATAACTTGCTGTGTAGCAAAGGACGACTTAGAACTTCTGCTCTTCTGGCCTCCACATCCTGAGTCCATGGAATTATAGGCATGCACCACTATCCCAGGTTTACATGATGCTGGGAACCAAACCCAAAAAGGCTTCAGCATGCTAACGGGAATTCTGTCAACTGAGATGTATTACCAACCATGTTCTAATTTTGTAAGCAATTATTATGACAATAGACAATGAACATGTTGTTCTCCTACATCATTTTAAAACATGCCTAGTATTACATCATGATGATGACCATTGCTTAACCTCACCCTTAGTGGTTTTCTATAGATTCTGAGCTTGGCATACACATTCCCATACTAGCCCATGCATGTTTATATTGTCTCTAACTATTTCCTTAGGAGGGAAGGGGGAGAAACCAAATCACTGAATATCCAAAGGTACATTTCAAACTGTTAGCCTTGTACAAGGTGGTATTCCCAGTGCATGTAGGTTATCATTGGATAATTAAAAGATCCGTTAGCCCCTAAGGGCCTAGATGCTGGAAGTGCCGGGGGAAAAAATGTGGGGTAAGAGCCCAAAGAGGAGCAAGACCAACAGCTCCAGGTGACACTGAGAAAAGCCCCAAGCAAGTCCTTTGGTGCCACCTTTTCTGCCTGTCCTGTCCACTGGCTTCTATATCCGAGTCTACACCCACACAAAATAGCTGCTTCTTAAGTTTTCTCCTCTCTCTCTTTCTTTCTGAGGGTCTCTTTCTCTTTAGGTAGTCCCGGCTGTCCGGGACTCACAGATATCCCCCTGCCTCTGCGAGTGCTGGGATTAGTGGCATGCACCACCACCCAGTCTTCTTTAAAGACTGAATCTCACGTGTCGCGGGTTGGGCATTGAACACACTATGTGACTGGGGATTATAGGCTTTCGCTACCGTGCTTGCTTTTAAAATTGTTTGTTTATTTATCTTTCCTTATTTTACATCCTGACTCCCTCCTCTTCTCCCAGCCCCACTGGTGTAGGACAGTTCTATATTCTGTCAATTATGTTATAAATAAACACTGATTGGCTGATAGCCAGGCAGAAAGTATAGGCGGGAAAACCAGACAGAAAGTAGAGGTGGAGCAGTGAGAACAGGGAGGAGGAAGCTCCTTCCTGCAGTCCTGTCCAGATGCCTAAGAAGCAAGATGTGACTTGCCCCACTGAAAACGGTACTGAACCTTGTGGCTAACATAGATAAGAATAATGGGTTATTGTAAGTTATAAGAGTTAATAAGAAGCCTGAGCTAATGGGCCAATCAGTTTATAACTTATGGAGACTTCTGTGTGATTTTTTTTGGGGACCTAACGACTGTGGGAACCGGGCAGGACAGAAACCCCAACAAGCAGCCCCCTCATGCTACACCCTACCCCATTGTCTTTTTTTTGGTTTGGTTTGGTTTTTAGAGATTAGGGTTCCTTTCCCAGTAGCTATGAAGCCAGTCCTGGAACTTGCTCTGTAGGCCAGGCTGGCCTCGAACCGCAGAGATCTACATGCCTCTTCCTCCCAAGTGCAGGGATTAAAGGCCTGTGCGACCACCGCTTGGCTGTCTTATTTCTTAGTTACATGTACTTAGTGTGTGTGCGTGTGTGCATGTGGAGGTCAGAGGACAATTTATGTGAGCTGGTTCTCTCCACCATGTGGGTCTCAGAGACTGACCTCAGGTCATCAGCACGGCACTCATCGTCTTGGCTCTGTGTAACACCTTGCCAGCTCCCCATATCTAGTTCATGGAGTCCTGAGGACCAAACAGGGGTTTGGTACATGCAAGGTAAACTCCCTCCCAACTGAGCCACATCCTTAGTACCCCCTGTTTTAACTCAGTGGCTTCCCTGTGCCTCAGTCCCATATCCCAGACCAGTCTATCTGTAATGTAGGTTCCATCTGGATTCCTCTTGATATCCACAGTGCCTCCAAACCCGTTAGGTGCATTCTGACCGCATGAAATCAGCATTGTGTATCCGCTTCCGATCCAGGTTTGTTTGGTTGGTTGGTTTTGTCTTTTGTTGTTTGTTTGCTTTTTTTTTTTTTTTTTTTTTTTTTTTTGAGACAGGGTTTCTCTGCATAGCCCTGACTGTCCTGGAGCTCACTCTGTAGACCAGGCTGGCCTCTGTCTCTCGAGTGCTGAGATTAAAGGTTTGTGCCCCCAACGCCTGGGTCCCCTCCTTGTTGACTTCTTTAGACGATTTAAAAGATAACAAGCTCTCGGGGTTGGCTGAACA
This sequence comes from Microtus oregoni, assembly GCF_018167655.1. NCBI lineage: Eukaryota > Metazoa > Chordata > Mammalia > Rodentia > Cricetidae > Microtus > Microtus oregoni. The sequence continues at coordinate 6,450,954 of NW_024543059.1, forward strand.
CAGAAGCACTTTCATAGTTTGAGGCTTCTGCACAGACCCTGCCAGGGCTTTAGAAATCACTACAAGCAAAGGGATCTAAAATTATCTTGTCTAAACGTGCATTTGGGATGCTTGAATTTTGACACCCGTGTAGCAGTCAATGTTATGTTTTACATACTGCCTAGAAGGAAAGAAAATCCCTGCTCACAGCAGCAGGAAAACTGCACTTAGAAGGAGAATTGTGTGGAAGTTGATGCCCGTGGTCTGTTATTTCAGATCAGATTTCACAAAACAATTTGTCCCAACAGGTTGGGACAACATCTTGTCCCAAGATGGATTATGGCAAAAACTTGTCTAAGGCCATGGTTGTTGTTTTGCCAATATCTTTATGAGGAGTTTACTATCTGCCACTCACTCTTGCCATACAAGGGAAAAGGACAGCACCCACATTTTCAAAAAAAAGGAAGAAAGGAAGGAAGACAAATCATTGAGTAAAGTTTAAAAACTCGTTAAGAAGCTTCATAGTCCTCTCTCTCTCTCTCTCTCTCTCTCCCTCTCTCTTTCTCTCTCTCTCTCTCTCTCTCTCTCTCTTTCGAGACAGGGTTCCTCTGTGGCTTTGGAGCCTGTCCTAGCTCTTGTAGACTAGGCTGGCTTCGAACTCACAGAGATCCACCTGCCTCTGCCTCCCGAGTGCTGGGGTTAAAGGTGTGTGCCACCACCGCCCGGCCCACATTCTTTTTTTTTTTTTAATGTGTGCATATGTGTTTGTGTGTGGGTGTTGGATCCCTGGAACTGGAGTTATAGACATTTGTGAGCTGCCATGTGGGTGCTGGGAATTGAACCCCGGTCCTCTGGAAGAGAAGTCAGTGCTCTTAACCACTAAGCCGTCTCTCCAGCCCCTGACCCATATTCTTTTATTTCCTTTATTATTGATTTTATTGAGTTCTACATTTTTTCTCTGCTCCCCTCCCTTTCAACCTTCCTCCAAAATCCCCATGCTCCCAATTTACTCAAGAGATCTTGTCCTTTTCTACTTCCCATGTAGATTAGATTCATGTATGTCTCTTTTAGGTCTTCATTCTTTTTTTTTAATATTTATTTATTTGTTTATTTATTATGTATACAGTATTCAGTCTACATGCTAGAAGAGGGATCCTGATTGAATTACAGATGGTTGTGAGCCACCATATGGTTGCCGGGAGTTGAACTCAGGACCTCTGGAAGAGTAGCCCGTGCTCTTAACCTCTGAGCCATCTCTCCAGCCCTTAGGTCTTCATTCTTGTCTAGGTTCTCTGGGATTGTGAATTGTAGACTTGTTTTCTTTGCTTTATGTCTAAAAGACACTTTTGAGTGAGTACATATGATATTTGTCTTTCTGGGTTTGGGTTACATCACTCAATATGTTGTATTCTAGCTCCAGCCATTTGCCTGCAAATTTCAAGATTTATTTTCTGCTGTATAATACTCCATTATGTAAATGTACCACATTTTCCTTATCCATTCTTCAACTGAGGGGCATTTAGGTTGTTTCCAGGTTCTGGCTATGACAAACAATGCTTCTGTGAACATAGTTGAGCACACATCTTTGTGGTACGATTGAGCATCCTATGGGATGCTGGGTCTTAATGTAGGTTGTTTCCTAATTTTCTGAGAAATCTCCATACTGACATCCAAAGGGGCTGTACCAGCTTGCACTCCCACCAGCAATGCAGGAATGTTCCTTTTCCCCACAACCTCTCCAGTATAAGTTGTCATCAGTGTTTTTTATCTTGGCCATCCTTACAGGTGTAAGATGGAATCTCAGAGTTGTTTTGATTTGCATTTCTCTGATACCTAAGGATGTTAAGCATTTCCTTAAGTATATTTCAGCCATTTTAGATTCCTCTGTTGACAGTTCTCTGTTTAGGTCTGTACTCCATTTTTTTTTTTACTGGATTATTTGTTCTTTCGATGATCAATTTCTTGAGTTCTTTGTATATTTTGGAGATCAGCCCTCTGTCCGATGTGGGGTTGGTAAAGATCTTTTCCCATTCTGTAGGTTGCCATTTTGTCTTGTTGACCATGTCCTTTGCTTTATAGAAGCTTTTCAGTTTCAGGAGGTCCCATTTATTAATTGTTTCTCTCAGTGTCTGTGCTACTGGAGTTATATTTAGAAAGTGGTCTCCTGTGCCTATGCGTTCAAGTGTACTTCCCACTTTCTCTTCTATGAGGTTCAGTTTTTATGTTGAGGTCTTTGATCCATTTGAACTTGAGTTTTGTGCATGGTGATAGATGTGGATCTATTTTCATTCTTCTACATGTTGATATCCAGGTATGCCAGCAACATTGTTGAATATGCTTTCTTTTTTCCGTTTGATATTTTTTCCTTTTTTGTCAAAAATCAGGTGTTCATAGGTGTGTGAATTAATATCTGCATCTTCGATTTGGTTCCATTGGTCTTCTTATCTGTTTTTATGCCAAAACCAGGTTGTTTTCAGTACTGTAGCTCTGTAGTAGAGTTTTAAGCCAGGGGTTGTGATGCCTCCAGAAGTTTTTTGTTTGTCTGTTTGTTTGTTTTTAATTGTACAGGACTATTTTGGCTATCCTGGGTTTTTTGCTTTTCCATATGAAGTTAAGTATTGTTTTTTCAAGGTCGGTGAAGAATTTTAGTGGGATTTTAATGGGCATTGCATTGAATCTATAGATTGCTTCTGATAAGATTGTCATTTTTACTATGTTAATTTTACCTACCCAAGAGCCTGGGAGACCTTTCCACTTTCTGGTGTCTTCTTCAATTTGTTTCTTCAAAGATTTCAAGTTCTTGTCATACAAGTCTTCCACTTGTTTGGTTAGAGTTACACCAAGATATTTTATGTTATTTGTGGCTATTGTGAAAGGTGATGTTCTCTGATTTCTTTCTCAGCCCATTTATCTGGTGTCTTCTTCAATTTGTTTCTTCAAAGATTTCAAGTTCTTGTCATACAAGTCTTCCACTTGTTTGGTTAGAGTTACACCAAGATATTTTATGTTATTTGTGGCTATTGTGAAAGGTGATGTTCTCTGATTTCTTTCTCAGCCCATTTATCTGGTGTCTTCTTCAATTTGTTTCTTCAAAGATTTCAAGTTCTTGTCATACAAGTCTTCCACTTGTTTGGTTAGAGTTACACCAAGATATTTTATGTTATTTGTGGCTATTGTGAAAGGTGATGTTCTCTGATTTCTTTCTCAGCCCATTTATCATCTGTGTACAGGAGGACTACTGATTTTTTTTTTGTTGTTGTTAATCTTGTATCCTGCTACATTGCTGAAAGTGTTTATGAGTTGTAGAAGTTCCTTGGTAGAATTTTTGGGGTTGCCTATGTAAACTATCATATCATCCACAACAAGAGAGTTTGACTTCTTCTTTTCCAATTTGTATCTCCTTGATCTCCTTTTGGTGTCTTTTTATGCTCTAGCTAGGATCTCAAGAACTATATTGAATAGATATGGAGAGAGTGGACAACCTTGTCTTGTTCCTGATTTCAGTGGAATCGCTGTGAGCTTATCTCCATTTGATGTTGGCTGTTGGCTTGCTGTATATTGCCTTTTTTTTTTTTTTTTTTTTTGATTTTTCGAGACAGGGTTTCTCCGTAGCTTTTTGGTTCCTGTCCTGGAAATAGCTCTTGTAGACCAGGCTGGCCTCGAACTCACAGAGATCCACCTGCCTCTGCCTCCCGAGTGCTGGGATTAAAGGCGTGCGCCACCACCACCTGGCTGTATATTGCCTTTATTATGCGTAGGTATGTTCATTGTATCCCTGCTGTCTACAAGACCATTATCATGACGGGATGTTGTATTTTGTCAAAAGCTTTTTTGGCATCTAATGAGATGATCATGTGGTTTTTATTTTTCAGTTTGTTTATATTGTGGATTATAATGACAAATTTTTGTATATTGAACCATCCCTGCATGTCTGGGATGAAGCTGACTTGATCATGGTGGATGATGGTTCTGATGTGTTCTTGGATTTGATTTGCCAGTATTTTATTTAGTATTTTTGCATCAATGTTCATGAGTGAGTTTGGTCTGTAATTCTCTTTTTTAGTAATGTCTTTATGTGGTTTGGATATCAGGGTAATTGTAGCATCATAAAAAGTGTTTGACAATGTTTCTTCTGTTTCTGTTGTATGGAAGAATTTGAGGATTATTGATATTAGTTTTTCTTTGAAAATCTTGTAGAATTCTAAACTGAAACCATCTGTTCCTGGACTTTTTTTGGTTGGGAGACTTTTGAAGACTGTTTTTATTTCTTTAGCAGTTATAGGTCTATTTAATTGGCTTATCTGGTTTTGACTTAATTTTTTTTTTTTTTTTGGTTTTTCGAGACAGGGTTTCTCTGTTGACTTAATTTTTATAAGTGATATTATATATCCAGAAAGTTATCCATTTCCTTTAAGTCTTCCAATTTTGTGGAGTACAGGTTTTCGAAATATGACCTAATGATTCTCTGGATTTCCTTCGAGTCTGTTGTTATGTTCCCCTTTTCATTTCTTATTTTGTTAATTTGTATATTCTCTCTCTGCATTTTGGTTAGTTTGAATAATGGCTTGTCTGTTTTGTTGATTTTCTCAAAGAACCAACTCTTTGTCTCATTGATTCTTTGTTTCTATTTTGTTGATTTCAGCTCTCAATTTGATTATTTCCTGCAGTCTAGTTCTCCTGGGTGAGTTTGCTTCTTTTTGTTTTAAAGTTTTCAAATCTAACCCATATTCTTAAACTGTAGCAAAATCCATGCCTGAGATTGGAAGACTGCACTCGGTTCGTTAGGCTTGTACACAGACACCTCCACCCTCTCAGCAGTCTCGCCATACCTGTTTGTTTAGAAGGGGTTTAATTTAGCTGGGACTGTCTTTGAACTTGCCGTGTCTTTCAAAGCTGGCTTTGAACTCCTAATCTTCCTGTCTCCTCTCAAGTGCTGGGATTACGGGTTTGTGTCTCCATAGCTGACTTGTGATTTGTTTTCATTTTTGTTTTGTTTTCATTTTTTCTGAAGTGTGCATGGCTTAGTGTGTCCTCCTTATTCCTCATGTTCATCACTGCTGTCCCTGTGAGTGGCCTTAGTAAGGGGACTTCTAGAGGTTACCAAAGGAAAGCAGTCATGAACTGTCTGTGCCTGCTTAGAGGAGCATGATTCCCCTTGAGCTTACTGCACTGGAAGGGGGCAGTTGGTGGTCATGCTGCCACACTGAGTCTCTGCTGCTCACTGTGGCCCCTTGGATTGTTCCTCAACTTTCTCAGTTTGTCACCAATCAGTTCCTTTGCTCTTAGCTTGCTAACAGCCTGGTGGAGATGGTTCCGACGATCAAAATGCTACTTCAGGCCAGCATTCTTAGGGACCTTGAGGTTGGAGATCCAGTTGCCTGTGTGGTTCGGGTACTCCATGCCCACCTTCTTTTGAGATCCTGGTGGATCTGAGCTGTGACTTCTAACCACTTCTAGTTGCCTCTATAGACTCTGCAGTACTTATCCACTGCTGGCGTCATGTGCACACATTTGCCCTCTGCAGAGTCCCCTGTGCTATCTTTGGGGCCCTGGAAGAAGAATGGAAGAGCAGATGTGGGAGTTGAAAGCTGGGAGGTGTTTTCAGGATGTCTGTTTTCTGTTTTCTTTTTCTGCTTGTTCTGAGACCTGGGAAAGCAAAGATTCAGGTGTTCCTCAGTGTCGCTTATAACGAGGGCTTTCTTTCTGGATTATGGCTAGCTTTCTTGTTCTCTTCATGACGAAGAAAGAGGACCCTTTCTACTTTTTATAATCCTGTCAGGAACAGTTTTGAGCGTGAGTATGTAGATCAGCAGGGTCTGGTTTAACCCTTAAATTATGGATTTACTGAGGCTAAAGCGATGGCTCAGCAGTGTAAGAACATGAACTGCGGCTGTGGGGCACTGGTCTGTACCCCGTCACTTGTGTTTTAAATAAACGATGATTGGCCAGCAGCCAGGCAGGAAGTAGAGGCAGGGTGACGAGAATTCTGGGAAGAGGAAAGCTCAGTCTGCAGTGATCACCTAGATACAGAGGAAGCAAGATGTGACTTGCTGAAAAAGATACCAAGTCACGTGTGTTTATTAGGGACTAAATGGATGTGGGAGCTAGTGGGACAGAAACCTCTGTCAACAAACTGCTCTTGCAGAGGACCCACGTTTGGTTACCAGCACCCATATCAAGTGGCTCAGAACTGCTTGTAACTCCAGCTACAGGAGATTGCAGGGCTCAATTTTGTGCTCTATGCGCTACCGTACAGTTCGCGATCTGCAGGCAAGGGGCTGGAGGTTGAAACACACAAAGACTCACACAGACAGAGAGACAGAGACACGAACCTCTAGTCACTGATAAGAAGCCCTTTATTCAAGAGCATCATGGAGGCTTATATACCCAACAGTCAGGTGGGCCAACAGGTGAAAACCTTATCCTCTGATCCTCAAGGCCAAGGCAACACGTGCTCGTGAAGCAGAGCTGGTAAACAACTTTGACACAGCTTTCAGTAACTCAGATCAGAAGGAAAGTGAAGATCTCTAGCAGGGAAGAGCAGCTGGAGGCCAGGACTCCAAATGGTCCCAACAGGAGATCACACCAGGTACCCTCTTCTGGACTCCACAGGCACCTGTACTCACATATACATGCTTAGACACTCACACACTTATAAATCTTTTAAAAACACTAACTTATGTCTAGTTTTTTTTTTTTGTGCAAGAACATGCGTTTTGTTAGGGTAAGTGTTGGTGCATAGACGCAAACTGTGGATCTAAAGTCTGAGGTCTTGTGAACAGGCCAAGGTTAAACAGCTCCCACTTCTCCTTAGAAAACCTATTTGGAATACAGCATCCGTGGAATACAACATCCGTGGAATATAGCATCCATGGAATACTATAGCAGTGGAATACAGCATCAGTGGGAATACAGCATTCATGGAATACAGCATCCGTGGAATACAGCATCAATGGGAATACAGCATCCATGGAATACAGCATCAATGGGAATACAGCATCTGTGGAATACAGCATCCGTGGAATACAGCATCCGTGGAATACAGCATCAGAATACCTAGTTCAGCCACACAGTCCCATGAGTATGTGTAACATCTAATTATCAAATAAATGAACCAGACTCAGATAGTGCTAGAGTTAGATGAAAGGGGGAAGGGCAGGCTTGTAACTACTAAGTGAAGATATGCTGATGTCATTAATTTGTCCATTTAAGAAGTTAGTGGGAAATAAATTGCAATGAAACCTAAGTGCAACCCAATGATTTATCATTACCTCTGAAACATAGTTAGAAGCATTGCTGGCTTCATCATTACAAACTGCTTATTAACTGATTATACCCTGGAATTTATGCCCTTGAATTCACTGCCAGTTTATGGTATGGTAGAAAGATATTTGATCTCTGTCCAGGTTCCTGGCACAGAGATCCCCAAACCCTTGGAATTTCCTGAGTAATAAGGGTGATAAGCATTTTTTTAATCTAATGAAGCATCTTTTGCCTCCAAGAGAGCTTCAGGAGATTGGCACCTGAAAGTCTAAGCCTTGCTTGGGCATGGAAATGTGGAATTTCAGTCCAGACCTAGCTTCAGAGATGGGAGAGGGCCTGGAGATGGAGTTTATTCACTACTGATCAGTGATTTAATTATTCACGCTAATGTTACAAAACCTCCAGAGATATCACTCAATGAGGTTGATGGGCAGCCTTCCAGCCAGGGCCACATCAAGGTGCTGAGAGAGAGGTGTTTGTGACCCTTACTTCATGGAGACGGGCTTCTGCTTCTGAGGTCCCTCTAGACCTCACCTTATAGATTTCCTCAACCAGACAGTCCCCGTATTCTTTACAATAAACTGATAAACATAAATACTTTGCCTTCAAGGGTTCTGCGCCATTCCCATAATTTATCAAACACGATGGTCAGTCGGAAGTACTGATGGCCCAGGACTTGACGGAACTGATTGAATCTACATCGTGAAGACAACAGACTTAAGGTGAGTCCATGCTCAAGCCTGTCTTATTTCCTCCTTGGGCTTCTTGCCTAACCTTAACTGATACTAAAAACATCAATTTATGGGGATTATAAACCCCAGCTGTGATTTGTATTAGCTAGTCTTGAAGTTCTGACCTTCCTCAAAGCCAAGGATCTCATCTGTCTGAGTTAAGGTCCCTAAGAGAGAGAGGAAGTCCCGGGGCTACGTGCTGGGCAGCTGTGTCATCGGTGATGATTCCTGCAAAGAAAAGCCCTCGTTTCTCACACTTGAGTTCCTCTGCACCAATCTGTTCCCTCCTCAAGCACCATCCTGACCGCCAACTGGGTGTGCCTCGTGTCACCCAACCATGGTGGCAGCAATGGTGAAGACAATGGGATCGTGTGTGTCAAGGCTGGACCAAATGGAGTGAGTCGTTTTGTGGTATCTTCACAAAGTCTGCAGTAGGCTGAGGGAAGGGGTAGAAGAGGTTTCCAGAAGGGCACAGCACACATGAAGGCTCAGAGGGGCATCAACCATACTCATTTGCAAGGACGGCGGGTAGTTTTGAAATCCCTTAAAGAGGAGCAGGAGAGATGGCTTAGCACGTAAGAGCATTTGATGCTTCTACAAAGGACTTGAGTTCAGTTCCCAGCACCCACATCAGGTGGTTTACAACTATATATATATTTATATGGTGGTTTGAAAGAACGTGGTGCTGGGTGGTGGTGGCTCAGGCCTTTAATCCCAGCGTTTGGGAGGTAGAGGCAGGTGGATCTTAGTGAGTTCGAGGCCACCCTGGTCTGACAGCCAGGACTGTTACACAGAGAAACCCTGTCTTGAAAACAAAAACAAAAATGAAATAAATAAATAAAAAGAAAATGGCCCCCAAAGGAATGGCACTATTAGGAGGTGTGGCCTTGTTGGAGTGGGTGTGGCCTTGTTGGAGTGGGTGTGGTCTTGTTGGAGAAAGTGTGTCACTGTGGAGGTGGGCTTTGAGGTCTTATATATGCTCAAGCCATGCAGAGCGAAATGGTTCACTGGTTCACTTCTTGTTGCCTGTGGATCAGGAATGTAGGACTGTCAGCCCCTTCTCCCGCACCCTGTCTGCCTGCACGCACACCATGATGTCACACCATGTCACACCATGCATGTCACACCATGATGCTAATGGACTGAACCTCTGAAAATCTAAGCCGATTGATTTAATATTTTCCCTCTATAAGAGTTGCCGTGGTCAGGGTGTCTCTTCATAGCAATAGAAACCCTAACAAAAACACTATAATTCCAGCTCCAGGAAATGTGTTTTCTGTATTCTGTGGGCACCTGGGCTTAGATGCACAAGTCCCTACCTAGACACATAGACATAATTTCTAGAATTGCCTGAAAGAGGTCAGGAAAACATTGTAAGAACAGCAAATTCAGAGCAGCAATTCAAAAACACAAAAAAATTAAACTTTAGTAAAAATTGCAAAAGTCTCTTAGCGTAAGACACTGACTGTAAGATCCTGAATATTTATACTGGTCATAGGTCCCAGAAGTTACAGTGTAATTCCCTGGGCTCATATTTTTTTCTTATATATTTTATTTAAATTCTTTCCCATTTTAAAAAGATGCATTTTATTTGGGATGGAAGGGCTTGCCACGGTAATATATGTGGTGTCCAAGGACAACCTCCAAGACTTGGTTCTGTCCTCCTACAGTGTAAGGCCCAGGGATTGAACCCAGGTCCTTCGGCTTAGCGGCAAACGTCCTTACCCACTGAGCCATCTCACTGCCCTCCTGACGGGTGTTTAGCGCAGTCAGCCACGCAGTTTCAGAGTGTACGCCACTCAGGGCTTTTCTCCTTTAGAGAACCAGGGCGCAGGGAGTTCTTTGGTTGTCGTTTCACGCATTAGCAGCTCAATAGGCCTGAGCGCAGTTTCCGGATTCTTCCGCCAGTGCCATTTCGGAACATCCTGTAAGTCTCGTAACTTTTGCCTTCCAGGCACTTTCTGTTGTTGTTTTTTTTTTTTCTCCTGTTCTGCCATCTCCTTTTCTCTCCCTCTTTCATACTTTCCTTTTTTCATCTTTAAAAATAAAGTTATATTTGCTTATAGAAAATTGGGTGTTTGAAAACATCCAACAACTTAATTCAGTATTTAGCTAATGATTCTAACACGGGCTGGAAGCCGTGTTCTTACCAGTGGGATATTAAAGCAGACAGAGAGAGATAGCTACAGCTAAGGCACTTGGCAAGAGCCTTGTAAACAAAATTTACAGGATCTTAGAGGTGTGTGGGAAGGTGTCGCGTGAATTAGACTTTTGAAGAAAGGAAGGATTTAATTTAAAAGAGCCAAGAAAGTATCAGGAGAAGAATTGTGTGCAAAATGAAGAGACGCATAGGTCCAGAGGAAGGGAGCAATGCAAGACAAGGAGACATTGGGCACAGTAGGATGCTTTGGAAAGAAAAAACTGGAAAACTCACTGACTGCTACTTATGCCTCAGGCCAGGAACTCTCTCAGTTGTAAAACTCAGAGTAGCTAAGACACAAAGAGCGTGGAACTGCCAGTCAGATGCCACGAGATTGGTAGCCAGTCTCCCTGAAATGAAAATGAGTAAAAAACAAACACCTCAGTTTAGGAAGTCTGATAGTAAGACGGGAGAACTCAAGAAGCCTTACAAGGAGACATACTAGCACACTTCTGCCTCAAGGGGGCGCCCAAGCTCTCCATTCCTCATTCTAAAGCGATGGCTAAAAAGAATCCAGAACAAGATGAAAGGGGAAGGGGGTGTAGAAGAGGTACAGAGAGGTTAATGGAAGCAAGCTGAGAGATTTTCCTCATTAATAATCTCTGAGGATCCTGTGGGTGACTCGCGTAAATGCTTTTATATTTTATCTCTGCCCTGTCGTTGATTGATGGCTAGGACATTAAGTCACTAGGGAGGAAGTATCCTTGGAGGCCTTTGTTCTGCCAGCTACTGTACCAGAGGCTTGCTGTTTGGGACCTGGCCTGAGCTGGCAGGAAGGAATGAGCCGCTGCTCCCAGCAGCGTCTGTACACTGTTGGGGGAGAAACGATGAGAATCAGAGTCCTGGCCGGAATGTTTCCACTTGCTAATGTGTGAAGCTGGCAGAGAGAAGCAGAATTTTGGAAGCAGGGAATTGATGGGCACGATTCTTGATGAGGGGACCGCATCCAAGCTTTGAATAGTGAATCCAAAGCAGAGAAGCAAACGTATTTCCAGTGCTGGGAATGGTACCCTGGAGAAGCCAGGAGTGGTGGCGCATAAATTTAATCCCAGCACTGGAGACAGAACCTGCGATCTGGATCTCTGCGAGATGGAAGCTAGTCTGGTCTACACAGCAAGTTCTAGGCCTGCCAAGACGACATGCCTTCGAAAAAAAAAATGAGGATGGAAGACGGGCAGAAAGAAAGACAGTACTCCGCCCCTCAAATTCAGAGCCGAGTCCGACCTCTTCAGTGCCTAGAATAAACTGCCCACGATGTCTGGTAATCTAAGGAGTGGCGGGCCAGATCTGAGCTGTTTTGTAAGCACCTCATCTACAAACAGACTGTGTCCTCGGCTAGAGAAACCTTTGTTCAGTTTCGGAGAGAGGAAACAGAAACACTAGGATCAATTGGCTGTGCTCCTGCACGACTGTGAACCCCGCAGTTTGGAAGCTGAGGCAGGAGGATCTCAAGTGTGAGGCCATCCAGGGCTACATAGCCTACAAGACTGTGTCTCAGAACAAACAGGGAATGCTTCTAACGGAGGATGGTATAAATCTAGGATCCTGAAAGGTGGTTGACCTGAAGAAATGGAGGGGACCAGTGCGTGACACAAAGAGGTGCCGCTAGTACCCATGCTCAGTTTCACTAGCCCAGAGAGGTGCTTACTGCGCAGGTATTAGACACTCTGTCACACGCTGGTGTCCGAACGCCGCGATTTTACCCTTAACATTTGTTTGTTTGTTTTTTGGTTTTTGGTTTTTTGAGGTAGGGTTTCTCTGTGTAGCTCTGGCTGTCCTGGAACTCATTCTGTAGACCACTCTCTCCTCGAACTCAGAGATTCAGAGATTTGCCTGCCTCTGCCCTCCCCCGCAAGTGCTGGAATTCAAGGGTGTGTCACCTCTGCCAATTTACCTTATTTTTTTATCTTTTTTTTTCTGCACACCGAGAGCATTTTAAACATTCTTTTTATGACCCAGTTACTCCTCTGAATTGTTTTCCAAGTATAAATTCCTAAAAGCAGAATTGGTACTCAAAGAGTGCACATATTTTAAAGGTTTTGATATCTATCAACAAAAATTGCCTAGTAAAATTAAGTATTGTATAAATGGCTATGACATCTAAATCTTGAGAGTCTTCACTTATTTGATAATTTTTTCAATATTTTTAATGTTAATTGGTCATTTACATTTCTTCCATGAGTAGACTGTTCATATTTATTGCCTATTTTAAAAATCTAGGCTCTTTGCCCATCACTTTATCTCTCCAACCCCCCTAACTTTTTCTTATAACATAAATTAACCCATTTCTATTAAACTATCACCTGCCACATTGCCCACAAGCAATTAAATTTGTATCAATATACAAAAATATCATAAGAAATAGTAGAAACATATATAGAGAATGTTCTAACAAAAAATAACCTTAAATTTGTATCAATATACAAAAATCCATACCAATTTTAATTGAGATTAATAGTTGCTTTTTAGTTTAAAGTATACTCAGTAATTTACCCTTTTATCTGTCTTTTCCTATCTCCCTTTTTCTTTTCAGAAAGAGGTTCTTAAATCTAGTCTCCTTTGCTTAGTTTCTTCCCTTATCATGACTAGTAACAATCTGCAACCAACCCCCCACCAAATGACAATAAACATATATATATATATATAATCCTTAGAACAACCAAAACCACCCACCCCACCTTTTGGGAATGTGGGTGTTATGTTCTCCAGACTGCTTCCTGTTGTCTGGGGGGGGTGATGGTTTCTAAACTGCTTCTTTCATCTCTAGGGGACCTTGAGAGATTTGAGGTAAAGATCAAGTCCTGGGAGAACTAGCTGAATTCTTTGTTGTCCAGTCTCTGTGTAATGGGAAAGTGTAGGGCTTATCTGAAGTCCTGACTGGAGTTGTGCGTGGGGCTGGACCGCCCCAACTAGCAGCTTTGAAATTGTCCTGGATGCAGAATTCTGAGGAAACTCTGAGAGGTTGCATCACCTGGGCTACTTGTCTTCATTAGTGTCTGGTCCCCTAGCTCTGAAGACAGACAAACTTTTAAAGGTAACATACATATCTTCATCCACACAAGCATGGAATGATATGCTCAAGTCAGCTAAAGATGACTTTTTGTTCTGTTCGAGCAGGTGAAAGGCATCTGTCCTCTTTATACGCCCGTTTGGACTGTGTAACCAAACTGCTAGGAGGACTCTGTAGCCAACAGGATTTATCATGTCTCATCCAGTCTCAGAGCTCTTCCCATGCACAGGGATCAGCATACATGCCACTTGTCCCTTAGTCTTTCCTGGCTTCCACCCTCACATCTGTAGGCAAGGTTCTCAGGAGGTCTCCCCCGGTCAAATCTAGTCTTTGTTAATTTCAAAGGAATCCATAGATTTTCCATTTCCCGTGTGAGCAAAAGCACGACCTCCCCCACACGCAACACATTTCCCAACTTCCATTCTGAAGTCAAGACATTCCTAAAGGACATAGGCTGGTTTAGCTCAGCAGTCCCTTCCGTAATTCTATGTCTCTCAGCTGCTCCCACTCCTCATCAGCATTTAAAACAGTCAAAGTCAGCAAAGTAACACACAGGATCAAATAAAGTCAGCAAAGCAACACACAGGATCCAGGTGCCCTGTGTAGTTCCCATCCTTATGGGGCTTATTTTATTCTCTCTTTAAAGACTTCACTTGATTACTTTTAGACTGTTTATTTTTCTGACTGTCTATACCCACTTTCTTTTCTTTCTTCAGCATCTAAGCACATTTTAAAGCATACTACACCTGTTTAGAGGTTGTCTTGATCTGGACCTGACTTTCTCAGTGCCTATAGCCACACACTTACTAGTTGCATTCTCTGGCATGTGAACCAAACTTTAAACTGTTAAGTGGCAGCTAGGCCCTCTGCTGCAGGGCTCTGGTTTAGCCCATAGCCTCGGGGCTGACTCTGCCCCCTTCGGGTCAGTGAGAGCTGAGCTTCATCCCTGTGGGCCCCAGGCAGGAGTCAGTCTATTCACCCAGCTCTGGGAAATTTCTGGGTCCACATTGCAACAGGCATTTTTACCTGGTTTCCTGCTGCCAAGCAGAGCGCCGCCGGCTGTTCATGAACCACATTCAAGTGCTGGATAGCAGGGGATTTCAAAGAGCCATGCCTCTGTAAGCCACAGGCATAGAACCTGCCTTTCTCCCCACAGATTTCTCAAGCCCTATGTGGATTTACATGCCGAGTCTTGGGAACCAAATATAGCATTTATCTAATTATTCTTTATCAATAAAACCTCAGGAGTCAAATATTAGGGTAAAAACCTGATTGATCAGAGAAGAGGCAGAAAAGCAACCAGTGACCCCCCCCCCTCCTCCCACGATCCAAAAGGGCCAAATCTCTTTCTAAGTCTCACTTCCTGTGTCTCTCTACACGTCCTGAGTCCTCCGGAACCTCTATGGCTAATTATGGTCCACTAGCAGCTAGCTAGCTCCACCCTCTGATTGAAGGGTAACTTTGTCAGTCTTGGGGTGTCAGAGTGCAATCAAAATATCCCACAGCAACTTTGGTTTGTCTTAAACACCTGTTTGAGACAGGGTCTCACTATGTAGCCTGTGGTGGCCTGGAAACTCAGAGATCCACCTGTCTCTGCCTGGGAAGTGCTGGGATTAAAGGTGTGTGCCCCCACACCCAGCTTGAGAGGAAGGTTTGAAGAATACTAGCTTTTTAGCTTCATGTGGTAACTGCCACTTTGAAGTTCCATTAATAACCCCTTACCAGCTTCTCATATTGTTTCCACTTCTCTCACCCATCCTAGCTTATGAGAAAACAAAACAACAACAAAAGCCTTTTTTGGACATCCCACCACTCCCACTGCTTGCTCTGGCTTTATTTGAAAGCCTCATTGCCGGTCCCCATAGATACCACTGTCTCCTCCACTACCACCGCGTTGCTGGGGAGCTAACGCGGGGCCTTGGATATGCCAGGCAAGGGCTCCAGCGCAGAGCTGCACCGCAGCCTCCATCACTAGCATCACATCGAGCCAGGCACAGAAAGACAAGTGCTTCACACGAGCCCATCTGCGGAAGCTAAAAAGCAACTGATTATTTAGAGTAGATGATAGAATAGAAGCAAATTAGAAGGCAGGAAGGGAGGAGGAGTATACATTTAAAATAATTGGAGTCTGAAAGTTCCCAACTCAAGGAAGTGATTTTTGAGGAGATACACTAATTATCCCATCTTGATTCTCTTTGTATAGTATAGAGTTGTACTGAATTACAATACGATACTGTATAAATAAGCACAAATTTCAGCTTAAATATTATCAAAGCCTTCTCTCTGCCTGGGGAGTGTCTTTCTTCTTTCTTCAATCTGTGTCCTGAATGCTCATATCCTAGACACACTCAGTGTCCTGAATCCATACATCCTAGACACACTCAGTGTCCTGAATCCGTACATCCTAGACACACTCACTCAGTGTCCTGAATCCGTACATCCTAGACACACTCAGTATCCTGAATCCATACATCCTAGAACACACTCAGTGTCCTGAATCCGTACATCCTAGACACACTCACTCAGTGTCCTGAATCCGTACATCCTAGACACACTCAGTGTCCTGAATCCGTACATCCTAGACACACTCACTCAGTGTCCTGAATCCGTACATCCTAGACACACTCAGTGTCCTGAATCCATACATCCTAGACACACTCAGTGTCCTGAATCTGTACATCCTAGACACACTCAGTGTCCTGAATCCGTACATCCTAGACACACTCAGTGTCCTGAATCCGTACATCCTAGACACACTCAGTGTCCTGAGTCTGTACATCCTAGACACACTCAGTGTCCTGAATCCGTACATCCTAGACACACTCAGTGTCCTGAATCCGTACATCCTAGACAAACTCAGTGCCCTGAATTTGTATATTCTAGACACACTCAGTGTCTTGGAGACTGCTCCTCACTCTTTATTTCCAAGACCCAGCGACCGCTAAGTGCTGGTATCCTGCTTTCCTTAAGCTTCCAAATCTTTCTCAAGCCTCTGGCCTCAGCACCCACAAAAGCTCCAACCCTCAAACTCTGCCGGCTTTAAGCTCTCTGCTTCTCCTGCCCTCCTCCCTCTGCCTTGGCTAGCATGCATCAAGGATGGTGACCCTTGGGCACTTCCCTTGCTCCTCATGCCACCAGCCTCCAGGCTGCTGACCCTTTCAGAGTTACCTGAACACACTCTGGTGACCCAGATGAACCCAACAGCTATTCTTTGGCTCAGAATAGAAAGAATCAGTACGCTTGGTATCTTGGGAAATGTTTCAGGGCTTTCCAGTGTTTTCAGGGTATATTATTATAGAGAATGTCCTCATGCTGACGGTTACTGAGGTTTTGGTTAATTGATGGGAGAATCGGTTGGGAAAGTACAAAATATACCAGATTCTCCTTATGTCAAATCTGTCTTATGAAGACACATAGGAAGCAGATAGGTTCTACCCAGGTAATACAGGGTACTCCCCCCAGCCTAACTAAGGTCTTTAAATTAATCATATCGGAACCACCCTACCTTAGTTTTTTTTTAAAAAAAAATATCAAATAAAACAGCATTTGCGGCTTCTGGGAAATCTTTGCGTGGTCATTATTCAGCCATAGCCGCTGTCTCGGATGGTGGGGGTGGCATTCCCACTGATTCATAGGAGAAAAGGAGTAGAGAAAACCTTCAAAGAGGATCAGCCCTAAAGTCGGTTGCTTTTTCTGGAAGATAAAAGCTTAGCTGATGTTGGTATGTCAGACTGGGAGATAAACCGTTCACGTTGGGGTTTGAGGGTTCTGTATACGGGCTGTGGATTTCCAGTGTTTCGGGTTGCTTAGACTGAGACTGTCCAGGATGGTGCAATAGGAAATGATACCTGGTGGGCGGGGTGGCATCACCTTGCACCCCAGCACTAGGGAGGCAGAAGCAAGATCGATCTCTAAGAGTCAAAGATCATAAAGTGGTCTATACAGTGATTTCCAGGCTACATAGGGAGACTCTGTCTCAAAGAAAAGAAAAGAGATGGTACCCAGAGCTCAGATCAAGGTAAGAGCCAAAGGCCAATGGACCAGAGCAGCCCGGTCGAAGGCTTGACAGATGCTGCTCCAGAGAGCTCCCTGGTATCCCTGACAACCATGAGCAAGGTGAAGGATGTCTGAGAAATCAGGGCTTTAGTGGCATAGGGAATTTTGAGCTTTCACAGCCTGCCTGCTAATTTCATGTACTCACACACTGTAGTCTACCAATCAAGCTCGTTAACATTTTGAAAACATTTATGCGTTTGTGGATGTGTCTTTGTGTGTGACTGTGTGCCCATGTGTAGGGGGCACACGGGTGTGAAGGCACATAAGGCCCTGCCTGAGTGCAGGAGCCGGAAGAGGGCACCGGATTTAGTCTTCTGTCACTCTCTGCCTATTTCTTGGAGACAAGGTCTCTCCTTGATCCAGGGACTCACATTGTATGGGTGCTGCTGGAAGCCAGTGAGCCTCTATATGTCATCTATACAGTCAAAACAACAGTGCATATGAAATAAAAAATAAATACATTATATTTTAAAAAAAGAGTCAGAGATAGCCCCTGTTCCTGTTGTTAGGGGTTCCATAAGAAGACCAAGCTACACAGCTGTAACATATACGCAGAGGGCCTAGGTCAGCCTCATGCAGGCTCACTAGTGGTTGGTTCAGTCTCTGTGAGCCCCTGTGAGCCCAGGTTAATTGATTGTGTTGGCCTCCCTACAATCTCTTTAATAGTGTTTAATATATATTTTTAAAGGGTATTGGGGATTGAACCTGGGGCCTTACATACATAAGCCAAGTGCTTTAGCCCCAAGGTATATCCCCAGCTTTCTTTTTTGTTTTTTATTTTGAGACAAGAGTTTTACTGGGCTTGAACTCACTCTGTAGCCCAGACAGACCTTGAACTTGTGAACCTGAAATCCAAGCCTGCTAGACCACTGAGATTAAAGGGCTGCAGTACCAGCCTGACCTAATATTTCTCTGTTTTATGTTGAAATAAGAGCGGTGGGGCTGCCGTTCCCAGCACCCCGGCCGCCTGCTAGCTTATGCCCCGAAATAATTACACGGACACTGTATTCTTTTAATCACTGCTTGGCCCATTTCTATCTAGCCTCTTCTAGGCTAACTCTCGCACCTGGACTAGCCCATTTCTAATATTCTATATAGCACAGCTAGGTGCGCTTACCGGGAAGATTCTAGCCTACGTCCATCCTGGGTCGGAGCTTCATCACGTGTGTCTGCCCAGGAGCCGGGAGCATGGTGTCTCTCTGAGGCATCTGCTCCCGAGAGGAGAGCTGTCGAGTCTGAGCTCACTTCCTCTTCCTCCCAGCATTCTGTTCTGTTTACTCCACCTACCTATGTTCTAACCAATAAAATGGGCCAAGGCAGTTCCTTTATTAGCCAATGACCTTCCTCCATCAGTTTTAAGTGGCATAGCAAGGAGTAAGCTAGACCAGCCTTCATGTGCTATTATCAAGGATGGAGAGGGGAAAATATGAGCAGGCAGAGTCGCAGCTGTTTTTCTCCCCAATCCACTGACCTTGCACTGGGCTTTCACAGTCCTCCTCCGTAAAAACGTTTATCAAGTCAATTTTCTAAATTCCTTAAATTTTGTCAAAGGACTTAGGCAGGGAGTGTCCCTTCAGCTGGTTAGAGGACATTGGAGTTGGGTTGCTCATTGTTTGAGAAAGAATTCCTGCACGTTAACAGCCCCTACTAATTTGGACCTGACTGGGCAGGCCTTACAGAAGACTGAAAATTCTGTAGAGCTTACGTAGATCAGTGGTAAATGCTAGGTGTAGGTGGGGACACTTACTTCAGCCCTCTCCACCCACCAAAGGCAACCACAGGGCAAAATCAATATCTTAGTTAAGAGATCTTAAGAGATGAGTGAGCTGGGCTTTCCCAGATCACTAGAGAAGCCCCAAAGAAGATGGAGAAACATTGTGGGTGATGCCGAGTCTCACACCTCATTGGGCATTCCCCAAGAGAAAGAGGTCATGCTTGCTTGCTGAGGCCTGTGGGTGATGGGGGGGAGCCCAGCTTTTTCCGATTAAGATGGAGAAGGCCCCAATGACTAAGTGACGGGACAGGGGACGTGGTGGAGCAGTGATGGGTGGCAGCGTGGATGTCGTGGCCATCCAACCACGGATTTAGGAGAGGAGCTGAAAGCCCCTGAGAGAGAACTGGGGGAGAGTGTATGAGATCTGGAGTGTTAGGACAGCTTAGAAACTTTATTGAGTGTTAATTGCCAAAGCGAGGAGAAGCGGGAACCTCGCGTTTTCAGGTTTTCTTCCTTTACCAGCCTCCATTGTCACCTCTGTATCGCACTGTGTGAACCCTAAATGCATAGCCCAGTGAGAACTACATGTGGTGGCGCTTCCTGAAATTTAAAGCTACAGTGATGATAAAGGAAGTAACAGAATAGCATTTTTGAGGCTTCCTCATGTAGACACTGGTTTGAGCAATAGTTTACAAATATCCATCTCATTTAATCTCCTTAACAACTTGTGATATTTTATTATTCTCATTTTACAAGGAGAAAAATTTAATCTTAGGGAAATAAGGTTGAATGGCTTATTCAAGGACATGTAGTGTTAGAATTTTCTCTAACTTCACAACAACTGATTCCCCAACTCTTTGGACACTAGCAGTGCCTCCAAGAAGTCACTTACATCAGATATTAATTGCCAAGAATTAGTACCAGACTCCAGGTTTACAGCTCAGATGACAGTCACAATGTCAGATCACACTATTCTCCTCTAGAGGTATATGGAGTATAGGAGTAAAAGACGTACTGATTTACAGTATGCACTATGAGGATTTGATATATGTACCCACTGACAGATCCATCCACCACATTTTCGTATGTAAGGACACTTATGATCTACTCTTCCAGGAACGTTCAGACATAAAATAAATACTTCTTATTAACCATGGCCACCATGCTATACAATAGAGCTTAGCGACCTGGCCTCCCTGTCTAACCGAAAACGGATTCATCATCCGGTGTCTCTATATTCCTCTTCCTTCACCTCTAGACCCTGACCGCCATCGCTCTACATTCTGCTTCTTCTTCACCCACTTCAGTTTGCACAGAGAGACCTTTCAGGATTTGTCCTTTTATCGCTGGCTTGCTTTACTTAGCAAGTTATCCTGCAAGTTTCTGTGAATGGTCACAAACGGTGAGATTTATTTGTAAGAGCTTGTGTATCACATTTTCTCTGTCTATTCATCTGTTGGCAGACAGTGGGTTCCACAGCTTGGCGACTGTAAATAATATCGCAAAGGTGAAACAAATGCAAACATTTTGTTGGCACACTGATTTCAGGTTCTTTGGTGGTGTGTATACCCAGTCACGAGATTTCCTTATCATATAGTTGTCCTATTTTTAATTTTTGAGGTGCTTCCGTACTGCTTCTCTTACCGCCTTTGTCAATTCACCCACTGCCCAGCAGGGTATGGGATCTTCCTTTTCCCAATGCTCAGCAGGGTTTGGGATCTTCCTTTTCCCAATGCCCAGCGGTGGATGGGTGTTTCCTTTTCCCACTGCCCAAAAATGTATGGGCACTTCCTTTTCTACAATCCTCACCTATACTTTTTTTTTTTTTTGCCTCCTTAATAATTCTATTCTAACAGGTGTGAGGTAATATTTCACTCTGATTTTCTTTAATTTTTTGAAGGTTTCTATTTTTATTTTATGGGCATAAGTATTTGCCTCTATATATGTGTGTGTGTGTGCACTGTATGCAGGCCTTGTGCCCACAGAGCCAGACGAGAAAATTGGAGTTATGGACAGGTCCCATTGAGGTGCTGGAAACTGAACCCGGGTTCTCTGCAAGATCTGCATGTACCCTTAACCACCGAGCCATCGCTCTCGTCCATTGTTATGGTTTTAGCTTGCATTCCCCTGGTGATTCGTGATCTTGAGAATTTTTAATGTACCTGTTGGCCATTTTTATATCTTCTTTGTCAAAATGTCTGCTCAGGTAATTTGATGATTTAGATATGAATTTTCTTTCAGAAAGACTCACAGTGCAATGCTATGTAATGGTCTCTGCTACAAAGCTCAGAGGTGGCACTTTGGGGCAGTGTGGGATCTGGAGGGGTCTGTTTGCACATATGGGTTAGTCCACTGACGCAATCACTGGTGGCATTATTAAGAGATGGCAGACACTTTTAGAGATGGGGCCGACTCAGAGGAAACGGGTCACTGAAGGTATAACTCCTGGTCTTATCCTGTTCAGGCCGCCTTTCCTTTGTTCCTCTCTGTTTGAGGGGCTTGATAATTTGCTACAATGTTTCAAAGAATTTAGAAAGACTCATTATTTACATTTCCGAGTCTGTTTTAAAGGCTACAAGTGAGAAACCAGGCGGAAAGCACAGAGGACAAGGTTCAGAGGGTCCCTAAGCACAGAGGACAAGGTTCAGAGGGTCCCTAAGCACAGAGGACAAGGTTCAGCGGATCCCTAAGCACAGAGGACAAGGTTCAGAGGGTCCCTAAGCACAGAGGACAAGGTTCAGAGGGTCCCTAAGAACAGAGGACTCTGTCCATGGAGTGGTGGTAAACGTTCTTGCCAGCTGAGAAGCTCTCCAAACCCCATTGTGCTGCGGTTTTCATGAAGTTTTAATTAAATAGATGTGATCACTAAGTCATTTTGCCATTGGTGGTTGAGGTCATTCTCCATCCTCCCTGTCCCAGAGTTTAGGGACAGGGCTGAAGGTTTTACACTTCAAATCAAAGCTTTCTACCTCCTAGTCCCCAAGCTGAAGTCTGCCTAAGGACTCCTGACCACCAGCCATGTCATTAATACACAAGAGATACTTATGATCCCAGCAGTTCCTATCATTTTAGGAGCTGAGTACCAGGAACCAAAAATGCATAAATCCTTGTTATATATAAAAGCTGGGGGCTGGAGAGATAGCTTAGTGATTGAGAGCACTGGCTGTATTTCCAGGGACTTGAATTCAGTTTTCAGAACCCACGTGGCAGCTCACACATGTCTGGAACTTCACTTCCAGGGTTTCTTACACCCTCACATAGATATACACCTAGGCAAAAGCACATAAAATAAAAACAAATTATATATTAAAAAAATTAAAATAAAGGCTGCCTCCATGGGGGACGGATAGTGTTTACTTTTTACCGGTGCTATGGAAACAAACTTAAAATCTGAGTGCATTCATATAAATGACAGAGCAGAGATTTGCACTTCAACTTGCTTTGCACACTTAAGACGGATGAGACATGTGCCTATTCTCAAGGTGCATTTGGTGTCCGTGCTGTGAATCAGGAGGGGGCTGGCCGGGCTTTGTAGCTTTTGGCCTGTGTGGTCTTCACTCGGAGTTTCTGTTTCCTCCCTCACTTTTTCCATTGCACGGACTTGTCTCATGGTGGCACCATTGTGACAGGCTAGTCACACGGCTCCACTGTTACCTCCAAAAAGCCTTCTCTCAAGCAAGCTCGGCAGACACTCTTAAGCTGAGTCATCTCTCTAGCCCAACAGGTTTCTTGATAAAAACTTCTGTCCTCCTCGTGATGAGATTGTATCATCATCCTGCATCTGTAGGTTCCTGCTGTGCTGTTGCAATCCCGAGCAGCTGCTTCCTGGCCGGGAAGGGTCTGAACGCCAGCCCAGCGGGATTCTGAATGCATGGCTTGTGTGCCTGTTTTTGAGCTTCCTTTCACAACCTGGGTTTCTACTTGGTATAGCCAAGTGATTGGAGCTAAGACTAGGTCACCCTGTAAGATCGAAGATGATGCTAAGGTATGAAAGTTACTAGTAAATTGAGGTACATCCTCAAAGTGACTTCCCGTTTTCTCTTAGTATAGTTGAAGGTCCAAACTTGCGGAAGATATGTAGGATCTAAATGTCCTCAAGGGTCTAAGCATTTCCCTTACGAGGAGCGCTGCGGGCATAGGAGCATATGGATGACAGGAAGTTCAAAGTTTGGTCTCCTTCTTTTTGGTCAGTTGGCTAAGTGAAAGGTTATAGAGCTGGCAAGGAACTCTACAGAGGGGGAGAAGAGGTTTCACCTTCTGAGCCTTGTTTCTACTATTCTCCCTCTGGAACAGGATTTGGATACAGAAGTGATCTAGGGTATCAGAGATGCCCATCTTCTGTTTTCTCTTTGCATAGACCTCCATCCTGATAGAGGACCACGAGGGCCTGAATGTATGGTACTTTAGAGCATTTCCTGTGTTTCCTACAAAATAAGTACAGTGCAGGATGATGTGCTTGAGCCAAACTTTGCTGTCTCCCAGCTGGTATCTGCGCCAGAAGGTGTTGCAATAGGAGTATCTTTTTCTTTAGGTTTACACAATCAAAGTTAATACGATTTTTTAAAAGATTTCTTTAATTGCACTTATGAGTTATTTATTGAGGGGTGTGTGAGTGTGTGTGTGTGTCTGTGTCTGTGTCTGTGTGTGCGCGCATGTACATACCATGGCTTAAATGAAAAGCAGAGAGGACAACTTGTGTGAGTTAGTTCTCTCCTTCAACCCCAGTTAGTGGGTTTTGGGGCGAGCACCCACTGAGCCTCCTAGCCAGCCTTATTCCAATCCTGAGGACACACAGTAACAGGAAATGAAAATGAACTGTCAATAATGTCCTCAGGGGAGGACAGGAAGTAGCTGATGTCTGTAGTAAGGGCTATATATCCCTCTTGCCATTCCCAGAATTCTTCAGGTCTTAAAAGTGGTGCTGATTGTCACCCTCTTCCATTTCACCAGGTATTCTTGGGGGTTCTAAGTGTAGCCCACATAAGCTTCAGAAATGAGGCAGGACATGGTGGCACACACTTTCAATTCCAGCACTCAGGAGGCAGAGACCAGCCTGGTCTACATAGTGACTTCTAGGCCAGCAAAATTTGTTACACAGAGAAAACTAGCTTCAGAAAACAAACAAACAAAGATACTGGCTGTGCTCCCAAAGATACTGGGTGTACTTGCTCCTCCCTAAGAATTGCTTGTATTCTGATTTGGGATGCCCTTCTGTATGCTGTGAATATGTTTTATTACCATTGGTTAATAAAGAAGCTGCTTTGGTCCATGGTAGGGCAGAATAGAGCCAGTTGGGAAATCCAAACAGATACAGGGAGAAAGAAGGCGGAGTCAGGGAGATGCCAGCCGCTGCCAAGGAAACAAGATGTGAAGCAACAAAGCTGTGAGCCTCATGGTAAAACACGGAATAATAGAAATGGGTTAATTGAAGTTGTAAGAGTTAGTTAATAATAAACCCGAGCTAATAGGTCAAACAGTTGTAATTAATATTAAGCCTCAGAGTGGTTATTCGGGAATTGGTGGGCAGGAGAGAAACCTCCAGTTATAGGGTTCTTTCTCTTCTGGGACTAGTCCCACAGGATTGGGTGAAGGGCCCCGAAACATGTACTTCTGAGGTTATTTTTGTGTGTGTCTTAATTTTTAATTTTATATGTTTGAGTGCTTTGCCTGAATGCTTATCTGTGTACCACATGCTTGGCTAATGCATATGGCGGTCCAGAGAGGGCATCAGATTCTTTGGAACTTGAGCTACAGATGGTTGTGAGCTGCCATGTGCATGCTGGGAATTGAACCCAGGACCTCTGGAAGAGCAGTCAATGAATGATCTTAACCACTGAGCCATCTCTGTAACCCCTTAAGTTATTTGTTTTATTTGTTTTTCTATCTCAGTAGATTAAGGTCTCTCTTCTAAGAAAGAAAGAAAAAGAAAGAAAGGGAGCAGGAAAGAGAAGGTGTGGTATGAATAAACAAACAATAACACTAGATTGCAACACAGGAAGTGAGAAGTAGAAAAGTAACCAGAAAAATTGTATTTTAATGTATTTGTAGCATATTCCTTTTTTTCTGGTGAGAGTAAAGGTCTAGTAAGTGTAACTGTGGACCAAGATCTGCTTCAATGTAACTAAAACTAAGCCAGTTCCATCAAACGTAGTATCTGTCAGTGGGTTAGCAATGTCTGGATATGCGCTGCCTGATAATCATGGGTAAGGATATCAGGGGCAAGAGAATGATTCATAAAAACAAAAACAGAATATTCATGCAGAGGGTGGTCATGATCATCTGATCAGAGATTCAGAGAGTTCTGTGGAATTCTGACACAAAGGAGGAGCAGCTCTCACCAGAATTAAGCAGTCAACAATTCATAGGATGTTACAGACTGAAAATCAGGGTAACGGACCAATGAGAGTCAGAAAGAACAAACAACAGATTGGGCAATATGTGCAGTTTGTCTGCTGCTTGTGAGCCTGCCGGCCTTCCTACGGTCATTCTACATTCTACGTGCTGAGTGCTGAGGAAGTGAAACCTTGGGAAGGAAGGGCAAACCGCACAGAGGGGGGGAGGCGGGAGGGGGGCTGAGTCTTCCTAGAGAAGGAAGGGAGTGGGACCTCAAGCTCAGAGAAGGGCAGAGAGTGCTTTAACTATTGATTTTTTGAGCAAAGACTTAGCGCTGAGCGGGAGGTAAGGTTCAGAGCTTTAAAAGTACACACTGCACAGGCCGAGTTCATGTCCCAGCACCCAGGTCTGGCAGCTCAGCCTGGAACTTCAGCTGTAGAGGGCATTCAATGCCTCTCCCCTCCATGGACACCTGCTGTCTTGCGCACGAACACAGAGAGGCACACTCACGCTCACAATCAAAAATAAAATAAGTAAATAAAAAAGGAGAGAAAGAGCATAAAAATACAAAACAACTTGCTCCTGTAGGGGTTGTATCGTGGGTGTATTTACCAGAGACTACTATTCAGACGCAGGTTCAAGTCAAAAGAAAGTCTTTATTAGCTGGACTGTGACTGCACTCGGGATCCCAGATAGCCCGAAGCCATTCTCAGGGTAAGCATTTAAGGACAAAAAAAAAAAAAAAAAAAAAAAAATGCATTCTAGCTTGACATACTTTAGTTAACAAGAACACTTAGCCAGAAGTGAAACTACAGAAGTCAAAAAGCACTGACTTCTCTTGCAACGGATCCAGTTTCGGTTCCCAACACCCACGAGGCCGCTAACAAATATCTCTGTAACTCTAGTTCTAGGGAATCTGATACCCCCACCCCCGCCACCCCCATCTTCTTGGGCACCAGGCACACACATAGTGCATAGACATATACAAATACACATAGAATAAAAAAAATTAAAATGTTCATAAAACATTTAAGGAGCAAAATCCGTTTGTGTATTTTATCCCATGTTTACGTGCGTGCGTAAACGGCGGGACTTCTGAGCCCCATGCTGCGTGTGTGAGTCTGAGAACAGCTCTTAGGAGTTGGCTTCTCTCTTTCTCCCTTCCTCAGGCTCCATTATGAGCCGCAGCTTCGTATCCAACAGCACCTCTCCACAGCCTGCCCATCCAGCCCGCCCATCCAGCCCTTCCCACAGCTCACGAGTGCTTGTATTCTGAATTTGCTGTGTCTGAATGCTCTTGCCTCCTGGTTTGAACAGACGCTTTCATCCGCAGCTCCACGCGTTCTTCTGTTCTTTCCCCTCAGAAACCCCTCATGGCTTTAAGGCTTATTTCCCTCGGCGAGACTGGCGTAGCAAACCCTAGCCAAAGAGCTCTCTCCCTTTCTCCTTCTTACATCGCTCTCAGGCGCAGAGTTCAAAGTTCTCTTTGATGTCATACTGAATAACCCTTCAGTTTAAGAGTAGAGGTTGTGAGACTCGGCCAGTCTACTAATAGTGGCAGCTGGAAGTAGAATCTAAGTGTCTTCATATACATGCAGAGACCATGGTGAAAACCACTGCTCTGTATGCTAACCTAAGTGCAACAGAGAAAACTTTCTGGGTGTCTTAAACCCTGCCTCCTTCTAACGACCCCTTACTGTTTTTTCTTTCCCAGCGATACTGTATTATATTCCATCGTTGTTTTCTGTTGAGATAGGGTCTCAATATGTAGCAGGCTGGTCACTCTGCAAGCCAGACGGACTTCCAACTCAGAGAGCTTTGTCCTCCTGCCAGTGTTGGGATAAAGGCATGCGTCCATCTAGTGGGTTTAATTCCATTCAATCTTGTACTTTGTGTAATGAATTTTTATTTTATTTTATTTTTGGCTTTTCTCTTTTCTCTGGCTTTTCTTTGGCCTCTCCTGGAACTAGCTCTTGTAGACCAGGCAGGCCTTAAACTCACAGGGATTCGCCTGTCTTTGCCTCCCAAGGGGTGGGATTAAAGGCATGTGCCACCACTGCCAGGAGTACTTTGGTTAATGTTTATAGATCAAATAGTCCAGATTAAATTATAGGCCTATCAGGATAATTATTGGTGTCGGGGCCATTATCAGGGTCCATTATCCGCCCTTATTTGGGGGCCACTCAAGACTGGACTTCAAAGAAAGGGTTAAATAGAATTCAGATCTTTGTGAAGCCCAAGCGGAGGATTTTGTGAATCTATTTGATAATGCTACATTTGAGCACTCGGGAGGCAGAGGCAGGCGGATCTCTGTGAGTTGAAGGCCAGCCTGGTCTACAAAGGGAGTTCCAGGACAGGCTCCAGAGCTACAGAGAAACCCTGTCTCGAAAAACCAAAAAAAAAAAAAAAAAAACAACTTAACATTTGAGGTCGGGGTGGACAGGCCTAAGCTATCCTATGCATCTCAGAATTTCTGACTGTGTGGCTGGGCACACTCACTCTGAGTCAAATGTTTATAGGTCCATATCCTGCTGGAGGAAGAGGGAGATCAGGCTGACTCCAAGCTCAGGCGGCAGATATTCTGAGGCCTCAAGGACTTGCTGCTGCAGGAGGGGGAAAGGAAGGGTGGGGCTTCCCCCATTACAGTAACTCTCCACAGATTTCTGGGAAGCCTGCGACGACGTGAATTTTAGGGAAAAGTCTCTTTGCAGCGACCAAAACAAAAGAGAGGGAAACCTGAGGCAGCAGGAGCTGAGCTTCAGCAGGAAGGAGAAAGAAACAAGAGAGAGAGAGGAAGTGGCTAGAACAAAGGAAGACAGAAGGAAACGGGGCCCTACGGGGTAGGTGTTGTCCCTGCGGCCGCAGACAAATGAAATATTTTAAGACTGGTGCTGCAGGAAGAGAAGAATGGAATGAACGTTTTTAAAGAAACAATCCAAGAATAGACTTAGCCTTGTGTTCTCCCGAGACTGCGTTTTCCTATTTTGCTTCGGTAAACACAACCGCTCTGTATTCAAGCGTGTGCTAGGGACGTGGAAGGGGCTGGCTGAGCTGCTGATCTCAAAGTCTGGTCAGTACAGGAGAACTGACGGACACACAGACTGAACAGGAAGGCTGATGAGATGATTCAGTTGGTAGAAGTCAAGGAGGGTGGGTGGGGGTTGGGGGAGTCATGACTCTTAAATCAATGGGAGAGTTCGAGGGGTATTGACAGTGTTAATTGTTGATAACTTCTTTTTTTTTTTTTTTTTTTTTTTTTGGTTTTTCGAGACAGGGTTTCTCTGTGGCTTTGGAGCCTGTCCTGGAACTAGCTCTTGTAGACCAGGCTGGCCTCGAACTCACAGAGATCCGCCTGCCTCTGCCTCCCGAGTGCTGGGATTAAAGGCGTGCGCCACCACCGCCCGGCTTGTTGATAACTTCTAAGTGCTTTGCATGGGCTGTGCCATTTGAGTCTCGCGAAAGTGTGGGTACCATTTTATTACGCTTATTCTTCAGATAGAAAAAAACGGAGGCTTAGAACGGAAGTAAGTTATCCAAGAGCATACGTGGAGAAATGTATGTTTCGTCACGAGGAAACCTGTGCTGGGGCTGGGGATATAGCTCGGTGGATAGTGTGATCACCTAGCAGGCACAAAACCCTGCTTTTGATCCTTTGCACTGCATAGGATAACTGGGGAGCGGGGGGGAGGGGGGGAGGTTGGTGTCAGTCGTAGGCCCTAGGACAGTCTTCCGAATTCCTTCCGCCTCTCAGCCGCTGCTGCTTTTGCATACTAAGTGCATCTTGTTGGATGTGGCGGTCTCAGGAAGAGTAGACGTAATTGGAATCCCATCTTTGGAGGCCCCTCCCTCCCCTGTGCCCCTCGAACCTTGACCCTTCCCCAGGAAAGGTCAAGACCACTCCCACAGGCTATTTAAACTACTCTCCTCCAAAATAAACACGTTGGCGGTTTCCCGTTTCCCCTCGAGGCCACCTGGGAGTGCAGGTGTCTAATTAAACCTGGATATCTTTTAATTTGGTCTGATTTGGTTTGACTGGGGTTATTTTGCGTCGGCGGCGTGGCGTGGTTAGGAAATATTCCTAACAATAATCGTCCGGAAGGTTTTGCAGGGGTGGAAAGGGGTGGGGTCTCAGGTAAATGGAAGCTGGTGTCGCTCTAAGCACCCTCCTCCCTACCTCCCAACCTGCTAAGAGCCGAGTAAAGATTTCAAAGTCTACACTTTCTCTCGGATTTGAATTGTGGATGATTATTGTAGCAGAATATGGGTTAGTGGAGGATAAAACTAGACGCAGAAGGACTGTGCTGAAGTCACGCCATGAGGCAGAGAGCTTCTGGAAAGGTTACCTGTCTCATGCCAGCTCCTTCCTCTTGATAAATGCCTTTAGCACCCAAGGGTCTTTCTCCACAGCTATTCTTGCATCAAGAACTCCCTCAGCCTTCCCTACTTTCTTAACCTGTGTTGGTCTTCAAGTTCCACCGGAAATTTTGAAACATGAGTTCTAACATTGTCACAAACAAGTCACCCTTGATGTAGGCTCTTCACAGAAAGGTCCAGGAAACCCCGTTTCTGCTAAAGCCTGTGGAACTGTGTGAGGGCTGCCTGCCCACAATGAGTATACCTTCATTCTATGTCCATGTTGGTCCAGTTCAGTCTTACTTTCCTTCCTCTCATGTGTGCCGTAGTGCCCCAATTATTGGGGAGAAACAGTGAAAACACAAATCAAACTAGTCTGGTAGGTTTGGGGAGAAAAGAATGTAGAGTTGGAAGTATTTCCTGTAGGGGAGAGTTTGGAACAGTTTCCTGGCTTAAGGAGATGGGGTCCTTGTTGCTACCATTATGAAGACAGGGCATATGAGAAAGAAGGGGTCTACGAGGAAACACTGGGCTTGAAGTACCCAGACGAATTCCTGTGGAGACAGATGTTCAGTAAATTAGAGAGCCGGAACTGGAACTCAGGGAGAAAAGCCTGAGCTGGAGGTTACTAGATCGGAGCTTCTGGAATTTGCGTAGCATTAATGCTTCCTCAGAAAGACTCACAGGATGTCTGAAGAGAAGAACCCAGGAATGGACTTCTAGAGAATACCAATGTTGGAAGGAAGTGATAGGGAAAACTCTCAAAATGAGAAGGAATGATTGATTTGAGAGGGAGACGCAGGGCTGGAGAAGGTGCTGAATGAAGCGGGTGTTGGAGGAGGGCCTGTCTAGATCAGCTCAGCAGCCCTCCCTCCAGCCTCTCCCTCTAGCCTCTCCCTCCTGCCTTCCCTCCAGCCTCTCCCTCCAGCCCTCCCTCCAGCCCTCCCTCCAGCCCTCCCTCCAGCCTCTCCCTCCAGCCCTCCCTCCAGCCTCTCCCTCCAGCCTCTCCCTCCAGCCCTCCCTCCAGCCCTCCCTCCAGCCCTCCCTCCAGCCCTCCCTCCAGCCCTCCCTCCAGCCTCTCCCTCCAGCCTTCCCTCCAGCCTCTCCCTCCAGCCTCTCCCTCCAGCCTCTCCCTCCAGCCTCTCCCTCCAGCCCTCCCTCCAGCCTCTCCCTCCAGCCTCTCCCTCCAGCCCTCCCTCCAGCCTCTCCCTCCAGCCTTCCCTCCAGCCTTCCCTCCAGCCTTCCCTCCAGCCCTCCCTCCAGCCTCTCCCTCCAGCCTCTCCCTCCAGCCTTCCCTCCAGCCTCTCCCTCCAGCCTTCCCTCCAGCCTTCCCTCCAGCCTCTTCGTCTGCAGCTACCCATCCTTTAGCACTGACCCTGTCACCCACACCCAGGGAATTTCTTTCAACTTCCTCCCCTGCTTTTTGCTTTGATCCCCTGAGCCTTCTTGCACTGCCTGCCTTCTTTGGCTCAGTGACTCAACTAGGCTATCTGATGGCCCTTGAATGTTCTGAGTTCCCAACAGTGAAAGCAACCTATGGTTCTTTTACACAATCCACCTGCGTTAGTAGTGCCCCTGAGTAAGGAGGTAAAGCCTTTTCCGTTCACGGAGGCTGTGGGGAGGGCAGCAGGCACCAGCCCTGATGGTGGCATTTTACATACAGATAACTTATGTGTAGAGTAATCCGAGAAGCCATATCAAACCTGTGCGTATCCGTTGTTTGTTTTGGAACATACATCAAAGGAAGAGACTAAGGGAGAAAAGTAGTAAGTGGTGTAAGTCGGGTCCCATGGTTTATAACAGTTCGAAACTGGACAAGATCCAAAGCCTCCACCTCAAAACTGTGATTAAACAACCGCACACCAACGGACGCAGAACACCTTGTAACCCTCCAACATGATAACCATCCAGATGTGGAAACGCAATTGGGAAATAAAATGAGGCAAAAAAAAAAATAGTTGAATCTCACCAATTAATGGCAAGGGTGTGCAGAAACTGGAATTTGTATGCCTTCTTAGGAGGATAGAAGATGATAAAAATTACCTTGGGAAACAGTCTGGCAGTGTGGAGAACTATCATTTGGTCCAGCTGGACCACTCCTAGGCACAAACCAAGGGAAATGAAAACCACAGCTCCACACCAAAAGTGATACAACAACACCCATATCAACATTATTCACAGCAGAAGGTACAGCGACAACCCAGACGCCCACCGAGTCCTGAGGAAATGAAGACGTGCCATACTGCTTGGCCCTGCCATCACATCCAAACATGGATGAACTCTGAAAACATTATGCTTAGTAAAAGTGTGTCTTAGTAAAAGACACACGCTCCCACCTTTTCTCCACACCCCCGCCCATTAATCTTAAGTGCCAGAATGGGAAAAGTTATAGGGATGCAAAGTGTATTAGTGGTTGCTTATGGCTTGGGCATAGAAATGGGTGTGGGACAACTGATTGGGTGTAACAGCTAATACACATGTTCTAACATTGGTGGTGGTGATAGGTGTACAACTCTGCGGAGATATTGAAAATGATTATAGAATATAGGTTTCAAGTGGGCGAAACTGCACAGCAAGTGAATTATCCCAGTGTATTCCTCAACTTGGACATTTAAAAATCATTGCATTGTACATTTAAAAAAAATTTATTTATTTATTACATGTACAATATTCTGTCTGTGTGTATGTCTGCAGGCCAGAAGAGGGCGCCAGACCTCGTTACAGATGGTTGTGAGCCACCCTGTGGTTGCCGGGAATTGAACTCAGGACCTTTGGAAAAGCAGGCAATGCTCTTAACCGCTGAGCCATCTCTCCAGCCCCTCATTGCACATTTGTACAGTATTTTTATACTGATTTGTGTATGGGGGTGTGGGGGTGGATGTGGGCGTGTACGTGCGCATGTGCATGTGTGCACAGATGCATGGGTGCACAGACGCATGCATGCATGTAGTGGCATGCTTGTAGAGGTCAGGTAACAACTTTTAGAAGCCAGTTCTCTCAAGCCTCGAACCCAGGTCCTTAGCCTCAGCAGCAGGTACCTTTATCCACAGACCCGTCTCACCCGCTCACCAATCCCTCATGCTTTTGCTTGATGACCATTCAATTTTATTTTTCCATTTGTAAAGCAGGAAAATGAGTTCTACCTCACTTAGATGTTTCTAGGCACAGCATGTTCAATGATCTCATTTTCTTGCAGGGTTGTTGAAGTATAAGGTTAAAACAAGATGGTGACAAGGTCCACTAACCTATGAAGAGAATTTGAAAGGGAAATCTTCCATAAGCGATAAGCTAGTCTGGGTCTCAGTTATGCAGTTGTGTGCCAGGAAGCAAACTCAGCGGAGCCTCAGCCTCAAAAGGAAGTGCTGTTGTCCCTGTGCTCCATTGTCTTGAAAAATGTCTTTATAACTGTCTGTGTGGGAATTAAGAAAAGATTTCAATATTCTGAAAAGGTACGCTGGTGATAAAGGTAATTTGGAGGTTTGGGGTGGGGGGAGGCTAACACAAAGGGGCAAAGGTGTGTGATGCCAAGTTACCATGGCAACATGTTCTGCAGCTCTGTTGCTCCCAGCCCTGGGCTTGCCCCCAGATGGGATGAGGAGCTTGGCAAACACCAGAACTAAGCTTCTCTGCATGAGATTATTTTCTCCATATGCAGTTGGGGGAAGGAGTCACCCTTCCCCAAAAATGACGTTCAAAAGGAGGAGCCTGAATTTTTACAAAGCGGCTTCCTGTCCTTTCTTAGCATGAGACCCGAGACTGAGTCCCTCCAGTGCCTGGGAGGGTGTGAGTCCTCAGTGGGCAGCTGTCAGGAACAAAGGACCAGAATTTACTCAGAACTCCCAGGCTAGAAGGGAACATCATGGCCTATCGGCAGCAAGAAGAGGCTCCTAAATTACACTCAAGGGCTCTCAGAAAAAAGATTTAAATCAGCACGCTGCACTTCACTGTCTGTTCCAAGCTGCACAGCATGTTTGCGTCTGCAACTAGCCTTTATTAAATTTCTTCAGCCTATGGCACATACTCTTCAAATATTGTGCTTATCCAGACAGGGCAGAGAGCTGCCTCCCCCCCCCCCCCCCCGCCAAGGCCATTCAACCTGCTGTTCTGCACAATTTTTCCAGATGTTGTGAGGACAGCGTGTGACAATGTTGTCTTCGTGGATGCTCTGTTCTCCACCCTTCCGAGATCTTGATGGAGAAGGGAGCCTGTCCTGGCCGGCATCTGGGTACATCATTTTTTTTTTTTTTTCCTCATAAAGCACAGAGACTGGCCTTCCTGGAGCCAGGACAGCTGTTTTTGAAATCATTCTCATAGGACTGGAAAGCCTCACGAAAACCCAGGAGCCAGGCTCTCAGTGCTACCATGAGGCAGGTGTTGGGGGGGGGGATTCTCATAGCCCATGAGAGACTTCTGTCTGCTTCTCCTCTACTCTAGCAGTTACATGTTTGGTGCAATCTCTGGGCCCTTGCTTTCCTGGAAGACATTTTCTCCTGGTAGCTCCTCGGCTGCTGGATGCAACCCCCTAAGCCGAAGGGAGAAAAACAGAGAGGCATCCTCAGCCCCTCAGTTGCGTGAGCTGCCTCTGCCTGCTAATGGCCAACATGCTAGCTCTCCTAGGAGCTCTCCCCACTGTGGTTCTGGGAGGTGAATATTTTTCATTCCTGTTTTATCTTTGAGGCATTAGGTCTTAGGGAGATCATATCAGCAGTCCATGGCTGACCTGTTATTTGATGCTGGTTCTGAGTATACACATACAGCTAAAATAGCGAAAAACCAGCCATTAAGTTTTGCTATTGTCAAAACTTGGGGAGAGCAAAGGACGAAAACACGGGTACAAGCAGAACCCTAATAACTCTGGGGCCCTCGTAATGCTAATTTTAGACCTTAACTGTAATAGCATATGTGTTGTGGTCGGTGGCCACAGGAAAGGACTGAGCAGGAAATACCATGACCCAGATTCTGGCTAATGAGCGAGAGTAACAAATACCAGAGCTGCCTCTGCTTCTAGCACAGTCCTCCAAGGCCCGTCTCATCCCTGAGAGCTTTTCTGAGAAGCTGGGTGCTTTCTAGAACCACTCCTTTGCTGTGTGCTTCACCGTCTTCTGTCATAGCTTGGCTACAGCCTTTCCTTGGTTACAGTGGTGCTATTATGTTCCTTAGTGCTGGCTAAGCACCTTGAGCACCGTGTCTTTGTACCCAGGACCTCGCACCGCCTAGCAAAGTCTCAAGTCGGTGTTCCTGCTCAATAATTGAGGCCCTTTTCCTAGTCTCAGTTCCCCAGTATCTCGTTTCCTTTACATCCTGTCTTGGCTGGGACCGGCATTCTTATTGGCTGCTTAGCATATAAGCCCCCTTCCCATACCTGGGGAAACTGCTATTTTTACAACACAGGATGAGAGAGTACATCTTCCACTTATGGAAACTGGAAGAAGCCAGCCACCTCCTGCAGTCATAGTGGTTGGAGCATAAGACCCAGTCTTACTGAAGAACCCAAATTTGAAGGAGAATGACTTAAAAACCTTGGAAAGTTTAGCATTTGGGCTAGTGGTGGTACCGACATGCACTGCACAGTGAAGTGTATAGAGTGCTCTAACTGGCATGTTTCTGTGGTATTATCTTACCTGTGTTTCCTGGCCGTCATTTAAGTATTCTCTCTATTCTGAGACCTTCGAGGTACCCACCAATGAACTCCTATTTGCCGGGGTCCAGCCTTGATGGGGTTTGCATGTTCCAGGGTAGGGGTGTGTAGATTAGAAATATTAGATAGGAGGAACAGAAACACAGAGGCCTTACATGGAGCCGGGAGGGCAATCCAGTGAATACTGAATACACCCACATTTATTTTCCATATCCTTATACGCCCCAACCCCAAAATGGGGAGAAGGAGACAAAAGACTGCTTTAACATGACACAGAGGACAACCAGAACAGTTACCTGCTTCAATACTTTAAACATCAAGCCACCATATCTTGAGTTAAGCATTCTGTTGTTTTAGGCAGGACATGTAGTGACTATACCTTAGACCAGGTATCCTGTAGGCAGCCACTCCCTGGGTCAAACCTCCTGTCATAGCCTTGAAGGAGCCGGAATAGGCTTGAATTCTCTGACATTTGGTCAAGAGGAGCAGATGGGCCAATCTTAGTGTCCAAAGCACCAAGTAACTACACCCTAGGTCAGGGTAGCTTGTTTGTAGCGACTCCTTAAGTCAGACCTCTTGGCAATAATTTGAAAGAACAAGAGTAGGTTTAAACTCTCTGCCCTTCAGTCCAAGTGCAGCCGACTCACTTCTGTGGGCCCTCACACCTGTTTTGAATACATTAACCAGAATTTGTTTCTGGGGTTTTTGTTTGTTTGTTTTGAGGGTTTTTTTTGCAATTAAAATGCTTGGTTAATAAATTTGACAACCCCAAAATACTTAGTCTTAGATCATGAAGATCCAAAGGTCAACAAATACCTAACTCTGATCCACATCCAAGACAGAGATATGGGATAACCACCTCCTTTCCTGCGCTTTTATCTTTCCATACTCGTTCTCAAAACCTTAACCTCGGTGGGTGGGGCAGGCAATAAAACAAGGTTTGAAGATTGGCGAAGTAAAGCTTAATAAATCTAAACAGCCTCTCTGAGTTCCCAGTCCTAGTGGGGGAGGTCTCCCAATTGCCTAATTTCCAAACCTCCCGATTTCTACCCTAGGGCATTTTTACAGCAAAAATAATACTAAATACCACTAAAATTGTATTGGCTTAATAAATTCATCCATACATATTCACTAACCGTCAATTATGTGTCTGTCATTTATCAGGACCTGTTGTGTTTTCTAGAAAGCATGATTATTGTGATGGTCAATCCCAATTGTCAGCTTGAGTCATGTTGCTAGGCTTGATGGAAGTAAGGGGTCGCCTTGATTAGACTGAGGTGGGAATAGGCATGATGTGAGCAATTGCCTTGATTAGGTGAATTGTGGTGAGATGACTCACCCACTGTGAAACTGGTTTTTTGGGAGAAGAGTTTGGAGAAGTAGGTGCTGAAAATCTGTAAGCAGAGATCAATAGGCAATTCTCCTGTGAGCTCAGAAGGAAAGAGTGCTATTAGAAATGTGGACAAAGAGATGTAGGGCTGAAGATGACTCAGAGGTTAAGAACACTGTCTTCTCTCCTAGAGGACTTATGCTCACCCCTGTCGGTAACTTCAATTCTAGGGAATCCAAAGCCTCCTGGGCACCAGGTATGTAAATGGTGCATAATCATACGCACAGGCAAAATACCTATGCACATAAAATTAAAAGGAGACGGAAAAGAAGGAGAGGAAAAAGGAGAAATGTGGAGTGGACGGTTGTGGAGTTTCAGATGAGACAAATCTCTGTAGGGAATTGGAACACACATCTCTGTAGAGGCCACAGAATCGGTCTCTACTTTGTCGGTGTCCTGAAACTTAATGGGAAGCCAACTTTAAAAATGGAAGAGTGGTTTGGTGGGGAAATTCCATGAAAGGAGAGCATTTGAGATGTGGCACCGTTATTCTTGGATACTTTTAGGCAGGTTTACAGCAAGATTCGGGAGTAAAAAGTGTGGAAAAGTTGGAAAGATGTATGCTTTCACTGAGGTATCCTATTACAGAGCTTAGGCCTTTAAACTTAACAAGAAAAGGAAGAGAAAGGGGAGAAGGAAAAACACTTTCCCTGGGAAAATAGGAAAGCTACTTTGAAGGCATCCGAAGGATTGGTCAGATCCCAGGTATTGCAGGTTTTAGGGTGCAAAGTTGTCAAATTGTGAACTCATTTGAAAGAGAGATTTTTGGGGGGTAGATTGCTCCCACAGGGTCATGAAGGGAAATGCTTTATTGACCTCAGCTGCCTAGTGGGGCAAAAACAGAATGATGTAATAGTTGATATGCACCCAAAAAAAGTCTGGAACACACCTGTAAGGACAGCACGCAAGAGGTGGGGGCAGGAGAGTCACAAGTTTAAAACCAACTTGGACTGCTTGAGTTCTCTCTCTCTCTCTCTCTCTCTCTCTCTCTCTCTCTCTCTCTCCTCCTCCTCCTCCTATTTGCAGAACAATGGCTGGTCCCATTTGGGGATGGTCTAAACCTAAAGGAGGTGAGACCTAGCTGGAGGAGGTTAGACAGCAGGAGTAGGTCTTTGGAGGTACATTATCCCTGACCCTGCCTCTTCTCTATTTCCTGCCTCTCCTTCTCCTTCCCGGCCACTGCCATGGGAATCGCTCTGTTCTACCCAACCCTACCCGCACTGGCAGACTCATGATGAAAGTCATCAATACAGAAGCCAAGCTACAGTTTGCCTGACGGTCTGACTTGTTACTTGCGGCTGGTGTGTGTTGCCAGACACTTCTGAGCTCACACCTCCACAGGCTGAGCACCGCTTACCGAGAATACCTGCTGACCCTGCCTGAAGAGTATGATGCCAGAGTAAACCGCCTTGAAAAACAGACCCGAAACAGCGGTACCAGTGAGACGTGTGGAGAAGTGGCCTGGCCTCATCTCCTGCTAGAAGTGACTCTGAGCCCTGTTTGTCAACGTCTTCCAAAAAATGACCAATGGGATTTAGCTTCAGGTACCCTTGGTGGTGACCTGCTTGATAGGACAAAATAATCCCGTAACCCTTCCCTTCTCTGCCTCATGTTTCTACCTGCCAACTAGGTTGTTTGTTTTTCTTTCCTGGGATCACCTCCAAAATAAACCACTGACAATTAACTTCTGTCCCCACAGTTTGCTCCCGGGGATCCCAACTAAGATACCAGGTGCACTTGGGGAAATTATTCAAATCAAGTCCTGCAGAATAAAGATGATATTACTTTTCTCCCAGAGACAAATTCATTAGACTGCTGGGCCTAATTCCTGACATATAACCGGTGAGGGACTGGGTGCTGGTATTGCTGGAATCCTTCTGTGTAGAGCTGGATGCTGGTTTTGTCTGGAGTCCTTCTGTGCAGTGCGTGGTATGTCTGGACCCCTTCTGTGCAGTGTTGGGCGCTGGTACGTCTGGACCCCTTCTGTGTGGTGCTGGGCGCTGGGACGTCTGGACCCCTTCTGTGGGGTGCTGGGCGCTGGGACGTCTGGACCCCTTCTGTGTGGTGCTGGGCGCTGGGACGTCTGGAGTCTTTCTGTGCGGTACTGCGCGCTGGGACGTCTGGATCACTTCTGGTTTTAGAGTGTTCCCCACATACGGTTTCACTTCTTGTTTCTCAGAGAAGCTGTGTTGACCCAGCTTCATTTCTAGTGCAGCCTCTTCTCGAGCGGCCGCACCGCTCTTCCTGTCTGGCTCCATGCTAGATGCTGACTTTTATTTTCGTCTCGCTCACCCATTGTCACGGCTCTGAAACTGGCCAATCTCTCACACGTTTGAATCCAACCCATGACATTCTCACAATGGGATAACCTCCATATCGTTCTTTCTCTTGCTTGTCAAGCCTCCACTCAGGTTTATCTCTTCTGCAAGACTTTTCCATCCTTCCTCCTTTTTCTTTTCTGTCTATATCACACAATACACACACCGAGGGCATGCACGGAGGACACCTAACCCAGGTATGTTTTTCTCTTCCACTGCATGTCACCTAGGACTGTAATTATGATGTGCTCTCTTACTTTCCCCCTTCATGAGAATGAAGACATCTGTCTACAGCAGAAACTGTATTTTACTTCTTTGTTTCTGGTGCATATCTTAGCGCCTGACTTTTAAAATTGTAAAATCATTTTTTTTTTTTTTTTTTTTTTAGCCAGGCAGCGGTGGTGCATGCCTTTAATCCCAGCACTCAGGAGAGTAGAGGTAGATGGATCTCTGTGAGCTTGAGGTCAGCTTCATCTACAGAGTGAGTTCCAGGACAGAGAAACCCTGTCTTGAAAAACAAACAAAATGTAAAGTCATTTTTAAAAAGTAAACCAAATTTAAAAATGCCGCTGAACCAGAAGAATTATCCCTGTGTTTCAGCCGAGGAAGCAGGACCAGCATTAGCTGACTCTCTTCAGTTTAGGGCAACGACGAGGTGGTAGATGAAGGACGGGGAACTGACCATCTGCCTTCTTCCACTGCATCGTAGCGGTGAGCACTTTGTGCTAGAGAAGCCTGTCTCACTCTCACATCCTCTTCTTAGAAAAGAGTCTTTCTACAACCCTAGGAAGAAGGTGGCTCTCCATCCCAAATGATGGCGTCTCTGGCCATGGTTGATGGCTGAGGAGCAAGCCAGGTCGGTACTTACCTGAGAATTCAGAGAGATGATCAGCTGGCCACAGGCTCTGTTCCTCTAAGGTGACAGAGAATAGGGTCACCGAGCCTGATAGTCTGGGCTTTCTGTTTGGGGCTCATGTGATTTGATAAGCTCCAAGAGTAGACAGATAGCTCAGCAGTTACAGTCACTAGCTTTTGTAGAGGACCTGGGCTAAATGTACCAGGCTTTTTCTTTTGGCCACCAACCAGCTCTCAAATCATGACACAGAGATTTATTATTGGTGTTGAATGCTCGGCCTTATCATATGCTTGTCCCACGAGCTCTTTAACTTAATTTTACCTGCTTCTCTTTGTCTATGTTCTTTCCTCCTGTATGGCCTTCTTTCTTGCTTTTGAGTCTATCTGTCTGGCAGCTGTCTGACTTCGTGTCCCTCTCTTTCTCCCTCATTCTCTTCCCCCTCTTTTCTCTCGAGTCTATATATCTCCTTTTGTTTTTATTCTCTCTGCCCACCAGTCCTGCCTATCCCTCTTCTGCCTACCTATTGGACATTCAGCTCTTTATTAGACCAATCAGGTGCCTTAGGCAGGTAAGGCAAAACAAGAACACACCTTTACATAATTAAACAAATGAAGGGCAAAAACAAACAACACATCGTCACATAGGTACAGTAACATTCCACAGCATAAACAAATGTTACACACCTTTGCCTAGTTAAAATAATACTCCACAACACACAGAAGGTCTCCTGTGATCTCTGATGGGGAGTTTGGAAGCACACACACTACACACATACATGAGCGCAGGCAAACACACATAATAATAAATAAATCGTGAAGAAATAAGGAAGGGTGGATCTAACACGAAAAACACAGACAAGGTACCACAGTGAATGGGAAACAGAAAGAAAGGGGGGAGGAGATAGAGAGGGAGAGAAGAGATGGGGAGTAGGGAAAGAGAGGCTTAGTTTTTGATAAATTCCATTAGCTATTGACAAATGAATTTCATAAGAGCCCCAATTCCTAATGGAACATTTCCCTTTCAGCCAATTCACTTATTTTTCTGTCCCAGATCTACATAAAGCTGCGATTCTCACTCACGAGCATCTCCCTGAGTGTGGTTTTATGGCCACAATACGTGTCCTCATAGTCTACCTGCGGTGAAGGTATCTGCCTACGAACGTCACAGGTTGGTTTCTTTGGAAGCAGGTACTCAGGGAAATGAGATCGGGTATATGTTGGGGATCAATATCTGTGAGGAAGTGGAGGGCAGAGAGGAGGAAGTCCAGCTTCAGAGAGGGCCCGAGGAGAGCCTCCACTCAAGGAAAGGTTCTGGGGTACACGCTGTCCTCCAGAGCATCTGACTGGATCCTTTTACCTGCACCCCACTCAACCAGTGGACACAGGTGCCTGGGGACTCACCGGTCTGGGGCGAACTGATTTCCTGCAGCTGGGACAAACAGAAGGCACTGAGAGCTGAAGGCTGTCTTTTCACCATACTCTT
This sequence comes from Microtus oregoni, assembly GCF_018167655.1. Taxonomy (NCBI): domain Eukaryota; kingdom Metazoa; phylum Chordata; class Mammalia; order Rodentia; family Cricetidae; genus Microtus; species Microtus oregoni. Next base: position 6,492,277 of record NW_024543059.1, read on the forward strand.
TGTTTGGACAGCAAATCCTTCCGAGAGAAGCAATCCTGTTCGTCTCCTTGACGGTGGCACCACGTGACAGGGTGCCATGGCTTTCCATCCTGAACATCTCATTGGACCACCTGGCACGTCTGCTGATGGTCACGCATCAACTTCATTGCCAAGCCACACACTAAACAACAGTTCTACTTTTCAATTAAGATGTTGATCTGAGGTCACCCAGGAGGCCAGGAAGGGCATTAGCTCCCTCTCCTTATGTTCCAGTTCAGCCTCTTTCTTTGGTTTTTGGTTATTGGAGAAAGTATTTTCCTACACACCAAGTATGGTCTGTTAGTAATAAATCAGTTTCTTCATTCCCTGGAACGGCTTCTTCTACGTCCTTTGTCAACTCCACTTCTCCACCAAGGTGCTCAGTTTTAGCAGTGGGAACCCAGATTCACAGGAAGCAATATATGTCAGCCTTCTGCCAGAAAACATCGTAGATAAGAAATCCCGGCCACATTTTTATTAGTCAGGATTCTTCAGGCTTGTGTGTGCGTGTGTGTACGTGACAGAGAAAGAGAGAGAGAGAGAGAGAGAGAGAGAGAGAGAGAGAGAGAGAGAGCGCCAGCAAGACAGACAGAGACAGAGACGGACAAGGAAAGGCAGGAAGAAGTTTCATTTTAAATTTCTTTATTTTATTGTATTTTACATGCATGGGTGTTTTGCCTGCATGTAAATCTGTATACCGTATGCAATGCCTGTTGCTAGAGGGCATCAGATCCCTCAAGACTAGAGTTACAGGTAGTTGTGAGTCACCAGGTTCCCTGAAAGAGCAATCAGTGCTCTTAACCTCTGAGCCATCTCGCCAGAATCAACTCAAGCTGTATGCTGACAAGGCTTGAGTCTGCAGGATAGCCTGCCAGCTGCAGACTCTCTTGATCGGCGACCCAAGTCTGAAGGTCCTCTGCTGCGATTTCTTTTCCACTCAGGGGAAGCTAGGGTTTTGCTCTTTTTCAGACTTTCAACTGACTGGGGAAGGCCCACTACATTAGGATCTTCTTTTACTCAGAGTCCGCAAATGTAAATGTTAATTGCCTCCAAAATGTTCTCAAAGGAACATCCACAATCATGTTTGAGCAAATATCCGGGCCCTGTGACCCAGGAAAGCTGACATAAGTTAACCATTGTAATAGTATAAGTTGAATTTTTTTTATAACCTCGGTTTATAGCAGAATTCCAAAGTAGTTGTGTGAATGCCAGTTGCTGGGAGACCCACTGCATTGAAAACCTGCATGGTATTGAGGCCCACAGCAGATCGGCATCAACCCATTTCACGGAAGGCCTGTGTGGTACTGAGCCCCACAATGCATCAGCATCAAAGGAGACGAAAGAAAGTCCAGAAAAGATGGAACCACCAGGCAGACAGAAACATTAGAATTAGAAGGCTAGTTTGGCACAAGCAGACTCTCGGCCTTTTTTTAAAAAAAATATTTTATTTTTATTTATTTATTAAAGATTTCTGCCTCCTCCCCGCCACCGCCTGCCATTTCCCTCCCCCTCCCCCGATCAAGTCCCTTAATGATTTCCTTCTGTTTCCTAGATGAACAAAACGGAAATCCAGATGCCAAAGACCTTGTCCTTCTTTCAGATAGACTTGGTAGAGCAGAGCCGCAAGCGCAGACCTTTGGGGCTAGGCTGTTTCTCCTCTTAGCTCCCTGGCATGGGTAACTGGGGCACTGGCTTCTGGGGGCGGGGTCCGTGACTTTTGCTGAAATTCTGAACTTCTAGGACCCCAAATTCACCCCATGAATGGTTTTACACACAGGATTCATTCCCCTGCCAGCATATCTTCCTTGCCCTGGGCTCTACTTCTTGAACAGGAATGCTCAAACTCAGTGAGAGTAGTGCTCAGTGTGGGTGACCATTTGAAACCTGCATCCATTGCTTTAGCATCACTGAAGTCACGTTTCTGGTGGAAACAACACGCGGGAGGAGGATCCGGTGTTGGCGGACTATTTCAGAGGGTTTGCCGTCTAGTACCCCAGTGGTGGTGTGGAAGACAGGCTCCCTCTGTGGGAGTGGGAGATCACAGCTGTGGAGCGAAGGGAATGAGGCGGGAGGCTTGAAAAGTCTGTCCTTGGTGACTTCTGTCAGCTAAAGAGGTTCTAAAGCCATCCAAAACAGTTCCTCAGCTGAGGAACAAGCATTCAACCCATGAACCTGTGGGGACATTTCAGATTCAAAGCTTAGTAAAGATTAACTAGGTAATTTTTGTGGGAGAGAGACAATAGATTGAGGAATCTCATCCTGTGTAGGCATAAAAAAAACACTTTTTTTTTTTTTTGAGACAAGGTCTCACTTTGTAGACCAGCTTATCTCCTTGAACTCAGAGATTCACCTGCCTCTACCTCCCAAGTTCTGGTAAAGATGTTTTAAAAACACAAATGAAATTCTTGTTGTAATTTAGAACTACCTTATAAAATTTATTTTATACAGAGATTTGCCTCAGGTCATCGAGTTATTTAAATGAATTCTGTGCCTCCGAGGGGGACACATGTAGACTGTAGACTGGGAGACAGAGCTGTATTCTGCTTAAATACAATAGAATCTCCTGCGGAGCCTGTCTGTGGTGTGAGCCATCTCAGCTCCAGAATCACAGACACCCATTGCTATCACTGCTCCATCCCAGCTTCCTACAGTGTCTTCTCCCTGACCCACCCGCAAGCACACTTCTCATGGTGTTTGCAGGCTCTGATGGACCAGAGCTGAGAGAGGGACCAGCTCAGCAGCCTTTCTTGGTTTCATCCCACCTCCCTGAAGCTTCCCCCGTGTGTGTCTGGAGTTGACCCAATAGCTCAGCATCAGGGTGTTCCTGCCCTTGCTCTTTCTTCTCTCTCGCCCCAGATTCTCTGGTCCAGGTGAGACAGGCCTGCTTCAACTGCTTCAAGCAGAGATTTGCTCTCTATCAGGGAACTCTCTGCGAATCCAGCTGACTAATGGCTTTCTATCTTTATTATAAAACAACCTAGAAAAGTTCGTAGTTCGCTGAGAATCCCTCTGAGTCATATACCCCAGAGAAAAACCTGCTAGTCATCCTGTTTGATTTTAAAAAGGCTTCTCCCGCTTCCGGGTCAGAGGAGCAGCCTCATCTTTAGTTGTGGATGTTTTCGAGACAGGGTTTCTCTGTAGCTTTGGAGCCTGTCCTGGAACTAGCTCTGTTGACCAGGCTGGCCTTGAGCTCACAGAGATCCGCCTGCCTCTGTGTCCCAAGTGCCGGGACTACCAGGCTCTACCAGTGCCTGGCTGTGCCACTACCGTCCAGGACTTCCTCATTCTTAAAAGCCGCCCATCATGGCTTTGGACCAGGAGACTGGCAGACCTGCCTCTAGCATCATTCAGGAACAGGTGACGTTTGTCATGTCACCTCTGTCTGAGATTTGATCGTCCCTGTAAAGAGAAGCTTATAACAACACTGTGTGCAGAGATGCAAGGGGGTCCTCGCACAGATGCTTGGGGATCGAGGGTTGTCTACAAACTAAATGAGTCATCTATGTGACAATACTTTATCTACTCAAATGTAAGTTCCCTTTATTATCAGATTACAGTCCCCATGAGTCATTTCATATGTCAGTCCTTGGTATAGCTGCCCTTAACCCTACCACTTCCCCCCCCCCCCCCCCGTTTCTTGTTTTCTGGCAAGATGATAGAGTTGGTTATATGCTCCGCCCTCCCTTCCCGTTAGTTCTGTAAGTATTCCCTCGCTCATGAGGTCAGGAACCAATCAGGAAGTCTTCCAGATGACAGCTGGGTGGCTGATGGTGGCACACTACTGTCCAGTTTGGTTGCAGCCGTATGCAAACCCCAAGGGATGATAAACTAAGAGTCCAGAATTGTGTGTTCCAGATTCCCACTGCTGTTGATTCTCTAGGAGGTTTCCAGGTTATTTATTTTTTTAAAAAATAGTCTTTGAAACCCACTCCTTCCCAAATATTCCCTTCTGGCTTCAGATTTTATTCCTTAAAAAAAAAAAGTCACTGAGTTCAATTTGTACTGCTCGTATGTACATGAATATGAAATCATCCCCTGGGGCATGGGTGACCTTCCAGTGGCCACCCCATGAAGAAAATTGACTCCAAAATTGACTCCGCTGCCCCAGCAGTTAGGCCATTAAAAAAAAAAAATCTATTCCGGTCAGGGAGTGAGTGTGATCTGCCTTCAAAAACACCACATCAGAGAGCTGGTATCTTCTGACCTAGCCTTGGTAGATGACTAAGTTCTACAATTACAGAATGAAGAGGAACATTAAGACATGAATAGGGGCCAGGGACACCTTTAATCTCTGCATTCTGGAGGCAGAGGCAGGTGGATCTCTATGAGTTCAAGGCCAGCCTGGTCTACGTAGCACATTCCAAGTGGACACAGAAAGACTCTGTCTCAAATCAACCCTCCCTGTGAAAAGGAGGGGAGGGGGAGTTTGTCACACCTCTGGTGAACTTCCTGTATCCTCCCAGTCTGAGGGACCATTTTCCCATCGTTCTCTGTACCCTCTCACCCTGCTGGATATGTCAGCCTAGTTTTCCTAACTGACCTTCAGCCAAATCCACCCTCGCATTTCCCTGCCTGGACCGAAGCCCTGCCTTGAACTTCAGACTGCCTGGCTTACTTCCTGATGCTGCTTTGCTGACACAACCCATTCCTCCAGAGGGTTGGGTCTACGCCCAGTGTTCCACTCTGGTAACCCCACAGCAGAGGCAGCATCGGTAGCTACAGGTTTGCCCGGTTCCAACTTTCCGCTTCCTCCCTACGGGCTCTGATGCTGAGGTCCCACCGTGCCTCATCCCTAAACCCATCCCATTCAAACAAGACATGGAAAAGCCTCATCTGGGGCTCGCTTTCTCACGAAAGGGTCATAGTAGGTGACTTCTAAAGTAGTTGGAAGGGAGTTCTGATACCAGCGTCCTTCGTTTCTAAGTAGGCCAACTGTAAAAGAAGTCCACACTGGCTCAGAAAAACGGAGGCTTGGGAGAGGGTGAGTCAGACTGAGCAAAATGTCAAGCTAACTGTGGAGCCGGGAGATCCAACAGCAGCATGTCACTGGGCAGACAGCAGGCTCATCTCTGGCAGGAGGCTGTGACTGGGAAGTCACTGGGCAGACAGCAGTGGCAGCCTCCTGCCAGAGAGGAGCCTGCTCAGACAGCTATGGGCAAGACACTTGCGGCCGCACCCAGCCCATTAGCCACACTCACACCGGGGAATTAGTAATGCCATTTTGTCTTTCCAGAGGAATGCGGATTCTTTCGTGACCTAAAGCTATTTAGCACGGCGACTGTAATTCTACCTCTTCCTGTGGCTAATGTCTGTGCTTTCGGGTTCAGTATCATCTCATTAGTACAGGGCCCATTTCCTTACACGAGTGGTCCCTGAGTGCATAGTCTTCCTCTCAGAGCTTCCTTAATTCCTTTCAGACGCTTCCCCGGGCTGTGCAAAACTAAGAACTCAGGTCCTTAGAGGGATACATTTGAGCCCCATGGTTATTTATCAATTGTGATTTTTGCAAATTTCATCCAGGCCTTGGATTTTCCAGTTGGAAATGAGATGGAGATGCCTGTGTGGGAGGGACAACCACCGAGGATGGAGGAGTCTCATATACAGAAACTTCCCCCAAATGGGAACCCCCAAAGCCCTTCCTGCCTTCTAAAAAATTCCCCCTTCAGGACTTTTTTTTTTTTTTTTTTTTTTTTGCTTATTTGACCTTTCCCTCTCATTCTTACATAAGCCCGCAAGCCCTCTCAGGTCTCCACAACCTTCCTGCTCCAATTCCGGGCCTACAGCATACTGAGTCAGCATTAGCACTTCCTGGAGCCAGTATTCTTTTTTCCTCCTCTCCGTCTTTTCCGTTTTATTTATTTATGCATTTACTTACTTACTTGGTGTGTGGGCACGTGCATGCCTCTGTGGAGGTCAGAGAACGGCTTATCGGAGTCAGTTCTCTTTTTCCGCCATGTGGGTCTCCATGGTCAAATTCAGGCCAGTACACTTGGCAGCAAACACATTTACTTAACCGCCGAGCCCCCTCTTTTTAATCCCATGCCCCCCTCTCTGCACATGTGTGTATGTGAAGGTGCATTTGTACCTGCGTGTACGTATGTGGAGGCTAGATGGAGTCTCTGGTATTGTTACTCAGGCGCTTTCCACCGCTGTTTTTAAACGTTTCTTTTTATTTAATGTGGATTGTTGCTTTGCCTCCATGCATGTCTCTGTGAGAGTGTTGCATCCCCCCTTGAAACTGGAGTTACAAGTGGGTGCTGGGGATTGAACTTGGGTCCTCTAGGAAGAGCAGCCAGTGTTCATAACTGCTGAGCCACCTCTCCAACCTCGTTTTTTCCTTTCCTTGTTTGTGCTTTATTTTGTTTGAGACAAGATCTCTCACTGGTCGGATACTCACCATTTAAGTCTGGCTGGACAGTAAACCCCAGGAATCCACCTGTCTCCACCTCCCTGGAGTTGGATTCCAAGTGTAAGCAGCCGTGTCTATCTTTTTAAAAACATCAGTTTAGGTACAAATTGAGGCAAGCATTTTACCAACAATGTTTCCTTTTCTCATGGTTAGAAGATGGAGTCATGGCTGAAGGTGTGGAGAGCTCTTCTGTCTGTTTATCACAGTGAACTTTTGAGTTCTGCTGCCATGAGTCAGGAGACCCTGAGAGGTAGTGAGGAAGAGTGTGGGGGACACAGTAAGGTGACGTCAAGCTACTGAACTGGGAATTAGCTGTGTGGCTCAGTTCTGGCTGGCTGCCGGTTAACATTCCTAGTTCCATCTTCAAGAGGATTCAAGCTAGCGTCAGGAACCATAGGCCCTTACGGATCATTTAACTCTACCGGTTACTACACAGACAGAGAAACCAAGGAGGCTCCCTGGAAAGGCCAGGACTGTCGCCAAAGGCAGAAGTCTAAATTCTAGGTCCTTGTTTCTTTGCATTTCCCTATGATAAAATAATCATTATTCAGATCCAGCACGCTGAGGCCAGGCTTGGGGGTGAACTCTTGTTATCCTACCACTTGGGAGGTAGAATTAGGAGGATCAGGAAATCAAAGCCAGCCTTGGCCACATATTAAGTTCAAGGCCAGCCTTTGTCACAAGAGACCCTATCTCAAATCAAAAATAAACAAACAAATAAAAAACCCCAGCACAAAACACCCAAAATAACAATGAATATTCAACCCATAGTGGGCACTTACTAAACCTGATTGTTGACTTCAGCGTGGAGATGCTGGCGAAAGGCTCTCTGCATAGACAGCAGTCATCCCTCTATTTTATATCAGGTTCTGAAGGTACCAGATGGTGGGGGATATGGACACTGTGCTTGGCTGTGGGTTCTATTTTGTTGGCAGAGCTGAGCCATCCCAGATTTCAGATGAGAGGACTGACATGGTTCATTTAAAGAGAAATTGAAATTCAGAGCATTGGAAGATTTTGGGTTAGATGCTTGAAGATTTAGGAGTTTTCAGAGTAATTCTGGCAACAGATGAGAGATGGTAGGAACACAAAGGATTATGTGTGTGTACCAGAAATACATTTCTTAAAAAAAAAAATGTGTATGATGGGTGAGAGTGGGCATGCGTGTGGGGGGCAACATTAGAAACTGATTTTGGAAAAGAGGAAAACTTTTGGAAATTGATTCTCTTCTTCCATTATGGGCTCTGGGATCGGACTCAAGTTACCAGGCTGTGCGATAAGTGCTTTTCCCTGCTGAGCCGTCTTGACTTGCCGCACAACCTCTCCATTGCTGCGGCAATTGGACTGGCCATCTACTCAAGATCATAGATGTACAAAGTCCTTGATATTTGTAAGTAGAAGACAAAAAGGGGTGGAGCAGAGCAGCAGACAGGGCCTTAGGATAGACCAAGCACAATTTCTTAAGACCCGGGACTCCTGCCTTGGATCCCAGAGGAATCAAGTAGGCTTCACCTAGGACAAAACATACATTCGACGGTCACTGTCCTGGGAGGAACACGTGCAGCTAGGAGCAACTAACAGTCTCTAACAGACACTGAGATTTTGACTAAACTAAACAAAAAAGTACAGCAAAGTTTATCAGCCACGACACACAGGAAGATTATCTTATTAGAAGTACCACTTACTGGGTTGGAGATTTACGACCACGCACATCTACCCCAAACAATAGTCTGTGTTAAACACATTACCATTGATTTCCTGGGTTACTTTAAGTCAATCCATTTCACCATTTTAGCCATTCATCTGCAAAATAACTGGGCACAGCTCGCACGGTTTCTAAAGGCCCCATCAGTTCTAAAATAAGTAGGGAGGCGATATGTAATTACATACTGTGTTATGGCAGTAAGCCACACCCCTACTATTTCTGAAGAAGCCTTAAAAGGTCGCATGATAATTAAGGACTCTTGCCTCACATCTGACTTCCATCTACGACTGCGACGGGTGAGCATTTATCCGGTGGACTGTACAGTCCTGGACCATCTGGGAAGAGGCTCCGAGTTGACGAACAGAAAGCTGGAATGAGGACTGAGACACACTGTCCCCTTGCCCTTTTCGGACTGATTTCTTTACTTTGAACTGTCTCGTTTGTTTAATTATCTTGTCAAGTTTTTTCTCGAGGCATGGTTTTTGGCTCTACGGTTTGGCAGTGAACCGAGACTAGATTAGAAAAGACGCTCCTTACGAGTGAACCTTTCCAGCCAGGCCCTGGCTTCCTCTCAATCCTCTTCCCCTCTGCTTGCTTCTGTGCCTTCTCACACAGTCCAGTTGATCTTTTTAAAACTGTTAAAATTTTTATCTTATTTTAAAATCGACTTGTGTGTGTATGCGTGTGTGCATGCGTGTGTGCACATTGTGTGTGCGTGTGTGAGCGTGTGCGCGCACTTGCATCGGTGCGCATGTGTGTGTGTGTACTTGTGTGTGTTCTAGGGACTAAACTCAGATCCTCTGGCTTGTGTGCTTCTCACCTCCTGAGCAGTCTCAGCAGTCCAAGCTTATGTGTTTTGCTAATGTTACTCTTTCCAGTGTGAACACTTCTCTCCTCGTCTCTGAATTCTTCCTTGACTCTTGTTCGCAAACTGTCTCAAATCTTCCTTGCCCTCAGGGTCAGTGGACAAGTACGTGCGGTCTTTCTCCTCTGATGGAGCAAACATCCCACTCCATTGAACTTCTAGGACTTGCTTTTTGTTAGTTTTTTTAAGACAGAATTTCTCTGTGTTCTGGAACTCACTCTGTAGAACAGACTGACCCTGAACTCAAAGAGATCCACCTGTGTAGCAATAAGTCTGAGCAATAGGCCAAACAGTTTGTAATTAATATTAAGCTTTGGTGTAATTATTTTGGGACTGGGTAGTGGGGAAGCAAAAGCACCACCCTGTTTACATATCTGTATGTGTATTTTCTACATGTGTGGGTGCCTTCCGAGTCCAGATGAGGGCAACGGATCCAATAGCACTAGAGATATAGGCAGTTGTGGACCACCCGGTGAGTGTGTTCACTGAGGCCAGAAAAGGGTGTTGAATTCGCTGGAGCTTGCGTCACAGGCAGTTGTGAGCTGCCTGATATGGGTGTTGGGAACTGAACTCTGGCCCTCTGGAAAAGCAGCAAGTGCTCTGAAACACTGAACCATCTTCCCCGCCCCCACATGCAGCTTTTTCCATCCATGTGTTGAGTCTAAACTTGAGCCCTCACCTGTGTGCAGCAAGCCGCTAAGCCATCCCCCCAAGCTCCCCTGTAGTTCTTGAGGCAGGAGGATTTGTATCTTGTCATTTTTGTATTTCCATTTGGGTCTAGAACAAAATCTAATGTGTTTAGAAAAACTGAGGCCCACATTCTTTTCCTCCTTTTGGTTCTTCTTATTCACGAGGTGACTTCAGTCATAAAATTAATATTCCATAAATTAAAACATCCCATTATCTCTAAGCGATAAATCAGATATCAGACCATTCTGTACAGTTGCGAACTTGAGCCCAGAGCTCGCTGCACTGCTCAGCTTTTAGACTGAGTGATCTTTGCTTCCCACAGCCAGGGATCAGCCTGGCTCTGGTAGGCAGGCACCCTGATGGCCAGTGTCATCTTGAGCACAGTTCTCTCCACAGGGAGCCTCACCGATGATCCGTGAACAAACCAGTGAGCAAACACGAACTGGTGGAAAACATTTGGTATTGGGCTCACAGGACAAGGTTCAGCTGTCGTCAGTTCTCTGGGTCAAATTCAAATCCCTCTCTGAAATATTTCCAAAGCCATTTCTTCTATCTTCACAAAGACTTCTTTGGTTCGTGTTCATGGATCTATGCCGAATTGCAGTTTACCCAACACTGTGCTTCGTTTATTTGTTTCCTATACACCGTTTGACTTTTCCCATATTTGGCCTTGGCTGAGGACTCCTAGCATATGGTGTACGTGGCTAGGAAGGCAGATTTCTTAGTATTTTTCATCTTACTATAAAAAAAATTAGATTGAAGGTCAGTTCTAATAATAAGCCAGAGACTAGTCATTTCTTTTCAGTGAGTATTAACTTTAATTTACTTCTCTTTGGTGATTTCCACTGCATTAATGTTGAGGCAAAATTCAGGTCAAGTAATGTATCATTAATAGGACTTAGTTCATGAATAAGAGTCATACAAAGTAGCACAGGCCCAAAGAACTGGGCCTAGAGAAATGAGGACAGACAGGACCCAAAACAATTAAAGTCCAAGATTTTGTCTTCTCTCTGCTCTCTGAAATAGCATCTTTCTCATGACTAACTCAAGACCCAGGTTTTTTGTAAAACCCCCTACCCCCCACCCCCGCATGCATGCACATAGGCATGTCTACTCATGCCAGACAGGGATCCTACAACAGAACAAAGTACCGATATCACCGAAGTCCAACCTGGTGAACCTGTGAGTTGTACAGGGACTGCTTAAAAGAATATGGGTGAGGGGTTACATGTAGAAGTAGAAATGACTCAAAGATAGCTGCTCACAAAACTGGCAACCTGGAGCACACTACACAGCCTCAGACAACTTAACAGGTTGGGGAGGATCCTTCTAGGTCGAGCAGTTGACCTCAACCTCTTCCAGGTCGATCCACCAGCTTCTGCTTCTTCCAGGCAGCTGGCCATTTTTCAGTTTTCTTTGAAGCTTGACTCATCTCAGCAATCTTTATTGCTTACTCATCCTGAAAGGGAGGGGCCTAGTGAATCTGGTCAGTTTCAGGGACTTCCTGAAGACATTTTGAGTTATTCCTCTTCTATCTTAAGGAGTTTCCCTGGAAGATGGAGTGTTCAGTCTTGGAGAAAACTGCTACCAGGCTGTGGAAGCACAAGCCTTTCATATAGGGTAGGTGTGTAAGTAAGTCTCAACTGTTGGTTCTCCAGTGACCTCTTCTGCGTGGCATTCTTTTTTCCCTCCAAGAGAGAGGTTCTCTGTGTAGCCCTGGCTGTCCTGGAACTGGCTCTGGCTGGCCTTGAACTCAGAGATCCACCTGACTCTGGCTCCTGAAGGCACGAGCACCCCCACCCACTTCTGTGTAGCACTCTTTTTTTATTATCATTACTAATTTTATGATCACTGGTGTTTTGCCTGCATGTATGTCTGTGTGAGGCTGTCAGAAGCCTTGGAACTGTAGTTACAAACAGGTGTGAGCTGCCATGTGAGTGCTGGGATTTGAACCCAGGTTTTCTGGAAGAGCAGGCAGTGCTCTTAACTGTTGAGCCATATCTCCAGCCTCCTGTGTGGCATTCTTACCTATGGAGTAATGTTCTGTTTTTAGACGCCTGTTCTAAAGACTTCTGTCCATTCCTTTCCTAATCCATTCATTCTTCCAATATTAATTAATGTCACCATGTGTAGGAACTAGGGAAGAAAAATGAGTAGGCCAGCGAGGTTTTTTTCTGGTGGGAGGACCAAAATAGACAGATGGTTAAAACTCCGAGTGTGACAAGTATCATGATAGAGCTTTATTAAGGAGGCTGCCAAAAGGTAGGTGGCAATTTCAGAGAAGGGAATGTCACAGAAACCCATGAAGAGAGAGTGTACTCGGGAAAATGGTGACAGCGTGTGCCTCACGCAGAAAAACAATGTTGAATGCAGACGCCTCTCACGGGGCAAACGCCATCTACTCTCTGGTAGTCATGTGCAAAGTGGAGGGGTCTTTGTGAGCCCAGAAGCTAATAGTTGACAGAGAAATGAATGACAATGAGCCGGGAATCCAGGGCACTGCCCGGGAGGAGCTGCCATGATGTCTCAGTTATTGGAGGATCTTTGAGATCAGAGGGAGGGGGGTACCTTGAAGCAGACACTAAAAAAGGCGATGAGAAGATGGCAGAGCCATCAATGTCACCTTGTTGGTGATTTGGGGAAGGGTAGGACAGGACGTTAGTGTCATTAGCCAGAGGGAAGTCGTACTTCAAGCCTGGTGTAGTCACAGAAGCAGACTCAGCAAGTGTCCAGCTTTAGGACCCATCACTGAGCTCCTGAGTCCGAGTCATCCCTAGCCTGCACTGTAGCTCCAAAGATTGCACAGTCTTTGCTTAGTTTAGAGGGTTCCTGCCCCCTCCTCTTTGGCCTTCCGAGTTTAGTGCAGGGCCGACTGCTCCAAGGTGCTCAAACTGCCTTGTATCCTCTTCCAAGCTCCCGTAGTAGTAAGCACACCCCTCTTGTTGGGTTAGCATTCACGCCACCAAGCATTCGCCCTGCTTTTCATAGCTGTACTAAGTCGTGGGTTCTCTGAGGACAGGTTTGGGAGGGTTTTGGGCTAATCCAAGCCTCATTGGCCTTTTGTATCTCATCTGTCTGTCTGTCTGTCTATCTCTCTATCTATCTATCTATCTATCTATCTATCATCTATCTATCTATCTATCTATCTATCCATCTATTTATCTAGCTTTGATTTTTTTTTTTTTTGAGACAGGGTTTTTCTGCCCTTGCTGTCTGGCATTCATTTTGTAGATCAGGCTGGCTTTGAACTCACAGAGATCCATCTGCTTTTGCCTCTTGAGTACTGGGATTAAAGGTCGTACTTTACATTCTGCCCACCTAGCACTGCCGTTCTGTTAAACTGTGACACTATCGGTGTTATATCTACATCAGAGATGTGGACAGAGAAGCAAGTGAGCGAATAAAGTTCAGGCTCAGAGCCAGGTTCAGCCTCTTCTAGATCACCCTCCTGCTTTCTGATTGAGTGGCTTAGATGGGTAGCTCATCTCCACGGGCTTCTAGGCTCCTGGCCTCTTCTCCTTTTGTACCCATTCTGCACTCAGTTATTTTTCCTGAAATAAATTAATTGCTGTCTATGGTAGTATATGTCCTGTAATCTCAACACTTAGGAGGCTGGAAACAGGAAGGCTGCCATGAGTTAAGAGACCAGCCTGGGCTGGAGAGTGAATCCCTGTCTCAGCACACACACACAGACACACACATGTGCCTGCACACACATGCCTGTACTCCTGTGCGCATGCACACACATGTACACAGACAGATCAATCATTTTGCCCCCTTGCTGCCTGCAGAGCAAAGCCTGTCTCTTTAGTAGGCTATGTCTTCTGGGATCACCTTGTGGCTGATTATACTCAACCGTGTCACTGATAGGCCAACTACTCCACGCCCCTCCTTCACAGTGAGATTTCATTCTTCTGTGCTTTTTCTTCACGCTCTTAAGGGAATCACAACAACGTCCCACGTTCACTCCAGCGGGTGAATTCCTGCTTGGTCATCATTTAAAACCCAGTCCTCAGAATCCAAGAGTTGCTTCCTCGGCAAGGTCTACCTCCCTCCCCTGCTTCCCCCAGATGTGTAAGCACCGCCTCCACTCTTCTCCTGGGGCATCTTCGCTGGTGTTTATCGCCAGTCACCCTGATGGAAATAATCTGCTTCCTTGCCCTTCTGTCTCAGTCCGAAAGCACGAGCTCCTTTAGTTCAAAGGCCGTTCATTATCAACGTATGAGCACGTAGGCGGTTCTCCAATAGATGCTGGCTGAAACAGTCAAGTGAGTTACACGGGATTTTACACGTATTGCCCCCAACTGTGACTTAGTCACCGCCCTCCAAGTGAAATGTAAAATAAATGACTGACTGAACAGCCGCCCTTTACATTTGGTAATGCCATGTGGTTTTTATCTCTGACTTGCAAACCAGGCAAGCCTTTCTCTATCACTTTACAGGGAAGAGAACTAAGGCTGAATGCAGGTAGGTATCTTTTCTTTTCAACAATTTTTTTTCAGTTTGTTTTATTTTGTATGTATGACTGTTTGGTCAGCATGTACATATGTGTACCACATGTGCTCCTGGTACCAGTGAAGGCCAGAAGAGAGCACTGGATCCTTCTGGAGCTGGAGTTAGAGACGGTTCTGAGCTGCCGTGTTGGTGCTGGAAACCGAACCTGGGTCCTCTGCAAGAGCGACAAGTGCTCTTAACCCCAGAACCACCTCTCCAGCCCCAGTATTATCGTTTCTGAGAATAGGAGGTAGGAGAGCAGTACTTAAGCAGACGCTTCTCGAACATTTAAGGCAATGTCCATCTCACAATACTGTGCTTCCCCAAGCACTTGGACCTACTGGGTTTTGCTTGGTTAGCTTCTCCAAACTACATTGATGAGGATGATGAAAATCAGGCTTGTCTTTGGTCCCTGACCACCTCTGCTGTCCACCTGTGAGACCTTGGAGATGCCAGTCTACACATTGGTTGGGACACACAAGAAACAAAGCCCAGGCCATCTTCCTGGCAGGAAAGCTGTGTCTTCTAGCACGTGAGTTGGCTCTCGGTTCCCTGGGATCAGATGGACGGCCCCTCTCACAGCTCATGGGTTTGGCCTGATATCTAGTCAGCAGCAGTCTGCTCCATGGCTCACTGGGGAACGCGAAACTGTTGACTCCTGAAATGTTGTTCTAGTCTCTGAGCCCTCAAGGTGAAAGGTCTCTCGGCGGGATGAGAACAGACCAGATTTACCCAACTCTGCATGGCGTCAGACAGCTCTGAGTCACATTCCATTATGTCCCACAGAGCAGCTGAGGCTTACCCCGTGTCTGACTCCTCAGAATACCTGCCCTCCGAGGGCAGAGGTCTCCAGCCCCACCGCACAGCTGCGGAATGGGAAACTCTTACGGCGGAGCTCTCTGCAGACTGGAGGCTGGACGGGGCCCTGACGAGTTTCCACTTTTGCCTTTTGCACCTGCTGCTGAGCTTTCAGCTTCCAATGGAGAAGAGTGGCTCACCAAAGGGTGTGCGTTCTTGTCCTGAAAAGCAGAGCACAGGAGACAGCCAGAAGAGAAGAACGTGAATACGCTTGTGAAAACCTACTTCGTGATAGCCATTTAAAATACGTCCTTCACAGGCTGGGGTGAAATCAGTGGGTAAAATGATTGCCGAGAAAAACAACAATACCCGACCCCGATCGCAAAGCCAGGCATGGTGGCACAGGCTTATAATCCAAGTGCTGGAGAAGTAGAGAGATCCTTGGGGCTCTTGGGCCAGTGAGAGACCCTGTTCCAGAAGCACCACGTGGGGGCCAGAGAGATGGTCCTGCAGTTAAGCGTGCCTGCTGCTTTTGCAGAGGCCCACAGCTCATTACTCAGCGCACACGTTGGGCAGCTCACAATTTCCTGTAAGTCTGACTCCAGGGAGCCTGTGCCTTCTTCTGGCCACTGTGCATGTGTGTTTGTGTGTGTGCACACCTTAACATTTATTTGTACACTCATGTACCTTTATGCACACACACAGAGATACACGTGTGTTTGTGTGTACACACATTTAAAAAAAATCTTCTCACTGGGCATGGTGGTGCATGCCTTTAAACTCGGCACTTGGGAGCCAGAGGCAGGTGGACCTCTGTGAGTTCAAAGCCATCCTGGTCTACATGGCTCCAGGACAGCCAGGGTTAAATAGAGAGACCCTGTCTCAAAAAGTCCAAAACCAAAACCGAATCTCATTTGATCATCACTATAATCATTTTCCCCATTTTCAATGTGTGTAAACTGAAGAATTCTCCAGACAAAATAGTCTATTTCTTTTTCTTTGACCGACACAACAATCCAAAGCATTGGCCCTGGTCCCAAGTGTCGGTGATAGGAGCCCAGCATGTAGATGAGAGAGAACACAGCCACACAGGCAGTGTCTTTTACTTTGCACAGGTCTGAGGCTGTGGTATCTTGTTCCAGGTGCCACTAATGTAATCAGAAATTAGATTTGGAGCTGAAATCTACCAATGTTGGGGGGAAAGGAAGTAGTTTGGGGGTTGGCAAGATGGCTCAGAGGTTAAGAACACCGCTTTTCTTCCAGAGGACTCAGGTTTGATTCCTAGCACCCACCCAGCAGTTAACAACTGTCCATAACTCCAGTACCAGGGGATCCAGCACCTTTTTCTGGCCTCCTTGGGTACCAACATGGCTGCCTAAACATGACCTGAACAGGGATGGCACCAACAGGAACGGTAACATGGATGGGGAAAAGCTCCCGAGGCCTCAACCCTAGACAAAGAGCTACAGGCAACTAAGGAAGAGAAAAGCATGCCAGTCGGCTATCCAAAGCCAAGTGGTCATACATACAGGTGATATTATACAGATAGAGCAGGATGCCTTTATAAATTTAGACATAAACGTATATATATATGTATATATATGTCACAATGAAAGAAAATGATAATAAATCTGAAAGAGAGTAAAGGCATGGGTGAGATGACACATGGGAGAGTATGGAAGGGGAAGTTATATAACTATGTTATAATTTCAAAAAATAGAATAATTTAAAACAGTCAAAACCCCCACTCATACATATAAAATAAGTAAAAGTTTTAAAAATAACCTTGAACTAGAGTTCAATTATGTTTGGGTCTAAGGGCTACTGCGTAGATGTGAAATCTTGCCTTCATTTTCTTTATCCCTAAAAGAAGAACACGTTGTTCTCCTCTTGGAATCACTATAAGCATTCAAGGAGAATTTGAATGTTTTGGAAAGTGAGGCTTGCAGAACTGGCCAACTCACAAATGAGCCTCTTTCCTCCACTAAGATTTCTTTATCTGTGTATACAGTGCTTTGTATATCCATCTGCACAGTATAAGGGGGCATCGATCCCATTATAAATGGTTGTGAGCCACATGTGGGTGCCAGGAATTGAACTCAGGACCTCTGGAAGAGCAGCCTGGAGTCTTAACCACTGAACCACCTCCAGCCCCACAAGTAAGCCAGTTCTTATCTAGTATCCCTTCTGTGGAGCTCTACCTGTGGCTGGGTAACATTGATTTCTTAGTTTTCTTAGCTGCGAGTCAAGAGCAGCTGCATGGGAGAAGGAGCGCAGACTAGGAATTGGGTGACTAGGGTTGGAGTCTTGATTTTATTAGTGCCGACTAGGTCTCGATTCCTGCGTCTGTGTGTGCCGACCTCTGAGGGTTGCCTGCGGTGCAGATGAGAGTGTAAAAACACGAAGGCCTTCTCAGTCCTAGTACGTGGCCCAAGTGAAAGCTATTTATCCAACAACACGTCCTGATGTGTGCCAGGTGGTCAGGGTGCAAAGGCAATGGAAATGTAATCTCCCTTAGCAGAGTGTGATGAGATAAACAAGCAAATGGGTAATTACACCACCGCGTGCAAGCGCCCTTTCCGGAGGAGCAGGATGCTGAAAGGACAAAGAGCAAGCACTAGGTTGCTTATCTGTTGTTGCAAAACAAATTACCACCCAGAACTTAGCGGCCTGAAAAACAAGCATCCATAAGCTTACATCAGTTCTGCGTGGGAGGAATCGGAGAATGGACAGGCTGATTAGTTACACCTGGTTAAATTAGACCGCACTTGGCCTGAGGCGGTTCCTCAAGTCTACTCTACTTGGAGACGACGACCAATAACTAGTGTCCACTCCTATACTGTACCACCAGGAGTGGGCAGAGGGTCCGTCTGTCTGAAAGACAGCACCGTGTATAGTGTCTGCCTTTCTCCCTGGTGTCGTGCCCTCGTATTTAATAAAATGAAAGAGACTGAAAGGAAACTCAGTGAATTCAGGGCACACTGAAAATGTCATAGGGTCAAGACATGGTATCTGAAACATAGGTATCATATGCACACATGAATGCAGGAGTAGATGACACAGCCATTTCTTTCAGGTTTTGCTAGGTTTTGTACGTGTGTCTGCCCGAGACAGCATCTTTTTCTTTTCCCTCCCCTCTTCCCAGGGGTTTTCGTTTATAGCCCCTGGACTGACCACTTTGAAATAGAGTGAACAGTGCCGCAGACACATGGACAAACTTCAACTTTGTTTAGTTCAGCCTGCTCGCTGACCCCCGACTTTTCCGTTTGGACTTATTACCACACAGTACTCCTAGATTTCAAGATACTTTCAAAACATGAGGCAATATGACCAGCTACAGCTTTATCCTGGCTGTGTCTGGGATTAGCGTCCTCTCTGAGCCACCTTAGACCTTCAGAGTGCCATGAGGGGTGCTATGACTTCATTCTGGCAGTGGTGTTTCCCTCAGATATCACTATGGGAATTTCTAGAGGCTTCCTTGAGCAGCTGATCTCACACCCATGGAGCCCCCTGTATGCCGCCATCAGTGCCTCCACCAGGCCTTGCAATGGCTTGGCTTGCTCCTTCCTGCCTTTTTGTTGGGAAGGAGTACAGTTTAGTGGTACAGATCACGGGCTGTACAGCTAGAGCCCCTTTCCATTCTCTGAGCTGTTGGGGCAAATTACTTAATGTCCTTGAACCTAAAATGTTCACGTTTGTAAATTAGGAAGGATAATTTATTTACATCACAGGGTTATCATGAGGACTGAGCACTTAACTGCACGGACTTAGAACACAGCCCGCAAAAAACACACTTGCCAATGCTAGAGATCTAATCAGGCTCGTTTGGGCCATGACTGGGTAGTGACGACTGCAGGGGATGCGCTTTGATGGAAGGAGAAAGAGCAGTGGATGGAAAGGGCTGGAAATGCTACCTCTCTGTAGTCACTCAAGGCTTAGAAGGACCCAGACTAAGAGGTAAAATTCAAGGGGTAAGGAACTTGCTCCATGTCACACTGCTATGCCCCGTGTCCTTCCTCTGTTCTTCACTATAACACTCTGGGGATTTGGTTATTTAATTGGCCTGCTTTGTGATGAATCCATGCATCTACCTTGATCTATAGTTATAATAATATTTAATATTATGATATGTTTTATCATACATTTATTATATAGGTTCACATATTATACACAATAAAATTAATGTATATATGTATATATTCCTCACAGTTAAGACTCAGACTTTTTGCACATTTAGTTCTTACTCCTCTCCCACTTCCTTCACTGGCCATGAGACATTCTGTGAGCCCTGCTCGCTCCAACTTCTCTTTTCCTCTTAATAGCCCCTCCCACCCCCACCCTGGTTTTCCAGCAAACTCTTTTCTCATCTGCGGTCTCATTCCCCTCTTCCTCTCAGCTCTCAGCGGTTCCATTCAGGGCCTGGGCTTACCATGTTGTGTGTGTGCTAGGTGCTGGCCTCAGCAGGATGGCATCAGAGGCCCAGTCTAGCTCCATGCTGCTGTGTAGCAGGCTGGGGGCGAGGAGCAGGAGGGGAAATCAAGAGTCCCACTGAACTTGCTGAGCCTGTGCTGTTGGCTCACTGAAGCTTGAGCTCAGTGGAAGCCTTGCCCGCCTGTCTCTTCCAGATTGGCTATAGAAATCAGCTCACCAAGTACCCCCCGCACTGCCCACCCGCTCAAAATTCCAGTTTTTAATCGAGATCTTATTAGGTTTAAAGATCAATTCAAGGAGAACCGAACTTCATCCAAGAGCATGGTTCACACCTGCGGTCATGAGGTCTTTGCTATGTTTACTATTTATTTTGTTTGTGTGCAGACATTCCTGCCCTTGCAGTAGGTTGGAAGACAGCTCCATGGGGTTGGTTCTCTCTGTCTGTATGTGTGTGCTGTGGATTGAACTCAGCTGTCAGGCTTGCACAGCAAGCACCCCTACCCTCTGATCCACCTCTTCTGGTCGTCTGTAATTTTTAATTGTTCGTCATTGAAGCCAAGTCCCCCGCCCCCAAGCTTAAGTATTTTAAAGAAATTACTTTTCATACAGTATGAATTTCTCAGTCCATATTTTTACCAGATTCTTCCTCCCCAACACTGGCTATGTTTTCCCCACTTGAGATTGATATAGGTTGTTACATTTTTTTTTTCATATTGGGCATTAAGAACTAATCAACAACTGCGCATCCACAAGCTTCTCTCCTGACCACTGTACCATGTGTCCAGTATCTTCCTTGGGGTGTGCTGGCTTCAGCAGCACATGTACTAAGACTGGAAGGGAAACCATTCTTAGGAGAAAGTGCACAGGAGGCAAAGGTTTTGAATCCTTGCAGATTAGAAAATGCCCTTCTTTTGCTATCTTATTGGAATGCCACTGTGGTCAGCAGAGGACGCAGCTCAAAACTCAGACTTATTTTCTTTGTGGAGGGGTAAAGAGATAGATGGCTCAGTGGTTAAGAGCACTGGTCCCTCTTACCTAGAGACCTTGGGTTTTGTTCCCAGCACCCACACAGAGGCTCACATGGCCTTTGATGACCTCTTCTTACCTCTGCAGGCATCAGGAATGTGCACTGTGGGCCAACTAGGTAGCACAGTTAATTACCATTATCTGTGCATGATGACACATTAGAGTAGGGCTAGTATTTTATTTGAGGTCTTTAAGGTTTTTTTTATTATGTTCACTAAATTCAATATTGGGTGAAAGAAAATAAAGTCAGGTTGCAATTCCAAAGGAAAACTGGAGGAAAGTTCAAAGTTCAGCTTCTGGCTGGAGTTCTTCCAAACCCTGATCAATAAGTCTGTGTAGACAAGACAGGAGACAATGACACACTTTCTGATGTCTCCTGTGAGCTTCTGGGTCACTGTTAGTTCAGAGAAGAGACAGGCTCATGTGTGATGTCCATAAAGATGGACACCCTGGGTTTGTTCTTCCTGGTTTCACTTGGTTTATTCATGTGCTCACTGAACAGTCACAAGGTGCCTGATTCTCAACCTGTCTGTCTACTATAACTGTCCAGGGAAACTTCAAAATCCCATTAGCTACGTTCACTCCTAATGTCATAGAGCCTTGGTCCTTGCCCTTTTCAAGCTCCTTAAGCAAGTTTGACACACAAGATGAAAACCACTGATCGGTGACACATGGTCTAACAAGTAGGGTCACAAATAATCCTGCTTTTATTGAGGGCATACGATGTTTCAGGTGTTATGTTAAATCTTACATGTATGAACACATTTCACCCCTCAACAGCCCTAGAAGTAGGTGTTATTCTTCATGTGTAGATGAGGCTGAGAAAGGATCGCTAGCTTGCCCGGCGTAACACATCTGGCCAAGTGTGGATTCGGGGACACTATTCTGTGGCTGACTGTAACACAGTTCAGTAAACAGTGGAATGGCAGGAGATAAATGTGAAGAGAAGTGGGGAGGCAGAGGCGGGAAGTAGGAGGAAGAGCTTCAATTAAATCGAAGTTAAAAAAAAAAACAAACAAAACAAAAAAAACTGGGACCCAGCAGAGTGCCTCGGGCCTGGCTTCCCAAGCTGTTTTACTAGAGCTCAACCAGCCTTCCTCAGAACACCCCCTCCCCCCCCCATTGAAAATGCTGGAATGCCCACAATCATCCTAACAACGTTTCAACGGGAAGACTGAAGTCATCCACCATTACTCATGCAAGTCTCAGGACAATGCATTCTTTTATGTGCCTCTCATTCACGCATATAAAGCTTCACTCTGTTGGGTTTTTTTAGCCGGCTTTGTTGGAGAAACAATTTACAAATGTGCCAAACACACATTGGTTCCCCACCCTCTTCTCTCATCCCTCACTTGACTGGGGCACTAAAAAACAAGCCCTTGGCTTGCCCTGGGCGTGCGCCCACTTGCCAAGTCGATCCAGAATGGAAGCGACCCTGTGCTTCACACTCCTTCTGGCCAAACTGTGGCCCTAAAGCTTAAGTTTGAGGTTAACCTCAAGGAGTGTTTAGCCACACCTGCGACCCTCTCTGCCTGGCCTCGGGACTTGGTGTGGAGGAAAAGGAAACGGTGTGAGGTTGTTAACTAACCGTGGGAGGAAAGGAGGTCCTCTCCAGACACCAAAAAAATTCCAGTGAGGAACTTTATAAAAAGCGCCCTTTGTACCAGCCAGCCACATGATTCAGGCTGGTCTCCGCTGGGGAAGTAAAAATAACAACTCCAGTCGTGGGCCGTGGGCCGTGGGCCGTGGGCCTGGTCTCCGCATGCATCCCCAGTAGGCACCTTAGGAGGCGGTTCAGCCCGGGGAGAAGACCTCAGGAATGTAGATTGGAATGGGTAGCCCTTCCCAGAGCCTTCAGGAAACCCCACACAACTGCCTGGAGCTGGCATGCTTACAGGGACTGGTGAGTTGGGGAGCAGGACAGTCCAGTAGATTCAGGTCAAGGAGGCCAAGCCTCTGAGGCAGGAGGTAGAACGGCACGGCACGCTAGAATCTTCTGGGTAATCTCATGCCGGCAGGTCCCTCTCTCACCCAGTGCTTATCATTGGAGGGGCTGTTTCTCCCTTTGCGCAGGGTACTATCTTAAACACAGGGAAGGTTGTGTCCCCTCCCAAGATGTCCACGTCGTGGAGGCTTGGCTGCCACCGGGCTGAATGGAATCTTCAGTTTCTGGGAGATTCAGTCTAGTAAGGTGCTGTCGCCAAGGGTCTGAGTCCCTGGCATAATTGATTTGAGCCATTCGGCTGACCTTAGGCAAGAGGGTGCAGACTTGGCCTGTTGGCCAGTTTGGAGGAAGGGGCCAGGCAACAAAGGATGACCTTAGAATTGAGGACTGAGGAATGAGAACCGTGAATGTTGAGGTGCAACATTTACCCTTAGAAGGCCTGACTCTACTGAACGTCGCAGGGCTTGAGACCAGTCCTGAGACCAAGCTGCCAAAACCAAGAAGACAGGGCACTAGGGTTTCAGACCAGGCAAGCTTCCCAGGCTGTCATCCCAATAACATTTCCGCATTTAGACAGCCAAGAGGGAATTTCCAGCATTATAATATCAGATGCTTAGGATCCCTGGCGATATGCGGCCTTCTTTATCTTCCTTGACGTCAATAAAGGATTTCTCCTCTACAGACTCCTGAAGCTTCAGAGCTGAAAAGATTTTAGAAGCAGTGAAGATCAATTCTGATAGGAAACAAAGCTGAACAACACACAAAACTGAAGTCAAGAGCACAAAGTTAGTCTGTGTTTCTTGGATCGAAACTAAGTCCTCAGATAATGCTTTAGGGCTTCTCCCCCACCCCACCCCTGCCCCACAACTCCTTGCTGCTGGCCGCTTGTGACTTTGGATGGCAGTATGGCGGGGCCTCTTACCCATTCCCTGTCCTATTTTTTTTTTTTTTAATCTCACTCACTTTCATACAGGCTCTTGAACTAAAACTTATTCTTGACAAACTGACTTTCTGAGGCGTTTCGCTATTTGGTGTTTTAACCCCAAACAAAAACAAACAGAACAAAACTATTCAGTGAGTTAAGAGGTCATTGCAGCTGGAGGTTTCCAGTGTGTGATAAGACTGGGCTGGAAAATTCCTAAATTCCTCAAGGCTGGGTGCTTGCACAAGCGTTACCTAGGATCTCACCAAAGACAGCATTTTAATGAGCGCCTGGCGAACCAGAGGCACAGTGAAGTTTGAGTAGCTCTGCTGTAAGGTAAGACTGAGGAAACTTCTTCCCTCTTCCCACCGCCCAGAAATGGCGAGTCTTCTGCCATTGTCCCTTCTTGCCCCTTCCTTCCCATTCCTGCCTTTCCTTGACACCTCGTGATCCTGATGAGGGGGAAGGGTGGATGGTAAAGGAGGACTCGGAATGGAACATTTTAAGGAAAATAAAATATACCCAACTTAAAAGTTCCTCTGCAGCTCTGATGTCACATTGTTAATGTTGGAGTATAATCATCTGCTGTGTTTACGTTGGCTGGCTTCTGTAACGATCATCCTTGGTTATATTTAGGAATGCCATGGCTTAGAAAGCACACTAAAAACTCTGAGAACAAAAATATTTTCCTTCTCAACTTTCTGGGAAATATGACCTTTTTTTTTTCAATCCCCCAAACACATCTTTTCCTTACACATTCTCTCTCTCTCCTTTCCCGTTCATCACCACCTATTTCTTCCAGTTACCTTTGTCTCTTCATCCTTCACTTCCTTTACCTCTTGTTCAACAACAGCAGTTTAAAATCATGGTTTTACAGGAGAAAATTTGGGGACTAGAAAGGTACACAAAGGATATCTGGGGTCAGAGGTCAGAAAAGAAGAGAAAGAGCAACCATATTCCTACTGACAACAAAAACAAGTATGAGCATCACATAAAATCATTTCAAACTTTTCATGCATTTTTTTTAACATCGATGGGATGATTGAGAACATGATAATTGGTATCTGCTTCCTTTGGAGCAGAATTGTAAATTACTTCATTTCATCCGTGACCACACCTCAATGTCTTGACTTTCGTTCAATTCTGCTATTCTTCTCTTGATGGATATTTAGGTATTCAAAGCCTTTCACTATTCAAAGCAATCCTGTGATCCTTAGTGACTTTCTTATCTATAAAGGTTATCAAATTGAAACAAATACAGAAATGTATACTTGTGAAAACATTAAGATAATGACAAGTTCTTGACTCCACCATTGCCAGCCACGATTTCTCTCTCTCTCTCTCTCTCTCTCTCTCTCTCTCTCTCTCTCTCTCTGCGCCCCACTTCCTACCACCTTGGCTCAGAAATCAACGTTTGTCAGGTGTGCACAGCTTTCAGCACACAACACCAGATCCTGTAAGGACTTCAGAAGCTGAGATGCTCGCCACCTTGTGAGGGAGAACAGGTGTTGTGCCATGGAGCAATGCTCACGGGCCAGATGCGGTGTTGGCCAGTGCAGTCTAACGCTGAGGAAATGCGACGTAGTCTCCGCTGCTGCTGAGAAAAAAATGCTTTTTTTCCTCCGTTTGGGCCAGGCTTACCACCCTGGGGTTCCTCCCCTGCTGGGCTATAATCTTTTCTTTTCAGCCCATCCAGTTTACTGTTGATTAAATAATCTCAAGAGGCCACTATAAATTATTTCCTTATCTATGGTCTAATGTGTTCACTGTTCCCACTCCATTGCCCCTTATCCCTGAACCGCTCACACTTTAATCTTCCCATCATGTATCTCCTGAGCACACACCGTGTCTAATAAATTCTGGGAACCCTTTCTCCAAGTCTTAGCCCTGCCACTCCATTCTTGCTTCTTCTCCAGTGCAGATCCTAGGGTTTTGACTGGTTTAGACTCATGGCCTATTCCTCACTATACTGTAAATTCCTAAAACACAGGGCCAACATGGTGCTGGGTACATAGTTCATGCTTAATAAACGTCTGCTCATTTGTCCAACTGAAAGAACGCGCAAACTGGCTTTGCAGAAGTGTCAGGCTTGTGAGCTGCCTCATGTGGGTGCTGGGAACTGAACCTGTAGGAGCAGTATGCTCTATTAACTGCTGAGCCATTTCTCCAGCTCTTTCCTTCCCTCTCTATTACTGGGATTTGACAGCTGAGTGTAACCCTCGGCTGAATGCTTTCACTCCCTCCCTCAGTCAGAGTATGATCCCTAAGAGGACAGGCGCTGTGTCTATCCTGCCCACTACTTTGTTGTCATTTCCTGTGCTACTGGGTTAACCCTGCAACCCCGTGATGCACAAGTCCTTATTCTCGTTTTGACAGATGGAAAAACTGAAGCTCCAACAGGATCAAATAGAGCTTAGGTCCTACCTGCTCACAGAGCTAGAAGTCAATTTATTTGGATTTGGATTCCCAGGTGTCAGGTCCTGGTTTTACCATTTACTAATTTTATAATTTGGCATAAATCTCCTCCCCTGTATGAGAGATAATATTCTATAATTATTTTGTCTATACCTTGCAGACCAAAATCTACTCTATAAGTTTTGCGAGACAAATGGTGGTTCTTGCCAGGCCCAACCAACAAGTGCTGCTTATCTGGTGTGTCAGCTCACAACTGTTTCTTGAGCAAACTTGTCAGTTTGGGGCCGTTAGCCCAGATGTCCACGCATGTTACCTAGCAGAGGCTACCACCCCAGCACTTGGGTTAGTAACAAAACAATAAACTCTGTAACGTGAATGGCACCTATCTTCTACATAATTGTAAGTAATGTCAATCGATAATGTCTAATGATGTGTTAGTAACCAGCCCCCAGTCCTTGCTCACCAAGGAACAAGTAATATGTTCATTAAGTGTAGTTAAAAATTAGCATTAAGGGCTGAGAGTTTTGGGCTGGAGTCAGCTAGATCTGAGTTGTAGCTCAGATGTAGTCGGCTCTACAGCTACCAACTGGGAGAAACTGAGCAAGTTCTTCTGCAAACTTCATTGCTGCATGTAAAATACACCTAGTCCTCAGACTCATGCAAGGATTAAGACAAAGAACATGAGTGTGTCTGGCACACTGGAAACCCTCAGTACTGTGGGTCCTTGTTAGCACTTCATCTGCCTTCTTCTTGGCTTGCTGATCCCTGGCCATCCATTTCTTAGGTGCGTCTTCCATCCCAGCTGGAGAGCTACTTTCAAGAGTCAGGAGGGCGAGTTGGAACAGTTGGGAGGGAACCCCACCTTTCTGCATCTGCTCCAAGGGAAGCCCACTTTGGCTATAGGGGAGTGCTTTTTGGAACACCCCTTGCTTAGTAACGTGCACCGCTTCCTGAACTTCTGGGGGTGCTTTCCTATGTGTGAACTGCAGATCAACATGGTTTTCTACCCACATATGAACTGCATGTCTTCCGAGAGGCAGAATGACAATGGAAGGGTTTTGTTCTTCCCGGCTTTGGACAGGAGGATGTGTGATCTCTAACCACCGTGAAAAGGGCTTTCTTGTTTAGCCTCTGCGATGCTAGCAGCATGCCGATTACATACGTTGATGTGATTCCTTAGTCATCTTAAAAAAAAAAAAAAAGAAGGCCTTGGGCTTGGGCTCACTGGGTAAATGTGCTTGCTGACCTTTGGTCAATCCCCAAGTTTACATGATGGGGAGAACTGACTCCCAAAAGCTGTCCTCTGGTCTCCACCTGCACTTTGTATTGAGTGTAGACAGACAGACAGATAGATTTTTAAAGGGGACAGGGGAAGGCCTTTCTGTAATTTTGTACAAGGGTCCAGACATCCAAGTTATACTATTATATTCTGTTTTGCATAAATGGGTGTTTGTTTTTTATTTTGATTTGGAAAGTGATCGGGCTTGAATTTATGCTGTACTTTTTTACTTCAAAACTCTTTATTGATCCAGTGGTGCTCTGCTCTGTGGGGAGATGCATCGTAATGAATAACAAACATGTACAGACATACACTCACATATAAATCAAAACAAATTAAAAAAAAATAAGGAAATACCATTAAGGTCAACACACAAAGATGTAGACAGTGTTTAGAAATCTTGTCGGCAGACAGGGTGAGTCGGTCCATGATTTTGAAAGTGGGTCAGGAGGTGATGTTGAAAGTGACCTTGACTCTCATCCCAGCAGGCTGGCTGTCCGGAACACCTTCCTAGACGTGCAACTCTGTTTACTGGAAAATGTAAAAAAAATGTAGGGTGCTTCCTGTTAAATACTTGCACACTTCTGACACAGATGGTGACATCCTGTGGTCACTTCCCTCCCCTAGCTGAATGCTACGTGGTGGTTTCATACGCTCCCCACCCAGGAGCATGGCTTATCCGACACCAGTAGAGAAACAGGAAGAATGGTGGTTTTAACCCAGAAAGAAGATTACGTAATTTACAGTAAATAACCTCCATTACTTGACCAAGAAATGAGAACGCTGTGATGTCAGGTGATAAGGAAGCTGAAAGCATCCTTGGTGTTAGAAGCCAATTCTGTTTCTACAGCATCCTGAGCAAGAGGATGGCCGAAGCCAACTTTGGGCAGTGTTTCTAGCAGTCAGGAGAAGGGGGCTTGGTGCTGTTCTTGTAAATGCAATAGCATTTTTCCCTCAATGATGCTGCTCACTGTGCTAGAATCTCACATTCTGCTCACCAAGTCAAGACAGCGATTCAGATCTGAGCAATCAATCATACTGTGTAAGCGAACCCAATTACCATGGAACTTGATTTATGGGAAAGAAAGTTTCCAAGACAACTCGAAACAATGGCTGATGTAATGGCTATTATGCCCCAGAAATAGCAATGGAGACTTTCATCTTTTTCTGAAAGCATGATTCTCATAAGGAAACTACAACACCTAAAGGCTTCAGTGACATTCATATGGCTCCATCTTCCTCTATCATAATAAATATAATAGTAGGTATCACTTCTGAATTTCTAGCTTAAGTCGCAGAGACTTGCTTCTAGGGCACTCCTTGGCTTCTGTTCAAGCTCTACAGCCCTTAGAATGCTGCTCATATTCAAGCTGTAGACGATATGATTCCTAAGAGTGGAGATTTTTTTTCTACCTTCTTCAGGATGATGTTCCACCAGGAATCTAGAACAACATCCAGGACATGACTGGCATTCAGTCAAGGCTTGTGGAGGTGATTGTCTCTCTTCATGCAATCAGCCTGAAAGAGCAATATAATCAGTTCCAGTTTGTGAATGGTAATGTTGGTCTCCTTGTTTCAAAGCTGCCCAGAGTTACGTGCACATTGAATTGCTGTGAAGGTCGGAAGTGTGGCTCTGCAATCATGTGGTACCTGTCTCTAGTATGAGAGAATCAGGGACATAATCTTGTTTATGTCAAGGTTCTTTTCTAACTTCCATAGGGTAAGTGGGGGGTATAGCTCAAGGAGGCAAGCAGGATTTAGCAGAGATGCTCAGATAGTGATGAGAGACATAAGCATCTTTGCAAAGCCTGTGCTCTTCCAGACCAAAAGAGAGTCTTGTTCTGTAAGTCCAAAGAACAGACACTGTGTGTGGCCTTCCCATGCTCCTTCGCTTCTCTAGCTGTCATTTGGAGCTGGCTGACATTCAAATAACTGTTTTAATGGAGGCTGCCAGTTATAGAGATGAGAATACAGTTGAAGCCAAACATCTGACATATACCTTCAATCCCAGCACTCAAGAGGCTACGGCAGGACTGTCATGAGTTCAAGGCCAGCCTGGGATGCAGAGTAAGACCCTATTTCAAAAACAAAACAAATTGAGATAGGGATTGATTAAGAAAGATAACTAACATTGGCTCTGGCCTCCATATGAACACGCATACGTGGGCATGCATGCCTGCACACACTTGTGAATATATACTCAAACACACACACACACACACACACACACACACACACATGCTAACCAACCAAATAACCTGACGAAGACTGTAGGCGTGATTGTCCGAACTAATTGGTAGGAGTGGAAGTAGAAAGAATCTCAAAAGAAGAGGGAAGAAGGGTGGCACGGGCCACTGGGTGTGGGATGGAAAGGGAAAATGGTTAGGGCTAACTCCAGATCTCTGGCATCAGTAGCTGGGCCAAGGCAGCAACCTTTCATGAGATGGGAACCAGCCAGAAAGAGTTGGCTGGAGAAGAAACTGGTGAACATCACGTGCGCTCTGACAGCCCACACACCCAGAAGACCCCTGCCCTTCGGTTCACCCCATGTCTTCATGTCTCTGAGCACAGGTCCAGAGCTCGAGAGCAGTGGGCAAACCAGATAGCTTCAAACGTGACGGAGCCTCCGTGTGTGCGCCCTGGTGCTAGAGTAACTCGGTTCTAAGTCTTGGCGTCTACTTTTTCCCTTTTATTATTGCTAAAGCAACTCCAGAAAGGCAAAAGGGGATCAGGGACCCACAAAAATAGAATTATAAAGGAAAAGAAAAGAACCAGGGGGAGCTTCAAGATTAGAAGCTGATTTCCTGCCAGAACTTTCCCTCAGTTCATGTAAGTCGCCCCCACTCTCACTGGTTCCCAAAGACCAACTGCAGGCTCTGCTCCCATGTCAGCCTCCAGTCCTTAATCTGAATAAAAGAAACTAAAAGAGGGGGGAGCAGAGCCCTCTGAGGACCAGTGGTGGCTAGGAGCACAGGCTGCTGTGCGGCACAGAGAGGGAACAGCAGGCCTGGAATCCAAGAGCAATAGAACAGACTTCCCCATGGGCTTTGAGCTCTCACTCAGCTCAGGCTGATGGAAGGCTGCAGGCCTGGTGTAGAGCTGACCTCAGGTGCAACCTCTTGGAGGATGGAGAGTAATTGCCATCTCGTGATGGCTTTTGAAGGCCGCTGCAGGGAAAAGAGCCGCACTTAACAGCACAACAGCCAAGACACAAGGAGGCAAAGGAGGGAGGGCAAATGGAGAATGGGAACCTTTTGTCTTTCCTTTCTAAGAATACATTCTATCGCTTTTGTTTATTTGTTTGTTTCTAGATACAAAAGGCAACAAAGCTTTGTGGTAGAAAATCTGAGAAATACAGAGAAGTAGAATGGATGATTACTTATAATCCCACAATCCCTCATGTTTTTATTACTTATTTACTCTTCTTTCATGCAACACATCCTGACTGCAGCCTACCTCCCTCCACTACTCCCAGAGCCCCGCCCCGCCCTGCCCCCAAGACCCCACCCAGCAACCATGCCCAACCTCCTCTCCCCCCACTCTCCCCTCCCCCACATTGCTCCTCTGTTTCCCTTCGGAAAATATCTGGTCTCCCAGGGGTACCAACTGAACATGGCTTGACAAGATGCAGTAAGACTAAACACAAAACCTCATATCAAGATTGAATGGGGCAACCCAGTAGAGGAAAAAGGGTCTAAAAGCAGGCAAAAGCCTCAGAGATACCTCTAATCTCGCAAAATCCCCAAGCTAAATAATCACACCAAGTATGCACGGGACCTAGTGCAGACTCAGGCAGGTTCTGTGGGCCCCTTTGAGCCCTGCTGAGTTGACTCTGTGGGCTGTGTTCTCCTGGGGCCCTCAACTCCTCTGGCTCCTACAGTTCTTCCTCCTCATCCTCCATGAGGTTCCCTGAGCTCCACCTAATGTTTGGCTATGGGTCTCTGCATCTGTTCCCATCAGTTCTGAGGACAATTGGGCTAGGCACTGATCTATGAGTATAGCGCAACATCATTAAAAATCATTTCACTCTCTTTAAAATGTGTATTTATTTATTTTTCTTTTGGTCAGCCATGTTTGCTTCTACCCTGTATCTCTAGGCCATCCAGTTTTGGTTTCTGGGCCTCCAGGCAGTGTCAGGCACGGATGGGCTCCCTTTCACGGAGTGGGCCTCAACAGGCAAGCCATTGGTTGGCCACTCCCACAAACTCTGAGCCACCATTGCCCCAGCACATCTTGCAGACAGGACAGGTTGTAGATCAAAGTTTTGTGGCTGGATGGGTGTCTGAGTTGAGTCCCATTGGGAGGTAGCCTGATTCAGGAAGATGACTGGTCCAGGCTCCATATCCTCCATCACTAGGAGTCCTCGATAGGGCCACCCTTGTAGGGTCCAGGAAGTTTTCACTGGACTAATTTTCTATCCCCATCTCCCCAGCACCACCAAATGCCCCTCAACCACTAATCCCTCTGGATCTTTGGAAAATGACTGCTCGTTTGGTGAGGCACTCTCAGACCCGTAACAACCTAAGACTTAGGACGCTGTATTTCCTCTCTTAAAGTAGTCATGGAGCTGATGCTTACAGGGTTGAGGTTTGATTAAAGCCCACATCTGGAGAGTGGCAGAGCCTGGGTTTGGAAAGGTTGGGTATTCCGGTTCTTTCTTGCTTTTTTTTAAACACACACACACGCACATTTGGGTATTTATATCGGTGCCAAGACAGCGCCAGGAGAGCACAGCTTCACTAACAACCTTACTCTTCCAATGGGAGATAATTCAAAGAAAAGAGAGACTAAAGATGTTTCTAAAACATCCTGTGTTTAAATCTTGTCACACCTCCCACAATTTTGCAAATTCCTCCATTACTAAAGTGTTGTTTTGATTTTTTTTTCCCCTATCTGACAAACTGGAACAGAGTGACTTCCCTTCTGTTGCTTAGCCCGAGGCTCCCTTTGTGACTCCCCAAGACGGACTGCAGATATCTATCTGAGTCTCTTTGTCCAGCGTGCCTCTCTTTGAAGTAGAATGTTTCCTTTTTTTTTACTCTACGAAAATGCTGTAACCCTTAAAAACATGCTAGCAAATGACCCTTTTCAAAAATGAGCCAATGGGACTGGAGAGATGGCTCAGTAGTTAGCAAGAGCACTGGCTGCTCTTCCAGAAGATCTGTATTTGTCTCCCTGTGCCTACAATGTGGCTCACCGTCATCTATAATTCCAACAGCAGCCCTGAATTCCTCCCTGTGGATCAGACCTCAAAGTCAATCCAAGAGCAGTTGGCTGTTACCCCCCCCCCCCCACTTTCACACCACCAATGCAGCCGTGGGCACAGCTTGCCTGGCAGATCCGTATTTTAGCATGTAGGGTTGGCTGCGGGGATACCACTGGCGCCCTTTCTGTCCTCTGCAGCCTGCACAGTACCTTCCACAGGCACTGTGAAATCTAGTTAGCAAGGAGATAGTTTTCAGGTCATCCCAGCTTGATGTCTTTGTCCTACAGCCAAACTGTCCAACTACGCTGCTTTCCTGCTCGTCCACTCTTGTCTTGGCAGCCTTAGCGGGTTAGTCATTAGTTTTGACTCTTCCCAATAATTTTCCAGCTAATACCAGGTTTTCAATGACAACAAGAACTTTCAGAACCAAGCCCCCTCCAATCCTGCATTTAGCATTCCTGTACGACTGTGGGAAAGTCAGTTAGCTTCCTCGTGCGCAATTTCCTGCAAAATGGGGAGGTAATGTCTATTTTTACAAAGTTATAAGATCAAGGTGATATTTAGCAAGCTTTTAGAACTGGTCCTGGTATGTTGTAAGCATGTAGCAGGTGTCAGCTAGGGGGCAGATGGGATTCTCTGCTTATTAGACCACCTCCAGGGGCAGGATGGAAAGTATATTACTTTAAATTTATTTTAGTTTTAATAGTTTTCCTATTTTGTTTACTGGCATTATAGAACATTTTTAAACTCTACGCATCGTGTAGTGTGTTCACAAAGTATACACTGAATAGTTTGTCTGAAAACCTAATGACCTAGCCACCTCTGATTATATTGTGGCATAGGCACGCACAAACACATATGAACTGGGCATGGAGTATCAGAGATTGAACTAGGGCCTTCATAGAACTAGGCAACTGCTCTACTGCCAAGCCAGACCCCCAGGCAGATTCTTTTTGGACAATAATAATTTTCACATTTATATTTATATATTTGGTTTATTTTATAAATGTTTTTTTCTTCTACTCATTTTTTTATTGAAAAAAAAATTCCACCTCTTCCCAGCCTCCCATTTCCCTCCCCCTCCCCTCACTCCTCTCCCCTTCTTCTACTCATTTTCCAGTTCAAAATAATGACTGGGCATTTTGCAGTTTATTATCTATGTGATAAGATAAGAAACTGCCTATAGCTTCAGCCGTGGTCCATGCTGTATTTTAGGGAGTTCAGTTAGATGGTAGTGCACAGACTGACTTGATAAAGGGATTCTGAGGTCAGGGAGGTGAGATTAGAGACGAATAGAATACCCGTCCTGAGAGTCTTGTCTGTGTCTGGGAAAAGAGGAGACGGACACATGGGAGAATAATTTGGGGGTGGATTGGGGATGCCTCAGGAGTGGAGTGGCATGAGAAGTGGAGGGGAAAAGTCAGATTTCATTGTGGCGTGTGGGGGGGGCATAGCCACTAAGAGGGACTGCTTTCTCTATTGTTTTCTAAATACAGAAGGGTTTCAAACCATTCAAGGAGCAATAAAAATGCATTGTGAAAACTCAGAATATAAGAGAAGCCTCTCCTTTAGTTCACAATAAAATCTGGGTATGCCCAAAATTTTCACACCTGAACCTACAATTGAACAGATGGAATCATTAAAAAAAGAAGAGACCCAGGGTTGGGAACGGTGTTCACTGAGGCTCCCTTTGAAGATGCTAATCAAGCATGTTAAATGTTACCTTCTGAGCAGTGTCTGCAGGTTGCTAAGTCTGTACGCAGGATGCTCTTTCCTCTTTACAGAACGGAGCTCTGGAAGGGCCAAGTGAGGCCACAAGTGCTCCGGCTACATCCTTTCCAAAATGCTAATGCTTTCTGCTTTCGCTCACAATTCTCAAAGCCTCTTCAGTGGGCAGAGAACAAGACAGAATAGCTGGCCAGGTCTAAGAGCGCATGGGCGGCCAACCACGCAGAAGGGAGGGGCTAAGGCCACCCGCCCAGAAATGGTATAGTCTCACTAACCACACCCCTTTGCTCCCTCCACCTGAGCGCTCTAGCTGAAACGGGGAGGGGCGGTTTCTGAAAATGAGCCTGAAGCCTGCCTCGGCTGCATCTGTGTGTTCTGTGACCATACTTCCTAAGTTAGAAATCCAGGTGTATAACGAACAGATTTCTAGAAAGAAGTTTACAGGGTGTAGTTGTTGGGGTGAAAAATACATCGCTTACAAGACAGATTCAACAAGTACTTAGCTATCACCTCCTAGATGTCAAGTTCTATTTTAGGCACCGGCAGCGGACAGAGTGGAGAAGAATCCGGGGTATATTATATAATAGGAATGGGTGTCACCCTGGGGAGCATGGTAGGGTTTTGGCAGCAGCTCTAATGAGTTATATTTATAACTCAAGGAGAGCATGGCCAGGAAGGTAGTTACACGGCAGATCTTTTGAAGTCTCCTTGAATTCCAACAGTAAGAGAAGGACCAATTGCAACTAGTCTGACGTCACTGGTGTGATTCCCTATCCTAGTGGGAAGTCACGGTTCCCTTTTCTGAGGTTCCCTGCACTTCCTTTGATCCTCTGAAGATCGTTCCATCCTCCCATCATGTTATGATCAGCCTTCGTAGACTCCTTCAAAGCAAGCTGCTTTGCTTGTCTTCCACTAGTATGTCTCCGGATGCTGCCCCCTCCCTTGCCTTTGCCTGTCTTCCCGTCCCTGCCCTGACGCTGCCCCCTCTCTTGCCTTTGCCTCTCTTCTGGTCCCTCTCCTGACATTGCCCCCTTTCACAGTCCTCCCTGTGCTTGTTTGCTAGTTCCTATGTTTGCTGCGCTATGCTCCTACATGCCGCTGGCCTCTATTGCCTGGAGGAGCTACGGCTCCTCTCTGGAGAATCAGCCCAGAAGGAAGAGAAGTTAGCCCCTCTACGACTTCCCTGGGCAATGAGTCTTCATGTGCTCTTGCTCTTGCAGAGATCCAAGCTTATCTGTTAGCTTACGTACCGCACCCCACACCCCAGTCAGCTTGTGGGTGAAAAAGCCCTAAGACAGAACCTATATTTTATCCTCTATGTCCCTGGACTCTTTCACCATTCTCTGAAAAAGCATTTCAGTAAGAGTGTAGAGAGTAAATTGGTCTGCCTTCTAAACTGCCCTAGAGACAGCCGGAAGTCCTTTGGTCTATATTTACCTCAAACAGCCACTACAATAAGACCCTTCCTCTGTGCTCGCCAAAGATTTCCCTGGTGCTTACTCCTTCACTCAAAGGCTTTGTAACTTGTTGGAACTCGAACAGGAAATAGAGCCAGAGACCAAGA
The DNA here is from genome assembly GCF_018167655.1 of Microtus oregoni. Taxonomy (NCBI): domain Eukaryota; kingdom Metazoa; phylum Chordata; class Mammalia; order Rodentia; family Cricetidae; genus Microtus; species Microtus oregoni. The sequence continues at coordinate 6,527,772 of NW_024543059.1, forward strand.
GCGGGCAGATCCATACAGCAGCTCCCTGACTTACGCTGAGGCCACACTACAGCCAAACCATCCCACCCTGAACAGAAGCTCACACCAGAGTGCTGGGTAGACATGTTTTGGTCTCCAGTCTAATGGCGGTGACTTGCCAGAGAGCTCTGATGAGAACCGTGGAAAGGTCCTCAAGAGGGAAGATGCTGTTTCTGTTACTTCAGGGGAGAAGCAGAGAGTGGGTCCCGCCAGCTAGATGTGTGCTGCCACAGTACTTGACAGGCCTTTGATTTCCTCTTAACACAGATGCTCCCCATTTCACGACACGTAGATGGCTGTGTCTAATGGAGGAGGCACACGGCACATCTGTTGCTGTGCTTTGAATCAGCCTACGAGATAAAAGAAGGAATAACAAACACATGGTCCTTGCTGACAGGAGAATCAACGGGCGAGGAGAAGAGGTGATGGATGCTTTTTCATGTTCATAGGAAGAAGCTGACATGGCATTACCCTGCAGAAGAATGTTATTAGGAGAATTATAGGCTCATGGCCATCGCCAGCCATGATGAGAATCATTAGGAGAGAGTTAGGGCATTGCGCTGTAGATGGTGCAGTAGGGACCGGAAGGAAGACAGAGCCTTCGGTTCCCAGAATACTAAGAGAAATAGCATCACAGAGGCGGTCTAGTGGACTTGAAGGGACAGAGATCCCTCAGTTCCCTAAGATGGGGGTTTCTGGCACAAAGGTTTTCAAGGAGTCAGGGGTGTTGCCCACCATATGACCCAGCCCGGCCTAGCCAGTACTACGAGGCAGGCAGCGGGCACTGGTTAGAACCAGAAACTTATTCAGTTGTTAGAGGGAGAGAAGGGATTCTTATCAGCTCTGCCTGGAGAGGGTGTGGGAGGGTGTGAGGTTTCTGGGAGGTGAAGCATGCGATTAGGTCTGTAAACTAACAGGTACTCTCTTCCTGTAGCAGATAATGAAAACCGGGGCTCCAATTGAAGAGCTGAACATCAGACTAATCTGACTGTAGTTTTGTTTTCTCTGTGTAACAACTCTAGCTGTCCTGGAACTAACTCTGTAGACCAGGCTGGCCTCAAACTCCCAGAAATCTGCCTCCCCTCCCCCGCAGTGCTGGAATTAAAGGCATGTGCCACCACCGCCCGGCTTGATTGTAATGTTTTATTGCACACTATACTGCACTATCTTCATTTAAAAGGGAAAGGGAGTCAGATGTGGCGGCACACACCTGAAATCCCAGCACTCAGGAGGCAGAGGCAGGAGGATGACTAGCTAGCCAGAGTGCCCGGTCAGACCTTATCTTCCAGCACGGAGTTCAGGAGAATCAGCGGGCAGTGTTAGAAACCCGGCATGGGGGAGAGAGCAGAAAAGTGAACAGCGGAGTCCGGAAAGCAAAACGTCACCCAGTGAAAGAAAGCAGACCTTGGCTTCAGCACAGGAAGACTTCCCATATATTTCCAGACCACCTCTGCGTCTTATGTCACACGAGTTTCAATTCCGAGAAGACTGCCCACTTCTTCACAAAGACAGGCGTGGAGAAAGGCCATGCAGTTTGGAGAAGAAGCAACGGAAGGAGATTGGTTTCCTTCCCGCGCTGGGGACCTAACCCAGGGTCTCATTTGTGACATTCTCGGTCCAGAATGATAGGTTAATCAAAGTATATGATATTATTACTGGAATTACTGGCGTTAGAGCCCGAGCCTTTATAGTACCCTAACGAGCCAGGTTTAGGGCACCCATCCTCAATAAAGCAATTCAGCAAACAAGTGGTAAGGGAAACAGAGTAAGATTTATTCAGCGTGACCACTCTGGGAAGAACAAGTCTGCCTTTGGGGCACTAATACACGGGTTAGGTTTGCATAAGAAGCCGGAGGTATGGACAGTTAAGTGTGGCTTCTGCCATAACCACCCTCTCAGCTCCAATCTACCATGCAGGACCCCCTGACAAGTCTTAACTGGAGACCAGTTCTTCCTCTGGCTGCCGCCACGACCTCAGCCTTTTCCTTCTCCCTTCTTGAGACTTCCAGGGAAATTCCAGTTTCTTGGGGACTATTGTTTCAGTAGCTTGATAGCCAAAGGGAGAGGCACACACGCGTTCCTTTAGAATATTAGCATTCCTTTGAGGACAGTTACAGCGCCCCTTCAGGTTCTGACCTTACATCATGGCCTTGGTCACCGAGCTCTATGTAAAACCCTAACCCTAACCCTAACCCTAACCCTAACCCTAACCCTAACCCTAACCTGCATTCACTTGCAAAGTTTGGGCCAGGACTTTTACCTCCATTTGGCACGAAATTACCGTGGTAGTTCAATAGTAAGCTTTTATAAGTAATGAGAATTTCTAAGAAATGCTATTAAGAATCATTCTGGAAAAAGTAGGGTCACCAAAGTGAATACTACTTAGAGAGCAAGAGAGACAGACCAACGGAGAGAGAGCAAAGAGAAGTCCAAAGAAGACACCCCAGGTTCATCTCTATCATACCCCCATTCTAAATTAAACTACCCTTGAGCCAGCTTTAACTTGCTCACTTTTCAGATCTCAGAGATGCTCAGTTTGTGCAGATTAAAATGTGGACTCTGCAGAACAGGTGGCCCTTCCCAAAGTCTGCAGGCAGCCGTGTTTAGGAGAGTCGAAGGACTGTGGGGTATTCAGTCCTCTAAGGTTTTCACGGCCCCGTGGGGCCTTGTTTGTGTCCTTAGGAAAGGTGTGTCTTATCAGGCTTGGTACATATCACTGTGGTATCACTCTCCGTGATGGGTCAGCACCTCAGAGCCCCTGGCTTTGCCAAAGGTTGCTCCCTGGTGAGAAAGCAGGTATGCCCAGTTTACAGCAGGTTTCTTTGGGCCTCAGACTGAGTTTGGAAACACGGATGTGTAACACTGTCAACGTCACAGCTTCAGCATCCATGTCACAGCTTTGGATGAGAGCACTCTGCAAAGCCACAAAACACGGCATAACTGACCTCACGACCCCCCCCCATTCGCTTTATCTCTGTCCATCCACAGCCACAGTCCTTGCCTACTTTCTCTCTCTGGGTCCTTTTCCTTGTCTCAGTGACCAGTGAGGTGAATTACATGACCCCTAAATAATTCTCGTTCACTTCCACTCTAACCTAGAGCCATGTTAGGAAATGGATTTTTCATGAAACCAGGAAGAGTTTGGATTACTAAAGAAAGTTCAGGAAGCGCAGGAACCGAGAAGACAGGTGTGGGAAACAGCGGCCAAAAGGAAAGCCTAGGGAGAGGGCTTTGGCTCGGCATGAAGTGCTGAACACCTGCCCTGCTAGGTGTCGCATGTGAAACAGTCATTATTCTAACACCCAAACCACTACCTTCCTTGGTGTAGTCTGCTTTCTTGCCACGGGTCTCAGAAAGGTTACCGGTTTGTCTCCCAGCGTGTTTGGTTACATTGGTCTCTCCATATTAGCATCAATCTGTGTGTGAGCTTCATGCATACCCTGTGCCCTTGAACGTCAGAGAGGGCCATCAGGCAGAACCTAGGTCATCTACAAGAGCAACAAGTGCTCTTAGCCCCTGAGCCATGTCTCTAGCCCCTCTTAGAGTTTTCGGGAGGTAGGAAAGCTTCATATTCCATCTCCTAACCAGAGTCACGGAGGCAAGCACTGGGTGGGACCGTAGTTCAAAGTTGCCTTTGTCCTAGGAAGCAGGGTGGGGAATCTTAGGAATAGCATCTCTACCAAGTCCTGAGTACTAGTGACAGTCACACCATTGCTCCTGCCAGTTCTTTGTCCTAGTGGACAGACTACAGGACAGAGCTATGGCCTGCTTTCTGGGAGTCATAAAAGAGGCTGCAGGGTCTGTGACCTCACAGGATCAGTCCTTAGAAGTGTCTGCGAAGGTAGAGTCATAGCAACCGTCAACAAGGCACTGCCCCGATGCTTCAGTGTGGAGCCCAAGTCATCCTCACGTATCTTTCCACTTCTGCTGGGAAAGTTGGCTTCGGCAAAGCTGGCCGAGTTCAGTCCTAAACACTAGGGTGCTCAGAGACCCTCCCCTTGCTCACACTTTCCACATTCATAGGGAGGGACTATGTAAACGGGTTGACTGTTTGGTCAAACGCTTCTTTCCCTCTCAGAAGAAATGGTCTTGTTTCCAGTGTGATAGAAGTGGATAGAAGGCTGATCTGACAAACAAGGGGAGGTGACCCACGTGGAGAGCAAGTCAGGGGAACCTGTTTCTCTCCCTCCTCCACACTCCTGGCTGGTTGGTTGGTACACAACCAAGCACGAGACATGTCCCAGATCCCTTAAGTTTTTCTAGAAAGGAGAACAGATCTCGGTAGCGCTGATGGTCACTTTGGGCATGTCTGATGTCCACCAGATGGATCTACGCTGCTTCTGTAACTCTCTTTGATTGACACAGTGTCAGCCCACAACTGTAAAGTAGCTTACAAAAGACTGTATGACAAACAGATCAGTTTCTCATCACTACAGATGCCTAAGAAACACGCAGGTATCTGGATGTTCAGTACGTGTTATCAGAACCTAGGAATGTAGTTGAACGTGGTGGCACACATCTGTAATACCAGCACTTGGCAGGGTAAGGGAGGAGGATTATCATGAGGTCAAGGGTAGCCTGGGCTATGTAGTGAGAGTCTGACCCAAAATTAAAAAAAATAAAATAAAATAAAAACGGAAAACTCACAAAAACAAGCTACAAATGTTCAAACTGAGTTTCTGGTACCAGCTTTAATGATCACAGATAAACTCAGGTTTCCTCTCCCCATGCCCTTTTTGAAACTTTTCTCTTGCTTTATCTACATGCATGTCTTGATCTTGTAACCCATCCCTGAAATTCGCTCTGCATTGCTTTGTCCTGGCTATTACTGATCCCCATGCCTGCTGTGTGTGTGTGTGGGGGGGGGGGTATGTGTGTGTGGGTACCGGCACCATGCGGATGTCAGAGGATGACTTTCGTGTGTCAGTCTTCCTTCTAAGTTTATGTGGGTCCCTGGTATTGAACTCGGGTCTGGAATTTCGGCTATCTCATTCCTTTGGGTTTGCAGTACTATACAGCTGTGAACTTGAGGCTATGCCCTAGTGAGTTGTTTCGAAGCTGTCTTGCACATCTGTTGAGATGGATGTGTTCTCTGGGCATACTCCCCCCCCCCCCCCCCCCCCGTCTTCACACTCCGTTTTAGCCCTGGACAAAACTATGCCCCCTTTCGCTTGTTTTATCATATGTGAGTTTCTCTGCTGACTCATCTTTGTTTGGATTTATGTTCCAGATCCAATGACGTGACATCAGTCCCTGTATTAACTTGCTGGAGACCCTGTAGATGTCACTTGTGTCCCCAGTGAGATCTAGGGAGGGCAGCAAAGGGAATTGCTTGGGGGAGGGGATGGGAAAGCAGTGTATAGTTCTTCTTAGAGTAAAGGTATTGATATTTAAGTAGTTAAGTGAAGAGGGAATGGGATGGGGAAAGGAAAAGAATGATACCAGCTGCGTTACAGGCGCGAGACCTCCTAGCAGTGTGCTGTAGACGCAGAGAGAAGAGCTGTAAAAGCCCTTTCTGGGGAGACACAAAAGCTCAACAACCAGAAAGTAGAAAAGTGTCGAGAAATACGTACAATTAAATTAGGCAATAAAATCAAACACGTGATTATTAAGTCAGTCAGAAATTCTTCCTCACTGGGGTGTTTCTCCCTGGATGGCCTTTTGTAACATCCTTCACAGGTCGCGGGAGGATCCAGATAACACAGTCAGCGTGTCCTGCCAGATGAGAAGGATTCTGCCAGAATTCTCCAGTCTGTGGCTCTCTGACTGCAGATGACAACCTCATCTCTGGTATTTGGGGGATCATTCTTTCCACACCAAGGGCTTTCTGGGACTGAGGCTCTAAGGGGTGTGGAAGGCGTGCAGGCCTGTGTTTGCCTTTATCAATCCAGGGAGGTTACTGAGCCAAGTTTGGCAGCACACTTCCCACGATCCCATCTAACTCGCCAAGACAATGTTTATGTGTGTGTGCACGTGCATGAGTGTGTATGTGTGTGTGCATGTATGTGTGTGTGTTCATGCATGTGTGTGTGTGTCTGTGTGTGTGTGTGGTGCCCTTTCCTCGTTTTAACTTCAGGCTCCTGTACTACGCTTCTGCTTCAGATGTCTCGTTGGGCCCACAGGCCCAGCCTCTGGTTGCATTTGTACACAGGGGACCTCCTCTCTCCCTCCCCAGGGCACTTGCCTCTCGGTTACCGCTAACATTGGCCAGCACAGCAGCACAGTACAGCATGGTGCAGGCAGTTCAGCTGCTGCTTTGCTGAGAAACTTCTACTTAGACTCATCCCTGCTTCTCTAGCCTTTTCTCTATGTGAACAGGCCCTTTAAAAATGAAGGACCGTGTCCCGTGTAGCATTTAATGGCTTATTATTACTTTTTAAATTCCACTTTTCATCCAGTTGTACCAACCATGGCTGCTAATCCGCTACCTTACTCAGAAGTGAGCATAAACACCTCTTTTTGTTGCTGGTTGTATTATTAAGGGAGGACCCCCATGCTGTAGCCCAGGCAGGCCTAGAGACCTCTACGTAGCCTAAGAAGATTTTGAAATCATGGCCATCATTCTGTCTAAACCTCCCAAGTGTTGGGATCACAGGCATGCCCCTCCATGTCCTGCAGCAAACTAGTCTTTGTAATTCTTTCTGTCTAAAGTGCCTCCACAGAGTTAGCCTTAAAAAGTTTGTTCAACCACTGAATATTTTCCAACGTCTTCCACTATACATTTAATATTCATACTATTTGGAAAATGTGAACCACAGAGAAACTATTAACAAGAATTTCAATTCAAAACAAGCAATAGACTTTTAGAAGATTTCCTAAATGCAACATATTCCAACGAAGTGTTATACCTTCTGTGTGCATGTCTCAGCAGCTGAATAACTTGAATGAAGTTCAACATTGTAATCATAAATCATGGCATAGCCTTCAAGAATCAAGGAAGATTCTATTGTGTTCACTACAGTTACAAAGTATCACTGAAATAATTTTACGATTGGTGGTCACTACAGCATGAGGAACTGTATTAAAGGGTCCTAGTGTTTGGATGGTTGAGAACCAGCGTTCTAAGGGAACTGAAGCAGTCTCCCCTGTAGAGAAATGCTCCCACAAAAGCCCATCTGCTGCTAAGGAAATAGATGACCTTTACTTTTTTTCTGTGAAGTGTGGAACTTTTTTGGGATGCTGGCATGTAGGTGTGGCTCCCCAACGCATGCTCTACCAGTACAGTACACCTTTCATTATTCTCAGGAGTTTATATCATTTCTCCCCCCCCCCACCAAAAAAAAATTTCTACTGAGGAGCTGTTTGCCTGTAAGGAATAGAAACCACTCAGAAGCCTGTAAATGGACACACACACACACACACACACACACACCCCTCAAGGAATTACTAAAAGGGAAAACCCATCTGATATTAGGAAGTTACTGGGGTCTCGGGCAACTTAGGAATCTTCTCTCTCTCTCTCTCTCTCTCTCTCTCTCTCTCTCTCCATAGTACCTCTTCCTTTTTTAAACTTTTTTATTGTTTTATTACTTTAAAAAATTACCAATCCAAATTCCCACACCCTCCCACCTCTCCCCCCTCCAGTCCTAAGGAAGGACAAGGCACCCTCTGTGGCAAATCCAAGGCCCTTCCTACTGCATCTAGGTTGAGCAAGGTATACATCCAAAGAAAACAGGATCCTGAAAAGCCAGTGCATGTAATAGAGACAAGCCCCAGTGCCACGGTCAGTGGCCCCTCAGTCTGCCCCAACTGTCAACCACATCTAGAGGAACTAGTTTGATCCCATGCTTGTTCACTCCCAATCCAGGTGGAGCTGGTGAGCTCCCATTAGCTCAGGCAAACTGTCTCAGTGGATGAACCCTTCATGGTCTTGACCTCCTTGCTCATACTCTCCCTCCTTCCACTCTTCAACTGGACCTTGGGAGCTCAGTCCAGTGCTCCGATGTGGGTCTCTGCCTCTGTTTCCATCTGTTGTTAGATGAAGGTTCTATGGTGATATTTAAGATAATCGTCAGTCTGATTACAGGGCAAGGCCACAAGTCAGGCACCCTCTCCTCTATTGCTTCGGGTCTTAGCTGGGGTCATCCTTGTGGATTCCTGGGAATTTTTCTGGGGCCAGGTTTCTTGCTAACCCCATAATGGCTCCCTCAATTAAGATATCTCTTTCCTGGCTCTCATATCTGTCCTTCCTCCATCTCGACTATCTCATTCCCCAAGTACCTCTTCTATGTGTAGTTATCTTGAACTGAAATAACTAAGGTAGTATCTTGATTCATTTTACCCTTAAGCCTTTGCCTCCCCAGTCTGTCATAGTCAATGTCGCTACCACAGTGGGAAGTCATCATCGTTGCCCCCTCTCTGTTGCCACATTCCTCAGGAACCCCTTCTGCCTCTACTCCTCCGGTACCCACCTGAGCCGTCTACAGACACACCTGTCATCACCTCTCAGACAAACTACTTACTGCAACACCACTGTCACTTACAGTCTCGACCCCTAAATTCCCTTCTCCACAGATCAACTGAAGAGAATGTCTTCTCTTTTTCAAGACAGGGTTACTCTGTGTAGTCCTGGCTGTCCTGGAACTCACTCTGTAGATCATCAGGCTGTCCTTAAATTCAGAGATCCGCTTGTTTCTGCCTTCCTAGTGCTGGAATTAAAGGTGCGCGCCCCCATCGCCAGGTGAGAATTTTCTTTTTCAAATACTGTTATGTGAAGGCTCACAACTTTCGAAGTAGCTCCCCCCCCTGCATTTTACTCTCTTCTCTGAGATTAAATCTCATCTTTCGTACTTTCCTCCCTAGTTATGCAGTGGCAGGTCTCAGGTTTCTTTCTCTTTCTCCAACATGCTAAACTTTGTCTTGCCAGATATTTGGACTTCACCGCTTCCAGTTAATCTTGGCAACACCACCGCTTGCAGGCTTCCCGGTCCTTATCAGTATTGAAATGCACAGTTTGTCTCACTCGTCTCACCTAGTAGGAACTCCGCGAGGCCAAAGCTGACATTCCAGCTATCTTGTTCCCTTCCGCGAGGCCAAAGCTGACATTCCAGCCATCTTGTTCCCTTCGCTGAGTTTCCTCATACCAACCACATTGTGCTCCGTGAAGACTTGTCGTGTTCATGCAGAGCCTTCAAAAATTATACGGTGGAGAAAATTGCACAAATTATCTTCACACAGATAATCCTAAAATTAATTCAAATACATAACCCTCCCTACCGCTGTATAGTAACTGGGTTCTTCTGGGAATAATTCCTAGAGCACACTGTATAGTTTATGCTGGTGTTTAGAGGGGCTGATGCCTAAAACTTAATGGCTTTTAAGTGACAAAACCTACAAGTGTCTTATAAGACAGCATTTTGGAGATTCGCTGTGAGGCCTGTGTTAGCATAGCCCTGTATGAGGACAGTCCTGTATGAGGACAGTGCTGTATGAGGACAGTCCTGTATGAGGACAGTCCTATATGAGGACAGCCCTGTATGAGGACAGTCCTGTATGAGGACAGTCCTGTATGAGGACTTGTGGATTTTTAAAAATTTTTTTTTCTTTGAGATATGAGTTGCTTAAGATGGTGGGGTTCAGAGATGGCCAAGGTACCAGTGGGAGGCCGCATCCCAGCAGGACCAGGGGGAACGGAGGGACCTGGTTTGCTAAGGCTGAAAGTGCTTCGTGCCCAACACAACTTTCCTGTTTCCAGCGTGATTTGTAGAAGCAGAGACCTGCAGTTGGGAACAGGGCTATTTTTAGACTCTGTATGTTTTCTGTAATTATTTCTTTTCTGTTTTCCCTCATGTTCAGTAAAAGCTGTTCTTGAAAAATGCCAGGCAGGTTTGTCAAGGGAAAACACGTTCGTCCACGCTGAAGGTTTCAAAGGAGAGCCACACAGCTTCGGAAGAGCGGCGGATAGGTGACAGGGTGGCACGGAGGCTCTAGACAGTACTCCAGGTGGAGAGGAAAGTCGGGGAAGTGGCGGCCTTTCTAACGTGGAGATTTTCAAGACTGATTCAGTTTGTTTCTGCTGTGTTAGAACACTGGGAGGGTTTGTGTTCCGTCTTAATTAGTCAAGGCCACTTTACAAAACTGTCAAAACCCAGTTGGTAAAGCCTGTTTTCTAGTCACTTATAAAACTCTAAGTAAATAAGATAACAAGAATCTGAGTTCCTCAGAATAACTTTTAAAAATATAAAGGAATTGAGTTTCCCAATGATCCGGAACATATGTAAAGAATACATGAGAAGTATTGTACATAAAATTGGAGTGTTCTGAATTTGGACCTCTGTATTTCTTAATTCACGGGTGCACTAATATTGGCAGCCAGAAGTGACTTTGGAAGACTCTTATTTATTCTGTCAGAATAATTTGGGGCATATCTTAGGCCTCAAGATTACTAAAACCTAGAGGAATAACCCAGATGGAGGGCTTTCAGATTAGGGAAATTGAAGACTGTGTTTAGCACGATGAAAATCTGATTCTGAAAGGCTGATAGGTTGTGATTTTTCTTCAGTGTATGTGAGAGAGATGATGGGGGAGAGAAAAACAGAGACAGAGAAACACACACTCACACACACACACACACACACACACACACACACACTGGGAGAGACACAGAGTGAGACAGAAACAGAGAGACACACACAGAGACAGAGAGCACAGGACAGCGAGAGACGCACAGAGAGACCGAGACACACGGAGAAATAACGAGGCAAAGAGACAGAGCGATAGGGAGAAATACAGATACACTGAGTGGCAGAAGCATCTGTTGCTAAGACTGGCCTACTGACTAATCTCACCTTGCAGAAACACCATGTCCAGTTACCTGGGTACCCTGGACCTCGTCAAATTCCATAATTTATCACCACACAGAGAAAGAGGTGCACTGCTAAATTTCTGCCCGTAAAGAGAGATGAGCTGTCTCAAAATGGTAACAGGACAAACCAGAAGCAGGGAGATAGTCAGGCCCTGTACTAGGCTGTACTAGGTATGGTCACTAGATTCCATTACGGTAGCATGGAACATTTCCTCTGAGGTTTCTCTCTTCTGCGTGTGTCTCTTACGTATCGTCTCCAGTCTTAACCTGGGACTTCAGGATGTTACTGTATTAGTTACTTGGCTTGTTGCTGGGACAACAGGTCTGATGAAATTAACTTAAAGAAGGAAAGGTTTATTTTGGCTCGCAGTCCAGGACGAGGAAGTCCAGGCAGCCTGGGCACGGATCTGCCTACCCCAAGGACACGATCTAGATACTCGTGACAGATATGCCCAGAGGTTTGTTTCCATATTAACTCTAAACCCCATCACATGGAAAAGATCGACCTTCACAATGACCTTAAACGGAGAAGATGAAGTGATCCAGCCGAAACTCAATTGTTAGGGTGGGCCTTAATCTAATACTGCTGGTTCCTTGTAGGAAGGAAAAGTCGGATGTAGAGGGAAGGAAACATTAAGAACAAAGCCATCTACACACTGAGGAGGTAGGGCTAGCAAGAATCCTTCCATCTCTGCCCTCCCTCCAAAGGAACAAGCAGCTGGTATCTGGAATTTGGACTTCCATTCTAAAGAGCTGAGAAAACAACTTTGGTGAGCCACAGGCTCTGGTGGTTTGTTATGATCGCCATAGGGAATAACACACTTAGGAAACGTTACACACATTAGCCCGTGTGTAAGACTCTAGGTAGCAGATGGGATACGCCCAGAGGAGAGAGCGTGATAACAGAGAGTAGGTGTCAGAAGAAGTTGGGAGTGAAACTGGGGTCCTGAGCAGTAAGCAGTCTACAGAGAGTCTTCGGTACAATGTACGAGAGGATACAGTGTGTGTGCCAAAAGAGGCTTATCACCGTGCCACATCCCCTAATGTATTGGCCGCTGACCGGAAAACCTCCCGCTACAACCGGTTCATAGTGATCATTCCTGTGTTTGACCAGCTGCGACGCACTCGTGGGGTTTTATTAACTTTGGTGGTGTTAAAAATTAAAAGGTTTATGTAAACATTGACCATGTTGGAAAGGAAAGGATATTATTAACTTAGACAGTGTTAACGATTAAAGGGATGGCTTTTCTTTTTTGGAGGCAGGGTTCAAGCTGGCTTCAACTTCGTTGTTCTGCTGAACTTCGATTGCATCAGTGAGCCCTGGTGTTCAGCAGGGCTCATCTCCAGTTACCTCTATGTCAGTAGAGGAAGGCATGTATCATGTCAAATGCCTGAAATCCCAGTACTCTCAATGGTAGAGGTAGGAGGAGTTTGAGGCTAGCCTAGGCGGCATCCCCCTCTCTCAGACGGGGAGGGAGAGAGAGAGAGAGAGAAAGTTTTTCCAGTTCACTTGATATAGTCATAATATTTGGGTTTAGATCATAAATAGTTCCAAAATAGTCATATCTTTAAAATATCTGGTAAGTATTGTCATTAAGTTAATACAGGACAAATACATTTAATAGCAATCTACGAAAGTTAATTCTTCAGTGTCTTCACTTCATGGTTCGTGTTTCAAGTCTTTGAGGCCCCATTTTATTTCTCAAATGGACTGAAAGCTCTGCAGAGGTCTAGAAACCAGTGGGTATGAAATCTGATAACGCGGTCTTGACGTCTTCACTCCTTAATAAATTAATATAATAAGAGGTATTTCTTTCTTCTAAGTGTTTCCATTTTAAAGGCTTGCTGTTATCCACTTCCCTGGCCTAATGCCTTACTAATTTTCATTTCTTGAGGTACATGCATGACTTGAATTCAAATAAAAGCACATGCTTTTTTCCCCCATCTAAGCTTGGAATCTAACTCTTTTAATAGGCAAAAACACATTTTCCCGGAAGTCTGATACAGTGCCTTAGTTAGGGTTTCCATTGCTGGGATAAAACACCATGACCAAAAGCAGCTTGGGGAGGAAAGGGTTTATTCCAGCCTATAGCTCTTAGGTCACAGCCCCTCAACTAAGGAAACCAGAGCAGGGATTAAAGGCACGGAACTGAAGGCAGGAACCAAAGCCGAGGCCAGGGAAGAGTGCTGCTTACTAGCTGGCTCTCATGGCTTGCTTAGCCTGAGTTCTTACAGTATCCAGGATTGCAAGCCTAGGAACAGTACCACCCACAGTGGGCTGGACTCCCCGTAGCAACCATCAGTCAAAATGCACCCGAGGCTTGCCCACCAGACAATCTGGCAGGGCTGTTTTCTCAGCTGAGGCTCCCTTTTCCAGAATGATTACAGCTTATGCTAATGTTGACATAAACTAGCTAGCAATTCAGTAACAATATTCAGGCAGCCACATGATTGTTATTACCCCCTCCCCTTTTTTGTGTTTGTTGATGTGTCTGCATATCTGTGTGTGTGTGTGTGTGTGTGTGTGTGTGTGTGTGTGTGTGTGTGAGTGTGTGTGCATGCATGTGTGTGGGCAGGTGCACACATATGTGGGGAGCAGAAGTTGATGTCTGATGTCTTCCCTAATTGGTCTTTACCCCTCACCCACTAGAGAGCTGCGATCATTTATTTTGAAAGGGAGACACACCATTATTTTGAAAGGGAGACAGACACACCATTACAGGAACTGCGGAAGGACTATAACTGCTCAGATGCAAGTATTCAACTTCAGGTGCTTCTGAGTCCAATCTCTACTGAAAACCTAATTATAATCTGATGAGTCACTGGTCCTGAAGCTCACTTATTCAGCCATACCTCCTGCCTCCACCTCCTCAGCGACAGGATTGTAGGCACTTGAGGCTGTCTGTACCCAACTTTTTGGGTGGTCACTGGACAGGGAAGTGATCAAGTGTAGGTCCTCACGCTCATGTGGCAAGTACTTCACAGAGCCACTGCCCGGCCTTTGTCTTTCTTCCTTAGAGATAAATAAATACAGATGCTCGTAGTCTCAGGAACAGCTAGAGAAATGGATAACACATAACAGGCAATCACTTTTCTGGGGCTGGAGATAGGTGGTCGATTGCACATCCTTCTATATTAGGAATATGTTAATATATATTCAAGAATACATAGTGCTTTTCCCAGGGTGTTTTTTTCTGACCTGGGATCATACATAAGGCATACACTATCCTTAGGACAAAGCAGTCTATAAAACAAAAGGATGCCTATCGTACTGTGTGAAGCCGGCTGTGTAAAGTTCCAGAATGAAACGAACGGCTGGGCGAAGATTTCAGGAATGTCTGAACAAGTTCTGATGTTCTGATGTCATTGCAGGACAATCCCGACGCTGTGGCACGGGGCGGGTGCTCCTTTCTGGTTCCATTGCAACACATGACAGTCTGGGGGAGGCTTAATCCAAGTGGACGTAGTTATGCAGCCCAGTTCCGTATCGTTAGAGAGAGTCAGCTCCTCTGCCAGGATCCTGCCAACACGGCTTCCAGCCAGATGTCCATTAGTAAATACTGCAGTCTTAAAATACTGCCTGGCTTCTGCGGCTGGGTTGTCTGTGTAATGAAAATGAGGCCCAGACTTTTGGAAGCATCATCATGAGTGCATTGAGAAACCCCTGCCGGTGAGGCAGTTGGAAGTTTGGCAGACGCCTGGTTCGCATCTGTAATCCAAACGTTCCGTAGCTGAGGCAGGGGGAGTGCTGTGAAGGAGTAGAGGCCTGCATAGGCTACATCGTGAGTTTCAGGCAGCCTGGGCTCCAGAATGAGACCTTGTTTCAAAGTAAATAAAGAAATAGAAGTTTGTGGTACTTAGAGTGTAACTTTGGCAAAAAACCTTTTGGTTTTATTTTGAAATGAAAGGCTTTCAGTTGGAAATATGTCTTCACTGTTCTTTGACAATGCTAAGCAAGGCGGTAACTGAACCTCTAGTTTTATCTGTCTTGCTTAAGGCTGCATTTTACTTTTATAGAGAAAAGCATAAATTAATATACTATCTCGCTTCAAATAGCTGATCTTTTCACATGGTATTTTTAAAATATTGAAAGAAAGGGTTTGGTTGAAAGGCGCATTGTAAATAATTGTAATGTCTGAGACGTTCTCTAAAACAGTGAGCTCTTCAGTCAGTAGCGACTTCACAATTGGAAAAGCAAGTCTCCTTGGGCTCGCTCCTCTGATCCTTGCCACTTCTCTGAGGTAGAAAATGTATAAGCAAGAATGCTGGAGTTTGGAGAACAGCTTGACCAAGATCTCAAGCAAATCAGGCAGCTTCCAGCAGCGGCCTGGGATTCTGTGACCGACTCTTCTAGTGACTTCGTATTTAATGAGGAGAAACTGACAGGTGGGCGGGAACTTTCCAAATACACCCACCCGCCCACAAGGCCTGTGATCCAGCCTGGCTCTAGAACTCTCTGAGAGATAGCTGCCTTTGTGTCAAATAAAGAGTGGTCAGTCTAAATCCACTGCCCCCCCCCCCCCCTCAGCAGGCAGTGAGATGTCCCGGTCTCTGCAGAAAGCCAGGTGACAGGACGTTCTGAAGCTGTCTTATAAACGCGTAGTGGCCAAGGCGGCTACAAACCTCCTCGCCCTCGGGATGAGGAATGGCAGATTAATGAGGATGCTATGTGACTGGTATCAGCTCTGGGGCAGTGACACTCCTGGCAGGCGTTTGTAAACAGTAAGACACTGGATTTATCACGCGTGTCTCCTTTCCTGGCAGAACCCCCAGCACCCTCACAGCTTCTTCTCCTACACCCGTCACAGCAGACTCTGCTCACCGAGAGCTGTCTAGACCTCCTGAGCCTAGAAAAGCTGAGAACTCGGAGACACGTTGACTGGCGATCATCTTCTGAGTCACCAGGAGAGGCTAACATTAAGAGCCAGTTTCTCCCCCATGGCTTGCCTGAGGTTCTCGAAGGAAAATGCTTGGGGAATGAGGCCATGCTTGACATGCTTATCAAATATGCAGATTATAAGACTGAATGCAGGACTTAGCTCTGCCTCTCGGTGGTTAGGAGACGCAGGTAAGTTACCTAGCTTCCCCGGGCCTCTGGACACTTTTTGAAGATGGGAGACAAGTGTTCTAACTTTTTTTCAGTGCTGGGCAGGGGACACAGTGCAGAGGCTGTGTAAGCACACTGCCTCTAAGCTACACCCCCAGCCCAAGGCAGATGATCTCAAACAGGTTTTTATAAACTTCCCTTTTCTTTCATAAGTAAATCTTAATGTTCTAAACATCTGTTGAAGTGACCATAAGAATTTTCAGCCTGTTCCCGTCACCCACGGTATCTGATACATGGCAGAGCCTTACAGTGACTTGGGACGTGCCTGGCATTCGGGAGTCCTTGCTTTTACCCTCAGCATGGACAAAAACAAGCAAAGCAAAACAAAACAAACAGCAACAAATAGACAAGCCAAACCAACCCAGCTTTAGAGTTGGAGGAAGGGGGGAGGGGGGTGCGGGGGGGGGGGGCCTCCAGCTCCACAGACCGACCAATCACTAATGTCATTTTGAGTTGCTTCTTCTCCGTTTGTTTCTTTATGCATAAAATGAAGGTAGTAACCTTTCTCAGGCAAGACTGTTTTGTAAACTGTAGAAGACTAAATAAATGTACAGGGTCCAGTGTCGTTAGCATTATCTCCTGCCCTCAGCTCCCTCCTCTGTGAGGAGATGGCTTTATCTTCAGAATGAGTCAGTAACGGATGGGTTGAGCTGTTGTCTGGCAAGCTCATTTGGGCTTAGAGGTGATACTTATCACGTTTGGACTTCATCTCTCCTGTAAGACTGAAGCCAAGACAGTGTAGATGACATGGGCTATTGACACAAGTCATTAAACGGAGGGGACACCATTTAAAGGGAAGAACTGACCATGATGTCACCTTGGTAATGACCCGACCACAGTCCCTTCTCCGAGAAGCCAAAGCTCAACAATAACTATTGTTATTACTGGGTGCCACTAGATCCTCTTCTTTCTATGAGTTATCTTAACATCGCAAGACCATCTGCAATGGAGTTATTTATATTTTATAGTAAGAAATGACCTAACAAGGTCGAGTATTGGTCTTATTCTGTTGCTTTCAGGGGATAAGTGATTTGCTGATGTACATACAAATGGTAACTGGAAAGCCTGAACTCTGAATTCAAGTGTCTGAGCTAGTTAGCTGTGCGCTCTCCAATCAGAAGAAGCCATTTTCCTCACTCACCACGAGGGCCAAATGTCTTGTTCTTCATCATTGTGGTCAGCTCCATTCCTTCATTTTTATTTTCTCCCCTCATTTAAAAATGCTTTTTTGATCTTCATAAAACTCAGGAGGAGAAATCACGGATTAATCATTGCTACCTCCGCTCTCCGATGCCCCTCTCACACACTTGTCTTCCATCAAACAGTCTCCACTCAGGGACCGGAGCAGTCCCTTCCCTTGAGGAGTGAGTCCTGCAACTAACTCATCTCTGGCAGTAAGACTTTCCTCCTCTGCTTATCTCCGTCTTTGGTTTAGCGTTTGTCCCTTCTTTCTCGGCGCTTTAGATCACGCTGCCTGGTGAGCCCCGGCTCTCAGCGGGGTTTTGCCAGCTGCTTCTTTCCTTCACATCACGGTAAAGTTCTCGCTAACATCTGGGAGATGCCTGCCGCGGTGGCCACTGGGACACCTGAGCCTAGCTGAGCGCTCAGTGGATGGTGAGAAAGCACGTGAGGAAGAAGAGACGTGAGCGTGAGTTGAGACCCGCTTAGTCAGCAAACGCTAGACTCCGCTTGGCTCGGACATTCCCCTTAGTTGCCCTTCAATAGCAGCAGAAGCATTTGCTGTTCGGCTTGGCGGGCTTCTATCAGGGTTCAATGCCAAGCTCTGTAATTGGTGCCCAGAGTCAAAGAAATTGATGAATGTGCTGGGCCACTGTAAAAGAAGGCAGCAGAGAAAAAAGCGTGCTTTGGGATGTAAAAAAAAAAAAAAAAACTCCAGCTTGCACCGTTAACTCACTTTGAAGCACAGCTATATGGCTTTGGTAAGTTTTTAAAGCCCTAGTTTTCATTTTACTTATTGTGAAGTAGGGTAATACAGAAATCCATTGGGATTTCTGTAAGAATTAAAGACAACAGCCAGGCACACAGAGGCCACTCCATCCAAAGAGAGGTAGAAGTTCTAAGTCAAAACCAAAATCTCATTTTAACCTAACCACGTGTCTCAAGCTGGCTTGTCCTTTCCTCTTTTTTGTAAACATCATTTTTTATTGACTCCTTGGACATTTCACACAATGTGCCACAATTCCACTCTTTTCCCAGTCCCTCCATATCCGCCCTTCACCCTTGCGGTGTTCCATCCAAAAGAAAATTTAAAAATGAAGATATTAATTAAAAAACAAAGCAAAACAAACCGTCGGTCCGCCATCTTCCCCGCCTCTCCCCCACCTCCTCATTCACCTGTGCTGCTGGGAGCTGTGGTATAGCATGCAGTAGGCCCTTTTGTCCAAACAGCTTTGCTTGCAAATGTTCGTTGCTATGAGTTGGCGTTCTGGTTCAAAGCTTCTGGCTTCTGGGACACCATCATTACTGGACCCTTCCCCAAACTCTTCTTGGATACCCTGTTGTTACCCCAGCCATGGCGATCCTTCGGCTTTGGTTCCACAGGACCAGTCCCTTGATGCGCTCCAGCAGGTCATAGATGGGGTAGAATGTGCCAACTCAAAGCACCGGATGTGGGTGGTAGGTGAGTTGGTCAGTCCAGGCCCGCACTAGGACCATGCCTCCTCAGGCTAGTGGCAGAGCCAGCTCTCCTATGCCCACACTATTGGGGTTAACTTTCTCATGCCCATGGTCCCCAAGAGCAGCCCAGGCCAGGGTGTCACCATGGTTCCAGGTGGCAGCCAGGCTACTCAGATTTGCATGGTCCTAGCAAAAGAGTTGCCCTCAGGAACCAATATGGCCTCAGTGGTGGCCCATATCCTGGGCGTCCACACAGCCTTCCATGTTAACAGGAACCATGGGCATCAGCACAGACCCTGGCTGCAGTAGGGCAGCATAGGCTACCCAGATCTGCATGGCCCTAGTGGAGGCATGGCCCTTGAACACCATCATGGCCCCTGAACACCATCATGGCCCCAGACCCATGGGTGGCAGCCCAGACCCAAGGTATCCATGCGACCTTTGGCGGCAACCCGGGCCACGTTGTGGTTTTCCCCTCTTAATTCCCACCTTGCTGCGCTGCAAACCGTCTAGGTGCATTCTCAAGCTCTAGCTCAGCCGCACAGCAGCATCCCGCAGTTTCCCTGCTGCCTGGAAAGCAGAGCCGCGCGCTAGCCTTCACATTGACAGCAACATTGATTTTGCCTTCCAGCGTTCACTTTGCTATGAATACTACGAACTCAGCATTGGCATGCTGAAGTGAGTAAGGATGCTAATCTATTTTCCACTGTTGTAGTCTCTGTACAAACGTTGACAGTTTCTCACCTGAACCGTCTGCTCAGGTACTGGTGACAATAGCTTCATAGACAAACAAAACCTAAATTGAGCAAAAGTTGTAATTAAAATATATTTCAAGTTTTTGCATGCGAGCGTCATCAGTCAAAGGGGCACTGTTTGTCTCTTAGATGACTGAAATCTATTCATTTAACAAACACGTATTTAAAATCTACAGTTTACAAGGCCTTGTACGCGCTGGGAGGCACTGGTTCAGCAAGGCAGTCCTAGGATCACTGGAACAAACCCTCATTCTCCCATGGCTTACACTGTGCTGTGTGAAATATAATCAACAGACATGTACACAAGGAAAAGAAATTCAGATAATGGCTTCAGGAGAGAAAACAAAGCTCCATAATAGTGACTAGAGAGAGTATTTGGTTTATATTTATATTTATTTATTTATTTATCTTAACTTGGAAATAAAATCCACATCTAATATTTTGGAAGTCTAATGAGTAGGGAAAGGAGAGGAAGGCTCCCCAGAGAAGTTCCTGTGATGTGAACATGGGCGATAGCCCTGGGAAGCCAAGGACAATCATATTGGGCAGAGGGAGCAGCAGTCCAAAGGTCCTGGGGCAAAGGAGCCTGGGCAGGAAAAGAGTACAACGTGCTTGAGCCTAGGTGAGTAAAGACATAAGACAGGATCCGAAGGGACAGACGGAAGCAGGTCGTGTAGTTTCACTGTGTATGGCAAAGCTGGTTCCAGTTACAGTGAGAGCCTATGGTCAGAGTTGGATTAAGCGAGGAAGAGATACGGACCTGGTGTGTGCGTGCTCTTGTCCACAGAGATGTATGCATGTTCGTGCTTGTGGGAGGGCAGGTGTGTGTAGACCAGAGGTCAGCCTCAGAAGCTGCCTTCTTTGTATTCCTGAGGCTAGGTCTCTTAGTGGGAGCTGGGGCTCCCCAATCAGGCTGGGCTTGGCTGCCTAGACAGTCGCAGGGACTGTTGGTCTCTGCTCTCCAAGCTCTGGAGATTATAGACACGTGCTGCACCCAGCTTTTATAGGTGCTGGGCACTGAACTCGGGTCCTTATGCTTGCACGACAAGCACTTTGCCATCTTTTCAGACCCCCATTTACGTCTTCAGGAGATGATGGCTGAGCTGGCGAGCTGACTCGGAGTTGGTACAGGTGCTTTCCACCAAGCCGGATGAACTGAGTTCATTCTCGGGGAACCACAGTGTGGCACATGTAATGCCCGCCCCCACAAACACAACTAAGTGAATAATTGTAGTTTGCAGGAGGTGATACAGGGTCTTGCTCTGTAGACCAGGCACAGAGATTTGTCTGTCTCTGCCTTCTGACTACTAGGATTAAAGGTATGTGTCACCATCATTGTCAACAAATGCAAAAAAAAAAAGGACATCTTTTGTATGGAGCATGGAAGCGTATGAAAACTGGTTTTTGCTGAGGTCCATGTGAGTGACAATGGCTTTGGAGACTGTGATGGTGATGGTGAAATTTTAGAGGGGCTGATGATCCATTGAGTTCAGGGAACCAAGCAAACAGGAAGCCAGAATGAGCAGTGTTTTAATGAGAATGTCTGTGGGTCAGTGGCACTGTTTACTAAACTAGGAAAGGCAGGATTAAGTCTTGTTTAAGGGGGTTGGTACCTACTGTAGTCATGGTAATCATAATAAACTCATGAGATGCCCATGTGAGGACATGTAACAAGTCCAGTTCCTGTCTATTTCAGGACACTTCTATTCTCTCTCATGCTTACAGCTCAGTTGTGGGCTAAATTAAGGGTCTGTCAGGAAAGGAAGCAGACATGTTTGCCAACAGAGATGCCTTTGTAATCATGTGTGATGTTTCCAGAGAGCTAAATCCTTGACTTAGGAGACCATGGCAGGCATTCCCTGGACATCTATATTACACATTACGATGTGTCTAGACACTTGTGGCTTACAGAGGAAGTTATTTCTCAGAACAGTTAACATTTGTCTACAAAATACTTCCAACTACCTATTTTTGTCTGTAGTTCCACTTGGCATACAGACAGAATGTGGCATAATATGCAAAGCTGAAAATCTAGGTCAAAAATGATTCTCATATATAGACACATTTCAGATACGAATACATGGATTTCTAGCCTTTGGGTGGAGAATACCTTTTTTTTTTTTTAGACAGGGTTTCTCTGTGGCTTTGGAGCCTGTCCTGGAACTCGCTCTGTAGACCAGGCTGGTCTCGAACTCACAGAGATCCGCCTGCCTCTGCCTCCCGAGTGCTGGGATTAAAGGCGTGCGCCACCATCGCCCGGCTGGAGAATACCTTTTTAAAAAATTGATTCAACAAGACTGCAAATGCATAAAATTATAGCATGTGTGGCGAAGAGGGTTTCTGCTTGAAAAAATGGCATTCCCTTCTCATCTCCAGCATTCTTACTTTATGTATTTGATTCCTCAAAAGCTATTTTCAGTTAAAAAATATAATTAAAAAATTTAAATATAAATGAAATTCATTAAAACAAATTTTGATATATGTAAAATAATTGTTTTCATATTAGTGTGACCAAGACATTTAGACAACAAAACATTCGACAGAAGGATGTGACAAAAGTGTACTCATAAAAGAATTATTAAATATTAACTTAAAATTTGTAATTAAAGTATTAGAAACTTGGCACAGTAGTACATGTCTATAATGCAGCATTCTAAAAGTGAAGGCAGGAAAAGTGAGAGTTTGCATTTATCCTGAACTAGGCTACTCGGGGCTAACATCAGATACATAGTGAGACCTGTCTGCGTGAACAAGGAAACTAAAGCCTAAATTTCATAGAGGATTAAATAAAACACGAGGCTTGAAGCTGGGTGTGGTGGCTCATAGTCTCAGCACTCAGGAAGCTGAGGCAGGAAAACCATGGGTTCCAGGCTAGCCTGGATTACATAGCAAATACAAGGTCAGTCTGAATTAAATAGTAAGACCAGTGTTCAATAGCGTCAGGCATGGTGGTATGTGCCTTTAATCCCAGAACTCACAGCCAGAGGCAGGTAGGTCTCTATAAATTATTCTAGGCTAGCCTAGTCTACAAATGGGTTCCAGGTTAGCCAGGGCTACATTGTGATACTGTCTCAAAACAAACAAAAAGGAAAAAGAGAAAAAAAAATAGTTGTAAGGAAAAAACAATCCCTTAGAGTTTGGATTGGAACTTTGAAGAAGTAATTCGCTGGCTATAGTCAAACTGTGTGTCCCATTTATTCTCTGTTAATTTTTTTCATTTCTATTTTGAAAACGGGCTTAATTAGATTTATGTTATTTTTTGAGGCAAGGTCTCACTATTTATCCTTTGGCTATCTTGAACTCACTTTGTAGTCAAGGCTGGCCTCAAACTCACAGAGGATCTGCCTGTCTCTGCCTCCGGAGTGCTGGGATCAAAGGCCTGTGCCGCCACACTGGCCTCACTTTGTTTTTCTTGTATAAAAACCCCTGTGGTAGCCACAGCTGACGCCTGGCTCTTCTGTACGGCGGAGATCCTGGTGCAGGTTTAACAAGATGGTCTGTGAGCTCCTGTAGGGAGATTTGGTGAACAAGCCTCTTTCCACAGGTCAGAGATTGGGTAGCTGGAGGTCTTGGAGTTGACACCAGAGGTGACCTTAATGGAGATGCCCATGGTGGTGGTGGTGCCCCTTGATGAAGTGTAACTATCATCCGTAGCAGCCACTTAGAACGGCTTTTGGAGCTCTGATGTTGAGACCAGGCTCCTCTCACAGTGTCATCGAGGTTTGTCACTTCTATAGAACAATGTGGGGCTTGCTGATCTTGTTCTGTAAGTAGCATCTCTGCATAGAGACTAAAGAGATTGTCTTAGGGTTTCTGTTGCTGTGAAAAGATACCATAACCATGCCAGCTCTTATTAATAAAACATGTAATTGAGGCGGCAAGCTTACAGTTTCAAAGGTTTAATCCATAATCGTCATGGCGGGGAGTGTTCAGGCAAAAATGTCATGTTGCATGTTTTCAGTATCTAGGAATTGAAAACTATTGTTTTTTTTTTAAGTTTTTTTCTTTTTCTTTTCTTTGTGTAGTCCTGGTTGTTATGGAACTCTCTCTGTAGACCAGGCTGGCCTTGAACTCAGAGATGCACCTGCCTCTGCCTCCCGAGTGCTGGGATTGAACTGCTGGGCTGAAAAGAGTTTCATGTATCACTGTTTAAAAAGTGTTCCTCTGCCTTTGCCTCAGACATGTGACCTAGGGGTTGAAGGAAGTTGATTTTTGATAAACATTCCTTGTGATTTATGTAATCCCAAAGTTGTGAGAACACAATACAGAACATCAGTGCTGCTACATTCTGTAGGTGAACTAAAATGGCATGTCACATTTTCATAATTTAATTTTAATATGCATAAGTTCATTACACTCTGAGTCAAATCAGTTGTGCTGGTTAGTTTTTTGTCAGTTTAAGACAAGCCATGGTTGCCTGGGAAGAAGGAACCTTAATTGTGAAAGTACCTCCCTTAGATTGGCCTGTAGGCAAGTCTGTGCGGCGTTTTCCTAACTAATGATTGCTATGGGGGAGCCCAGCCCACTGTGAGCGGTAATGGGCAGCTGATTCTGGGCTGTCTGGATGGAAGTCAGAATGTGGCCTTCCTCTGGGACCTCTGCTTCAGTTCCTGCCACCAGGTTCCTGTCCTGTCTGAGTTTCTGTCCCAGCTTCTCTTCCTGAGGATCTGTAAACTGTAAAGCAAAATAGACCTCTTCCTTCCTGAGTTGCTTTTGTTCATGGTCTTTATCATAGTGACAGAAGCCTAACTAAGACACCAGTTGAATATTTTAACTGAAATATATACTGTTTTTTTCTGTAGGTTTTATTTTAAAAAAAAGTCAAACTTAATTCTAATTAGTGAATAAGAACGCTTCTGGAGCTTTACTAGTTTAGTATCAGTAGAATAAGGGTAAATATTGTAAAACACTTTAGTAACATACAGTGATACATACATGTTTATTATAATAATTATTAGCCATAATAATTACAGTAATTGTGGTATACAACTACAAGACCTGGCTTGTGTGTTAACTAGCACGCTGCATTTTAGTATACTGCTAGAGAATTTTTCTAAGCTTTATGAAAACAAATTTTGAATATTATGAATAAAAACAGCACAAAACATTCTTTTTTACAGCATGTTTTTTTATTGATTTTTATTGAGTTCTACACTTTTCTCTGCTCCCCTCCCTACCTTTCCCCTTCCCCCTTCAATCCTCCGCCAAGGTCCCCATGCTCCCAATTTTTTCAGGAGATCTTGTCTTTTTCTACTTCCCATGTAGATTAGATCTATGTAAGTCTGTCTTAGTGTCCTCATTGTTGTCTAGGTTCTGGGATTGTGGGAAAAAAACATTCTTGCTTGAATTCAAATTGTTACTTCTTTTCTCAGATGGAGCTAACAGATGTTTTAGGTTACATTTTATGTTCTCAGGTATCCAGACATGTATTTGATGTTTCATTTGAA
This sequence comes from Microtus oregoni, assembly GCF_018167655.1. NCBI lineage: Eukaryota > Metazoa > Chordata > Mammalia > Rodentia > Cricetidae > Microtus > Microtus oregoni. The sequence continues at coordinate 6,552,540 of NW_024543059.1, forward strand.
GACGACAGTGTGAATGATGATAACTGACTTTGTACAGAGTGTGTGGTGGGGACTTGGAGGGAGGAAAAGAAGAGAGTGTAAGAAGGGTTAGACAGATCAGTGTGACACCAGTTGCTCTTCTCAGAGGAATGATTGCTTACCATGAGACATTGACCCAGCTCCTACGAGGAAGCCTCGACTGTTTTAGTGGCCGGCACACAGCTAACTTTGAGTTCACTTATTTTTGGCTTTGCCTCTAAGCCCTGTGGTCAGTTGGAAGTGTGGCAATAGTGGGTGATGAGTAGTTTACCTTTCTGTTTAGAAGAGCTAACCAAGTCAGGTGTGGTGGCTCGTGAGGCCTCTGATCCCAGCAGTGAAGAGGCTGAGGCAGGAGGAGCACCACAGGGTTGAGGGTAGCCTGGGTTCCACAGTGAGTTCCAGATAGCCTGGGCTACAGAGTGATACCTTGTCTCAACAAACAAACAAACACACAAACTTAGATCCAGGAAGTACCTGGTTCCTGGGCCACAGTTATGACACGCGATGAGTTGTTCCCAAACTGCCTATGACCTTCTATTTTATCCTTACGCCTGTCTCATGGCAGTGCAACCCAAAACACTGTTCATCACAGATTTATCCAGTGCAGTTAGTTTGTTCAGACAGGAGACACTGTTTAGTATCTAGGTTATACCATCATGTACTTTTTTTTCTTTTTCTTTTTTTTTGGGTGGGGCTGGTTTCTCCGTGTAACCATGGCTGTTCTGGAGCTCACTCTGTAAAGCAGGCTGACTTTGAGATCAGAGATCCACCTGCCTCCGCCTCCTGAGCGCTCAGATGGAAGACATGCACCACCACGCTCGGCTATCATCATGTATTTCTTTCTGTGAAGCCTTTGCATTGGTTTTGTTTCCTAGCAGCTGGTATCTTCTACTCGTGCATATAATAGAGTTCCTAGGATAAGACAGCATGTTAAACTGGGTATCGTGGGACATGCCTTTAATTCCTGGAGACGGAAACGGGTGGAATTCTGCAAGTTTGAGGTCAGCCTGCACTACAACAGCAAGACTCTATCTCAAACAAACACCACCTCCCCAAAGCCTAGATGTAGAGAGTATTTGAGTGTTGGCTGAATTGATATATACAATAAGTAATATATTACCTGGCCAACTGCACTGTAGGACCTCACTGGCCACTAGTCCTCTTCATGTGACACTCGAGCTTAAAAAAACTTGATCTGTAGTGTGTTCTGGGAAGGGCTGAAATTACCAGCCATGTGGGTAACTAAATGCGCCTTAATAATGATCAATTACATTTGCAATATGTAATTTATTTTTCTCTCCTTCTGGAAAAATCAGAAAGTGTACAAGGGTTTGAAACCAAAAGTGTGGCTCTCTTTGACTGATACTGTATGCATAAGCTGTGTCACGGTCATGCATCTATTTACGCTTTCCTGAAATCCTTCCTGTCTCTCCTTGTAATAGTTATTTAATGTGTGCCTGGATGGATGTATGTGCACCATGTGCATGCTTGGTACCCAGAGAGGCCAGAAGAGGACACCAGATCTCCTTGAACTAGTTTCAGATGTTTGTGAGCCGCCATGTGGGTGATGGAAAGTGCAGCCAGCTCCCCTGCAATCGCAGGAAGCTGTTGCCTAAGTCAGTTCCAATCTGACAACAAATTCTGGTGAGGCTATGGAGAAAAAGGAATGGCTATACAGTTAGAGTAGCTATTCAAAAAGCTAGTGGGCATTTTTTAGGATTTACCTGGGTGGTAGCTTCTTAAGGATAAAGATGGTGCCCATTATTTTTCTTTGTAGAATTTTCAATTCATGATTTCTTAGTGTCCTAAGTCTTTCAAAGGATTGATTTTAAAAAATCTTCACAAGGATGTTCTTTAACGTTAGAATAGAATCCCCTATGTTCCTCAGAGGTTTTCAAGAAATAAGGACAAACTGGAGAGGGAGGGGGAAAGGAGTGGGGGGAGGGGGAGAAGGGTGGGAGGAGGGGGAGGGAAATGGGAGGCTGGGAGGAGGTGGAAACTTGTTTTTTTTTTCTCATTTTCTCAATAAAAAAAAAAGATTTAAAAAAAAAAGAAATAAGGACAAGTGCCTGTACACCCCAATTATGTTCAGGATATACTGAGAAAGAATTCTCACTAGGAAGTTTTCAAACTTTTTTTATTCCTTCTTTCCTTCCTGGTTTTGTTTTATTTTATTTTTCGAGACAGGGTTTTTCTGTGTAACAGCCCTAACTGTCCTGAAACTAGCTCTGTAGGCCAGGCTGGCCTTGAACTCACAAGATCTACCCTGCCTCTGCCTCCCAAGTGCTGGGTGAAAGGTGTGCACCACCACTGCCTGGCTGTCAAATATTTTTCCTATAAGAGATATTGTGAGGCGACCAGCAATTCACCGGCTTGGGCTCTCGGAACCGACTAAGTCCTGGTTTTGCAATAGTCTCACTGTGGTCAGGGTCTTGTCTTCTACTACACTTGGGTCATGGTCTGATGCCTAAAACCTGACACACAGTTTGTACTCGGCTGATGTTTATTTAACCAGTTCCTAATCTGAGGCAGCTTGCAATCTTTGTGGACTTCATCTTTTCCCTTATAAAACAGAGTAGTTATCGTCTGACATCACTTGTAGCTCGGACACTCTGATTATATGGTCTGTCTATCTGAAGCCAGCTTCCCTGAGCAATCTGTCTTGTCTGGGTCACTGAGAAATGGGATAGCATTCTTGCTTTATTGTAAGCAGTGTCTTCATTTCTGAGTCATTCTTACTGAAAGCACTTCAGAAGAGCCTGCAGCAGCATCTTAGTGGAGAACAAATTGGAGAATTACCCCTTCGGTATTTTTACAGAATTCTCTACTCTATAAAAGCTGCCCAAGTATTTCATGTAGTTTCTTTTCTCTAAAGCTTTTTTTTAAGTATAGGGATTTTGCCTGCATGCATGTCTGTACACCTTATGTGTGCCAGATGCCTGAGGAGGCCAGAGAAAGGTATTAGATCTTCTGGAACTTGAGTTATGGAAATGCAGTTGTGAGCTACCATGTGGGTGCTGAGAACTGAACCCAGGTTCTCTGGAAGAGCAGCCAGTGCTCTTAACCACTGAGCAATCTTTCCAGCCCTCCTGTAGTTTCTTAATGGTATCTTTCATCTCAAGGAATCTGTTACCGGTCTGTTTAGATGGACTTTGCTACATATCAACAGATTTGTTTGTTTGATAAGAAGTCAGATGACTGTAAATCTCTTATGGACTAGAAGGCCAGGACATCTGTCCATCTGTCACATACTGTCTTAGGATACTACTGCTGTGATGAAACACCATGACCAGAAGTAATTTGGGGGATGAAAGGGTTAGTTTGGTTTTCATTTCCACATCACTGTTCATCACTGAAGGCAGGCAGGACGGGAACTCAAACAGGGCAGGAGCCTGGTGGCAGGAGCTGATGCAGAGGCCATGCTGCTTATGAGCTTGTCTACAGCCTGATCTTACGAAGGAATTTCCTCAACTGAGGATCTCTTCTCTCCGGGGACTCTAGCTTGTGTCATGCTGACATAAAACTAGCCAGCACACATACTATAGCTTTTCTTTACCCCTTGATAATTGAAAGAACTTTGCTTGAAGAATGATAAAAATACTAGAATAATGAGATCAACTTAAAAAGGTTAAAAATGGCAAGCATTTGAGGTTTGTGTGCCACTACTGCCCGGCTAGATCTTCCTCTTTAGTTTACCCGAGAGAACATTCCAAGGAAATCCTAATGGAGCCTTTGCCCCTTGGGAATAGGTGTACAGTAAGGAAGAGAGAAAAACCACAAATCTCGTTTCTGTGTGTGCATGTTTACGTGCATGCAAGTGCATGAGTGTGTGTAGACCCATGGATGACTAACTTGGTGGTGTTTCTCAGACGCAGTTCACTTTGTTTATTTGACAGGGCCTGTCATTGGCCTGGAGCTCACTACTATGTTAGTCTAGCTGGCCAGTGAACCCAGGACTCTGCCTGGCTCTGCCTCCTAAGAACTAGGATTATAAACATCACCAATCCCAGCTTTTCTTTTTTTTTAAGTAGGTACTGAGAATCTAACTTAGGTTCTTGTGCTTATTGATAGAACTATCGCTCCAGCCCCAGTAATCATGTCTTAAGATGTAAATTCATTTCTCTTTAATATAAATATATTGAGTATGGTAGTTTAGGGTCGGGTGACAGTTCTCACCAAAGATACAGACTTTGCCACACTCAGTTTGTAGCGTTTACCTAGATTTGTAAGGTCACTGTTGGTACTGCAGTCGTCATCAGGTAACACCCGAGTCAGCTCTGCAACCATTCACCCCAGTTCAAGAGAGCTGGTTTCTTCCCAGTCCAAACGTAAGACAGAGATGCACCAGGTGTGACGATGATACATTGCTATAACTGTTCTACTTTGCTGTGTGCCTGTAGTCTGGGGTGTTTGGGAGACTGAGGAAAAACTGTTTGATCCCAGTCACTGAAACCAGCCGGGGCAACATGAAGGACTTGTCTCAGGGGCCAGGGAGACAGTGCAGTGGTTGAAAGGCTTGCTATGCAAGCATGAAGTCCTGAGTTCAATGGAGTATGCCTACAGGAATCTCAGCACTGGAGAGATGCGGGCAGAAGCAGCTCTGGGGCCTGCTGGCCAGCTAATCGAGCTAAACTGGTAAGCTCCATGGTCACTGGGGACTAAAGAATGAGACTGGATGATTTCAAGTAGTGCTTTTGTGTTAAAATTTTAAACATGTTCTCATACACTGTATACGAGTCACTCTCAGCTCCTCTCTAAAACGTGTGTTAAAGGATGTACCATGAATTCTAGCAGAATGTCTTCAACCAAACATGTTCTTTGCTAACATACTGTAACAGTTAAACTCATGCTCACTTATTATTACAGTTGTTAGTATTTCAGACCATCTTCCTGTTTTGTTCTCTCGAAAACATAGGTTGTTCTTTACTAAGTCAATCGACTTAATTTGACTTGCTATATTTGACAACATTTTTTGGGTTCACATTTTTGTCTCATGCCAAGCTCTTCATTTTTCATTCCCACAGAATCAGGACAAACTGTACATCCCCTGCAGTGACCAGGGAAAATCTGGCTAAATGTCAACTATGTTAATTGGTATAGAGAAAACAACAACCTTATTTTTATCTGATTAAAAATCCCTTCAAGCATTCCCTTATACACTAAAGCCATACCAGTTAAAAAGTGACTTAATTATAAGTTTGGCAGATGTGTCCTTCCTGCCCCTCCTTTACTGTAGCATAAAGATATATTACTGTGTCTTGGCAACTTCTAGAATCTCAAACTTTAGTTCTATTTTTGGAAGTTTAGAATTTGGTATTCAAGACTTTTTCTTGATTATCAGTTAGAATACAAATGTACTTGTTTAAAATGATATATCTAAACAACTGATTTACTGAATAACATACAGAACCTTATTTAAAAGACAGCTGGGAGATCCCTGAGAGGCTGGGGAGGTGGCTCAGTGTGTTAGGTGCTTGTTGCCCGAGCATGAGAACCTGAGTTCAGATCCCGAGCACTCATGTGAAAGCTAGGTGTGGCAGCCTGTGTCTTTAATCCCTGTGCTGGGGGATGGGGACAGCCTGAGCCCAGGGGCTTGCTGGAGAGCCAGTACAGAAAAAAGTTAAAATTCCAGGATCACCGAGAGACCCTGTCTCAAAAAATAAGGTGCAAAGTGGTAACAGAGGAAACACATCAACCTCTGGCCTTGACACCTACACATCACACGCGCACAGACCAGGCTGAGACACTTTATTCAACTGGTAAAAAGTTTACATCTTTTTAAAAAGCTCCAGGACGAGCAGGTTATATAATATAATTGCTTCAGTTAATTGGGGTGTAGGAGGTGTAGGTGTAAAAGAGTAAAAGGTAATGAACTTTGATAAATTTATCTGAGCAATGGGAAGGTATCAGGTAAGACTTCATTTTTACTGGAGCAGCTGTTAGCTTCAGTGCCTGTGCAGAGTTGTATGCTCTCTTTAAGGTAGGGATTTCCCAAGACTACTCTGCCTTTAGCTTGTTCTCAGTTAACCTGCATAATTTCATGACTTCCCTACTCATACATGCGCTTGCCTCGTCTGACACATTAGTATCTTTCTTGGAGGCTACATGAGGATCCTTGGGTATTTTAGAGAGCTAGCTCCATTTGAATGCCTCATGAGCAACTAAAAATCAATATGCGAAGACTTGCAATTTCCATTCCAGCTTGGACATACATATCTTAGAAGTTACTACTTTATTGTAAGAGGTCAAATGCTGAATAAATAAAAAAAATACCAAATAAATAAAAGTTGAACAAATGAAACTATCAACAAGACATTTTGGATCAGTTAAACAGTGAAGTCAGAGGGCAAAGCAAGTCAGAGTCTGAACAGAAGAAGCGGAATCAACAGAATGAATGTACATTAGAAGGAGATCATTAGATTGGCTTATACGGTATAGTCTGGGTAGTCCAGCTGTGTCTGTCTTCACACTGGAGAGGCTGAGAATCTGACAGCCGCCAGCCCATGAGGCTGGCTGTCTCAGCAGTCCCAGCCTGGCACTGAAGGCCTGGGGATTTGTAGAGCGCATCTATGTTCTGGTATCAGTGAAATGCTGTACTAGCCGCAGCAGCAGGTACCCAGGCTAAGCATAGGGGATTTGCAGAGCAGGGTTACTCTCTTGTGCTGTAAGAAGACTCAGATTATCATGTATCTCTCAGAACCTGTAGAATGTGCAGTATTTAGAGTGGAGCCTAGTGTAAGCTCTGTGTGTTAGGTAACAACGATGTATCAGTGACATGCTTTGTCAAAATGCAACTCTGCAGCCTATGGTGTCACAGTGGAGGAGGGTGTGCAAGTTTGGGGACACTTTCCCCCACATAAGAAACCAGTATTTTATACTCAAACTTTCGATGAACCTAATCGTCAACAAAGTTTAGTTGGGGGCGGGGTAGAAGTGGGGAACCGAGGAGTTGGAGGATAGGTATAATCTTAATATGTTTCACTTGTGTATAAAATTATCAAGAAAATTCCTACATGGACATTTGCCTGGGAGAACACGGAACCGCACTGAACCTTTTGGTTTGCACTTCCATGATGATTAAGGATGTTAACGTATTTATTGGCAATTTGTACTTCTTTTGAGAACCATGTATTAAATTCATCTGCCTATTGATTGTGATTTGCTAGTGTCTAACTTTTTGAATTCCTTCTGTCGTACAGACATTAATCCCACATTTGATGTATAGCTGACAGAGATTCCCACTTTCTCTTAGAAATCTCTTTACTCTATTAATCAATGTATTTGCTATGCAGAAGATTTTTAACCGGATGTAATCTCACTGTTGATCTTTGGGGCTACGGAAGCACTTTTCAGAAAGCCCTTGCCTATAGATACTTAACATGCATTAGTTACTCCTTTTCTTGTCCTGGTAAAATAGCTGATTAAAAGCAAATTAAAGGAAGAAGAGCCTATTTGGGGTTGCAGTTCAAGGATACAGTCTATTCTTGCAGGAGTGCGATGGCAACAGGAACTTGAGGCTGCTGGTACATTGTATCCACAGTCAGAAGTAGAGTGATGAACATGCCCCTCTCCCCTTTATTTTTCTGAACTGAGTTTCTCAGTGTAACAGTCCTAGCTGTCCTGGAACTCACTCTGTAGAACAGGCTGGCCTCACACTCACAGAGATCTACCTGACTCTGCCTCCCAAGAGTAAGGTTTAAAGGTGTGTGCCACCACTGCCCAGGTCATGTTCTCTTTTTTATTCGGTCAAAGACCCCAGGGCATGGAACCTGGCTCAAATTTAGGGTAATCTTCCCCACTTCAATGAACCTGTCCTAGAAAATACTCACAAGACATGTCAAAAGAATTGTTATTGTGGTTGTAGTAGTTTGAATGCAATTGGGCTCCCATACGAAGTGGCACTATTAGGAGATGAGGCTTTGTTGGAGTACCTATGACCTTGTTGAAGTAAGTGTGTCATCGTGGGGACTGTCTTTCAGGTTTCCTATGCTCAGCATACTATCGAGTGTCTCAATCAATTTCTTTTTTTTTTATTTATTTACTTAACTTTATTATGTTTGTTGGTGTGAAGGTGTCAGATCTCATGGAACTGCATTTTCAGACAGTTGTGAGCTGCCATGTGGGTGCTGGGAATCGAACCCGGGTCCTCTGGAAGAGCAGTCAGTGCTCTTAACCGCTGAGCCATCTTTCCAGCCCCTCAATCAATTTCTTGCTTTCAGATCAAGATGTAGCCAGCACCACGCTTCCTATAGTGATGATAAAGAACAGAACCTCTGAAATTGTAAGCCTCCACCTCAATTAAATATTTTCCTTTATAAGAGTTGCCATGGTCATGATGTCTCTTCGTAGCAATAGAATCCCTAACTAAGACAGTGGTGATTCTAAATCTTGTCAAGTTGACAATCAAGATTAAGTATCACAACTGGGAAAAAGCCTTAACAAGGAATACCTCCACAATACAAACCTTTAAATCAACGACGAACAAAATTGAAGTCACTAGAAGATAGGAAAATGTCCTATATTCATGAAATGGCAGAGTTAGTACTGTCAAAATAGCCACATCATTGAAAGTGATCTACTGGTTCAATGACGTCTCTACAAAAATCCAGTCGTATTATTCACAGGACTTGAAAAAAAAATCTCAGATGGGTATGGTGGCACTCACCTTTAATACCAGCACCCAGGAGGCAGAGGTAGGCAGATCTCTGTGAATTCAAGGCTAGCCTGGTCTATAAAGCAAGTTTCAGGACAGCCAGAACTATTCCACAGAGAAACTGTCTCAAAAAACAAGCAAGCAAAAAATAAAAATGAAAGAAAGAAAAAGAAAACAATCCTAAAGTTCATATAAAGCACAAAAGCTCCAAATAGCGGCATTAGCAGGAAGAGCAATTAATAACACCTGCTCTTTGAATTGTATTGTAGGGCCACGGAATAAGAAGATTCATTTCAGGTAACAGTTTGAGATGTTTCAGTCATTCTTTAATGAACAAATACGTTACTCTAGGTGCTCCTGGTCAACTCTTCTCCAGTGACTTGCCTGTGAACTCCAGGTGTCTTCCATGTTGTGATTTCAACTTCTTAATTCTCTGAAGCCTCTATTCAGCTGGGAGTAGGAGAACAAAGAATGCTGAACACATGTTAGAGGTTTTCAGGGCTCATGGCCCAAATCAGCATCATTTTCAGTCCGTGTTCTCTTGGACAGACATCAGGCATTTGGCCCCAACTAATCAGAAACGTGGCCAGGAAACAGTCTAGCTGCTTGCTTAGCGGAAGAAAGAAACCATTTGGTCATCAGATGTCTGTGCTCCTTGAAGCCATGAAGCTGTTTCAGAGTGCAGGAGGAATGCACGTTCCATGCTTGGCACAGAGTAAGTAATCAACGCTAGCATGCCAATATTATTGCAAGTATGTATGCTGAGAGCTGGAATTAGTCTCCTCAATTGAAATGGAGTACTTGCTTGAGTTCTCTGTTACAAAGGAAAGTGGGTTACATAAGGCGATCTTTTACTCACTTGGCTGCGTCGTTAAGTAGAGAAGTAAGTAGCTAAAGATAAGGGAGAAGTAAGCTGCTGGACGTTTTTATCAACCTAGTAAATACAATGTCAAAGGGGTCTAATTTAGCAAACAACAATAATGTCTGAGGACAGTGAGGACAGAGGAGGAGGCTCTCTTTGGACCTCAAGATAGGTTTAAATGAAGTAATAACTATAGAAATTCTAGTGACTCTCTTCATTTTCTTTTGAGACAGGGTCTTACTATGTAGACATCACTGGCCTCCAATTCTTTAATTCCCAAGTCCTGGAATTTAAGGTGTGTGCCACCATGCCAGACTGGCTTTCTTACTTTTAGGTCGTAGGCTTATCAGGATCTTCGGGTCAGGCATTCATTTTAAGTCCTAGTTCAAGAAGCTTTTCTTGTCTTTTTAAAAAAGTTTATTTACTTTTATTTTATGTGCATTTTTTTTTTTTGCTTGCAGGTAAGTCTGTGTGAGCATGTTGATCTTTGAGTTACAGACATTGTTAGCTGTGAAGTGAGTGCTAGGGTTTGAACCTGGGTCCTTTGGGAAAGCAATCAATGTCCTTAACTGCTGAGCCATCCTTCCAGGACCCTACTTCAAGATTTTGAAAGTTTAAGAACAGGCCAAAGGTGATGGTACATGTGAGTAATCTCAGTACTCAGAAAGTTGAGGTCAGAGGAACATGGATTTGTGGTCAGCCTGGGCTAAAATGCAAATTTAAAACCATTTTGGGCTACAGACTAAGAGCCTATCTCAAAATAAATGAAGAAATACTAAAGCCTACAAATACAATCCCTATTCCACTAAAGTTTCAGAACAGAGACCATGTTTGTCTGTACATTATAACATTCAACAAGCAGCACATTGAATATAGACAACATCTATGTGTTAATGAATTTAATCTCTATTGTCAATTGCTTCAATTATTGGCTAAATGGTCTGTATATCATAATAGGGAACAAGTTCCTAAATCTTGTTTCTGCCACTTAGAATATGTGGGATTTAGACAGTTACTTTATTGGACTTGTTTGTATTTCTGTATTAGGTAAGTACAATACTTTTTGCAATTATTGTAAGAAGAATTACATGAAAAAGTTTTGCTGTATTTGTAGTACATTGGAGGCATTAAAAAAAAACAAAATTTAAAAAACCTGTTGCTCTTTCCTCCTGGACTCCAGGACGTTCTCCAACATAATTTTCTATTTAAGAGAGCTAAGAAACTAACATGTGCTTTCACATTGTTTCCTTCTGTTTGGGGACTGCTCATTTGTAAAGCAAACATGCCTTCAAGTTGGTGACTGAAATAGAAAATAGGTTAGTTCCCATAGAACTGACGGCTTCCCCATTAGAACAGAACACAGCGTCTAAATTGGTGCCTGACACACAGTCAGCGTTCAGTACATACTTTCTGAAAGAGGGAATTAACAAAATACCGAGTAAGGATGATGCCTCCGACAGATAATTATAGGATGGATGATATATTTGTAAAAAAGTGGGCAGATTTGATCAGATGGAAGCTTTGCAGCGATTGTCTATCTAAGTACGTGTGTTTCCATTCATCCGTCCACCATCATTAGGATGGGGAGGTCTGCTCACACCAGCTGCTAGCAGTGGCTTGAGGGTAGGTATCCGTCACTTTTCTCCTGCTATGACGAACACCTGACCAGAGCTACGCAAGCACAGACTGCTGTTCCTGGCTTCAGGGGTTTCATCCCATCCATTAGGAATGGGAAATATGTGGAGCGGGGCTGTGCTAGTGGGGACGTGTGACAGAGCTCCTAATATGAAGGATCGACCAGAAAGCAGTAGCAGGACCGGAAGTAGCAGGTAACCCTCAAAGGCCTGCCTTCTAGGGCCTACCTCCATCACATGGGCCCTACAACCTCTCAAAGCAGTGCTATCAGGCGAGGAACAGGTGTTTATTTTTAATTTTTTTATTATTTAAAAATTATTTTAAAAATTTATTTATAGGTGACACTACCAGTAGCCCCCAGTATACTGTGTATACTGGCTTTTTGGGAACTTATTCTCTTTGGATGGATACCTTGCTCAGCCTAGATATAGTAGAGAGGGCCTTGGACCTTTGCAAAAGCAATGTACCTTGCTTTCTCTGAGGAGTGGATGAGGGGTTGTGTGTGTGTTGGGGGGTAAGTGGAGGGAATGGGAACTTGAATTGGTATGTATTTTGAAAAAAGAAAGATCTGTTTTCTTTTTAAAAAAAATAAATTAAAATAAAACTAAATTATTTATAGGCTCCCGTGAACTCTGTGTGTATATGCATGTGTCTACAGAGGCCAGAAGAGGGCATTGGATCTCCTGGAACTGAATTTGAGATGTTATCATTCAACCAACCTGGCTGCTGGGAACCGAACTCTGGTTCTCTTTAAGAATAGAAAGTAGTCTGGTGTGGGAGGTGCTTCTGTCTATGTGTTGCTTTTATTGGTTAATGAATAAAGAAACTGGCCTGGCCTATAGCATGGGAGGAGGAAGGCAAAGTCAGGGAGCCGCCGTGGAGCCGCCAGAGACAGACATGCTGAAACACTGCTGGTGATGCACAGATTAATGGAGATGGGTTAAATTAAGATGTAAGAGTTAGCAAATAAGAAGTTAGAACTAGTAGGCCAAGCAGCGATTTAATTAATACAGTTTCTGTGTGGTTATTTCGGGTCTAAGCTAGCTGGGCGGCCAGGAACTAAACAAGTGACCTCCTTACTACAGGAGTCTTAACACAGCGCTCCCTCTCCAGCCCCAGGACCAGGAACTTAAATAAAACACATGATCCTGTAGAGGACAATCCAGATCCAAGCCACAAGTCTCTTTCTTTCCCCTCCCCATGTTAGTGTCATACAGTCATGAAGGAACTAAGTACAGATATGACCAGTAGCAGAAGGAGATTCTTGCTCATTAGGCTGTAAAGCAAACTGGTATTCCTAAGTGCAGTAGGCAGCAGACATGTAGGAGAACGGAAAGAGATGAGGCTCAATAAGTAGTTAGGTCAGGGTAGAGCATCGAGTCTTGTTCCCATGGCTCAGAGACCTGTTTCTTATTTTCTAGGATAGCCACAGTGGAGTTTGCTTTACTTTTTTAGTTGCTGTAGCAGAATTACTACAGACTGGATTTTTGTTTTGTTTTGTTTTGGTTTTTGGAGATAGTGTTTCTCTGTGTAGCCCTGGCTATCCTGGAACTGGCTCTGTAGACCAGCCTGGCCTCGAGCTCACAGAGATCCACCTGCCTCTGCCTTCTGAGTGCTGGGATTAAGGGCATGCACCACCACTGCCTAGCAAGACTGGGTAATTTTTGATAAACATATATAGATTCATTCTGGAAGCTAGGAGGTCCATAATCAAGAGTTTAATTATTCTAGGGCACAAGGCAAAGATAAAGTGGGAGAGAGGGAGGATTGGAACTTCAAGGTTCTTCTAATTAATTAGCATTAATCCATTTATGATCTAAACACTTCCCATTAGGCCACACCTCTTAACACAGTTGAGGATTAGTCCCAAAACATTGATTGGTGGTGTGGGGTAGGGGATGAGTTGGCATATTTTGGAGATACAATCTACATAAAATTTGTGGACAATTTTAGTGCCCAGACAAATAAACCCATTATAGGTTCAGAAACTGTCAACTGGAGGGTTAAACAACAATAGAGGCATTAGCTAAGAAATTACTAGAACAGTTTGAGAATAAAGGGATTATGATGGATTAAATCTTGTACCCACACATATGTGCATCAACATGTGAACATGCATACATGCAAGCACATCATAAACAAATGCAAAAAATAAAATAAAATCTGTCCATTCTACTGCCTGATAAACACGGGGCACCAAACTACAGATGGACTGCAGATGCAGCAAAGGGAATTTTACAGTTATGTGAAATTTCAAGCTGGTTTGCTGACAATGAAACCTGCAGGCTTCAGAACTGTGAGTTCTTGGCAAAGCATTGGTGTTTCAGAATTTCAACCAGTGTGTGTGTGTGTGTGTGTGTGTGTGTGTGTGTGTGTGTGTTTGGTGTGTGTGTAAAATAAAAAAGGGAATGGAATTCCTGATACCACACATACAATTTTCAACGTGTATTAGTTTTTTCATCTTTTGAGAGTCAACAGATTTAAGCACAGTGTTCTAGATTTGGTTGGCAGATGGTGTACACAGATTTCGGCTACGCTAGCATTTCATTTGAAACTAGCAAGATTACATATAACCATGATGGTAACTTAACATTCAGAAAGAACTGAAAATTTATCCCTAAGCCTGAGTTAAACGCAGAGAGCATTAGTAACATTTTAAAAGGCCTTGTTAATAGATCGTCTGGATTTCATAGATCAGAGTCTCAGGATGTCATACTGTTCTAAAATGCCTACCGGGCAGCGTCAATATCTTTCCATGGAAATCTGGCTCACACAAGAGGAGAAAAGAGGCCAAAGGGAAGAAAGACTAAACCAGGGGAGATCGCAGGTACTGATGTCTGACTCCCTGAATGGGACTTCTCCATTTACCGACCAGGCTCACTTCCTTCTATGGTGTGGACCTTTCATGTCCCAAGTTGTCAGCCTTGTAGGGTCAAGTTAATCACTGTTGACATCACCCTACTACTTCCCTTTTCAAATTCCACTGAAGCTATGTGTTTCCTGTCGTATTGGACACCGTGTTAAATGAGTACCGGGCTGCTTGATATCTAAATTTAGATAGGCAGGAACGTCTGTGGCGCCTTTTAGTAGTCGAGATAAACAAAACTAGGTGACATTTCCAACACTCCCAAGGAAAACGAAGGGGTGCGAAAAGACCTTTCTGATATTAAAAAAAAAAAAATCAAACCAAACCCGGTGTGTACGTGTAATGGAATAGTCCCACAGCCAAGAGGCCTGCCTGGAGGCTCCGAAGAGTCCGGCTGGGGCCGAGTCCTTTTCGACCTGCGGAGGGCCACGGGGTCGTCGCCAACTTGAGCGCGGAGCAGCCCGGCGAGCCCAGACACCTCCACCGCGGGGACAAGCTGCGTGCAGGCGGCGGCCTCACCTCTTTGTCACGTCCAGGCCTGGGAGGGGACGCGGGGGCCGATGCGGGCCGCCCCCTCCCACGGCCCCCTCCCCCCCACCCCGCCCCGGTGACACGCGGGCCCCGCCTGGGGCGACCTGTTGGCAGGGGCGCGTCACGTGACGCGGCGAGCCGCTCGCCGGCCCCCGCGGGCCGGGCCTCCTGTTGCGCCCGCCGGGCGGGTTCCACCACGTCGCGCGGGCGCGCGCACGCGCGCGCGGGCGCCGCCGTCGCCCGGCTCTGCCCTCGCTCGAGCGAGGGAGGGAGAAGGAGAAGGAGGAGGAGGAAGGGGGGGCGCGCGCCGGAGAGGAACGGGAAGGGAAGGGAGCGAGGGGCGGGAGGAAGGGAGCCAGGGGGCGGGACCCGAGTCACGTGACGCCGGGGCCGCCCGGAAAGCTCCGAGGAGGAGCCTGGCGCCGCCATTTTCCCTGCAGTTGCCTGTCCCTCTGGCCCGACCGGGCTCCAGCTGATCCCGGGCAGAGGGTGGGCTGAGGCTGAGGCGCGGGGCTCGGGAGTGACCCCCGACTGGGTGTAGGAGCCCGCGGGGGGGACACGCGAGCCTGGGGGCTCTGCGGGCGGGTGGCGGCGCGCGGCCCTGAGCCCCGCCCCAGGCCGGCAGGCGAGCGGGCGGGCCGGGAGCCGGTGGGGGTCGGGGGTGCGGTGGGGGGTGGGGACCCTCGGGCGCTTGGGGGTCCCAGGCCCCGCCGGCTGCCGAGCGGAAGGGGGTTGGCGGACGAGCCGCAGAGATGTCTGGCCAGAGCCTGACGGACCGAATCACCGCGGCCCAGCACAGTGTCACCGGCTCCGCGGTCTCCAAGACGGTATGCAAGGCCACGACCCACGAGATCATGGGCCCCAAGAAGAAGCACCTGGACTGTGAGTGAAGCCCCCCGCCCCCTCTCCATCTTTTTCTTCTCCCTCTCGAGCTGCCTTTTCCCTCCCTGCGTCTCAGCTGCGCCGTGGCTCCGATGCCGCTTCCATCACACCTGCCTTCCGCGGCCTCCGCTCTCTTCTCCAAAGAGAAAGCAGCGTGACAAGCCATTCCCCACCCGGAGATCCCCCGAGACCCTCTCCTCCTGGCTCTAGGCGCCACCGTGCCCCATCGCGCTCCACCAACTTGCCACCCACCCGGGTGCTCGCCCGAACTCCTTTCCCAGCTCCGGGCAGCCCTTTGCCCTTCCTCCCCACCCGTCCCGGATCTCCTGGCCGCTCTCGGCTCGGTGTCGCCTCGCTAGCTCCGGGACTCACCGCCCCATTGTTCCCCCCTCCCGTTAGCTCTTTTTCGGATTTCCGTCCTAACTCGGCTTGGTGGGCCCAGATTCCTGTCACTTGGCAGCCCTTGAAGTGGTTCCCAACACCCTAGATTTTCCTCCCATTCCTTTTGGGTTGCCTTTCCTACTTTTCTATCGACCTTTCGGGTTATCTCTGCCTCTGTAGCTTCCGTTAAGTTCCTTTGGCTTTTTGTTACCTCCTTCCTTCAGTATTACGCCGAGCTTCTCGGCTTCTGTTCCATTTACGTTTGCGGGGAGTAGAAACAAAGGGCTTCGGTGTAGTGTGGGAACAGCGTTGGTGGGGAGTTACTGTCTTTATTTGCCATCACTATACTGTCTTGAGTGTAAAGTTGGGCGAGTTGTGAATGCCCGATCTCTCCCTTTGTCAATTCACACGGGGACATGGAAAAGGGCTTTACTGGTTTTGGTGTCGTTCTGGGAACTGTTAACGTTGGCGGTTTGAATTTGGAAGCTCGAGTGTGAAGTGCTGGGATTCGAAGTGGATTAATAAATGTAGGTACAAGTACTCAAGTCTGGAAGCGGTTTCGTTTGTGTGGTTGTATTTTGGGTAACTGCGCTCGCTTCAGCCGCAAACCTTTACTGCAGCGGCACTAACTTAGCCACCGTTTCTAGAACAGACTCCTCCCCATTGTTTTCTAACCCAGGAGCCACCTGTAAAACCACCTCCTTTTTCTGGTTGCTCCTTTGCCTCAGGGTACAAAGCTCAGTGGATCACTCCATCCTTGAGTCAGTGGAACATTTCAAGAAAAAAATAGAGCCATAGTGAACGATAGTAAAGTCTCTTTAAATGACTCCTGGACACGTTAGCTGAAATGACTTTCATCCTACATGAAAGTTGCTTTGCCCTGTGAAGCAAGAGTGAGCTTGCCCTGAAAGGGAATTCGCTGTAAGGAATCTTGCTTCGCATTTAGACTTTGGTTGTGAGGTTTGCACTTTAAAACAAACAAAAAAACCCCAAAAAACAAAACCCAGCGTGTGAATTCTTCTCAGATCCATTGCTCTCTAAGTGCTGTGTGAACAAGTGATTTTCACAGACAAACCCATTACTCATTGTGATTTGTTCCCTCGCTGTGGAAAAGTTTTATGAAACTCTTGTCTTTGTTGGCCGTGGTGCTCACACAGGCTGCTGTTAACGGTCTTCCCTCTTTAGAGAGTGGACTTGAATGATGACACTTCTGTAAACATCTTCAGGACAGTGTGACTACATCGTGAATGCTTTTGAAAATGTAGACTAATCCGAGTAGACGTTTCTGTTCACACCCCTCCTTCCAGTTCCAGGCTTGTCTCAAAATTGGCTGTGTAGCCCAAGCTGGGCTTGCACTTGAGAGCATCCTTCTGCCTCAGCTGTCCAGGCCTACGCTATAATGCCCGTTTCTGTGATACAAAATCCTGTTTGTTTCAATACTGTGTTTGTGGTTTTTCAGTTCTTGTTTTTTTGGTGTGGAGGGGCGTAAGATGCTTGGGAATATAGGAAATATTTCCCTTTCACTCAGAATGATAGATTATGACTACAGATAGAGCCTTTGTAAAGCCTGCATCTTCAGTGGCAGTCATGATTCTAAAATGTTGCTGGAATGGCTAGAAGATAGGTATTTGAGGGTAGGAGCAAAGGTTGTGGTTTAATAAGTTAGTGAGCTTTTGTAATAGTTACTACTGTAGATTTGAACTAGTTGGTCTTTAGGGTTAATCTTATATCTGTACTTTTCCTCTACTACAGCTGTGTTTCCAAACTCCCGTGTTTTAGAGCTTGAGCATATTGCTAATGTTTTCATACTAGTGTGTTAGTGATGAGATGCCTGTCTTAGGTTTAAAACAGTGACAGTTTGCCCTTTACTGTAAAACTGTTACTAATATTTTAGCAAAATCTCACTAATTACAACTCTCCCTTCCCTCTTCAGTCTGCTTTGAAAAGTTATTCACAGACAATTTTCAGTGTCAGTGTCAAGAATTTCAGGCTATATAATAAATGAATCAGTTCAATTAATTTTTCCCCTTTAAGAATTTTTCTTAATTTTGAAAGCTTAGTTCTCTTAGGCTTTTTAATGTTTTCATCTACCAACATCTGCTTATTTGAACTGAGTGGAAACAATTGTATTTTTTAAAATGGTAGCATTTAACTAAAATATACCTAGTAATTTGCTGCCCCTATAAATCCTTGAGCACGTAGAGGTGGCTTTTGTGTACTTCCTTGTCAATATTTTTCCATATTAGGAAGTGATTATTGTTAATTCATATGCTTATTGAAATTTTTTTGTTTCTAGGTATTGGTCATAAAAGTGTTTACTAATGTTCCTACTGCGAAGAGTTTTTAAACTTGACAAATAATCATGATTTCAGACTTCTAATGGCTATTGTAATAAAGATAGAAGACACAACCTTAAATTTTCAGACACAACTGTCTCCCCGCCCAAGTCTACAACAGTTCAAGTCCTTTGTGTAAGGTGCAGTGTTTGCACACAACTTACACGTCCTCCTGTACATTCCCTAAACCTGCTGCGATGTGAATGCTGTGTCAGCAGTTGTGTATTGTGCGTGGAGTAATGACAAAAATGTGTGTGTTCAGACACAGCTTGTTTTCTACCAAATGATTTGGATCTGATGTTGTGGAACCCAAGACCACCATTTTGGTTTGGTTTGGTTTGGTTTTTGGATTTTGGTTTTTCAAGACAGTGTTTTTCTGTGTAGCCCTGGCTTTCCAGGAACTTGCTTTGTAGACCAGGCTAGTCTCAAACTCAAAGAGATCAGCCAATCTCTGCCTCACCAGTGCTGGGATTAAAGGTGTGTGCTACCACTGTCCAGAGAAACTTTTGAGAGCTGACATTCTGTTTGTAATTACCAAATGAATTCTAAAACATTTTTTAAAAGTGATTGCATTTAAGAAGTGTTTAATACATAATTGGAGAATTGTGTTTTAGGTTTACTATGTATCTCGTTTATGTAGATAATTTTAAAGTATCATTTAGTTTAGAGGTGCAAGTGAGAAATCAAACACTTCATAGTGACTTGGCTATTGTGTTTTGCATGCTTAGGTTGGCCTGGGAGTCTATGTAGCCCAGGTTCATATTGAAGTCAGATTCTAGCCTCTGCCTCCTTTGAGATGGGGTTGATGACAAGCATGCACGTCCATGATTGCCTGCAAAGCATTTGCATGGAATACATTCATATTTTAAAATACTCTCTTTAAAAATTCTAGTTATCAAAGTCGATTTAATTTACAATAATTGGGATTGAATCTAGGGCCTTACAGATGCCAGGCAAGGGCTCTACCGCTGAACTGTATACATAATCCTTTTCTTATTTTTGTTCTTGAGACAGGGTAGCCTTGAGTGTTCTTTATAGCCCTTGAACTTGTGATCCTTCTGCCTCAGCTTTCTGTGTATTGTGATTATAGACCTATGCCACCAGGCCCCAAAGTTTTGCTTTAGTTTAAATAAAAGGGTTTACATTGATCATTATTTAGAATATTACAATGAAAGTTTACCACAATTCATAGAAAGTTGCATGTTTATTTTCTTTATTTTCAGAGTGTTTAATGTTACTGTTTTAAGAAAAAAATCAAATCGGTAAGAAGCAGAATATAAAGGTTTCTTGGGAAGAGGTTGGAGTCCTACCCTGAAGAGGTAGCCCTAGACTTTGAAAGTAAAGGTTTAGTATTAGCTCTTCCTGTTCTTTTGGTGGTTAAAGTGGCTGTCCTGTAATACTTTGTGTTCTCTCTCATGTGTTCCTAGTTGAAGTAGTTTATATATTTTTCTAGATAATTGGAATTTTGAATATGACCTTTCTGAATTTTGTGTTCATTGTGTATATTCTTTTCATGAAGAATTATTCTGTTAATTTTGACTAATGAATTCATTAAAAAGTTATATTGATGAACCTAAGGTTTTGCATTAAAATTACATTCAGAGTTTTGATTTGCTGGATTTTGGGAGGATTTCTCATATTTGTAGTTAAGCTGGTGTATATCTTTTGGGCTTATGCCTAGTTTTATTTATTAATATTATTTTTTGAAACAGGGTCCCATATAGACCAGACTAGCCTCAAATTCACTATGTAACTGGTGATAACCTTAAGTTCCTGGGACTCTTGCCTCTGCTTCCCAGGTGCTAGGATTATAGGCACATGTCACTATTGATTTTTTTTTAATGAATATTCTTTTGGGGTTATTATGTGTGAGATGCTTTGCATTTATTAACTTGTTCTTTCCTTTAGTGACTTTACGTGAGAGGCTGTGTTTCTCTGCAAGGTCACATTCAGGAAGAGGTGGACTGGACATTGAGCTCAAGTCTAATTTTGGAGTATGCTAAGGTTTCAGCAAGACGAATGTTTCTTAGAGCGCTACTCACTTTATAGAGGCTTCTCATGTAATCATATTCCCACATCTGTATTGTCAAAAGTATTGACTAAAGTGGTATATTTGTATAATTGATGAACCTGTCTTAATACACCACCACCACCACCACCACTGAGCAGTTCATATTAGGATTCACTCTTGCTTTTGTAAGTGTAGGTTGGACAAATATATGCGTATATGCACTATTACATTGTCATATAGGGTTAATTTGGCTGTCCTGTAATGCTTTGTGGTTTCCCAAACCTCTTGAAGTCTCTGATCTTTCACCATCTTCCTGGCTTGTTTCAGAAAGCTGTGTGATTGGGATCTTGCATACAATAGTAGCCTTTTCACATGGACTTTACAGCCTGTATACACACTTCAAATGACCCTGTCTTTCGGTGTGGAACACTGATCATTTCCTTCAAACACTGAATAACATTCTTTGTATGTGCCATGGATTATTTGTTCATTCTGTTGAAGGATGTCCACGTTTTGCCAATTACATTTTAAGCTCTTAGCAGCATTTCTTTGTGTATATGTTCCATGTAGTATGTTTTGTGAGAAACCGCTAAACCGTTTTCCAAAGTCACCTTGTCCCTTTTTATTCCTGTCAGCAATGAATGATAAGTCCCGTTCGCATCTTGTCATGCATTTGATGATGTTTTTACTGACCACTCTTTGGAGGTGAGTGCTAGGGTTCATACTGTTCATATCATGCCTTACCATAGTTCGTCCTGTGCTTGGTTGGTATCTGTAGGTCTTTGAGGGGTTTCTTCTGTTACAGTATTTGACTCTTCCTAAAAGTCAGAATCTTTGTTTTCTTACTGAATTTTAAGAGGGGACTTTTGTTTTTATTTTTTGTGTGTATTTTGGATAATTGACTTGTCAAACATCTTTTTTAAATACTCTGTGGCTAGTTCTTTTTTTTCCTTTTTCCTTGCATCTTTTAGAAAGCAGAAACATTTAGTTACAGTATATTTTAGACCAGTGAGTGGTTCTCAACCCCTGGGGTCGAGTGACCCTTTGATAGGGGGTCACCTGTCAGATATCCTGCATATCAGATATTTACATTATGATTCACAACAGTAGCAAAATTAAGTTATGAAGTAGCAACAAAAATAATTGTATGGTTGGGCTCACCACCTGAGGAGCTGCACTAAAGGTCAGAGCATCAAAGGGTGAGTGCCGTTCATTTCCTCTTGGATTACACCTTTAGTGTTGTAGCTAAAAAGCCATCCCTAAAGGCTGGACAGTGGTGGTGCACGCCTTTAATCCCAGACTCAGGGGGCAGAGGTACGTGGATCTCTGTTTGAGGCTAGCGTTGTCTACAGAGCAAGTTCCAGGACAGACTCTAAAGCAACAGAGAAACCCTGTCTCAAAAAACCAGAAGAAAAAGAAATCTAATCACCAAATCCAAAATCATTTGTATTAGTCCTCATATTGTCTTTGAGAAACTTTGTTTTGTAATTTTCATTTGGTTCTGTAATCATTTTGAGCCAGTTTTTGTGAAAAGTGTACTGAGGTCTGTGTCATTTATGGTTTCTTTTAACTTGTTCTCAAGTTTTTTTTTTTTTTTATTTAAAGATGTCATTTATTTTTGGTTTACATGCATCAGTGTTTTGCCTGTGTGTGTGTCTATATGAAGTTGTCAGATCCTCTGGAGTTACAGAGAGTTGTGAGCTGCCATATGGGTGCTGGGAATTGAACCCAGGTTTTTTGAAAAAGCAGCCAGTGCTCTCAACTGCTGAGCCATCTTCCCAGACCCCTGGGGGCAGATTCTCAGATTTTTATGGCAACCACTTTTACCCACTATGGCATCTCTCTGCCTTTGCACATTTTGATAGTGCCCTTTGATAGACAGAAGTACTTATTATTGGTGAACATCTGTTTCTTTTGGTGGTTAGTGCTATCGTATATAAGAAACCGTTGGCTGATTCAAGCTTACACTTGTCTCTAGCACTTTGATTATAGTTTTAGCTCTTACACATAGGCTTGATTGATTACTTTTGAACTGATATGTGGTGTGAAGATGTGTCTTAATCTTTTTTCTGCTACTTTTAAAGAATATCACATATTGAATAATTTGGAAAGTAAATAAATTTCTTTCTCATGGTTCTCGAGCCTGGGAAGTCCTGTATCAGTGTTCCAGCCTCTGTGAAGGCCTTCTTGCTAGAGCTTGACATGGTGGAGGCTATCACGTGGTAAAGAACACAAGAACTTTTGCTTTGATAACTAACCCACTCTCACAATAATGACATGAACAACTCATGAAGGTTAGGTCCTGTGGCCTAATCCCATTTTAAAGGCATACCTCTTAGTGCTTTGCATAGTGGCAGGTAAATTTCAGCTGGACTGTCTAAGAGAGAATGGAGACCAAAATAGGAGACAAAGTAAAGTTCAGTTGTACTACCTTCATGTAACGTGGAAATAGAAATGTTTACCTGTAGTGTTGGCCAGTGTGTGTTGATGATTGAGTAGAATTATTTGGCTCAAGCATTCTCTCCGGATAGACTACTTGATCACTATGTTTTTAGGTTCTGAGTTATGTGGTTATGTGTTGTTTTTAATTGTGTGAAGAGGTGAAGCATTAGTAGACAATGTTTTTGTTCCTACAGAGATGTCTTGTACTTGCCTATAATGATACGTTTTATCTCTCAAAGGTGTTTTCTTGTAGCTCTTGTAATTTAATTGTTTATAGAAAGGATCCCCATATTTTCTCTTTTCCCCTGCCAAGTGCAGCATGGGACAAGTATGCAATCAAAGATGCTGGCTGGGTCAAGTAGGGGTGAGGTTTCCGTTGCTTTTCATAAAGTAGAATTGAGTAGTGCTTTGGATCTTAGGAGAGGAAAAGGAAGATGCTGGAGAGTGGTACTGTTTGCTGTGTCACTGCCTTGCCTGAAGAGCTCTTCCAGACTCAAGGACACTCTTACTCTGCTCTGACAGGGAAGGAATGATGCCAATTGGGGAAGAAATATTTGGATTTAGTTCATATAAAAATTTGTGTCAGTTTGACACAAAAATATTTATTCCAGGGTCTACCTGTTGTTGGCATATTTGATTTTAAGCATAATTTTGTCAGTAAAATCTTTCCTTTAGCTTTTCTGCTTTCTAGGATTATGTGCTTATACAGTTCTTAAAAGTAAATTCCAGACAGCCTTAGACTTAAACTTTCGGTTATCTCCAATAGTATATACCTTGTAGTAGAATATAAGACTTTATTTACTAAATACCTGTGTGTGTTATGATAGAGAATACTGGTAGAAACATTTAAAATGTAAATAGAAATAGTAAAAAATGAAGGATTTATTTTTAATACACTACTTTGTGTGGTGATGGTTGTTTTTGTGCCCTGCCTCAGCTGTATCCTTTCCCTCCTTGTTTCCGTGCTGTTTCAGAAGGCCTACTGAGATCATGGGTTTGTCTTTTCATGAGACTCATTTTTCTAAGACTCTTATTTAATGATATTTTAATGACAGTCTTTAGAAAACTTAATATTGAAAGAAAAAAGGTTTTGTTGTTGTTGTTGTTGTTTTGTTTTGTGTGTTTTGTTTGAGACAGGGTAGCCCTGTGTAGCCCTGGCCGTCCTGGAACTTGTCTGTTGACCAGGCTGATGTTGAACTCAGATTTGCCTGTCTCTGCTGGGATTGAAGGCTGATTTGTGGTTGGTTTTTGTTTATTTATTTATTTATTTGAGACAAAGTCTTACTGCTACCTTGGAGCGCAGCAGTCTTTCTTACGTCCTGGGATCCCAGGTGTGAATTATCATACCTAGCTTTTAATTAATATTGATCAGGGCCTAATCCAGTCTTGGATAGATACAGTGAGTGGGGTGCTAAGGTTCAGAAAGAGCATGAAGATGTGAATTTGTCTTTCCCCTAAAAGGACAATAAGTGTAAAACTACCAAGTAATTGAAATCCATTGAGATATGTATATAGTTCATGTGTGAAGTTTCAAAGTAAGAGGGAAGAATTATGTTGAAAGGAGGTTAGCAAAGCCTTCACAGGGAGGGGACCAGATTTTAAAGAATGTATAGTGCTTTTGCAGGTATATAAAGAGTTATTTTTAAATTAGCATGTACAGTGAGAGGGAGGTAGAAAGAGCTTTATAGTGTGGAAAAACCTTGGATGATGCAATGCAGTGTTTGGAGAAGAGGCTGAATGAGGCTGGGGAGCCCTTAAATAAAGGTCTTGTTACCTTGACAGACTTTGTCTTCAACCTCACTCCACTGATCTTTATCTTGGAGTCCCTCTCCCTTTGCTGTTATTAAATGCCAGTGCCATGAAGATGGGGAGTGCTTTTTCCTAACTTTGTAGGCTGCAGAGGACAGGGAAGCGGGAACAGAAGACTGAAAGTGTTTTAAATGTTGTTATGCATAACTCTTTCTTTCTTAATAAATGAAATCAGCTATTCTGTCATCTTTTGTTTATTGTGTGCTTGTTCAGAAATCTAGTCTTTGAAGTGAACCCTATATTTATTTATGAATGGACATAAACTCATTAGATGATAGTGAATAATAAAGATTTTTAGAGTGTTCTCTTTGATTTATTCAGTTTTATTTAGATGTGTTTGTCTCTAAATGAGCAGTTGTTCTGAGTGTTTTAAAAGCTGAATCTACCAAATGAGACTTATAGTATGGTAGAAATTAAACTCCTTAATAATAATTACATGTTGACCGCCTTCTTTTAATATATGCCCAGGTTATTGTGTGGTGATTATTCAAATCTAAAAGCAAAATTGCTGACTGGGGTCCTTAATCTAGTAGGGAAAATGACATATATAGGAACTGTATTTGTATTACCAGGCAATGTAAGATAGATAGCAATCTAATGCCATTGAGTGTCAAAGAATGGCAGGTACTGCCTTTGATCCATGGGGCAGCTGGGTCTTCAGTGGTGAGTAGAGAGGAGTAAGTTCATGCAGAGGGAAAGAGCGTACAGACACGCTTGGGTAGGAGACTGCAGCGGTCTGAATTAACACGTGCTCTATGTGAGAGTGGACTTCTTTGTGGCTGGAAGGGTCAAAAGTGTAGAGTAATTGTAGGAGTTGAGTTATAACCACACATCTTTAGTCAGAGGTTATTGCTCGGTAGCTTTGTTGAAATTGTACCATTATTGGAACCAATGTGTATTTACTTTTGCCAGCATAGAAATGGGAAAAGACAGCTTTGCTTGCTTTGAAGCTGAATTTGATCTTCTATTTTTGCTTACTAGAAGCTTAAGTTACTAGATTATGGCCTCAACTCTTTGTTTTTTGTTTGTTTTTTCCTTTGAGACAGTGCTGTGTAGTTCTATTTGTTTTGCTGATTCTTGTATTTAAGCCTGGGCAGTCCTCAAACTCACTTCAGTCTTTCTGTCTCAGTCTCCTGAGTGTTGGGGTTATAGGTGGCCCACTAAGCTTGGCTATTAGAGACAGGGTTTCACTGTTTGCCAGCTTCTTCTCAAATTCGGGATTTCTCCTTCCTCAGCCTTCCAAGTGGTGGGGTAACAAATCACTACTCTGGGCCAGACTTGAAATAGTGTCTAGATCCAACATCTGTATGTACTTAGTATCACCACATTGTATTGTTGTCCTGGATACTATCATTTGTTTCAGTTTTTTAATGTTACTTTGTTATTAATACAGTGACAAGTACTGAGGATGTGGATAATTGAAGAACAAAGGCTTAATATATAACTAAATTTGACCTAATGTAAAGATTTCCCTCCCTTCCTACTTTAAACCCTTCCTCCCTGCCTCCTCCCCTCCCTCCCTCCTCCCTCTCTCTCCATTTTGAGACCAGGTCTCAGTTTGAGTACTGGGTTTAAAGGCATGTACCATCATTCCTGGCAAGGTAAACATTACTTAAAAGCTTAAGGAAACTTGAGTATTACACAAATTGGGTAAAGTTAGTTAGGTTAAGATACAGTACAGTGTACACACTATGGGAGAACAGCTAACATTTGACGTGGTTTTTCCCTGTTTTTTAGCATTGATATGTATCAGCATACTTATAAAACCCTATTAAAATGTACTTAGTAGTCTTGTTCTAGTTTATGAAGGTGGTGCACATCTTTTATCCCAGCACCCAGGAGACGGAGACAATTGCTAAGAGTTTGTGGTCAGACTATTCTAGAGTTCCAGGCCAGTGAGGGCTATAGTGAGACCCTGCTCCAACCCCTCCTTCCTTAGAAAGAAGGAAGAAAGGAAGGACGGATGGACAGACGAACATTGACATTTTATCCATTTAATTTATTTATCTTGCAGTGCTGGGGATTGAACCCAGAGCCTTAGGGCATACTAAGCAAGCATTCCTACTACCATGACAAGTCCCTAGCCTTAACTTTTTTTCTTTTTGGTCAGAATATATTTAACTTTTAGATGGTAATAAAGAACCTTGACTGTAAGTCTGGAGAAATCCTTTAGCTCACAGAACACTTAAGACTGGCAAATAGGAGACTTGTTTGAGAAATAAATGTCTATAAATATGTAAGCTTCTATTTGCAAATAACAACTTCAAGAGGGGAACTCACAGTGAGGAGTCTGGGGTACCAGCCTTCTCTTTGTGTGACCTTAGGGAAATCCATTGCTCAGCTTGCTTATTTTCTAAATTGCCTGCTTCCTCTGCTAGTCTGTGATGTGATATTTGTGCTTCTGTAGCTCTTTTGTTCTTGGCTTTGGAAACCACCACCATAGGCTTTGGAAACTACTGTCAGAGACAATTTGTCTATGAGCTCTTGCTTTATTTTCCATCAGTGTTCTGTCCCATCTGCTAGTATATTATTACTTAAAAAACAGAGCTTGTATATCTTGCTACTATTGGCAGGGAGAGGGTAGTATTCTTTTATGTGATTTTGTTTTAGGAAAAAAATGGCTAACAAAATGTGAAATTTCTCATACTCTTATTGAAAATATGCAAGTGAAAATATTTGATGATAAAAGTCTTCTGTCAGCTTTTTCAAACACATCTCATGTTTACTTTTTTATAATTTAACCTTTTTAAATTTTTTTTATGACTTATTTAACTTTATTTTATGTGCATTGGTGTGAAGGTGTTAGTTCTCATGGAACTGCATTTTCAGACAGTTGTGAACTGCCATGTGGGTGCTGGGAATTGAACCCCGGGTCCTCTGGAAGAGTAGTCAGTGCTCTTAACTGCTGAGCCATCTCCAGCCCGTCATGTTTACTTTTTAAGACCCCAGTTCAGTCACCTGGCTTGTCAAAGGGTCCGTTTCATGCATTAGGTCGGATGCATTTGTTTGGGGAAGGACAGGACTTTTAAATTCTAATTGCCCAGCTGTGCCCCGTAGCAATTGTAATGAAATTGCTTTCCATGCCTTTCTGCTGGTGTGTGTGTCTGTGTGTATTTATTTATTTTTGTGCTACAGCGCCTATTCCTGAAAATAGGGACTGTTTTATTTACTTCTGAATGTTTTATTTACTTCTGCTGTTTAAAAGTATTTTTAGTAAGTATTTATTGTCTTTTATGCTTGTGTTTTATTTTTGAGGGAGGTTCTCACGTGGCTAAGGCTGACATTGAATTCCTGATGTTCTTACCTCCACCTCTTGAGTGCTAGAATTATAGGAGTGCTCCACCACAACTGTCTTGATGAAGACAGTGGGTTTAGTGTGCTGAGCTAGTGAACTATTCAGTCAACAGTTTTTAAGTGATAATTTGTTCATGAATAGAATTAATATTTCAATTAGTGTTAAATTTAAGTATGATATTGATCTTAAGTTGGTTCACTTACCAGTTGAGAGAGTTCATACCAGAAATATGATTTTGGTATTAAGAAAAGGTGATAGTAGCAATGCTTGAAACTATTTTCATAGACTAAATGATCTACAATGACTAATTGTCCTGTATCTTTTGGCTTTATCAAAATAGAAGACTTGAAAGTATACCAGAAGCATCATTAACCCATCCGTCACCCTGTACTATTTTTAAGAAAGTAAAGGCTTAGATTTAATTAAGTGATGAATTAGAGATTGTTGCCATAAACCTTATTTTATGCTTTATTTAATATAACTCTAGGGCTATAAGATGTGTCATTAAGAACCCTTTGCTTGCTGGGAGGACTGCTGCTGTGTTGTGTGTACTTGTGTCTCTTATGCAACAAGAAATGCATATGTTTTCTTTTTAATACCAGAATTCTACAGTAGGTCAGGGCGACATTTCCAAAAAATATATAATTGCTTGCCGAGGTTTTGACTGAAATCTGTGTAACTGTGATAACTGCTAGCAGCAGAGGAAGGAGTTTGTGTTTCTGTGCAGTGAATGTCCTACTGCCTGATCAGACTGATGTGCTTGCTGTCTGTGGTGTTAGGGGGCAGATAGCACAGGTAGTTTTTATTTGGCTTGTTTCCTCTTCTCCTTGGTATTTGTTTGTTTGTTTTTGGTCCTCTGATGACTGAACATTAAACAACTTACTAATATAGTTTATAATCTTTAATTATGTTGAGTGTGTAGTTATACCTAGAAAATTTGCCTTTAGCATTTGTTTGTTCCTGGTTTGTTTTCAGGTTATCTTTGGAAGGGAAGAACTTTGGTAGCATTTCTTCGAGGTTAGAATAGGAAACTTGATTTCAGATTATAGTTGCTAATGTTATTTCAGGTGAACTGCCTAGGGGAATTTGGGCTTTGATTTATACGGTCGATGGCTGTGTTGGAGATTATTCTTTTCTTCTTGATCTCAAGTAGTTCTGGTTTGCTTGTTTGGGATGCGAGACATGGTCTTCTAATGTAGCACAGGGTACATTCGATTCACTATGTAACCCAAGTGACCGTCAACTCTTTGACATTGCTCCGCAGGGTACATTGAACTCATATGTAATAACCCAAGTGACTGTCAATTCTTTGACATTGTTCCTGACCCAGCTATCTAAGGCCTGGGGTTACAGGTTTATGCTCCATGCCTGACTTGGCTTGTTATTGTGAAGTCATTTTTCCGTCAGCTTTCAGGTTTGGAAGACATGTCCATTTTATCCTTCCTGTCCATGCTTTTTCTTTGGAGCCAAGACTTGCTGTGTGATGACTAAAATGTTATGGTTTAGAAAGCAATGTTTTCTTGTTTATTTTGTTTTTCCTTTCTCAACATTAGTTTTTTGTTTGCTTGCTTTTTAAGACATGGTCTTATTCCTAGAAAGCCTGGAACTTGCTATTCATTCTAGTTTAGGTTGTCCTGGGCATTGTGGCTATCCTCCTACCTCTGCTTCCTAAATCTTGGGGTTACAGACATGTGCCACTAAGCTCATCCTTCATAACTTTCTTTTATGGCACTATGTAATCGTCATTAGCTGATTTGGCACATATGTAAGGTATTCAATTCACTTCAGTGTTTTAGGTTTTGTACACACAGTCTCCCATTTAATTTTGTTCTCACAGTTTTGCAAAATGTTTAGGGGTGTGGGGGGGCAGAGGGGTGGGGGAGGAGAGAGGAGAGAGACTTGTAGTGAACCAAGGTATTACTTTGGGATAGTTTGGTTGCCTGTCCCAGAATCAATGCATGACACAACTAGCTGGGTGGTCATAAAGGGTAGGTGCTGATAAAGAAATTACTTGGGAGTTGCAGCTGGCAGAGAGTTTAAAGCTGTCTAGAGCAGCTGATGATGCAGTATCTGAACCTGAGAAAAATCCATTATCTGTCCCATAAAACATCCATTCTTTTAGTATCTGCAAAGTTGAGTTTCTTCTGATATTTACGATTGTCTTAAACTTACTTATAAGTGAAGTCTTAGAGTTTCTGAGTTATTTGGAGATGGGAAATACGTAAAACTTTTAAGATGTGTCCTTTGAACTTGCCTGTACTAGAAATTAGCTTTGTGAGAGTAAAAACAGAATATATGGATTTTAGGATAAATAGGAAGGCTTATATCACTTATTATTGGGGGATCTGAATATGAATGTATGTTTTCCTTCATCTTTGGAGTGAGAAGATTCTAATACTACCATAGCTGCTACTGTTTGTTACATACTGTTAGACATGTATGTAAAATGTTCCAGTGGCGACAACAGCTTCTCCTGCTTTGTAATAAGCTGTTGCAATAATCAGAAATAGATTATATGAAGAGACCATATGTGTAAGTATTGTGTTGCTTTTGCAAGCATTTCCCGCTTAAGCATTTCCTTGTTGGTGAAAAAAAATTGGACCTTAGAGAAGGTTTTGCAAGGGAAGGGTTTGAAAATATTATATGCCAATTAGGAGAAACAGATGCTAAATTAAAGCTATATTAATTTGTAATGGTGCATTAAAGCTTGTGAAATAATCAAAATAGATCTTGGTAATTAAGCAGGGATATTGTGAAAATTAAATATTAATTTCTTATTTCTTAAATACAGGTTTTGAAACTCAGTGGTTAAGGCAACTACAGAGTACACTTGTAATCCTAGTACTTCTGAGGGTGAGGAAGATCAGGAACTCAAGGTTTAGTTTGAATTAGTTTGAAGCTAGCTTTGGTTGCATTCAACCATATTTCAAAACAAATAAGAAAAAACTAAATGACTGAGATAGTTGAAGACATAATAATGATAAGAGTGAATTTATAATTTGATTCTAGAGCCTTCACTCATTTTGGTACATTGCAATTCTGTTACATAGTAAGTCATGTCCCATGGAGATGGCTTGTACTTGAAAGAGCTAGGAAAACAGTAGAGCAGAACTTTAAGGATGGTGAGATTATATCTTTGTTACTTTTGAAACAGAGATGGAGCAGCAGTTAGGCCAGACTATTAAGTAAGGGATAGTCCAAAGACTTCCAACAGGAACAGATGAACTTTAAAGCACAATGTCATAGGAAGGTCTAAAAATAGGTCCCTTCTCACTTGCCAGTTCTAGTCTTCCAAAAGGTGTCTGGCAGCAGCAGTGAAAGAGTAAGCTGGTTCTCGTACTCAGTATCTGTCTAATTTAAGGAAGGCTAACTGGACAAGTAGTATTCCCTGTCGTGGCATATTAGTTGAACATACGATTTATTTGAGGCTCATTTGACAAAATTATACTGGAAGTTAGTTAAATTAGTGCATAATGACGATAGAAAGGTGTTTAAGTTTTCTTTTCTTTTCTTTCTTTCTTTATTTTTTTTTTTATTTTTCGAGACAGGGTTTCTCTGTGGCTTTGGAGCCTGCCCTGGAACTAGCTCTTGTAGACCAGGCTGGTCTCGAACTCACAGAGATCCACCTGCCTCTGCCTCCCGAGTGCTGGGATTAAAGGCGTGTGCCACCATGGTGGCTGGTTGTACTCCATAGGACATTATTTCCT
Source organism: Microtus oregoni (assembly GCF_018167655.1). Classification (NCBI taxonomy): domain Eukaryota; kingdom Metazoa; phylum Chordata; class Mammalia; order Rodentia; family Cricetidae; genus Microtus; species Microtus oregoni. The sequence goes on from NW_024543059.1 coordinate 6,583,968, forward strand.
CATGACAACAAGAAACATAATTTTTTTTTCCAGAAATTTAACAGACTTTTCAAATGTCATCCACAGACAGTGTTTAGTTTTTGAAATTGTACACGTGACATCTATTTGGTTACAGATACCTACATGGACAAGGCAGCTGCTTTTAATTTTGAAGTCTTTATTATTAGCATTGCTGCAGTTGTTACTGTGTGGTTGATACACACAGGAGCTAAATAAAAGTCCAGTGAAGTACTAAGTATGATGTATTGCTAGCCAGCCAGCGAGCCTCCCTCCCTCCCTTCCACCTTTCTTCTCTCTCTCTCCCTTTTTTAATTTCCCTCAGTTTCCCTCTTTCTTTCTAGAGAGAGTCTTATTATGTAATTCTGGCTAGCATGTGCTTGCTATGTAGATCAGAGTGGCTATACAGATATTACAGATACTTGCCTGCTGTCTCCCAGGTGCTGGAATTAAAGGTGTGTATCTCCTTCCCTGGCCTTATTTTAATATATTTTAGTATCAGAAGGATGGTTATGAAGATGCCTTGTATTTAGTGGTACTTGAAGCTGATAAATCCATAATACCAGCAAATATCCAAAATGTTACTGTCTTTCTAATTTTAATAGAAAAGGTAAATTTAGTTTCACTTTAAAAAGCATACTGAGTCCTCTAATTTCTTACTCTAGTATACTGGATTGATGTTTTTGTTTTGTTTTGTCTTTTGTTTGTTTGTTTTGTTGTTGTAGTTTTTCCGAGCTGATTCTCTGTGTAGCTTTAGTGCCTTTCCTGGAACTCGCTCATGTAGAACAGGCTGGCCTCAGGGAACTAACAGAGATCTGCCTGCATCTGCCTCCCTAGTGCTGGAATTAAAGGCACGCACCACCACCGTCTGGCTGTATTGATGTTTTCTAAACAGTGAATTGGTAAATAGCATTATTTTCAAATTGTATTAGTATGTATTACAAATAGTGTCTCATCCTCCCTTTCTCACATAATGGTTTTTGGAGGGTAATGTTTGAGGATCTCGTGTAGTCAAGGCTAACTTTGAACTTGCTTTATTTATAACCAAAGCTGGTATCTAACTTCTGATGTTCCTGCCTTCACTTTCACAGTACTCAACTGAGCCTGTCCTCAGTTATATGCTCAGTTATTCTGTAAAGTGGATGTTTTTAGAATAAGCGGATTTCTGTTGCTTCTGAAGTTTGCAAAGCTTCTGGAAGGTAGACCACAGATTTTCATTTTCCTAGTTTCACTGGGGACATGGACTACTGTTTGTGCTTTCTGAGTGAGGGATATCGTCAGGGGAACTAACTGATTCGGTACTCTTTCTGAATAGGCAGATTCAATTGTTACATGTGGGACGTCCTGTGACTCCTTGCTTCTGTGGGCTTGGCGATTAGAAAATAACAGTGATCTGGGCACTGTAAGAGTCTTTATTGGTTCCACTCTTCCTTCCTGGAACATACAAGAGGGGAGATGGGTATCACCTCTGAAGCCGTACTTACTTATATCATATGAGCACATTGACCAAGTACAGTGTTCACATGTGTGACATAGGAGATAGATTCCTGAGATTTATTTAACAGAGAAAAGGATGCGTCTGGATTATTAATGAAGCAGCCTTGTTTTATTGTGTGCTTTACTGAATAGTTCAGGCCAACTTGGAGACGTCAATAACTTTACCTCTGCCTCACAAGTCTTGGGCTTGTAACAGGTTTGGTTATGTTCTGATTTTTTTTAAGGTGTAAAATATTTTTGGATACAAATGTAAAAATTCTAGTATTTCCAATTCCCAGAAGAGCTTATGTTGATTTTTCTGAGAAGAAACATACACATCATTTGCTTGAGACTTTGTTAGCAGATTAGATGATTTTTCCAAGAGTGCTTTAAAAAACTAACAAGCATCAGCGACTAAGGTGAGATACATTAGTAGTTGTGGGGAGAGGACAAAGTCGCAGAATAGAAGAAGCGTGTTGGTGTTTTAGGAAGGCTAGTAGAAATCCAAAATGCGGCACTCTAGCAGAGAAAACTAGAAGTGCCCAAGGTGGGTTGTTTCGCTTCTTAGCTACTTGTGAACTTTCACTATGTAAGATGATAACGAGGGTGACATAATTTCTGTCCAAATTGGTTCAGTTGTAAGGGAGCCTACAGCATAGGGACGGGTAGAAACCAGGACACTTGGTGAATCACGTTTTAGAACATGGTTTTCTCTAAATTGCCCCAATTCCACTTACATCTTCAGGTGCCTTTACATTTTTTATAATACTCTGATTCATGTTTGCAGAGATTCTCAAACTCTGCTTCCCTTTTATTGGTCTTGTTGGTATTTAGGAGAATTCTTAAATTTAAATTTATGTTTTCTACATGCCACCCCTGTACTATTCTGGTTTAGAGCATTGGTAGAGGTTATTATGGTACTTTTTTTTTTTTTTTTTCGAGACAGGGTTTCTCTGACTTTGGAGCCTGTCCTGAAACTAGCTCTTGTAGATTAGATTGTCCTCAAACTCAGAGATCTACCTGCCTCCCGAATGCTGGGATTAAAGGTGTACACCACCAGGGTGTATTTGGGTTATATTTGCCTCCTCTTCCCCCTAACTTCCCTCAGATTCACCTTTACCTTTCTACCCCATTTTGGCTTCCCATTCAATTTAAATAAATATTTTTAAATTCTTATGTTAGGCGATGGGTTTTTACTCTACTAATGTTTTGATCTTGCATTTTCTAATAAACTGGAAATTGGTATAGAAGGCTTTTGAAGCAGTACTTGCCAAAAATGAGGTTTCTGTGTAGTTCTTATTTGTAATTTGTGGCAGGAGTGTAGGTTTGGAATTCACTGCTTTAGAGTACATATAAAGTGGAGGCCTTATTCCTGAGACTGAACTGTGCTTGCCAGGCTCTGTTGTTTCCCTGCTCAGTCTGCCACCCAGTGGTAGGAATGCAGAGTCCACTAAAACACAGCCGCTCTGGAGGTGTACTAAGAGCACCGGCTGCTCCTCAAGAGGTCCTGGGTTCAGTTCACAGCAGCCAGTCGTCTGTAATGGAATCTGATGCCTTCTTCTGACACATGCAGATACAGCACTCATTTACATAAACTAAATAAATCTTAAAAAGAGTACTCACATAGTAAGCAGAAGCATTTTGATAATGTGAGGACAGGGACTCTAATTTGAGTTTATAATCACTGGATACTTAATGTTTTGAAAGTATATGTATTTCTATAAAGCATCTTCATAACAAACCTTTGGCTTTTGTTGTAAGATTTTTCTTCTGTATTTATAAGTAGATGAAGAGACTAATGAAATAATAATGAATAATTTTAAGGGAGTAAGTTAAGCTGATTTGAAGAAAATGGTTTTATTTCAATTTTAAAATTTAAGGCAATTATACAATGACTCACCTTCAACTAAAATAATTTATTTTGCACTTTTAAATTGATTTGGCTTATGCCTATCTGTGATTGGCCAGTTCTTACTATGTAATATCTCAGGGGTGACTTTGTGCATCTGTCTCCATCTGAATGCTTCTTTAAGTTCCTGTTTGGGTTCTGCTTTTCTCTACTCCAGATGAGGGAGCAGTCAATCCATTCTCAACTAAATACATCCCTTTTCGGGGAAGGGTTTCCTGTATGCTAGCGTTGACATGGAGGCTTTGTAGTAAGGTATTTTATATGTGTCATTGTGGTGACAGGATAGGTATGTGAGTCCTAAAAACATGACAAAACGATTGTTAAGTTGCTGGTACAGTTCTTTCAAATTATCACTGCGCCAGACCGTATACTGTTTAAACAGAGTATTGTTACTTTCTGCACATGCCTTCTATGTTATACTTCACTTCTTATTTGAGTCGCTGGAGATGGATCCAGGGCCTTGTTTGTACAAGACAAGCAAGCACTTTTACTGACACACGTAATCCTCATATATTAATTTTTCTTCAGGGAAACACAATGAAGAAGACACAGTGCTGCTTCTACTAAGCTGGGTTTTAGAAGAGAAATTGACACATATTTCACTAATGTGAGGAGATACGATGTTATATTGTGATACATACAGGGACTTGGGGAAAACATGTCCCCACCTTCAGTAACCTCTTGCTCTTGGGTTATGTCAGCTCCATACATACAGATAACAATGTACACAGTACAAGACTATTATCATTACCCTTCAAAACCTCATTTTAGAAGAGCAATTATATGTCCTTGCCTTTGTATACGTAGCTACTTGCCATTAATAAGTGCATCAAATACATGCACAGACACTAGGATTAAGAAGCTTTATTAGTTAGCAGGATAAATATAATGTCTGTTACACAATTGTAGAATTACCTCTTAATTCTTATCCTGTTCATTTTGAGAACACAGTGGCAGACATAGCATACCTACGTTGTGCTAACAGACTGGCGTTTGCCTACAATTAGGACTTGGTTTTCTTTCTAAGATAGTTTGTTTAACTGTGCTTTAGTTTAACTGTGGGGTCTAGAGATTCCTTAGGGCTGCCATTGTGAAAATTAAATTGAGTTCAAAATCGTGACCTACTCGTTGAATAGTGTCCTTTAAATTCTGTGCTATTTATTTGAGACTGGATCTCTGCAGCCCTGGCTGTCCTGTAACCAGCTATAGACAAGGCTGGCCTCAAACTCACAGAGGTGCTCCTGCCTCTGCCATCTCCTGTGTGCTAGGATTAACAGCATACATCACCACACTGGACTAAATTCTAAGCTTGTAAACAGTGGAAATGTTGGTTTTTTTTCTGCCTTTTCCTCGGATGCTGTTTCCTGTTAAGCTCTCCTTTCTGCCATTGGACATAAGTTTCAAAGGGTCTGTCTTAAGTAGCACAGCATTACTCTGTGTGTGTGTGTGTGTGTGTGTGTGTGTGTGTCATGAGGAGTGTTTGTTGTGATCCCTGAGATCACATAGGTACTGACATAACTCTTTTATATGTTAGCTTTGAGTCCCTGCATCAACACTTTCAAGAGAGGTTCTCAACCTGTGGGTCGTGATCCCACAGGAACTTGCTCTGTAGACCAGGATGGCTTCAAACTCAGAGTTCTACTTGCCTCTAGTCTCCCAAGTAGTGGGATTAAAGGTGTTTGCAGGTGATGTTTTGCTACTTCTATATCAATTCCCCAGAAGCTGTTTTTTTATCCCAAGTTGTTATTCTTGGTGAGCGTTGTTTAATTTAACTCACATCCATAAAAAGTTCCAAAGATTGGAGGTGTAAAGTGACATTTAATTGACCACTTAATTTTCCCCTTAGCAACAGACAAAAGTCTGAAGTTTGAGCAAAGAGATTACTTTTCTGTAATAATAACATTTGCCTAATGACTATTGTATATCACTCTTAAAAAATGTTAGCTAGGCTCACATACATTTGTGAAATCTGATTTGTTAGCAGAGTTGTTTTGATACTGTCTACTGAGCGGCTATTTTCACATGGGAACTCAAGACCTTTGGATTTCAATTTTGAATTCCGCTCTCTGAGCTGCCTGACTTACTGTAGATGTGAACACTAAAGTCGTTGGGTAGCATAGGGAAGTCTACTTAGGCTGGTGGCCTCGGCTGGGAGTTTGGTTATAAGACAAATTAAACTATTTGGTAACTGTTCAAATTTTGTTGTATATTCTAAAAAATACAGGACTGTTGTTTTGTGTTTGTATTATTTTTCTTATTTTGTTGTTAGGTAGTTAAAATTTAGGATTTGCTTTAAATTGGGTAATTGCTTCTGGGCACAGTGATATAGACCTGTAATCCCAGTGTTTGGGATGCTGAGGTAGGCAGATTATGAATTTAAGGTTCTCCTGGGCCCTTCCTGTCTCTTAACGTACATGGACATTATTTTTTAAATATCCTTATCATTTACAACGGTTTAGTTCTAGACATAAATCTGTTATTTAGTGAGTTCCTGTAACCTACTTACCTTTTACAAAGAGCCTGGTCTATATAAATAGAACTAATATTTGGTTTCTCAGATGCTAATTCTAGTTACAAGTTGGGGGAATGTATTAGTAATAAAAGCAAGAACATTGTGTTTGGTAGTTGATGGTTCCATTAACTTTCCATGGGAAAAGAAAGTTGGTTATTCACTGTTGCAAATTTTCTTTATGACATTAAATTCTAGAAATTTTCATTTTAACCTACATGCTGTTTTGTTTTTATATTTTGAGTGTGGGGTTTGAGAATTGCTAAAGACATGTTGGTGGACTTCAATTTTTATATTCTCTAGATAATTGTTACAGAGTTTTTGTTTTTAAGCAATATGTCTTTCCGGGCGGTGGTGGTACACACCTTTAATCCCAGCACTCGGGAGGCAGAGGCAGGCGAATCTCTGTGAGTTTGAGGCCAGCTTGGTCTACAAGAGCTAGTTTCAAGACAGGCACCAAAGTTACAGAGAAACCCTGTCTCGAAAAACCAAAAAGAAATATGTCTCCTGGGTCTGTGCATGGTTGACAAATACCTTTAATTCCAATACTTGGGAACTATAGGAAGGTGAATTTCTGGGAGTTGGAGGTCAGCTTGATTTGCATAGTAAGTTCCAGACCAGCTAGGGATATGCAGTAAGATCTTCTCTAAACACACATACACACATATGCACGCACGCATGCATGTATGCACAAAACAACCAATAACAGCAAAAAACAAAAAAAACCAAAGAAAATTAAAAAAAACACCAAAAACCAGTCACTGAGTCCTAGATACAGAGTGGGACAAGTAATTGAAATTCTCAGAAATGAGAGTTCTGTTAGGAAGTTTGCTTTTTTAGTTACAGGTGAGAAAGGCATTTTCCTTTCAGAATTAGAAACATTTAAGTTGCCTTTATGGTGGGGAAGAATACCTGCTTGGAGAGAGTGACTGGCTGCATTAAGGAGTTGTGTAGAAATACAACAGCCGAGTTTATACAGTTCCTCACCCTAGTAATATTTGTACAGTTTTAGTTTTGCATTTGGTCTGTTCTGGTATATAATCTTATCTCCCCCCCCCCCCCCCCCCACATACACACAGGGTTTCTTTGTAGCCTTGGATCCTGTCCTGGAACTAGCTCTTGTAGACCAGGCTGGCCTCAAATTCACAGTGATCCCCCTGCCTCTGCCTCCTGAGTACTGGGATTAAAGGCGTGCGCCACCACCGCTCAGCAGTTACCGTGAATTCTTACTTCATTTTTCTTGTTTTGTTGTATGTGAAATACTACCTTAGAGCCTCTGAGTTCTCCTTCTTTCCATGTGATTGCTTCTAAGCCAAGCAGAGTTCATAAGGGTGATCGTGAAAACTTCTTAGATGTCCTTTAACTTGAAATTTGAAAATTTCACATTATGCGTTTGGGCTTGTTTTTCACCTTTTTAACAATAGCAAATAGCTGTAACCTGCCAGTGTGGTGGATGGATTCTTCCTGCCTCCTTCCTTCCCTTTCCTCCCTTATTACCTAACCCTTCCTCTTTTCCCTTCTCACTCCCTCTTTTTTGTTTGTTTTTTTGAGATACGGTCTCACACTAGCTCAGGCTGGACTTGAGTTCTCTATTTTGTCAGTTTTGACTTTGAGGCAAACTACCATGCTCATTTGGATGCTTTTTTTTTTTTTTTTTTTTTTTTTTTTTTGGTTCTTCAAGACAGGGTTTCTCTGTGGTTTTGGAGCCTGTCCTGGAACTAGCTCTTGTAGACCAGGTTGGTCTCGAACTCACAGAGATCCGCCTGCCTCTGCCTCCCAAGTGCTGGGATTAAAGGCATGCGCCACCACCGCCCGGCTATGGATGCTTTCCTAAAAGTGTACATATGTATCCAGGGTATGCCTTTACTTTCCAGTACTTGCAAGACAGGCAGGAAGTTGGAGTTCAGTCTTATCTACATGGGAATGTCAGGTGAGCCTGGACCAAATAGATATGTCGTCAGAAAAGAACATGTACAAATATATACCAAGATGAATGTATTTATTTGAGAAATGAGTGACTATTATATTGTGGCATTGTTTCAGACCTCTGGGGAAATAGTGGAGCTCAAGCAACTCTGTCCACCCAAAAACTAATAGTTTAGAGATAGTCATTAAACAAAGTAAGATGAGTTAAATAGTAACAAGTGTATAGTGGAGTAGGTAATGATGATATGGAGTTAAAGAGATGCCCTAAGTATGTGTTAATATGAATTAATATTCAAAGACGTTTTTCTGATGAATGTGACATTTCAGCAAGGATCTATAGAAAGAGAAAGTGAGAAAACTAGTATCTGGGGGAAGAGCATCCCAAGTAGAAGGAAGAACAGTGCCAAACATCCGAGGTATTTGGCATTTGTGACGCGTTGCAGAGAAGGATATCGGGGTGCAGAAGGAAAGCAGATCCTAAGAGAGCAGAGTATGATTGTCCATAGTGTGTGCACATCCGTGCTATATACTCTGTACTGTGCAGTATAGACATGCCCATGTAACTGACAGTTTATGCACACCCGCTGTGTGTATGTGTGTACACTGTAGTTGAGCCCGAAATGTGTTCCTACTAAACTAGACTTTATTTAGCCGTAGCTATTTATCTTGGATGAATAAAGAAATGGAGGTTCCTTTTGAGGTGATTAATAGAACAAAATGACTAGAAGTCGGTTAGGTGTAGAAGAAAGTTTGGTAGTGTAGAATTGTTATGTACCAATGTCAGTGACTTTGGAAGGCACTTTAGTTTGTGGAAGGAAATTCTTCACTAAAACAATATTTTGAATAATGAACTTGAATGAAAAGATTCAGGTATGAAGTAGCAAATGCACCACAGAGCATTGGAAAGGTGTTCTGCTGGTGAAAGATAGTAGCAAAGTGTATTTCCTTGTCCCATGCTGGAAGAAAAGACATTATTTAGGTTAGATAATGATAGTGTTGCTTTGTAGAGCATTGTGTATCATTTAGAGAATGATTAGCATTGTGGGGTAGGTGAGATACTAAATCAGCTATTACCAAAAGTAGGGAAGCCAGTCTGAACAGTGTTCCTTATTTTTGGCAGTCTTTTTGGTTTTCTGAGGAGTCTCAGTTTGTATCCCTGACTGGCCTTATTCACTGTGCCAAGTGCCAATTCTCCTGTCTTGTCGCTTGGATTGCAGCATGTACTACCATGCCCAGTTCATTGTTGGCAGTTTTAGTTGTGGTGGGTGTATTGGTTGTGCTTTGCAGAATAGTTTATCTACCCCTTTGATATTCATGCTGGCAACATTGATTACATGTGGTGGTAACCTCCTTCCCAATTTCAGATTGAGGATTCAGAGTCTTCATGCTAAGATAAAGAGATAGCCTTTTTGGAGGTTTAGGAGATGGCATGAGAAAGCTTAGCTTACTGATGTGTAGAATGAATATCTCTATAACAGATGCACAGAGAAGAGGTAGGAAGAGCACCTTTGAGGAGCTTGATGGCAGGTTTAACTTTGGAAACAGAAAGATGCCTAAGGGGTTGGGGAAATGTCTCAGTTGGTAAGGGGATTGCTGTACAAGTATGAGGATCTGCATTTGGAGTCCCAGCACTCACGTAAATAGCTGCACATAGAGGCGGGTACCTTTTACCCTAAGGGTGGGGGACACAGAGGCAGCAAGGTGTCAAGCTGCCCCCCAAAAATGTGGAAAGCAATAGATAAGACACCTGGCATTGATCTCTGGCCTATGTTCATGCCCACACGCGTGGACTTTGTATGCACTTGCTCACATATCCACATGAACACATACCCAAATCACATATAACACCAAACCAAAAAAAAAATGAATGATACTTTGAGGCAGTAGTTTCTCAAGGTAACTTCTGGAAGGATATAGAAGAAAAAAAAAGATAAGGCTGTAAAGCTAAATGGAAGGAAGGGGGACCTGATGTTTAGTTTTTAAAACTAAACATCAGGTCAGACCAGAGTCAGGTGTTATATACTTAGGATCTCAATACTTGGGAGGCTGAAGCAGGAGGATCATAAGTAGAGCCAGACTGGCTATATAGGGAGACCTAGTCTTTAAACAAAGAAGTAAACTGTTCTAGGTAGAGTTGGCCCAGCAGATTGACTTTGGAATAAAGCAAGCATTAAGGCATGCAGTGCTGTAGAACAAGTGCAAAGTAGTATTGAGGTAGATTGGATTCCTTCATATTTTTTTAAGTCTCAGAAGCCAGACCATACACACCCGAGTTGAATTTACTCTTTGTTTTTGTTACAATTGATCTGAGTTGTGAAAGATTTTGTCATTCAGCTGTTCTGTAGGCCTTCTGTTTCACTGTGTGGTACTTTGTTCTTCAAGCAGTATTAGCTTGGGTAGCTACTTGAGTTGTTCAGCAAATGTTACTAATTGGATCTACTAAAACATGCATTTTAAAGAATTGCAGGCAAGTAACTCTTGGTTACATTGTTATTTCTTGCAAGCAGCCAAGGCCAAGCTAGGTCATCTGAATTCCCATTTAGTCATTTTCAACTGTTAAAGTGAACAGGTTACTAATCCAGTCATGGATAGTTACAACAACCTTATTATAATAGTTATAGCTGACATATTTGTACATCATATATGATACACATTTTAAAGGTAAAACAAGTCATATCTGATTCTACCTTTCTATTCTATAGAATGGATCATAGTTGGGATTTCCTATATTGAATTTGCCACTTAAAATTTTAAAGCAGACTGTAGGTAAAACTTTGAGGTCTAGTAAGAATTCTATTTTGGTAATCAAGCAGTTGTGTGCTAGACTATTTTATAATAATGCCTTTGTGCTTGAAGTGAATCAGATTAGGCCAGATGTGGTAGCACATGCCTGATCTCAGCACCTAGGCAGGCGAGTTCTCTGTGAGCTGGAGGCCAGGCCTGATCTATGTAATTCCTGGATTCCAGGGCTACATAGAGAGACCCTGCCTCAAAAAACAAATAAATAAATAATTAGATGGGTAGAGAGGTCCTGCCTCAAATAAGTAAATACATAAAGTAAAAATAAAATTGGAACTTTAGCAGTATTAATCCTTTTTAATTTGGAAACTTTAATCTGTTTTCAGTTTCGTTTGTCAGAATTAGCTAGCTGATAAGAATGGCTGAGTTAACTCAGTAGGATTGAGGGAACAAGAATGAGCCATAGTTTGCATAAACTAAGATTTACTCTGTCACAGACATGTCTCTCTGCTCCTTCCCTACTAGAACAGAGGATACCATAGAGCAGACACTTGTACAGATGACCAGCCGTCTTCCTGCTCAGTCTATACAGGATTTCTTTTGAAAGTTTTTTTTTTTTTAAAGGAAAGCTTACAGATTTTACTCCAAAGGGGTAAATATAGTCAGAATTGTAGCTTTGAAAGTTATAGATAGTAAGATAGCTACAACTTCTTAGGGCTCCTAAGCAATTCCTTTTGAGATGAATAAACCACTTGGCACTGAATAGAACCCAGGGGAACTGGCTTAATACTCCGACACTGATCATTTATGTAAAGCTAACCAGTACTACTCTCTAACTCTACGTGAGGAGGTTTTTAAATTAATTACACTTACTTATTGTCAATTATTTTACATTGTGTATGTGAGCAAGTGTGCATGCCATATGAGAGAGAGAGAGAGAGAGAGAGAGAGAGAGAGAGAGAGTGTGTGTGTGTGTGTGTGTGTGTGTGTTCCAGCTTCCTCATGCCCTTTGGGTCCTGCGTTTTGAACTTGTGTCATCAGGCTTAGTAACAAGTGACCTTACCTGCTGAGGTATCTTGCCAACTCTCCTGAAAGAATTTTAACAGTTTGTCCAAACTACTATGGAAATCTGTAAATTAAAACTAGAGATTAACCTTTTTTTTTTATTATTACAGATTTAATTCAGTGTACAAATGAGATGAATGTGAACATCCCACAGTTGGCAGACAGTTTGTTTGAAAGAACTACTAACAGTAGTTGGGTGGTGGTCTTCAAGTCACTCATTACAACTCATCATTTGATGGTGTATGGAAATGAGGTAAGAACCACTTTTTAAAAGTACTGTATTACTGTGTGGAGGTTGGGTTTCCAGGATCAGACTCAAGTCATCAGGCTTGCAGGGCATCTACACTTACATGCTGAGACATCTCTTCAGCCCAGGAAAAACTTGATAAGTATATCAAAAACCATGTATATTGATGTGATTACTGATTATTTAACTTGCTTTGCTCATTAAAACTTAGATGGTGACTACTGTAGCTGAATGTAGATAAAAAGAGCAAGTCATATGGCCAAAAATAAAGACGTTAGATTCCGCATTTTGAAGAACAGTAATGAAATAAACTAGAAAGTAGAGCATAGGTCAGAGCGTACAGGACTTTAGTAATGAAATGGAGAAGCAGAGGTAATTCTGAGCACTACGTTCTGTAAACAGCACTGGTCTTTCTAGTCTTCAGTTATAAACTATATGTCTATATCTGCCTGATTTTTATTATTATTATTATTATCATCCATTGATTTGCTGTTTGACTGCATGTGGTTGTCTTTGGAAATATTTTGTTTAGTGGAGGGTTATGCTGTTGACTACTAACGTGACATTTTGCTGAGAGGGACTGGTAAAGAATGTCTTCATCTTAGAAGTTCCTGGTGCCCTTGCTGCTCAGAAGGGTAAACCAGTAAGACCTGCAGAGAAACCTTGATGGGTTTTCTGTCTGGAAAGAATCATCTTGTTTTCCATGATAGCCTATCAGTCTTTGGTTCTTAACCTTGTTTGGGCTTCTCAGCTCTTCTACTTATTGTGACGTTGTGTTTAATTAAGCTGCTGTGGAATGATTGAATGAAACTAGATAGATCTATTTTACTGAGTAATTTGGAAAGAAAAGATGCTTCTCAAGGGTGAGAAAGACGTTTTTGTCTTGTTTGATTACTGAGCCTCACGGTTTTCTGTCACCTCTCATTTTACTACCATCTTAGGCTTCTAGATCAGGAGAAACTCTTTTCTTCTGTGAAAGATACCAGTGCAGCTACATCATTCCAACAAATCTTAACTCCTGGCACATTTTTTTTTTATTCCCTCGTGGTTCTTATAGCAATAATCATACTTTGGAAACAAAACTGTATTTGGCTTGTTTCTGTGTTCTACTTGTTATAAGTATCACCATATTCCGTATTGTTTGTCATCATCATATAGTTTTATATTTCACTTTTTTATTTTTTTAATAATGTATTTATTTTTATGTTATGTGCATTGGTGATTTGCCTGCATGTATGTCTGTGCGAGGGTGTCAAATCCCCTAGAACTATATAGTAACAGAGAGTCGTGAGCTGCCATGTGGGTACTGGAAATTGAACCTGAATCCTTAGGAAGAACAGAACCACTGAGCCATCTCTCTAGCCAGCCCATCCCCCATCCCACCCCACCCCTCTTTTTTGAAACAGGTTTTTTCTGTGTAATAGCTCTGACAGTAGACCAGGCCGGCTTTGAACTCAAAGAGACCTGTCTCCCTTTTCCTCCTGAGTGCGCTGGGATTAAAGGAGTGCACAACCACTGGCTGTAAAATTAACTTTTTTCCCTCAGTTTTCTTGGGGTATTCATATTATAGCACCATATGGAGATTTGTTTGTAGTTTTTAAAAATGGCATTCTGCGGTGGTGCCTAAAATGTGTACTAGTCAATCACGCAGCAACTGTTAAGGGCATATGTTACCCAGTTGCTTCTGAACCCATTCCAGCCAGTTCATAGATCCAGTTGAAGTGTTTGGGTATGCTACTTAAATGTAACTCAAAACATCTTGGTCTCAACTATAATAATAGTTTCTACTTTTAACATGTGTGTTTGCTTAGAGGTATTTATTCTGAAGAATTCAGGAGCTACAAATACAGCCAACTATAATTCCAGGAAAGAGGCAAAAAAGTATCAGTGTTAGGTTTTAGATGTAGTAATTTATGGTAGTATATTCAGATGTTGTGATGTTCTATGAGTGTAGTTTCAGATGAGACAGTAGTATGCAGACTAACGTTGCTAAAAGCAAGATAGAAAGTTGACTGCTGTTTCTAACAGTTGGCCAACAGACAGGAGAAAGATGGCACATCACTGTACTTTGTACTTCCCTAGAGCAGCTAAGGGAGTTGCCTTGCTTTGCTTCCCCCATCTCTCCTCTGCCCCTTTTCTCGTTTATTCTCAACTCAGGTTTATCTACTGGCAACTCTGTAGTCTGTGAGATGTACATAGGATTCCTTTATGCTGTGGTGATTAGAATACCATAGAATGGTAGCTCTTAACAGGGAAGGATATAATGTTTCAACATTTGTTTACAAGTAGAAGAGATCTACTATTGGCTGGTAGGTAGACGTCATGGCTGTTCCATACCAAGCAGCTAAAATAGAAACAAGGAATGAGCTGTCCCAATTCCCACTAGTGTTAAGTGGAGAAACCAAGACTCAGAGAAGATCTTTAAAGGTTGATTCTGTGTCATAGGGTCTTGACATGGGATAACTAGAACCTCCCATCCCTTTTTTCCATATAATAGCTAAGTGTCTTGAACAAGTCATTTCTATCTACTTTACATTTCTTGTTAGTGTTATGGGAATACCATAATGAATAAGTAGAATTAGCCAAGGCTTCTTAAACTCTTCCACTCATGGTTCCTTTTTTCCCAAGAGAGTTTTATGTCATCTCAGGTATATGGGTATATAAAATATGTGAACAGGGTCTGTAGAATGGCTTAGTGCGTAAAGGCACTTGCTACCAAGGTTGGCACCTGCACTGTATCCCCAGATCTCAGATTTTAGGAGGAGAGAATGACTGCACAAAGTTGTCTTCTTACCCCTACAAGGATTGGATTGTGTATGGGTACACATATACAAAGTATAAAAAAATGTAAAAAAATAAATCAGGTATATAAATCTATTTGCTGATATAAGAAATATATTTTATTTCTCATTCATTTGTTTTATTTCATGTTCATATATTTTGCCTGCATGGATGCATGTGCACCATATCTTTATTTGGTGCCTAACGAGGTCAAAAGAGGGTGTCAGAGCCCCTGAAATCAGATAATATACAGAATGGTTGTGAGTCACCACAGAGGTGCTGGGAACTGGACCCAGGTCCTCCACAAACAAGTGCTCTTAAGTGCTAAGTCATCCCTCCAGCCACCCGTTTTATTATTATTGTGTGTGTATGTAGTATGTGTGTGTGTGTGTGCACGCGCACATACTACAGCAGCATGCATTTTAGCCGGGCGATGGTGGCGCATGCCTTTAATCCCAGCACTCGGGAGGCAGAGACAGGCGGATCTCTATGAGTTCGAGACCAGCCTGGTCTACAGAGCTAGTTCCAGGACAGGCTCCACAGCCACAGAGAAACCCTGTCTCAAAAAAAAAAAAAAAAAAAAAAATTAAAACAATTTTATATAAAACTATCATTTATTAAAAAGTAAGTTTGCATATTGAGTAAACATGCTTTTTAATATTTACATAAAGAATGGGGCTAGTAAGGTAGCTCAGCAGGTGACAGTTTGAAGCTTGACAGTCTAAGTCAGTACATGGTGTGCACATGGGGGATGGAGGGGCCCTGCCCTGCAAACCGTCCTCCTGCAGCCTCCAACATGTGCACTGTGCATTCTCACCTACCTCCCACCTCACCACACTATCATGAACACACAACAGATAAGGAAGAGAAATTGTTTAAAAATAACTCAAGTTTTGGGTAGATATTTGACATTGCAGGATATAGAACTTTTCTGTTGTAGCCAGGGCTTGTCTCAGATTCATCATCCTATTTCCTTAGGCTCAGGAGTCTGAGGAGTGCAGTGCACATAGCTGTAAATCTCAGAGAGAGTACAAACTTGCATCAATGTTTGCATGCAGAAATTGTCAGAAGCTATGCCTGCTTCAACAGAGTAGTCACTTTTAATGAGGGAAGGAGGAAATGAGATTATAGAGCTGTTTTCAATGGAGTCTGCGATGTTGTGATTGTATCATAAGCTCTGAAGTGAGTATTTTAATGTGTTTAACCTAGTCAGTGGATAAGAAGTAACCTTTAACATTCTCTTGTGTGTTTAAGAATATTTTCTTTTTTTAAAAAAATCACAAAAATTGGGGTAACCAAAAATCTCGATAGTGGAGTTGGAGAGGTAGCTCAGTTAGTAAAGTGTTTATTGTGCAAAGTTAGGGACCTGAGTTTGGATCCCCAGAATCCAATGCTTATGATGAAACTGTGTGAAATAACTTCTGAGGCTCTGCCTTAAAGAAAAAGAGAGAGAAATAATAATAAACATATTTAGGAGGGCTGGTGAGACAGTTCAGTAGGTGAAGCAAGGATCTAAGTTTTTGTTCTCTAGAACTTGCATGATGGAGGGTGAAACTGACCCCCAAAAGTTGTCCTCTGACCTCCATATATGTGCTTTGACATGTCATACAAAAACAGAATAAATGAGTTAAAGTACAGATATGATCTGGTTATACTTATCTGTGTACTACTATGCTATAGTAAAGACAGAATTATTGATTGTAGTACTTAATTCATTCAATTATTTTGTCTTTAGTATTGTAGTTGTGGTCATTAGATGGTAATCAATGTACTAATGAAAATTATGTTTTTCTTTTGGGTGACTAATGAGAGTGAGGATGGGAAATTGAAATAAGCTCACTTAATATATTAACCATCTCTTTCCTTCTGCTTGCAAATTCAAAGTTTGTAAGATGGCAGCACTATAATTTTTTATAATTGTTTGTTTTCCAGCGTTTCATACAGTATTTGGCTTCAAGAAACACATTGTTTAACTTAAGCAATTTTTTGGATAAAAGTGGATTGCAAGGTAAAGACTTTTTGTTTTCTAGAAACCCGAGTAACCCCAAATAATGATTATTGCAGCAGTCAACTATATTAAATCTTATTGATGCTTCAGATCACATTTGAGTGAATGTCTTCTAATTTGGTATTAAGGTTGTTGTCATAGTTAACACTTGAGTCTCTGAGAGCAGCACGGGGCGGGGGTTGCAAACATGAGCTCTGGAGCTGCACTGCCTGTGCTATAGCACTTAGAATACATGAACTTGACCAAGTTTCCTTTACCTCTGTGTTGTTGTCCATAAAATTACAAAAAAGGATAGTCACTGCTCAGTAAACCTAGTTAATAACTAACCCTAAAGTGCTTAGAATAATGCCAGGCACACTAACTAGTTACCTTAAATGTTACTGCTGCTTTTTGGATTTGTTTTATCATAAGAAATATGGTTGACATTGTACATTATAGGGACAAAATTGAATATAGTGTTAATTGACATTGATAGCATGGTTGTTCCTTTTTTATTTATCTTTAAAAGAGTTTTCATTGTATATATTTAAATATTTGTTACTGTGCTATGTAACAGCACTTTTAGACATGTGCAGATTGTGAGTTGAACACTCCCACCTGATGCCTCCTGTACTTCTCTAACAGTTCCCTTTGCTTCTCTTTGAGTCTGATCACTTTAAATTGCCTTGTTGGTTATAGCCATCCCTGTCCATTCTGTCTTAATGGGGTCTGTTGTCTAGAACTGGATATTCATAGTCTTGACTGCCAGAGCTGGGAAGGCCACATAAAGGATTACTAACCTATTTGGGAAGATTAACAGTGAGTTTCAGTCTGGGAAATATGATCTTCAGAGAACGTGAGACCTGTGTAGGGCTTTGAGAGTGAAGAGATTTCTTAATCTAAGTACACTTGTACAGATGGTATGAAATATTTAAGATCCATAGGAAAATGAGTATGCGTGACACCCTAGAGAACATGTGTAGTGGTAAACAGCCCTCAAGAAGCTATTCACACCAAAACCAAACAGAAGACTTTGGTGGGCTTAAATTTTATAGTGTAGTAGAGAACTAGGAAAGGATTTTTGTAGGGGAGAAGCAAGTATATTACAAGGAAACAGCCGAAGGTCAAGCTGGATCAGAATAGACTGATTTTTTTTTTTAAGCCATTGAGACTGTTCTAGGCATTGCTCCATCCTATTATCAAGTTAATGAGAGCCTAGACTATGGTTCTTACAGTGCAAATTAAGAAAAATTTAGTGTATTTAGTTTGATGCTTGTTTCCTTTTGCTAAATGGAGTATGACTTAGCATGGATAGAAAGAAATATTGCTTAAAATGAATATGCTTCCAGTAATTCTGGAATATAAGTTAAGTGCATAAGACCCAGTGGTAACAGAATTTCATTAGTATTATTTATTTTAAAAGAAAATTATTTATGTTATGTGTATATATGCACACACATGTGGGTTCCCTCAGAAGTTGAAAAAAGACAGAGGGCATCAGATCCCACGGAACTGGAGTTGGAGGTGATTGTGAGTGCTGCCCTCTGAGCTTCTGTAGGAGTAGCAAGAGATCCTAACCTCTGAGCCATTTCTTCAGCCCCTTGTTCAATTTGTTTTAATAAGAGGGACATAAGGGGGGGGGGGTAATCAGCAATATCCCCATTTTGTAATATTAAAAATATTTTTAAAAATAAAAAAAGATAGAACAGACTGATGGTGTAGTAAAATGGGGCACCCCTTTCAGGGAAGATAGAAACTCCTTGTTTGCTGTCTTCTCCCTTCACTTTTGTTGCTTTGGTTTTTGCTTTTGTTTTGTTTTTTATTTGTTTGTTTTTTGAGACAGGGTCTCAGTAGTTCAGGCTGACCTGAACTTCTTGGAAGTCCTTTGCTTCAACCTCTCAAATGCTAGGATTATAGACATAGCCCACCATATCCAGCTTTTCTTGGAGATCTTTTTATTGATGTTTCTTAGCTCTTATTTAACTTTTACTTTTAAGTCTATGAACTTTTACTTTATAGTCTATAGCTGCAACGACTATAGATTCTATACATACATCCCGTTGGTTTTTGTCTCATTAGTTACTAATTTTCATTTCCTTGAGATGAAAATGAAATAAATATATTTCGTTTTACTATTTCTAACTTGTATTTTTATTTTATGTGTGTGGGTGTTTTATTTGCATTTATGTCTCTCTGCCAATGTTTGCAGTGCGTGCAGAGCTGGATAAGGGCATTGAATCCCTTGAATCTAGAATTATAGATGATTGTCAGCTGTCATCTGGGTGCTAGGAGTTGAACTTTGGTTCTCTGGAAGAGCAAATGGGCCTCTTAACCATATAGGCTTCTCTCAAGGTCCAGAAATTATGTAAAGTTAGAGATAAAGATTTTTAGACTTTTATTCTTTTTGTGAGGAGATAGATTAGATGGCCCAGTAGGTAAGGGTGCTTGTTGCCAAACCTGATCCCCAGATCCACATGGTGGAAAGAATGAACAGAGTTCTGCAAGTTGTCTTTGGCCTCCATATGCATGGAGTGACCAGGAACACGTGCGCACGCACACACACACACTTATACATATTTTAAAGACTTATATTCTAGCTAGATGGTTCGGGCACACACCTTTAATTCCAGCACTTGAGAGGCAGAGAAAAGTGATTTTCTTTAATTTGAGGACAGCCTGATCTACAGAGTGAGTTACAGGACAGCCAGGGCTGCACAGAGAAATCCTGTTTTGACAAACCAAAACAAACAAATATATATTCTATAAAGATTTTAGCAATAAGATCAGTTGAGGTTTGAAGAGCAAGAGGTATTTCCCTCTCAAGGTAAGGAAGAATAATAGGTAAGGGGATGGAACGGAACAGCATCGACCAAAAACCCAAGATGTTTTATAAAGTACATTAGCAGGTCTGAGCCGAGCGAGCGGCAGCAGTAATTCCATTTTTCTTCCTTGTCTGTTTTGTTCTGACTTTTTAGTAAGCAGTCACTAAACACTTGCAGATTGGTAGGTGTCACATCGAAATCAAATCATATGTGTGTGGTTATTATTGTCTTTTGTAAATCAGATATCAAGTCAAATTAAATCTGAACAAGCCAAGTTAAAAGAAACTGACCTATTTTTCATTGAGAAGCAAAAATTATAGACCTTTGACTTAGACAGTTGCTAAAATACAAGGTTTCTGGTATCTTAAAAAATATACTGGTAAAGCTTTATGTTGCTGATTATGTTGAAGCAGTGTTAGGGTGATTTATATGAATTAGCAAGGTTTTTTTTGAAACCATACATAAAACTGGTTGCACCTTCATCATATATATAACTGTCCTTTTTATTGGACAATGCTTTTCATACTTCTTACATGGTTGGTACATCTGTGTTACATTTTTCCTAAATAATACACAGCTAAAGATTTCACAAGTATAAAAACAGAACCTTCATTTGATTTGAAGGATGGAATTATGGTTCTGCTGGGTGTTAAAAGTGTTAAGTTTGAGTTCTGAGATTCTTAAATTGTGAAAGGAAACATTTTTCTAACTCGTGAAAAGTAAAGAATAGGCGTGTGGGCCAAATGAAACAAAATAGATATATTTTTAGTGAAATTGTAAAGGAAAAAAAATTTAAATCCTTATATGATACATCTGAATCTAAAAATTCTAAAGAATTTAGTATGAAACTTAGTATTACTTAATTTGCATCACTGAATATAGTTAGGATAACATATTTGTGCTATTGAATAATAAAGTTGTTTTAGTAAACTTTAGATTTTAATCATTCACGAAAACTTTGTTTTGCAGGCTATGATATGTCTACATTTATTAGGCGGTATAGTAGGTATCTAAATGAAAAGGCAGTTTCATACAGACAAGTTGCATTCGATTTCACAAAAGTGAAAAGAGGGTGAGTTATGTTTTTATCTCTAATTCAAATATCAAATACTATAAAACAGGAATTATACAATGTGAATTACAGAACTTTGCCCAGGTCTATAGCTAAACTTTATTTTTCTTTGGAGGAATGCTATATACTTTCTGTAGTAGGATTTTTTAAAGTTCTATTTATCTTTGTAACAACTTTATTGAGTTATAGTTCTCATGATTAAAAATTCATCCTTTTAAATTTTATAACCAATTTTAGTATGTTTACAAGATTATGTGCCATAACCCTACGGTGTGATTTTATTTCTTGTAGTTTCTTTCCCCAGCCCCATCCCTGTTCTCCACCCACTCAATTGATTATGTTCAGTTTTTCTGGTTGCCTTGTGATTCCATGGGAATTTTAGGATTAGTACGTCAGTTTTGGTTAAAAAAAAAATTGGTCAAGAATTTTAATTAGTTCTTTTGGTTAGAGATAGGGCCTCATGTTTCCCTGTCTGGTTTTGAATTCTCAAAAAATCTGTCTGCTTCTGCCTCCTGTGTCCTGCCTGGCCTTGCTTGCAGCCAGGCTTTTAGAAGTAGGGTTACTAAATGTGCCGGTCTGTCTGGGCAGTCTCACCACCTGTAGCATGTTTAGTTTCTAATAAACATAGGGTATCTTTCTGTTTGTTCTTTCCTTTACCATTTATAGCTGGTTGTGATAGCATATGCCTGTAATCCAGTGATTGAGGAGAGAGGCGGGGAAATCACCAGTTTTCCTTACTCTTACCCCCTAACCCTATCCCTAACCCGCACTGGGGGGGGGGGTGCTTGGGGGAGGGAGAAATAACGTTGTCATAGAACAAGGATTTAGATGGATGTAGCAGATACCATTTGCATTGTATGACTGTTCCAATGGTCTTAAATGTTCCAAAGGTGCATAACTCAACTGCTCATCAGTTCTTGATCCTTTGGTATGAAGAAGTGGTAAAGAGCACCCTGTCTGCTGTGCTCTCAGGGCAACTCATGATAAAACTCCCTGATGTAGTTTAAGCACTTGGGCTGGGATTGCTTGTTGGCGATCACCTATATTGCTCAGCTCTGCGCCTTAAACCAAAATCTAGGCAAAACTAGGCAGAAGGCCAAGGGTCCTTGTGTCACAGGAAAACTCATTTCAGGATCCTAGGGCTGAGGACTGCAGGCCCTTTGGATCCTAGGCCCTGCCACTGGGAACATGCTGCTACAAGTCACTTGGGGGAAGATAGCTTTGGGAGTGACTGCAGCTCTCAAGCCAGGGCTTACCGTGTCCACTTATATTTTTTTTCCCAAAAATTATTTATCATGTGTGCATGGTGGGGTGGGAGCCGTGTATGCCATGGTACATATGTGGAGGTCAGAAGATAACTTTATGAAATTGGATCTTTTTTCCACTCTTATATGTGTGCTGAGGATTGAATTATGTTCTGAGACAACATGCATGTAAAAGTTGAGTTTAATCTTTCTGCATTCTGAGTACTGATCATCTAAGTATAAGAACTATGACATGAATAGTGTGACCAGTACTTTGATGTCTAGTAGTATTTTATATATATAGGCAGCTTTTTCCCTTAGGCTGTATCATGGGAGCTCAGGAAAGAGCCACCGTAGATTTTTTTAAAAATGTATTTATTCATTTTACATTCTAGTGAAGTTTCCCCTCCCTTTTCTCCTCTCATCCCCCCCATCCTTCCCCCAATCGACTTCTTCTCAGTTTCTTTTGTTCAGGAAGGGGCATCAACAGAGCATGACTGAACAAGTTGAGATAGGGCCAAGCTCGTCCACTTGTATCAAGGCTGGCCAAGGCAACCCCGTATGAGGACTAGTTCCAAGAACCAGCCAAAGCGTTAGAGACAGTCCCTGCTCCCACAGCTATGAGTCCCATAAATAGACCAAACCACACAATTGTCACACATATGCGGAGGCCTGTGTTGTTCTCATGCAGGCTCTCTGGTTAGTCTCTGAGCCCCTAAGAGGCCAGGTTAGTTGTTTCTGTGGGTTCCCTTGTGATGTTCTTGACCAACCCTGGCTGGTACAATTCTTGTTCAGCCCAATGCATGACTATGGATCTCTGTGTCTGTTTCCATCAGGTGATGGATTAAGACTCTGGTGACAACTGGGGTAGTCACCAATCTGAAAGTATTGTAGAGTATCCTTAGTCATCATTATGTTGACTTTTTCTTTTTCTTTTTTTCTCCTCCAATCATGTTTAGTTCTATCTTAGGTCTCTGGGTCATCCAGCCTCTGGGTCCTGACACTCCAGGCGGTGACAGGGGGTAGGCTCACTATCATGGTATGGGTCTGAGGCTGGACCAGTCATTGGTTGCTTACTCCCACAATCTCCATGCCATGCTTAACACCTCCACACTTCTGTAGGCAAACAGAATGTAGGTCAAAGGTGTGTGGCTAGGCCAGCGTTCCAGTCCCTCCACTGGAAGTCCTGCCTGGTCACAGAAGGCCAGATTAGGATGTCTTAGCTGGGTCATCCTTGTAGACTGCTGGGAGTTTCCTTTGCTCCAGGTTTTTCTATATGACCCTGAAAATCCCCCCCCCCCCCTTCTGGTCATCTCTTTGAATATTCTACCCTCCTGATCTTCATGTTTTCATCTCTACCTGCCCCCACCCAGACCACCCACGAGATCTCTTCTATTTCACCTTTCCTGGGAGGTTATCTAGCCTCTCTGGTCTGTGGATTGTAGCATGGCTATCATTTACTTTATATCTAATATCCACTTATGAGTGAGTACGTACCATGTTTGTCTTTCTGGGTCTGGGTTACCTCAGGATGATTTTTTTTCTGGTTTATCCATTTGCCTTCAAATTTCATGATGTCATTTTTTTATATTTATTTATTTATTATGTATACAATGTTCTGTCTGTGTGTATGTCTGCAGGCCAGAAGAGGGCACCAGACCTCATTACAGATGGTTGTGAGCCACCATGTAGTTGCTGGAAATCGAACTCGGGACCTTTGGAAGAGCAGGCAATGCTCCTAACCACTGAGCCATCTCCTCAGCCCCGATGTCATTGTTTTTAACAGCTAACTAGTACTCCGTTGTGTAAATGTACCACATTTTCTTATCCATTCTTCAATTAAGGAGCATCTAGGTTGTTTCCATATTCTGGCTATGACAAATAATGCTGCTATGAACATAAGTGAGCAGCTGTTTTTGTAATGTGATTGAGCATTTAAAGGAACAGTGAGTATGATGCCCACAGAAATTTCTGGTGAATCCTTTCCCAGCTAAAATGCCTGCAGTTTCCACGTCTGAGATCTGAACGGCTGCTGTGCGCTTCAGCTTGTTCTTGAAATTATAGACGATTTAAGTAAAGTAGAATTTTGTTTGTTTTTGTACTTACTTTGTACACAGATTTTCTGTGTAGCTCTAGCTGTCCTGGAACATACTCTGTAGACCAGGCTTGCCCTTGAACTTGGAGATCCACCTGCCTCTGCCTCCCACGTGCTTGCGTTAAATGTATGTGCTACCACAACCTGGCCTAAAGTAGAAATCTTAAGAAAAATGTAGGCATATGCAAGATATTAAATGGTGAAATCAAGTCTTTTTTTACAACCGGTTTGAGTCGAGAGGTGAATTATTTTTACCAAACTCTAACTTATGTTACATGTTTAGACACGTCGTAGAAGATTGTAATAAAAGGTTCCTAGGAGTCTGATTTCTTACTCCCTGCACCCTGTTCAATAAACTGTTTTCCATGTGACTGTTCCTGAATGAGACATTTTGAGAGTTAATGAGCTGAGAGTTTCAGCTCTAAGCTAACTGTAGCTAAGACACAGAAGTAGAGGGAAGTTTGAAGATACTTTGGAGTTCTCTAAATAATTAGACTATAAGGATTGGTGGAAATCTTTCCTATCTTTGTGAAGTTGATAATCATGAATTTATTTGTCTGCCAGCTTGGCCAGTGGTGTGATTTTTAAAAACTGATGAGTTTATTATGCACGCTAGGCTGTCATGCCATCGACTGCATCCCCTGTGTGGCTTTTTATGTAGTCACGTATGGATAGTAATGGATTATTTGTTCATCCAAGGTCATGAATTTGCTGAGTGACTGACTGCAAGGGAGAAAGGTGCAAGAAAATGAGGTATTAGCAAGAGAATGTTTGCAGTAGTGCTGCTTGGTCAGAGAAGTTGTGAGGTTGCAGTTAGTGTCATAAATTGAAGTATCACTTGAGTCCTTTCCATTTGGGAGCCAGGCGTTGGGATGATGTGAGTACCGCAGGCTGCTGTAAAAGAGATTTTGAGATAAAGGACTTGTATTGGTTGTTCATTTAGATGTTAAACCAAGAAGTCTGAGACAAAATTTAAGGTATCTGTGATGGAGAAATGTCCAGAAAGTTAAAAAATGACGTCAGCAAGAAGGGAATAAATAGAAGTTATGGTTTCTGGGAAGAGTGTGTGATAGTTATGAGAACAACCTACAAACAGGAACTGTGTTCTCTCAGATTCCAGCAACTGCTACTAACCAGTGTGGTACTTAAGAGAAAACAGTATGGAGCATTTGATAGATACATTAGTGAAACTAACCGGGGTGAAACTGATCAACAGCTGGCTGAGGCAGTCCAGTGTTGGTTTCATTAAACTCTTGGTTTTGTAAGTTGTTGACATTATTCCTAGTAGGGCTTTGATTAGAGTGACTTGATAAAAAATACTTTTGTAGAACTGACTTCTTTGTAATTTTCTTTGAAAAGACTTTGATGTTTGACTCATAAACAATGCTCCTTCCCTCCCTGGTATTGGGGATTCTCTTTAGGAGCTGGTACGTGCTAGGCAAGCACTCTACTACTGAGTTACATGATCAGAATCCTTTTTCCATAATTTCACCTATTCTCACTGTTGTGTGAATACTGTTACTCACATGTGCCCTGGTGTGTGTGGAGGTCAGAAGACAGCTGTTAGGAGTTGGTCCTGGGCTTACACCCAAGTCTAGGGTTGGAACTCGGGTCCTGAGACTTAGAAATCTAGAAATGTGCTTTAAACTCACTTCACCAGCTGCCAGATGCCAGAGGTTTAAAGTTCTTCTGCAACAGACTGCTTTGGAGGTTGTGATACTCCTGTCCTGTCTATTTATGAACTAACATTACTAACCTGGCTATGAATCAATTAGATAGAATTAACTCATGACTCTGTAGCACTTAATTGTTTAGTGGATTCTGGCAGTAGTCTTCTTTTGCTTTTAAAGAAGTATAAATCTGCATTTACATATAATGATGACTGAGGTTCCTGCCATTTCTTGTGATAACTATACAGTCTACCTGGCTGTATAATGTAAACCTTCACTTTCATTTAAAATAGTATTTTATCTGAATGGATATTTTGCTGTTTGTATGTGTGTACACTATTTTTTCTTTTTTTCTAATGCCCACAGAGACCAGAAAAGGGGTTTGGATCACCTAGATCTGGTACTATGTATGGTTGTGAGCTGCCATGTGGGTGCTAAGGACAGAACCTAGGTCCCTGGAAGATCAACCTGTTCACTTAACTACTGAGCCATCTCTGTACATATACAGCTGGTAGCACTAGTTTCCAGCTGTTGGTTTTACATTTCTTTTTATATAATCCTTACTTGAGATACAGAGTTCAGTAATAACTTAAAAATTTGTGATATTTCATCACAGTCTTGTTATTTAAATAGAGAGCCAAATGGGAGATTTAATGGTGAATTATTTTGGTTTATTTTCTTAATAGGGCTGATGGAGTTATGAGAACAATGAACACGGAAAAACTCTTAAAAACTGTACCAATTATCCAAAACCAAATGGATGCACTTCTTGATTTTAATGTAAGTTGATATGCTTTTGTAATTCAAAATTACTAAAAATTAGATGATCATAACTAGTTAGTTAGATAATCATAACTTTAACCCCAAGTCTTCATAATTTTTTACTGTGCTGTAATAATGTTTGGCTAGTGGTTAGGGCTTTCTTTGGTGCTAGAATTTTAGTTCATACAGACTAAAACAAGTGATGGGTAAAGTGCTTTGTTAAAATTCTTCACAGGAACTGTAGATTTAAAAAACGTGCACAGCCTTTTCAATATTTCCCTTTTGTTTGGTAGGACTTACAGCATGACAACTACTTAGAAATAAGAGGAGATTCAAATTTCATTTATGATAGATTGTTATGACTTGCATAGTGACTGGCATTTTATTCCCTAAAAAGTTTTTTTTTTTTTTTTTTGGTTTTTCGAGACAGGGTTTCTCTGTAGCTTTGGAGCCTGTCCTGGAACTAGCTCTGTAGACCAGGCTGGCCTCGAACTCACAGAGATCCGCCTGCCTCTGCCTCCCGAGTGCTGGGATTAAAGGCGTGCGCCACCACCGCACGGCTGTTTTTTTTGTTTTTTCAAGACAAGGTTTCCTGTAAGTTTTAAATGATGTTATTTGGGTAGTGAGTGTTGACTAAAGGAAATGTTCAGCAAACTACTCATGTGTTTGTTTCATAGACTAGAAAGTGTCACGCTATAATAACTAGTGACTTGAGAATGATTTTATCATTTTTTCATTTTTATATATTTGAAAAGGTTTTGTTTTGTGACATTTAAAAATTTTATGAAATTAAAATTTCAGTGTTCACAATAGCACTAGTGACTCATAGGCAGGTTCTTGAATGGTTTGCATACTGCTTTTGCTGGTTTTATATAGTGCTGGGTTAGCTGCAGAAGAGAACGTAATTCCCAGAGCCTAAGATCTTTCCTTTCATAAAAAGGAAGAAAAGCTCTTGCTTGAAGACACAGGAAACTGCTGTTTAGAGAACATTATTTTGGTGTATATAGACTCAGAAGGTCCAACCACGTATGTTTCACTTAGTACATAGTTTGGTCTTTTCTATGAAATTATTTACTTGTTTTAGAGTCTGTGTTATACTTTATTGTATAGAAAATTTTACTTGCTCTTCTCAGAGGTTTTTAGTGCACGCTTTGTAAACCTCTAGTGTTATAATAAAGTTATATAAGAGGCTTGAGATGTAGGTGAGTGATTTCAAGAGTTGAGGTAAATGGCCTTTTCACTCTAAGTAAATTCTAAACTACAATGAATGTTCAGAAGTTGCTCTTTGCTGTTTGTTTGCTTTCTTATTTCTTTCTTAGAGTTTTACAATAATTGCCTATAATTCTGATTTCTCACAATCATGTGTTGGAAAACTTATGTGTAATGTATATCCTAGGCAAAGTACACTCTTTCTAATAAGCTGACGTGTTTTAATTTATTGTCTTACTAATAGTAAGGACTCATTTTGTTAGTGTCATTTAAAATATGAGATAAGCTGATCTTATTTTCCATTTCCCCTAGGTTAATAGTAATGAACTCACAAATGGGGTAATAAATGCTGCCTTCATGCTCCTGTTCAAAGATGCAATTAGACTCTTTGCAGCATATAATGAAGGAATCATTAATTTATTGGGTAAGTACTGCGATATCTTAGATAACCTTGTGAACTAGTAATACTGTAGTTGCTTATGCTGTTGTGAAGTCCATTTTGACACATGTCAAATATGTATTTGGAGAAAAGGTTTATTCCTGAACATAATCATTTACATGTATAGCCACACAAGTGGGTAAATTCTAATTTTTTAAGATTTATTTATTTATTTATTATGTATACAGCATTCTGTCTGCATGTATACCTGCACACCAGAAAAGGGCACCAGATTTCATCACAAATGGTTGTGAGCCACCATGTGGTTGCTGGGAATTGAACTCAGTACCTCTGGAAGAACAATCAGTGCTCTTAGCTTCTGAGCCATCTCTCCAGCCCTAAATTCTCATTTTTATAACCAGAATATTTAGCTATTAGTTAAACTTTTTTTTATATAGTTGTAATTTTTTGGACTGTTTCATTTATTTTTAGAAATACTTAAATCTGTAAAGTTAGGTTAGGCATGATAATACATTTTATGTTATGTGTACTTAAATGGAAAAGCCTCTTAGTTCTTTGTTTCAGAGAAAGTATATTACCTTAATATTTATTCTACAATGAACCTTGTAAAACTAGTATGTGTATATATATTTTATCCTAAATTTGAGGCACATGCATGTGTACTGGGGATTAATTCCAGGGTTTCTTGGATGTTAATAAATTATGTTTTATCTCTGGGTTATATCCCTAGTCCCTAAACTTAAATTTGAAATTAATAATTATTTTTAAGCCAGGCAACATTTTTTTGGGTTACTTTTTACTTTGGGGTGTTTTAGGAATTTATGATGTTTTCTTACATAGCGAGATGTATTTGAAATAGTTAATATTGCATAGAAAGGTACCTTTTAAATATTTTTTATTAATGGATACTTTTGTATACCATTAATATAAAAATCCATTAATATGCAGGTATTAAAATTAAATACTATTATTAATTATAATTAACACTATATATTATTATTAGCAATGCATTATTAATTGTTAATGTCTATTAATCTCTATGTGTGTGCAACACCTGTGTGTTCAGGTGCTTGTGGAGGCCAGATGGATCCCCTAGAGCTAGAGTTGCACACGGTTGACGTGGGTGCCAGGGACAGAATTCTGTTAAGAGACAGCAAATGCTTTTAACCTCTGAACTACTTCTCCAGCCCCTCTTTTATTTTTTAAATTGAGCTTTCAATGGAGTAGAAAAGGAAGGTATTAAATATCAGATGCCAAGTATTTTTATTTTGTATACGCCTGACCCTTTGAAAGTTTATTGAAATGTGGTTTCCATAGACTAGGACAACATTAATATAAGGAGGGGTAATTTAATCCAAGAGGACAGGTAAATTATACTTATTTTTCATACAAAGCTGTGGAAGTCATAGTCATCGACTTCATGATTGGTAAATGTGAAGCTCTTTATTGCTGTGTACAGATGAAATTTAAGGGAGCTTTTGAAGTGACATTGGGTGAAGTTGCCATCCTAGAATGTTAGTATTGGTATGTTATTAGTAAAGAATTTTGAAACAGATTTTAGTGTTTTAAGTGGAATAACATGTGTTTACACATAAATATCCCATAGCAGTCCTGTGAACAAATAGTCATATCAGTACACTCCAGTCAGTTCTCAGTTGCTGACATCCTAACCCTCCTAGCATTGCTTCTAACTTGCTTACGTGTTCAAGGTAATCTAGCACTACATTTGTTGTAGGGTAAGTTCTTTGAGAGTATTAGGATCTTTCTGGAGACACGGCCTAATCTTTTTCCTGTTTAAGTAAACTTTAACTAAGAGTATTTTTGTTACTTCTTTGGGCAGAAAAATATTTTGATATGAAAAAGAACCAGTGCAAAGAAGGTCTTGACATCTATAAGAAGTTCCTGACTAGAATGACAAGAATCTCAGAGTTTCTGAAGGTTGCAGAGGTAAGCTGTCTTTTGTTTATATGTATGGATTTTGACGAAATCGTCATCCAAATGAAAGAAATATTTAAATATTCTTGTATATTCTATCTATATCTAGTAGTAGTAATAGGTACTTTTGAATTCTGTTGGACAGTATTAATGTGACATAATATTTAATAATGCACATGCTGTATATTTAATTTATGTGGGATATTGAAAAGTTATTCTATTTTTACATTGTATACATCTCTACAAATACATACACTTGTGGCAGTGATGTCTGTGTTTAGAAGTAACCATTTATTTTTGAAGGCTTACTGTGTTAAGGTGATAGAAAATGCCCAATGTCTGCCTAAGTTCTTTTTCCTCCAGACAGGCCTGCAATTGAGTCACGTAATTCAGTGTTTTTGTTCTCCTATATAAGTGAATTTTGAATAGTTAATTACTGAGTATGAGGAGGTTATATGATAATGTAATTTTATAACTCTCTCAATAATTATTATGAAGTTGACACAGAAGGCAGTTCTAGTGTTTACAGACATCCTTTTTTATTCTAGCAGAGACAACGCATAAAGATTTCCCCCTCTTTTTACCCTCTTATCCATCACTGCCAGAAATGCCCCTTCTTTAGAATATTTTGATTACTTACATTAATTACCAAGTTAGTGGCTCTAGGCACTATTACCCTTGTGATATTTTATTCTTTCCTTTTTTTCTTCCAAAAGTCAGAGTTTCTTTGTAGCCCTGGCTCTCTTGGAACTCTCTCTGTAGAGCAGACTGACCTCAAACTCACAGAGATCCATCTGCCTCTGCTTCCCTAGTGCTGGAATTAAAGATGTGTGCTACCACCACTGCCTGACATGATAACTTTATTCTTTAACAAATGAGGTGACTTTTTTTTATGATGCCTGTAGACACTTGCTTTGATTCAGACAGGTCTTTCAGGGAGAACTCTGACCTCAGCCCCTAGTCCCTTGTACCAGCTACATATTAAACTGAAGAGGCAGGGTTTATGCTATGATTCCAGTAAAGTTTGCAAGTCAGTTTTAGTTTGTTGACTTCCCTTTCTGGTCTCTTGCATTTTTTGTTTTGGTAGTTACAGTTACTGCCATACATTTAAAAAAAGCCCTTCCTTATCTCCAAGTTGCATGTTAGACACAGGTGGAATGCATTGTCTGTACATGTGATCTAAGATGAAAGATTCTGTTGCATAGTGTTGTCATGAGACTGTCTTTGGGCTTGCAGTGCCGTTAGGAAACTTCAGTTTTTAAAGGCAACAGTAATCTCTTGGAATGCATACCAAGGGAACAGTTGTCCAAGTCTGAGTGATGAGCTATTAATATCTAAATAGGATTGGATTAGATTTTCTACTGATTTTATTCTGAGACTCTTGAAAGTTGAGAAAAAGAGGATTATTAGAAAATAAGACATAGTCAGGGGAGAAATACAGGTTTCTAATTTGAGTCCTAACTAAATAGGAAGGAAGGTTTTTTATTTTGTTTTGTTGCAGTTGTTTATGCTGGTAATTATCTAATGCCTGAACCTCTTGAAAATTCAGTGAGGTTTTGTGGAGAGAGTTACGTCCTGGTTAAATATCACTTGACATTCATGAGAAATCTGAGTACCACAATAAACAGACTTTTAAAAACTTATTTATGTGTGTAGGCACTTGAGTGCCATGGCATTTGTGTTGAGGTCAGAGGACAACTTGTGGAAGTCAGTTCTTCTGCCACGTGATTCCAGGGATGACTCAGGTTGTCGGGCTTTGCAACAAGTGCCTTTCTGCTTAGCCGTCTCACTGGCTCCCAAATAATAGGTTCTGAAGGATTTTCTGTGGTGACTGTCAGGGGAAGCATTTTTTTTTAAATGAAAAAAGAAAATTAATTTAAGGGAAGTTGGTGCTTTTAGATGTGCTTCTTTTTTATGTCCCAGAGAACTGTTGATAGTCATTCTCATTTCTCCCAGTGCTTCTGTAAGGCATGTTGAAGAGGTGATGTTCATATTGCTATAATTCCACATGTTAAATACAGCATTTTTTCTTGCAGCAAGTTGGAATTGACAGAGGAGATATTCCAGATCTGTCCCAGGTGAGTAGATTGTTAAAACATCAATCCACTGTCATGTGCACTGCAGTGCCAAGAGAAGGGTTCATTTCTCTCATGAGGAGTATGGTTTTTCCTTACAGCTTTTTAACATTTTACTGTATTTCCGGAGAGTTCTTTAACCTTATTACACATGCAATGAATGATGAACTCATTTCTTATTATGGTGGCCTGTCTGTCCACTGCTGTACTGTAACAGCTGCACAGTGGAAACGCCCACCCGAGCATGGGTAATGAGTGATCCGTGAAAACTGCACCTGTGGCGTTTCCTACCCAGCTCGCAGCCAGATTCACTTACACTAGTCATCTAGCCCAAGGGAGGGGCTTTGTGGATCTTCTCACATTCCCTTCTCCCTTCAGGAGGGAATTATTTAGTTTTTAAGACATACATACACAATTTGTAAATATACATAAACTTTTGTAATCTAGATTCCACATACGGCAGAAAACAGTATTGTCTTTTCTGAGTCTGGCTTGTTTAACTTGGTGGTTTGGCTTCCATCCATTTTTCTGACAGTGTTATGATGTCATTTCACTACAGTGAATAAAAATTCACTATGTATTTCCACTACATTTTTATTTACCCATTCATGCATTGATGAGCAGCATCTAGTCTGGTGCCATATCATAGTTATTGTGAGCAGTTAAGAATGTTCAAGTATCTCTGGTATGTTGGTTTAGAACCCTTAGAGTAAATGACCAGGAGTTTTCCAGCTGGGTCATTTGCTGTTTTTATTTTTTCTTTTTAAATTTTTTTGTTTTATTCATGTGTCTATGTGAGTGTATGCCATGTGTGTGTAGGTGCCCAGGGAGGCCAGAAAAGGGTATTGAATCCCCTGGAGTTGAGGTTAAAGTTGATTGTAAGCCATCCTGCATGAGTGCTGGGAAACAAACTTAAGGTCCTCTGGAAAGAGCAGCAAGTGCTTTTAATTGCTGAGCCTTATCTGATCCCCCCCCCCCCAGTGTGTGTGTGTAATTTTATGTGTGTAGCATTTGTGACTGCAGGCAAACATGCCAACACACATGTGTGGAAGTAAGGACTACATTTAGAAGTCTGTTCTCATATTTTCACTGTGTGAGTCCAGAAGTTGAGCTACGGTTGTCAGGCTTGGCAGCAAGTGTCTTTACCCACTGCTGAAGAATCACCTTCCAGCCCTGAAACTCATTCTTTTATATGCATATTAAAATATGTATGTGTTTCATTCTTAATACTGTTTTTGCTAAAATTTTACATATATTAAATATTTAAAAATCTTGGGTTCTTACACGATTCTTAGGTTTGATGTTTATCTTTTGTTTTTACACTTTTGGTGATGCTTATTAGTAATTTCAAGTAGTTTATGTTCCAATAGTAATAATAATAACAACAACAATAAAAGATTATAATTTATTTTTGGTAGCTAAAATAAATACATGAAGTATATATTTATTTTTGTTGTTCTCATGTTAGATGACATTTGATTTAATTTGTAAAATGTTGTAATAGTTATTAATTCCTAGTATTTGTGTAATTTCAGGCTCCCAGCAGTCTTCTTGATGCTTTAGAGCAACATTTAGCTTCTTTGGAAGGGAAGAAAATCAAAGATTCCACAGCTGCAAGCAGGTACATTGGTTTTTTGTTTTTTGTTTTTTTTTTTTTGAAGGGTAAAAAATGAGTCTTTTTTTTTTTTTTGAAGGAATAGATGAAACCAGCTCAAGGTCCTCATTGTATGGTTTTTCTATCCTGACTTAGTTATCTAGAAGATTATTTTTTTTTAAATATTTATTTATTTATTATGTATACAATGTTCTGTCTGTGTGTATGTCTGCAGGCCAGAAGAGGGCACCAGACCTCATTACAGATGGTTGTGAGCCACCATGTGGTTGCTGGGAATTGAACTCAGGACCTTTGGAAGAGCAGGCAATGCTCTTAACCACTGAGCCACCTCTCCAGCCCCCTAGAAGATTATATTTAATTAGAGGACTCCCTAGGGGTTAATGTATTTACTTCCTG
The DNA here is from genome assembly GCF_018167655.1 of Microtus oregoni. NCBI lineage: Eukaryota > Metazoa > Chordata > Mammalia > Rodentia > Cricetidae > Microtus > Microtus oregoni. The sequence goes on from NW_024543059.1 coordinate 6,617,899, forward strand.
CTGTCAGTGAGTGTTGACATATTTGAAGGTGATGACAGTAAGGCTTTGTTCAGAATTGTGGTTTCAGTATTAAAACTCACCGTAAATATCATGCTTCAAAATCAAAAGATAATTTTGTATTAATTTTGCTCAACTCCTGTACTGTCTCCCTTGTAGATGCAGTAGTAATACTAGGATTCAGGCCTGGGATGTCTGACATCTTATTTCATTTTTTATACATTTGGTGGGATTGAATTGATTGTTGTCAAGTTCTATTTTAATCAAGTCAAGTCTTGAGCTAATTTCCCAGTTTACCTTGTAAATTAAAAATAATAGAAATTATCTCATAATGATCTACTAATAGAATTTTTTTTTAGGTCAGGTGTAGTAATTGCTTGAATAATTATCTCGTTTTCTTAGGAAGATTTTACCTTTTTATTTAAAAGAATATATAAAATATATAGTGAGACTTTTTCTTTGGTTCTTTTTGGTTTTTAGTTTATATTTTGCTGATTTCTCCCCTTTTTATTAATAATTTAAGCAGTGTTAGGTACAATGGCTCTTACCTATAATCCCAGAACTTGGAAAGCTGAGGCAGGAAGAAGGCAAGTGTGAGTTTAGCTTGGTCTCTATGGTGAGTAAGGTCAGCCTGAAATGCTCCTCCCCTTCCAAGCCCCATCAGCTCCCCAATTCCAAAGGGAAAAATCCACTAGTGATTTTTTAAATAATATTTTGTGCAAGATTTTGATTTTATAGTAGACTTTTAGAAGTACTATAATCATTAAGATGTTAGAGACCATTTGGTTATAGGGAAGAAATAAAAAAATCTACTCACGTGGTTTAGGTATACCAATTTCTCTTAGATATTTATCATGACATCATTGGCTTATTTTTGTCATAATTATGCGACTCATCCATTGCCTTCTCATTAACTCATGTACGATACTGACTTTACATCAATTGGATTAGCTTTTGCCACCTTATGGCTTTACAACAGCAGTTAGTAGTATGTGCATTGTGGGAAAAGGAAGAGTAATTGAGGCCAGGTGTAGTTCTTTATCCTAGAATTTAATGTTGGTTCATGGTATCTAGTGTGAATAGATCTTTATGAAGGGGAAAGGATATGGCTAGTGAGAGGTAATGAATGTGTATGTGTAATAGGTTTGAGAAGAAAATTCTGGCGGTCTATGTGGTCAGCAAGCACATAGAAAGGAGGTGCCACACAGACTCATGACTGAATTGAACCTAATATTCCTTCTCAAGGAACCCGACAGCCCCGGGAGTCGCTTTTGGGAGTGCTGTTGTGGGAAATAGGCCTGGACATGCACGATTTACTCTGGTGCTCAAACTCTGCTTTTCTTGTGTAGAACTGTCGAAAGCCAGGGTTTTGAGAGTGTAGGAGCTGTCTCGGGGACACTGAATTGTCATTGATGCTGTCTGTCTGTGAGGACTCCTAGGAACGTGAAGTCTCTTTCCTATTGCTTTCTTATCTTCAGAGAGGCAGTGTGTTCCTGTGTTGTAAATTTTTTCTTGAGTTGGACACTTAATTCTAGAAACTGTGATTTTGCAAATCAGTGAACAGTGTTAAAATGGTTGGAATTTTCTAGGTTGCTGGTTAGAAGATTCCATCCGAAGTACTAGCTTTAAGTCTATAAACTTGTTATTTTAGTTTGTCAAAGGCAGGGCCACTTTATTTTATGTTCTAGATATGAATTGTTTACTTTTATTCTCTTACCCCAGGGCTACAACACTTTCCAATGCAGTCTCTTCTTTGGCAAGCACTGGCCTATCTCTGACCAAAGTGGATGAAAGGGAAAAGCAGGCAGCACTAGAGGAAGAACAGGCTCGTTTAAAAGCACTAAAGGTAAGTATGGGCTTTCTCTTGTGAAGAACAAGTAGAGGGGATCATTATGTAAATAAACCTCTAGCCAGACTTAAGTTTTTAACTGTGTAGCAATCCTACAGGCTGAAACTCAGTTTCATTTTTCGTCACATAGAATGCTTGGTGAAAAGTGAGGGGTACCCTGCAGCTGTTAAAGCAGAATTAGGAAATGGTTTGTTGTTGTTTTTCAGCTTCTGTACCAGCAGGTTTAGTTTTAGGTTCCTTATACTAAGTTCCTTTCTCAACAGGAGCAGCGTCTAAAAGAACTTGCGAAGAAACCGCACACCTCTCTAACAACTGCAGCCTCTCCGGTGTCCACCTCAGCAGGGGGTGTAATGACTGCACCAGCCATCGACATGTTTTCTACCCCTGGTTCTTCTAACAGGTACAACCGGGACAAAGGCTGTCTCTGAATACTCAGTCTGAGTGTCTTCAAATGATACTGTAATCACAAATGAATACGAAAGGTGTAATAGCAATGCAGTGGTATACTGCCTAACTATGAAGTCACATGGATATATTTACATGTTTAGGAAATGGAATGTGGCTAAATTACTAATGTTTAATTGGAATATGCTACAAGGGAATGGGTGTTTTCTTAGGAAAGTCATTGAGTCTTTCCAGAAAAGGCATTGTTACTCAAATTCGATAGAAACTTAACACATTGTGTTCAAGTATTTTTCTGGACCTCTGTATAATTATGTTAAATGGAAGCGTGCAGCTGTTACCTTTACAGAATTATTGTTCTTCTGAGGTTTGCATTGAAGCTTTTCACTTTTAATTTTTTTGGCTTGGAGTAGAGAAGACCAACTAATTTAGCAGAGTTCATATAGAAATAAAACTAGTTTCTACAATATTTTTCCTAGCACATCTAAGCTGCCAAATGACCTGCTTGACCTGCAGCAGCCGACCTTTCATCCCTCTGTCCATGCCATGTCAGCCGCTCCTCAGGTAGCAAGCACATGGGGAGGTAAGCTTTCATTCTGTGTAAATGCTGTGTAGGCTTCTGCCTCTCCATTAAGTAGCAGAGGTTTTGATTGTACTTGGTATGTGGGAACTTGAGAAATACTAAGATGGCAGTAGACTAATTTTTATCTCCTAAAGACAGTTTATTATTATGTATGAAGTATTAGAATTCATAGCTAATTACAAAATAAGGTTTAGGGAGGATGAAGTAAAATATAAGAAGAATGACCACTTTTTAAAGTATAAGATCAGCCCTTCATTGTGAATTTTAAATATACAGTAATTACTGCTTTTGGTGTAGAAAAACATTTTGTGGTGGGTAAAATCCTTACTTTTGTGTATCTAGATGGTAAAGTTTTAGTAAATTCAGATTGTGTTATCAGCCAGCGAAGTATGTTGTAACCAGGTATCTCATGGTAATTCTTGTCCTTTCTAATTAATTATATTTAGTTAAATTAATTAATTGTGTTTTAAATGTTTCTTTAACTTAGACTTGTAAAATAATAGCAATGTTTGCTGTCCTTGAGTAGGTTTTTAGTTCCATCATCTTGAAAGCAAAGTGGTGACTATTTGTGTCTCACAGCTCAGTGAGGTGCCTGCTTTGCAGGTCATCTCCATGGGATGGTCTTGTATGTGTGTGTGTGTTTGTATGCATATTTTCTATAAATAGTCACCAAAATTATTAGAAAGAAAAAGATTTTTTTGAGGAAGACTGATGCTAAGTAGAAAATTATAAAATATTAAAATTTGTATTGGCTTTCATCTAACATTTGGAGGTATTAAATTTTACAGCATGTAAGATTTTCATATTTAATCATTTGAATTAAAAATACAGTTTCTATGCTTCTTTTTATCCATTCTTACTTCTCCTCCACTTCCCCTCCAATGCCTGCCCCCCCTTTTTTTGTGGTATAGGACTGAATATTGAACCTAGGGCTTGCCCACACTAGACAGATGATCTGGCATTGAGCTATATCAACAGCCCTAAGATACTGTTTAATATATAAGAATCTAAACTCTGTGAAGGTGAGGGTTATCTACCATTAACTAGGAGAACATTGGTGGTGGTGATTGTTTGGGGCAGTAGCATGTGCACCACAGTGCACATATGGAGGTGGGAGAATGACTTAGTGGAGGTAGTTACCTCCATCCACCTTAGTCCAGCTCACGTCTCGTCTCTGAGCCTTGTTCTCACACTGTAGCTCAGGCTGGTCTCAATCCCTCTGCCTCAGCCTCCAAGTGTTAAGATAGTAGGGATGAAACCACCACACCCAACCCTAGAGTACGTCTTGTTATATGTAGATATAAATAAATTAGTATAGGAAATACTCTGTTGAATAAGGGGACATTTTCTCTTCAGTGTAGGTTATAGAAAATTTGGTTTTAGACTAGTTTTGTGTAAGCATTAAGGTTAGTTTAATTTAGCAAAATCCTGAGATTTGAGAGTAATTTCTAAAGAAAGGTAATTTAATAAGTATATTAGAATTATTTTAGAATTAAACTAGACAGCAAATTAAAGGTTAAGAACCGAGTTTCTTGGTGCTGAGGAAATAGCTCAGTGATTAAGAGTGCATGCTGTTCTTGTAGAGGACCTAGTTCTATTCCTAGCACCATGTTGGGCAGACCACAACTTGTGGAGGTCTGATAGCTCTAGCCTCCTTATATACTCCCATGCACATACCCAGGCACAGGCATAAACACATTAAAATCTTAACTAAAATAAAAATAGAGTACAAGGTGTCCTAACAGTCCATGAATTTTTTTGATACATTTTTGTATTTTCTATTTAATCTTAGTTGTACTTTTTGGGGCTTGGGGTGGGGTGGGGGGAGGTCTCTATTTTGTCCTGGCTATGCTGGAATAAAGTATATCAGGCTGGTCTCAAGCTCATAGGTACCTCCTGTCTCCACCACCCTCTAATCCTGTGCTAAAAGCACGCCTCACCACTCCTAGCTCTCAGGTGCTGGAGAGATGGGTCGGAGTCCTACTGGGGTTCATATGTCATCTCACAAGTGCCTGTAACTCCATTTCCAGAAATCTGATAGCCTTTTCTGGCCTTTACTGGCACCAGGCATGCACATATATACTTACATGCAGCTAGTGTATATATACAAATATAAAATAGAAAATAAGCATATTTTTAAAATGTTAGCATTATTAGCAAGACCATTAAATAATTTTGACTTCTTCCCTTTATTTTTAATGTTTTAATAGTTAATTAGCCTTTTTGTTCTACCATTTATTTTAGGTAGGGTTTCTTCTGTGTAACTTTGGAGCCTGTTCTGGAACTTGTTCTGTAGACCAGATTGACCTCGAACTTACAGAGATCTGCCTGCCTCTGCCTCCCCAGTGCTGGGATTAAAGGCATGTGCCTTCACCTTCTGGCTTGTTTTTTTCTTTTTTTAATAATTACTCATTTCCTGTAAGTCCTGCTTCCATGAGTGGAAGCTAAGACCAGGGGAAAAGAGAGAACAGACTAGCTGGTGCAGGGAGGGGACAGTTCCATAACATTCCATTTCCACATAGAACTAAAGAGATATAAGCACAGAGTCTCTCTTATAGCGAGATGTTAATTTTCTCTTTATTTTATTTTAATGTTATATATAGTAAGGAGGTTGCTTGTTTGGTTCCTGGCCACCTGGCTAGCTTAGACCCAAAATAATCACACAGAAACTGTATTAATTAAATCACTACTTGGCCCATTAGCTCTAGCTTCTTAATGGCTGACTCTTACATATTAATTTAACCCATTTTCTATTAATCTGTGTATTGCTGCGTGGCAGTGGCTTACCGGCACAGTTTCGGCATGTCTGACTCTGGTGGCGGATCCATGGCATCTCTCTAACTCTGCCTTCCTCCTCCCATGCTATAGGCCAAGGCAGCTTCTTTATCCATTAACCAATAAAGGTAACACGTAGACAGAAGGACCTCCCACACCAATTGTATTTGCTCATTGAGATTGATATGTGTGTGTATGCACGCGCGCGTGCATGAGTGCAGAAGGCAGATGGTAACTTTTGGGAGTCAGTTTTCTTTTCCATCATGTAGATCCCAGGGAGCAGTCTCAGGTTGACAGGCTTGATGGCGAGTGCCTTTATGTGCTGAGCCATCTTGCCAGCCCTTTTTTATTTTAAATAAAGAAGCTGGAAAGCTGTTTTTCTAAACAGACTCAAATTATAGGTTAGTATATTCAGCATTGCAAAGTAATGCAACTATTAAATTCCTTTTGAGTATATCATGTACAGTAACTTGAACAATGACAATATCTGCCTAGTATTTGCCTGTGGGACTGCATCTGCTCCCATCAGTTGCTGGATGAAGTCTCTCTGGTTCTTTGATGAGGATTCTGCTAGAACTCTGGCCCCAGAACACTCTGCCAGCAGGGCAAGATGTAGGTTGAAGGTTTTATGCTGGGTTGAATCTTTCAAAATTTTAAGAGTGCTAGGGAGATCACTCAATGAATGGTTCAAGTATTTGCTACTGTTCAAGTCAGAGGACTAGTTTGGGTCCTTAGAACTTACGTAAATGCCAGGTGGGTATGGTGACCTGTAGGTTATTCCAGATTTCAGATGCTAACTGGAAGCAAGATCTTTTATGAGCAAGCTTGCTAGATACATGAGCCTGAATTGACAAATTCTGACTTCCTTTGAGTTCCTCAGTAAATTAGGTTAGAGAGAGAGATTGAGGAAGGCTACAGGTGTCTGCTTCAGGTCTCTATACCCATACCCACACAGAGGCAAAAATGTCTGCACTCACAAGCACACTGCAAATACTCAAGAGAGAAAAAGTTTTGAAATTTGTCAGTCTGGGAGCTAATTTAAGTTGGAATAGCTTGAATATCACTATTATACTTAATAATTGTGCTTATTATTTTTGTCTGCTAATTAACCCTGTCTAGATTAATTGTAGGATTTGTCAAGTAGAATAGAAGCTGGATTTACTTATTGTTTGATTGGTCTGCTATGAATGTGTTGTACATTTTTTGCATTTCTTTGTTATTTGCTCAGCAAAATAAAATGCACTTTAAAACTCTACATTATTGAATATTTTCAAAGTATACTTCCAACTCCACTAGTCAACTCTAAACTCAAATGTCCTTATTGTATGAGGAGCTACAGTGGATAGACAGCATTGTTGTAAGTGCCCTTGCTTATTTACCAAACCAGTGTCTCCTGATATGGTCATTGGGAATGAAAACCAGGCTGGGCTGGAGGGGTCTCAGCAAGATCGAGTCTGAGACAAATTTATTCCAAGCAATCAGACTTTTTATACACGTATCAAAATAGGATACAGTGACACTTGCTAGCTTGCAAGCCAGACAAGTATGTCTTAAGACTAATGATCTGCCAAAGTGATACATGCTCTCTGACTTCTAAGGAAGGGACACAGAGAAACAAAGGTAGGCTGAATGCTGAGGGTGTGCCTGATTTCTCAGGAAGTGAGAGACACAGTGCCCCAGGAACCATGACTATGATGCATTCTTCTCAAGGCCAACTCCATGATTCCCTGCAAAGTACATTTGGCTTAAGTACCAAAACCAACTTCTTATATATCTGTTTATTTCTGAATTATTTTTTCTTACTTTGTCTCACTGCTGTTTCATTTTTCTTGTTGTCTTCATTTTTACATTTATGAGGAAGATGTTAACATATCTTGAGTTTGAGTAGTTAATTAGCTTGAGTTTAGAAGTGATTTTCTTACAATGAATTGATATTCTATAAGAATACTTGCTTCCTAGGACATTACTTACAATAAAGAATTAAATTTTTTTAAAGATGCTTTAATTAAACCCATTAATTTGTTATTTTCTTGTGATTTTCCAGTTTTTAAGTAGTTACATTTAGGATTATTGAATGTTTGCCTTGAATTGATTGAGTAAAGGAAGTGTGCCTGTCAGAGTGAGCTAGCTGTTCCTTAGAGTTTTGGCTATTGTTAGGTTATTGTTCATTTATGTAGTCGTAAAACTGGAAGAGGCTGGTGATTAAATGTGTAGAATCATCTTGATTTTAGTTATTACAAATAAAAGTATGATGCTGTATGTTTGCTATCCTTTGTTTTTTTCTTTTCTCCTTTAGTTAAACCTTTCAGTCTTGAGGGGCTTTCCTCACTAGAACAGCTGACTTGAGTGAGACATAAGAACAGGAAAACTGTAATTCAGGAGTAACTTTAGATACAAAACTGAAGGAGGAAAGAGCCTCCTTTGTTACCCTGTAGGAAACCACTTCAGGACTTTTAGAGTTGTTCCCAGACAACGGGACAGTCATTTCTTTGTCAGCAGGTCCCTCTCTCTCCTTAAACTTTTTCTTCCCTTTAATATTTCTGGCTGTTGAACCTAAACAGGAATTTTACAAATATTAGAATCAGTTTCTTACCTTAATTTGAAATGGCTTTTCTTCTGCATATTTACTCATGCCGTACCTTTACCAAGTATGTATTTCAATGATTTGAGTAAGCAGAGTAGTTGTGCCATCAAAACCAGTACACTCAGCCAGAGCAGGTGCAAGGTGAGTGGTATGGGAATGTTTTGTGCTTGGTCTCTTATTTAACTGTATGAGTATTAGCTTCTAATGTGGGAGAAGCAAGTCTAACTGTAATGGTCTGCTGCAGTAGTTAATGGTGACAGTTCCCCTAAGGGTTTCTATATGGTAAATGCAGTTCTTTGATGTTAGTGATGAAATGTGTTTGTGAGTAAAATTAATAATAATATAACTACTACTTTTCACTTTGCATCTTTCAACTAATCACAATACTAATTTATTTGCTTCCTTTCTTCATTTTGCTGTAATTCACTTGGACGCACAGATCCTTTCTCTGCTACTCTAGATGCTGTTGATGATGCCATTCCAAGCTTAAACCCTTTCCTCACAAAAAGTAGTGGTGATGTTCACCTTCCCATTTCTTCAGATGTACCCACCTTTACTACTAGGACACCTACTCATGAAATGTTTGTTGGTAAAGTACCATTTAACCTTTTCTTCCCAATTCATGTTTATACTAAGTTTTTAACTTATGTGCTAATTACTTTTATAGTGCTACAATAATTACTTTGGATTTTAACATCAAATTTTAAAATAACTGGAGTGATAATGTATGTAGTTAAGATTCTTAAATTGATTGCTGAAATACTCCTAGTTGTATTTAATGCAGGTTTCAGAAAGCAGATCCCCTTTAATTCTGAGTGTTCTTGGTTTTGTTGTCAGCTGTAGGGTGACACTCCAGCTACTGGTGTCTTGTGTCCTATCCTGTTTACTAGTTCAGAGAGTTGATTTTAAAGTAACATCTAAATTTGCATGTATACTTAGGTTTTTTACCTTTGTACACTGGAAGGAGACCCCTTGTCATTCTTATCATTAAAGCTATTGCACATTATAAGTTCATGTCGCCTTAAGTTGTTCATTTCCTTAGTCCCCTTCCTAAGTCTTTTACTTCATCACTTGTCTGAAGACAAAGGGAAAAGTGAAAAGTACATATTCCATTTTAGCTAATAAATTAAAACAGCGACTTGACTAACCTGCCATTGCAATATTAAAAGTCAAAATTTTACATGAGTTACAGAAAATAGTGTTTTACGACATATTCTAAATTTGCTGGGGGGAGAAATAGCTAGAATCTTTGTGTAGGCCTCTTCTTTATCTGTAAAGTTAGGTATTCAAAGATAGGTTAGAATTGGCTGAAAAGAGTTGAAAGGGTTTTTTTTGTTGTTCTTTATTAAGTTGATATACTGGCTTTTATTACTCTTTTTAATGGAGTACTCAGCCTTGTGTTCTTTCAAAAATTGCTTTAAGTTGAATACCTCTATCCCCATTCCTTCCTTTCCCTTTCGTCTTGAGTCCCTTGTTCTTCTGCCTTATTAGGATTTTTATTTTGAAACCCAGACAGAACCTAATACTACACTTATACATCACGAACCTTCTGTTACCATTTACTTACTTGATTGATTTATTTGTACAGGAGGGATTCCCCCCCCCCCCCCCCCCCCGTACAAGACAGGCTCTCACTGTGTAGCCCTGGCTGTCCTGGAAAACTCAATATATAGACCAAACTGTCCTTGAACTCAAAGAGATCTACTTTCCTCCCTAGTACTAGGATTAAAAGCATATCCTACCACACCTGGCTGAATTTTTATAAACCTGTTAGGAATAAATAGACCCACTTCCCACCCTGCCCCCATTGATACTGGAGATGAAGCTAGGAGCTTGGGCACTCTGAGCAAGCTCTACTACTGAGCCATATCCCAGCCCTTGCTTGCTTTTGAGGATGTGTTCCTCCCGTCTTTTTTAAAGCACATTATGATTTTGTAAATAGATGCCTATTATGCTCTAGTCTATACTCATGACTTCGACATCTTCATGAGACTTTATTATTATATTACTAACTTGTATAATGTAAAGCAGCTGTTTTCCTTTGATATTCTCTCTCTCTCTCTCTCTCTCCCCCCCCCCCTCTCCCTCTCCTCTCTCCTCTCTCCTCTCTCTCTCTCTCTTTCAAGACAGGGTTTCTCTGTGTAGCTTTGGAGCTTGTCCTCATACTTGATTTGTAGCTCATACTGGACCCAAATTCACAGAGATTTGACTGCTTCTGCCTCCTGAGTGTTGGGTTTAAAGGAGTGCGCCAATACTGCCTGGCTGTCTTTTTTTTTTTAATTCATGTGTATGTGTCTGTGTGTACAACTGTATGTCATGTATATATGAGTGCCCTTGAAAGCCAGAAGAGATCATTTGATATCCTTGAGCTGGAGTTACAGGCAGCAGTGAGCCACTTGGTATGGGTGCTGGGAACTCTGGTCCTCTGGAAGAGCTGCAAATACTCTTGACTACTACTCAGTTATCCCTCCAGCCCGGCGAATGTGTTTTTGGCTAGTGCACTACTTTATTTTGAGAGTCCAGCTAATTTTGTGTGTTTGTGCACACTACTTGATTCCCTTCATTTAAATTGTCATTAAAAGTATACCTACAACCCAGGAGTGGTTGGCCCTGGACTTTAATCCTCTAATGAGTGTGTATGAGTGTGGACATGTATCTGTGTCTGAGGACAACTCATTGCAGTTGGTTTTCTCCTTCTACCCTGTGGGTCCTGGGAATTGAACTAAAGCTTGATGCATTTACCCACTGAACTATGTTGCTGGTCTGTGTTTAAAGATACTTGGGCCAGGCCTTGGTGGCACAAAGCCTTTAATTCCAGTTTGGGATATTTTTCTGTTAGGAAAGAACTAACTCTCAGAAGTTGTCTCGACTTCCACACATACACTGTGACAATGCATGCCTACATGCATATATATATACACACACAGGCAGACACTAATAAATACATGTAATAACAATTTTTTTAAAGTATAACTTTTGAGATAAAGTAGGAAAAAAGTAGGTGAGAGAGATACAGGATACAGAAGGTCGTCGGCAGAGAGAGAGAGAGCAGGACCTTTGTGTTCTAGATGAATTTAGGTTTTAAGAAATCATCAGAGGGGTCAGGCGATGGTGGCGCACGCCTTTAATCCCAGCACTCGGGAGGCAGAGGCAGGCGGATCTCTGTGAGTTCAAGACCAGCCTGGTCTACAGAGCTAGTTCCAGGACAGGCTCCAAAGCCACAGAGAAACCCTGTCTCGAACCCCCCCCCCAAAAAAAAATCATCAGAGCTGGGCAGTGGTGGAGCACACTTTTAATCCCAACACTCAGGAGGCAGAGACAGGCAGATCCTCTGTGAGTTCAAGGCCAGCCTGATCTATAGAGTTCCAGGACAAGGTCCAAAGCTGCAGAGAAACTCTGTCTCGGAAAAAATATTATCAGATGCAAAATTAATATAAAAGACAAGCAAAGGTTTCCCTTCTGGACTGAAGTAAACCTATAATCCGATGCATGTTGCTCCTTCTTTGTTCCTTAGTGGGTGATGGAAATGTAGCTGGGTATGATGGCTCACACCTATAATCTTAACACTTGGGGGCTGAGGCAGGAGGATCACTTGGACTATGGTACTAGTCTCAAAAGTGTGATGTATTGGAGAAAAAAAATTATCTTCAAAAACTAGCTTTTTTGCTTAAGGAATGTATTGCTTTCCCCATTCTATTACCATTATTAATATATGGTTACTGTATTTAACTATTAATAGAGTTGGTAGAAAGCTGAGCGTTTTGCATTTTGCTTTTTCTTAGGATTCAGCCCTTCTCCAGTTGCACAGCCACACCCTTCAGCTGGCCTTAATGTTGACTTTGAGTCTGTGTTTGGAAATAAATCTACAAATGTTACGGTGGATTCTGGAGGTAAGAAAAATATTTTTTTTTTATTTTTGCTGATTCCAAATATGCTAGTGTGTTAATGCATAGTCTTCATAGGAAACATACTGCTTTTAGCATTTATAGATTGGAGTAAATTGATCTTCTTCCCCAACCACTTACTTGATGGGAACTTCAAAGAATATTTTTCTTGGTAGCGTTTTAGAGTTTGGGAAAGTTTTTTTGTTTTTTGTTTTGTTTTTGTTGTTGTTGTTTTTGTTTTTTTGGTCCACAGCACTATTAGAGAAAACAGTTTCTTGTGTGTAAAGTGCTGTAACTTTTCAGTTATCATAATTTTTATTTAACTGAAACGAACAATGAGCATATTACAGTGTGAGATTGTTTCTGAAACTGAAGACAAGTGTGTCTTCACCTTGTCATGTTTAGATAGCATATATGTAAGAAAGCTGCGTGTGTTAAAGGTTGTGACTGCAGGGCTAATTTGTCGTCGAGACTGTAAGAGTCTAGGATGTGGCCAGTGCTTTATGCTTCAGGTTATTGTGAAGTTTATACCATTCCCTATAAAACGTTAATGTTCTAATTTTATTCCTACAAGAACATAATCACTGACTTCAGTTAACAACTAAATTTTAACTTTAAAACATATTGAAGTGTTTTAGTTGTATAATGTATAATTAGTTATCCATAAAAATAAGAAGCAAGCATATGCGTATGGAATTATTTAATGTGCATTTAATTTAGGCTTATAACTCTGTATTTGAGGGTTCATTTGACTCTTCTTTTTTGAATTTGGCTTGTCTAGGAAAAGGAAATTGGAAACTAATAAGTTTTTTTATTTTGGAAATCACCATCCTTGGTGACTTCCTGTTTTTAGGCTCTAGCATTCCTGGATCAGTCATGCTGCTGAGTCCTGAAGCGGTCTGACTTTGTTGGATTTTTTACCTTTTAGCCCTTGGTGAAGAACCTTTATTTATTTTTGTTTTTAGGTGAAATAATGTAATTACATAGTTTTCTTGGATACAGTTTAGAGTCTTTTAATTATTTAAAATTAATAATTTTTATTTATTTGTAGGGTTTTTTGCCTGCTTGTCTCTGTATGCACCATGTGTCTGCAGGCTCACTTAGAGACCAGAAGAGGGCATTTGATCCTTTAGAATTGGAGTTACAGGCAGTTATGAGCGCTGCCATGTAGTGCTGAGAATTAAGCCTAGGTCCTCTGGAAGAGCAGCCAGTGTTCTTAATCACTGAGCCATCTCCCCAGCCCCTGACTTAGGTTTTTATATTCCCAAGTATGAGAAGTGAAAAGTTCTCTAAAATATGCCTTCTTAGGCCTATGAGATAGCCCAGTGGTAAGGGCACTTGCTCTAAACCTTACAACCTGAGTTTCCATCTCCAGGATACACTTGGTAGAAGGAGAGAACCAACTCCTACAAGTTTTCTTCTGACTCATGTGCACATGCACACACGCACAATTAAAAAAAAAAACCCTTTTTGTAAAAGGGTTTGTTGTAGCTGGACATGGTGGCATATGCCTTTAATCCTACCACTTGGAAGGCAGAGATTGGATCTCTGTAAGTTTAATGTCAGCTTGATCTCATCTACATAGAAGTTTGGGCCCAATCAGAGCTGCACAAGTGAGGACCTGTCTTATTTTTTTTTCTTAATTTTTTGAAGTTAAAAGATTAATTTTATAATAGCATATGTGGAGGAGGCACTTGAGTACAGGTTCCTGTAGAGGCTAGAGACATTGGATCTCCAGGGCTCAAATTACAGGTGCTTGTGAGCTACCTGATATGGGTACTACTAACTTTTCAGCCATTTCTTCAGCTCCAGTATAAAAGACGTTTAAAAATATTTTTTCTCAACATAAAAGGGACTTTAGGTTTGAGTGTTCAGAAAATTTTTGCTGGGATAGGGAGAGATTTACATCCTTTCTCCCTCCCTTTTATAACTTTTTTAAAATCATTCCCTTTAACCTCGATATAATTTTGTCATTAGATTACACTAATTATTTCTGTTAAAGTTTGCTTGAAGATGGCAGATTTCTCCTCTCTCCACGTGAGGGCATTTCCCGTGTTCTGGGAAACCTTGCCGTGAGTAAACCAGCAGAAAGGGGAGAGAAGTCCCTTAGAAAGCTGCAGCTGGTGAAGTTCCTTACGCGTCCCATTTCGTCTGTTTGTAACTTTAAGGCTTTGATGAACTAGGTGGACTCCTCAAACCAACAGTGGCCTCTCAGAACCAGAGTCTTCCTATTGCCAAACTTCCACCAAACAAGTTAGTGTCTGATGACTTGGACTCATCCTTAGCCAACCTTGTGGGCAGTAAGTAGTCCTTCGATTCTTCAGTCACCCTTGAGCTTGTTTCGTAAAATGATTCTAGTTCTTAAATCCTTTTCTCTTTTTCCAGATCTTGGCATTGGAAATGGAACCACTAAGAAGTGAGTATCTTGTTCATGTTATTTAAATATCATGTAGAAGCTGATGTGATTTTCACTTCAGAAGTGTGTATAGAGATGTCAGTTTGGTGCTTTTAATGTTCAGTGTGTCCATATAGAAATATTGTGTGTCTATGTTTATTTAAAGTGATGTAAGTTGGAGTCAGCCAGGTGAGAAGAAGTTGACAGGAGGATCTAACTGGCAACCAAAGGTTGCACCAACAACTGCTTGGAACGCTGCAACAATGGTGAGTTGGAGAGCTTCTGATCCTCATACATGGATATTTAACTACAGTGTGTAACAAAGATTAACCTGATAGACAGAAATGGAAAGATTATTACTGTGTTTATTAATTACTTCATTTTTTTTTTCTTTAAAGCTGGTTGACTATCTTTGTCAGGCACATTTTAATACCTAACATGTATTTAAAGGTTATTCCAGGCTAGACATTGTTTTAATAAGTAGTGTGTGGTTGTGATAGGAGCTAGTGTTTTCTCACACGTTATAGACAAGGGTATATGCACAATTCCTAAAACATACAGCAGCAGTACAAAGTTCTTAAGTAATGGGATTCATTCATAGCATGTGGCCTCCAAGCTACAGGCAGGACACACTGTTTTGTCACTCTAAATTTATTATTTTGTTGTCTAGGATCTAAAGTCCGTACATCCTTTGAACCTCACCATGGAAAAACAGATTGTTTTCTTGGGTTTTGTTAGTTTTATATAGTTTATAGAGTTGATTGTCATTATTTGTAGCCATTTAATATTTGATTGAATTTACCCTGATCAATGAATTAGTGAACACTGAACCAATTTCACATCTTATAAAGCCTCATTCTAAGCCAGACATACTGGTATATGGCCTATAATCCCAACACTTGGAAGCAGAACATCTAGTTTATTCTGTATTACTGGGGAATGAACGGTGGTGTAATTCAGTATTTTATGCCTCTGTACATGTGCATGAATAACTTGGGAAGTGCTGTGAATATTGAACTTGGATATTATAAAGTTCGCTAACAGAAAACAGTGTTTGCTGGTTATGTAGCACCTAATATAAAAGAGGTTCTATTGATGTTTTTAATTACTATAAGACATAGTAGGCCCAGAATAGCTTGTGGCTATTTTCCTGTCTTTGGCCTGTTTTATCTTAATCTACCACATCTCCTCTCCCTCTGCCCAAGAAATTCATACCCTTTCTGTTGAAACATTTGAAATATGGTTTTTCTTTGAGTGGTATGAAGGCAGGGTTTTGATTACTTAGGTGCTATATCTTATAGCCTCCCTAATTGCTGTTAGAACCATTGTGCTTAATATAGCAGCTGTCTTGTCATTAAGTCCCTTGTAGGACGTTGCCTTGTTTACCTTGGATTGCTTATGTGTTAAAACTGTAGGCTAGGTTAAATTGTTAATAGCTTTAGACTTTATAAAATGAAAATATTTGAGTTTAACTTCATTTTATTTTGTTGTTTTTCAAGGAGGCAGGTGTGAGTATGGAAAGTTTTGTTATAGAACCCAGACTGTCTCTGAATTTACTAAGTGTTCAGATCAGCTTCATATGCCCCATTCTTCTCCACGGCTTTCCAAGTGCTGGAGTTACAGGTGTCTAATACCATGTCTGCTTCATAGTCTAGGTTTTACATACAAACACAAGCATATGAACATGACTTACAGTAAGTGTATCCTAAGAGTACATATATCACTTGGAAGTACAGTGTTGTCTGTGCCTTTTAAAATCTCCAAATGGAAAGCACTTAAAGCTGATTTAAATTGAACTTGATTGTGAATCCAGCATTTTCCATTATAACGTGCCTCAGTGACTAGAACTGGTAGGAGTGTTAGTTCAGTGGCTTCATGGCTGCAGATGGGTGTGTACATCCCATCTGTGAGTACAACAGCTAATATCAAAGCACAGTGCTGTTTGATTATTTAATGTTGTCATTATTAATCTTTATGAGATACTGAAAGCGTTGGCTAGCATTTACCCAATATTGACTTATAGAATGTAATAAACACCTATCCCTATGCCATTTGTATGTAAGTTGACAATATAACAGTGTGTCGTATATTGTAGTGTGTGTCATCTCTTAAGATATTTGTGTGTATTTTATAGTTTTTTTTTTGATGGCTAACATGTGAGGCCTGTGATGTGATTCACTAAGAGTAAACTGCTGCTTATGATTTTTCTTTACATTTCTAACCTTTTAATTAATTCTTTAAACACTGTCAAGGTTTTTAATTTTTAATATTTCAGGCAAATTCACTTATTTTGTTAAAATATTTGTTATACCCAAGCTGTTTTCATTGGTAACCCCCACCCTGCTGGTAGATTAATGACGTCATCCTATTTGAGGATGCACTTGAATTTTTTGTTCAGGCATCACTGATATATTTTATGTTTTAATAACATTTGTAAGTACTAAACCATTGTGTCTATATAGGGAGGTAGCTAAACGTGTTTTCCTTGTCAACCTTGATAGTGTTTGATAATAGATGTTCTTTTTAGATATATAGATACCCGGAATTTTAGGTAGTGATTGTACATGTAAACTAAAATGCTCTCTGTGTATTTTGTTGTGTAAGTACTTGCTCTAATCCAGTGTTATTGCATTATGTAATTGTTCTCCCTGGGGAAAAGCAGAATGGCATGCATTTTCCACAATACGTAAGTGACCAAAACCTAGCCCTTCTTCTTCTTCCTTTTTTTTTTTTTTTTTTGGCAATAAATTGGCATGCTATTAACCACCGCTGCAGCAGACTCTCATAACCTTCCAGCTAGTCCTTGTTTTCACATCAGATTTTCAGTGTGCCAGAAATTCTTCCTAGCATCTACTGATTTTTCATGGGTGTGTTGCAGAATTGATTCTGATGGTGGCATGGGAAATATCAATTTTTCTTTCTTGCTTAATATTCTGCCATTTGCTGCCAGATGGCTGGGTGTCTGTGTGTATCTGTGCTGCCACCATGCACTTGATGACTTTTGAATGAAGGGAAATGTTGATTGTGTAATGTTTGAAATAACAATTGCATGTAATCTTACAGGCTTCTGCTGTAATAGGCAGTTTGTCTTACTGCTCTTATAGATCTTGGTTTTGAAGTGCGGAGAGACCAATATGCCCTACATGCTCACCTAAATACTAAACTTCACTTGTTAGTGTTATTTTTAAAGTTATGCTTCATTTAACTTCATGCATATGTTCAAATTGCTGTATAATTTTATGTTTTAACCGTGTTATTGGTCTTTCACCTGTGCTCAGTTTTAGTCTTTTATGAGAGAGGTATGCAGGGAATATTGTTAAGACAGCCATATCTAAAACAATTTGTTTCTAGATTGTATGTTTACAAATCATCAGTTAAAGTAGAACAAGAAGACCTCATTTAATACGTACTTAGAACTTGAATTCCTTCTATGTAATTTAAAGTTTTAGGATAAATTAGGAAGCTAGCATACAGCTACCTACATGAAAGTTGTGGTTCTAGGGAGAGTCACTCAGGGGCACTTTGAAATCTTCCTGTGGTTTTGACAACCATGAGCAAGATCCTTGGAAACTAATTTTTTGAACATCATGATACTAATTCATGTGGAATCTTTATGATTTTTTTTTTACTTCCAGTACTAAAGAAATACACCAAAAACCCATCCATATTATCTTTTTCTTGATAAACATTTTAATGTTACTCTTTGTTTATTTTATTTTTTGAGACAGGGTATGTAGCCCTAGCTGTTCTGGAACCCAACTTTTATAAGAATGATAGACTTAAAATTCTGGATATTTTTAAATCCCTGGCGACTTTTTCATTTGTTTGCTTATCTTGATGCAGCTGGGGATAGAATCCAGGGTCTCAAACAGAGCAGCCAAGTGCTCTGTGGAAAGGTCTTTGAAAGCTGTGAGCTTAGACTACTGTTGAGTCTAAGTTTAAGTGTTTTTTTCCTAATAGTTCCGCTTTTTGCTAATTTTGAGATTTTATTTCTCATTGAGTATTAATCGACAATTTCCAGTAATCACAAGTGTTACATAATCATAGCTGTCTTAGCAATTTGTCTTAAATAGAAATCTGACAATCCTTTAAACTTGTGACATCCAGGAATTAACATTTCCTTGTTTACTTTCTCTTTTGCCATATCAGGCACCCCCTGTAATGGCCTATCCTGCTACCACACCAACAGGCATGATGGGATATGGGATTGTAAGTATGTTTTTAAATAAAAGTTTTGGACAATAGAGTAATTTATTCCTAACATTAGTTTATTTATAGTAGTTTATTACAACCTTAGTTGTTTTTTAAGTGCCCTGTATATGCTAATAGATCCAGAACCTAACAAGGATTCATAAGAATGTTTTAAGAATAGTTGTTGTAAAATAGGTATTGTTGATTAGTGTGTCCAGTATTGACCACTTATTTTCACCCTTGTAGCTCTGCTGTGCATGTTGCCTTTCATTGCAAACTCACTTAGATGTTAGTGTTTACTCTAAGCTATTTTGGTATGATTAGTGAAATGATACCACTTAATACAGTAGACAGTAGATTAGTGTGCACTGACAGTGATTGTTGTGGTACAGAACCAGTCTTTGAGTCATTTACCATCCTCATAATCTATATTCTGTTTCCCTTAGTGACATGAGGTTAACCTCTGGCCTCCACGTGTGTACTTATACCTATGCATACATGAACATGTGCGCACACCTGCACGTATGCACACACACATAAAGTCAGTCATTATTTATGATCATTTGCATATGGCATAAAACTTGATTTGATATGCAAAGGCAATCAGCATGCTCTGAAGTATATTAATATTTAGATATAGAGCCTACAGTTTTCTCTGTATGTAGACCTAGAGAAATCTGGATACTTGAAGCTTTTTCCTCAACCATCTCCTCCCTTCCTCTTCCTCCTCGTTTCGTCTTTTCTGTCAGAATATTTCTTTGTTATACTACAGTAAAGCTTAAGTTCCAAAAAGCTACGGAGAAACCCTGTCTCGAAAAATCCAAAAAAAAAAAAAAAAGTTTGGCAAATCCATTGGATAGAAAAGGTTAGGCTTTATTTGGTATATTTTAAGGCTATATGAAAGTGCTCAGAAATTTGTAGATAGCGGTCTTCCTTGCTTGCAGTCAAAGCAGAGAGGTAGCGTTCATCTTTTATTCCCACTAGTCCTCTTGTTTACTTCTTCCACGGTAATGAATATGTGACCCAGCATTTCTTAACTTAATATTATCTTATTTTTTTCAGCCTCCTCAGATGGGAAGTGTGCCTGTAATGACACAACCAACCTTAATATACAGCCAGCCTGTCATGAGACCACCAAACCCCTTTGGCCCTGTATCAGGAGCACAGGTATTAATGATGCGCATAACTGTTGTGTGTGTTGATTTGGAAGGGCTCTGTAACACTAATCAGACTTTCCCTTTTGTCATGGATATTACTTGCTTTATAGCTGCCTGATGCAAGAACTTTTTAGAATATTGATTAACTGTAAGAAAGTTGCGAGTAAATTATACAAGTCTTGTAGGTGAGAACTTCCTATAACTTCATGCTTGGAATGAAGCTTCCAAAGCTGAGGAAGCTTATTTCTTTGTGATTCTTGACATTTAGACTCTCAAACCCATTGCCACAGAATATCAGCCTATAGTTGATGGCTTGGGATTTGCTGTATGTGTTGCTCTTGGGATGTTTGCAGACTCTTAGAAAGCCTACAGAAAAATTGTCTGTTCCTTTTTTTTTTTCCACTAAGTAACTTTTTGTCACTAAAGCAAACCAAAAAAGTAGGGAAGAATCCCTGGCAAGGCTGTGCTAAGTTAGACTCTTTAAAGGAGAGACTTAGAAGCATTTGTAAATGCTTCTAATGCCCTCCCTGTTCCTGACGATTACTCTAAGTGTCTTCTTAATTTTATCTTTTCGGGGAGGAGTTGGAGACACGTTAGAGCAGTCTGGATTCTATTATTTTGCGAAGCTATGAGATAAGTACCTTATGAAGTGAAGGGTAGCTTATCCTTATGTGTGGCTCTGCTCACTGCATAGAATTGTTAATGTACTCTTTGATTTCCTAAATGGCTTCCAGTGTCAGAAGGTTGGTAAACTGTAATTTTGAAGCTTATTGAAAGCAGAGTATTTGATAGTTAGCTTGTATTCCTTTTCTAATGCACATACTTATTAGTAGACTTATTAGGACCAACATTGTTATAAAGATGTGTCGAGTCTATTTGATAGACAGTGATGGATAGGAGACCATTTCATATTTAATCCCTTTTAGGTATTAAAATCATTGATCCATGTCCTCACATATGCTGAACATAAGCTCTGCTACTGAGCTGCATCCCAGCCAAGTTCCACTCCCTTCCTTTGGTTCATGTTCCTCATTCTGTACCTTTTAGAGGTTACCACCACTGCACTTCAAGAGGTGTGGGGCAATCTTTGTTTTGTGCTATCATTTGCATTTTTCCGGTGTTTATATGGAAAACGCTGAATCCTCATAGGTTTTATTTTTTTTCTCTTTCTATGTTTGTTCCTAAATCTTTTAATTATATCCTTTTGTACTTGAAATACATTTTACTGATGTTTTATATAAATTAGAATGCGCACAGCTGACCAGTAGTTTGTAAATTGTTTGCTGTGTGTAGGTATTATGTCACTTAAGCAGGAAGACAGTAGTTACCCTAGTAACTGTGGTAGTTGCTGTGGTAGGAAATAGCTCTTTAGTGATTATTTGCATAATAATGGTTTTAGAGGTTGTTGAAGCTTTTTGATGGTGGGAAAGGTTGTTGTGCTTGCTGTCTTATCACTTCTTTATGAGGAACTTGTGTTGGCTCAACCTTTGTTTAAGCACAAAATTGAAGGGGCGCTTAACTTTTAAAAACAAGAATATTATTAAAGTTTTATAACTTTATATATAAAGGCTGCTTTTTTGAGTACTGCTCGTTTTGCTTAAGGGAGGATATGACTTAAAAAGGGTTCTTGTTGTCGTTTGCAGTAGATGGTCTACTACACAAGTCTGACATCAGTTAAGTGTCTGAAAGGAAGCAATGACACTGCTTTAGGGCGTTGTGCATCATTCATTCTTTCATTCACTTGTGTCTTGATGTACTTATCTTGGATATTGAATGGTTCTCAGCTGATTTGGTCAGCTGTATCTTTGTGAAGAAAGCCATATGGACTTCCAGTAGTACTTTGTGTTCATTTATCTTTGTCTTTTTACTGTTTTGCAGGACCATGAGAGAAATTGTTTTGGGAATTAGATTTAGTACCATAAATGAAAAGTTGCTTCTGTAGAGCCCTTATTATATACCAGTTAGTCATAAAATATTAGGAGTCCTGGAAGAGAGCAACCAGTGCTTTTAACCATTGAACCACTTCCAGCTCCAGTATTTTTGTTTAAAGTTCTTCCTCTAAGTTAAGTATCTTGATAGATTTGAGATGACATAAATAGGATTTTAAATTTAAGAACAGAAAAAGTAGCAGCCTTGGAGCCTGCAAGATGTGCATTGGTCTGTTAGCTTCCAAGGGTCACGGCTCAGGACAGCAGGACTTTCGGAGGCTGGAGTCAGAAATGAAGCTGTCCTCATATGGCTTCCTCTAGAGGAAAACCTTTCCCTGCCTTGTTGCTCATTGAAACAACCAATAAGTGGGGTTTCTTTAGTAGAAAACTAATGGCGTGCAACACTGTATATTTATATTCCCACGCAGATGGATTGGATATGCCCTTAGTGATCTGGCTGTGCTCTGAATACCCTGAAACAATTTACTGTTACTGAGACTAAGCTTCAAGGCTGGTATCTCTGGAATCCTGGAGTAGTACTGTTGTCTCTAAATATTCTTATCAACTGTAAGGGAATGTGTTTTATTAGTGTTACTGAGCAGAACACATAGGTTGAATAATGTACATACAGCAAATAGAAATCCTTTTGAGTTGTCAAGGTGCCAGCTGTAGCTAGAACTTTTTGGCAACATAGTGGAGGGGTAGAGACTGTGAACACACAGCGTAAGGCAAACCCATTCCTACAATAATGAACCCATTGCTATATTATATAAGGATACAGCTCAGTGGGACACTTCCCTATCACTTACAAGCTCTGCCTGGCTTTTATCTCTGGCACTATGAAAGGAAGGAAGGGATGAGGAGACAGAGGGAATGGATGTAGTTATTATCACAGTGTGGGACTCTTTAAGAGGTTTTGGAGGCTGCAACTTTATGAGCTAGACAGATGATGTTATAGGACAGTGGGTTTATTATTATAGGAATGGGTTTGACTTAGGTATGTTAATGGTCTCTGCCCTTCACATTCTCATGGGGTTTTTTGTTTGTTTGTTTGTTTTCTGTATTTGTTTGGTGTGTGTGTGTGTGTGATGTGTGAGAGAGGTATCATACATCCAAATAGTAACAAGCACATACCCTTCATAATTCTATAGGTTGGTTCAATATATTTCTACATTAGTAAACATATTAGATGTTAAAATTAAAAACTTAAGTTGGTGAATTTTAAAATTAGAATTCTAATTTCCTTTTATCTGAATTTGGAGGTCATCTTATACAGAGTGTTTTTATTGACAACATTTTAATACATTTTAGAATGGTCATAATATATATAAGTCACTGCTAATCACTAAACAAGAGCTAAAATAATGTTGCCCTCTCTGAGGAAGCTAAAGGTGAGTTAATGAAGAGTCATAACGTGAGCTTCTCTGAGCGAGAGAAGTGCTGCAGACTTAGCAGAGCGCCCAGAGCTATGCAGATGCAGGGCTCTTGATGGGAGCCTTGCATCACTGCAGGTGAATGTTTGATGTAGGTGCTAACAATGTTTGAATTACTGGTGTATGTCAGGCAGTATACACCTTTATGATAACCATAAACATTTGTGCAAAGTATTATTAGGGTTAGGTATTCCGAACCCCATTTTATGAATGAGCCAGAATTCAGTTCAGTTAATCTTTCTATAAATCTCTGGTGAGTCATTTAAAGCCAAGAAACTACACCCAGTTTTCTTTTAAGTTGTTGTCTTTGTTTTATAGCAAAGTCAGAGTGGGTCTATCTCATTGACACTATGCAGTCTTTGTAGTGACTGGAGAATTGAATGTAAAGCTGTGAGGAAGTTGTTGTCTTAGTTATATCTATCTATTTTTGCTTTTGTTTGTTTTCGAGAAGGGATGTCTCACAGTAGCCTGCCCTGCTCTGGCCTAGAGTTCATTTTGTACCCATGTTTTGCCTTTGAACTTCTGATCTTCCTGCCTCTACCTTTGATTACAAGTCAGTGGCACCGAGCCCAGATTTCCCCTAAGAACTTTAGGTATGAAGCTGTTAATCTCTTAGAAATTTTGTTCTCATTAACTTTCTGTGGTGCTGGAGGTTGAACCCAGGCTCTCTTTCTGTCACTGTGTGTCCCAGACTGGCCTGGACATTATGATCCTTGTGTGACTCTGAGTGAGTAGCTGAGTTTACAGCCCAGCCCCTCAGCCCCCAAACCTCTCAGAAGTCTGTTAGGAGCCTGGCTCTCCAAGCTTGCTGTTGCATTCTTATTCTAACCTGCAGTTTCCTCTTTGATAGTAAATTAGCATGATGAAGCAGCCGTTTTTATCTTAGCAGTTTAACTTGTCAGCTTCTTGAAGTATATATTTAAAGTACATTTTGAAATATATTTTAAAACATTTCTTTGTCTTTTGTTAATTTATGATTTCCCTACTCTTTCTCTACTATGCATTCTATAACCAAGAAAGGAAAGAAAGCCAAATAGCTCCACTTTGAAGCAAGTGTTTGTAAAAGCAAGTTGTTAAGATTGTTTTTTTATTTTGGCTTATGTCTTTACTAAATTGTATTGTATGTATTTGTGCATAGGAATGGAGTGTGTGCTGGTGCCAGGTATATGGAGGTCAGAGGATAACCTTGTGGACAGACAGCCTGTGGTGTTGGTTCTCTCTTCACTCTCTATGGGTTCTGGGGACAAACACGGTCTCAGACTCGGCAGCACTGGTTTTTACCTGCTGAACCCTCTCACCACTCATGTGTTTGTCAAGATTAGTTAGAGCGGTAGAGGGATCTCAGCGGTCATCATCTTCATTACTTGGAAATCTTAGTATTTCTATTTTATATGCTGCTCTTTGCGATACTTCAATTTTTTTATAAATGAAAAGAGGACTTAAGTATGCTTGTGTTGGAGCAGTAAGATGTCTTTTCATTATGAAATAGATTCACTTGGATATGAACTGACTTGTGGCTGTACTAACTTCAGCACTAGGACTCCAGGATAGAGAATGCTATTTGGAAAAGTGCACCAGGGCATTTTCTGTTGTAATTTTGTTTGTTCTATATTTCCATAGTGGTATTATTTTATGCCAGCTTGTAAATTGGATTTTGTGGTGAATTCTGACAAGTTGAGTTTTTAATAATTCCTTTCCTCCAGTATATTAACTTCTTATTCTAGTGTGTTTTCCTTGGCATCTTTAAAATAGATTTAATTTACTCAAAGAATGATAAATAAAAAGAGTCAGCACTCTATCATGGGCGACTTCTTCAAACTTAAAGTCCTACTGCGTCTTAACCCCCTGGAGTGTCCTTGCCCACCATCCCTTTTCTTCTTTCTGCTTTTCTTGAGCAGTAATGTGGGCAGCATGTCCTGTTCTTGTCCTTCCTTATCCCCCTGTGTCTGACTACTTTCCCACCAGTGAAGACTTTATCTGTGCTTTCTTTAGCGATGGGAAAAGGTAGGAGTAGGTGCTTGTGGACACTTGGATGTCCAAGGCCCTGGAGTGATGTTGCAGCCAGACCACTCTAGGATGTGGGTTAGCCTGCTTCTGGGGGAGCTTTCTAAGAAGTGTAGTGTGTAGAAATAGACACTGAATCATTGGTGGCCTCAAATATTTAATGTTACTAAGTATATACATAAGACTTATCAGTGCATGTCTTACACTTTTAAAGCCTGGAGGGCGTTTTTCCCCAAGGTAAACTGAACTCTTTCAACATTGTCTGTAAAACTCTGATTCCTGCTAGCATGCTTATGTTGAGAATGGTGGTGTCTCTTATACATTCTTCAGGGACATTTTCTCCTGGTGCTATCAGGTCTTCAAACTGTTGCCTTCATGAAAACCTGTTGTAAAGAGACATTTTAGTGTGGGGCTCTCATAGAGTTAGCATTTAGATTCAGTGTGCAGTGGAGTATATTTGTTTTTAACTTGAAATGAAAAGGAAAATCTAGGTGAAGTTAAGAGTGGAAGTAAGTATGAATGTTTGCCCTTTCATCCCAGTGACTAATGGGTATTTGAAATCATTTTCTTCTGGATAGGCGTCCATTCATGGGGGCATCTTTGCAGTTAGGGTTCACTTTACTTTGCCGTTGGAGTGGCCGATATTGAGAGCTCTAGTCAAGACAAACCTGTTGCCCAGTCCTCCCATCTGTAGCAGCACGGACAAGTCCATTATCATTCCCACCATCTCTTCTCTCTGCCTTTGAATGTGTATTTCTAACGTAGTGTATGGGTTGGAAAAATCTTGATGATCAGAATAACAAAAGATGATTTTCAAATTTGTAAGCTGGTTATAGTGCCCTAAATGTCAAATTGCTTATACTGGTGAGGTACTATTTGCTAAAACTCATTGGCCAATCATTCTTAAGGAAAAGACCTTAAGACAAAAACAAGGAAGCAAACATAAAAGCAAAACTTAAAAAGAGATGAAATAATTTTTAAACCAGCAAAGAGTTTTTTTTGTGATTTACATTTCTTTATATAATTTAAGTGTTGAAAATATGAATGGAAGTTATTTTACTTAATCAATTTTAATTCTTAATGACCCTAAAATCAGTTCTTCTCATAATGGTCCTGTGCATGCAGACTCTGTGATCCTGTAGCAAAGGAGAAACAGAAGTTTCTTCCAAACTAAAAATAGTTTTGTTGGGTTTTAAATACTCACAAATAAGCTTGGTGAAACTCTTGGGAGTGCACGCACGGGTTGGCGCGCACACACACACATACATACACACAATAACCTCTTAATTTCTCAGAAAAATTGTCTTTTCTTTGGGAGTAAAGATACTTGGTGCAGTGGTCAACTTTATTTTCAAATTAAAAAATGGGGCAAATTCTGAAAATCAGATGAACTTGGACTGGAAACAAGCAGAGACCTTCCTGACCCTTTATTCAGAGCGTCTGGGCTTAGTTCCCTCAGGGTGTACACCGGCTTCAGGGTGTCCAGATAGAAAAGCAGGAGGTAAGCCTTGTGTAAGAACAGAGACACCTGCGGGAAGAAGGCAGCAAATGATAATTGCATCTGGAAACATGGAGTCTGAACTGAGGTCAGTTTGGACCACTGTGGACATATGTCTGGACATAGGAAGGCTATTTTTTGAAACACAATTATGCATCCTATCTCGTATACTCCCTACTCCCTTTCTCCCCCTACACTAGAAGTCTTGACTGATACCAGCTTTTATGGATAAAGACTTTCATTTTATGTTTCAGAGGCGCACATTTGTTTTCTGGAAAACACATGCCATTGGATATCTTTTAACTTGACATGCAATAGCATTTTAAATAATCCCATTTTCTACAAAGGCTGCCTTTAATTTATTAAAGGTGACAAAGCAAAAACCACCTCTTTCTTCATTACACTTTCTACTCTCATGTTCTGTCATTCTGAGATCTTTTTCTCCCCTGTCTCTGTCTTCTTTCCCCCAGCTGTCGGCAGCATCCAGCCCCTCCAGGCACAGTCCTCACAGAGCTGCAGGAAAGGACCCCTTTGCAGAGCTTTCTCTGGAGGACTTCTTATAAGTCACTTAGGTATTGCTGCGTGTGGGGGAGATGGGGGCGTGGATACAAAGATTGCCAGCACTGAACACCGTGCACCCTTCTTCTTCCTTGTTTATTTAAAGGAGCCTGCATTCCCTCTGTGCCTCAACTGTCTCCTCCTCTTCTGTTCTTTAAGTGAAGAATAAAACTAGTTTGGGATAGGACAAAAGAAACTGCCTTTGGAACATAGCTTGACGTACTGGATGTGTGAGGTCAAGGGACATCTTAACACAGAAGCATCCACTATTCACAGCTGATGGCTGGAATCAAATATCACCCTTACAGATGTGTTTGAGTCCATCCTAAGAGAATTGTAGAGAATGCCCCAGTTGTGCACAGTGCATTAAGTCTTGGTTAGGAATAGCTTTAGTTTCAGTGTAACAGCTATGGCTAATGATAAAAATACATTTGTGTAATTTCATTAGAGAGTTGCACTTTATGTGTTCCTTGATAGTAACCTAAAAATACAATTTTGTGTTGTTGTTTTTTTTTTCCCTTGGGTTTGGTTTGGGTTTTTTGGTTTTGGTTTTTTGAGACAGTCTCTCTGTGTAATGCTGACTGTCCTGGAACTCTGTGGACCACGCTGGCATCAAACACACAGAGATCATCTGCCTCTGCCTCCCAGCTATAGCCTGTTTTTATTTAAGGGCAAACGAATACTTAAGTTTTGAATACAAGGATCTGTGTATATGATCCACACCACCTATATGTTCTAGAAGACAGTTAATTGTTCTTGTTGATGCTCTACCCCCAGTTTACATTTCCTGTCTAGGTCTTTGGCAGTTCATGGTTTTATTTGGCTCGCACATCTACCTCAGTCTTAGCTGTGCATAGGCAGTTGAAGAGGGATGGGTGAATAGTGACTCCTGACTGAAACGTATTCCTTTATAGATGCTTCAGGGTCTTAATTATATTAGTAAATAATTGAATCAGTACAAACAACACTGCCTTTTATTTTATTCTCTAACTATATATATTTTAAAAAGTATTTTATATTTTGCTTTCCCAAATGAGTTACGTGGGACATTTGTGCTTATGGATAAATATTTTTAACTTAAGGAAAAATAGTTCATTGGTTTTCTCCCCTAGCCTCCACTCCTTCCTGCTTTTAAATAGTTAATTAGGAGTCCCTACAGTATGGTTCATGGATTGAGTACTGGGACACAGGAAGGTGGTGAGACTTTCTGTGCCATCGGGGTCTGTGATGAGCATGTTAAGAACATTTTTAGGCTGGTTGAATGGTGAAGGCAGAAAGTGTTTTTATCTGTGATTTTTCCTGTAATATAGTGAATTAACTTAGACCATGGCTTTTTTTTTTCCAGATACAGTTTATGTAACTACATGGAGGAGAATGGAATTATTCCATGAACACAAGTTCGAGGTGGCAACTCCTTACTTGCAGCAAAATCCAAACTGCTGTCTCTGAAACTCTTCCTCCATTAGAGCGCTCCAGTAACCCACGAAGGCCCACAGCAGGGATGGGACTAGTTTCTAGGAGAGCCTTGTCAATATCGTTTATAAAGCCAAGAATTGCCATGATTTAAGACTAAGATCTGTCTTTCTGGTGACTAACACTTCAGTTCTTTCAACTCCTATTAATACCCATAATCAGTAACCAACCAAGAAAAGCCCGTACTTGGAAAGTGTGGAGTGTGTGTTTGGAAAAGCTGCCTGGAGAAAAGAGTTGTGTCCTTTACCATAATTCAACAGGACTCAGTGGGGATCAAAATCATAATTTTTAATTATGCATTATATTTCTTTCCTCCAGTCCTCACAAATACAGAAACCATAATTGAAGTTAGCTTTTTTTTTAAAAATTATATTCAGTTTGCAGTAGACATTCCTTAAGTATTTGTATTTATTTATGATTATCAATTTTACATAACATTAATATTATATCAAACCTCCTTAAAAAATGAGTATGGACGTTCACAGTATGTTTGATTTTTTTGTCCACAAGAATGAATCTGATTCAGAATGCTTTTCAGCTGACATACAGAGCACTAAATATTTTAAGGCAAAACCATGGGTCTGAATCTCTTAAGAATTCTCAGTCTCTATGGGATTTAGGGAAGCATTATAAATGCATTAATCCTTATAGTCAATTCTGTGCCTAGGATTTTGCAGGGGAACAGTTCACTGACTAGGAAAAGCACTACATTTAAAATTCAGCATTAGTGCATTGGGAAGGATCTATACTGCTTCGTGCTTGGCATGTCATTCTATTCCATTGGACAGTAGGGCCTTTCCAAAATGAATGTGAGGAATTGCTTTCACTTCAAGACTTTCCTTCTTTTCAGTAAACTTTAGGAGATGTTATGGGGAAAGGGAGGGGACAAAAATCCTTGAACTTTTTATTTGGCTTGTGCCATGTTATGATCATGTACCTTTTAAATAAGGGGAGATAGTATCTTTAAATTCAATGTCTAGCCAAGAGTTTAGTTAATGAAGAATTAAAATGCACTGTTGATCGGTGCTTTCTGTAAATACATCCTAACACTTGGGTGGAGAGGGGCCTTAAGAAGGACAGTTCATTGTAGGAAAGCAATTCTGTACATGAGTTAAGCATACTTGTTGCATTGTCTCTGCAGATTCTATTTTTGTTTACAATATTAAAATGTATGTTAGCAAATGGGTGGATTTTCAAATAAAATGCAGCTTCCACAAAACATGTTATGGTATTCTGGTTTGAGGTGCATTCTCTTTTTTCCTTTCATTTTTTATTATCAATATCATCATTTTTTGCTAATAAAATTATATCTAAGTGGTTATATCTGCTGGTTTAATAAAATGTAAAGTTTGTTTTATTTAAACATCTGAAAAGAATTATGTTTGAATTCTTGTTACTAACTGGACTCACTCAGAAACTGAACTACGTATTGTTCCCTTTTCCCTTCTGATCTGATGCTCCAGGAGGGTGAGTTAAGGGAGAGAGTGCTCTTTATGTGTAAGATTATGTATGCTAAGATGCTTGTATTATTCAGCATAGTGAGTAATATCCAGTAGTTAGAGCTCATCAGAGAGATTAAAAGCTTTGTACTGTCAAAGATTTTCTGTGGTTGCAAAAATCATAGTCTTTAGCCAGTGTGCCTCATTAATAATGACTGATTTTCAGATTTCACTATTATTAAAATGTTTCCATATAAACCGGGAAATTGTATTTTAAATTAGAGTCCTTAAAATAGTAAGTTTTGATTTCTCTCTTGGTACTTTGGGTATTTTAAGGAATGCGACTTACCTTTTTCCTGACATTAGTTTGAATGTGTTTCTGCATGTGTGTGCACTATAACCACCTCTATTTTATTGTTTAAGTATTTTTGGACTCTGCTGCATAAGAATTACATTCAGTCTGTTTTATGGATGGAAAAGAAGAAAATTAACATGTCCAGGGTATTAAATTAGCAGGTGGAAGAGTCAAGTAATTAGCGGCATGGTCCATTCGCTTGCTGTCATTATTCCAAACTG
Organism: Microtus oregoni; assembly: GCF_018167655.1. NCBI lineage: Eukaryota > Metazoa > Chordata > Mammalia > Rodentia > Cricetidae > Microtus > Microtus oregoni. The sequence continues at coordinate 6,648,625 of NW_024543059.1, forward strand.
AAATGGGAATCATATTCCTCTGTCTAGACTGTTGGCCACTCTGGCCTTCCGTCCCTGCTGTCTGTCATTGTTGGCGGGAGAACTACAAACCTGAGAATGGCAGCTTTCGTCACAGTACAAGGAGGAAAGCACATGCTTTTCTGTGTGTGATAGGACACCACAGCGAGGCCAACTTCCTGAAGTGAGTTGTAGGGGTTAACGGTTCAGAGGGTTAGAGGCCTAGACTGTCATGGCGGGGAGCATGGCCACAGGCAGGCATGATGCTGGAGAAGTAGCCGAGAACTCTATTTTGACCCACAAGCAGGAGGCAGAGTGCGAGCCCACGTTTTGAAACCTCAAAGCCCACCGTCAGTGATGCACCTCCAGCAAGGTCACACATCCTAATTCTTGCCTAACATTTCCACCAATTGGGGGCCAAGTATTTAAACAACTCAACAGCTGTGCATTCCTCACACAGCTAACTCTAATGCCTAGTTAGCAAGTTGGTAGTAGTTGTGGAGGGCAGAGAGACCCGTTCCAAATTATTTTCTAAATTTGCTTTATGCTTCTGATTGTGTGAAAGACACCTTTTAACCACGGACTATGAGATTTTTTTATCTAGGCCTTAAATTATATTGCTAATCTTCAACTTCATAGAACACAGCTATAGCTTTTATACTGTATAAGAATGAACATATTGTCAAAAACTGTAAACTTCCTTCTAGGGCACTTTCTTCTTTGTGTGTGTGTGTGTGTGGTTATTTTACCTGCAAGTAGTCTGTGTATCTGCCACGTGCATGTCTGGTGCCCACAAAAACCAAAAGAGGACATCAGTTCCCCAGGAAATGAGATTACAGGTGGTTGTGAGCCACCCTGTGGGTGCTAAGAATGGAACCCAGGTCTTCTGGAAGAACAGCCAGTGCTGTGTTCTTATCTGTGAGGTCATCTCTCCAGCCCCCTTCATATTTTTTATTTTATGTATATGGGTGTTTTTCTTGTGTGTGTGTATGTATGTATGTATGCATGCATGCATTGCCTGCAGAATCCACAAGAAGGCATCGGATCCCCTGGAATTGTAGTTAAGGACAGTTGTGTGTTGCCGTGTGGGTGCCAAGAGTCGAACCAGAATCCTATGGAAAAGCAGCTGATGCTCTTAACCTCTGGGCCATCTCTCCAGCAAATGAGGCGATGTTTACAGGTAGCTTAAGTAAACAAGTATAGAGTGTAACACATCTGGTATTTATTATGCCTTACCATCTTCGGTCTTGTGAAAGAGCCAAGAAATCTTCTCAGGGCTGTCGCCTTTCCCACAGAAATAATGTAGACATACCACATTCATTTGTCACAGTTACACCCTTCTTTTTAGAAGGCCGCCCTCTTGCTAGAACATCCTGCTCTGCCTCCTTCCTAGTTTGTAGGAAATTCACAGCTCTCCCACACAGACTCCCAAGGCTACCACCGCCATTTTGGATAAGCATCAGCTCGAGTTGTCATAAAATTCAAGAATACTATTTCCACTTTTGGAAATTTACTCAAAAGAAATAGTCCACAGGCGGTAGTTGGGGTAGGGACTTGTTTTGAATTATATTGTACATTAAGCACATAAGTATTTTAGAGGATAGGATGACTGTAGGATATATCAATTTATGGCTTATGGCTTATAGCTTATAGATGGTCTCTAAAGACCTCATGTACAGTACACTTATGTGTGTTAAGTGGCCCAGCATATAGAGACTATGATGGAAAGTTGTGGCAGGTTGTTCTGCTTCCATTCTAGACTTGAGTTATTTTCTTGTTATCCAGAAAATACATACTTTGTTTTCCCTTCAAGAACGTTTGGTCTTCACTACACATGAGAATACTGGTCCAGCGTCCTTAAGCAAGATTGTTTATTATTTAACCAACAGAGAAGCAGACCTTCCACTCTCTTTTATATGTGTGTGTGTCCCCACCCCCGTAATATATCCTTATTTTCATGGAGGGTGCTAATTCATTTCCTGCCTGCTCAGACCCAAATAATGACACAGAAACTATATTAATTACAATGCTGTCTGACAAATAGCTTAGGCATATTTCCACCTAACTCTTACATCTTAACCCATTTCTATTAATCTGTGAATCATCACGAGGCTGTGGCCTATTGGTAAGGTTCTGGCTGTCGTCATTCTCCTTCCGCAGCTACATGGCATCTCTTTGACTCCACCTACTTTCTCTCTATATCTCTGTTTGGATTTTTTGCCTGGCTTTACTAAGCCATTGGCCAAAACAGCTTCTTTAATAACCAATGGCAATGAAATCTTCATAGCCTGCAGAGGGGAATCCCACATCAGCCCGACATCCTTAAGCAAGCAAGATAGTTTATTATTCAACCAGCAGAAGCAGACCTTCACTCAATCATCCACATTTTAATCTTTAATTTTTTTCATTTTTCTCCTTTTATTGAAAATAGTTGTAAACCCACCCATAATATATCTTTATTTTGGTTTCCCTTTACCCCTGATTCCTCCCATCTCCCCTCCCACCTGATCTATTCTGTTTCTGCTTCTCCTTAGAAAACAACCAGGCTTCTAAGAGATAATAGTATAATAATATAGTATGATAAAACAAGCGTCAGAATTACAAAAACAGAAGGGAAAGAGTCCACGAGAAGGGACAAGTAACAACAGATCTACTTGTTCAAATATTCTTCTGCAATCCCATTTTTAAAACAATAGCAAAAATGGCTTGACTGGAAGGCTTAATATACATGGTAAAGGACTTGTAGGGTAAAAAGAAAAAAAAAAAACAAACTAGTAAGGTTAAATAAGCAGAAAAATCCCTGACCCAGCATTGTGAGATGAGACATCCAAAGATGCCACTGAGTTTTCATCTGCTCTTCCTGCAGCCTATTAGAAGTAGTTCCCCCAGCGAGATGCCCTGGGGGGAAACTATGCTTTCATCTGCAAGTGTTTATCAATTAGAGATTGCTTCTGTGTTCGAGATGGGGACACGCGTCCATGTCCTTCACTAGTGCCCCACCTGCTGCAGGTGAGTGTTCAGGCCCTGTGCATGCTGCCTCAGTCTCTCGGAGTTCATGAGCTTTGAGCCTGTTGCTTTGGAGGGACTTTCTTGGTGTCCTCCGTCCTCTCTGGGTCTTACACTGCATCATTTTCTGCAGGGTTCCCTAACCCCTGAGGGAAGGGATTTAATGAAGACACCAAGGTTTAGGACAGTGTTCCAAGGTCTCTCTCACTGCTAGTGTCTGGCTGTGGGTCTCTTTGTTTCCATGTGCTGCAGGAATAAGCTCTGATCATGGCTGAACAAGGTACTGATGTAGCAGAATGTCTGGTCTCAGGTTCTTGGTCCATTTCATGGAGTGGCTCATAAATATCAGATATTGGTTGGTTACTCCCATAAGCTTTGTGTCACCATTGCCCTAGCAGATCTTGCAGGCAAGGCACCATTGTAGATCCAAAGGTTTGTGGCTGGGTTGGTGTTTACCCTTCTCCTTTGGCAGTGTGCAGAGTGCCTTCCTGTTTTACCCTACAAGGGCAGTAGATCGTGGGGTGAAGGTCCTATGTAGGCACCAACTGGACCTCTCCAATGTCAGTGAGTTCTATAGGTGTTGTCTTTAGCAATGGGGCCTTGCCATCCGTTGTGGAAAGCAAGCTAAAGTCTTGGCAATGCTCTGGCTTGTTTGAGGGGTCCTCATGGGACCCTTTTGCCCAACTCAATTAGATGTGACCCAGTCCCAGTATTGTAAGTTTCATTGGTGACAAGAGATGGTCAGTTGGGACTCTATATCCCATTATTTGGTGACTTCATTTAGATTGCCTTTTTATGTGTATGTATTTTAGGAGGCTTCTACTGTATTAGGTTTCCTCAGTACCCCTTAGATAACCCTTAATTTTAGTTGTCTCTCCCCCATATTCCCCCTCTTGCCCCTCGTTTTCCTCCCCTCTTTACTTGATCCTCCCATTCCAGCCTTCTCCATCATTCATAACCTTTATTTCCCTTTCCTAGGAAGCTCTAACTGCCACACCCTCGTGCCCCCCTACACCTCCCTCTCTACCCTCTGGTTCTATGGATTGCAGCTTGGTAGTCATTAACAGCAAATATCCACACATAAGTGACTATGTGCCATATTTCTCTTTCTTACTCACTCAGGATGATTTTTCTTTCTGGTTCTACCCATTTTCCTGAGAGTTTCGTGATTTGATTTTTATTTTTATTATTTATATTTTTGCTTAACAGCTGAGTGGTATTCTGTTGTGTAAATACTGCTTTTTCTTTGCCCATTCTTCTGTTGAGAAAAATCTATGTTGTTTCCAATTTCTGACTATTATGAGGAGAACATCAGTGGACATGGTTGAGCAGGTGTCTCTGTAACAAGATGAGACGTCCTTTGAGTGTGTGTCGAAGAGTGGTATAGCTGGATCATGAGGGAGATCGATTCCCATCTCCTTGAGGAACCACACACTGATTTCCATAGTAGTTGTACAGGATTGCACTCCCACTTAGTGGGTGAGTGTTCTCCTTGCTCCACATCCTCACCAACAGGAGCTGTCACTTGTGTAATTAATCTTAGCCATTCTGGCAGGCGTAAGATGGATTCTCAAAGTTGTTTGCATTTACACTTCCCTGATTGCTAAGGATGTTGAACATTTGTTTCTAAGCCATTTGATTTTCCTCTTTGGAGAATTCTCTGTTTAGATCTGTACCCCGTTTTTAAATTGATTTATTTGTTTTCTTGATACCAAGTTTTTTTACTTCTTCATATATTTTTAGATTTTTTTTTTTTTTTTTTTTTTTTTTTTTTTAACATGAGGTTAGAATGCTTGTTTGGGGATTCCGGAGAGATGAGTCAGCAGCTAAGAGCATAAACTACTTTTGCGGAAGACTGGTGTCAATTTGGTTCCAGGCACCCTGTTGGAATCTCGTAACTGACATTAACTGCATTTCCAGGGGAACCTGTTGCCCTCTTCTGCCTTCTGTAGGCACCTACATTCATGTATACTTACCGACAACAGACAAACATACACATAATTTAAAAGTTTTTTTAAATCAGTTTTCACATAATTTTAAGTGATTTATTTTTGTTTTATGTGCATTGGTGTTTTGCCTGCATACATGTCTGTATGAGGGAGTCAAATCACTTTGAGCTGCGTTACAGACAGTTGTGAGCTGCCATGTGGGTGCTGGGAATTGAACGCGGGCCTTCTGGACGAGCAGCCAGTGCTCTGAACAGCTGTGCCATCTCTCCAGCCCCATACAATGTTTTGATCATGATTTTCTCTTTCTTCAGCTCCTCCCAGATCCTTCCCATTTCCTTAGCTGCCGCGCACCGCGCCCCCATGTCTGCGCTTTGTGTGCTATTATCCAGTTTGTGAGCTTTGGGCAAGGGGGCCGGAGGTTAAAATACACAGACACACACAGACAGAGAGACAGAGAATTCCCCAAGAACGCCCCCTTTATTGTTTTCAGGGGCAGATTATATAGAGATAGCCACGTCCCAGCCAAACCCACCAGAAACCACTCTCCTGCCATCAGAAACTCCTGGAGGTCTCGTGCTCAGAGCAGCTGTTAGGCACTCAGATCAGGGGATTACAAGAAATTCAGGATCTGGGGTCTCACTGCTCCTAACACTTAGCCACCCATCTTGCACCCAACTTTGTTCTTTCTCTCACTTTCAAAACAAAAATTAAGAAACAACCCCACAAAGAACAAAGATGAAAATCAAATAATGAAAGTATTCTTGCTTGATAATTTCTTTCCTGAAGGTAGTAGCTCCCTGAGAAAGTGGTTCAGGTGTTTGGTTCGATCTAGCCCTCTCCCCGTGGGTCTGTGAGATACTGCTTATTAAAAGGGCCATAATTAGCATTGCTATCAGCTCTCAGTTGTGGGGTATTCTGCTTAGGTTAACCATTCCCTACCCCTTAAAAGAGTTTGAGATGATCTGCTTCTTTGTGTGTCTGTTTTGCCTGTTAAGCTTTATTATTCCGAGGAGGAATCTCTACTTCGTTCATTGTAAGAGGCAGTGGAAACTGGAAAGCTATCTCAGAAATTGATAAAAATGGCTTTTGCTTTGTTTCCCATTGCTTTGCATATCTCAAGTTCAAAATATGGGAAATATGGTGCAAAGTAGTATTCGTGGTGGCTGAGATTACCAAAGGAACAATCTGGTGGCAGTAAATAAATTCATAACAAAGGCCTCACCAAGGATGAGCCCCACTGAAGCAGTTCCGTTACTCAGGAAGATGGATGGGCTGAAAGAGAAGCAGGGAAGAAGCACTAGGGACTCCAGTGAAGGAGGGAATGGTCAGCATGAGTGAAATTTGAACCCCAAACTGTTTGTTCAGTCTGGCATTTGGGAACTTGGTTATTAACTCTACAGCAGAGACAGAAGTCATGACTCAGGTCTGAGTAAAGAAAATGTAGAGGTACGCTTGGTGGGAGCAAGTAACGTCACTGACAACCAGCGAAGTGTGCAGGCTGGCCAGAGACGCTGAAGACGAAGTAGATCTGCTCCTTCTCTGACCTGCCAAGCATACCGAGTGCCCTTTGTGTGCAGTAGTTAGCCTAGGAAGCGACAGGAGCTTGAGAAGTCGCTCAGTGAACGACTGCTCTACCAGCTGAGCGCGGCGCAGTTTGGGCAGGGTGGAAAGTACGCGAGACGATGAGGTGAGGGGAGCAGTCCTCCCACACATACACAAGCCGAAGGCAGCAGACGTCTGAAGGGGTTTGTGCTCCACTCTTCAGATGAGCAGCAAGGTTGTCAGTAGAAAGGCTAGAGCACCCTAAGTAGGTTGGAGGAGCTCAGGAGATGCTGAGGTCTGAATAGCATGCTGAGGCTTGGGTTTCTTTCTGAACTGGGGCGGGGAGAGGGGGACTAGAAATTGCTGTAAGATTTTTGTTAAAAGGATTGGTCGCTGAAGTGCGATTAGAAAATGGAGAGAAAAGAAGAAATAGATAAGCCAGTTAGGAGACCATTGTAGCAGCCTGAGGCATGAACAAATCTCAGATTGAGAGCTGGTCCAAAGGCAAGAGGCTGCAAGACCTAAGGGGAGACAGGCACAGTGTTGCCTGGAGAGGAGATGGGATGTATGGAAGGAAAGCTGATAGAATCTGGAAGACGAGCCTACAGGGCAGTTTGGAGAGATCCTTGCATCATAAAGAACATTCTCTTGCACTTCAGAGAACCTCTCTCCTGAGAGAACCAACTTCTTGGTGTGCCGGTTACAGTGTAACAGCCATGGTAGACTCAGCACTGCTAATAGATTAAGTCCGTTTGGACCTAGTAACACAACCTCCTTAGACCTCAGCTTCTTTTTTTTTTAATATTTATTTATTTATTTATTATGTATACAATGTTCTGTCTGTGTGTATGCCTGCAGACCAGAAGAGGGCACCAAACCTCACTACAGATGGTTGTGAGCCACCATGTGGTTGCTGGGAATGGAACTCAGGACCTTTGGAAGAGCAGGCAATGCTCTTAACCACTGAGCCATCTCTCCAGCCCAGACCTCAGCTTCTTAATCTGTAAATTATGCATAACAGTGTCTTCCTCTTAGGAGTGCTGCGTTTAATGAGTTACTAAGTAGAAGCTTGGCACATGATAAAGTTTCTTGCAGGAATGCTACATAGCATGGGGTCTCGAGTCAATCTGGAAGCAACTTCAGGCAAGTTGCTAAACTTCAGCCTTTCTCCCTCTGCACAACAGGGTTAGTTGTGGCCCCTACCTCGGGACTGCATCATAATGAAGTCGATGAGGGCAAAGTGCCTGCGTAAGCATACTTGAGTGTTTGCTGATGTTAGGGTTTCTTGAATCTTCAAATGCAGACTTCACGATGTCCATTCAGCTCTTCTGCATCCTTAACAATAGTCCTGTGAACGCTTCCAAAGCAGAGCCCTGATCCCTTGATTGCTCTGCTCCCGTGCAGCCTGAGTCCCTGAGGTCCTGAGGCAGCATTTGGTTTGTCTTTAAAATCTCCAGGGCTGGGAATGGAACTCGGAGCCTCGTACCTGATAGGAAAGGGCGCTACCGTTTAGCGCCAACCCTAATAGCGTATCTTAGTGAGCTTTAAAGTAGACTTGTGGTAGAGATTGGGGGTGGAGAGACGGGGGTGAGGCTGAGGCCAGGATGTAAAATAAATAGATGAATAAAAATAACTAAAAATAACACTCTGGGGCTGGAGATAAGCTCAGTGGTAGAGATCTCTGTAGCATACGCTAGGCCCTGGGTGTGATGTCCAGTACTGGGAACAAAACGAGCTACTGAAAACAGATCTACACATCCAATATGCGCAAGGTGGCAGTCTGGGTTACCCAGAGGTGCTTTCTCAAGGAGAATACTTTTTAATGTGTACTTCAGGCCTTTGAGGGTCTTTTTTTTTCCCTTCAGTAAGTGACTCAGACTACATTCCGTTATGCAACTGGCCTTTCTGGATACCATTTTATCCTCTATGTTTGCATTTATTTTGGTTGTCTTCACCAGAAAACAATGAGTCAAACAGAATAGAGTTGCTTTTCTCATATGTGAAACTTGGCTGGTCCTATGTAGATCTGCTCCCCACAATATTGTTCTCTGTGCATTTTTATTTGTATTTTGTTCCATGGTCCTTAATCCCTCTGTACCTGTCTCTCCCTCATCCTCTCTGCTTTCCCCAGCTAAAGCAGGATATAGGGTAGACTTGAATGCAGTTAGCTCCTGCTAGTCAGTCATACCATTTGTATCAAAATAATTGTCCACTTTGTGAAGTTTTTTTGATCAGTGTCTTCAAACCATATCCCATTTTATAATTCCCATTTTCTTTCTAAATAAAATATTAGTGTTAGCATTGAAACATTTTAGTGAAAAAAATTATGGAAGCTTAAAAGTGAAGTAAACAAGTAACAGTTTTAGGCCAGATGAATGATAGACGATGTATCAAAAATGTGTATCTTTTCACCAGATAGTATCAGATCTAGATCGATTTCACATCGAAGTTTTTATACAAGTAGTATCAAGATTAACACTTTTTAAAAAGTGACTAGGAGGAAATACCTGGTGTAAAAGTTTAACTTTGGAGGAGTATTATAGATACCAAGTTAATTCTCCATTTTCCCTAGGAGCTCAGAAGCCTCTGTGGCCCTTCCCCTCCCCACTTGGGAGTCTTGAGAGAGGCACAGCCTTGCAGAGGGAGATCTAGCCTAGGTGGTTTCCTTTCCCCTTAGGAGGGAAATGTTGCAACGGCTAGCACATTTTTATAGCTGAGACTATACAAAGAGACAGCACTGACCCACAAGGCGAGGCCGGCAGGCTGACTGCAGGACGAGAGAAATGCTGACCGAGCGTGACACCAAGTCTGCAGATGTCTGCATTTGCACTTACTCTAAAACTTGCTTGGTGTTCAGAATATCTGAAACCGCCTCTATCTGAAGATTTTTTGTTTTTTTTTTAGTATCTTGATTTTTTTAAAAAGCACTTTAATATCATAGAACACAATAACCTAAAATTTAGCTAACTGAAAAAGCCACAGTAAGAAAAAAAAAGACTTTTTGGGAATTTGAGCCATACACAACATAGGAGTGGGAAATGGAAGCATTTAATCCAGTTAGTCACTAATATTTAGAAAGTCTCTGTTGCTTAAGGACAGACTTCCTTGCTTTTAATGTAAATGCCTGTTTATTCCAAGAAAGATACAGAGAGCTGTTGTGTTGCGCTGTCGTGAAACCCAGTAGGACCAGCAGACTGTGAACAGGCAGGCCTTTATTGCTCCGGAAAGACTCTAGCTTCCCTGTACCCCGAACTGCCCCAGTGTTCGAAGATGGAGCATTTCCAGGTGAGCAGGTCCAGAGTGGAGCCTCTTAGGTCCACCAGGGCAGTGATGGCGGATTGATTGGCTCCCACTACAGCACCCTTGCTAACAGTGTGGACAGCCATTGTCGCCAGAGACTAGCTTGTGCCCCCGCTGGTCTGTGTGTCACCGCAGGAACACACTGTCAAGACAGCGAACAGGTCGGGCGGTGGTAGCGCACGCCTTTAATCCCAGCACTCGGGAGGCAGAGGCAGGCGGATCAATGTGAGTTCGAGACCAGCCTGGTCTACAAGAGCTAGTTCCAGGGCAGGCTCCAAAGCCACAGAGAAACCATGTCTCGAAAAAACAAAAAAAAAAAAAAAAACAAAAAAAACAAAAAGACAGCTGAACGGTTTTGAACAGAAAATCCAATGGTTGTTAAAGGTCCGTTATCTCAGCTGTGACGGAAAGCCGATCCTTGAGGTACAGAGAGCAAACTAGGACCTAAAAACGTTCTGTAGCCAGAGGTTCCCAGTTTTAGCCAGCCTCGGCGATGTGTGTTTTCAAACCCTGCCTGTGCCTTCTTTTTTTTTTTAACATTTATTTACTTTATTATGTATACAATATTCTGTCTGTGTGTATACCTGCAGGCCAGAAGAGAGCACCAGACCTCATTACAGATGGTTGTGAGCCACCATGTGGTTGCTGGGAATTGAACTCAGGACCTTTGGAAGAGCAGCAAGTGCTCTTAACCGCTGAGCCATCTCTCCAGCCCTGCCTGTGCCTTCTTAACGTCTTCAAAGCTCTTTTAACTTCTGGGCTAACGGAAGTAAGTTCTGAGCCAGGGGCTAAAGCCGATGCCTTATGGTCTCCATTCCCCAAATCTGGAGGGGCAGAATGTAAGCACGCGTTATTCTGAGAACTGAAATTAAATGGAATCCACCAAGTTCATGTGGATCTCAACCCCCCCCCCCCCCCCCCCCCCCCCCGCCAGACCTATCCTAAACCTGAGAATAGAATAATGTGGCTTAAACACAGGATAGGTTACTCACCCACTTCAGTAGCTTGCCCTGTGGGCATTTTGTGCTGCTGGCTGTTGTTGCTAAAGACAATACCAAAGGCAGCCCAGCCTCTCACTGGGCCATGACATCCCCAAGAGGCCCGTCATCTTCTCATCTGCTAACCCTTCCACACAGTGACCGCCTAGCGGGTTTGTACCACAAACGAACAAGGCATTGAATGGGGGGCATTGACCCGTGAGTTCAGCGACCTGGTGACTTTACCAGTTTGTAACAGAGCCACGTAACAAAACTACAGCGTAAACTGCTGAGAATTGGGGGTGGTTAGAGAAAAACATTGTAGATGTGTTTTAGAAGTTCTAAAGTTGAAGGGACGATATACCTCCAGAAGGCAAGGGCGGTTCCCGAATGACGCTTTTGGCAGTATCGGGCACTGAACTCACCTCTGTGCCTGCAAAGCCAGTGCTCCACTGAGCTTCCTCCCTGGGTCCCCGTGACGCTTTTCACTCTGGTAGCTTGAAAGCTTTCCGTTGTTTCTTTTCTTCTGAAGTACACATTGTGAAGGCCAATCCAGAACAATGAACCAGACCCTCGCCATGTTACACCACATGCTCCGAGCTTTCCCAGTGCGTGACAGAACGGCTAAGTTCTGACTTAAAGCCTTTATCTTTTACCCTCCTAGCAGGAGACAACCTTACTGTTTCCCATCACCGGGCATAAGCAAGGCTTTTACGCGCTGCCACCTTATGGGATGGATTAGAATAGGAGGCCTCGGGGGACAGTGTTTCCATAGGAGGATAAAATATACCCAAGTGTGTAATCTACCTTATCCTATATGGTGCATGAACGTTTAACGACGTTCACGCAGCCATGATAACCCCCACTCAGAAGTTCAGACCTCATCCTGGTCACCACTCACTGCGGAAGTCGCCCTTCTCCCTCTCCACGCGGAAGCCACGCCGGCTTATGAGCTTCTTTGGCGTGAAATGCTGGTGTTTGTGTTGGGACAACGTTGGCCTCATAGGGTGGCCAAGAGTTAGTTTCTCTTCCGCTGGTGAGTTTGTGTGTGGTTGGTGTAATTCCTCTCCACAATGACTGATAACGTGTGCCAGTAAAGTTAATTAGGTTTGAAAACCTTTTTGCGCCAAGTTTTTAAATCAGACTTAATTTCTCTAACAGATTATTCAGAATCTTTGTCTCTTCCTGATTTTAAGAAATGATATTTAAGAGACATTTTTGTTTCATCGATATTGTCAGATTTATTGGGAAGGTGTTTTTCTTCATTTCATGTCTTTAATAGTGACTATAAAAATCCATAGTGATTCTGCAGAAGGAGCTGGGGGAGGGGGGTTTGTGCTCTCTTCCGGGACAATCTGCCCCTAGATAGCACACACTTACCCTTCCCAGGAGCCCAAGGTGATGTCCCCAGTTAGTTCCTTGGGCAGCTGAGGATAGGGAACCTGAAATGACCCTATCCTATAGCAATACTGACAAATATCTTGCATATTACCATAGAACCTTCATCTGGTGATGGATGGAGATACAGAGACCCACACTGGAGCACTGGACTGAGCTCCCAAGGTCCCAATGAGGAGCAGAAGGAGGGAGAACATGAGCAAAGAAGTCGGGATCACGAGGGGTGCACCCACCCACTGAGACAGTGGGGCTGATCTATTGGGAGCTCACCAAGGCCAGCTGGACTGTGACTGAAAAAGCAGGGGATAAAACCGGACTCTCTGAATATGGCGGACAATGAGGGCTGCTGAGAAGCCAAGGACAATGGCACCGGGTTTTGATCCTACTTCATGTTCTGGCTTTGTGGGAGCCTAGCCAGTTTGGATGTTCACCTTCCTAGACATGGACGGAGAGGGGAGGACCTTGGACTTTCCACAGGGCAGGGAACCCTGACTGCTCTTTGGACTGGAGAGGGAGGGGGAGAAGGGTGGGAGGATGGGGAGAAGGGTGGGAGGAGGGGGAGGGAAATGGGAGGCTGGGAGGAGGCTGAAACTTTTTTTCCTTTTCTCATTAAAAAAAATAAAAAAAAATCCATAGTGATATTTCATTTTTCATGGATTTTTTTTTCTTTCTTTCTCAGCCCTTCAGAGAACCAACTTTGTTTTTGTGGAGTTTCTGGCCTTAATTGTTTTTTTGCCTCTTATTATTTATGGTTTATATTTTGAGTTCCTCCTCCCCTATTAAGATCTTAAAGGTAAAATTTACTAGATTACTGATTTTCTACCTTCTATGTTTTTTTAATTAATGAGTTAAAGTTTTCCCCTAAACACTACAGTACTCGTATGTACTTGATTTCTAGCGTTTAGGTACACGTGAAAAGATGGATTCTGTAGTAATCCAGCTTTCACAGCCTAGGTTTTCCCATCCAGTTGGCCCATTATTATTTTAAAGTACTTAACGTGTGTGTGTGTGTGTGTGTGTGTGTGTGTGTAGGGGGTATGTGTGTAATACATGTCGCAGTCAGGGAAGCCAACCATGACCTTTACCTGCTGCTGTTTCTGAGATTTGGGAGAGACTGGGAAAGGGCAGGAAGCACTGGCCACAACGGGAACTAACGCCTTCCACTTAACAGCACTCAGTTGGTGGTGGTGGCACTACCCTCTTCTGAGGACGTTAGGAAAGATGACCCTGTTTTTAACTTTGACAGTGACTGAGGATAGTGTTAGCACTGGCAGTCACCCGCCAGGCTCCAGACCAGGCAGTCCATTTGTTACCACTAAACAGGTCCCTAACAGCTCTCTCTTACTGACGCAGGAGGTTTACCCTTTATAAACAGAAAGACTGCAGAAACGAGGTACGGTGGTGGATTCTGGTCACAGAGCCAAGGAGTGCTGATTATACCCATGCAACTGCAGTGCCTTGTGGGAAAGGGCCTACAGTGCCCTTTGCATGGGGACCGGGTAGACAGGCTTGAGATAGCTCCAGAGGGGGTGAGCTTCCTGCTAGTCGAATTTCTTTCTTCAGTGAAGGTAATTTTATTGCTTTTGCTCTTAATGATGGTGACTGTTGTCACTTGAGCAGGTCTGGACGCTCCCAGGAGACAAGACCCTAGGCACACCTGGGAAGAGTGCTAGATTACACAGCACCTGGGCAGCGGATGAGGGATTCTCTTCATTATTAGGTTAGTGTGGTGTGAAGGCTTGGGCGCAGGGCTGTGTCAAATCCAGGAATCTGGTTTAGCGTTCAGTTTCTGCTTTCTGAGTGCAGAAATGATGCTACCAGCTTCCTCAAGCTCGAGCTCCTGCCGTCTGGGCTCGGACACACACCCCAACCCCTACATCTAGCCCCTCACCCTTAGCCCCCCCCCCCACTGCTAAACTCCCATCACCCCCACTGGCATGACTTCACTGTCAAAATATGTACCAAAATAAACCTTTTCTCCTGTAAGCTCCTGCTGCCGGGGTATCTCATCTCAACAGATAGAGTAACTAACTAGGATTAAAGAATAGGAGATTACAGGGACTATCATCTCGCACCCAGAGTGGGAAGTAGACAGTGATATATAAAGTTTTCTTAGAAACATCTCTAACCCCCGCTGCCTATCGAGACCATGGGTGGATCTGTGAACTTTCAAATGAGAAGGACTTGAACCCGCGGCCTTCTAAGCATTTCAATGCACAAAGCTGTGTGCTTCCTGCCAGGCATGCTGGGCAGGTAAATCAATAGCTCGCTACCGGGAACCTGGATTTTAAAGGTAATGATGGCAGTTAGAAACACCGGCTTTGAAGATGGACCCCTGTGGGGGAAGCGAGCCGCTTGGGCACTTTAATCTACAGAGAATGGGTACGGAAAGGCGGTTCCCACCACGCAGCTTTCAGGCCTAGAACAACGTCTTCACCATCTTGTGCGTGATGTGGCTCTCGGGACTCTGGATGTCATCGTACGACTTGAGCGGACTCTCCTTCTCTTGGAAGTGGATGGGCATCCTCTTGCCCTCTACACTCAGGAGCTTCAAAGCCACGGGGCCCAAGTTCACATACTCCTGGGGGAGAGACACAAGCCGAGAGGTCACTGGCAGGGAAGCCGGATGAATGAGACTTTGCTTTCCCTGGGTGGCCCTGCTGATTGTGTGAATATGAAAGCCCCTGCGAAAGTTTAAAAGTCTAACTTGTAAGTTTATACTCCCCGTGAGTCACAGTAGACAGACCTCCCGGGGAGTGGGAGGGAAGGCTCCTGCTCTCAAAGGGAGCTGGGTTGGGTCTGATACTGGCTAGTGAAAATGTTTCCCCTCTGGGCTGCTTTGTTAAAAGGTGAAGGAGTACTAGCAGACTTTTGTATGATTCAAAAATGGAGCAGGGTGGAGATTCTGCAAGTGTTGGTTGGACTAGATAATGTAGCACCGAGGAACTTGCCCGGGAATTTGGATCTTTCCACAGGTGCTTTGGCTAGTGTCCAGGTCAACCTTAGCCCCATGTGCCAAAATTCTCGAGATGGCAGTCACCAAGAAGAACTGGAAAGTTCCTCTCTATGAAATCCTCTAGCCAGATCCAAACAGCTCATGCCCTACGTGGGAAGCTTCCTAAGCCGTGATTTACATGTTGTGTTCCTTCACCACACACATCAACAGATCTTTCTAGAATGTTCCCTGTGCCCATGGAGTGCTGGGGTGCCATGATAAACCCGTGACCGGTGAGGGACAGGATAGTGTAGCTCCTCCTACATGGTAATTGTTGATTTTTTTCTATAATCCTATAAACGCTTGCACCTTTGAGCCTTTATGTCCCGGTTCTCTGGAAATTCCCAAGTGTAAGGGATCTGGGGTGTTGCAGGGCGTTTAGTGTTTGTGTGAGTTTGGGGGCGAGGAGGCAGTGTTTTCAAAACGTCAGTTGTTGAATGTAGTTTTCAAACCACAACAAAACAGAGGGACGTTCACCCTGGGCACTGCAGCTCCTCCATCACAGCTCACAGGAATACATTTCATCAAACGGGGGGTGTGGGGGGTGGGGAGGGTGGGCACGCAGCCTGTAGCCTGTTGTCCACACTGCCAGGCATCAGCCTGATGCAGCAGGAGTCAGGGTTACAGGCTGTAAGTGGTGGTGTTTGGGACTCAGACCGAGAGCCAAACTGGAGTTGTTTTTCCTCATATTTGACTCTTAAACCTACCAGAATCAGAAATACAGAAAAACTTTAAGAAATTCTGGAAATTCCCATCACTCAGGAAGCAAAGGCAGACAGATAGCTATGAGTTCGAGACCAGCCTGGCAGGAATCTCTTAAATATGAGACTACCCTGGGCTACATAGGGAAATTCTATCTTAAGTAAACAAATATTCTTTGGATGGCAGTATTTGCGTCCTAGGTCTCCTTCTGCCAGCATGGCGGTCATTGCCGTTCTCGTCAGAACTGTGCGACTCTCGCGATGCTCACCTTGAAGTCCTGCTCGTCCTCGTGCAGTAAGTAGTGGAGGACAGAGTCTTTGATCTCGGGGGAGGAGCTGCCCTCTCTCTCTGTGTTCGTGACCTGGACGACCGGGATGCTAGCCTCGTGGCTCCCCAGCAAGAGGCTCAGCACTTCTCCACTCTCTGTTTTAGCAGGCGATTTCAAATTCTCCTCTGAGATTAAAGCGAGGGAACAAGTAGGGAACGTTTGAGCAGATTACAAATACGATGCCGTCGTTGGTCACATTTTTTTTTTTGTTGTTGTTTTTTGAGACAGGGTTTCTCTGTCCACATTTTTTTTTAAAGAACTTAGAAATATAAAACTTAGGGAGAGCCGGGCGGTGGTGGCGCACGCCTTTAATCCCAGCACTTGGGAGGCAGAGGCAGGCGGATCTCTGTGAGTTCGAGACCAGCCTGGTCTACAAGAGCTAGTTCCAGGAGAGGCTCCAAAACCACAGAGAAACCCTGTCTCGAAAAACCAAAAAAAAAAAAAAAAACTTAGGGAGAGAGAAATGACTTAGCTTAATCAAAACCACGAGAGCCAAGCATTCATGAGGCCCTAAATTCAATCCCTAGGGCTGCTACCACCAAACCCAAAATGGTTTTAGAGAAATCAGTATGGAATGTATGGAATAAATAAATAAATAAATAATACTAAAATGAAAGTAATATAAATTATATAAAAATAAGAGGGGGCCCCATTTTAGGAAATGATTCTATAGCCTGATAGCTAAGACATTAACCACATAGCCTTTTGGGAACTAATGGGTATACTGACACCCCAGCCCTCCACGTGGAGTGCAGAGGCTCTCCGTGTGGAGTGCAGAGGTTCTCCGTGTGGGGTGCAGAGCTCCCGCGTGTGGGGTGCAAAGCTCTTTCCTATGGGGTGCCTGCCTATAAAAGATGCTCAGGCTGCTGTATTGAGGCGAGGAAAAGCTCATCACAAGGAAATTGTACCGTTGTCTGTCTCTCGCAACATCAAAGATGCATCTTCAGGTGGCACTTGCTGCCCAGCGGCTTGAGTGAGATACAGTTTCCTAAAAGAACCAATAGCAGACTGTTGGCCAATGGCTGCCGTGATACCATCATCAGCATCTATTTCTCTCTAGAGTGCAGAGACGAAGCGGAAGCGGGACCTGCTCCTAAGGCTTGCCGGACCGATAAACCACTACAGTATCCTAAGGTGGTGATTTCTAGTGAGAAGCGAAATGGGTGGTGTGAGAATTCGGGGGCTCAGAAGAGGCACCCCTTGAGTTGGCCTTGGAGACAAGGGAGTTTTCCTGAGGAGAAATCCGCATGAGGTCTTGTAGAACCAGAAGTCCACCGTGGGAATGATACCAGTTGGGTACCAATGGATTTTCAGTAAGAAGGCCAGTGAGAAATGCTGAGGGCGTATAAGAAGTGCTGGGCGTGTCTAAGGGCCTGGGTTCAGTACGAGGAGGTTCAGTACGAGGAAGGGGGTGTTAAACAGAGCAGTTTAGGCTGGTCTAGAATTATGTAGCCTATGCTGGCCTTGGATTTATGGTAATCCTCTTGTGTTAGCCTCCTGGGTGCTGGGATTTACAGGTAACACTGGCTAAACTATCTTAAAAACCCCCACCAACTTTTTACAGGTATAAAGCCTATAAAATCCTTTCTAGAAATGTTCATGGCTTTGCCCTGGGTGTTCTGAGAACACCAAATGCCAGCTGCTGTGGCCCCAGGGCGAGCATCTCACCTGGGCGAGCATCTCACCTGGGTATTTTGAGATCCACAAGTCTACAGTTAAACAGCTGGTTGATAAGCACCAGATTTTCCTCTTCTAGTTGATGAATACAGCGTTCCAGTTTTTCGACTTCCTTCCTGTGAATCGAAATCTGTTTGCGGAAGAGGGGATGGGATGTTGGTACTTACTGGCTTCATCCAGCAACACAGATTTGACTCTGGAAAGGACACGGGCCTGAGGGAAGAGCTCGCATTCATGATTTATAACTGGGTTCTCCTGGTCCTTCTGTGGTTAAGGGGAAGAGTGGGGCAGTTCTCTAGGCCATAAGCAGGCCTGGTGGGTTGTTACTACAGAGCAGAACCTGCCCCTTTACTCCCTCCAGAAGCATGGCTGAACTTAAATATGAGCTAGAGGCAGAGCTAGGAAGACAAGATTCATTTAGCAATATGATGCATTGGTTAGCGAGTGGGACTTTCTCTAACAGCGATTATAAATAAGACAATGAAAACACACTGGAATAAGTGATATGTGGTGGTATTTTTTTTTAAATGCCTAAAAGTCCTTTCTACCGACCTCTCTATTAGGATTATGTTCTCTTTGGTGCCAGTTCTGAGAAATGTGTATATATGAAATATTTGCCAATTCATCTGTTGTACTAAAACCCTTACATGTGCCAGCAAACATATTACAAATGATCAAGATACGAAATTAATTCCGCAATGGGATCTCTTAGCCTTGTGGGCAAGGTGCTGACCAAAGATGAGGTGCAAGAAACCTAGATGGAAGCGGGGAAGCCAGCTCCTCTGGAATGGGAAAGACACAGATGTCGGAATAATGAGAAACTGACAGGAAGGATAACATCTGACCCACATCGTGAGGATGGAGTGGGGCTTAATGTAGATGCAAGTCGTGTCTCCTGGGGAGCAGGAACCAAGTCTACCAGGGCACAATTAAGGGAGGAGTCGGGGACCAAATGAGCAAGTAAGAAAGAGACAAACACTGCCCAAGAATCTGGTTTTCAAATATGAACAGAATTTGCCAGTTTGGTTGATGGAGTTCCCATCAGTCTTTGGGACCTTCTGCCTAGGAAGGCTGGCAGCCATGCGCATGCTGCATGCTCCGGCTTTAGAAGAGGCGTTCCTTTGTTTCCTACGCTGTGATGTAAAGATTTGGCTCGACCTCAGAGGAACCGATGAAATCACCAGTGACACTCCAATCATTCGGTGAAAGATGGGCTGATCTCCTGTAAGCCTCTTCTGGGCTTGGTGGCCAAAAGGTGTCTGCCATATGGACGGGCAGGCATGTAGGTTTAGGTATGTGGAAGGCCCTGCCAGAGCTTGAATGTCATCGAAGAAGGGGCGGAGGCTGAGGATCCTGCCTGGACTGCTTAGGAGACACTGTGACTCTAAGAAGAAGAACGGCCAGCTTATGTATCGCAGCCTGTATCTGAAGGCGGAGAGGAATATGTTCAAAACCAAGGACACTCCCATGAAACACATCTGCAGGCCGAAGGCAGGTCGGACCCACAAGAAGCTCCTGTGGGCCCAAGAGCAGGTGTGAGATCGAGGCAATGCTTCTGGGCCAAGAAAAAGACATGAAGCCCTGTCTCTGGTCCACATAGTGCCCCAACTTTGCCTTGCTAAGTCATCGCACAGATCAGTCATTAGCATAAGCAACCCTTTATCAATACAAAGAAAAAGCAACCCTTTATCAATACAAAGAAAAATATCAGAAAAAAAGGCCCATCTGAGGGAAGAACTCCTACAAGTTACTTGTCTGGGCTCAGAAGTCACTTCTCTGCCACCCCAGCAGTGAGTTATGTTATACAGGCACCAACATCTGCAGATATTCATGGAAGCAATCAGGGCATGAGAGTTAGAACTAAATATAAAATCAAGAGTGGTTGACTGGTGGGAATAACAGAGAAACCGAGTGGAAACAAACAAAAAGCGCAGAAGCTGAAACTCGCTCCTTCAGGCCAGGAGAAGCTGGCTTCTGCTTTGTCACTGAGAGTCAGTGAGAGGTGGGAATCCTGAAGCATCCGTATTTATGAAATATGTGGGTTCTGATCTGGGCAAGCTTCTGAGATGTCCTTGCGAGTTTTATGTCAACTTGACGCAAGCTAGAGTCATCAAAAAGGAGAGAGCCTAAACTGCGAAAATGCCTTCCTAAGATCAGACTGCAAGCCCGTAGAGTATTTTCTTCATTAGTGATTGATGTGGGTGGAGCCACCCCTGGGCTGGGGGTCCTGGGTTCTATAAAAAAAAAAAAAAAAAAAAAAAACAAGAAGAGCAAGCTATGAGGAGCAAGCCAGTAAGCAGCACTCCTCCATGGCCTCTGCATCAGCTCCTGCCTCCAGACATTCCTGTCCTGACGTCCTTTGATAATGAACAGCAATGTGGAAGTGTAAGCCAAACCAACCCGTCCCTCACAGACTTGCTTTGGTCGTGGGGTTTCATCACAGCCACCATAACACTAAGTGGGGCAGAAATTGGTACTGGGATCTTAGGGTACCGCTGTGACAGCCCTGACCATGTTGTTTGGGGAAGGACCGTGGAAGGACTTGGGGACTCTGAGCTGGAAAGTCGTTGAGTGTTCAGAGCTTGGTGAGCCCTTCTGTGGGAGCCTGGAAGATAAGAACGCTGAGCGCAATGCAGGCGATGTACGCCTGGCTTGTGAAGTTCCAGAGGGAAATGTACGAGCCATTTAAAGACTCTCCTGCATCTGTTGCGTATGCTGAGACTCTGGGCTCTGGTCAGCTGGAGTTGAAGAATCAGCTGTGATTAGCAAGAGACCAGAACCATAAAGTTAAAACCCTTTGCTTTACTGGGACAGTTGATGCTGGTCAGCTGGAGTTATGAATTTAGTGGTGATTAAGAAGAGACCAGGATCACTGAGAAAAAATCTTCTGGGAAGCCAACACAATATAGGACACAAAGGTGACCAAGACTCAACCCTTCCCCGAAAGACAGCTTCTAACCCAGTCGACACGCCGCCGCTGCTCTTTATCATGGCTCAGACTGCTGGTGGCTTAGAGTTGGGAAGGAAGAGAAACGGTACTTACTGTCTCAAACATTTAGGTTCATAGAAAGCCAGTGGTCGGTGTTTAGGGTCTTAGATGTTCAGAGCTGATTAACTTGATTACAAGTTCAAATGCCTTAAGTAAAGGTTTGTTTTTAAAGGATGAGAAGGACATTGTACACGGAGGAAAATATAGAACATCGGGAAGATGCCTGGCGTGGGCTGAACATGCATGGGAGGCAGCACACAGTTCTCCAGCGCTTTTCAAAGTTGGTACCAAGATAGCTCTGCAGGGGTTTAGGAGAGTTTATGACATCACTTCCCTCTTCAGAGTATGCAGTGATGTTCACATCTATTGCTAACTCCCTGGGCTTTTGAAATACTAGGGAAATGAATAATCATATTAATTCTCAGATTTCTGGGATAAGAAACATGAAAGGGTAGAAGAGGAGGAAAACCGCGTTTCCCCAAATACCTAAGAAGTGTAGAGATCAGGACAGACAGTTCAAACTATTTAAACCAGGGATCTAGGGACCTGATTCAAATGTCTACACTTGACCTTTTCTTCCGCAAGGTCTGTGTGAACCCTATGCTGCTTTGAGATCGCGAGCCTCTGACTCCCTTTGTCTTGTTTCTCTGTGTTAGGGTGGTTAAGTCATTTGGGAATTTCAATTGTCTCCATTTTCCTAATAAATACACGGAATGAAAACGCAGAACAGAAACACTGTACCAAGATGCCCTGCACCCTTCTGATGCATCTGTGCTCTGGCTTTTTTACAGAGAGAGAATGAAGTGGAAAATTCTCAGAGGTCCCATCCCTAGCAATGCTTTTCAAGTCCTTATTAGCCTTTCTCCAAAGAAATAAATCAACTTAATTGTTCTGTTTCTGGCAACTCTTGAATGCAGTGATGAACTTATAAGAAATAGTTTTCATTAATTTTTGAGTAAACTTAATCATGTCAAAATTAATATTGATCATAATGGAGAAATTAAACCTATTGGATTTCCTTGAAATGCTTTGCCCTTTATTTCTAAGCTCTGTGATTCAATTAAACTTGGCGTTTTCCCTTTTATTTCTGGTGAATTATAAGAAGAAACATGGAATGAACCCAAACATAGTGTGAGGGTTCAGCAGAAAGAGTCCAGCCATCAATACAGCCTTTTTTTTTTTTTTACCAGCCAGATAAGGAATTTTTTTAAAAAGTCATTTCCCTTAAATCTAAGATCTGTGATATCGTATGAAATCAAGAGTTGAATAGTTTTTATAATATCATGCTGTTGTACTTAACAATAGTATAATAAACATTCCCAAACACTCTATAATCATTAACCCACTTGAGTTGTAAATTATTGATTGCTTGCTTTATTTTTTTACTTACTTTTTTATTTTTGAGATAAGGTCTCATATAGAGATCTGGCCTTGAACTTGCTATACAAGCAAGAATGATCTTTAACTTCTAGATCCTCCTACTTCCATCTCAAAGTCTTGTTTAAAGTGGGAAATTCATTGTAATTATGTGGGAGTAATAGTATAACCTCATATTGACATGATTTTACAGAGGTGACTTGGCCCTGACATGCACAAGCCTCTGCTCCTAGCTCCTCCAGAGGCTGAGGTAGGGAGATGCAAATTGAAGCAATGTGTGGACTACAGAACAAGTTCAAGGGTAGCCTGGGCAATGTTGAGAAACCTTGTCTCAAATACAAAAAGGGCTGGGGCGCAGTTCGGTGGGAGTGTTGCCTAGCATGCACAAGGCTGTGGGTTCAGTCTCCAACACTGCAAAAAAAGGGGGGGGGGTTAAGGTGGAGCTAAGTGGTCAGATCCTTGCCCAGTGCACACAGGTCCTCAGTTCGGTCCCTAGTACCCTCTCACACACAGCGCATCTTGTCAACAATATCACAGAAACGGTGTGCGATTTGTCTCCTAGTGCTCTAGAACCATTAACTACTCAGACGGGAAACCCAGGAAGAGAGAAGAGGCAAAACCTTAAAAGTCACGTTTCTGTTAGTGTTTCTGGACAGTGAGGAACAAGGAGAAACCGGAATGAGGAATTTAACATCCCACAGTAGGAATGTCAACTTGAGTGCCTTTCCCAGCTCCATGACCGTCTTTACAGGCAACTAAAGATGGAGGCTCAGAGGTCGGGACCCACACGGGGCCCACACGAGGTAATGAGAAAAATGTGTGTCAGAGAATCACAGTGGCTGACTGCCAGCATGGGTTCAGTTCCCAGCACCCACATGAAGGCTCCTAACTACTTATAACTTCAATCCTATGGAATCTGCTGCCCTCTTCTGGCCTATCTATAAGCGTCAGGCACACATGTCGCCCACATTAAAAAAAAAATAAAAATAGATTTTTTTAAGTAATGAGTTTTGTTTCATATGTAACCTGTAAGCACAGGATGGATACCTGACTATGTCTAAATATAAAGAGTTTTTAGGAGCGGGAGAGTGCTTGAACTAGAGACACCTAGAGAATTCGGAGTTCAGAAACACTCGGGCCTGTTAATAAGGTGTCCAATGACTCTGTGGCCACGAGGAAGAGTCCCGGATGGTTAATAGTTACTTTTGTTGTTGCTTTGAGACCTGACTGTAAGAAGAAAAAGGGTTGATTTGGGTCATTGTTTGAAGAGACAAGTGGCTCGTGTAAGGTCACCTGCCCAGGAAAGCACGGTTGAAGGTGCTGGAAGCAGCTGGTGACATTCAGCTCGCATGTGGGGGGGTGGATTCAAGATGGATCTTCCCGCCTCACTTAGCCCAGTCTAGAAACTCTCTTCTGGATGCCCAGGCTTGTGCCTGCTAGATGATTCTAGATCCTGTCACGGTGACTGTATTAGCTATCATGGTTCCAAACCTGTCAACATGATACACAATGTGTGCCCAGCCTACGACTCCCGAAGATCATCTATCGCGTCCCTTTGAATGTCCAAACTCACTGCCAAAGGACAGAGTCTGGGTTACGTTTCAGAAGAAAGACCCTGAGTTTGTGTGGAGGAGAAGGGGGAAGAGTCTGGCTTAAGGGAAGCAAAACCAGGTAAGGCATCCCTGACAGATGGGGTGTGGTTGCTGAGGGCCTGGAGGAGGGCGTTGCAGAGAAGCCATTGGTCAGGATTTGTGGGACGCGGAGGCCTTCTGGAAGTGGATACTGAAAAACACATTCGGGACTTCCAAAGTCCTGATTTGGGTGATGGCATAACCGTGGGGTCCTTCACGGCGACAGACACAGCGTGGGACCAGAAGCAGTTTTCAGGGAAACAGGCAGCTGTTGTCAATTCAAGAGTGGGAGATGCCTGTGGTGAGCGTAGCCGGAGTCGCAGCTGGGTGAGTGCGTGGGTTTGGAGCCTGGAAATGACGTCATTTCTAATCTGCCTGCCTTTTAAGCCTGAAACACAATTATCCTCGGGCGACTCTTCCCTGGAGGTTAGGGAAGCCAGTGCTTCCTGTTTCTCTCTGTCTTGGTATGCTATGCTAGCTTGTGCTGTGAAGTGTACAGTTCAGTAAATTCCTGAGGATAACTGAGACGTAAATATCACAGCCCTTGAAATTCTGGGAATAGGGTTTTGTTTTGTTTTGTTCCCTTTAATCTAGTTGCGTGGAGGCTAGAATTCCAAGTTCAAAAACGTTCTCCACCTGAACTTCATTATCGACAGCCCCCCCCCCCCCCCACCTTGCTGGTTTACTGCTCCCCGGTTCTGCCGCCTTTGGTATGCGTTCTCAGCAACCAGGGATGTCTTCTACTGCTTCGCTGGAGACTCAGTCTGCTTTATCTTTCTAGAATTCATGTTTCTGGGATACTGTGCCTCTTACATTGGTGATGTGTCTCTCCCTGACCTGAGAGAATGAACTCCGCATCTTGTTTTATATTTGATTGTTTTGGTCTTGAAGGATCCCGTTTTATAAATAAGATGGCCCTCAGATTTTTCGATCATATATATAAAAGCCCCTTTTCAATTCTGAAATTTCCTCAGACCTTTTAGGGACTGCTTTTATTACTAGCTCTTGCTTCTGCTCTCCTTGGTTTCGCCTGGTTTTTCTCTTCCACTGCCCAGTTGTTCTTAGCGATCCTTCGGTCATATTAAGAAGGTCTAAGGTAGCAGTTCTCAACCTGCTGATCGCGAGCCCTACAGGGCTTGCCTGAGACCATCTGAAAACACATATTCCCCATGGCCATGGCCGTAGGAACGGAGACACTGTTTCTTTATCCATCTCAGGTGGGTCTGCCCGCCTGAATATCCTCCAGTTCCTGGATCTATATTAAAGGGTTGTAGCCTCAGGAAGGTTGAGAATCACTGGTGTGAGGGATGGCGGTGTTTTCTCCACCACTGCATGAACACGATTGTTTTCATCCCAAATTTCTCCTCACAGAGAGAGTAGATTCAAGGCTGAAAATAAAGGCAAGTCAGGGCAGGAGGACTATTGAGGTGTGAGAAATCAGGAGTAGCATATTTAGATTGGGTCTTCATGAATATCACAATTGGAAACAGAATCTTTGCATATAAACGCCTCATATCTATGCTAGAAACTGTGCATCGTTATGTATTTTAGCTCTGTTGTTCACATCTGTCTTTCATTGCTTTACTCGTCAATAAGATAAAATGTATTGAAAGATTAAAAAGAAAAGAAACTATCAGATGATTTCAGTCTTCTTGGGGGAAGAGCCTGCAGGACAGCTGCTTTGTTCTGTGCGAAGGAAATGGCACCGAGTCCCAGGGATGCTCGCCGTTCTTGTTTCTGCTCCTTTTCCTTTCTCTGCCACCTACAGCTCATACGGTCTCTGAGCAGAGGCTCCCCTACTTCCCAACAGACTGAGTTTTGCACTTCCCACGGAGAACACTTACAACATCTGCACCAAATGTTATCTGCCACTTAACAGCTTACTTTCACACCCGTGTGTGTGTGTGTGTGTGTGTGTGTGTAAATCTCACCTGCTAGTTCACTACACCTGGTGTCTCTGCAGATGGATTCTTTATTGTATCTCTGCAATTTTATTGCAGAGGTGCCTTAAGAGAAGCAAGAGACATCTTGAGCCACAATACAATCCACAGTTTTGTATAACTGCTTCTAAACTAAAAGTGTAAAGGAGTCTGTTTATGACTCACCCCCTCAATGAGTAAGCATATCTATATTCATAGACTTTCCTTAGCATTCATTCATTTAATAGCTATTTTCGATAAGCAAAGATTATTTTTCAAGTACTGTAGACATAGAGTTAAAAAGGTATAGCCTGCTCTGTGTATTAGGGACACAGGTCATGAACAGAGTTTCAGTGTGTTTTAGCACGAATTCAGCAATGCAAGAAAACCCTGGGGAAACTGGAGCTCTCAGGATGTCCTGGGAGCAATATAAAATGACTCACAAGGAAATTGGTCATCAAAGTCTGCATCTAAAGGAGGAGTTAGGTTTCCAGGCAGTGAGGGGAAAGATGTCCTAGAGATCGGGACAGAGTGACTGGCGTGTACACCGTGAGGAGAATGGGGCAGTTCCAGATAACAAGGACTCCTCACATCAAAGCAGTGACGGTGTAGAGCCTGCTGTAGAAGTCCTGACTGACTGTCCACACCCAGCAAACTGCCACACAGCCTGGCCCAGGGAGCAGGTCCCTGCTCAGCAGACAGATTGGAGAGGGACAGGTCCTTCAAGGAAATCTTGATCACAGGCTATACTGTGGGTTTGCGTTGGACCACAACACAATATCCTACAGATCAGAGCCCCTAGTATAGGGAAAAGTCCAGAGCACCTCCTCCAGGGCTGAAGAGCAGAGGGAGCTGGGATGTAAAGGGAACCACTGGGGTCTAAGTGCGAGCCGGCCACCGGCTTGCCAAAGGTAATGTAAGCCATTCTGCTCTGGGCATCAGGTCAGGGCAGGGGGAGGAAAGGAAGTCTCAAAGGCTGGACACAGTTCCAAAGGATGATGTGTTACCCAGGGGTGACTTAAGCTAGGAGCCGGAATAATCCTTTAGCTTTGCCCACAACCCAGCAGGAGGCAGGCTCACGAGAAACACTAGCCTGGATTCAGGACACAGTGAAGCTGTGGGTGTACAGTGTGGATTAAGTCTCCAAATTATTGCTGGTTATTATTGAGATTATTTATGGCATTTGTTGAGTAACGACATTCCTTTATGCCAGTAAAAAGTCCTTCCTTGCTTGTCTAAATGACTTCAACCTTATAATTAAAGGTCATTGCCAGTTCCAGAAAAAAAAAAAAAAAAACAGGGAGACTTATTTAGACGCCTTCTACTTACTTCATTTTTTAGCCAGTCATTCTCCCAGATCTCTCGGTAGTTGCTCGTGTCAATGAACTTCACAGCATTCTACGAGGAAAGTTTGCATGAAGGAAGAGTCATCATAGGTGACACACAACGTCAGCGCTGGTGGGACAGGGTTTGTCTCCACCTTCGTTCTGATTTCGTCTTGAACCACATCCCCAGCCTGATATTCACAGTCCTACCCACAGGACTGTTATAGCAGATGACAGTGTTTCTTGGTGAGGTGGTTTCATCTAAATATCATGTTTCAAATCCAACACTCAGCTACTAAAGGACAAACGCTCTTTTTTAAATATATTAACCATATAAACCATATGTAACCAATAGCTTACATTTATACTAGCATAAAATATCATTAATTTTTTAGACTATTTATTTTATTTTATGTGTACAGATGTTTTGTCTACATGGGTATGTGTTCCATGTGTGTGCCTGGTGCCCAAGGAGGTCAGAAGAGGGCACAGGATCCCTTGGAATTGGGGTTGTGGATGGTTGTGCACTACCATGTGGGTGCTGGGAATCAAACCCAGGTCCCCTGTAAGAGCAACAAGTGTTTTTAACAGCCGATCCATTTCTCTAGACCCTTCTGGGTTTTTCTCCCTCTAAAATATCATCTGAACAGAATCTGAAGGAGGTTCTGACTGAGATTAGTTGGCTTGTTGCTTAATTCACTAACAGTGGGGCAGTGTTTTCTAACTTTAGCTATCTATCAGAACCTAATTAAAACTGGGAAAGCCACAAGCCAGGGCAATATTTCAGAGCAATTGTGTTAGCATTTCTGTAGGTAGGACCGAGGCCCCATGGGGTGAGCACATGAATTGCTTGTCTAGTTAAAACTGCACAACATGGAACACAGGAAGGTGCAGAAGCCAGTGACTAGGCTGAAAAGTTACCAAAGCCCTCGGGTGACTAAGCCATGCTCTGAAAGAGCTCTGAACTGAGTTTGGATCCTTCCACGTTTTCTGTGCGAGTCCCTGTTCTCTATGGCACCATCCCGTTAGCAAGTCTCTACAGCTTTAAGGATTGTTGGGGGATTTAAATGTCGGATGAAAGCTTGGGGCCATCCTCGAGAAGAGCATTTGACATTACAAGTATGTTCTGTTTTATTTTGTCATGTGATGTCCACATAAGCATTTTAAAGTCATTTAAACTGTGGTCAGATCACTTCAAGATGGATTTCACCATTTCATCAGAACAGACCAACCACTGATCGGTTCCCCATAACCTCTGTCTCTGTAAATCTGCGGCTGTCAGGCAGACAGGAGAATGACACGGGAAAGCAAGGAGGCCAGCGGGGATTCATGAGCGTCACAGCTGAACTGCTGACAGGACTTCTGAAAACATCAGAAGCTTGGGATTCTGAAGAAAGAGTGGGGTTTAAACAGGAATTCCTTTTACTGATCTAGGAAATAGTTGAAAAACAAGAAACACTGTGTGTGTTTGTGTGTGTGTATTGGGAGGAAGTTAGACATTCTGTGGAAAACACAGTCATGAGAAAACAGATACTTAGAAATTTCATCTTGAAATGTGATTGATTTGTAGCCCAACTTCTTTCTTTTGTGAGACACAGCCCCCCCACCCCCACCGCAGTTGTCGTAGAATTTGGTTTGTAGAACCAGGCTGGCTTCGAACTCACAAAGATTCATCTGTTCCTTCCTCCTTTACTGGGACTAAAGATGTGACACCGTGCCTGACTTTGTAGTCAAAATTTTTAAAAGACCAATGTAGAGTATACTCTCCCAGGTTTAGATGTGTAAAGAATCGCTTTTAGACAAGTTATATTTCACTCAAAACACGTATTCTTAGTATTTCACTATAACTATAAGCTACTTTTAACATAACTGACCAGTGAGTCACTTGCTCCTACCTAAATAAGCTTGCTTAACCCTTATACGCTGTATTTAGGGTAGATGTCATGGTGTCTGCTCTATGCATTAGAAGACAGAGGTCTGGGGAAATGGAGTAATGAATCCTGTCTTGCCGTTCCTAAGTGCTGGGACAGCACAGCTAACTGCCAGCTGTGCGAACCAAGGCTTTTCTTTGTTTGGTGGAGGTGATGGTGTTTTCATGTTTGTACTGTTGTGAGTCAAACCCCGGGCTGTGCACACACAAGGCAAGTGCTCCGTCGCCAAGCTACATCCGAATCCCCATGCTTTCCTTCTGAGTCAGGGTCTGGCTATTTAGATCATGGTCCTCCTGCCTCGGCCTTCAGCGTGCTGGGCTGACAAGCATGTACCACCATGACCTCAAGCAGGCGTGTACCGCCCATGACCCTCAAACAGGTGTGTATGCCATGGCTTTCGGTGGTAAACCACATGAATGAGAAGGTGCTGTGTTCTAAGAAAACTGGCGCCGGTTGTGGTGGCGCACGCCGATAGGATTTGCTGAAGGACGCAGAGGCAGGAGGATCACGAGTTCGAGGCCAGCCTGGGCTACACATTTAAAAAAAAAAAAAGAAAACTGGCACGCACCTGTGTGGCCCATTCCTTCCTCTGGTCCAGCTGTATCAGAGTTTCTGTGATTATTCGCTTTCTTGTATCTTCTAGAGTGATTTTATACTGTTCTTTAAAAAGAGATCGCAAGCTTCAGTGGGGCCAAAACTGTGGTGTTCAGAGTCTTTACTTTCCATGGCCCTCCTCCCTCTCCACACACATCTCACCCCAAACCCAAATTCCCACGAATGTATTTTTTTCCTGAAACATTTAGTTCCTCTGATCAGAAGAAATGCTCCAACAATTTGCTAACACCTTAGTCTGAATTGTCTAAGGTTGCCAAGGTTTGTACTTTCAAAGGATTCCCTCTGCAGAGGGAGAGTTTGAAACAGCACTTGTACAGCCTCTGTCCCTTGGGTCACCGGGATTGGACGATGCTAACTTCACAGCAGGCATACAGAGACTTAATCATCTGGCTGAGTCTCATGGTGTACATCCGACTGTAACTAGATTACCAGGGTTCTGGGCATGTGGTTCCCTGTGCGAGGAGGACACAGTGAGGAGGGGGAGGGGGCTGAATGCTGAAGGCCTGTGCTGAGCATCCTACAGGGCAGGGGCGGGGAGAGGGGGCAGGACTCCTATCCTCTGGGCTGTTTGCTCTTTTTCTTTCTTCCTTCCTTCCTTCCTTCCTTTCTTTCTTTCCTTTTTTTTAAATAAAAGATTTGTTTGTGACCAGGTCTACATATTACAGCACACATGTGAAGTCAGAGGATAGCTCTGGGAGTCAGGGGACCAGGGCTACATGTTACAGCACACATGTGAAGTCAGAGGATAGCTCTGGGAGTCAGGGGACCAGGGCTACATGTTACAGCGCACATGTGAAGTCAGAGGATAGCTCTGGGAGTCAGGGGACCAGGGCTACATGTTACAGCACACATGTGAAGTCAGAGGATAGCTCTGGGAGTCAGGGGACCAGGGCTACATGTTACAGCACACATGTGAAGTCAGAGGATAGCTCTGGGAGTCAGGGGACCAGGGCTACATGTTACAGCATGCTTGTGGAGATCAGTTCCCTTCCACCTTGTTTTTGAAGCCGGGTCTCTTGTTTCTCCCACTATGCATAGGAGGCAATTCTCCTGTCTCAGCCTCTCTCCCAGGAAGAATGCTAGGATTAGAACTTCAGCTGTAATCTATTTTTCATGCTTAGCATCGGAAAGACATCATAAAACCTGGAATTGGATAACATAGTTGTTCTTTGCTATGAATTATCCAAAGTGGATAACCAAATATATTCTGAAGGTCAAGTTCCATTGCTGTATTAATGCTGAAAAAGCAACACTAACGTGCTATCTTGTTTAAACTCCAAATAGCATCCTATGGATTGCTTTTCCTTAAAAACAGAGAAGAGCGTTCAGCCCAAGGGCTACGGTGAAAATCTCGTGGTTGCCTTTTGTGGTTCAGTTGGTACTTTCTGTAGTACCATTACTACCCTTACTAACCACTCCCTGTTGAAGGCAGGGGTGTGCAGGAGTGTCCTTGGAGGAGTTTGAGACACCACAGGTAGGTTCTTGAGAGACTGTGTTTGTGCTTCAAGACTTTAGCTGTCCGATATATTGTGGTCACTTCCGAGAAGCTGATACTGGTTGGCCAACACTGCGCCTTCCTGTTGTCTCTGACTCTGCTTTGTTTCCCTATCCACCGCCTATGGGAGTCTGGGGTGTGATCATTTACTCGTTTGACTGATCCTATCTCAAGCTCACGTCCAACCCTGGTCCTCATCTGCAGTCAAGGCCGATTCTCCTGTCCTCAAAGTGTTTGTCTAGGGTCTCTGGAAGACTGCCTTCCCTGTTTCCTGCGATACTGCATCTCTAGTCCTTTGATGCAGGGGACACAGAGTCCATTGAAACTGCTAACTTTTCCTTTGGCCCTTGGTCCTCACTCAGTACCCACCCATCCCCCGCAGCACCCAACTCAAGCGCCGTCTCCCGTGTCTGCGGGCTCACAGCTGGTTTTTCTGTTTTGATAATGAACTTATCAAACGCACTTGGGGAGTGTCCTGACTTTCTGCCTGCTAAACACGGGCCTTCTATTGGATTTGAACGAACTCAGTCGCGACTGACCTGACATTTTCTCGGCGTTTTCTTTGACCGTGTTGATGTCGTTCTGTAAGGAAGCGATGAGCTGAGCGTGCTGTGCGCTTCCTACGTTCTTGTACTCCTCCCAGTACTCCTTTTCACCGAGCTTCTCGAGAAACAGTTTCTCCGCATCATTTATTTGTATGCGCATCTCTGTTGGAAAGTAAAGCAAGGCACATGCCATTTCCGTCATCCCCGGAACCGGTACCGAGCACAGTCTGCGTCCACAAAGTTAGGGGCTGATGCGAAAATGCAATCAGAAATACTAGTTGTGCAATTTTGGGATAGCTAAATGATAAAAATGATTAGATATCCCTCATGACAAATCTAAGTAAAATTAAACTTTCAGCTCTAAAGGGGATGCATGGTTTAGGAATATGTAAATGGATAATTATATATGCCTAGGAACCACAAACTTAAATCTACGCCGGTTTCATAAGGATCCCTGTTCGTTCACGTCTTCATATCTTATGATGGCTTTGTGAAATGAGTTTAATTTTCTATTTTGTGACGTATGAGTATTTGCCTGCATGTATGCCTGGTACCCGAGGAGGCCAGATGGCATCAGACCCTGTAGTTATGGATGGTTGTGGGCCTCCATGTGGGTGCTGGGAACTGAATCTGGGTCCTCTGAGAAACACGGGCAGTGCTCTTAACTGCTGAGTCAACTCTCCGTCCTGCCCCCTACAATTTCATGTATAGAGTGGCGTTTTCCAGTCATCGATGCCTCTGGGCAAAAATGATTTCAGGTCCTTTGCAGAGTATGACCCTGAACTTGTAATCCCCTGCCCCGAGGAGATTACAGGAATCCACCATGCTCAACTTTGACAGTCACTTTTATCAGTAACTGTCTGATTCAGCCATCAAAATTTCAGCTTTTGGCTTTTCTTTTGGGAAATGCTAGCACCCAACAGTCAGAGACACGTCTTCTCCCATTCTCTCACACCGTAAGACTGCGGAGTGAAAGATGAGGTCTCCCATTAAACACGCACAAACACCGAACGAGTCAAACATAACCGTCTGGGCCTGTCCCCGTGCACCTGCTAACGTGATGTTTTATTCAGTTCGTGGGCACAAGTATAATACTCCTGAGGGTCTGTATGTAGGTCGCAGTGCCCAGAGCCACGCAGAGTGAACCTCACAACGACTTAGCTCGCTCCTCACACTACCTGATTTGAAAGTCTCTTGAAGGCAACACTGTCCTAATCACCCCTGCAAATCCGGCCTTCTTACACCTGGCAATCAGCTGCTTGGCTCAGTAAATGTTTACTTACAAGATGCCCTGAATCCAGAAGTCTAAGGGGCCCTGGGCGTGGTTTGCCTATATATCTATATATAGTCATAAATCGCCGAAATGGTGCCTGTTAATGTCACTGAACAGCTATGAAAACCAGATGGGCAATTGTCCTCCCATTTGACAGATTGCTACTGTCTAAATCCCTGCTACCTTGACTCTTAAGGGGAGGATTGGTAGATGTCATTGAAGCTTTGCAGAGAGATGAATATACCAGCTGGCTCACTTTGTCTCCTGTTTCTTTCAAGTAACACACACACACACACACACACACACACACGTGCGCGTATACACAGAGGTTTTTTTTTTTTTTCCAAAGGAAAACCTGAGACCTAGTAGGCAAGAGGTCCTGGATACAGCCAGGCAGCCTTTGCCCTTTCTGTGGCTTGCTGCTATGAGGAACGCCCAGCTCAAGCTGGGTTTTCATCCTCTTGAACGTGTTCTAGTTAAGAGCTGGGGGGCAAAGACTCCTGCAATGCTCCCCAGATCTTCCTGTGCACCCGCCATCCCCAGGAAATTGTAAACAATTCAGGTTCTGCCATCCAAGTACTAACCAGGTCGAGCTCTGCTTAGCTTCCGAGATCAGACTCGACTGGGTGCATCCAGGGTGGGACGGCTGTAGTTCTCCACTGCTGATGGCTTCTGGCGGGGGCGGGAAAGGACTCGGTTTTCTTTAAGGGCTAGCCCCTGGGAGTTTGACTATGCTCTAGTGAGTATAGGGGCAACACAGGTTGAACTTGTTTTTCTTTCCTTTGTCTTCTGTCTTAGGAGGGAAAGTCACAAGGGTGTATGGAGGGACAAACCTGGGAGGACCGGGAAATGAGTGTGACCAGGGTACATGATGTGAAATTCCCAAAGAATCAATAAAAATATTATGTTGGAAAAAAAATGCAGGCGATGATTCAGCAGGCCTGGGCAGGGCCTGAGAGTCTTAGATTCTAAGAAGTTCCGTCATGAGCTACTGAGCCTGTTCCACCTCAAAACAAGGTCCTGGCATGCAGGTGGCTGTCACAGACGATCTTTCCTGAGACAGCTGCTGTGTCCCCTTCCCGCTCTTCCTTCGTCTCTGTGGCATTCCCTCTTTGGAAGCCCCACACGTCTGGCCTCCTCCCTGCACTAGTATGTCATCCAACTTGGCCCTCTTTTAGTATGTATCCTGATTGTCTTTTATGTCAACTCGACACAAACCAGAATCATTTTGGAAGTGGGAACCTCAGCTGAGAAAACTCCCCCACTGGACTGATCTGCGGGAAAAGTCTGTGGTAAGTTTTCTTGGCCAATGATTAAGGTGTCCAGCCCACTGTGGGCGGTGTCATCACTGGGGTAGTGGTCCTGAGCCAGCCATGAGGGGCAGGTCAGTGAGCGGGACCCTGTCATGGCCTCTGCTTCAGTTCCTGCCTTGAGCTGTTGTCCTGACGTCCTTCACTAATGGACCTGAGAGCCATCAGCGGTAGTGAATGCTTTCCTCCCCAAGCCGCTCTCTGTCGCCGTGTTTTGTGACAGCCATAGAAACCCGAAGACAGCATGGCACCCCTGTGCCTCGTAACTCTGTACTAACAGGCACACCTCAACTGGGGCCATTGCCAGAAAGTAATTTAGCCACCTGGGCAGTGGTCGTGAGGTCATCGCCATCTCAAGGGACCATTGTCAAAGTGGTTTTGGAAATGTCAGCGGGAAGTGTAGGATGAGAGAAATGGAATAAGAAATGTGCACATCAAAACTACACGTGTGATTTCCCAGACGGGTCACATGTTTCCAGTAGTAAGAGCATGTCTTGTGTCGTCTACTGCCTTTCCTAGAATCGCTTGCCGAATTCTCCTTTCCCAATTCCAAGCTCTCGTTCTCCAATCCAACATGGGAACTTCATTCCTTTAGATTGGGGGAGGGGCATCCATAATTATATTCTCTTTATGGTGCCCAAATCTAAAGCAAAGGTAAGGTCAATGGAGCCCTTCAGCAATGGAACTGCATAGAAAGGGAACAACCCCCTGGGAGAGCTCAGGACTCAGGACACAGTTGGGGTTGAGGAGCAGATGGATTTCACTCCTGGCCTTGCTCGTTGCCCTATTCCCCTCCTCTCATGGCGCCTGCAGGCTTCATTCCTTCCTTCTCCTGTTTCTACCCCTGGAGGGACTGGGACCGTGGTCCAGATGATGCAATTGGAAATACAGTCACACTCTTTCCACACGTGGAAGACAAAGGCATCAAGTCCCTAGCGCAAATACAGCATTCACTGGCCTTTTCCAAGTTGCTAACCCACCTTTCAGGTTTTGCTCCTGGTCTCTTTCAAACTTCCACTTTTCCTTCATGGCCTCTTCCACATCCTCCCTTATCACGGGCGGCACTCCCTCCGACTTCTCCTCGCTCAATTCTTTCAGGAGGTTCTTGACATGCCACTTCTGCTCCTCTTTCAGGCGTCTGTTCTGCCGGAGAAACCATCAGTGTAAAGACACCTGCCCGTTCTCCCAACACACAAGCGTGACTGGAGACTTGCAGAGCGGGAAGAAGCATTTAATTAACCAAAGTATACAGCGCTGCCTCTAAGAGCTTACAGGACGTGTAAGATTCCGAATCAAACAGACTCTATTATGAGTGCAATAGCTAGCAATAGGTTGCTGTAATTTTAAGAATATGCTGCCAATTTACCAGATTACTTGCACGCAGGCTCCATGAACGTTTAAACCAACTCTTGGAGCTAATGTTTCTGAACTTCCCATCAACCCTGCTCTCTCTAGTCTCTCTACCGTGTGAGAGGCTGTGTGCTGGGCACTCGTGTGATCACTAACGAAACAGAAAGAAGTCCTGCTTTTGTGGGAGCTCCATCCTCCCTCGCTTTCATCACAGATGACCCTATTTCATGCTCTTCTTGTAGGATGATGGTGGATTCAGCACATGGAACTTGACATTTGAAATAAAAACCATGGTCTTCTTGTGGGTGTCTGATCCATGCTGAGATGGCTATCCAACTGACTTAAAGTTTATTCTTGCCATGGTTGTCTTACTGTGTGCATTGAGGAATCAAATGAGCGAAG
This sequence comes from Microtus oregoni, assembly GCF_018167655.1. Lineage (NCBI taxonomy): Eukaryota > Metazoa > Chordata > Mammalia > Rodentia > Cricetidae > Microtus > Microtus oregoni. The sequence continues at coordinate 6,684,658 of NW_024543059.1, forward strand.
GAATCCCATTCTAACCTGCCCTAATTATCTATTATTATCAATAATTATCAGTAATTATCAATGTGAGTTGTTCACGATGAAGTCAGTGGCACCAGAAAACGGCTTGACTTCACGAGAGAACACAGGAACAGCAATATAAACAACTGCACAGGTAAATCTGGAACTTACGTAATAATACTTTTTGAAATTATTTTATTTGAAAAACTATGTAGAGCAATAATATAGACCTGCATTTCATTACCTACCAATCAATCCCAATTTATACCGTGTGTTTTCTGTGATAATATGTCTGAGGGGGGAGGACATAGAGCAACCTCTTTGTATGTTATTGAGACTGACTTGATATTAATTTAAATTAGGGTGTTAAGTAGAATCCTCAAGAACGTCACTAAGAAAATAACTAAAATGTAACAACACAATAATAGTTAGAAGGGTACACTAGAAAACGTGGAACACAAAAGAGTAATGGAAGAAGAAAAGTAAAAAGCACATGAGACAGAAAACAAAGAGCCAAAGGTGGGTGTGGGGGCTCACGCCTGTAATCCCGGTGCTTGGAAGGGAAAGGGAGGAAAGAGATGTTTCAGTCCTGACCAGCTAAGCTTCCCTACCCACGCCTGATGTAGGAGCGCAGGTACCAGCTAGCGGAGAATGCGCGCTAACCACGGAGAATGCAGAGATTGCGCACTGGCTAGCGGAGATTGCGCACACTAGCTAGCGGAGATTGCGCACTAGCCACGGAGAAAGCGCACTAGCCACGGAGATTGCAGACTAGCTAGCGGAGATTGCTCGCTAGCCACGGAGAACACACTCTTGGTTCAGGCCTTGGGTCACACCGTGTGGGCTCAAACATAGTGACAAGGCTCTTGTCACTCTCACTGTCCGCCCGTGCCTGTTCTAATTCTTGTGACAAGTACTGACTATTGTAACAACACCAGAGTCACTGTCGTATCTTCAGAAGTTTGCCAAGTTCCACAGAGCAGTGTAGAGTGTATAAGAGCTCTCATTTTACACGCAGGAAACTGAGGCTGATGCCAGCACTAGAGAGTTTGTACAGTCAGGATGCAAACTCGGGACTCCGACTTCAGATTCTCTTAAAATGTAAAGATACAGCCTTTACAAACAGAACTTGAGCCGGCTGTGGTGCACATGGGTAATGTCGGCATTTGGGAGGCTGGGGTAGGGGAATCTTGAATGGGTTAAAGGCTAGACTGGGTGGTATAGTGAGATTTTGTATGGGGAGGGCGGATAAACAAAAAGCCAAATAAAACGTTAACTGTGGAAGTTTCCAGACCATTCGAAGTCAATCGGTGAAGGAAGGACTGTCTTGGTTCTCCTTGTGGCTGTGATGTCTGAGGGCAGAACTTCAGTTTGTTACTGTTTTCTGCTTACAGATATTATTTCTGTTGTGATGGGCATAGCCAGCATTCCTGTGCTATTCATATTAATTTTATATATAAACATTTGAATTACCATGTATGTATGTATGTATGATTGTGTATGGCAAATGCCACAGAGCACATGTAGAGATCAGAGGACCATTTGTAAGATTTGGTCTCTCCATCCACCGTGTGGCTTCTGTGGATCAAACTTGGGTTGCCAAGCTTGGTAGCAGGAACCTTTACCTTCTGGCTGAGCTGGTGACCCTTAACCCAACTTTTACAGAACAATCTTTAAGTATGTCATTAGTAATTTTAACAATCGAGATTATATTATTCTAAATGCATTGGCATATGTACACTCTGGGAAAAGCTGAAACTAAGATTCGGAGACGGAAAAGCGAGAAGCAGTGTCTTGCAGTTTGGATAAATAAGAAGTCCAATGGTAAACGTGATTTCTAGGGTGTCTGTCCTCATAATCAAAGTAATGCCCAGTGCCATGGGAACGGCCATGCCTGCTTGCCTCGCGTGCATGAAGAAACCTAATAAGTGGTAAGTCAGTCAGCTCCAGCACTGAAGCTATGTTTTGTCATGACAGGCTGCTGTCCGGCCCACATGCTCAGTGCCTGCCGACGGCTCCAAGTCGTACTCACCCTGTCTTGGTACCTTTGGTTCTTGTCCCTCAGCTTCCTGATCTGAAACATGAATCTCTCCACTGCATTCTCCTTTATCTCACGCCTGAGAAGAAGCAGAGAGGTGTGGGTTAGTAGCTCAGGGAAGGGTGACGAGGCTACACTTTAATTTTAAACTAAATTATCAAATGCCTTCAAAAGCCGGGTTAGAAATTAGAATCTCCACTATGAGATACATTTTGTCAGGTTGGTTTTTCTTTTCTTTTTTCTTCTTTTGTTTTTCGAGACAAGGTTTCTCTGTGTACCTGGAGCATAGCTTACCATTCACTCTGTGTACCTGGAACAAACTTGCCAGGTTGGCCTTGAACTCACATAGATCTGCCTGCCTCTGCCTCCCAAGTGCCTGGTGGTTTGTTTGGTTTTGAGATTGGGTCTCACTGTGTAGCCCTGGCTGACCTGGAACTTGCTATGCAGACCACGTTGGCCTTGAACTCAGAAAGATCCTGCTTCTGGTTCCTGAGTGCGAGAATCTAAGGAGAGCTAGTGTTTCCTGCCTGTTTAATTCATTAATATATATTTCAGTTGAATGTTAAGCCTTTAAAAGAAACATTCTTGTTTTTGTTTCATAGATATAATTTATATTTTAATTCTCTCTAATCCAGCTTAAAGAAAATCTAGGAAAGAGGACATGGAACACATGCTTTCTAGATGTTCGCATCCAGAGATGCATGTAGAATTCTAAAAGCATTCAGACAAAACAGAAACAAAAACAAAGATCAAACAAGATTGCCTGAGGCAAGCGCGTCTTGGACCGCTGGGGTAACCCAGGCATGCCCACCAACTTAGTGTTTGTTAGTGAGTGTTCTTTTCTAAGGATTAAAGCTTCCCTGTCACAAACCATCTCTTTAGCACCCACTAAGTATTTGTGGACCATTTGTGCATGTGAAAAACAGCAGGAAGGCTCAGGTACAGGGAATTGATGGCCATTAGAAGTGCTTGTGCGTTTCCTATTTCTGGACGAGAGTAAATCTTGGACCTCTAAATCTGAGATTGAAGTAAGGCTATAAAAATCACTTCACCCAAAATTCCTGCTTTAGTTCAAAATAAAGCACACAGTTTTAAATCTTGCTTCTTAACCATTTCTTGCTTCCTTGGTCATAGGCAGGTCAAATCTCAGGACCTAAAATCTCAAGCTGTCAGATAAAGAAAGTCATACCCAGCTCTATATATTATTATATGGAAAAATTAAGAAATTGCACACAAAGGGTATGCTCAGAGAGTGCTCATAAATTCTCATTGAATCTGACATACTATCAGCACTTTCTCCAAAATCTAATTGTATTTATGATCTCGTATAGGAGAGAGAAAGCTAAGACTCCTTCCTTCCAGATGACGAGAAAATGTGAAATAAAGTTAAGAATCACACAGCGGCCTCCACAAAAGACGTCAATTTGAATACCAAGAATGCTGATTTAGCCCTGCTTTCCCATTGCCCCCCCCCCCAGCGCACGTAACTGCTTCTGCCATAGCTCACTCTTCTATAAAAGAGATTAAGAGTGGTAAGATGCCTGACTGACGTGATTGATGCCAAGACTGACAGCCTCAGTTTGATCCAAAGACCACACTCACACGCTCACGCACACACACGCACACACACACAGGCTAAATGGGTGTCTAAAGAAGGTCAAAGGGGTTGTATGCCACAGCTCATCAGTCTCAAACCATTTCTGCTGTCCTGCACTCCCTTTCAGAGACTCAGTGGCTGCCGCTTGGCCCCACACTGCCTTGGGAATCACAGAGAAGGTTTAGAACGAGACCTTCATGACCCTTGTCTTCAAGGAGTGCAACCTTGCAGATGCGGAGCCAGTAAATGCACAAACCATGTTTGCCGGTTGTGATGGATACTTTGTAGGACCAGGAGACAGAGAGTAAACAGAAGGGCTGCCATTCTACCCGACTGGAAAAAGAGCCTCTAAGTAAGGCTTTTACTTCTGATAAGAAAAGAATTTCTGTGGGGAGATGGTGGCACACGCCTTTAATCCCAGCACTCTGGAGGCAGAGGCAGGTGGATCTTTGTGAGTTCGAGACCAGCCTGGTCTACAAGAGTTAGTTCCAGGATAGACCCCAAAGCTACAGAGAAACCCTGTCTCAAAAAAACAAAATGAAACAAAACAACAACAACAACAACAAAAAAGAAAACAGAATAAAACAACAAAAAAGAATGTCTTTCCATCTCGTCTCTTGGTGTACATGTGTGTGTGGAGGGGGAGTGGGTGTTAGCACCGGAAACCACGGCCTCAATTGGGTGGTAGCAGTGCTGACCTTTAATCCGAGCACTCGGGAGGCAGAGGCTCCTGGATCTCTGTGAGTTCAAGGCTAACCTTGTCTACAGAGCTAGTCCAAGACAGTCAGGGCTACACAGAAAAACCCTGTATCAAACAACAACAACAAAACCAAAAAAGAAAAAGAAAAGGAAAGAAAGAAACCAGGACCTCATTCATATTACACAAATATTCTACGAGTGAGCTTTACCTCCAGCTTTCTAGTTCTCATTTTTATGGATTAAACCACCCAACCCAGGTCCTGCATAAAATGTGGATACACTGCCGGGCGATGGTGGCACACGCCTTTAATCCCAGCACTCGGGAGGCAGAGGCAGGCGGATCTCCGTGAGTTCCACACCAGCCTGGTCTACAGAGCTAGTTCCAGGACAGGCTCCAGAGCCACAGAGAAACCCTGTCTCGAGAAAACCAAAAAAAAAAAAAAAAAAAAAAAAAAAAGATATGGATACACTAAAAGCATTCTTTGTTCCTCTGAAATTCTAATTTAATTACTCAGCTTGTGTTTTTATTTGTCACATCCGAAAAAAGCCCACAGCTTTTACCCTCTGAGCATTTAGGAGCAAATGGCTGTGGGCTTTGTGTCCTGCTCATCCTGCGCTGAGCAACGCTGATGACTGAGGCCTAGCTGCAGTTCTTAGAGAATTCCCAACTCTTTTCCCGCGTCCCTGCCCCCTTGTGGAAGCCACGGCAATTGCAGGTCTAACTTGGACTTTGTTTTCTGCACGTCCCACCATGTCTGGTTTTTAAGGGTCCAGGGGTGTTAAAAAGCACAGTGGCATTACGTGCCAACTCCCTCCCATACTGTTAAATGTTACTGGCGTGCAGATTTCCCCTTCCGTGAAATATCACTGAAAATTTTATGTTGAGGACAAACTTATGTGCAAGGGTATTTTGCCAGCATGCATGTCTGTGTACCACTTGCGAGCCTGATGCCCATGGAGATCAGAAGGAGGGGTCAGATCTCCTGGAACCAGAGTTACAGATGGCTGTAAACCGCCATAGGGGTGCAGGACTAACACCCGGGTTCTCTGGAAGAGCAGCCAATGTTCTTAACCTCCAGAGCCGTCTCTCCAGCCCTAAGAAGAATAAATCTTTAAAGCACAAGTAGCTTTATTATATGCTTCATCCAGGGTGTTTTAAAAAATTAGTGTGCAGAAATGAACAGTTTGAAACTAAGTAAACACATCATTTTATTTACCTAACAAATCAGAAGACAAATATGAATTGTAAAACATTCCATACTTCTCTATATTGTTTTAAACGGATAATCATGCCCAAGCCTATATTAGCTACTTTCCTTGTAGAAGGCTAAGGGAAGAGCATAGGGAATATGTCAATATGAATATTGTCACTAGAAGCCATCACTTTGTGGCATCTCCAGGATCGGCTTTTCACAGAGTATCATTCCCGGGAAGCTCTTGGCCTTATTGTTTAGCGGTAGAGTCCCTGTGTGCATTAGGACCTCCTAATCAAAAGGCAGGGCTGTGGTGCAGCTGCCTTCCGTGTGTACTCACCCCTGGGAGAGAGAGCACTTGGTTCACGGCAGCCATTTCAACGCTCCGCTGAGAGCTTTGACGTTCCATCTCCTGACTGACGTGCAAGGCTGTGTCTTCATTTCCCCTCCACGAGTGTGATTTTGCACCCAGATAAGACTCAATTGTGATCATTACTCAAGAAAGAAGCTCCAAATTTACATTATATCACAGCCATACTGGCCACTGAGGACACACGAAATTCAGAGTTCAGTGTTTGTTGAAGAAGAACCAAGCAGGAATCACCTTCCGGCGTTTTCCTTCATCTCAGCTCTGTTTTAACTGCCTGCTCCGTAAGGAGACAAACTGACAAACGACCTAGTCAAATAATTTTAGGAAATCTAGGTATATAGGAGAAAATAAGAACCATTCCTTGAGATGATAGCTACATAGATATAGATTGCAGAATCTCATAGTCTTGTTTTTCTTGGATAACATTTTTGAGGTCCAGCTTCTCAGAAACCACGAATCGCTGTCTACTGAGTGCTTCGCACTCTGTTATGACAGGAGACAGAATGAGAAATACAAGATGCTGCCAGGGCAGGCCCTTGCTCAGATGGTCAAAGCAGGTGATGTGGCCACTTGCCATGTGACGAAAGTTCTGTTTCAGGGAACACCCAGAATAAGTAATCCGTCACCAGCAGAGCGTGGGCCAGCAAGCTTTTGGCAGTTTTAGTCCATGGGGTTATTTATTTCATTTTTAACAAATTACAGAGAACGCAGGCAGGGGAATAGTCACTTTATGTCTATTGCTAGCATTTCTCCCCATGTAAACCTCTGCCAACGAGGGAGATACTGGCCTCTGTCCACCCCAACGAGAGCGAGATATGACCGGGTGTCATCCCACACCAGAGAGCATGTGTAAGATCAGGTTGTGTTCACAGAGCCTGACTCTTTCACACTGCTTATGGGAGAAGGAAGATCTCAGTTACAGCGAGAAATGCATGAGGACCATGCCTCGTCTTGATGTAAGGGTCCCTCACGTCAGGAGTCTGACAGCTCGTCCCAGGGGCTGCTTCTTTGTTAGAAGTCTGACCCTGTACTCTCTGCCTTCTACACAGAATGAGAACCCAGCAGAGTGTTTCTGTAGAAGAGGGCTTTTCCCTGATTGCGGATAAGACAATTCTCTTCATCCGCTCGGCTCACCAGCATCACAGCCCCCACCTTCAACCCTGGATCCCTCCAGTGAATTGGTGCCCTTTCCTGCTGTCACTGCTGCTGGCACTGGCCCTTACACCACCAGAGCCTGCCCTCTGTCCTTCCTTCTGGCGTCTGCCATTTCCTGAGAGCCACCCACCCGCCTTTTCACGCCTGGCCGTCTTCGCAGCAGCCCTATGCTTCCACTCTCTCCGTAGCTGTCTTCTTCCAGAGGGAGACTCGCACGACTTTTACAAGCCCCGTGACTAGGTCGAGTCCTTCTCTCCCCCTCTTCACAGCGGGGAGCGTGTGCGCCTGCTCACTGCTGTGCTCTGGGCCGAGCATTTGTCGTACGTGTTTGTTGAGTGGAAGCTCGAATGATTTCATTCTTATCTGGAAATTTACTGACAGTTTCCCACGAGTTCCCTAAAAGTTACACATCAGAACACCTGCCCAGTGCCAGAACTCGGCATTCGCAAGCTCTCGAGAGGCTGTTTGTGGAAATAAAACATTTCCAGCTCCTGGGAGCGGGACGTGATGAAAGGTTCTCATTCTTCAAAATAATTCTTAAGCCAGGAGTTGTGGCACTTGTCTGTAATTCCAGAACTTAAGAGACCGAGGCAGGAAAGGTGTCACAAGTTCAAGGACAGAGACTTTGCCTCAAAAAAAAAAAAAAAAAAACCAAAAAACCAAAAAAACTGGTAGCCAGTGACTGAGGAATGACAGTCAAGGTTGTCATCTTGCTAACACACACACACACACACACACACACACATTTCTCTAAATTGCAACACAATGGAGGAGCCAAAACCACATGGAAGAGAGCCATTTCATAGATACTGCTGGTCTGTGCGCACAGCCCAGCAGTCTAACGTCTCCAATCACATCCCGACTTCCTAGGCGGTGCTTATCTGTGCAGGCCCCACGTGCAGTTAATTGAGCTCTACCAGCGACCGTATCTGCATGGGGCCCTTTTCAGATTCAGGCTCAGAATACAGACTCACTGGTAGTCCATAAGGGCTTCACTCATCGGCAGCTTCGCATCTTTTGGGGGTCCATCTTGCGCCTCCTTTTTGCTTCCTTTCGCCGAGCTGTCCATGGCTCCCGTTGACCACTACAAATATACCTGAATAGGAAACAGACATAAGAAAAGTGAACCAGCTCCATCTTGGCCCCTCTACCTGCACTGACTCTCGGAAACCACCACCGGGGCTATCCTGTCCTGGCCGCTGCTTGTCCCCACATCTAGCATCATCCACAAGGCTGGGGCACTATCAAGCGGCATTTCCCATCATTCTTCTTAATGACTAAAGGCCTGAGTTTCCTGTGGTCTTCATTTCTCCACAGTGTTCGGCCATGTGCTCTGTGTATAGTAGCAACTCAATAAATGTCTAAAAAACAATCCCACGGAAGAGTTGAAAGATTGAACGAGTCAGGGGTCAGGGGACTGGACAAGGTGTCATCTCTTCTTGACATGACAGACTCACTGCGGCCACCACGGATGGGGTTGTCTGCAAAGGTCAAGCTGGTCAACACTCTAGCGTGGGCGATGGAGAGGCTCGTGACTGCTCACCCCGGCTAAGCAGCGAGCACATTAAAGTTGGGAGCAGGTAGTGAGAGGTCAGGGGTGGGTCAGGGAGAAGACGTGAGTGAAATATGGTCAAAGCACATTGCATGTAGTATATATTTTTAAAAAAGTTTTTTTTTTTTTTTTTTTAGAATCAAGGTGTAAGGACTTGAAAGAGATGTATTTGGTCAAGGTTGTCGCTAAACAAATCATAAATAAAAGCACACTTTGAAATACTTTTTAAACACCTAAGAGATTTACAAATGCAAACAGCTATAATGATGCTGCTCCATTAACTTTTCATAAGCTATAAACTGCCTTTCTATGAAATATTTAAATTATTAATAATATATTGTTCTTTATTCTTCTCTCATATATTACACCCCGACCACATTTCCCCTTTCCTCTCCTCTCCTCTCCTCTCCTCTCCTCTCTTCTCCTCTCCTCCTGTCCCCTCCCCTCCCGTCCCCTCCCCTCCTGTCCCCTCCCCTCTCCTCTCCTCTCCTCTCCATCCCTCCCTCCACCTCACCTCCCCTCTCTTCCCCTCCCCTCCCCTCTCCTCTCCTCTCCTTTTTCTCCTCTCCGTCCCTCCCTCCACCTCCCTTCTCCCCCATATCTATTCCTCCTTCATTTCCCTTCAGAAAAGAGCAGACCTCCCAGGGCTATCAACCAAACACAGCACAGCAAGTTACAATAGGACCAGGCACATCCCCTCATACTGAGGCTGGCAAGGCAACCCAGTAGGAAGAAAAAGGTCTCAAAAGCAGGCAAAAGAATCAGAGACAGTCCCCACTCCCTCTTTATATGAAATCATTAAATTATTGATAATATTTTTTTTAAAAGGAAAACCATTACTTGCTGATACTGGAATGAAGCAGGATACTTCATGGGTTTGACTTAGGTCTCGAAGCACTCTTCAGAATGTAGCTTTTCCCTGAAAGATTTTCATCTGATTTCACTGTTCTCCTAAGATCAAGGGCCCATCCTTGTTACCAAGGCTTCTGTAGTTTGCCCTGGTGGGAAACTCTTTACGGTGAGCCTGTGATACTTCTTGGGCATTGCTCTTTCTCTTCCTGTGATAGACACGACTCTTGTTGAATACATGCTTGGGCTGGGGGAACAATCGGGCAGATGTATGTTTTAACCCTAGACCTCATTCATCACCTACTTCTTGTGTGATCTTCAGAAGGTTACTGTTTTGGCTCTGCAGATCCCTCAGCCCGCACACTGTTGAGAGTGCTGGGGACCTCGTTCAAAGGGCTCTGGTGAGCTAGATAAACATCTGTATAGATAAATACATCTGGACTTGCATAGTGTCTCACACGCAGGAGCCTTAACAAGCTACATGTCTCTCTTCAGGTACAGATATACATTACACATCACATGGCCTGGCTTCTCTACTGATCTGGACCATCGGATCTGCAGTCCATGTAGATCTCCACAGTGGGAAACCCTTTGGAATGGAAACATGCCTTTCTCTATAGCCTTGCTGCTGGTGCACCCAGACCTCTCACGATGCTTTCTTTGTATCTCAGAGTTTTCTAGACAAGTACACATCCAGGTCCAAAAAAAAAAAAAATTCATTAACACTGGCAGTGTCTTTTTTTTTCCTTTTGAGACTCTGTATACTTAGCTAATCTGGAACCTGTGGGAATCCTCCTGCCTCAGCCCCTTGGGTGCTGAGATGACAAGTGTGAGCCACCTATCACCCCTGCCTTCTTTAATATGACAGCCATTTGCAACAATTCAGTAAGCTTCCACATGAAAAATTATATACCATCATGGTTCACAGGAAACCATCAGCTAAGAAAAATCTGTTCTCTTTGTTTCCAATGCCACCCTGAATTTTTATATCATTTTCTACTTTAGAATACAAATTTTTGTCTTTATACAAAAAAGCATGCTAACGTTTCATTTTAAAGCAGTGATTTACTATTCAATTCTTTTCTCAATCTGTCTTATTTAAAAGTTGAAACAAGCGTCAAGAATGATCTCTTTCTTCACGAGTCATACGGAGAAGATCAAGTGTTCGCGTCCCCTCCAGCATTTCCCATCTGGTGCCGGAGAAAACACGACCTCATCTTGTTCAATTACCTCAGTTACATGGCTGTTATGTTTTAAACCCTCTGAATGCGTAATTAGTTATTTAGCCGCAGCTCGCCACAGAGGAGTTTAATAAAATATGAGGGACAATGTCAAGCCACTAAAGCATGAATGATTCATGCCTAAACAGTACTGTATGCTGTCATTGTTGTGAGGGATTTCAAGAAAATTAGAGAGACAATGGGGCTGCTAATGACGGTGCCTCACAAGGGACTTCTGCATCTGATGATGTCCTGCAAGCCGTGGAGGTTTGCATGAACACGGTCGCTGACCTTTTCAGGATTGCTGCCACAGCAAAGAAGACAGACTAGTCACATGGTCGATGTGATCTCCAGGAAGGCTTCACCCAGTGTAGTTCCTCACAAATGGACGTCTGGTCTGTTATGGTGACTGCAGATGTGTATTTAATGCCTGCTTTGTGGATAGAGCGTTCCCTGGTAGTTAAGTGTACAACACAGAAGCAAGTTGGAAACTCAGAGCGATGGGGGGAGCACACAGTGCAGCTGACCTTACGCAAAACAAGGAGCTGTCTGAGAGACACTCCCAGGGCATTCAAGGGCTGCTCTTGCTGACAGTCATCCAGGGAGTGATGCCTCTCGCGCATTCATGTGTGTGTGCTCTTGCTTGCCTGGTGGGGTTTGGGCCGTCTGGATCACAAAGACTCGGGTCTCTAGACTCTCCTGAGCTTGGGATTTCCTCTGTGACTATTGCTTTTCTTGTCAGGAAGCATTTCAAAACAGCATTTCTCCCAGGTGTTTCTCAGTGAAAGATGAAGCTTATGTAGTAAAAGCAGAAACGCAATTAGCTCCTAACAGACTGCTATCCCAAAGGGCTTTGACTTTGTAGAATCACCCCTAGACACAGAGCGTATTCCTGTCGGTACAGTCTCAGGGGTGGGGCTGAACCCCTGGGGACACCTTTCTGGACATGTGAAATGGCTCCTGATCTTGCTCTGCTAGTTTTTCAAAAACATGGGTTGAAATGAAAGATATGGACCTAACATTGTTAGCTATGACCAAGTCTACTGGGGGAGAAAACATGTGATCAAAAGATATTGGTTAAATATGACAATTGCCATAATGTTTAATTTGCAAAGAAAGTGACGGGTGAGCAGAAATGACAGGGTTTTCTTTGTCGTTGCTATAACTTTCTTACACAGTTTCTTCTCCCTTCCATTTCCACAGCTAAATCTTACTGGTCTCCCTCCTTTGGCTCTTTCCCTTCCAACGGTAAACTTGCCAACAAGAATGAAAATGTACATTTCACCATCACCTCTTTCAAATCTCTAAGCTTCTGTAAACTCAAAAGTAGCAGCACTAACAGTAGCAAGAAACGCAGTACTTCCTTCCAGGAGCCTGGTTACAGACAGAGCAATCAAGAAGCCACAGAACTCATTGTAACATTGGCTGCGAGGCAATACACACATTTAAAAATATTCATAGTACTCCTATAACTAAAGTCCTTGGGAATTCAAAAATGCCTGGAGGTCCAGAAGCTAGCTGCGTCCTGGAAGTTCAGGAAACGCTGGTGTGAATGAGTGGCCTTCGATCATCCATTACTTTCTTCCTTTACCAATGGCCTTTCTTCACTGATAGCAGTGTGTGTGCTCTAAGTTTGTAAAGTAAATTTGCTTAAGTATCTTTTTTAAAAATTAGTATTTTGCATGTGTCTGCGTATGTGGGAGCTTGTGCATGTGTACATGTGGGGGGGCCGGAGTCTGACGGTGGATGTCTTGTTCAGTTCCTCTCTGCCTTATCTATTGAGGCCGGGTGTTCCTCTTGAACACACAGCTCACTAATCCAGCTAGTCGGCTAGCCGGTGTGTTCTGGGATCTGCCTTGGCCTTCCAGACACTAGGAGCAGAGGCAAGTTACCATGCCTGCCTGCCCAGCATTTATCTGGGTGCTGGGGACCCGAACCCTGGTCTTCATGCTCACACTGCAGACGTCACCCGCCGAGCCATCTCTCCATCCCAGCAAAAGTCCTTGGAGTACAAATGTTCACATATGCCAGAGATACGTTTTGACATAAAAAGCTTTATTCTCTCTCGCCAGAATGCATTGTGAACAGACTAGATGCGCTTCAGCATTTTAAAAAAGGAACTACTTAAATCCTGTTAGAAGTGGTAATACCACCTAAAAGTTGCCTTATAAAACTTGATGCGTCTTTTCAAGTCGACTATCTGGGCATAGTTACAAATATCATGAAAATGCCAAGTCTACTCGCTTTAGAAAAGTACCATTAAAACCGTTTGTTCAGATCCAAGTAAGACATCTGGATGACTGACTCGATCACGGACCTTTTGGTGGCTGATGCCGTGTGTAGTCTTTCCTTCTTACCTTGCAGGCAATAAAAGTCAGGACCTCACCTGTGCTAAGCAAGGTCCCAGGCCCCACCCCCGCCAGCATCTACTTTCCTTAGGGCTAATATTTAGTCGCTGGCACACTTTTGAACTGAAGTCCCCAGATTCTTCTAGATCTTAAACTTCAGCATGATCTGATCCAGGACTCCTGGAAACAGATTGAGAGAAGCAGGCAACCTGACCTCTACACGGCAGTGCTCATTTTCCTCCCAAGGCTTTCTGTCCCTCGATTTTAATGTCCCCAGAGAAAAAGAATATCAAATGAGCAAATAATATTTTATAAACCTGCAAACATAACCAGGAAGAGAATTCTATGAGGATAATGAAAACACACACACACACTACTTTTATGGTAGCCAAAATAAGGAACTTAAGCTGGGGTCAGGGCTTGGAGTGGCATGCAAGGAGACCCGTGGGCAAGAGTCATGTATTCTGGTGAATGTCCAGATGGAGCAGATTCTTTTTTTTTCCTTTACAGAAATCTTTCCCCTCCCTCCTCTCCCCCCTTTTCTTTTCCTCCTCCTCCTCCCCTTCCTCCCCTTCTTCTTCCTTTTCCTCTTCTTCCTCCTCCTTCTCCCTCCTCCCTTCCTCCTTCCCTCTTCCTCTTCCTTCTCCTCTTCTTCTTTTTCTTCTTTCTTAGACGGGGGTATCCTTCCCTATCCCCTCACTACTTCAACTCAAATCAGAACGGGATTGTGGGGTAAAGAAGACATTGAAGAAACAAACAAAATACTTGTCTTAGTTGAAGCTGTCAACTTGATACAGCCCTGAGCCACCCAAGAGGGGAGTCTCCTTGAGGGATTGATTATACAGGTCATATTGGTCTGTGGAGGGTTATCTTGCTAATTGATGCTCACTATGGGTGGCCTCGTTCTCTTTGCAGGTAGTTCTGGGCTATACAAAACAAAACAAAAAACTAGCTAACATAACCCCGTGAGCCTTTCTCCATGGTTCCCGCTGTGACCTCCTCTATGATGCACAGTAACCTCTAAACTGAAACACACCTTTTTGCTCCCCTAATGAAACCAGAACAGTGACATTAAAATCTAGGACGTTCATTAAATGAAGAAATCACGTGTTCTCTTTTGAAGGCTGTGGTAGCCTCAGAGAAAAGAACTAAAATCTCTGCGTTACCTGTGAGGGCTACTCCACAAGCACACTGACCACAGGGCACGGTCCTACTGTGCTGGATCAGGCACTGTCCTTGGGGAAGGATCCCAAGGGTGTGTAAGGTCACTCAACAGCATTCTGCAGCTTGGGAACACACTAGGAGAAGGAAGGTGAAGTGGAACCCCCATCTCTCCACTAAATTTTTCAACTTCAGCCCAGTTTCTGGTCCTGTCTGACCCCCAGCGTCTTTCTCCATTTTTTCAATCTCTTTTCAGAATTAAGAGGTCTCAGATGTTTCGATGGAATTGTGATAAACTGCCACACAAAAGGGAGGCATGGCCGCAGTCGTTTTATTCCTTGAGGTTAAGATTCTAAGACATCGAGGGGATGCCTAATTTTCGGGATAGTGCCGGTTCCTATGATGCTGTCTAACCCCCACCCGTCCCCGCCCCCCACCCCATACCCACATACCAGAAACAAAATTTAGTATAAATTAGTCAAAGAAGGGACGAACAACAGTACTGGAATAGAACAATTGTCACATGTGACAAACATTATTTAAAATGTACACATTACTTATTTCTGGCATTTGTCATTTAATATTTTCCCACCCGAAACTGCCGCTACTGGGATAAAGGCGAACTACTGTATCAGAGGGCTAAGCATCTACTGAGTTAGCGACTATGTGAAGACCTGGAGGTTACAAACCTTGAAGTTTAGGATGGCCCAAACCAGGCTGGTCTCCCTGTCTTCAGGGTGGTGGAAGAGGGGGAGCTTAGGAGAATCCCTCTCAACAGTTCCTAACCGCCCAGGAACAACGTCCCGAGGGAAAAACCAGAGGGCGCGACCCCCAAGCCCATCTCGTGTCACCGCAAACCAACAGGAGGGGGTGTCGGGTGTGGTGGGGGAGGATTCCTAGGGAGTCTTTGTGGACAGAGGAAGAAGCTCGAGGTCACGCAGGAATGTCAGCTTTCTCCCGACATCCTTTCCACCGCTTTTGGGTGTGAGTCCCGGGCTCCCGGCTGGTGGTTTGAACGGCTGGCGGTTCTCACTCAAGTTCAAACAGCTCAAAGCACTCTCTAGTCCACCTCCCTGACCTCTCCCCGGCCGCTGGTGCGTTCTCAGTTTCCATAGCAACTGGCATCCTCACCCGCTCGCCCACGCCAGGTTCCGCACCAGCGGTGGCTCGCGCGCGCCACCTGGCGGCTGTATGAGGAAGAACACGGGCGAGGGGCTGCAGAGATGTCACTTCTGTGATTTCCAAACCACTCCGGGAGTGTAGGAAGGGGCAGCGCTCCAGCGATACAGGTGCTGGGGGCTCGTCCCTGTGCTTTTCTGTCTGCTTTTGTCAGGTTAGGTTTAACTCCAGGTAGAATGGCTGACACCTGGAGCAAGTACCCACTGGACAACGTGAGGCACTGAAGTCTTTGATTCTGTCTTCCTTCTCGGTTTCCTTATAGCTTCCATAATGCAATATAGACCTATCTGTAAAGCAGTTTTCAAGGTAGGAACAGAACCAAACGAACGTTGTACCCGCAGTACAACATTTTAAGTTCCTCTTGCGCAAACCCGTCTCTCTCATCCTGAAGGCAGTCTCTGCGGGCGCCCTAATTTTTCTCCCATTACATTCCAGTAATTAATTGTCTTTCCGGCCTGGTAAGTCGAAGCCAGGCTCCTTTAGGCTTTCTACTCTCTTCCAAGTGATCTAGTTGGCCTAAAGAAATAGATTAAAACATCGGTTATCATTTTTAAAAGTTAATGCTGTGTTATTATATTGGGGGCCCATTGAAAGACCGGATCTGAGGGCGTTAGTAAAAAACAGCTGTGGTTAAGTGGGGTTTTCTCATCACTAAAAATATAGAATTATCCAAGGCAGGCATGGGGGCACTTACCTGGAATTGCATCACTCTGAAAGGCTGAGTCAGGAGTTCAAGGGAAGCCTGGGCTGCAAAGGGAGATCCTGTTGTAAAAACAAAACCAACCCCCAAAATACCAAAAGTCATTCAAAAATTAAATAGCTTGAAATAACTAGAATTTCCCTTTCCTTCTGCCAGTTATACACGTTTTCTGAGATTTGCATATCTGATAAAGGTATTTTATTTATTTGTTCATTTATTTTCTTTTTCTTTTTTCCTATTTGAGACAGGATTTCACTGTAGCTTTTGGAGCCTGTCCTGGAACTAGCTCTTGTTGACCAGGCTGGCCTCGAACTCACAGAGATCCGCCTGCCTCTGCCCCTCGAGTGCTGGGATTAAAGGCGCGTGCCACCACTGCCTGGCTCACTTATTTTCTTGAGATAGGGTCTCACTGTACAGTTCTGCCTGGCCTGGAACTCTCTATGCAGGTCAGGCTGGCCTGGCACCCGCAGAGATCCGCTTGCCTCTTGGCCTCCGGGTTAAAGGCCTCACCACCAAGCCAGGCTGGTAAGTATTTTAGTTAGCCATTTTCCCCTTTGCAGACAGCAGGCAGCGGTAGGGGGTAAACTTATTAAATAGACCGCAGCAGTAGCCGACAAAGAGCTACCCCACAAAGGGCTCCAAACACGGAGCCTCTCTCGGTTTCTGGACTTCTCCAGCGCATTGACTTCCTTCCCTCTACAACTCCGAGACTTGCTTCTTGTGCGAGAGCCTGGGCCCGTCATCAAAAATGTGCTCCACCCTGTCATTTACCCTCTGCTCAGTTTTCCTAGCAGTGCTTGCCAGTTGGTGGTCAGATAGAGACGCCAGATAAAAACCATTTGCCCAGTTTCCTCATTTGACCTTGTTTTTGTTGCTAGACTTGCTGTGTCGACAGCTGAGGTGGGAAAAGGATGTGTGGGAGAAAAAGCCAGATAAACAGTTTTTGGTAAGACCACAGGGATCCTATTTTGGATGAACAATTATTAAACATCTTAATACAGTAAAAAAAAAAGTCAGTCTTTTGACTATTGAAGTTTTTAAGAACCGAGAATATCTTTGCTGTTGCATCCTTTCTTGGGATTGACTTTTATTTTATGGACATGAATGTTGTGGCCTGCCCGTATGTCTGTGCACACCTGGTGCCCACATCATCCGGAAGAGGGCACTGGATTCCCTGGAACTGGAGTTTAAGACTGTTAGCTTCCCCTGTCTGTCTGTCTGTCTGTCTCTCTCTCTCCCTCTCTCTCTCTCTCTCTCTCTCTCTTAAAGATTTATTTATTATGTACACAGTGTTCAGCCTCCATGTATGCCTGCAAGCCAGAAGAGGGCACCAGATCTCAGTACAGAAGGTTGTGAGCCACCATGTGGTTGCTGGGAATTGAACTCAGGACCTCTGGAAGAGCAGTCCGTGCTCTTAACCTCTGAGCCATCTCTCCAGCCACTGGCTGTCTCTCTTAACATACTTTTTGGAAGTTTGTCTTTCCTCTCTCAGCGGGCAGCCATGATGGGGCAAGTCTGGGGCAGGACTTACTTCTTTTGGAGCTGCTGTCTGTCTTTCCTGCTGCATTCTCAGACAATATACAAATTATTAAAAATGGGTTAAATTAATATAAGAGTTAGCCAATAAGAAAGTAGAACTAATGAGCCAAGAAGTGTTTTAATTAATACAATTTCAGTTCCGGGAGGCTGGGACAAACAAGCAGGCCCCACTTCTACACTCAGACATTGTGTTACTATGTCTCTGAGTGAATTCTGAAGCTCTTCCTCTGGAATAGAGTCCACTTTTGTTTTTTTCTCAAGATTTTTTCTTTTTCTTTTTTCTTTCTTTTTTTTGTGTGTTTTGTTTTGTTTTGTTTTTGTTTTGAGAGACAGGGTTTCTCTGTGTATCCTCAGCTGTCCTGGAACTTGCTCTGTAGACCAGGCTGATGGCTACCTCCCGGCTATCAAGAATCTTTTTTATTTTTTTTTAAATGTTTGAATAGTTTATTTAGCTTTACTTTATGTGCATTGGTGCAGGGTGTCAGACCCCTTGGAACTGAAGTTACAGACAGGCATGAGCTGCCATGTGGATACTGGGCATTGAACTTGGGTCCTCTGGAAGAGCCCAGAGTGCTGTTAACCGCTGAGCCATCTCTCCAGCCCCTATTGAGTTTCTTTCACTTCCCTTCATCGTGTGGCGTTAGCTTCTAATCTACCAATTTATTGACAAGCGTCCCGCTATGACCGCTTTGGAAAGCAATATGGTAGTCCTCTGTAATGACAAACACAGTGTCTGGAACAGAGACACTGCACCTACACAGGTTCTTAGGAAAACCAAAATACGTATTCTTAGCAGCCTCCTTTCTAATACCCCAAATTGAAGAGCTCACACATCCCCCGCAGGTGGCCATGTAAAGTCCCAGTGCACAGCCACACAATAGAACACCACGCAGGCGTGGAAACGGAGCAGCCATACTGGCAAAACCATGAACAGCCCTGAGGAAGCATTCATCTAAGTGAAGAGTCCAAGCAGGATGGAAAGGATCATAGGGAAGTCTAGGAAACCTGAAAGCCACCCAGGTTGCCTAGCCCTGATGGGTGGATGTATTAGCTACCTTTCTGTGGCTGTGACAAGACAGGTGACAAGTTTCTGCACACTTGGAGAACTCTAGAAGAGAGAGAGGCAAGCAGGCTACGGTAGAAAACCCGTCTCAAGGGCAGAGAGTGTGGCAGATACAAAGGCCCAGAGGTGAGAAGGCTCAGCCGTTAGTGGAGCTCTCTAAGGTAGCCGGAAGAAGGAGGTTTATTTGGGTTTACAGTTCTGGAGGTTTGGAGACCACAAGGGTGGAATGAAGGCACTGCAGCAGGAACGGGGAGCTGGGGGCTCACATCTTGAACTACAAGAATAAATCAGAGAGATTATGATACGATAACTCTTTAACAGGGTCACCCCTCCTAAACCTCCCGAAGAGCCTGAGGACCAGGTATTCAGATGCCTGAGACTATGAGGGGCATTTTTTCAGTGGGTGAGGGGATTGATTATGGCAGGGGACCAGGTAATGAAACTAAGGGATGAAAATAGGGATGAAAACAATTCTCTACATTTTGATTGTGACGCTTTTGTTAGCACCAATTGATGTGTGCGTGTGTGTGTGTGCGTGTGTGTGCGTGCGTGTGTGTGTGCGTATGTGTGTGCTTGAGTGTGTCTGTGTGCGTGTGTGTGTGCGTGCGTGCGTGTGTATCTGCGTGTGTGCGTGTGTGTCTGCGTGTGTGCGTGTGTGTGTGCATGTGTGTGTGTCTGTGTGTGTGCGTGTGTGTGTGTCTGTGTGTGTGCGTGTGTGTGTGCGAGTGTGTGTGCGTGTGTGTGTGCGTGTGTGTGTGTGCATGTGTGTGTGTGTCTGTGTGTGCGTGTGTGTGTGTGTGCGTGTGTGTGCATGTGTGTGTGCGTGTGTGTGTCTGTGTGTGAGTGTGTGTGTGTGTGAGTGTGTGTGTGCGTGTGTGTGTGTCTTACTATATATAAACTATACTTCAGTAAGGTTAATTTTTACAAACCAGTGTCAAATTCTTTGATCCATCATATCAGGAGATGGACCTTCTTTTTTTTTTCATTTTTTATTGATTTTTATTGAGCTCTACATTTTTCTCTGCTCCCTTCTCTGCCTCTTCCCTCCCCACTTCAACCCTCCCCCAAAGTCCCTATGCTCCCAATTTACTCAGGAGATCTTGTCTTTTTCTACTTTCTACTTCCCGTGTAGATTAGATTTATGTAAGTCTCTCTTGGTGTCCTCATTTTTGTCTAAATTCTCTGGGATTGTGGTTTGTAGACTGGTTTTCTTTGCTTTATGTTTAAAAACCACCTATGAGTGAGTCCATCTGATAATTGTCTTTCTGGGTCTGGGTTACCTCATTCAAAATGATGTTTTCTAGCTCCATCCATTTTCCTGCAAAATTCAAGATATCATTATTTTTTTCTGCTGTGTAGTATTCCATTGTGTAAATGTACCACATTTTCCTTATCCATTCTTCAGTCGAGGGGCATTTAGGTTGTTTCCAGGT
Source organism: Microtus oregoni (assembly GCF_018167655.1). NCBI lineage: Eukaryota > Metazoa > Chordata > Mammalia > Rodentia > Cricetidae > Microtus > Microtus oregoni. The sequence goes on from NW_024543059.1 coordinate 6,704,751, forward strand.
TCTGGCTATGACAAACAAAGCTGCTGTGAACATAGTTGAGCACATGTCCTTGTGGCATGATTGAGCATCCTTTGGATATATACCCAAAAGTGGTATTGCTGGGTCTTGAGGAAGGTTGTTTCCTAATTTTCTGAGAAATTGCCACACTGACATCCAAAGAGGTTGTGCCAGCTTGCATTCCCACCAGCAATGTAGAAGTGTTCCCTTTTCCCCCACAACCTCTCCAGCATAAGTTGTCAGCAGTGTTTTTGATCTTGGCCATTCTTACAGGTGTAAGATGGAATCTCAGAGTTATTTTGATTTGCATTTCTCTGATGACTAAGGATGTTGAACAATTCCTTAAGTGTCTTTCAGACATTTTAGATTCTTCTGTTGAGAGTTCTCTGTTTAGGTCTGTACTCCATTTTTTTAATTGGATTATGTGTTCTTTTGGTGTACAATTTTTTGAGTTCTTTGTATATTTTGGACATCAGACCTCTGTCTGATGTGGGGTTAGAGGATTCTGGTTGGTTTACGATTTATGGTTGCTTCTACTGTGAGCGTGCGACAGAATGATTCTCCATCAGTTCTGAGACCTGGTCCTGGAAGATGACGCAGAGTGTTCTGGTTCTCTTGGGATTCTTGCTCTGGAGGGAGTAAACTTTCACACACTTCCGTCTCTTATGGGATAGCCTTGCCAGTCCAATCATAGCCACTTTCTAGCCCACAGAATGCCAGACACATGAGCGAAGTCACGCTGGACCCTCCCCTCCAGCCTACTCATCAGCCAGGTAGCGCTGAAGTGATCTCAGGTTGTGCCATTGGGAAGACAAGCTCACCAGCTAGGAACTATGGGATCAAGGAGATGTAGTAAGTCATTGTTTCAAACCATTTAGCTTTAATAGTGTATCAGTTACCTATTACTGTAGAAAACCACTCTGGGCACTGACTCATTGACTCATTTATTACCTCACGGTTTCTGTGGATGAGGAGTCTGGCAGCAATTCCAGCTTAGCTTACTCCTGACCTCATGGGGTCAGATAGTGGGCAGGTTCTGCTTTTGTCTGGAGAACTTTGGGTCTAGGTGGAAAACACAAGAATCAAGTTTCTGCACACTTGGAGAACTCTAGAAGAGAGAGGGGCAAGCAGGCTGCTGTGGAAAACCCATCTCAAGGGCTGGGAGTAAGCCTAGAGCAAATGATTCATCAGTTTGGGGTTCTGGTTGGAGGGTCTGGGGCAGAGAGTGTGGTGAATGCAAAGGCCGACAGGCGAGAAGGCTGAACCTCTCTCTAGTGGAGCTAAAGGCGTCCACTATGGCGGGACAGTAGGGTTCCAGAGAGGAGAGGGGACTGAGATGGAATGGCCGAGAGGCAAGCAGGGACCATCACACCCGGCCCTGTAAGCCATGAGAGCGAGCTTGCTGTGGTGGCAGAACGCTGGCTTAGAGGACGGCGGGAGGGTCAGGGTGAGGCTGGGTTCCACGATGAACTTCACTAACCCCAGTTCCGATCTCTGTTTGCCAAAGGGACTTTCCTTTGGATCCAGTCTCTGGTCCAAGGAGCGTGTCTCGCTCAGGCGCTGTTCCTTGAAAGGTCGCAGTGCCTGGAAAATCATGACGTCATCTCTCTGGCTCCACCTGGGAGCTTGCCTAATGGGTTGAGGTTTCTGCGGCTCAGGTGAGATGCCTACTCCCACACGGGGGCGTAGCCTGTGAAACCGCTGTCATCACAACATCAGCACACATAGGAGAAGAATTAGGACCTTTTAATAGCTCTACCTCACATCTGGGGAATGAGGCAGGCGCAATTATAACTCTTTTTTTTTTTTTTGGTTTTTAGAGACAGGGTTTCTCCATGGCTTTGGAGCCTGTCCTGGAACTAGCTCTTGTAGACCAGGCTGGTCTCGAACTCACAGAGATCCGCCTGCCTCTGCCTCCCGAGTGCTGGGATTAAAGGCGTGCGCCACCATCGCCCGGCTGCAATTATAACTCTTATCTTTGAAGCAGCGAATTGGTTTGCAGACAGGGGCATAAAAAGGCATTTTTAGAAACGTCTGCCCGTATTAGCAAAGCCGATGTAGTGCAGTACATTTTGAAATAAGAGGGCAAGGGAGGTTGTGGATTGCTCCTTCCACTTCGCGTGGGTTTGAGTACATATTTTACCTTTCACCTAACATTCTCGCTGAGACCACAGCCAAAGATCCAGAGTATATGTGACGCCATTGAAACGAGATGCCCGGAAAGGCAACTCTCTGTAGACTTCAGCCTTGGAGCCTCCAGCAGGGCCTCTACATGGAGAGGAACCACCCAGGCACCTCCAAGAGCTGCGGAAAGGTGGGGAAGAGCAAAGGCTTATGGGTCCCGAGGTCTGAGGTCCTTCAAGCTCCTCTATCAGCAGGACGGCCTGTATTGTCGAGCAGCCATGTTGAGGAGATGCCCCCATAACGGCGTGGTCGACAGTGCAAAGAACGGTTCATCTTCACGTGTAAAGTGAGTTCGCTAAGGGTTTGCCGACCGAATTTCTCCGAAGTTGCTGCCCTCCTTGCCCCCACTCACCAAGTTCCCATTTTATACAGTTCCAAGTCGCAGAAGTTGAGATGCAAACCAGAGTCTGGGTCACCACCTGGCGTTAAAATAGTAACAGTAGCTACAGACAGAGACGGTGTGAGCTACCGACAAAACCGTCGGGGAAAGCTACGCTCACTCCATCCTTGCCCTATGCTAGGACTCTGTTGGCCTTGCCGAACCTGAAAGGCGTGGCTTATTTTATTGCACGTGTTAGAGAACAGCCAAAACGGCCGCTTGCTGCAAGCTAGAGTTCCGCTGGCTAGGATATGGAGAACACTTTAATAGGTAGGCTTTGTCTTTATTGCCTCCTCCTTAGGACGGTTCCCAGGGTCTGGTTTGACTGACCAAAGCCGGGAGCCTCCCACTTATTCTTCCCTTCTCAAGTCTCTTCCTGGTAATAGACTAGAGTCAAACTCAACAGGGTCCTCTACCCCGCCTACGCCAAGCCCGTTCCCTACTATCGCTGGATAGTGGATAGGGACAGTGGGAACTTCGTTCATGCCTTCATGTGCATCACTAACTAGTTGACAAGGCATTTGGCTGCCTTAAGAGAGTCCCGCCATTTACTCGTGCTTCATGGAATTTCTTCACTTCGACATTCAGAGCACTGGGCAGAAATCACATGGTCTCAATACCCACCGCGGGCCTTCCCGACCCACTTGGTTTTCTTGAATCCAGTTCTTTCTCCGCGATGTGCCAGAGACTCCGTCCTTTTTTAAGTGCTAAAGTGGCTTCCCACTCAGCCTGTAGCAGAGGGTTCCCATGCTGGTCAGCTCTCAGGCATCAGGCCCACTGGTGCGGTGGAAAGTCACCCTGACTGGCTTTCCCTAGAGGCGTATCCTCAAATTGGAATTCTTGCGCAAGTAGGCTTTTAGTTGGGAGAATGGGGAAATGAGAAAGACAGAGACGTGAGAGTCTGTGGATGAACAAGTTATCTAGAGATGGGAAAATGGGGTTGGTTTCTCTGGGGCTCTGGGACACAGCTCAGCAGTCATTGGCTGGGGGCTGCTCCTCAGGGCTCTGACAGAGCGACACTTGGAGCTTGCAGGGGTCAGCTATATCCTTGTGCCCTGTGGGCCAGGGAGATCTGAACCGAGCCCTTGGCTTGTATGGTGAATGCAGAGAAAATTTGTGCAGGGCACAAGGAAGCCTACCACACCTCCCAGAATGCACTTCTCCTTTCTGCAGCTCTCCTTGCCTAAAACAAACAAAAACAAAACAAAGAGATATTTATGTGTAAGGTTAGCTCATTTTAGGTAGCATATTAAAATAATGGGTTTCTTTATGCTATTTCGTATACCCACACAATGTATACACATATACACTGCACCTTTCTCGTATCTGCACCCCTCAATGTTCTCCTTGTCCCTATTCTCAGTTCTCGCTGGTTTCCTTTCTCCCTTCATATAAGAACTATTTTTGTTTCTTCGATTTTTGGAACAAGGTCTCAAGTAACATAGGCTATTATTGAACTTATCGTGGAGCTGGGAGTGACGTTGAACTCTTAATCATCCTGCCTCTACCTCTCAGGTGCTGAGATTATAGAACAAGAGAGTGTCACTGTGCCCAGCACTGCCTTCGGGTCCCACAATTTACCGTGCCACCATGAGCTCAAATCCTGGCAGAAAGACCCCTCGTTCCTGAATGACTCCAAATGTACCTGGTGCCCAGTTGCTGAGCAACCCCTGCATCCTGGGTAGCAGTGGGCGACCCCACCCACGTATTACATCTCGAAATGAACCCCTAGTCTTCCTAGCAGCAGCCACGAAGTTGTGGTGCCGGAAAGAGGCGCTGGACAGTTTGAGAGCGGCCAGGGCAGAGGGGTAGTGAAATTACAGGGACATCACAGTGAGGGGAAACCGAGAAAAGGCTGTAAGGAGCCAGAGAAGGGAGCATGAAAAATTCCTTAAGTGCCCTCAAGTCTTCCAGGCACAGGGTGGGGGAGGGTGGGGGCGCAAACATCCTGCTAACTGAGCCCGTAAAGAGACTAGCGCTAGAGGGCGCTCCTCGCCGCCGCCGCTCCCCACAGCCTGCTGCTGCTACTCACTGCTGTCAAACCCCCAGGTAAACGAAAACTCTTGGAGAAAAGCATTGGAAGTCTCCTTGTCTGCAGGTGATTTCTATCACTCAAAACAAAACAGAGCAAACCCTCCCAGCGTGCCTTCCCTCCCGACCCACTCGGCATCACCCGAGCTACCTACTGTAAGCAGGCAAGGAAGACCACACAAGGTTAAGTTTTTTGGGTCTAACGTACAACAACAACGGAAGAGACAGTCGAGGACAGACAGCTGCCTGAATGAGTTCGAGCGGCCTTTTTAATACCAGTGTTTTTCTAGCCCAAGAACAATCACCATGTCGTGCTTGAGCCAGAGACAATGAAGTCTCTAATAGCAAGCAGGCTCAGCTTGGCGTCATTAGGGAAGGCTTCCAGTGTCTCTCTGGATAACCACGGACAGGTGGGGTGAGTGAGGATGGCGTCATGGAGACGAGACCTTTTTCTGTGAGCACCAGGGCTTTCCTGGCATGCCCAAAGTAAGAGCAAGAAGCACGAAGGAAGCAAGAAGGGGTTGGGGGTGGGGACTCTGGCCGGGAGGCAGGAGTCCGGAGACAGTGTGGGGAACAAACTTATGACGTGTGTGGCAGTTTTGGTATGGGGCCACTAGACTGGTCAGGGGGGCAGGACCCACTTTGGTGAGTGAATTATAGAAGAAACTGTTCTTTTGTTTGGTTTTGCTTTTTTGAGGTGGGGATCTCTCTTTCTAGCCCCGGCTATCCCAGAACACCCTATGTAGACCAGGGTGGCTTCTTACTCACGGAGATCCATCTGCCTCTGTTTCCAGAGTACAGTTACTAAAGGTGTGCACCACCACACCCCACTAACTTATTATGTTATTAACTGCATGTTAATAATGAGATCATACATGAATGACCGCTGTGACCATCACAGGGCTTCGCTGAAGTTAGCAATGGTTGTGCTTCCTTTAAAACTGTGCATTAAAACACCTCCTTTCAAATATTTCATCTTTCCAAATCATATTTTTAATTAGTGTGTGTATGTGTGTGTGTGTGTGTGTTGTCTGTGCATGTGGAGGTCAGAGGGACAACATTTGGTCATTGGTTCTCCTGGGGATCAAATTCAGGCCACTAGGCTTGGAGGTAAGTATTGTTACCCACTGGATCATCTTAACAGCCCATGAATATTCTAGATTTTTCTTGTAGTGTTAGATTTCATAGTTTTTACATGTGTCAAGACACACATGATTATTACATGTGCGAAGGAAACTGCTGTGGGACGTTTGTACACTGTATGAAGATGAGTTGCTGTGATTGGGCGGACTGTGCAAATGCGGATTCCACCTCCATGGTGCAAACTGGGCTTGGAACCATTTTGGTAGCTGGAGGCCCTGACATCTCCGGTGTTGTGCTTGCCAGCCGGGACAGGAATAGTTCCGTCGTATGATCCGCCATCTTTTTTCTTTTCCTTCCTTCCTTCCTTCCGTCCTTCCTGTTTCAACAAGGTTGTACTAAGGAACATGGGAGAAGTGTGCTAGTATGTTAGTATTACCCCAGCAAAACAACACAGGGCAGTTTAAAACAGCAGAAAGATAAAGTTTCCCAGTGCTGGAGGCCGGGTGTCCTGGGTCTGGCTTCGCGCAGGCTTGCTGAGGACTCTGGTCCTGGAGTGTAGGTGACCGGCTTCACCTATGTCCTTGCACGACCTTCCTTCTCTGCAGACGAGGGCCTGCCTACAAATCACATTTGCACTGGGGGCGGGAGCGCGGGAGTGCGCGCAAACAATTATGGGACACAAAGATGACTAACTTTGCTGCCTGTTCCTCGAGATGGAAAGATAGAAAAGTTGTTTGTGGAACAGTCGAGAAGATCATTTCTAATATACTCCGTCAGTCATTCTTGTTGATAATTACAGCAAAGCGCGGACAGGAAAATCCAGAGTATGAACAGGTTTTGCGACAGTGAATCTACGGGTGGAGGAAAGTCATTTCTGGGGGTTAAAGCATTTATGTGTCTGTATTTCCATCCATCATTTACAAATTCGTGATACACGCGCTTTGAAGGGCTCCATCACTTTGGCAGTGAAAACAAAAAAATATTACGTAAAACTGGGTTTGCCTTAAATCTAGTGTGCAATACGTATTATATTTATTAGCTGGAAATGTTTTCTTTTCCTGAAGATTTGCTTTCATTGTATGTTTTTATCTTTATTGCCCGTGTGTGTGTGTGTATGCTTGTCAGCAGTGCCCTTGGATGCTGAAGAGGGAGTCTGAGACCCAGCAAATGGTGTTGCAGACAGTTGTGAGCTGTCTGGCTGCAGGGGATCAAACGGGGTTCTCTGCATGAGCATGGGGGGGGGCAGGATCTGAATCACTAAGCCACCTCTCTCCAGCCCCGATGTTTTTTTTTTTCTTTTCCTTCTTAAGAAATTGCTAATACATATTTTTACTGCTCACTCCACCCAGGGGTTTTTTAGAGCATAGGCATCAAGGTCATGGTACATGGGCCTCCTGAGAAATTTGATGCCGTAGAGACTTATTTGGTTAATTATTTGTCTTTTAAAAATACAGTATTTGGGGAGATGGATGCAGATGAGGCCACCTCCCCTCCCCCACTGCCCCCAGACTTTTGGGTCTTTGAGGGCCACAATCAACCAGGAGCCAGCCTGGTACCTCTGGGGCCATGCAATCAGGTACCATCATACCTCTCACGAGGGTGTGAGAGCAGGAGAGCCGGCCCCGCCCCCTCCTCTTGTCTGCCCCTCCGCAGTCAGGAGAGAGGGCTGCGCACCTTGCCTGGGCAAAACAGTAGATCTGGCCTTGGTGATAGAGTGAGGGGGAGCCTGAGACTCAGAGAACTGGCCCAGCTCCTTGTTGTAGGCTGCACTGGGTGAGATAGCCCAGGCAGTGCTGGGAGCTCACCTGGGGAATGAGGATGAGGGGGAAAAACTAGTGAGCTGGCAAACCCAGCTACCACCAGGGCTGTAAGCTGACCCACCCCGGCATCTACCGACTCTGTCAACTGTTGGAGCATGTGCAGGGTCTCCATGACAGAGGGCAACAGGATATTCCAGAGGAGCCCCACTGAGAGCCCATTATGGGTGGTGTAGCAGAAGCCGCAGGCCTCAGACAGGACTAGTGACTCACAGCCACAAACACTTAAAAGTAAAGATGGATGGACTAAAGGGTGAACCGTGTGACTCACCAGGTCTCACCACAGCTTCCAGGACAAGATTCTCCTCCTCCTCCTCCTTTTCTTTATTTTGTTAGGTTTTTGGTTTTTCTTTTAAATTTGGTGTTGTTTTGTGGGGAGGTTGCAAGGGAAGAGGGTGGATTTGAGGGAACAGGGAGATAAGTGGGATTGGGATGCATGATGTGAAATCCTCAAAGAATCAGCAAAGGTTAAAACAAAAGAAAAAACAGTATTCTTATTAAGTCTTTGAGAACTTATATGCATTCAATATATTTTGATCACATTCACAGGCCACCGCCCTCAGTCCTCCCTTTAGCTTCTCCCAGAGCCATCCTTGCTTGCAGAGGACCTGGGATGAAATTGAAGAGAATAGGACAAACCCGGCCCATTACGTTGAACTTAGACGTTAAATAAGGGCAGTGCACCCGGGAAGGGTGAGGAACTGTGTTATAGTATGGAGTCTGCATGTGGTCCTTTACCTGGACATGCAGAGGTAGTTTGTTTCGTGTATTCCTGTAGGAGCAGGGTTGCCCTGCCTCTGTAGAATCCCTTGCAGAGCTGGGGCGCAGGTGTTCGTCCCCCTGTGTACGGGTCCCTCAAGGGGGTGGTGGTTCCTGTCAGTAGCATGGGTTCTGGGCTTGCCTCTGTGCCTGGTGACTGGGTGACAGGTGACTGGGTACCAGGTCTGTCTCTGTGATGTTGACTCCAGATTTCCACTTCACAGAACCCTGTGCAGTTCTGAGTATTCTGAGGGCCAGGTCTCAGAGTAGTCCAGGGACACATGCTCTGGGTTCCCTCAGTCAGCTGCCCAGAGAGGGACACTTGCTTCCAGGGCCACCTGGTGCTGACTCAGCAGGGGTCTTCTAACAATGGTTTCCTGCCTCCTTCAAGAAGAGGGGCTATCTTCACTCTCCCTGGCAGGGCAGTTACCCATGAGGTTTTCCGCCTCCCCATCTCTTTCCCTCTCCTCTAAATGATTTGTTGTGGTACAGATTGCTTACACTGGGGGTGAGCATTGCTCAGTGAGGGCTGAACCCTTGGAATGGAGTCTTCACTCCCCCTCCTGTTGCGTGTTCCACAGTTTCCTTTCTTTCTCTGTAACTGAAACTGGTGTTTTCCTGCTAAGACCCATCTCCGAGGATGGCTGCTGCCCAGCTGTTCTGTTATTCCCTGGAGATCCTAGCAGTCTGTACCCGGCTGCCACCTGCCCCCATCTTCCTCCTCTTTTTTGATGTTGTTCTTGGAAAGATTAAGCCACCGAAAACCATCTAGCGTGAAACACGTTTTATTTTTTATTTTATATTTTAGATAATCGTTAACTCCTTTAAAAAAAATACCAAAAACATCTATTTTCTTTAATTGGCTTCATTTTGAGGGCTCAGTTCTCAAGCCTTTTCCTCCCCGTTGGAGTTTTGTCCAGTACCGTGACAGACGTGTGACAAATGTTGGTGCTGTCATTGCTGAAAACTCCACTCCTCAAATCCAAATATTTGCAGAGCTTATCTGCGTCTCAGAACTGACAGGTGCTTGCTATAGCAGTGTCCTGGAATATATACATACTGGGAAGGGTTTTTTTTTTTTTTTTCTGACATCCCTCAGAGATATACTGGTGAACTTAGGCCTCTTTCTTTTCTTTCTTTCTTTCTTTTTTTAAAGATTTATTTATTATGTATACAACATTCTGCCTCGATGTATTCCTGCACGCCAGAGGAGGGCATCAGTACAGATGGTTGGGAGCCACCATGTGGTTGCTGGGACTTGAACTCAGGACCTCTGGAAGAGCAGCCAGTGCTCTTAACCTCTGAGCCATCTCTCTAGCCCCCTTAGGCCTCTTTTTTAAGTGACTGCTCAAGTCACTCAAGACATGGTGAATCACATGTTCATGTGTCAATTGTCTGGAGCTCTGTTGTCGCCAGGGCACCACAGTCTGTACTATTCATAGACTTACGAACGCTCGTCACCTGTGAATGAGACCCGGGGCACTGAATTGAAAACTGAGCAAGATCCAGTGTCGCTGCCCTGATTCTGGGGAAGAGCTCCGAAGCCGACCATCTAAGTCTTAAGTCCCCTGAAAGCTGATCCAAGACTAGGTCTGAAAGCAGCTTATACAGGATATGATCCCAGGAAGCCCAAGTGAGAAAGTGGACATGAGAGGGTGGGCTGGTGAGTGGGGACTGCTGTGAAAAACTAGAATTCCACCTCATTACTGACACTCCGAGAGGTTGTTTGGACAGACTTCAGGATTGCCCCCGTTGTGGGACAGGGAAGTTGGAGGATCCTCAGCTTCCTGTCTTCATAGGTTTGAAAGATGCCCCTGAGAAATTTGGCTTCCCCTACAGTTTGTGGCCTGAAGAAAGTCTCTCACAGACACACAAAGAGATGCCAGCCACTGAGAATGAGAAGTGTAGACAGGGACCACTCACTGCAGACATAGAACACCTGACAGGTTGTCAAGGTGACGTCCAACATCAGCATCATCTACCAACAGAGAGTGGAGGATCTTTGACGTGATTGGCTACCGCAGCTGGGTACTGATGATGTCGGGATATGGTAAAGTAACGGGCTACAAATTCCGAAGGGAAGATGCCCCTTTCTTATTAACTCCAAATGAAGTAAATCAGTGAGGTGCACCAGCCTGGTCAATTCAGTTTGACTGTTTGATATTCTGTAGACAGCTAGTGTCCAGAGGATTATCTTTCTCTAGGCTCTCATAACCAGTATCACCAGAAACTGGTTAGGAAGACAAATTCTTGGTCCTCCACTGGTCACCACTCTGAGGGCAGGACTCGGAAACCCATGACAAGCCCTCCCGATAACCCTGATACGAATTCAAGTTTGAGGACCATGGATATCAATAAACTATTGTCCTGAGAAATATAACTCTTATGCCAATTTGAGGGGGGCATAAACAGACTGGGTATAGAGAGTACATTCATGTTTCTGTCCTAGTCGGGTATGAATGTTTCAAATTCTTTATGTCCAATCTGTAACCTGAGAAGCTTAAACTAATGATATAGTGATGTTTAAAATTAAATAAATAAAAGCAATAGAATACCTTAAAAACAAAGCACATTCGAGACACTCAGTGTTAAAAGACACACAGGCCTGGCCTATGGAAACACAAAGTCCCTCACTCAAGATGATAGCCAAACACCCTATTCTTTTTCTTGGCCAACTGTGGCTTCCCACATACACTGTGGAACTTCGTAATTTTAAACTGTTCCGTTTGAGAAATATTGTTGCAGAGGACCAGGATCCCTCTGTGATATGTTCTGAGACATCGGGCAGACTTAATCATGACTTACCTGATGGCAGAGACCCCGAAGCTGTCCCGGGGGTCAAAAATCTCATCCTGTATCCAAGACCTCTGCATCGTCGAACCTGAACTTACATAATTCTAATTCCTTTCTTTCTTTTGTTTTTAAACATGGAGGGTTTATTTTTAAAAGACTGATTTTTATTTTATGAGTGTTTGCCTGTATACCATGTTCATGCCGTATGCCCATGGAGGTCAGAAAAGGGCACTGGATCCTCCTGAACCGGAGTTATAGACAGTTGCGAGCTGCCACGTGGGCGATGGGAATCGAATCCAGCTTCTCTGGAAGAGCAGCCAGTGCTCTTAACCACCAAGCCATCTCTCCAGCCCCAGCTCTGAATCTCATCTTCGGAGGTTACTGAGAGGGCCAGATGAAAGTCCGTATGTGGACCTACTTTATAAACTGCTAAGTCCTGTTTAGCGGAAAGGATTATGGTGGGAGAAACTCTACGCAGGTAGAATCCCTTTGGAGGTGGTGCCATGGATAGGTAGAGACGGAGGATGCAGCTAGTTAAATGCTTCCTGGCTTCTCCCTTCTCTTAGAGGGAGGAGGATGAGAATTTCCTTTCTAATGAAAAGCCTGTTTACCAGGATGAGTCACCTTAAATAAAATGATGCCCGAGCAGAGGCGAGTTAGCTTCTTGAGTCATTACAGCTTGTGAAAGAAGTGCCAATGTAGTTCTCGCTAAAAAGATAATTAGTTTCTCTTAACAACTTACTGCCCACGAAAGAATAATGAGAGCCAATTTTGGAATATGTTGATTTAGCATTTTTAGCTGATTACATATTCAGAAATTTGTAATGTAACATTCTGTGGCTTTTTCCCATCTTGGATAAGGATTCTAAGAGAGATTTGTCTACCACAAACTTGCTAGAGCAGTACCCAACAGAATGCTTTGTGTGGTCGCGGTTTCCTGTCATGGAAGTGGTGATGATTCCTTGTGGGATGTTTGAAAGATTATCTATTGGGAATGTCAGATATGGCTGGTGGAGTTAGACGGTAGTCAGAGGTAAGCCTGCCTTGTTTCCAAAGGCTGGTAGAAGGTCAGACGATGTCTGAAAACTGCCGTCCTAAGGATAGATATTTGCAGAGAAGTCTCAATGTCCACATGGAAGGTGGCTGTGTGCAGGCTCCAACATCTTTGTCACTTTGTATTTCCTGAGAGCATTCATCCAATCTGACACGATGAGGTTTCATTAGAACTCTCTGAGGAGCCATCAACTGAGACCTGGCATGGATTTGCTTATGACTCGTATTTGAGAGAAGGGGCATCAACATTTCTGAGTCCCAGCAGTTGGCGAGGCAGCCTTGGAGTAAGCGTGATCATTCATTCACTCCTGTGAAGAAGCTAGATACCCACAACTTCCTCCCTCCCTATCATTGTGGAGCTCAGTGAACAAACAGGCCTCCGAGAGGCCGAGGAAGAGTCGGGCGGTTGGGAATACAAGAGAAAAGGTCAAGAGGCATGGAAGACAGTGGCGTTCCAAGCAGAGAGCTCCCCACATACAATGGCTCATTCTGAAGACTGAAGAAGCCTACATTAGCTGTAGAATAACAGTCACCCTGGGGGTGGGGGCGGGTGAGACAAGCTGGTGCCAGGACTTGGAAGACATTGTCAGCCTGGGCCTTCTCCTCCTCGCCAATGCCAGCTATACTTTTCAAACAGCTTCATGGAACCCTGGGTGGAGCGATGGTGGTGGATTCCAGAGGGCTTTGTCTCAGGTCTACACAGTGTGTCTAAGGGGTGAAAGGGAAAACACCTGGGCTCCACCTTTCACCCTGTTAGGAACAGCTTTGCTTGTATTGAGTTTAGACACTGAGGGCATACATAAGATAGTGTCAGGAGATGGGACTTTCTGCTTAGAAAATGATCGAAAACTACCAAGGGTCTGGGGTAGGGGTGTTCCACCTGTCAACACTGTGAACGATGTTGCCATCTACAATGTTCATATTTGGGAACCGCGCAACTGATCTGCAAAAATAATCATGCCTGCATGTGCGTGCATGCTCTCTCTCTCTCTCTCTCTCTCTCTCTCTCTCTCTCTCACACACACACACACACACACACACACGTTTTATGCTGAACCTCACAGCTATACTGGGCTGCATGTGACCAGCGGGACTGTGGGCTGGTTGCCCTTCTGGGGTAAGGGGCAGCTTGGAGAGACTCCTGAGGAACCATGGAGGATGGATTCAGATGGCAGCTGTGTTGCCCTGACCCTTCTTCCTAAGACTCCAGGCAGAGCCTGCTTCCAGGTGAGTGGAAAGCTCACCCATGGTCATCTCACTCACTTTTATAAATTATCCAGGGGACAAGAGGAAGACAGACAGGCGGTAGTGGTGCACACCTTTAATCCCAGCACTCGGGAGGCAGAGGCAGGCAGATCTCTGTGAGTTCAAGGCGAGCCTGGTCTATGGAATGAGTTCCAGGACAGCTGGAACTGTTACACAGAGAAACCCTGTCTTAAAAACAAAAAGCAAAAAAATAAAACAAAAAAAAAATAAGAGAAAGGCCAAAAATCTGCTGCTTTATCCTGAGTAGGAAAATGAGCAAAGTTTAGAAATGGCTAAAATGCGCTATTGACGATTCTCACCAACCACCACATGGTTGGGATCGTTACTCAGTGCAAACCATCTTTACTCAGTGCAAACCTTCGCAGCCTGGGCTATTAATCCTGTGTCTGTGAGTTCTGTGAGTTCTACACACTCAGGGGATACCATCCCAGTGTCATCGTCTCTCAGAAAATGACCAGAAACCAGACGTTAGGCAATCTTTGGTAGACTGTGTGTCATTTTCAATGATACCTGCTCCTTTTAATGTATCTCTCCTCTCCTCCCTTCCCTCCCCTAAACGCCCAGTCTACAGTGTTATCTGTCCAGCCCGGGCTCCTGTTGAACTCACAGGCAGAGCCTCTACCCGAGTGCCATTCTGATCCCATTCATACCCTGGCCATCCGCATTAGCGAGGACTCAGAATGTCCTGTTAAGAGGCCACGGGAGCAATGGAACTATTAGTGTTTCAACTACATCATGAACAGCATGAGTGTCGGCTCTAAGTCACCGAGACTCCGTCTGCACTCACCCTCGCTTAGACAAACTATAAATATGTTCTTGGTTGGCGGCGTGATAGCATGCGGCTTCCTTTCTTCCGAATTCAGAGGTCCCTTCAGGGTTTCCCATGGTTCCTCGGCTTGTTTACTCTGAATGTGGTCGATGGAGCTTCAGCCTGACTGACCACGCATCCTGCAGCCGACACGGAGATGGGCTGGGGTTCTGTGGAGTTTGCACATATCTTGAATACTTCTGAGTGTGACTTGAAGCAATGCCCTGAGGCCCAGACTGGAGTCAAACCTCAAAGTTTTCATCAGTATTTTCCTTGGGGCACTTCCCTCAAGTCTAAGTTATAAAACGCTATCACTTTAACCAAAGAGACAACTCCACAATTTTGGCAACTTGCAGACAATGTTTGTGGTTGCTGCAAATTATTTTTACCCCAGTGACAAAAGTGGCACAGATAATATTGCCCACAAGAAAGGTAGGAAAACATAAAACAAGAACAACAGTGAAAAATGAGGCATAAAATAGGGGGGAAAAAAGTAAGTGTAGTCTGTGGTTTTAAACACCAAAGCACACTTCTATCTTGTCTCGGGGAAATTTCAGAGGTTATTAATACAGAAGATTGAAGCCGACATCAGCTACTTGATTTAGACTCTAATTTGATTGTTGAATATCATTGTGTAATGTGTCTGAGGACCTCTGGTCCCTCTAGGCCTCAACATACTTCCCAAACTTTAAAGTTTGGGAAAACTTTAAACTGACCATACTTCCCATTTATTAATTATTCATTAATTATCCATTCTGTTAATTTAATTCTCCATTCATTCAACTAGTATATATATATAATGTATATAATTATGTATAACATTAGTAGAATAAGTACATGTCAGAAACTGTTATAGACGGGGAGCGTCCAGATGATGGAAGAGAATCCTTTTGTCTCTATGGGGCTTATATTCTAGTTTTAATGTTTTCGAATTGAGTGAGTCCTGAGGGTGTCCCGACAGGGGCAGCTGAGATGGTTAAGATGTCTGTAAGAGCAACTAAAATTCTCCAATGGAGGCACAAGGAGGCCAGGCTAGGTGTCTGAGCCAGTGCAGCAACTTCACCTAGCCCCTCTATGTTCTTGGGGCCCATAAAAGTCATTGCCATCTCCGTATCGGGTGCGTGGGAAATCACTGCCACCTTGATTCCCATCTCCCCTCTACACTCCCCTGCTTCTCAGTGCGTTCCCCCTCGTGGTGATTCTTCTGTCTGCCAGATGGTTTGGTCCATCTTTGGCAGTCTTCATTCCTTCCTCTTTAGACACCCTCCCTGGGGTCCCCCCATCTCTGCTTGTCTAGCTCTCTCTCAGCCGAGCCTCCTTTAGTGTCTGGATTGGTGCTTCGGTGTGGAGGTCAAATGTGAGGGAAGCTGCAACAGTTTCTAGACACCCAGATCCAGGGGCAAGAGGCTGAGGTCCATCTAGTTTGGTGGAAGATAGCAGCAGAAGGTGAAGGGTTCAGGGTTTCAGCGTAGGCTCTTCATGCTGAGGAAAGGGCTGAATATCTCAGGGGAGAGAACAGTTAGAAGAGACCAGTATCACAGAAGCACAACCCAGAGAGGGTTGGGAAAAGGGGGACACATAGGTAAAACACTCACTCCACAACTCCCTGATCTGGTGGTCTGCTTAGCTCCGAGACCACAGACAAGATGACTCGAAAGCCGAGGTTGTAGGCTAGGGGCTAGTCCAGTGGTAGAACACTTAGCATGTGCAATACCTTATGTTTGAACCCCAGCACCATATAAAGAAGTACTGATTTGGGGAAACTGATCAAAGTGTAAATCCCAGTTCTGCTCCTTGCTAGCCTGTGACCTCTTCGGTTCTTTATCTCCTCGTCTATAAATAGGTCAATGAATTTGCTATAACTGTGAGAACTCTTCAAACGCAGCAGATCAACACATCCTCGCACATCTAGGGCTCTCGTGATCTCCAGCGGCTGTGTGGTAAGTGATCCGCCTCAGCCCCGATGGACTTAGTCCTGGTGCCAACAGCAGCGTCTAGAGAAGTCATTTTGTACTCTAACCAGTGCTGAGAAAATCAGAAGTACCTGGAAACAGTTATCAACAGCTTGCTCTTTTCCCTATTTCCATGGCTCTCCCATTCCAGTGTGCCCTGGAATCACCTGCAAGGCTGTAGAAACCCAACTGCATGGCTTCATGTTAGACTTGGGCTTTGGAATGCCGTGGCTGAGCCCGTGGTCACCTTTTCTAACAAGTTCCCGCTGATGCTGCGTTAGGAAGGGGCTTCCTTTTGGCGGTAAATGTCCCTCAAGCCAGGTGTCCACACAAAGCTAAGATTTGTTACCTTGGCGAAGGCCGGTCCGGGCAGTTTGGTGAAAGCTCCCTGGGTCATCCGTGGGCCCTACATTGTTTATAGGTACATAAAGTTACGTGTGAATAAAATAATAACGTGAAACTAGAGGCAAGGCTATCTGTGGGATCACGGCAGAGCGATGGGCAGGAGGAGAAGGTGGGTGGGAAGGTGCGGGAAGGAATACGCTCGATGTCTGTTACAGGCTTGTATGAAAGTGCCTTCTGTAACTCCAATAAAGGAAAATCTTTAATTGTGGTGACTCACAGTTCAGACGCAAGGCAGCGTGCAGGCAGACATGGTGCTGGAAAAGGAGCGTAGGGGTCTTACATCTTGATCCCACAGGCAACAGGAAGTGGTCTGTCTCAACGGCCTGGCTTGAGCATATATGAAACCTCAAAGCCCCTTCACAGTGACGCATTTCCTCCAACAAGGCCACACTTCCCTGCAGTGCCCCTCCCTTTGGGGGGCATTTTCTTCCAGACCACCATGTCTAATGAATACACACACACAGACACACACACACAGACAGACACACACAAAACCTTAAAAGTGGAACATTCTTCCTGGAAGTCAAAAATAGCTCTCCTTCTTGACTTGGAGTTTACCGATGTAAAGGACAAAACAGTCCAACACCTAAAGGAGCGGTTTTTCTGTAAACAAGGAAGCAGGATTTCCAGGAAGCTCTGAGTATTTCACACCACAGGCAAAGACTCCGGAAGTCCATGACAAAAGCTTTATTATGGTAAGTATGACCTCAGCGAACTTACCTAAGGATCTTCAGGGAGAGGCCTCCTTAAACCACAAATTCTTAAATCTGGGATTTTGAGCTACAAGAGGTATATGAGTATTTGTGGCCTTATTTCTTTTTTTCTTTTTCTTTTTTTTTTAAAGATTTATTTATTAATTATGTATACAGTGTTCTACCTGTGTGCATACCTGCACCCCAGAAGAGGGCACCAGATTTCATTGTAGATGGTTGTGAGCCACCATGTGGTTGCTGGGAATTGAACTCAGGACCTCTGGAAGAACAGTCAGTGTTCTTAACCGCTGAGCCATCTCTCCAGCCCGTGGCCTTATTTCTTAATTTTAGGGATAAGGACACGGAGGCCGAGAGGCTAAACGGCTTCTCAATACCCGCATCCACCGTTGTTAGCAGAGTCCAGGAGCCAAATCTCCCAACGCCAAGCTAGTCTCTTTTAATAAATAGGAAGCAAGACTCTGCTGACCATCATTTTCATAATAGGTAAACAATATTCTCATTCTTTCCAATTTTATAGATGAGCAATCCGAGATGTGGAGAAGAGACATTTTTATTTCACACAAAATCAGGACTAGATCTTTGGCTTTTTAATCCTTAGCCCAGGGCTTTCTCAGTATTTATGCTTCCTGTAGCATTCCTTTAGAAAACAAGGCAACAAATATGTTTTTGACAGACTGTCAACCGTAGATGCAAATCTCATTTGTACTTGAAGTCTTCATATTGGCATAACATACACAAAAGGTCACTCAAGCCGTGTTCGTAATATGAAATGGATACACGAGGACAGATGAGTAGCTGAATAAACAAAGGATGGAATGGAATTATGTTCTGGTCTCAGCAGGGGATCCATTCTGCAAGTGTATGGTTACTCAAGACTCCTTTGTACTGGGGGGTTGACAAAGCGCAAAGACCATCTGGGTAAGAAGGCAGATGGAATACATCTGGATGACCTAGCGAAGAAGCGTCAGGGAGAGAAAACAGACTCTGATCCAAAGAGAGAAGGAAAAGGGGCCCTGCGCACTCGTGAAGGAGTGACGGGACAGCTGGACCTGGCAAGGGAGAGAGGGTAGAGCACTGAGAAGAAGCAGCCAAGCGATGGGAGATGGCTGGCTTTCTGCACAGGCCCTGAGTTTGGGTTCCTAAGAGGTCTAGAGTTCCCAGCACCCACATCGGGTGGCTCACGGTGGCTTGCAACTCCAGTTCCTGGGAATCTGATATCTCTGGCCTCCATGGGCACGTGCGCTCCTGTGCACAAGCCATACACAGACATGTAGGCATGAACCAAAGAGCTATGGATAGGGGATGACATTCGGAGCCGACCATCAAGAAGGAAGAGTTCACCTTTTCCTTTTTTTTTCTTTTAACTTTATGTGCATTGGTGTTTTGCCTGTGCGAGGGAATCTGTTCCCCTGGAACTAGAGTTACATGCAGTTGTGACCTGCCATGTGAGTGCTGGGAATTGAGTCTGGGTCCCAAGGAAGAACTGCCAGTGTTCTTAACCCCTGAGCCATCTCTCCAGCCCCAAGAGACAATTTATTTAAGGATTTGGCTCCCAGTATCTAGCAGATTGCTCTATACCTAGAAGTACATGAGTATATGAACAGTACAATTGGAGTCAATGATGGGGGTGGGGAGAACATGAAGTTGAGGATAGTAGAGAAGCAGGAACAGTTCTGAGAGGAAACAAGGGGAGACATTAGAGGGGACCATGATTAAAATATATTGCATGAAATTCTCAAGGAACTAACAAATATTAAATACATCTTTAAACAAGAAGGAGGAAAGGAATTAGGAATTAAGAAAAAAAGTATTCTTGGCCCTTGGCTTCCACATGGGCGTGTGTGGGCAGTACACTCCCTTCACGTGTGTAAAATCACACACACACATACACACGCAGCGCACGATGCCCGTCTGCGCTCTATGCGCTACCATATAGTTTGTGAGCTTCCGAGCTTTGGGCAAGGGGCTGGAGGTTGAAACGCGCTAACACACACACACACACACACAGAGAGAGAGAGAGAGAGAGAGAGAGAGAGAGAGAGAGAGAGAGAGAGACCTCTATCCACTGGTAAGAAGCCCTTTATTCAATAGTACCACAGAGGCTTATATATACCCAACAGTCAAGTGGGCCAACAGGTGAAAACCTTATCCTCTGATCCTCAAGGCCGAGGCAACACGTGCTTGTGAAGCAGAGCTGGTAAACAACTTTGACACAGCTTTCAGTAACTCAAATCAGAAGGAAAGTAAAGATCTCTAGCAGGGAAGAGCAGCTGGAGGCCAGGACTCCACACACACACATGCACACACACATACACGCATGCACATACATGCTCTCGCATACACGAACACGCACACACACAAATTGGATGCAGTTTTGTGGATCCCTGGCAGAGTGGGGAAGAGCAGCCCCACCCACAGGACGAGTACACACATCTCACAAGTCTCGAATCCAGTGTGGTCTTGCCAAGGAGCTCACTCCTCAGGTGAGTTCCCTGTGCTCAGAGATAGAGCTGTGATCAGGTGCCGCCTTGGGAGGGAACACATTATTTAAGTCAGAACTACCCTGAGGACCCAAGAGCAGGATAGAATCACAGAGACGGTTGTAGAGGGGTGGATACTGGATGCCCGCTGCATGGTGACAAGCTGAAAACAGCAGGTAAGAGGAAGGTTGGACGGGGTACTCTAGTGTGTACGCTAGTGTCTAGGGGCAGACTTCATCTACTGAGGTTAACTCTGGAGTCTCACAGCCGTGTGTCTAGGGTTAGAGGGTCAAGGACCTAAGGATCTACCCACCTGTCACACAGTTCACAGCTACTAAGCTCCGAAGCTCCGGTAGACGAGGCAAACATCCACAGGCGCATCCTTCTGCAGAGCAGTTAATGCTATAGGTTCTGGAAACACAAAGACAGCTCTGACTGCTTCTCAGTCCCCCAGCACTGTTGGGAGACACCCCTACATCTGGAACATCCGCTGCGCCAGGGGTGCAATCCCGAGGAGACTCTGGAGGGTGGGAGATCCTGTTCAGCTCACAGCCTGCAGAGGTTACACATGAAGTGTGCCGGGGCTGTCTGCAGGAACCTGTCCAGTACAGGCGCAGCACCAGCACACGATGGAAAGAGGACCAGAGATTTCAGCTCACCTGACCCCACCCCCACCCCGGCAGTCTGTGTCTTTCAAGAGTCCACACACAAGTTGATTCAGGGTTTTACCTCTTTCTTTCCTCCTTGGTTTCTTTGTAATGTGCTTGGATAGTATTATTACTTTATTAAACATGGAAACCTTAAATTTTTCTACATATATTTATCTAATCTTGTTTATATTTTTTCATTAGGCATTTATATTTTTGTTTCCTCTTCTCCTTTTTAAATTTGTTTTTAGCAGTATTTTGACTTGATCTTACTGATTTTAAAGCTTTTATATTTTTATTTCCTTTCTTATGTTTCTATTTGGTTATAAAATATCTTACTGGGAATTTTTTTCAACTTTTCTTTTTTTAATCTGTTCTTTTCATTTCCCCTTTATAGCATTCTGATCTACTCCCCTTCTTTCCTCCTTTATTGATTTAACCTTGCTTCTATCCTGCTTCTCCCTCTCCTCAACTTCTTATCTATTTACTATCTCCATTTTATTAGAAGTAATTCTTAATTTCATAGGACAGTCTTCAATGTTTTTCCATATTCTGTTTTAGGATTTTTGAAGATATGCTAGTGTTAATTAATAATATTAATTGATTTAAACATATTTTTATGCTTTGTATGGTTTGGTGGTGTTAATCATAATTAAACAGTCATCAAGATTGAAAGAATAATAAAGAATCTCTCCATAGACCAGGTAGACTCGTGGAGGATGTAAGCAAAAATATCAGTGCCCCAGCCTCACGATACCTGACCTCACGTTACACTGCGGAGCTGTGCTAACAAAGGCAGCAGGGTGCCGGCAGAGGAACAGACATATACACCAATTGAACAGTGGACTCAGAAACACACTCTCACAGGTACAGCCTCTTAATCTTTGACAAAGCAGTCAAAAGCACATATCAGAATGAAAGACACTGTCTTCATCAAACGATGCTGGAAAATCTGAATTTTCACAGGAATAAGAATAAAACTAAATCCACCACTCTCACCCTATTCTAAACGAGCTCTAAGTGGTCTAAAGATTGTAATGTGAGATCTAAAACTTGGAAAGTGCTGGACCAAGCAGGTGGACTACCTGAAGGCAGAAGCAAAGGTTTTCTGAATAGAGTTTTAACAGCAAGGGATATAACTCTTCGAATTGACTAAACTTAAAAATTTCTATACAGTGAAGGCTCCATTTTGGAAGCTTATACCCTGAAATAACAACACACAAATTGTATTCATTTAAACACTGCCTGGCCCCTTAGTTCTAGCCTCTTATTGGCTAACTCTTACATCTCGATTCAACCCATTTCTAATAATCTGTATGTCACCACGAGCTCGTGGCTTACCGGGAAAGATTCAGCATGTCTGACCTGGCAGCTTCATGGCGGGCGGCTCTCTGCCTGCCTCCTTCCTCCCATCATCCAGTTCTGTCTACTCTGCCTGCCTAATTTTCTTCCCTATCAAAAGGCCAAGGCAGTCTCTTTATTCAACCAATGAAAGCAACATATAGAAAGAAGATCCTCCTACACCACAGTGGAAGCAGGGACTGTTTCTGCCTCTTTTATTGGCTTTTGGGACCCTACTCCTCATACTGGGTCACCTTGCCCAGCCTTAATCCATGGGAGGTGCAAAGGTTGGTCCAGTTGTATGAAGCCTATTTTCTTCCACTGGACTTGTAGAGGGCCAGGTAAGTAAGATGAATTCCAAAAATTAATAAAGATGTTGTGAATTATGATATAGCTAATATGCTAGAAAAATGTTTAAACAAGATGGTCTTTCATTTTTTTTATTATTAGAATGAAATATATAAGCCATACGCTCTTCTAGTTTAACTCCTTTTTAGTGTACCATTCCATGGCATTAACATCTGTCTTGCCCTGCAGCTGTTGCCACCAACCATTTTCAGAGATTTTCCATTGTTCCACTCTGAAGCTCTGAGCATCCTCAGCAGCTGTCTTTTGTGCCCTGCCCCCACCATAACTACAATTCATTTTCCATTCGTGTCTGACCATTTCAGCTGCCTCGTAAGGACAGAAGTGTAGTAATTGGAGCGGCGGGGCTGCGTCCCCAGCACCCCGCTGCCCGCAATAATTACCCGAAATAATTACACGGACACTGTATTCTTTTAAACACTGCTTGGTCCATTTCTATCTAGCCTCTTCTAGGCTAATTCTCACATATTAATTTAGCCCATTTCTAATCATCTGTGTGTAGCACCCCAAGGTGCGCTTACCGGGAACATTCTAGCCTACATCCATCCTGGGTTGGAGCTTCATCGCGTGCGTCCACCCAGGAGAGGGTAGCATGGCGTCTCTCTGAGGCATCTGCTCCGGAAAGGAGAGCTGTTGAGTCTGAGCTCACTTCCTCTTCCTCCCAGCATTCTGTTCTGTTTTCTCCACCCACCTGTGTTCTAACCTATGAGGGCCAGCCAAGCAGTTTATTTTTTTAACCAATGACCTTCCTCCATCACAGAAGTCTTCTAATTTTTTTTTCAAAGTGACATTTTTTTCTTTACCCATACAACTAAGAAAAATCTTGCTTTAAATTGTTAGAGGAGCCGGAGTGATGGCTATGCAGTTAAAAGCATTTGCGGCTCCTGCAGAGGAGGCCAGTTTGGTTCCTAACACCCACAGACTTACAGCTGCATGGAACTCCAGCTCCAGGGAATTCTTCTGGCCTCCATAGGCACCACACACACTCACGCACGCATGCATACACGCATACACGCACAACGCACACACATCTATTAATAAAATGACAGACAGTAAATCTAGAGACTTAAAAACATGCAATTAATGTTAGAAGGAAGTTGACGTGCACAGATGAGGATCACTGGAGTCATAAGTAATGGCTGTACACACACACCTTCGAGAGGTATAATTATGAAGGTGTGAGAAACATATATGCAATATAAACTGATTCACATCTGCATATGTTCATTGTTCGCAAAGATGATAATAATGATGCCACAATCTTCACGGATATCAGAAGCTTCTCCTGAGTTTTAGGTCCCTGGGAGCTTGTACCTTCTTTGTATTTGGCTGAGGCCAAAGGCTTGGTCCTTTCAAGGCCTTCTTATCTTCATCCGTAACATGCGGAGAGCAGTGTCTTATGTTAGCGCTTCTCAGGGTTGATGTGAAGACAGAACATCATAACAAAAGTGAGAGGCCTTTGAAAAACACAAAGGCCCGTAGCAGTGGATGCCAAGCCTTGTTAGAGGCCGCCGAGAGGTCGCCAGCAGTGTGATTCAAGGTCAAGTTTTGCATTTTGAAAAGATGTGCAGTATTTACAAATTATTCAGAAAACCAGATTCTTGCTTTGGTGACCCAGAACCATGACTAAATTGTCTCCGAAGCGCCGCACATTTGATAACCCCTGCTCTTAGTAATCACACCACATTCGGACCAGATGGTCATGCAGCTTCTCAGCAGAATCTAAAGTTTTTAGTGGGGGAGAAATTGTAAATTCACATAGCACAAAGGCAAAAATCACATCTCTTATCAGCAGGCTTTTTTACTTTTATATAGTGGTAAAAATGCTGCCCTCTGTAACCCATCCACTAAGAGAACCCTGTTTGTCAATGCAATTTAATGAGCATTTATTGAGTACTCATGCTGTACAAGGTAGTTCAGTTTTGGTAGAGATGGAGAAATGGAAAGGATAAAAGTGGTGGGGGAAAAATGAGAGATTGTTTCTAAAGTGGCTGAGCTTTAAAAAAATATCTTTGTATATGTACAATGTGTGTGTACATATTTGTGTGTGTATCTGCAGGTATGTGTGTGCCACACATGTGTGTGAAGCTAGGGTGAACATCAAGTCTCAGGCCTCGTCTTCTACCTTCTTTGAAGCAGGACTTTTTGTTGTTTTTCTGCAGCATATGGTAGATTGGCTGGCCAAGAGGTTCTGGGGATTGTCTGTGTCTCTGTCTCTCATATCCCTTGAGTACTGGGATTGGAGACATGAGCTCCACTCCTTCACAGGGTGCTGGGGATTTGAACCAGGTATTCACACTTGTGTAGCACTTGTTTTACCCACGGAGCCATCTATCGTCCCATCCCAGAAGTGAGGAAGCTTTAAAACGGAAGGGAAGCGGCAGATCCTCTGACCGCCAATTATAGAAACACAAGGAAACCAATGACAAGAAAATGATTGGGGAATATGCCTTGGAGTTGGAGAGGTTGCAAGAACGGAACCCATTCCATGTTGGAGACCAAAATCTGGTGACATTTTCCCCAGGCCTTGGCGATTCCTTGTGTTGGGATTAGAGGCAAGACTGTTTAAGTCTGAAGAAACCTAGCCCATCCCATCAGTAAGTGTTTATCTACACTATGTGATAAAGCTCATGCTGTCACTGTGGTACTATGACAAGCACCACCATGTTTAACCAGTGGTTTTCATCCCTTCTAGCTGACCTAACTGTGGGCCCTCTTTTAAGAACTACCTTGGTCACATGTGTATTTCAGCTTTTATTATGACAGTCCTCCTTGTGTGGGTGTTACTTTTGCATACCCAGTTGCATCATTTATCCAAAATTGAAATTATTTGCAAAGTAGCCTCTTTAAAGGTAAAGGGAGTAGCCTAGTCAGTTCTCTTTTGTACCCTAATGCTCTCTCACAGGACCCATGAAACTGTTCAGTGTTGAGAAAAAGCCAGAAGATGCTCCTTAAAACCTAGTTCAAGGACTCCTAGGCCTGTTCGTAGGCCACAGCAGAGCTGAGGCAGGACAGAAATACAGGGAAAATTATGGGGATGGAAGGAAGAGGAGACCCCACCCTAGGTTCGGGTTTGACGCTTCTTTCCGGCGGAGAGTCAAGGATCGCTTCCAGGCCTTCTCCTTTCCCCACCAGGAACCTGCATTTTCTAGGACTCTTCCCAGCACCCACACATGAAGGCCTAGTGGCTCAGGGTTCATCAGATTGCAAGCCCATCTCGGGCACCTCCAGAGTCACCCTGTAATCTCATTTATAGAAGGAGCATGGAGAGAGAGTCCCGGAGGGTCCCTTGGAGATCGGTCAGACAGTGAAATTCCAAAGGCTTCCACCATCCTGGAACTAGTACACTTCTGTCCTTAAAGGTGTGCCTGCCTTGGCCAGGGCCTTCAGGAGCAGGGACCCTTCAGTGCTTCGGGGCCTGCGTGACCCTTTCACTACACATCACAGTCACTGTGTATCCAGTTCTACACTGGTGTGTGTGTGTGTGTGTGGGGGGGGGGGGGGGGGAGAGAGAGAGAGAGAGAGAGAGAGAGAAATTCTCCTTCCATGGTGGAACGAGGAATTACACTCAGGGTTTTCGGATTATGTGGAAGCTGCTTTTACCGCCAAGCCATCTCACTGGTCCTGTATTAGTACATATTTTTTAATATACTTTTTAAAAAAAGAGTCTCACTCTCTAGTAAGGCTAGTCTCGAACTCAAGGCAATCCTCCTGCCACCCCCCTCCCCGTCTCCCAACTGCTACCTTTAACCATCATAATTATTTCATCCCGACTATCCCCATAAAGAAACTGACCTACTGCAAGACATCCCTTCTCCCCGCGCGATGGTGACAGTCTCTACTTTTCAGATGGAGCGTCCCCGCGCTCCTTATTCTTTGGATTTTTTTTTTTTTAAGTACCGTTTCCTTTATTTGTATCAAAAACTGATTATTTCCCGGACAAGTAGAGAAGGAGGCCTGGAAGGGAGCGCAGGGACTGGCGCTCAGCAGGCGGCGCGGCAGGCGGGGCGGCCGGGGCGTGCCCTGTGCTCCGGGGAGGGTCCCGCGCTGCCCTCGCCCTCGGCCCGCCCCGGACAGCAGCGGGCGACACCTGGGCGGTGCAATTTGCTGCCAGCCCCGGTCGCGGAGGGCAGGCAGCTCGCAGGCAGAGGAGGTATCGCGGGCAGCCGGGGGCGCCCACTCCAAGAAGCGGCCAGGGAGATTGTGGCGGAGACGGAGCTCGCGCTCTGGGTCTGACTTTTCTGCCCACTGGCCGTACCACCTGGACTAGTTTCTGGGTCCCCCCCGGCCCGGGTCTTGGTGTAGCTGGAGGGAGTTGGTGTAGAGAGGTTTTTGTTGTCCTTTCTATTCTGACCTCGCAAACGTGAACGGTGCCGGCCACCCGCAAGCTTCATTCCTGAGTTTCTCCAGTAGAAACTCTTCTGCTGTCCTCGCAGCGTCCGCGAAGCTGGGGACCCCAGGTAGGTGGGACTATGCTGGGCGGTCGCGATGAGGAGGGGAGGGGGGGGAGGACTTTGAAGGACTGATCCCAGACCCGGGGCTGGAGGCCAGCAGACCTGGCTGCAGAGCAATCGCCCCAAGGTGCTCAGGTGAGGACCAGCAGAGGGTATATCTTTGCACAGGTGCTGCGAAGGGACCCGCGAACTCGAATCTGAAAATTAGCAGATTTGTTTTGGGGCAGTTTCCCCTGCACCCAACCAGATCTCTTCTCTTAGCGAGTTAAGTCACAGGGGTGGGATTTGCCCGCTTCAAACTGCAAAACCGAGGGTAACAGCGTGTGAGGCTCTATCCAGCAGTGGGGTAGGAAGTGGGTCTCTGCTCTCCTCTCATCGCGCCTCCTCCCTTTCCCCTCTCCCCTTTCCTCTCTTTATAAGTCGCCGTTGCCTATGAGGGGCTCCATTTCCGGCATCATTGAAAAGTTCTTATTTTTACCAGGGGGCTAGTATGTGACCAGCAGCCCCCGGGACTCCAGGCTGTGGGCTCCCCGTTCAGAAGGGACTCTAGACAGACACATGCTTTGAATCACAGCCTTCTAACGCTACAGCGTAGGAACAGTGTGCAGAGGAAGGCTGATGGGATCATACAGACGCTGGCGGGTAGAAGGGGTCCAAACTGTTGTCCAGCCTTCCCTTCCCCTTTGGACAGCCCTTCGGGGCGAGCTAGCATGCTGGTCTCTGTTGTCTGAAGGATGGAACAAGGAGTCAAAACAGGCTCGCTGAAAGTAGCTGAGGGCTTGAATCCGTTTCTGTAGCACATGCCCCACCCGCCCCACAAACAACTTCCTGCACCTCTGTGGCTCTGCCCCCCATCACCCCCTCATCACCTCTGGAGTGACATTCATTTGAAAGCAGATTCTAGGACCCCACTGTGTCCAGAAAGAAGAGAAGGTCTGGTGAGGAGGGAGGAGCGATGCTGAGGCTCTTTACTGGACGTTTCCTGTGAGTCAGACTCACCGCTCTCTGTATAACTTCTCACAAAGCCTCTCCAGGTTGGTACATTGTATCTCATTCTGCAGTTGAGATGTGGAGGCTGATGAAGATTGTTCCTCTTATTCTAAGATAGCTCATCGTTGGCACAGCTGGGATTGCAATCTAGTCTCTAATTCTAAAAACTTTTTACTTCGTTCTCTTCTGTAAAGATAAGCTGGAGCAGGTAAAAACCAAACAAACAAGCAACCAGCTCACCCACCCACCAACCTCATTATGGAGCTCTCGCTAAGTGCCAGGTACCGCTAAAGCATCTCAGAGGACTCATTGGCATCTTTGGTCAGGGATGTCTATCGTTCTGGGGGAAACAGCGACTGACCTTGCCCCTCACAGAAGCCCTGTTCCAGAAGGCTGTTCAGATCCACTGAGCTGCTACTGTTTAGGTGGGGCTGGAGTTCTGTTTGCTTTATCCTAGAAGTGGTTTGGGGTCTAATGAAAGATCGATTGTCCGAACCTGATCCGTTAGACCTGACCGTTGGCTTGTGAATGATCCCTCTGTCCCCTAAGAGGCCCGTTCCAGGCTTTTGCTCAATAAACACTTGCGGGCGGAATGAATGAATGAATGAATTAGCACCTTGTATGGAGTGATCTGCGACCCCAAAGCCCATGACGCCAGCCATAGGGTGCTGCTTCTTGGGCAAGGGAGGTTAGGGTAGCCTGTGCCTTTGTGGACTTCCAAAATTCCTCAGCTAAAAAGTTCACACCCGTTTTTTAGAATTTTAAAAGATATGGCTCAAAAATAAATATCTGACTTAAAAAAAAAACTTACCTGAAAAGTGATTTGGTATTTAGTCAGGTTGTGATATGCTTTCAGAAAGCAAGGGGCATGTAAGATGCTACTGTTTGCTTTAGAACATCCAATTTTTTCTCATAGAAGGATCCCTAATGGGAAAGAAGGCCAAGTGCTCTTGGGAGATGGCACAGGTCAATTCCAGCAGGCTTGGTCATTGCCTCAATGACTTAGAATGTTTTCATCATATATGAACCCCAGCTTAACTGTATATTACACGTTTCCCTGGGCCAGTGAGATGACTTAGCCTGTAAATGAGCTTGTCATCAAGTGTGAGTTTGAGCCCCGGAACCCGCATGGGGGAAGGGAAGAGCTGACTCCTGCAAGCTGTCTTCTGACCTTCACAGGCATACTGTGGCACATGTGTACACATGGACACACACACACACACACACACAAATGCAGCAAACCAAATGAATTTCAAAGACTTTTTTCCTCCAAAGAATATTTGAATAAAATTAATATTTAGGTAGAGCAGGGCTTAGGAGAACCCAAAGAATCAGGCAATCTCTGGTCTGGTGGCTTAGAGAACAGTTTTCCACTCTCTGTCTATAGAATTGAACTTTTTAACTCCCCGAAAGAGGCAATTCCCTTTTCCCATTTTCCAGAATGAAGAATATGTGTTAAGGCCGGGCGATGGTGGTGCACACCTTTAATCCCAGCACTCGGGAGGCAGAGGCAGGCAGATCTCTGTAAGTTCAAGACCAGCCTGGTCTACAGAGCTAGTTCTAGGACAGGCTCCAAAAAGCCACAGAGAAACCCTGTCTCAAAAAAAACCAAAAAAAAAAAATATGTGTTAAAAATACTTTTTTAATTGTTTGCTTTTTATTACCTAAACTATACATATTAATTGCAGAAAAGATAAACACAGAATACTACTATAAATAATAAAGAAAATATGTATCTAGGCTTGGAAGTAGCAAATGTAAAACTTGGCATATAGTTTTCTAAATCTTTTCTCCACATCTATGAATAAGTTAGAACACACACACAGACACACACACACAGATAAACCTTAGTTTTGGTTGAATTCCTTTCAGAGTTTAGAGCCACCTGAATGCTTCTAAAGAAGACAGAGAATGAATGGTAAACACTTGAAGAATCACAAAAAAAAAAAAGTGCAGTGTGAGCCCCAGTGTATATCACCCCACTGTATAATTAATTCTCCTCCTTCATTCAGTTCCTAGCAGAGAGTCCGGCAGTGGGGCTGCTGGAGAAGTCACAGGGTCAAGCTATGCTCCTCCTCGCTCAGTGTCTCAAATGCAGCAGGAAAGCTCGCTCTTCTCTGCCTCAACGTGAAGATCAGGGCAGAAATTCAAAAGCTCATTTGCAAAGCTAGAAGGAAGCCTCTCCCCCACCAAAGGTCACTGCCAGCCAGGGCATTTTCTCACCTGCCTGACCTCAGACAAGGCAGGTTACTTCTGTGCGGTTGCCCTTTGGGAAAAGGAGATAAGGATCCTCCTTACTTGAGTCAGGGTTTGTCAGGGTTTCCTCACCCTGACAAAGCACCTAGGACGATCTGCTGTTAAAGAGGTAAGGGTGTGTTTGGCTGTGGCGTCAGCCCAGGTGGGCTCTGTTGCTTCCAGGCGCACGCTAGGGCGGTGGGAGTGTGTGGCAGAGGGGAAGGAACCGGGGCCTCAGTTTCCTTTGTGAGTGAACGCCTTCAAGGCCTTACATTCCATCTACTGCCGTCTGCTTCCTTTTTAAAATAAAGATTTATTTACTTTATTTTATGTGTGGGTGTTTTGCCTGCATGTATGTTTGTGCACCACGGGCATGAAGAGGGGGTTGGGCCTTCTGGGAGAGGACTTACAGAGGTTGTGAGCCACCATGTAGGTGCTGGGAGCCAAACCGTGCCAGCTGGAAGAGGAGAACTCTTCCTGATTTTCTAAAATTAATGTAATGTGTATGAATGTTTTTGCATGAAGTATGTCCATGTGCCACATTAGTGCCCTTGGAGTTCCCAAGAGGCTGTCAGAGCTCCTGGAACTAGAGTTACAGATGGTTGTAAACTGACCTTTTTTAAAATTTTAATTTAAAATTTTTTATTAACATTTTTTTCTTTATTTTGCACTCTGCCCATGGTTTCCTCATCCTCCTCTTCTAGATCCTGTGGAAGAGCAGCCAGTGCCCCTTAGCAGCTCAGGGCTTAGCCACTGAGCCATCTCTCTAGCTCCTCTGAGGGCTCTTATCCATAGAACCATCTTAATAGTCCCCTTGTCCTTCTTAAAGGTTCCAATACATCCCAGGGGTGTCACCAAACATCAGGTCCTCCAGGGGACAGCTAGGGACCAAACTGCACCACTGCTCCACTTTCCTCCGTCCATCACCCTGAGAACCAAATGTGGGGCGTTATTTGTTATTTATCACTTGAGTTGTACACAAGGGTGTATGCTAGTAACACGTTTAAATGCAGAAAGTTTAGAAGCTTTGGCAGACCTAATGTAGCGGTGGGTCCTAGCTTTTGACCGAATAGACTTAACTATAATAGAAATGTTTTGTGGAATCCGAGTCCACGTTTCATTTTGTTCCTTTTCCTTTCTCTTTCCTTCTCTCTTTTCCTCGCTTCCTTTTTGTTTTAAAATTAAGAATCCAGGAATACTCGGTGGCTAATAGTTCTCCCTCTTAATCACAGTTCTGAGTAGAAGAGGCGGGTGGACCATTTTACAGTGTGAAGGCAGACTTGACCTTCTAGGGAGCTGTGCACTTGCGTGGGTCATTCTGGGCGCTGTCTCAGGCAGGCGGGAGCATGCTAGGCAGACGCAGTACGTGTGGCTCGAAAGGCGGGGGCACACAGGTGAGGACCGGGAACCGGGAGTCACGATTCAAGGGGGCTTCTCGGGCATGCGCCTGACTGCCCTTCACACACTGTCTGGAGGGCAGTTGTTTTTAGTCATTGAACTGTAAATTATTAATCTAGAACCTCCTACAGGGTTGGGAGAAGAAAACAGTTTGGGGGTAATTTGGGAATGGTAGGGTATAGAAATACAATAAAAAAAACCAGGGTTTTTAAAAATCATAATGAAGTCATATGGTTCATTAAGTACTTGCCGCTTAAGTTACTCAGTGTGGCGTTTTTCCGTAGCGGCCCCTTGGGCACTTGGTCATGTGCTAGAACTTTTGCAGAGTATGAGCCAGGCACATGACCCCACTTGACAAGCGCAGCACTGGAGGGGTGAAAACAGAATACAGAGGACAAGAGAGAGGGGGGCGCACAGCTGTGGTCAGAATAGGAATGCAATGAAAAGACCAGTGTAGGGAAAGATGGAGGCCCCGAGGGCTCAGACTGGGCTGTTCCACTCTGTATCCCAAGGCTGGTACTCCATAGAGGTTTAGTGAAGTATTTCCAAATAGACTAAATGAACAAGTGAAAGAATGGATGAACTACTCTGTTGGCGAGAAGTCTGCCAAAGCGGGTGCTGAGCCCCTCTGACGCTTACAATAACTTCTCTGTGCATCTAGACCTCCAAAAACACATCCGTAGGTGTTATAGGGTTGGGTCTCAGAGGTGAAGGGATTGCTTAGTACTCCCAAGACCCCAGCATGTCCAGAAGGCCCACGTGCATCCACGGAAAGACCTTGTAAGCTAGAGGAGAAAGAAAGGCATCAAATGGCCTCTGGGTGAACAGGCTCTTCTTTTCCTTATGGAAGCATTGTTTCACTGTGAGGTTTTCACAGCACCAAGCTGACACCATCGGCTTCTGATCAGACAGATGTGTTTTATGCTGCCATTACTCATGGCCACAGGCGCCTGGGCTTTGCTGCCGCTGCCTGAGTCACTTGGTTAAAACACAGGGCTGCGAGGCTGAGGGCATGAGCTGGAGCCCAGGCCAGAAAGAGCTGTTCAGTCAGAGCTGTGCTCTGGCTCTTTCTGCCAGGGATCTTCTGGGGAAGAAGGTAGATGTGGCGAGCTGGATTCCTTGAGGCAGATTCATTACCACTGTGGTTTCTAGACTAGTCATTTGAATTTTCGAAGTAAAGGGTTCGGATTTTCAGTGTGTTGTTTCCCATATGTAGGCTAAGGTTGGCTCGGTTTTGTCATTGTGGAAATGTTCAGGGATTGCATCTCAAGAACCCTGTTATCCCCAAATCCTAACTTGTTACCACATCCTATAGTCTTTATGTGTCCCTAAGATGGCTACGGTCCTATCTGCCTCACCACGTGGCAAAGAGACTTGGATAAGCTTGTATATTTAATGAAAATCAGTCAAAACAGACACTGTTGCTGAGTGGTTGGCCAAGAGTCATCATTTAAAGACTTGCTGGTTCATACCTATCCCGAGCCATTCTGATTTAACTAGTTTCCACGTGACGTATTCAAGGCAACTAATGAGCAGTTAAAACCACAGACATTCTATTGGCAAATGCAATAAGTCTTTTGCGTCAGTGTTTTCGTTGGTTATATGGGGTTCATCTTCCTCAGTTCCTTTAAGAGCATTTGATCTGAGCTGGGGTGCGTTTGGTTGCTAATGCCGCATTGACTCTGATCTCTCCTGGATCCCCTTCTCAACCCTGTGATGCAAGCAAATGATGAGAGTGGCGTCTGACATTTATTTAACACTTATTATGTATCAGGTATTATTCCAAACACTGTACCTACAGAAATTTGTTAATTATTGAAACAGTTTGTTACTGATGCTAGTTTTGGTTCCTCTCAGGAAACTGAAGCACAGATGCATCATACAAAGTCAACTGGCTTACAAGAGAGCAAGCAGAGATTTGAACTCTGGTATCTTGACATCAGAGCCCATGGTCCAGACCATCAGAATGCCTTTCAAAGTGCCTGTTACCTGCCAGTATCAACTGGCATCCTGTCCTCTTGCTTGTGAATGCAGGATACAAGCTGTAACAGACATTACAAAATGAGTTCTAGGGGCAGAGGGAGGGCTCATAGCTTGGACAGTGTTGAGACGATACAAAGGAACATTTGAAAATGGGTGTATTGTAAAACTTTGGAAAATTTTCCTATAGAGAGATAATAATAATGGGAATAAATAGTTCAGGGAATATCTAGGGTGACAATAAATCACAAATTATGAGTCAGTAGCCTACCAATACAGCGCCCCGAGAGATGCCTCAGCAGGTAAAGTTTGTGCCAGTTCTGATGATCTGAGTTCAATGCTAGGGACCGCATGGTAAAAGGAGGGTGCTCACTCCCAGTAATTGTCCTCTGACCTACATATGTGTGCTGCGGCACGTGCCCGATCTCAAACCAAACAGACTCTTAGAAAAGGATCAATAGTGCTGTAATGTAAGGTAATTCACATGCAGTGCTTACAGCACGAAAAACCAGTGCTGCCTACGTTAAATAAATCATGACATTTTTGGTCTTTAGAAGAGGAGACATTGTTTCTTCTTTCCCCCTTTCATTTGGGTGAGCTATAAATAATGACCGGAAGAAGGTGATAGGCAGGATATTTCTTTAAGATTTATTTATTTTTATTTGTGAATGTGAGTGTTCTGTCTGTCTGTCTGTCTGTCTGCACCACAGGTGTGCCTGATAACCATGGCAGTCAGAACACGGCCTTGGATCCCCTGGAGTGGGAGTGACAGATAGTTGGAAGCTGCCATGTGGGTGCTGGGAGTAAAACTTGGGTCCCCTGCAGGAGCACAAGTGCTCTTAACTGCTTAGTCACACTCTGGTCTCAAGAAGAGCTATTATTTACCGAGTGCGGTATTTACTCCTTATCAGCCTTCTGCTTATCTAATTGGAAGGGGAGCGCTCAGAAATTATATACACCACTTTCATGAGAATGTAGTCATTGTCTTGTTAGAATCCTGGGACACTTTGTCAACTGATGGTTCATGACAGACATCTTTTTGAGGCTCACCCATAGATAGTTTAGAAGCTGGTATCCAGCGACATGATAGGAGAAAGGTTCCAGTAAAGAAGGCATTTGTGGTTAGGTCTTGGTCAAGTACGGGTCTGGAAGCCGGTGTTTCCCACAAAACCAACTGGCAAAAGAGTAAACTTGGCTCTGGAGTCAGGTTACCTTTTGGATCCACTTAGTAGTTGGTTAAATTGAGCAGTAACTGAGTCTCTCCAAGTCTGTTTCCTTTCTGAAGAGCCACTTCATGAGCTCTCGGTGTAAGACACAGTAAAGTAGCTCTGCACCTTCCTTGTAGAGTGCGCATGGGTGGTGCTTTTCTGTCATCACCCCGAAAAGCCAAAAGAAGCCAAGAGAAAGGGGAGAAGATCGGACAGAGAAGAGAGAAAAGGATCAGGAGAGGGGTGGAAAGGTAGCAATGTCGGCGAGTGTCAGTTCCCTTCTGTTTTCTCATGTGCATGTATGTTCATATGTGTACATGCATGTGGAAGGACATGCAATGTGAAGCCAGAGGCCAACAGCAGGGCTTCCTCTATCACTGGTCACTTTATTTCTGGACAGGCTCTCTCACTGACCCTGGGGCCCATTGGCTGTTCAGCAAACACCCGAATCCTCCTGCCTCCACATCCTCAGCCCTGGGGTTATAGGTGCGTGTTGCCACACCCAGCTTTTTTATGCGGGTGCCCAGACTCTGAGCTCAGGTCTAGGTCCCCATGTTGCCGTGACGCTCTACTGATGGCTTTTCCCATTCCTTTCACCTCTGCCCTCCTTCATTCCTCTTGGCTTCTCTTTTGGTTCTTTTGGGTGACAAACATAGAGGAACAGTCATGGTGCAGGTGGTGAGCGTTTTGGTAAAAATAAACATGGCTAGCTTACTGTGATTGCCGAGAAAGCAGCTACCAAGGAAAGTTGGAGTGTGACGGGTGAAGCAGAGCTACAGGAGTGGCATTTTGCTAGGTTGGGAAGGGGACAAAGTGGGGGGACAGGTAGAAAGACATGTGACCTTCAAAAGCATAGAGACAGAAAGGCCTGAAGACGGGACCATGGAGAAACTCCTATGTTAGACCAGCACTCCACCACTGAACCCTTATTTGCTATTTCAAATAAAGAGCAAGGTGTCCTTTTGGCAAAACTGCTGAGGCTTAAACCCAGAAAGAGTAGGCAAGGACCCTTTTTATACCTCCCAAATCGAGTTTAAGATTCCAGGATTAGATACCCACTGCGTGAATTTGGCCGGTGCACTGTTTGGTTCCTTGTGCTTAGTAGGCACTGTTGAGGCTAGCAGCGTCTCTCTTCTTGGCAGGAGGAACAGAGAGACTCAGACTCTCACTCGTGGGAAGTTATAAGAACCTGCGTGGCTCTTCTCCGCAGGCAGTTAGGACCACACTCAAGGACATACAAGTGTATGTTTGTGTGTTTCTAGGACCGTGTTTATATTTTCCAGAGTGTTGTCTGCTCTTTTCAGACCCTGGGGAAAATCTGACCTATACCTGGAGCTCCTTAGGGAAAGCAACTGGGGAGTTGGCCTTGGTTACTTGAGGCCTGGGGAAAGAGAATCGCTTGCCTCCTTACAGGAACCAAAGTATGGCCAGGAGCCAAGGGTGTGGAGGAAGTGTACCGCCACCTGTCAGATCCTGCCAGAGTCAGATGCCCTGCCACGGAATTGAGCACAGCTGTTTGCTCGGGGAGTGAGGAAGCGAGGGATGGGCGGAGCCGTTTGTTTTTTACCTTTTTCTCTCATTCTCTTCCCCAAGACGGCTCTCAGAGCAGGCAGGAACTAAAAGCAAGCAAGCTTTAGGCTGATATTCAGTACACAGGGGATATAAGGCATCCACTTTAAGCTTCTAGAGGCACCCAAAAATTTAACTGCTGGGACACTCAACCTTTTAACCCGACCTCTTTCTTGGGCCGAGGTCCATGATCTAACGGTGAATCAAGCATAGGCTTGGTCTGTGATAGATTCTGTGTTGGTCTCTTTCCTTGGAGATCAACGCATTATGAATGATGAAATTCCAGTAGGAACACTCAGGTCCTTGAGGGTGTGTGGCAACTATGCATACAATTCTAGTTTATTTATTTATTTATTTATTTATTTTTACTGAGCTATACATTTTTCTCCGCTCCTTTCCCTTCCTTCCCTCTCCCATTACCCCCATGCCCCCAATTTAACTCAAGAGAGCTTGTTTTTTTCTATTTCCTATGTAGATCCATGTGTGTCTCTCTCTTAGGGTCCTCTTTGTTGTCTAGTTCTCTGGGATTGTGATTTGTAGGCTGTTTTTTCTTTGCTTTATGTCTAAAAGCCACTTATGAGTGAGTACATACTGTATTTACTTTTCTGGGTTTGGGTTACCTCACTCAATATGATGTTTTCTAGATTCTTCCATTTGCCCGCAAATTTTAAGATCTGATTTTTTTTTTAACCGCTGGGTGGTACTCCAATTGTGTAAATGTACCACATTTTCTTTATCCATTCTTCGGTCGAGGGGCGTCTAGTTTGTTTCTAGGTCCTGGCTATTAAGAATAATGCTGCTATCTATGTAGTTGACCACATGTTCTTGAGAATGCTCAAAATTCTAGTTTTACATACATTGGTAATATTGGTCGTTCTTCACTGAAAAAAAAGTGGCATCTCATTGAAGCTGCTATTAAACTATAAAGATGTGTGATAAAAGGGTATGCCTTAGCCTAGTGGGATAAATATCAGATTAAGGGATCTACTAATTCACACAACAAATACTGTTTTATAATTGTTTGAGGTCAGAGTCCAGTGGGGAAGACAGATGTCCATCATTATTGTGCAGAAGCTAGCAGTGGTCAGGTGGCCAGATGGAAGAGAGAATCAGCGGTAAGGTAAGGGTCTCTGGAAGAGAAGACTCTTGAGGAAGAGAGACTTGGATGCACAGCACACAGATATTTCACATATTCTGTCCCCATTCGCCCTGTGCCCTACATGTCTCCTTGGTGAGGACCTTGGAAGCTCAGACCTGTTTGTTCCTCCAACTTTACCGAATGTGCTTTGTCTTTGGCTGACTCAGCTGTGTCTCTGTTCACTGTGAGAAATTCATAGCAGTGACTGTGACTTCATGTTGAAACCTGAGACTGCACTTGGCCATTCCTTCAAAATAACACAGATTGCCACACAGTGCAGATCCCAACCATTTACTAGGTTTCAATTTTATTAGTTATTTAGTATTCATTTTCCAACCAGGGCTTTGTGGATACACAGTGTCAGAGAGGTTACTGGTCCTTCTATAGAGATTAACTCATGGGAAGAGACATGCTTTCAAAGCTTTCATGGCATCCTGGCATTTTATGAGCCAAATCAGATTTCATCCTTTGGAAATAAATGTCAGGCTTTGAAACACCAAACTCTGAGAACATTGGGGTCTCTGATAACTTTTTGTTTGTTTGGAAGCAGAGCGAGAATGGGAGGGTTCACAGACACAACACCCACCACCAAAGCCGGCCTGGAGTCAGCGTGTATAGGTTACAGTGTGGTTTGAGGTTGGGGGCCTGAACAAGTAGAGAGTAGCCACTGGGGAGACTTACACATCAGCTCAGGAGCCTTAACTTTTGGGGAACCAACACAAAGACTAGCATCTTCTAACATAATATTTGTATGGAAATATACAGCTTTCAAAATGCCTTTGCAAGTTCTATCATCTGATGCCAAATTATCTTTATGTGTGTGGGGGGGAACATTATTAGTTCAAAGATGAGGGGACTGAGAAAACAAAACCGAGTGTCTTGTCCAGATGAACAGGGTTAGCTTCAGACAGAACAATCCAGCTTTTCTATTTTAAATTTAGATCCAGAGAAGCTTCAGCTCTGCGACGTCTCCTGGAATACTGATGGAGTCCATCTCTAATGTATCAGCCAAGCTTCAGAAATGAAGGGCCAGTGAGTAAGTGAAAGCTTTAAGGCTAGGTTTCCACTCTTGCTGGGCACCATCTTGGATACAGTTTACTTTTAGGGAGAGAATACAGAATGCAGGTAGCCTTTCTGGTTTAGTACCTGGGTAGAGAATTGGACAGAAAGAGAAAGAGACAGAGGACCTGGGAGGATGTGAGCTACGGTTCTGTGCTCGTGGTAATTTGTGGGAAAAGGTGGAAGCCTTCCTTACCTCTGGTTCCCTACAGATCTAGATGAGAAGGGAGAGGGTTTGGTTGTCTATTTCACAGCATCTCAGAGGTTAAAAAATGACAGTAGAATTAAGATATTAGACAAATTAGGGTCAATAATTGCTTTCAACTTCTCATTATTTCTGTATTTCTACAACAGTGAACCCCTTGGGGACAATCATTAATTATATTGAGTTTTTACTGTGTGTCAGGTGTCTAACATAAAGCATTTCTTTAATTCTCATGAAGATCCTCAAGACAGGAAATTTAAATCATATAAGAGATAAGCAAGCTGAGACTCAGTGAAGTTTAAATATTTGCCAAGGGTGACACAGCAAATTCGTGGCCGTCAAGGAATTCAAACTTGGGCCTCACATCCACGTTGGTGCTCTTTCTTTCCTTTGTTCCCTGAGAACAGTAGCGCGACTTCATGCAATAAAAGCTATTTTTTCATGTTGTTTACAAGTAGCTAAACCTTGTGTTGTTTTTATTTTTCGAGACAGCCTTTCTGGTATGTCTAGGCTGTCCTGTTCCAATTCCCTCAGCAACTGCTTCTTCTTCTTCTTCTTCTTCTTCTTCTTCTTCTTCTTCTTCTTCTTCTTCTCCTCCTCCTCCTCCTCCTTCTCCTCCTTCTCCTCCTCCTCCTCTCTTTCTTCCTTCCTTCCCTCTTCTTCCTCTTCTTTTGCCTCCTCTTTCTCCCCCACCCAGTGTGTGTGTGTCTGTGTGTGTGTGTGTATGCATCTATGTGTGCAGGGACACTTACCAATATGTAAAAAGTCAGAGGTCAATATGGGTATCCCTATTTTTTGAAACAGGGCCTCTGACTGAATTGGACCTCACTGTTTTGGCTATATGAACCAGTGAGCTTTGGGGAATTCTTCTGTCTTTGCCACCCCCCACAATATTGTGGTTACACATAGGTGCCACCATGTCTGGCTTTCTGTGGGTGCTGGGGACCCAAGCTCAGGTCCTCCACTGAGCCATCTTTCCAGCTCCTGCCTCAGTTTCTTGAGCACTGGAGTGGCAGGCAGGTGCCACCATGCCTTCGGGTACAATGGAAAAGCTGACCATGGGCAGATAAATTCTAGGATGGTTTACTTCCACACACTGACTAGGGACACAGTAGTGAATGACTGCCACCAAGACTCCTGGGCACGAGCAACTCTTCCAAGAGCAAGGAAGCTCAGGGCCTGCTAGGGTGCTCTGGCCGCAGGTGACAAGGTTCAGCTTTTCTCAATTAGATGGTGAACCAGGGGCCAGGTCACCACCATTTCAGGAACGGAAATGCAAACATTCTTTTGAGGGTAGGGTGTGATTTTATTTGGGGTACTGAGAACACAGCACCGTGAGGAGTCAGATCAGCTAATAATTACACAGTGAGCCCGTGTTTGACTAAGGTCTCTATGCATAGACGCTCATCTGACTTTCACGCCATGATTTCAGGTAGATGTTCTACCGATGAAAATGCTATCTTGTGGTTTCTGTTGCAGTGATTAAAAACACCATGACCAAACCAGCTTGGGGAGGAAAGGGTTTATTTCAGCTTACAGTTCCATATCACAGTCTACCCCTGAGGGAAGTAAGGGCAAGAACTCAAGCAGGGCAGGAACCTGGAGGCAGAAGTTGATGCAGACAGAGGCCGTGGAGGGTGTGGCTTATTGGCTTGCTCTTCTTGCCTTCTTACAGAACCCAGGACCAAAGGCTCCCCTGCCCACCTAATCCACACAACGACCTGGGTCTTCCCACATCAATTCAGAAAACGTATTATAGGCTTGCCCACAGGTCAATCTGGGGTGGGGCGTTTCCTTAAGTGAGGTTCCCAAAACGACTCCGGCTGGTGTCAAGTCGAAATGAAACTAATCACCACAGGTGTTAAGTAATTTGCCTAGAGTCGCTCAGAAAGTGGTTGTTCTTAGATGGACGTGTCAAGCCCACAGTGCAGCTCGTTACTATTTTAGAGACACTGCTAAGGAATTAGGACCACGATATTTAAAAGGCACAGCTATTTCTTGTGTTGTTATTAGTAGAAGAAGCGGTGTGAAATGGCTCCACTTTCCGCAAACTCACGGAGTGATTCCTAGGAACCCAGCTTTTCTCTCATCTCCTTGGGAACAAATGAGAATCAGGGTTTGAGTTGATTAATTAATGACAGATGTTCTTCTACATCATCCTCAATCTACTGATACACATACATGCTCACCAGAGTCCTGTCGCGGACCCTCTAACCTTTCATTTAGTAGTGCAGTCTTTCACTTGTGCGGAACTAAGTTGTGTGACAGCTGGGAGACCTTCATCGTGGAAATGCCAATTTCTTTGCCTGTTGAAGCAATTTCCATGACAGGAAGTGTTGAGACCGTGGCCTTGATTTCTAAGGACAGATGTATAAAAGCTTGGTATGAAATCTAGCAGTTTAGATTTCATGGATAGGACAAAAGTTTGAGATGGCTGAAAATTTTCTCTGTGCGTGTTTCTGAGAAGTCCCCAAGGAAGAAAAAGAAAAGTGACTTTATAACACAATACTTGGCAGTAAGCATGCTCAAGTCTTTTTCCTTGTGAGTATTTGTGTTTTGTAATGAAAAAAGCATAATAAAATACAAAAGTAGGGTTCTTAGGGCAGGGAGATCACTAGCAAATAGTTTGCTTTGGGATTTCTCTTATAGAATTATTTTTAGCTTTTGGTTGTTTTTAGACCATGCTTGTTTGAAGAAGACAAAAAGATCTCCAGGAGACTGCAAGGCCCTTAATGTGACGCATCCCACAGGATTTAGAGATATTTTGCAT
Organism: Microtus oregoni; assembly: GCF_018167655.1. Taxonomy (NCBI): domain Eukaryota; kingdom Metazoa; phylum Chordata; class Mammalia; order Rodentia; family Cricetidae; genus Microtus; species Microtus oregoni. The sequence goes on from NW_024543059.1 coordinate 6,745,831, forward strand.
TAATCAAGCTAAAAAGGTTACATGTGGAGAGACAAATGTTTGGCCATGCCATGAAATAGAGCAGAGAAAGATAAATGAGATTTGACACTCTTTGCGCCCACCGCTCTGCGGTCTGTTCTGAGCTGTTCCTGGCAGTTAGGTTTGAGGAGCTAGATGGTTTGAGGCCAGACTTACCCCTAACTTGAAGTTCCATGGCCACTTGCTAGCGGCTACATTGGTGTCATGGCTTCCCCGTGAGTTCTACTATGTTGAGTAACTTAAGAGTCTAACCTTCTAGAGAGCAGCGGGCATTCTCTGGGCCAGACTCTATTCCTCATCTAACCTTTCTGCCCGATTTCCTATGACTCATGCTGGGTATACATTGTAAACTTAACACACAACAATAACCTGTCCTGCAGAATCCGCCGGTTACATACTGTGTTTAGTTTTAATTTCCCTCCCTGTATTGCTGATATACAATATCAAGGTTACTAATTCCTCTCTCTTGCAGCTTTTGTATCCTCAGAGCAGCTGGTAGATTTTCCTGAGAGTGGGGTTGAGAATCACGTGTGACTCTCAGTTACAAGAAGTTCAGAGGCTAGAGGATGGCTTAGTGGCAAAGCGATTTTCTCTCCTGTGGTCCCGTGTTGGATCCCCAGGCTTTCTCCCACAGCAAAGAAAAGAATTTGAGAAAGCCAAAGGCTCTTTACTGTGTGCATTCCCTAACTCATGATTTCACTGTTTAGACACGAGTCCATAGGAATTAGTTACCACACCCTGCTAAAGACACAACTCCATTCAGGATTTGGATTTAGGCTACAGCAGAGAGAGCGTGGTGGACATGGGGAAGGATCTCCCAGGACGTCTCTGAAGAGCTACTGTTGGCGCTTCGGAAAGCAGCTGTTATCTGCGTGCACAATGGACAGGGCAGCAGGGAACCACAGGTGGCCAATTAAACCATCAAAACGTGGCCATTCGAGGACTGGTCTTTCTTTCAAACAGGAAGGGTACTTAGAGATCACCTCTCCCAGGAGGGAAAGTTTTGGCATGGCTGCCTGTGGAGCCGGCATCTTGGGGGGCTTGCACTTTGGTGGTTGCTTGTATTCCTTGGCCCCAAGTCCTTAATCATCAGCCTCTAGTAAATGGTCACATGATCTGCCAAGGACAGTTTGAGGGCTCTTGCTTTCTGTTATTTGTGTTTCAAGGCTACATAATGTCCTACTGGAGAAGGATAAGCAAAGGAGATTATCTGGGAATTCACGACAAGAATATTTATGGAGACCTCTTTTGCTGAAACACACACATTTGTTTCTTTGAGTGTTTTCTCTGCTGGAGGCTGTTTTCTCACCCTAAAGTGACTTCTAGGTACCTTGGTCCTTTTCAGCTGTAGCAAGAATGCTAGGGTGCATCTTAGATTCTTTAGAAGGGAGGTGGGGGCAGGGGCGTGGTGGGAAGGGGATCTTTAAAACTTGTTCTTTATCTGCAGCATCACAGGAGCGCAGAGAACACAGGAAGCTCTTGGGATGGAAACAAATGCAGATGAGCTTAGCATGGCAGAGAAGGCCCAGGTTTCTGCAGAGCCTAGTTACTTAGCAAAGGGTTGAGGAAATAAGCCGTAGTTCTCATGTTGTTATAGAGCTGGAAGGGGGCTAAAGACAAATTCTAGTCAACCTTCTTGGTGAAGCAAGCAAGACAGAGATGCTAAGTGACCTGCTGAAAGGATACAGTTACTCAGAAGTGGTGCCGGGTCTAGGGTCAGGTGCGTTTGCTCTGTGGCCTAGAAAACTGAATTGAGGAAAATGGCCAGTTTGGTGAATAAAAACCATTACATTACATCGACAGCTTCTATGATGGCTCAGCCTAATTCAACATCGTATGTTTTAAGGATCTATACTATATATATTTATTCTAGGAATGGCTATAATGACATTGTCTTCCTTCCATAATCAAGTAAGAAGACAGTAATGTAGAAGTGATTTTTGGAAGACTAATTCTGAATCCGTAGCTCCTAGGTTCACATCCTTGTTTTTTCTAAGCTGACTATATATATAAATATAATTATTAATACATTTATTATATAAATACATGTTATTTATATAATAAATAGATGATATATAATAAATATATTATTTATATGATAAATATAATTATGAATATATGCATCCCTCTCAATTTATTAAATTGTATCACTTTGTGTATATACATGTATGTATCATGTGCGTGTACATGTGTGATGGGCATGCAAATGCCATGGTGTGCATGTGAATGACAGAGGACACCCTTAGGGAGGTCGGTTCTCTCCCTCCACCTCATGTGGGTTCCCAGTATTGAACTTGGGTTGTCAGGCCTGCATTGCAAGTGCCTTTTCCTCCCGAGACAGCTTGGTGGCCCTATAACTTTGCTCCTATCTCCCTATTACTTTGAGTTTTCTTTCTAATTAACTGATACGATTCTTTGAGGGTTTAGTATATGTAGGGCCTGGCTCGTAGTGAGTCTTAATATGATTATTCAGTCCCTAACTGTACTAGTGAGGAAGAGAGCAAACCCATCAGCTTACTACAGATTATGAGGCATCTACAAAGCGTGTCCACCTTTCTTGATAGCGGAAGCATGGACCACACCTACAGGGACAGCGTGGACCCATCCTTCTGTTATTTCCTGTGCTAATCCTACATGGAGGGAACATACTTGGGGAGGTATTCTGAATTCTGAGTCTGCTGCTTCTCTGCACATCTGCGTGCCGTGCAAGCTCACGAAACAGGAGCAAAGCAAACAATTGGGGAATGTGCAGAGAAAAGCCACCCGTTCCTTGTGGGAGGGGCCTGGTGCGTGGCAGTCACGGATGGCTCGTTCTCCATTATGAGCAAAGGTCAGGTGCATCGCTGTGGCCCAGATGTTGTTGCTTGGCCACATGACTTAATGTATTCTTTAAAAACTGGACCCAGGATCATGCCCCATGTTTGTCTATTCCTGCCTCACGGATCAGCTAACGTCTCCACTGCTTGGGCTCAGAGATACCCATGTGTAAAGTGTCAGAGAATTCCTCATGACCCATAACACATCAAGAGCAAATATACTGCCAGGCATTTCTACACTTTGGGGAAGAGTTACCACCCTGGGGTAAGGATAGGTTAAGGCACTCCCAGTCCTAAGAACAAACAACGTCCCTAGCAGGAAACACTGGAGTTCCCCCTCCTCTCTTTCGGTATCTCCCGTTTGCCTCCTTTCAACTTGGTAAGTGTCTCTAATTCTCACTTGTTGTCAGTGGTCTCTGCATGAATCTCTCTATGGAGGAGACGAACGAGTCCCGGACAGGGTCTCTTGTGGCATGGCTTGCGGGGAGCCGATTTCACAGTGTCATCCTGAGTGCCCTCCCGTTTATTTCGTCATATTTCTTGACGTTTTGGTTGTGAGCCTAGACTTTAATGACAGCCACCTCTCCAGCACTTCTTCCGCGTTGTACATTCAGTTTATCCAATGGCTTGTGTGTTATGGATGGGAGCAAATTTTAATCTTTAGGAGAGAGTACTAGCCTCCATTTATAGCTATGGTTTCTATGGGAGGGTAAAGATGTTTACGGAGAATAGGGTGAGATTGCATCAGTCACAGGCTTTTACAAACCCCATACCATAACCTTCACCCAGCAGCTTTGCAAAGTATTGTCCTCCATTTAAAAGGAAGCGCGGAGATTCGAAGATATTAGTCAGCACGAGATCACACAACAAATGACTGATGTAGCTCCCTGTCTTTTATTAAAGTGATTTGTGCTTCCTCTACTGCACATGCTCAGATGAGACGGCCCTCAGCTCCTTGGGGCCCTGTGAGAAAGATGGGCACAGCTATGATTGGCCTTGGGAAGCAAAGAAAAGCAGCACAGGCATTTTGACTTCATAATTTATCGAGTTTGTGGTTGGGGAAGGGGTGCATTTATCCGTCCAACACTTTCTCCAAGGTTTTGCTCAAGGCTCAGCTGTGGCATCCAGAGAAAGGACGTGAAAGGGCTTGACCCTGGGTTGGGGCTTCTCACATATTTTCTGCCCATGAGTTATTTTTGCCAGCAATTTTTTTATGAGACCCCAAATATATAAGCTATATAAAGTAGGTATAAAAATCAAATACTTACTGCTAATAAATTATAAGGAAATTTATGAAGCAAATTTTTGTTATACATATAATCTTATCATTTATTAAAGAATAGCATAGGCTTAGATACATGTGAGATGGATATGCTTGCTTATTTTTTATAGAGGATTAAATCTTGGCTAATATTTGATACTAAAGGATGTAAAAACCTTCAACCCTATTCAGGATTGACTGGCATTTTAATTTTGTAAGAATCGATGATATCACTGCCTCTTTGCATGCATACATTGCTACAAGATGGCAGAAGTCTGTCTAGGACCCTCTCAGAAGCAGTTGGAAATTCAGTCGTCATCCCAAAGCAAAGTTCACTGGACGATGTTTTAAAATGAAGCTGAGGTCCGCAACTGAAACATCAAATGTGCTAACACACTACAACCCAGAGACATGCTAATGCATACTTATGTGTAGAGAAGAGATGGTATCTGGAAATCTTTGTGTTCTGTAAATTATGACAATAACATTACTGCCTGGGAGGAAACCATTATGTTTCTATAAGATCGGGAAGTTGCTCACATTACAGTGAAAACACCGTGGTTGGTGACATACAGTCTTGAGTCAGAGTGGAAGTGTTTAAGACTGCCTTTGCTGGTCTTTGGTGGCACGGCAGGATGAGCAATGCAGACTGCATATTAAACACATAGCTGCAGTGACATCACAGGGTACTGTGTAAATATAAGCACTACCAGAAACGCATGGATTCTGTGCACATTTGTTCTGAATTTCTGGTTGTTGTGTATTTAAAAATCTTTACAGTTGCTGAATTTTTTTTGCAGCCCCCCTATTCATCCGTTTACATCGTCCTATATGGGTCACAACACACAGTCTAAGAAGCCATGCTCTGAATGAGGAGAGGCAAGTGCCCCAGTGTTTGTTTTTCGTGTTAGAGCAGGAGAGAGATTACATGAGACAAGTCATTGGTCCACTGGTGAGCTTAGAGCTGGGGGAGACTTGTGGAGACAGAAGAGGCGTTGTGTGTGCTAAACACTGCCTCCTCCACACTCCATGAAATGAAGGCACTAGCAGCGGCATGGAATTGCTTTAGGGGGTTTTAAAGTTAATTTTTCCATTTTGGGTTAACTATAGATTTGCATGAGGTTAAAGGAAACAACGCAGGGAAATCCATGGACCCTTCGCTTAGCTGTGAGGTGAACAGGTGAAGATTCCCAGAGCTGATCGAAACTGGTCTGTAAACCTAGATGATGGAGGTGCGTTTTTGTCACCAGCTCTGTGGATCTGTGGAATTATGGAAAGTAAAATAAGATCCAAGGTGACATAGAAATGCCACCGCTTCTGCTCCTCATCTTCCGCCGTCTCGTTCTTCCTCTCTCCTCTCCCACCTTCATTATTCTGTCTCTAATGGCTTTCTGAGCAGCTTAGCAATTATCCAACCCAGTCCCTCTCTCTCCTGTCTTTTGGTTAATTTTTAAAGATACACAAAGCGATAGGTTTCACTGTGGTATTTCTATACGCTTAGTGCCATTCATTACACTTTGTTCTAGTTGGTTCTCCTCTCTTTCACTGTCCTCCCCTAGTCCCCACCCTTGCTGGTCTTTCCACCACCCACAGAGTATATAATTCTGGCTTTCCCGTCATGTATATTCTATTATCCCTTCCCTTTCCCATCTCCTGTAAGGTGTCTTCCTTACCCTCCTGGACTGGTTTTTATGTTAGGATGGTACAGACACACACACACACACACGCACACACACACACGCACGCAGAGGAGGGTTCCACTGGGTCAAATAGGAGCTCTCCTTTCAGTTTGTTGAAAAGATAGCTGTACCAATTCAGAACCCTACCAACAGGGGACAAGGATTCTTCGTTCCCCACCTACTCACTGCCATTTTCTGTCATTTGTTTTATTAATAATAGCTACTCTGACTTGGGTGAGATGAAATCTCAAAATAGTTTTAATATGCATCTTCCATATAGCTAAAAGTATTGAACACTTTAACGTATTTATTGGACATCTGAGAACTATTTATTCGTGTATTTATTGATTTGATGTAAGTTTGTGTGTGTGTTAAATATTTGGAATTCATTCTGTGTCTTAGACATTAATCCCCTGTCTGATATACAGTTGGCAGCATTTTCTCCCATCCTGTGCCTTGTCTCCTCACCCTACCAATCCCATTTATCAGTATTTGAGGCTATTTCTACCAGAGTCCTTTTAAGAAAGACTCTGCCTATGTCCATATATTGAAATGTTTTCCTTATTTTTTTTCTTGTAGTTCAAATACACTGAGGTATTTGATTTATTTTTAATTAAGTTTTGTACATTGTACAGGATGAGAGACACAGCTTTACTTTCATGCTTCGACCTGTGAATATCCAGTTTGACCAGCAATGTTTTTTGAAGGATCTGATTTTCCCCCCAAGTGTATATGTTTGAGAACTTTGTTGAACATTAGATGGCTGTACCTGTAGGGTTTATTTCTGGGTTTTGGTCTCCATGCCTGTTTTTGTGCTAATACCACACCTTCTTTGTCACTGTCTTGGTTAGAGTTCATATTGCTGCAATGTGATACCATGATGAAATCAGCTTGGGGAGGAAGAGCTTTATTATATCACAGTTCATTGTCAAAGGAAGTCAGAACAGGAACTCAAGCAGTGCAGGAGCCTGGAGGCAGAAGCTGATGCAGAGGCCATGGAGGGTGCTGCTTTCTGGCTTCCTCATCATGGCTTGTTAAACCTGCTTTCTACAGAACCCAGGGCTGATGATTATAATTGCAGTCCCTAAATTAGAGATGAAAAAGCATTATAGCCTCAATAGTTATTCTTGACTTTTTTTTGGTCATCTGCTTTTTTCTTAAATATAGGACAGAAAATCAGTGGAACATAGAATTTATGACTTTAGACAAAATTTCTCTTCAAGTCGCTCTCAATTTACTTATTCCATTGTGCAAGTTGGTCATGGGCTTTCTTTCCTCTTGGTGGCTTTGGCTCTCTAACGGAGAATCAGGCTGGAGGAATCTGAGGCATTCCGTGGTTCAGCAGCCCTGAACACTCAAGCTGTTTCCATACCGTTGTGTTGCTCCATCTCCACTGTCCAGCTTCTGCAATCTGCTGTCTCTGTTTATGAGTTCGTCAAGGTCTTTCAACTAGGAAAGGGTCTTCCCTCCCAGAGTTGGTCCCTAGACAAAGGTGAGAAGTCTCCTTGGGTTTATGAAGGGAATTTCCAACTTGGAAAAAATAACAAACCACTGCAGTTACCTTGTAAAGGTGTCTGCAATTAACACATAGATCTTGTGGCTATGTAGTGTCCATTTGTAGTCAGTAGGGGTGCGGGGGGGGGGGGGTCCTAGGGACTCCATTCTTTGGGGTTTTTGAGGATTTCAGTCATATTAAGGAAAAGACTCTGAGCTAGACATTAGACAATGAATCAAGCAATGTATGGAGTCCTTGAAGGTCATCTCTAAGATGAAGTGCTTCAAACAGTGTCTGGCATATTCTGAGCGCTACGCAAGCCTCATCGTTCTTAATTAAATTAACTATTATTGTTATCAGTTAATATTAATGCCTTAGTTATCGTCAAGAACAATGTTTTAAGGATAGCAGTGTACTTTCCTAGTCTCCTCTCAGCACAGCACAGAACAGTTTTGTGGCCCCAGATTTTGTGTTTGCCACATAGAAGCCGAGCAATTGATTCTCTCAGACATTATTTGGGTATCATCACCTTCATGCTTTGTCTACAGCATCAGCTCCCACAGCTTGAAGGACCCTGTTCCACAAGACCGCCTTTGCTTCAGATGATGTTTGCAAATAATAGGTTGCCACTTACACTTCTGATTGTAAGGTGGGGTCCCTACTCCTTTCTACTTGGTCTTGACTGAAGTGTTAGAGGGCCTCGTAGAACTCCAACAGGCCTGTGCGTCAAGGGGACAGCAAACACATGGGATCATTTAATTTACTCAAAATAGTCCCACTTTATGGAAGACTATCAAAAGAAAGACTATGGAAATTCCTACAGATTTAGGGGTGGCTTTCCTCTCGCATTTGAAATGGAATGAGTGTTAAGCTTGCAAGTTGCTGTGGCATGGCTTGTTGTAGCCCAAATTCTGCTGTAGCTTGAATTGTGTGTCATCCCCCCACCCCCAATCCCAGCAAGAGCGCCTGCTGCTGGCAGGTCGCTCTGAGAGAGGTCATCTTTTTCAATGACTTCGTTTTTGAATGAGGAGGTAGATGCTTTAGAAGGTTAAAATTGACTTTGGTTTCGTATCGCACACCCGTCTTCTGTGAGAACTAAGGAGAAAGCAGGGGAGAGGGAAAGAGGAAGAGGGAGGAGAGAAGGAGAAGGAAGAGGAGAGAATTATGTCACTCTTCAGAGAAACTAGAGGAAGATTGGTTGAAACTTATCATACTTATTAGAGAAACATAAGCACTGCTGAACGAACATACACACTGCACACAGACACATGCCCCACACACACTACACGTGCACATACATCACTACACGCACTCAGTACACACACAATACACACATACTACACAATACACTACACATACATCAGACATACAATACACACAATACATACACCCACACACAATATACATACACTACACACACATACACAAAGAGTATAGTTAATATAGTATAGTACTGTGTGTACATCTTGCTTCTTAAGTAACATTATAATTATTATATTTATAATAATATTATTATTATTTTACCAAGACAACCCTTCGTGCCTTCATCGATGTCTCCATGAAGCTCGATACCTTCACATGAGGTCAAGATGCCAGAAAACCCTGAGGGATGTTCTAGCAGTGGCCCCTGCTCTAGAACTCCCTTGCTCCTTGCATCTGCTTCTCTGTTCGCTTCACAGCTGATGTGGAGGAGGAGAAACTTCCTTTGTCAGAGTCGCTTTCCAAGATTAGTTTTTGGGTAACGCAGTCACATAACACCGGTCCCCACACTGGCCACCCTGCTTGCTAGCTGCTTAGGGATGAGAGAATGAAGAAAGAGTTTCTTTTTAATTTCATCATGCTCTATATTGTATGAATTATACCTGTGAATTTCACCCAATGATTCCTGACGAAATAGATATTATTTTAGGGTTCCTATGTGAAATAAAATGATGAGAATTCTGTAGGGTTGACTCAGCACTCTCTGTAACCTAGACCTGTCATTCTGCTAAGAGTACATACTAGGATTGTTTTTTAGGTTCCCTTCCAAACACGGGTCTGCAGTTAACAAAGGTCTTGCTCTCCTTTGTGTATGAGGCTTTTTCCTTCAGCATCTCCAGTTATTCTACAGCACCCCACAACAGCAGTTTGGATGATATTCAGAACGCTGTCTGTTTTATAGAACCGAGCCTGCTTGATTAAACCTCCCTGTGACTTCGAGGCTCTATCACCACCTTGAAATCTTTCCAGCCATTTACCTCCACTCCCTTCCACCCTCAGAAACAGTCAAGGTTGCTCATTAATTGCATTCTTGAGGCTTGGTAACAGCAAATGCAGTCTGGGAAGGCAGGCTTGCTGTTCAGCCATGTGACTGGTCACATTCTCAGATGGGAGCATTTTGATGGGCAGGGCTGGCTACCTCAGGTAGTTACACAACAATCAGCAATGCCAAGGCCAGATAATTTTATCCTCAGGAAGGGGTTTAGATCCCACCCCCTTAGCCCTCCGTAAGTCCTCTCACAAAACCCACTGTGAGAGCCAGGGGAAAAACCAAGCCTCAAGGATGCCTGTTTCTATTCTTGGGAAAGATATGTATGCCGATTACTTATGGTGGCAAAGAAATGCCCACTTCTTAAGTAAAGGGCAATGTGCTTTTCTGTATATAGAGACCTAGGCATCTCCTTTTCTGTACTCCAGCCTCTCCAAAGTAGTTCCAGGGTCTTGTCTTCTTCCATGAATTTCATGAGTTGACTCAGGTTAGTCTTAAGCCCATCTCTGCTCAAACCCACCCTCAGCTCTTTCTAGTCTTTGCCCTCACCCCTCTTCCTCCTCTAACTACACAACTGACCCTTAAATACACCCTGATGTCTTTAGTTATTTATTCCCCTCCTTCCCAAATGCAAATGCATTTTATTCTCAGTTCTTTCACCGAACACCTGTATAACCTTGAATGAGCCAGCTGAGAGCCAATATCCTCGGGTTTCACATTGTGACACCTGGTCTCCCTCCACATTGTGACACCTGGTCTCCCTCCAGCATGCTTGTTCTCAAAGCCATGCAAGCCCTCAACACTGTGCCAATGGGAGCACGCAGTACAGCTCTGAATCAGAGTCTTCTGCATGACTAAAACTGGCTCTTCCTGTTTAGGACTTATATCAGTTGTGTGTTGTCCAATCCCAGCGAGAGGGCATTCTCTGTAAAAAAAGGAAAAAGGGAAGGGATGCATAGAGAAAAGGAAAGGGGGTCTGGGCTGTAGCTCTGTGGGAAACGCATGTGCAGGGTGTTTGAGGTCCTGGCTTTAAACTTTAGCAACACCCCTTCCCCCCCCCCCCCTCTCTCTCTCTCTCTCTCACACACACACACACACACACACACACACACACTTATGCACATACACTCGTGCATATCCACACACTCAACACACACAAATACACTGAAAACTGTTGTTCATTTTTGGGTCCTGTTTTCCTAATTACTCTTCTCTCCTTCGCTATCACCATATCATATGCTTAAATTATTTTTTTTCATGATACAGAAGGAGGATGTTTTGTTTTTCTTGAGAAGTTTAAATAGTCTGCCTCTGTAGTTATTTCTTCTCTCAGCTAACTCGAAGGCCGAGGTAGCATCTGATTTGTTGTTTGATTTTACATGTGTAAGAACAAGTAACATTGGTAGGTACACCTCATTTCACAAGAGTGGTCAGCCAGCCAAGTGTGTAAGCGCAAGGTCGTTAGTAGTCAAGCAAGGATGAGAACCCAGATCTTTATTCTTCTAGGCAGGGCGTAGCTGACCCTGTAGATACAGTGTCAGTAATCAGTTACTTCTTCCTGCCTTTCAGGGTGCTTTAGAATTGACTAATACCATCAAGTTCTTTCCTAGGTCAGTGCAAAGGAAGTTTTGTTTTTTTATAAAGATTTAGGGAAAATGCTGCTGTGGCAACCTCACCACCACCCCCCTGGACCCCAGACTCGGCGTTTCTTTACAGACATTGCTACATTGGAGCCACATGCAGAATGAAACTGACTACATCACGTGGCAAGTTTAGCAGGTGTGTGTGTTAGGCATTCCGAGAGGCTGGGTAGGGAAGTCCAGCCCTACAGGCATTCTGCAGGGTTCCATGGGAGTTCCTGTGCAGAGCCCCACACCCCTACCCCTTCTTCTATCTTTATTTCTTCTCTCCCTGATGTATCATATAGAACTTTGGCGCTCCAGCGATCTGGGTGCAAGTTCTGACTTTATTGCTAGAAGTGTATGGATGCAAATTAAGTTCCTTAATCTCTCCAAACTTCAGGGACTTCCCTGGAATATGAATGATGGTGATCTGTTTTTTTTTTTTAATCTATAGAGCATGATCTATATACTATAAGATAGGACTCGGGAAGGGATTTGAAGAAGATGAAATGGCTATTTCTTTTTAGACTCTTCCACCGAATGCACATCTTGCCAATGGACTGCCTTAATTAACTGTTTCTCTTCTATAGCACACACATACTTCGGTGTTATTAGTGGTTAATAAGGCGCTTCGATTTTCCTGTAGAAGATTGCATGCCATTTGTTATTTAAGTTTCCAGCATCTGGTTGAGAAATCTTTCGAAAAGGAAGTGTATAATTATTCCCTCGGGCTCAGCAAAAGAAGAAGAAACCCACCAAGCTGGACCTCATTTTTAGCTTCGTGTTGCCTTTTTGAGAACTGTGGTTCAGTTGGTTTCAAACCAGTGGAAGGTTCTCGGGGATAAATGTAATGTATATTTTCAACCCTGGCAAAGATTATGTCATAGTTCTGAGCAACCATATACGTTTTTTTCCTAATAGGGCAAAAGCTTGGAGAAAAGTTTCTCACTTTTTGAGTAGAGAAAACATTTCTTGGGAAAAAAAAAAAAGAAGAAAGTGCTGATCTTTTGGAATAACATGGAATGTGTGTGGTACTTTGGTGGAATTTGGTGCAAAGTCACAGAATATGGAGTGGCAGACACGGGTCTGGCGCTGGGGGATTCTGGGGAGTCAAACCTGATATCTCCACTTGCAGGGGAGCTTGGGCGAATGGAGACAGTAAGTAAACAGACAATCACTCTATAATAAAAGCTCTAGGGACCACAGCAGAAGAGATGCTAACGTAATTTGTGAGACGGGCTAGCCTCATCTTTCCAAAGAAGGCAGGCATGCTGAAAGATACATAGGCATTTAAGGAAGTCTGGATGGGCCTTGCAGTAGAGGGAGCTAGATATCTCAAAGGAACAGAAGTAGAGAGGTAGGTTTAAGGAACTTCACAGAATCACATAAGGAAAACGCAGAGGAAGGCTCAGGGGCAGAGGCGGGGTCCCAGGGTACCACTGGAGGCTGGACTGCCGTTTTGAAGCAGTGAAGAGTCATCAAATGTACCTCCTAGGAAGGAGCCTTAAACTGAGAGAGGACCCTAGGCCCGAGCCCACCCCTTTATTAGATAAAGATGGAGAAGAGGTTTCTCATGGCTACCCAGGTCATGAAGGGTTGATGGTATCCACATGTCTTTATATAGTGGAGTGTCGGGCTGGGTGGGGGAGGGTGGCTAACACAATGAAATGCAACGTTGACCCTTGGAAGGCAGATTCTCATAGGAACGCTTGGCCAGAGATTTATCACGGGGACTGTACTGTTTGCGCTAATGACCCCAGCATGCCTCTTTGCATATTATTGCCTTTAAAGGAAAGGCCATCACTCTGTAGAACATGCTCTTTGGTTATTTTTAAACTGTGTGGTAGGGGGAATTAGTGGAATTCCTAAGGTCATCTCCAGCTGTTTTTCTCCAAAAGACCAGCTGAATATTTCATGAGATTTGCTCATTAGGACTTTCATCCTTCTGTGAAGGATCTTACTGGGTCTGAGTCAGGGGAGACTGGGGAACAGGCAAAGGGAGGGAGTTTGAGGGATCTGAGCTGCTGCTGCTGCTGCTGCTGCTGCTTTTGGCATTCAATATTAACCTTAAATGCAGTTCTGCATAAAGGCGGCTATTTCTCTTACCTTCTCATACGCAGGGGGTATCTTTCTGGCAAATGACCTCTTCCTTGAAGGATGGCTGGAATTTTGAAGGGTCAGGGACCAGCTCAGTATGATGCCAGAGCACAAGTCCTGACCAAATCACCAGATAGTTCACATCACGCAACAGTTACCATTAACGCAATTGCACTTCTGACTCAAGAATGTTCCTCAGATATTCCTTAAGACTTCTAGGAGGTTTCCAAGTCGTGTTTGAGAAGATCTATGGCTATAACACTACTCCTTTTGGGAGCTAGTTGAAGGCAGATGAAGAAGGTGGTCTTCATTTCCTCTACAGGGCACTGTGAACCCTTCTGTTAGCCAAACTCAAGGGCATCTGCTTGATGCTCAAGCTGCATTCGTTAGGAAATGAATAGGTACATATAATTGTGCAGCCTTTTGTTTACAAAATGTCTTCCGATCTGGGCTGTTGGCTTCCTGCAGTGTTTCAGCAGGGGAGCCTGGCAATGGTTTATCTCAGCTTTGCAGCGGAACAAATGGAACCTTAATCCTGGTCAGAAAGCTCGTTAAGTGAGTGACCACATTTCAAACAATATGCTGTGGATTTAAATCTCACGGTTTTCCTTCGTGACACAGCCAAATAGATTGGGGAAGTGGAGGGGCGTTTTCTTTTTCACCGTAGGAGTGGTTTAAGGTTATGGTTAAAGGAAGGAAATTCTGCTGCTCATATGCCTGAGCATCCATGGAGAATTCATCTCATGGCTTTTTAAACATGACCAATCAAAACATCTTTGTCTTCCCGCTTCTGGAACAATGGCTATTGTTTGAGGTAGTGTTCAATGATGTCACAATAGCAATGCACAACCATGCTCATGAAAACAATACTTATTTATGGCTCAGCTGAGGTAAAGCTTGGGTTAGTAGCATTAGCTGAAGATGGATTCCGCTAAGCGTCCGTCTTAAAATTTCTGTCAGGGAGAAGGAGGAGTTGGCTCAGTGGGTAGTGGGCTTACCATCCGAGCATGAGGATCTGAGTTTGAATCCTCAGTACCACAGTACAAAAAAACAAAACAAAACAAAGCTAGGTACAGTGGCCCCACCTGTAATTGCTGTGTGGGGAGGGGAAGACAGGCAGCTAGCTGGAGCTCACCTGCCAGCCATTTGACTAAAACAGTAAAGTCAGGAGCAGTGTGTGACTCCATCTCCAAAGAGTAAGGAGGAGGGCGATGGAGGAAGACACTTGGCATTGATGTCTGGCTTTTCCACACACCTCTACACGTATGCATATGTCCATACATGTGTGTCTGTGCATATAGCTACATACATGCAAAAGAATTCTAACACCGAGGCTGAAGAAAGATCCAATTTCCTTATCCTCTGCTCTGAAACATCTGGAGGTGAGGTCATCCTTGTCCAGGTGGGCAGGAAACTTAGAGGAATGTTTCAAAACGTTTAGTACCTTATTTAGCACTTAAACGATGTTTTTTTTTCCCCCACTACCATGAACAAGAAGCGAAGTGGTTTTAAAAAATAAGCTAAAGAGAGCTCGTCCCTTAAAGAGCGTGAGCGTCAGAAGTGCACTTAGAAGTGATGGTACGGCCGATGCAGCCATTAGTGAGCAGCTAGCCTTCTGGACACTGTTGGCTTTATTCTTCTCAGCAACTTAGTAGGATTGTTATGATGTCCATTCTACAGGCAGGTCTGAAGCTCAGGGAAGCTAGGCAGCTTGTGCCCGGAGAGTGCACACGGTTTGTATCCGTCTACCTGACTCCAAAGACTGCCTTCTTTCTCCCTAGATGAGAGGCAGCAACCCAAGGGCTTGGCGAAAGAGTTAATATTGCCGGATTGTGGTGGGGGTGTTGGTGAAAGGAAGTGGGTTGGAGGAGCAGTTTTGTGGGGGAGGTGTCATTCAAGCTGGGACTTGAGAGAGGGAGAGAGAGAGAAGGTTTGACTATATGAAGATGCTCAAGGAAGGTATTCTAGAGGGAGGAAGCCACATAAACAACCACCAGGCGATGACAAGAAGGGAATGAATGAGGAGTGGGTTGGCTGGAATTCAAGGGCTACGAAGAGGCCTATGGGAAAGTTGACTGCCGGCCTTAGAATAAGGATGGCATTAATATTAGGATAAAGAATCTGGCTTTTGCAGCAGGGAAGCTCTGAAGGGGATGTTTAAGTAGTGGTATAGCAGAACCAGAATGATGGCTCGGAATCTACTGGATTACTTAATAATCCAAGACCGATGGAGAAGGAGGCTGGAAGTAGAACTGGAAGGAAACCTCAGAGTTCAGTCTGCACGGGAACTATTGGACATGGAGGAAAAAGTGCTGTTTGCCACCCATAGTTACTTTAGAGACTGCATTTAGTCAGGGTGCTGGGGAGGTGACTTAGTGGTAGAACGCTTGCCTAGAACGTGTGAAGCTCTGGGTTTTATCCCCACTCCTGCAAAACAAAACAAAACAGGACAGAACAACAACCAAACACTAAACACAAAACAAAACAAAAGCACAGGAGCCTAGGCAGCTCTGGGGATCCAGAGATGTGCATGCACGCACATAGTGCTGCCGTGCTCAGCTGGGTGATGTAAAACACCTCCAGCTTGTGAATTACAGGAGTCGTGGAAGCTAAAATCAAGGGGTCAACGGAGTTGAGTTCCTCCTGAGGATTTTGTGGAGAATGTTTCCCCATTTTCCCAGCTTCTGGAGGTAGTGTCCCTGAGTTCTTCCTCCAACTTGACAACCCAGCTTTCCAACTGTGTTCTTCAGGATATCGTGCCCCCCCCCCCCCCGTTGTCCTCTGCCGCCATTTGGAAAGTTCTTTTTGCTACATGTTTACAACATATTTACAGTTTCTTTAAAATAGCATGTGGAAATATTTGAAAGAACATCATTCTGCCTACTGTAGAGTTAACAAATACATATGTGGACGATAACAGGAACATTTTTATATGCCTCTTGTGATCCAACTTGGTGTGTATGTGTGTGTGTCTTTGAATTGACTTGATTTTCCTCTCTACTCTCTTTCCCTTTATCCTTCAATTATACAATGAATGAGGTACCTGCTATGTGTCAAGCAGCATGCTACACCCTGGGGGCACAGCAATGCCAAGTCCTCCGCACACTACTGAAAAATAAAACAAAATGGTAGAATCACAGTGAAGTTTAAAATGTAGAACCATAATCCAAGATATCATATTTTTGACTTATGCAAAAACCTCAGTGGTGGGGTCTGTGTGCGTATGCCCATAGAAACCAGCAAATTACTCCCTAAAATGGGTAGGAGGGTGGGAGAGGGAAGAGCATCCCCTGAGGTCAGAGGAAAAGCAGTGGCAGTCATGTTCCAGCCTCAAGGCAACATGGAAAGGGGAGAGCTAGGAAAATGCCAGAGCCTCCATGCGAAGGGCGGTTGACAGGGCACTCACGTGTTCCGTTTTACCTATGACCAAATGTCAGCATCATGATGACCTTGTCCAGAATGCTGACTAACCTGAAGTACAGACGAGGAAACTAACCCAGAGTCCTTAAACGAGTCTCCAAAGACTCACAAGAGGTCAGTCGTCTTCCAAGAAGAACGAAAGTCAGTATGTTCAGCTATAGCCCAGCAAGGCTTTATGGCAGGCGCATAGAGAATGCTCATGGCTGGATTGCAAAAGCATCTGTTTAGAAAACTAGAGGGCGAAGGGAGACCTTGCACATTCTGGTGTATCTTTGATGGGATGATTCATGGGATGAGCAGAAATAGGAGCTGCTATGGGATGAGGGTGAGGAGCTAGGGCATCATAGCTTTTGAGGCAAGGGTGCTAAGTGTTACTGTTGTACTGGTAACATCTTCAGTGTCTTCTTAAAACTTGTATCCCGGCAGCATCGCTCTTAGGGAGACATTTATTCTCAGGGTGCTAGTGCACGATGCTGGACTCAGGGGCATTGCTTCATGTTTTGTGTCTTGGATACTTTGCTTGCTTTATTCTTTCATACTGGATTCGAGCAGGGTTTAGAGAGAAGAGACAAGTTAGTTCAGTGGTCTGATCTTGCACACTACATCATAGTCATCTGGAACCTGTAACAAAAATCTCCCAGGTGAGGTCCTACGTCTGACCTGTTACAAGAGACTCACTTGGGGGTGGGAAGGAGCAGGGAAAGAGAGTATAAAGAAGCCTGAATGTATTTCTTTCTTAAAAATTGTAAAATTAATATACGGAGTGAAGGGTCTCACAGTTGCAGTCTTGTATGTGGGTCTTATTGATCTTTGTTCCCGATTTAGCCATTTCTCCGTTGCCCGTGTCCATGTCTCCCAAGCATTCTTGATAGTGCCTTGCCTTCCCCTGGGATTTTTTTTTTAAAAAAGCTTTTCAGGTGATGTAGTGGCAAGCTTTGGGAACCCCAAGTTAATACATATGGAGAGGGTCCCTCAACTCCCAACCCCGGCCTGGCTGGAAATGGACATAACTCTACCCAAATGAGGCTTTTAAAGTCCCAGCTATTGACAGCTCCATTTGAGTGAACCTGATATTTCTGGGCTAATTCCCGTCTAGTTAAGGAATCAGCTGGCTCCTCCACTCCCTTCCTTTAGCTATGAAACCTTGGAAATAATTAAATCTAGAATGTGTCCGTAGTTCCTGCGTGCTCTCCGTGCGCGGGTTTCAGGAATGCTGTGAAAAGCAGGCCGGCTCATCTACTCAGCCGTGTTTCCGCCGGAAAGGGATACGGCCCTGTAGGAGAAAAGTTTCCTTGGAGAGAGAGGCCTGGCTCTGATGCTAGGCAGCTGTGCGGCCCGAAGCACGTGTCTAACTCATCCTCTTTGTCTCAACTCCCTTGTCTGCACAGAGAACTCGCGAGGAGGCTGTGACGCAGCTGTGACCGCGGGGTGGGCGAGGGCGCACCCTCTGGCCGCAGCTGAAAATCAGTCGACATGTAAAGGGATGTGTTCAGCTTTTAGTAACTGCTGAACTTTTTAGCTGGTAGTCAGCTAAGTTTGACCTCCTGGGGGATCTTTTATAGTGATCCCAGGCCTGGTCAGACAGACACAACATGTGGGGACATCTTAGAAGCTGCGCTTCTCTGGACCTCGGCACCTCCTGTCGAGTCTGATGATCTGATTCTCCCTGGCGGAGGAAGCGAACTGACTTCCCCAGGTTGTCTTCGACTTCTACATACGTGCCTTGCCGTGCTCTTAGGCCCACGCACGCACCCACGCACGCCCACGCACACACACAAAGAGAGGGAGAGAGGGTTTAAATATATAAACTCTGCCAGCTGAGCGACTGAACTGGAAATGCTCGCAGAAGCCGAATCCGAAAGCGATGCTGAGCTCTAAAGGAAAAACCGCTCCCAGGAAAGAGCTCCAGATAAAACCCAAATGAGTACCCAGAACAGGGGCTGCACAAATCTCAACACAGAGACAGAAGAAGCTTGAAGAGACAAGCCGCGTGTCTCCTCCGAAAGAGGAGTTCCTTCACAACAGAATTCAGAGATACGAACGTGGGTTAAATGCCAGATTCAGAATCTAGACGTTTACGTGGGAAAATGGCCCAGAGGTTACAAATAGGCAGATGAATAAAGCTGAGGGAGCCAATCCGGGACCCGCAGAAGAGAGCCAGAGACAGAGGAGAAAAGCAGCAATGTGGATGTGAAGGAACGCTGAGATAAATGTGGTTCCAGATGGCAGGGCGAAATGAAGCCGACATTGTAGAACTGCAGGCTGGCTCCACCTTGGTGCAAGCGTTTGTGTTTATGCCTGGTCGCACACGCCTGCGCTGTAGGATATTCAGGGGGGCCTTTCTGCTGGGAGGGAGGCAGGCAAGGACTCTGAGGGTGCTGACTCATTCCTCAGTGTCCCCTGCAGCACCTTTGGGTTAGTCCATGAACCCTTCAACGCCAGTGCGCTTTAGAAAGGTTATGAGGCTTTTAGCTCTGTGTCCCATGGGGCTTGTATTACTACCAGGAATGAGAGGTGACTGGGCAGAGCTTTTCTTGTTTTTGTTTTATTTATTTTTATCATGTTTTTAGTGAAGTTCCATTCTCTCCTGCTCAGACACGTCTGTTTCTGTTCCTTTTCGATCATCCAGCGGGTTCCCCCCACCCTTCTTTTTAGCTCTCATCCTTAATGTCATGGGACAGCCAGAACTATTTGCTTTTCCTCTGAATAGCTCATCATGTGAGAGTCACTGCTGACGTGAGTTTTCAGCCCCTTGACAGGGCCTTGTTTGATACACCACCGCCAACAGCTCCCTTCTTGTGGCAGAGCATGCTGGGAAAGAGAGTCTTTAGCTACCCAGGCTTTAACAGGAGTCAAATCAGCAAGGCGACTGAGGTTGAGGCCGCAACTCCCCACCCCCATTTCCTCTTTGCTATCAGCAAAAGCAGGTGCTGCTGTGGTCTAGTTTCTCTCTCAGGCTCAGTTTTTTGATTGCTGATGGGAGGGGCATGCCCTTTTACAGATGAGCCACAGCAGAGATGACACACAGAAAATGTCACACAGTCCGCATTCAGAGCTCTCCAGTTCCCCTTCTGTATCGCTGGGCTTCTTTCATTCCTATTTGGGTGGCAGTTGCTGAGGACACAAATCTCTCAGAAATCCAAACCACACCTCCAAGCAGGTGGGTGGCAAATGAGCAGCCCCGAGTTTGAAGTGTCACCGTAGATACTCTGAACCAGATGTTGATAGAGCACGCAGAGGGACGCCAGCCTGGTCTAGAGCTGTTGGAGGTGCCTAGTGCAGGAAGTGGCGTGGAAATCAGGACCGAGAAAGACAGACTAGACTGCGCGAAGACCCAGTGGCCAAAGGAGCTATAGATGCTCATCAGAGCTGGTTCAGAAGGAAAAGAACTCAAGGAAGAAAGAGGTGTGATTTCCCAGGCCACGTTGAGGCCTTTTAGCTTCAGTAATTGGACCATGGAAAGACGGCCAAGGGTTCTCAGCATCACATATGTTTTTGTTGGATCTGAGTCATACACAGAACAATCACTTGGCAGCATGCTGAAGATGAGTGGGAGGCTGAACACAAGGGGAACTCTTTGCTCACCGCTGGGCTACTTCTGGGGATCACGTGAATTAGTGATCCCCATGAATATAGGAATGCTCCTTTTTGGCTTCCCCTCCTTACAGTTATTGCTATCCCCTCTTCACAGGGAGGGTGTGGAAAGAGAGTTAGGCACTTCAGGCAACATAATACTTGCTTATAGTCATGAGCCTTTGTGTTTGAAAGGAATGACAGTCTACAGGCAGATAAAGTTGATTTTTTCATCTCATTTTGATGAGTCTGTGTGGAAGTGGGCACTGAATGAGATGCCAGCAACAGGGTCATCTATCATGATAAAACAATTGGCAAATGCCTGTCTCACTTGATGACGAAAGCCTTATTTTGGGCTCAGGCTCTGTGAAAATACAGGACCAACCTCAGCATCCCTCTATGGAATGGGTACCAGGCATGTTGGAGGCACTCAGCATCATCCTATGAAGAGGCAGAATGGGTACCAGGGATGCTG
Organism: Microtus oregoni; assembly: GCF_018167655.1. Classification (NCBI taxonomy): domain Eukaryota; kingdom Metazoa; phylum Chordata; class Mammalia; order Rodentia; family Cricetidae; genus Microtus; species Microtus oregoni. Next base: position 6,766,535 of record NW_024543059.1, read on the forward strand.
GAGGCACTCAGCTCCATCCTATGGAGAGGCAGAATGGGTACCAGGTATGCTGGAGGCACCAGGAAACATTCGTTCCCTTCTTCCTTTATCTGCCTTTTCTCAACACTGCTCCATTTCAGACTGCGAGCCGGGACCTACAGTCCTTACAGCACCCAATGCAGTCTGGACTATTTCCTCTCTGACCTGCTCTTCCTGTTATCCTTCCTCACTCTGTGATGCCCAACCCTAGACAATCTGTGGGTTTCCCCTCTCACCTCAGGGCGCTCTGATATCAGCATGGCGTATCTCTTCATCTTTTTCAAGTGTTGTTCAAATGTCATGTCAGTGAGGCCTACTCTAACCAAACCCCCTTCTCTCACGTGGTTACTGGACTTAGTAAAATAGGGGGTGGAGAGCAATTATAGTAGTGTATCTCTCTCTCTCGGTAACATAAAACACTCACTGTTGTAATTATATCTAGATAAAGGACATAAATATCCATATGTATTGATTAAATATATTTATATATGTATATATACACATATGTACACATGTGTATATACACACATATGTACACATGTGTATATACACACATATATTTGTATATGGCAAAGGGGGTGGCTTTTGTATCAGATAGGCTTCTGTTGCGAATGTGAAGCTTTAGCGGCTTCTAGTGATAAGCATTTGTTTCTTTCTTCTGTAGCTGTGGGTCTGCCAGAGTGATCTTGACTCAGGCGGATCAGGCTCAAGTCTATTACAGGGAGGGCGTGAAAAGTTAGGAACAACAATAATTTAATGTATTCTAGGTTTTATTCCTGGCTATGGAAGTTAGTGAAGGCTTCATGGAGGAGATAACTTTGATCTTCCTGAAGGATGAGCAGATTCCAAGGTAGACAGGGAAGGTATAGCCTATGCAAGTATATGAAGATTTTAAAAAGAGACTTTTAAAATAATGTATTTTAGTTTCTGTGGCAAAATAAAAAACTATAGGAAAATGAAACAAAGTTATCAGTTTCTGTTTATGAATCTCAAATTTTATGTTACAAAGACAATTGGAAAACAGAGCCAAGCACAATATTGGTGTGTGTGAACATTTACTTTCTCCTTTAAAAATTTGTATTAAAATTGTTTTCATACCATATGTTTTTATCATATTTTCCCCTCTCCCTATGCCTCACAGATTCTCCCAACCTCCCTTGCTACCCAACGTCATGTTCTCTCTCTCTTTACCAAAGAAGGAAACAAGAAAAACAACAAAAAACAAAAAAATGGAAATCAAAACAAATTAAAAATAATAAGAAGAAAAATACAAAAACAAGCAAAAAGTGGAGTCAGATTTGACCAAGCATGCTCTTATTTAGCAACAAAAGCGTGGGCTCCAAAGGGAGGCAAGAATGTCTTTTTAGTGGCTACTTTTTGTGCCGGGTGCAAGAAGTGTTCTTTTCCTAGCCACCGCTTTGCTTAGCCAGTGCTGTCTGCATAGGACATCCTAATGCTGAGTATAAAGGAGCGTATAAAACCCGGGGTAGAACAACTTGATCAGTGGCTTCTAGCTAGCAAGCCAGTGCTTATGGTAGCTGCCCGGTACTGTTTTGCAAGGCACCTATGCATAAAGTTCATTCTCTTGTGTACACATTTCCTCCTCTTCTTAAGTAGGGGTGCTTTAAGGATGACTTAAGCCCGTGGCTTTGAGTGTCTCTTCTACATAGGCCGCTCTAGACTTGTTAAAAGGAGCCATACCCAAGTAAATCATCTCTAAGATCTTTCCTTGTGGCATTTCTTCAAACTTCAGCCTCTTATTTCACCCATCTTTTGGATGCTTCTAGCAAAACAGGATTCTTCCCTACCTTGTGACTCATGAGTGCTGACCCGGGAGGGTGGGGGTGTATTGGAACTGTATCTCTTTCTTCCTTTCCCCCAGTTTTATATGTGCCTAGCATTAAGTGTTCAGAAATGAAGAAAGGCAAGCTTGGCAGGTTCCTCCAGGCCCTGTGAAGGTCAGGGGAGCAGTTGAGCTGACAGTAACTATAACATGCTGTAGATTTGACCAGGGTGAGCTCTGCTGCACTGCCGAACACAGATCCATGCCAGCGAAATGCTCCCATCTGCAAAGTGGCCAGCCCTCAGACTCTCCATTTCCCATAATTCCTTGGTGCCTGAGGTGGAATCTCCCTGGGCCTGTTGAATGCCAGCATCACGTGTTAGGCAGGAATTTCTAGAGAGGGGATTCCTGCCGCTCAACCATTGACCTTGAGCTCAGGAGGCTAGCAGAACTGGTTTCCTCCTCTCCGAAACCATCACCTCTGGTCATTTTAAAATGTACCACCGAGCGGCGGTTACAGGCAGGCATTTCTTCTCATTGATTGGTGTTTGCTGTCTCGTCATCCTCCAGGTCAGGAATGCCCCAAAGCGTCTGTCACTCAAGATGGTGATGCTCATGGAGCGTTCATATCTAAGACTGGTACAGAGAGGGTGCACTCCAGGAATGTTGACGAAGGCACACACAAGGAGTGCAGCATCTTCTTGAGACCTGCTCGTCATCCCACAGACTGCTACTACCTCGAGGGACCTTATTTTTAGGATTTTGATGTCATCTGTTTAAAACTTTTGTGGAGCACAGACGAGACTTTTTACCACCATAAGACAATATTTCATTTTCGTATCCTGCAATCATCCTGGTTATAGTTTTTCTATAACTGTTTTTCCCCTGAGAATCCCAAGCCACATTCGCTACAATTGTTTCTTTTCCTGTGTGTACTTCAAAATGATTGACTTAAGCTTCCTAACAGAGGAGGAACAAGATGCCATTTTAAAGGTTCTGCAGCGGGATGCGGCCCTGAAGAGGACTGAAGAGGAGAGAGTCAGGTAAGAGTCCACAGAAAATAGGGCTGTTTCCTTTTCAGCTGTAACTGGTAGTTTGTATTGCAACGTAAACGCACCCATTCCAATTTTAGGCTAACTTCCTGGACAGAACTTTTCTTTTTGTTTTGTTTTGTTTTGGTTTGGTTTGTCGAGACAGGGTTTCTCTGTGTAGCTTTGGGGCCTGTCCTGGAACTCACTCTGTAGACCAGGCTGGCCTTGAACTCATTGAGATCCACCTGCCTCTGCCTCCCAAGTGCTGGGATTAAAGGGGTGCCCCACCACCACCCAGCTCCTGCTGTTTCTTAATTTACCTACTATGTGCCTGAAGAAATAGGATCTCTTGAAAACTTTACCCAGGCATGTGGTGTGGACCTGGAGTTCAAGCTACTCAGGATGGTGAGCTGGGATCTCTTCAGCTCACTGTTTGAGATCAGTATGGGCAATGCAGAGAGATCTGACTTCCCCAAAAAGAAATGCGCCACGTATGCCTTTGACTCTGTTTAAAACGAGGCACAGAACCAGGAATGATGGCGTATGTCTGTTCTATAGCCTTATAATTTGAGAGGTTGAGTCAGGAGGATTGCCTGGAGTTCAATGCTAGCCTGGGTTATTATATAAAACCCTATCTCTTAAAAAGCAAACAAATAGCTGGGTGGTGGTGTCTGCCTTAAATCCCAGAACTTGGGAAGAGAGGCAGGCAGATCTCTGTGAGTTTGAGGCCAGCCTGGTCTACAAGAGCTAGTTCCAGGACAGGCTCCAAAGCTACAGAGAAATCCTGTCTCAAAAAATTAAAAACAAGTAAGCAAGCAAAGAGACAAACAAAAAACCAAAAATTAAAACCCAAACCAATAGAAAAAGGTGCTGGAGGGATGGTCAGTCATTCAAGTGCTCGCAACTAAGCATAACGACCTACCAGGCATGGCCACATGTGTTTACAATACCGTTTTGGGGAGGCAGAATTTGACAGTCTCTGAGGCTTACTGGCTACCCCATATAGCTGAATGAGTGGGTTCCAGGTTCAGTGAGAAACTGTACAAAGAAACAAATTGGAGAGCAGTTGAGGACGAAAACCTATTGTCAGTCTCTGGTTTCCACGTGTTTCTGCGTCCGTGCAGGAGCATGAATGCCCCCCCCCCCATACTGCACATACAAAATAAGGGGAAGATTAAAAAGCAGAAAAGGAGAAGAAATGTAGTTGGTAGTTGTGTGTGTGTGTGTGTGTGTGTGTGTGTGTGAGAGAGAGAGAGAGAGAGAGAGAGAGAGAGGGAAATTTGAGATTGAGACAGTGTTGCTATATAATCCAGTCTAGTCTCAAACTCAGGATCTTCCTGTCTCAGACTCATGAACAGGGATTTATGAGCATGTGTTACTACAGTAACTTGGCATGTATTTTTATATCTACTATCTTATTTTTTATTTTTATGTTACCTGAGTTAAATTTTAATTTTTAAAATTTAAAAAAAAATTACGAGAAGTAGTTCATATTTCTGAATCCTTTGCGAATTGCTCGAGCTGGTTCTCAGAGCAAAGTGTAAAGTGCTCTCCAAACAGGTCAGGTTTCCGTTTGACTTGGGTCCTTCAAAGAGAAGTGCCAACTTGACCCACTATCCCTTTCCAATATAACGCACATGCTCCCTGTCTACATCCCTACCACTTTCTCCGCGGTAGAGAGAACCCTAGAGCCTGGTGCTGCATGACGGTTCCTCTCTGTCCCTTCTAGGGTCTGGGTTCAGTCTCCTCCTGTCTCTGTAATCATGGGCTTTGAAAGCAGTGAAAGCGTCCCTGGAATCTAAGTTCGCAGTATTAGCTTAACAGCACCAACCCCGGTCTTCCAGAAAGAAAAATAAGCCGTGCTCTTATTTCCTGAAGGGCTACAAAGGATGATTTATCTGTGTTGACTCTGAACACGAATGCTTTAGAGAACAGCTCAGTTCGGGCACTGCGGCATGTCTGATGACTACTACCGAGGACAGTAAGCGAACGGTGATTGGCCAGTCACAAAGGGCTTCACTTGCTCATCCTTCCTCTTGATCCTGCACTCTTTTGAGCCCTTGAGTGACGGAGCGGGATATGAAAACCCCAGCTGACGACATGTGGAAATTTACTATGTGACAGGCGGGTGATTTGCCCAACTAGGAGGTGAGAGTTGAATCCTGGTGGCTACCGACTTCTCTCCCCGAGACATGCCGGTGGAGAATGGCGTGTCAGTCGTGACACGGAGCTGTAATCCTGCAGATGGGATCTCCCATGTCAGCTGCAGCTCTCCGTGGCATCTCCCCAGAATTGTAGAGGACTGACATCAATTCTGCCGTTAGAACTTTCCAGTAGCATGAATGCTCCACCCATTCACAGTTTCCAAGCCTTTTGCTAAACTTTATCCTTTGTGGTACTCGAAACAGCCCTGAGCTTTGGCAAGGCAGGGACTGTACCATCCACTTAGGGCCAAAGGACAGCTAGGCCACAGTGTCTGCAGGAGTGCCGTGTGTCATGGGAGACCACCCTTGGGGGATGCTGTTCCGAAGGGGCCTGGCAAGTTTCTGGGGGTTCCTGGCACTGATGACTTATTGTTGTTATAAAAAACATGATAGGAAGAAGCCTAGAGGTGACAAAAAGTCTTGTGTCAGCCCTAGTTGCTGACACTTCTTGGGCATCTTTTTTACCTAGGAACCAGGAATTTCTTGTGGACTTGACCACAGGTGGGACCAGGACCTTAGGACTAGTGACAACATTCACTAGAAAGGCCAGACGGTCACAGGACTGGATTCTACTGGAAGAGCCCATTTGATGAAACACACAAGAAGATTCTTGCTCCCCAACCAAGCTGCTTGAGGACCAAAGGGGCTTTTAGGGGTGGTTCTCGGTCTCTGCCCGGACAGGGTCTCCAGTTTCTGAAAATCATCCTCCTAGGGCTTTGGCTCAGCAGCCCCTCTGTAATCTGTCACCGTCTGTCTTCCTTCTTTGGTAGATTATGGCTTGATAGCTCTGGCAAGACATGCTGTTGTTAATCTGCCTCAGTCATTTCATGGACAGGCCGGATGGCAAAGCAGGCGGCGGGGGGTAGTGAATTGCCAGGATCACACAGCTGGTCAGGGACAAAGCCACGATCTTGGTCTAGCGCCTTACGCCCGTCTCATGCTACTCGTTGAAAGTTTTCTTTCGGAACCGAACAATGAGAGTCCAGTCACAACACAGAAACCATGGAGTCAGTCACATCCCAGCGCCGGCAGTTGACCAGCTGTGGCCAATTGGGGCAGGTCTCTGAGCCTTCTTCTGAGCTTCAGCTCGGAGGCTGAGCGTGACCAGATCCTAAGTCCGACTGTAAGGATGCTTCTTAATCTTCCCGGCCTGCAAAGGGTGATGGGGACATTTGAATCCTCCTTCCCAGCACTCAGCTTGTGCCTCTCAAAAGACATAGAGAATGTTGCCTAATAGTTATCAGGGAATTACTCCTCAATGTCTCAACTGCCTTTAATACGGTGACATTTAATTGTTTATCTTATAAGTAAGAGATTGCTCTGGACAGGGCTGTATTGATATTTGAAAATGATTGCAGAAGGCAAGATTCCAGCCCTTAAGGAATTTGCTATCCTATGACCTTTATCCATGTAAAGGATTATGGATTGGAAATTTGAAAATCTAAATTTTGTCCTCCTAACATGATTTTACTGTTTCAGTTATTTTTTCTCTTGTCTAAGCCAAGCTGGTGATATATTAATTATAGTTATTATTAGAAAGGCAAATCTGCCATGAATGTCTCTTCTCCTCTTCTCTCTCTCTCTCTCTCTCTCTGTGTGTGTGTGTGTGTGTGTGTGTGTGTGTGTGTGTGTGTGAATGCAGGCAGGTATGTGTCTCATGGTATACATGAACAGGGCAGAGGGAAACCTTGGGTATTGGCCTCGCACTTCCATAGTTCTGCAAGACAGTCTCTTTTGTTCCCCACTACAGGCATGAGGCTGTGTGACCTGAGTGATTCTCCTGTCTCTGCCTCCCACCTCGCTGCAGGAGTACAGAGATTGTAGATGTGAGCTTCTGTACCCCGCTTCCTGCTGGTTCTGAGGATTGTGGGGAAAGCATTTTTCTCACTGAGTCATCTCTCCATCCCCTTCCCCAACCTCATTGTGTAGCCCAGGCTGGCTTCTAATTGTGCTGTTCCTTCTACCTCAGCTTCCCATGCGCTAGGGTTTCAGTTGGGAATGACTTTCATATGTTAATTGTTTGGGTATTGGGAATAAAGTCCTCCGGTAGCCATGAGGCTGTCAATGGAGGACTCTTGCACTGTTTTCTACAAAGCCCAGCACTGATTCACCATCCTTGTCGGTGGGGCTGTAGGTAAGGTTTATATCTCAGTGAAGCTGGTTTGCCACTTTCTGTACATCTGATGCTTTCAGTTACTCATGTTCAAATCCACGCAAGACACTTTGGGGATGACGTAGGTTGTATGTTGCCTTCCGCCCTGACTTCATGGGTTATAAAAATGAGCATTAAGTAGGAGACTTGTTCACTTCCTAAACCTCCCAAGCTGTCAGTGGTAGCATATGAACATGGACCCAGGGGAATATCTTCGCAAGGTCTCTAGGGTGCACATGGGGAGGCAACAGCCCCAGGCTACCCTTGACGCTGCCTCTGTCTTCTGTGCTACACGCATTGGGCTCAAGTCATCCTGTGTCCCTAACTCTGTCCTGAGTGGAGATGTTTAATAGGTCAACAGAGAAGCAGACATCAAGTTAGATGTTTTCCTCTCTTCTACCCTGGCCCCTTTCCACCCTTGCGGGGAACATCACTACACACACGCGTGTGTAATTTTAGACTTCTATGGTTTGAAAATGACATGCTGCCGAGGTGGCGTTTCCTGGGCTTTGCGTCACCCTGCCAGCAGGAAACTGATGCACACATCTGTCTGCTCACCACACCAGCACCACGTCCCGGCCCCCACATGCATATAACCACATCTGCAGCGATGGGTGTGTTTGCCGGAGATACCATCTCAACCACCACCACATCTGATGATTCTCAGCCGCCTCTTTAGGACGTTGCTCCCTTTTAAGTGAAGGCAGTTTTTACTGAAGGACTGGCTTCCAGGACCTCTGCCGGCATTTTCCATGAAAGCAATGCAAAAAGAAATCGGGGTTCATCCCCAGGACTGCAGCATGCAGGGAGCCTCGCGTGCACTTTCCTTTTGTTCTCAGAGCAGTGCAGTTCAGCCCCCTCCAGTGGGTGGGGAAATAGAGCCTGCAGGGGGACACTTGCTGCTCTACCTCCAAAGCCTCAGGAGATGTGCCCGCATCTCGGAAAAGCATTTCTTATCTTCAGTTCATTTTCTTTCCAGGTCTGGTGGTTTCCCGATTCTCCATCAGTGCTTGAGAGAAAGAATGGTAGAAAGAATGACTCGTGGTAACTGCCTTAGAAACCAAAAGCTTGCTAGGTGTCACCAAGCAGGGTGGAATTGCTGAGGGCCAAGCTAACTTCTGGGTCCGGCTCTGTGTTACCCTGGGCACATCTCTTACGTTCTCTGGGCCCGCATTCTTTCATTAGACAATGAGGCAATTTTTCAAATCACTCAATCTTATCATCTTTCCCAGAAGATACTGGGGGGGGGGGTTTGGGAGCGGGGACGGGACTAACTCTGGAGAATAAAGAGGAACATCTCTTTGGCTGATCTACTGAGATTTCCTACCCACGTCTGAAAAGGTATTATTGATCAGGTCTTGTCTGTGATGTCAGGCCTTTATCGATCACGCCAAGAAGCTGGAAGTTGGAGTGCATGTGTGCAGGCCGTGAGAAGGAGGTTCTGGGGACAACTTTGAGTCCAGTCTGGAAAATGCCTTTTTTTTTTTCTGCTGTAAGTCTGCATATTCCTCACACACTGAAAAAAATGGCCACTGGCCATCAGGGCTGTAGAATGATTTTTTATGCCCAATTCCCAGAATGTGCCTGGCATATGTTAGGAAATTAAAGAGTAAGTGAACAAAAGATCATGAAAGGTTAATCATGGCAGGGCATGATGGCCACCCCTTGCTATGGACTAAATCATCTGTAGTGAAATCAGAAGGATGAAATGCCGGGCACAGGTTGTGTGCTCACTCAAGCAGAGGTTGTGCAGATGTTGATGGACAGAATGGGGGATTGTGCAGCATCATCACTGGGTGCTTGGTCTGGAAGGCTGATGGGACAGTGGCATTTTTGGACTGGGTGATGTCTTGCTGCCCACCAGGGTTGACCCGGTGCTCTCTTTATGCTGTCAAACATAACATGCGTGTATAGGACCAACAGTGTCAGTCCCAAGAAATGTACCATTCTTCACAAGTCAGTGCAACAATGAGAAAATCCAGTGCTAATACGGCTCACTCAATTTTAAGTCTGAAGAAAGGAGAGAACTATTGGAAGAGATTTTAGCACCCACCACGGGGAGATTATTCGAACTATTGATATCTTTACAAACTTGGTCTTCCATGTCACACATCATCTGCAGAATATGACAAGTGACCAAGGTATAAAAATCAGAGGTTAGTAAACCCAGCAGAAATAATCATATTAAGAAATACCCAAATGGCCCTCACTACATTTGAAAGAATTGTCATTCATTTACCGCTTTCAAACAAAAGACTCAGAAACCTGTTCTTGCCACAAGGCTTCCCACCCTCCTCCGGGGCTGTGCCTCTCCACAGGCATGACTCAGTAGCCTGTGCTATTTGTGCGTACACCAGGGCCTTGCAGGCCGTTATTAAGATGAGAGAGGCCAAGAGCTGCAAAGACCTCCAAAGGATCTATTGCACAGTACTTTCCAGCTAACAAAAACAACCTCACGCAGAGAAACCGGGAGTAGCTCGGCTGTGAGGGTTTGTGGTATGCTGACAGGTAACCATATTTCATGATCTGTTTTTTCCTGTTCTGATGAGAGATGAGCAGTCCTGCCTCATCAGAAACCCTCCTACGATGGTGGAGTCTGGTCCCCCTGAAACTTGGCAGTGGTGGGATCTTCATTATCTCTTCTTACTCAGACTAGGGTGGCTGCCGGGCACATAACTGCTGGATGACTTACTCACTCAGCAAACAGTTACTGGGTATCAGCCCTGTGGCAGTCTCTGTGCTTCATGGTAAGACTATAAATGGTGATAAGGATGTAATCCTTGTATTCAAGGAGTCTGTAGAGTCCACAGCTGCCTGGGCAAAACAGATGTCCAAACAGAGCCTTGGGATCTGCGGGAGCGCGAAAGGGAGGTTTAGTGGGAACAAGGACAAGGGAATCACGCCTTTGTGATGCTCAGGCTAGGCCTGCAGCAGCAGGAAGAGGAATGTGCTGGGCAGAGAAGCCAAGGGAAGACATCCAGAGGTCGCTGGTCTCTTTATAAAAGCTGGGCACTGCTAAGTGCTTCCAGGCAAAACACTTCAATGAATTACCTCAGAAGTCTTCAAGGGGAGGTCTTACTTCCTCTATCTTTACAAGCAAGGAGACTAAAGTACAGACTAGTTCACTAACCTTTCCATTATCATGTTTAGGCAGAATTCAGACTAGGCTTTGGCCCTATTTAGGAGAGCCTCCGGAGCCCATAGTCTTTCAGTCAGGATTTCCTACCTCAAAAACCTACAGGTCACAGCAGAGCAGTTTCGAGGGCAACACAAAGTTGAGTGTGCCGGTGAGTGGGGTTTAGGAGCGTCTGCTGGGGAACAACCCCGAAAAGCCAATCTGAAGGCAGGAGGTCAGGGCCTTGTACAGCATCCCTTCACTCTTTGAGCACAGTGTTTTGTACAGCACTAAGCAAATATATATGAAATGAAAACCAACCTTCCTGGAGCCCCATCTGACCAAGGAGAGCAGTTGCCCAGCAAGGACTATCTGCTTGGTCAAAAGCCTTAGGCAATGTGCAACGATTAGCAGCGTTTAATAAGAGTCCCAGTCTCGTGGTGGCCGAGGACTCGGAACCAATGATGCTGGCCCTGCCAGGATTTGGACACAGGACCACGACGAGCACATTGGGGACAAAATCACTTCTTCCCAGGTGACTGGGAGAGGATGGGAGACTGGTGAAGTGTTTGCAAACGACAGACAAAGAAGCTGTCCCCTCCTGCATACTTAGGGAAGAGGAGCGGCCATTGCTGGGCCTGGGAGACTGCCCCTCTGGCTCCTTCTCCATTCCCGGATGTGCCTGTGTTCAGTGCTCATCCCCTGCCTGGCCCATTCACATTCTCTGGCTAATCCAGGCTTGCCACATAGACAAGGAGCATCTCAGCTTGAGTGAAAATCGTAAACCCACTTGGATTTGACCAACATATTATCTGGGGAGAGTTCAAAGTTTCCCAAAGGCTTTTTTTTTTTAAATCAAATTTTACTCTTGAGTGTTATCTCCATGAGTAAGAAAAGATAGTTTTGAGACTCTCATTTTATTGCCTAGGGGATGTGGTGGTTAAAAGACTCATTGGTTAGAACACCATTTTCCCCAACCAGTCTCAACTAGGGATGTTTTAGGAGGGCATCAGTTGGTATGCTCTTTAGGTTTTAGTTTTTCACTAAGCATGAATGATTATGGAATTCTTAAAAGCAGTCTCGGCATTGATGGATCTTGCCTGTACCTCCTTGCTTTAGCCTGCGCTCAGCACACAGAGTGTCATGTCCTCTTCCTGTACAGGCTTCCAGTAAAGTCTCTGATAAACTCATTTCACTGAAAAGAGAAGATCCAAGGAACTGCTTATCTCACAGATCCATTAAATGCCTGATAGGCCCTTGGCATATGCAGAGGGTGGTTTCAGTGGTGTAATCTAATTCTCAGAGAAACCCTCTGAGATGGGGTGTTTAACCCCATTTTAAAGAGGAGGAAGCTGCCAAAGAGACTCTCCGTCGTTCCTCTCTGCTGTGCACATCTGAATGGTGGACATAGAAGACTTCAACCAAGAAGTGAGTCTGCTCTTGAGAAGTTTCAGACAGAGTAGTTAAGAGCACTTGCAGGTCTTGTAGGGGACCTGGTTCAAATCCCCGCACCCACAATTCATGACTGCCTGTAACTTCAATTCTAGGGGATTCTGATACTCTCTTCTATGGGCAATGCACGTTCGTTATGCATTTACTGACAGACAAAATAGTCATACACATAAAATAAAAATAAATAAAACCCTTTAAAAATCATGCTTGGTATCACTTGATTAGCTTTTCAGTCAAAGCAGATCATTTGTTAGACATCTAGGAGGCTTGTGACCATGAATTATTGAGAGCTCCATTTTGCTTGCATCTTTACAAATTTCTTCAGTGTCAAAGTGGACTTGTTTATTTACTGAGGGTTCTTGGCAAGTAAAGCTCTTTTCCTTTTGTAGACATTTGCCTGAAAAAATTAAGGATGACCAACAGCTAAAGAATATGAGCGGCCAATGGTTTTACGAAGCTAAAGCTAAAAGGCACAGGGACAGAATCCATGGCGCTGATATCATCAGAGCATCCATGAGGAAGAAGAGGCTCCCCGTGGCAGGTGAGGTCACAGCCAGCAATTGTTTGGGAAGAAGGGAGGGAAAGGGTGGGAGACTCTTCACTGGACTCTGCTGAAGGACATCATTTGGGGATACGTCACATTGTGTGTGTCCTTCTCTCTCAAAATCCTCTTGCCTTGGATTTGGATGGGTGAAGATTGGGTTAGGCGACTGGCTGTAAATGAACACAACTCTTAGGCACCGGGCGTAAATGTAGTAGTGGTTGTGGTTGGGGATTGTGAGGAATGTGCATATCTTTCTTTGGCTTTCTCGGTGTGTGTATATATATACACACAGGTATATATGGATACACATGCAAGTATATGCACATGTGTAGAGGGCAGAAGTCATCCTCAGGTAGCTCTTTTAGAATAGGTGCTGGCTATCAAACTCAGGTTAGGTCCCTATATTTGCATGGCAAACTCTTTATCAACTGAATCCCCTCCCCGGCTCCTTCTTTGACTTTTAACTCTGGAAATTCAAAGCCTACTGAATAACACAAAGGTTTAGAGAGAAATCAGGTTTCATGTTCAAGGCTCTTAACATGCGCTTCTTCCATTGCCCAGTGCAGTACTTCCTGGACTCTAAGAGTTTATTTACGGTTCTTTTTATTTTACCACTTCGTTTTTGCCTTACAGATTTCTATCTGACTCCTTTCTAATCAACTCATGACTGGTCACTATAAACCTCTAGGTCTAGCTTGCAGATGAAGAAGAAAGACTATCTTTAAAGCATTTAGTATACAGCGAAGGTTAACTATCTATTTTTAACGGTAGCAGCATTTTGTAAGGTAAGTTTACTTTCCCTATAAGCTTTATTGGGCACCCTGAGTTAACTTGCCCAAGGTCCTCTTATTGCTAAGCAGCAAAACTGGGATTGCAAATCTTTGGACTGCATCACACTTTTGCAGATAAAGGTTGACTTCTAAGCATGAATGGTGCATTGCCTCAAGCTCTTTTGGTTTTCAAATGTGCCCAGGCCTTAAGAAATCTTGGGTGATACTGGTTAGTACTATGGACTCCATCTGCAACTGAAGATACTTGACTGATGTGTGCCAAGACCAGGAGGGGATAGGTTCCATTTGGCAATGCATTTAGAAACTGGAAGCCCCCATGTTGCCCATTTAATACCGATGAAAGCATTCTTGGCACTTATCATGTGACCTTAAGCAATTTGCTTGAACTTTTTGGTTCTAAACTTCTAAGTATAAACATAGAAAATATCTCTCACCGCACAAGACAGTGTCCAAAAAGAGCTCAGCGTAGTTCTTGCTTGCTATTCACCACTCAGTTGATGCTAACTGCGATAGAGATGCAGGTAAGGAGAATGCTGGGTATTCAGAGGCAGAAGAGATTTCTGAAGACACAGCACAGAGGCTTTATGGGGGCAATGACACCTGAGCAGTGTGTTGCAGTGAATTTAGAATTTGGCACTGGAGGGGGACCTCCTAAATTAGGATTGTTCCGTTGTACCCCAGAGTTGACCGGTTTTTTTTTTTTTTGCCCATTGTAGGCTTTTAGTAAATGCTTGGTAAGGAACTCAATGCTTACTCCCTCTCCGAACATCTCTTGACTAAATGGTCCTGACTCCAATGTAGGTCAGATTAACCTAGAGGCAGTTAGAACTTGGCTTCAGCCATCTCTAGGGTCACCCGTATCTATAAGGGTACACCTATTCTTTCAGGAAAGTGGAAGGCAGGGATCTGAAATCAAGCAAATCTCCTGTCTTCTCTCACAGCTATAATTTTGATTCTGAGACTCAGTTGTCGGTAACCTTGGTACTTACAAGGCCCAAGGTTCAGATCTAAGCCCTTACTAATGGGAGCCAAGGAGAAGGAAGGGTATAGATTGTAGAAGTGATAGATAACCTTTCTGTCTGTTATTTCCTGTTTCAGCCGAGCAGAGTAAGGACACAGCAATGAGGGCCAAAGAAAGCTGGGTGAATAACGTCAACAAAGATGCTCTCCTCCCCCCAGAGCTGGCTGTTGTGGAAGAGCCGGAAGATGACACAGCTCCAGCAGGCCCAAGGTAAGCCAGAACGGGTGGGTTTGGTGGCCTGCTGTGCTATGTAGGCAGATGTGGGCTTGGGGTACAGATGAAGGACTGGAGTCACCGATGTGGAGATTGGTAATGTTTGGGGGAACTTCTGAGCCCCCGCAAGAATGGAGCCTGAACCAAACTCTTCCCTGGCTTTCAGAATTTCCGACAGATCTCCACTGTGGTATCAAAGTATTAAGTGGTTGTTTCTTCCAGCGCCAGGAGTGGTGGTTTTTCATTGGCGTGTAGGCTTTTCCTAGAGTAGACTGAAGAGGTCTGTGCGGGTTACCGTTCATCTAAGGGGACAGATGAATGGCAATCATACTGTTATGTCTAGTGTGATGGAAGAAGCTCAAAGATGGACGGGAATGATATAGACCGGTCAGAGCTGGTTCTCATGTATGCAGGACAGTGAGCACATCATAGGTAGCAAGTTGCCTCATTAAAACGCAGGGTGTCCTCTGTATTTTCAGTTTTGACCTTTTGATGGCTTAAGCGTCTATTTGTCCATCCTTTTCAAGAAGCAGCCAACTGGGAGGCTGTGTTGTTCCACTTTTGATGCTGAATCAGTTGTTTCGCGTCCTTAAAGATATTCTCGTTAGCGCCACTCTCTTCAAGGGACACTTACTGTCTTTTGGTGGGAGGAGTGCCTCAGTGGAGACAACTCACTTTGGAACCTACTACTGGCGCGAAGTCAGTGTCTTTGACTTCAGACACACTGAGTCTAGATCCAAGACCAAGGCCACATGGGAACAGAGATATTTCCAATGTTTATAGGCAAGGAAGGGTCTATATATAACACAGCTACCGACAGGCATTTCGGAGTCAATTATGAATAAAGTTATGCCAAGGGGTAATGGCATGCTGACTCTAATAAGGTGTCTGCTAACTGCCTACTTCTCATGAGTGGTGGGTGTTGATTTTCCTCCAGGACTATTTGTTGCAGCGTACAAGGCCTGTCTGCGCTCTATGCACTACCATACAGTTCCCAAGCTTCGGGCAAGGGGCTGGAGGTTGGACCACACAAACACACACAGACAGAGACACATACCTCTAGTCACTGGTGAGAAGCCCTTCATTCCATTGCACCATGGAGGCTTATACACCCAACAGTCAGGTGGGCCAACAGGTGAAAACCTTATCCCCTGATCCTCAAGGCAAGGCAACACGTGCTCGGGAAGCAGAGCTGGTAAACAACTTTGACACAGCTTTCAGTTACACAAATCAGAAGGAAAGTGAAGATCTCTAGCAGGGAAGAGCAGCTGGAGGCCAGGACTCCAAATGGTCCAAAATATTTGTAATGTTCTGTTTCATCTACGCTGGTCTGCCATGTTGGCTCGAGGTTGAGGCACCTTGTTAACCGCTGCTGGTTGGTATCGTGACCGTATAGTAATGACCACTTAATTTCTTCAGACTCTACTTCCACAGCTATATGAGACTGATAATCAGCTAGCAGAGTTAGTAGGAAGCCAAACAGCTAGTAAACATAGAATTCTTAACATAGCTCATAGCACTACTAGGTACTAGTAAGCAGAGAGGTGGACTCTTGAATGTAGCATTTCGAGAAACTCAGGACACTCTGTCATTCCTCTTGGTGTCCCCTGCCCCTACCCCCATTGCCTGCTCTGCCCCTGATGGGTAAAGTCCTTATTTTAATAAAAAAAAAATAAAAAGATGAGGCTGAAAATATTAGAAACCCAAGTAGAAAAGTCATAGCCATTAAACAGACATGACCAAGAAACTGGGCATAAATCTTAGAGTCTGTGCGTGATAGGGGCTAAGGAGCACGGGGCATTAACCAGCAGGGGGAACAAACACCTCTGTAGAAGAGGCAAGAAGACACATTGCAGACTCAGAGGCAAACACCTCAGTTCACAGTTTGAGCAAGCCCAGACTTCCCATCTAACCCCCCAGGCTCTCATTCCATCTCAAAGAACTTGAGAGGCAACGGTGCCCGACTCGGCTTCCTCATGCCCGCCCCTCCGCCCCCCAGGCTGGTGGGCATTCCTCAGCCTTCCTTCCTTCCAGGCTAATATAACATCTGGGATTTGAATATGCACTGTCTTCTGTGTGACTCCTTTTGATCATATCTGTAAACCAGACCGGGATTGTCTTACTAGGATGTTGTGAGGTTAACTGAAATTCAGTGTGGGAACTGGTTAGCATTTCTCAGGAAGAACAGAAATGGGCAACTTCCGGGTAGCATTACAATTACACTATTATATTACACGGACTGTGTGGTTGGGAAGGCAAGCACACAGCTGTTCGTCGTATCAAGCAAATGCTTTGCTCAGTGAAGGCCGGTTCTGGGAGGCGTGGCTCGGGTGGTAATCAGTCAGCTGTACAAGGAGTTATTTTTGACTTCCCCCTTTCCGTGTCAGAGGCCGCCATTTCTCTTGGTATCAATCTCCTGCAATGCTTCTCACTTATGCTTTCATAACCTTTGCGAACTGGGTGTGTTAAGTGTGTTTTGGGGCCCGTCCTTCTAGACGAAGTTGTTTGCTATCGAATGACTCAACACCTGTCAATATTTTCTTAGCCAGGAATGAAAACTGGGGGGATATGAGGCTGGATAGTGCAGTTTCTTAGGTAGGCATGGTGGCAAGGTCTTTCATTGGGTTATAGCCATGAGACCGTGGGGGGCTCGCCTATAAATTAAAATGCTATGGGTGATCGGCAAGCAGTCAGACATGGGCAGCCACCGCCGTTCCTTCTGAACTCACCGTTGTTTACAGCTGCAGTGCTGGGAAAGGCAGGAAGGTTTATAAACAGAGAACACTGGTCCCTGAGGGCAGCGGACAGAAATCTGGTAGCCAGCAGCTATAGTCCTGATCACTAGCTTAGCCGGATGGTCTCTGCTGAACTTCATAAACTAAGACAGAGGACCTGCTTCATTTTGCTTTACACTTAGATTTTTAGATGTCTCAGGCTGATGCCTTCTGTGAAACACAGAAATGAATACAGAAGGGAAAAACAGCACACAGATCATTGTCTACTGAGCATCCTGACAAAGGGCTGGAAATGGTCCTTCGCATATGCTCTTAATCCCTGTACTTACATCACCACGGATCAGTGATAAACACTTTATGGATTGCCACTGGTCCATGAACCCCACACTGATAACGTATCGTATACCCTCCTAAAGTCCTCATTGAGCATGTGCACAAAAGGCTGTAGAACGTGGCTTAGTCAATGTGGGGCTTACGGAATGCAGACCAGGGATCTCTTCCCTCTGTGTCAGGTGGCTACCCACAATGAACTGCAGCACATCTTGTCTGGCATGGGAAACCACCCTTTGTTATCTGAGAAGCAAGTATGAAACCCTGGGTACCATGGAGAGTCTAAGAGGCATTTACTGACCAGGCCTTTGATGTCTCTGCTATGGTGCTTCTTTGGCCTGGATGAACCTAAAAAGGATGGACCTTTAATCTGCCTCTGCGTGTCTGTTCCTTTGATAGCACTGTTCGAGACTTACCCTCTGGTAGCCTCTATTGTTTTATCTCTGGAATGGCAGAGAGGGTGGCAGAAACATCTAAAATATCGATACTCACCCGGGTGCATTGTCAGCTTCCAGTCCTTTCTCCATTTTGTCCCTTCTCCTCTTCTCTGTCACACACCGTACAGATGCCTGGGAGTGCCATCTTTTCTCACGAAAGGCTGTAACACGAATTAGATAATAAAGAATACTTTACTATTCCCCAAGGACTTAGCCTATGTACTTGGAAGTTTCAATTCTTTCGTTTGTTTTTTTTTTAACCATCACCTTCCTGAAATGTGGACCCAAAGGTATCTGTGCCATCCTGACAGGTAGGCCAGGTGGTCCCCGGCTGCGATGTAGCACAAAGGAGGTCTAGCCAGGCAGGGATCAGACATTTGTTCCCTGTGTGCTGGGTACTATGTAAGCTCTAGTAGAAAACTTATTAGGACTGATGGCTTCTAAAAGTTATGAGTTACTTTGTGATGAGCATCCTCATAAGGCTCGGAGTCTTCAACCAAACTAGTCAGGAGGGTCCTGGTTACCTCAGTGCCTTGGTAAGAAAGGGACCTAAAAATTAAATGTTATGAATAGAAGTCAGTGACTTCATGAGATCCAGGGAAATACTTCAACAAATCTAGACCACAGAGAAAGAGTTAGAATATATAAGAGTGGGAAGGTGAGCGAATGGAGGAGTAAAAGAGAATAGTTAGTAAGATCATGAATGGATAAATAAAGAATAAATGGTGAGGGAAGAGATGGACAAAAAACAAATCAGGAAATAAATTAATGAACAAATGGATTGGTTTGGACTCCAGGGAGTAAGTAATAAAAAAGAAAAAGAAAGAAAGAAATGGAAAGAAAAAAAGTCAAAATGGAACCAGCAGCCTCCAGATCCCAACACTTTGCTTCAAGAATTTCTTTCTTGAGAAGTGGAATGGAGAGAGGGTCGAACATGAGACCACTCTGAGTCAGCTAGACAGACACTGTGGTGCTGGTAAGGATGCAGAGATGTCCGATAAGACAAAGTGGATGGGTTGTTTGGATGCGTGGGTTCTCAATCACTGGTGACCAGAGAAAGGTGGAGAAGGCTTGGAATGCTCTCCCCAATTAACAGAACCCCGGGATTGGAGCATTGGGGATGGAAATCAGGAAGGCATGGCGCAGGAGGGAGGCTGGCCGCTGTCAGGATGTGTACTGTCCGCTAGCTAAAACCTCTCTGGGGCACCTTTCCAGAAACTAAACTCTTCACCATGCTATTTCATTCCCTGATGCTGCCGTATTTTTTCCTGAAATGGTGGGAAAATGAGGAGGTTAACTTCCCAGCATCCCATTTACTGTTGGTATGGGAGGAATTAGATGCTCTTTTTGTGTATCAGCGTAGGGAACCAAAATGCCACTTCAATACCAGTCAATCACTCATGCTTACTCTATTACCAGCCTCCTTCTTGCCCTCTGTGGAACAAGAACCAATAAATCCCGACTTCATCTTGGCCTCTGAAATAGCATGGCTTTTTATACCAATGACCTCTTTCCCGGAAGGCTTTTGTTATATCTGTCTAGCGTGCTCTACCAGAAGAATCGGCTATTTGCTAGGACCCCCAGTAACAGGGTCAGTGGAAGCTACAAGCTTGCCCTGGAGGAAGATGGGGTTGAGCCAGTAAGTGGGACAACGCATTTGAGAATTGATAGGAAATCCGGTAATAAGGATTAATTTCATTTTTAAGATGTCTGGCTCACAATATCATTTCTGTTGAGCTCTCAAGAGGATATCTAATCTTATCGGATCTTTAGATTTGTTCCAGTCGGTTATGGTAATAAAAATGCTCTAGGCGCTTCCAAGTGCCTCCTGCTTGGATGGGAACACTTGTGCTCAGGGGTCTGTAGTGTCTCAAGAAGTGTGTGTGCTCACGAAAGTACTGCTGACTTGAAAGGCTTAAAGTATGTTTTCTAATTCACCCCGTTTCTTTTTCCTCTGGGTCATTTCTTCCTGTTTATTTGTTGAAGCGCCATGGAATACCGCAACATGCTGAGCCTAGAGCCAGACTATTGGGGAGAGACACAGCGGCAGCCTCCAACAAACTTAACAGCCCTGAAGGAGATCAAAATAATTTTTTAAAAACATAAAAATAATTACTTGGAGAATTTCCTTCTGGTTCTAGAACAGTATTGACATCTAGTGTTTTAGTCATCTTACTCTGCCTTAGTGTGACTTCTGATATCCCAGGTCCTTTTTGGAGAATGTGGGAAAGAAGTTACAGAGCACAGGCTCTTCCCTTTTAAAAAATCTTATCGTGCAACTCGGTGTGGTGGTGCATACCTTTAAATCTAGCACTTGGGAGGCAGAGGCAGGTGGATTGTGAGTGCAAGACCAGCCTGGTCTACACAGAGAGTTCCAGGACAGCCAGGGATACACAGTGAGACACTGTCTCAAACACACACACACACACACACACACACACACACACACACAGTCTTGTCATATAGAATATATTGAGCATCTTTTATTTTTATGATGCAATCTACCTCCCTCTGGAAGGAGTGGGATTCTAAGGACGAAATATCTGGCCATAAAGAACTATTTCCAGAGGAAAGATACTGCTTCTTTGTAAAGATCTGCTGTCGTGATAGCAAGCAGTGCCAGGCAGAAAGCAAATTCTCAATCCAAAGGACTAATAAAAAGTGTCGTGATGGGAGGGGCAGTTTAGATTGGACTTGAATATGACAGTACTGATGTCAGCAGACAATGAGGTGGGGGGTTGAGTGGAAACAGCTAAGAGTCACATGATTAGGCCAACCACTTTGTTCTACTCGAGAACCCTGGAGCAGACTTCTGTAAGGGAGAGACAGGTTTCATCTCTAGTGAGGACAATCACAATGTGCAGTTTGGGCCCCTGGAGCCTGGGGGCATAGGAGCTGAATTTCCAGGTGTGGAGGGCATATAGTATCAAGCTCTGCTTTGGAGTTAGGGAGTGGGAAGGAGCAAGATGGCAGGAAACCATGACTGTCCCTTGAGGAGCCCTAACCTCTGTGATTGGCTCAGGTCCTCTGATTATCCCGCTGCTTTACTTACTAAGGGAGCTCATTTATTCTGAGCCAGGCATCTGCTCTATACAGTTCATCATAGTACCCACTGGCTCTTTTTATAAGTAATTTCAAAACATTTTTCAGATTATAATATAATCACATTTACTTTCCCCTTTCCTCCCTCACAACCCTCCAATGTAACCTCCTTTGCTCTCTTTCAAATTCATGACCTCTTTTTCAATTGTTACATATGTGCCTGTGTTCCTAAACACATAAATACACCTGTTCATACTGTTTAATGTTACCTGTATGTGTAAGTTTTCAGGGCTGACCATTCAGTATCGGATAACTAATTGGTGTACTCTTCCCTGGGGAAGCCTATGCCCCTTGCTCTCAGCATTCCTTGGCTGCCTGTAGTACTTTGTGTAGGGCAGACTTTGTAGGGATGGGCTTTCCCTCGTCCATGCTATCATGTCTATTGGTGCTGTTCTTGTTCAGCACGTGTTTAGGCATCAATGCTGGTGAGACTTCATGGGTATCATATCTGACGTTTCTAGGAGACAGAATCTCATAGCAAGCCCCTCTCAGTCTCTTACAGTCTGTATGCCCCTTCTTCTACAATGATCCCTGATCACTGATGTGGGAGTTGTGTTGTAGACACTAAATTTTGACCTGGTATGGTTTCCTGTAATGGTCAGTGTTGCAAAGAACTTTGCTTCCTGATGGATGAATGCACTTACCTTGGGGTATGAGAACAAATGCTAGGAACACAGTTAGGGATTGATTGACACAGCGGCAGCTGTAGCTTCTCCTCCAAGATCCAGGACTGCACTAGTGCCGGGTAGTTGGCTCCGTTTCCCCTACTGGCCTCCAAAACTGGCACTGGAAAGAAATGGCTTACTGGTTCTGAGCTGTTGGCCTTCACTGTGTGGACACCAGGTTCACTTGGTGGCCATGCTTGTTTTTGATACTTTGCTGCTGCACAACTTGATTTGACTTTGCATTTATCTAGTGCAGGGATAGATTTCCTGTAAGGACTCTCTGTCCAAATTGTGGTTCCATTATAATGTCTTTTCTTGTTTTCTGTTTCATACAACCCTCCCTTCCCTTTTTTTGCATTCATGCGCTCAAGCTGGAAATGACACCTCATCTGCCCTACTTTACCTTTGGATCAGTAGAGAAGGTGATGGAAGGAAGAGAATGGCTTCCTTAAGAGATTAACGGTTTCCGGGGACTTGCTGTGAAAAAAAAAAAAACATAGCAGTTCAAATACAGAAATAAGAACTGGAAAGCATGAAGTATCCAGCCATGGGGTTTAGTGGCAGTAATCTTGGGCGAGGTTCCATGGCTCCAGGGTGAAATGTCTCCTTGCTGGGCTTTCTGTTCCTCGGCCACGTGGTGAGAAGCCATCACCTTCAGAGGATTTTTCCAAGCTCTTGACTCTGATGTCACTTAGAGTTGGTGGAGATTAACAAAGGAACTGTGGTTCCAGCCAACAGTGACTTCATCTTTTATGTCTAAGGCGAGGCTCCTGGAGCGGTCTTTCTCAGCAAGCTGATTTTCTTCCTCTCCCGGGATTCTGCGACCTACTTTTCTTCTTACTTATAGCCAAGGGAATGACCTGATCAACTCACTATTTGCTGTGACTGCATTTGACTTTTACCTTGGGACTGCCCTGCCTCTGGATAGTGCATCAGGCTTTAGAGAATCCTCTGCTCTTTAAACCAGCCACAGACATCTCCTCAGCCACTTCTCAATGCCCTTGCATTTGTCTCTGTGTCTGTGTACGACTGCACCTATTAACATTTGGATTGGAAGGTCATAGGGAATTGCCACAACACATCAGTCTTTGTGTCCAGCTATCTGACCTGGTCATACTGTCTCTTGGCCAGGTTGCTTTGTTCTATTGAGCGTTTGCTTCTGCTATGTCCCATATGCATTAGGGGAAACTCTGCTATGGAATCAGGATTTTGTGACTTTATTTCATCCATCTGTATCTGACCTTAAATTTAAGTGTGAAATGGGTTCATTTTTGCAAGTTTAAATGGCGAACCTCTTGTGTGTTTGTACCTTGGATATCTTCAAGGGTCCTAACAGATGGTCCTTTTTGTCCTTTCTTATGATGCAATCACATCTTTTGCTCCATCATTTCCTTTGTTTTTATACCTTATCATGGCCGGACCCCAGTTTCTTCTCCCTTCCTGGTGGCTGGATCTTATAAACTCCCTTCCTTCTCCTGCTTTAAAAGCCCTTGACAGTGAAGCCATGATCTATGCTTCCTCCGGAGTGAGGTTTTATTCTCTGAACAATTGTTTCTTTTGCAGTTCCAGTGTGGTGGATCCAGCTTCCGTTGTGAGTGATATGTCCCAGCAAAATACAAGGAATCCAGCTGTGTCTCTGCCCAAGGTAGACTGAGCCTAGATGTTTAAAATTCTCATGATTGGCAGGAATGCCATTTTCCTCATCATAGCAAAGCAAAACAAACACAAAGAATTTTGTGATTCATTTTGTGTACTTAATTTGGTTATTTAATGTAAGAAGTCCCTCCTGTGGTGGATAAAGTTGATAATTATGTTGGTGCTGCTAAAGACCCAGATGTCTTTTTGTCCTTGAGAGTTAAGTGTCTAAGGACTGGAGAGATGGCCTAAGTGTTTAAAAGGTTTACTGCTCTTTCACAGGACATGAGTTTCCCAACTCCAGCTACATGGAGATCCAATGCCTCTGGTCTCTGTGGCCACGTGCATGGTCATATACCCCCAAGAACAGACACATAATCAAACCTTAACATTGCTTTCAAAATAGCCAGGTGGTGACCTAACATTTAATCCCAGACTTTGGGATGGAGGAGAGCAGAGACAGTAGGGATCTCTGTGAGTGCCAGGCCGGCGTAGTCCAGAGAGTTAGTTCTAGGCCCGTCAGGGCTAGGCAGGGAGACCCTGTCTCAGACAGTAAAAAGTAGAAAGCCTGTATGGTGCTGCCATTCTTAGGCTACTAAACGCGGCTTGTTAGTTCTACCATAGTCTTTACTTTTCGACATAGCTTCTTGTACGAAATTGCCAATTTGCAAAACAGCAAACAGTAATCATTGCGAATAGGTCTTGCATTAATATGAAAAATCAGTGTCAGGAAACGTGTGAACCCTAAGCCACTCTACAGACTGTGTAGGAAGGCCCTGCTTCAAAACAACAACAAACCCGGTCTGCCTGTACTTATACCTTTGCTGCCATGTTAGGATTGGCCAGAACAACTGCCAAGCACTTCACGATGATGGAGGTCATTGCAGACAGCTGTAATCTAGTATAGCAACGAGTGTGGTGGGAAGAGCCCTGGTGGGTATGTGACCTGATTACGGAAACTTGCCCTTGGCCAAGTCTTTGCTCTTTATCAATGAAATGTGCTTCTGATCCAATTTCAAAGGACTTTGGTAATGTGTATACTTTATATAATTGTATCTCTGCTTTTGTATGACATACACTAATTTTATGCTAACCAAATTAAACAGTTTCCCTGGCCCCAAACATGCCAGATAATAGATTGGGCTGTTTAAAGCTATCAAATATGCGAGATCTTAGGCATTCGCTAGTGCTGGGCTGCTATTATGACATTTAAACCAAGTTTAATAAACATTATTTTTCCCCAGCAAAGGAAGAATCCATTTAACAACTCTGAGCTGCCAGAAGATCACTCACCGCCACAAACCAAAAATGAACAGTCAAAAACTGGAAAAGCTGCTTTATTTCAGAACTCAAAAGAGGGTAAATATTATTTTTCTGGACTAGCTATTTTTATCTTTGTTATCCGTGGACTGGGGGAAATACTCAGAGTTCCTTTCACTAAAATAACTCCCTAGAGAATGCGAGAAGTCCTGATGGCTTTCTTCTGCGGCTGCGTCCTTGGTCTAGATCTTAGGAACTGGATGTGTATGCATTCCAGCCCCGGGGCTGTCAATTGTTTCGTGACCTCTGTGCTCTGAGTTCCCTCATCAGTGACATGGGAAAAATTCAGACCAGAGGCGTGTAGTCTTTTCACAGAACAGGGTTTCTGGCAAGTCTGCCATGTGCTGGTCCAGTTTTCTGTCTGAAATTCAAAGAGGCTGAAAAACAAATTTAAAGTTACCCCCAGGAAGAAATGATAAGGCTTGCTGCTCAGAAGTATTTCATCCAGTGTGTCGTTGGGCGGATTTAAGCTGGTCACTTATGGAATTTTACGGGCCAAGAAGAGGAAATGCCAGATAATTCTGTCCCTTCAAAAGCAGCTCTAAGAAGATGCCACTCACTAAAAATTAGCCTATGATGAGAAGCAGTTGGACAGTGATCCGGGGCCTTCGATTAGCCCACCTTAATAAGTTCCCCTCAGGTACACTTTATAGTACACACAAATGTAGGGAAAACTCACTGGGACCTTTTAGCTGTTCACTTTTCAAACTTTTTTGAGAAGATGTTAATTTGGATATTGGGATTCTAATTTTAAACATAGAATTACTTTTTACTGTTTTAATATATGATTTTGAAAGGCTGTGTTTGTGTTTTGTCTTCAGCCTCCTTTGAGGATTTTTTTGAAGACTGTTTTTAGATTGTTTTATGCATGCTTAGTGCCCTCAGAATTCAGAAGAAGGTATCAGATTCCCTGGGACCTGGAGTTACAGATGGTTCTGAGCCACCATGTGCGTGCTGGGGTTTGAACCCAGATCCTCCGTAAGAGCAGCAAGGGTTCTGAACTGCTGAGTCATCTTTCTAGACCCTGAAAACTCTATTTTAAAAGTTTTTATAATCATTGTAAAATATCTCAAAGCACATAAAGCACAGCAATATTTCCAGTAATTTTTTTCACATACAAAATAATGGATCCTGATGTGACATTTTATACATATATACCATAGTGACTTGCTTGTATTCTTCCCCACTACTATCTCTCATCCCTCCCTCTCTTTGTTAGTCCTCCTACAGATGTAAATAAACCCCTTTCAGTTTCTTGTCACACACACCCCTAGATTCCACATAAAAAAAAAAGTGACATTTTTTTTGCTTTTCTTCCTATTTCTCCGTTGTTTTTTAGCCTTTGTCTGCTTTATCTTTGAACCTCTCCCTATATGCTCTCAGGCAGTGCCCCTTCTATGTTCATATCCTCTGTATGTGCATGTATATGTGTGTGTGCACGCATGCCATGACACACCTGTGGAGATCAGAGGGCAACGCTGTGGACTTGGTTCTCTCTGTCTACTTTTTTATGGGTTTTGTAGGATTGAATTCAGTTTGACAATGAGTGGAAAATGCCTTTACCCTCCGAACCATCTTACCAGCTTTCATGTATCAGTTTTAAAAGATGATAAAACTGTTTTCACAACAATTCTGAACAGCAGTATATAGAGTATCTATACACACCCTATCCTACACATGCAGAGCCTCTGTCATGATTAGCATCTGCCACCAGTGTGGTAGGCTTTTGATGACTATAGAAGTACGTTTACTTTTCTATTGCTGTGAAGAGACACCATGACCAAGGCAACTTATAAAAGAAACCATTTAATTTGGGGGTTTGCTTACAGTTTCAGATGGTGAGTCCATGACCGTCATGGCGGGAACACAGCAGCAGACATGGTGCTGGAATAGTAGCTGAGAGCTTATATCTTATTGGAAAGTAGACAGCAGGGAGAGAGAAAGCTAACTGGGAAGGGGGGGGGGGCTTTGAAACCTCAAAGTCTACTCAGTGACGACACACCTCCTCTAACAAGGCCACACCTCCTAATCCTTCCCAAACAGTTCCACCAAGAGGGAACCAGACATTTAAACTACCGCACAGATGAACTACTTTGTGACATCTCTGTTATCCACAGTCAATAGTTCACATCAAGGGTTCGTTCTTGGTATTCTATATTCCACAGCTTTGGACAGATGTGCAATGCTGTGTTTTCGCCATTGTTGTATCACTAAATAACATTGCTACTGTAAACATCATCTGTGTACCAACTTACGAGCCTGTGCCTGCTCCCCTCATGAGGTCTGCGATTATACAGCTTCTTTTGTTGTCTTTACTGTTTCCATAGTGCTTGCTGAATACAGACTAAACTTAGTGCTGCTTTAAAGTGTAGTTCCTCTCCACTTAATATAGGTCTTAATATGTTTTGATTTTCAGATGAATTGTCAAAATCAAAAGAAAAGACTTATATCCCAGATTCAAGTCAAAAGGTAGAGAAAGCAATACAACCCATGTCCCTGGCACCTGAAAATGGGTCTCAAATCAAACCTCCAATCCCGAAGGCCAGAAAATTGCTCTACAAACCGAAGGACCTCAAGACAGATGATGACCAGTCTTTTCCTAGACAAAGGAGGGACTCCCTGAACGCGAAAGGGGCGCCAAGGGGGATCCTAAAGCGCAACTCCAGCTCCAGCAGTACGGACTCAGAAACTCTCCGCCTAAATTACAGCTTTGATCAAAAGAGCAGAAGCCTATCCCCTGGCCTAACCATCCACGAGAGGATTTCCGAGAAGGAGCCGTCTTTAGAAGATGACTCGCCCACAAACTTGCTGGAGCCATTCAAACATGTGAGATTCTCTGCTGTGAAGGATGAACTTCCTCAGGGTCCTAGACCTGTTCTTGGCCAGGAAGTAGGAGAGTTCACTGTTTTAGAGTCTGACAGTTTGCAAAATGGAACAGAAGATGCTGGGGGCCTAGACAAGTTTCAAGATCACCAAAAGCCCTCCCACAGGAAACCTTTGTCTCCTTATCAGTCAGCGTCAAGCCCAAGTGTTTCAGAAAGGGAAACACACCAGCCAACGTCTTTTGGGTCTCTTCCAAGTGATGGGTTCCCTTGTCACTCCGACTTTCAACCCACAAGACCACAGCCTGTTGAGAATTCACCCATCATCAATGATTACCAAGATAAATCACCATCGCTAACAAGACTGGAATCAGAGTTGTCCAAAAGCCCTGCGGGTAAGGGTTATCGTTGCGGGTTACAAAAGCTGTCCCCATAGCTTGAGATACCCAGACCAGTTATCCCTGTAGAAGACCAAGGTATTCTTTAAGCATCCCAGCTAGAATTAAAAAAGCTGCTGTGGTACATGGATTTGGTGATGTTGCCAAAAGAACCAGAATAGCACAGTGCCTAACTTATATTTAATATGAGTTCCCTTACATTTGATCCAATGATAATGATGATGATGATGATGATGATGAAATCAGCCAGGTGTGGTGACTCAGGCCTTTAGTCACAATACTCAGGAGACTGAAGCAGGAGAATCTCAGTGAGTTGAGGTGAGCCTGGTCTACGTAGAGAGTTCCAGGACATCCACAGCTGCGTAATAGAGAGAGCCTGTGTCGAAAAGACAAAATCAAACCAATCACTTGTACAAATGGCAAAGTTTTGAGTTAAATAAAAGTTATATAGATGGTAAGAACTAAATGAATTCTAGTATGTTTGTGTAGAGTAAATATATTATTATTCACCTGCCATTAGGCTGAAAAACCAGACTCTGAGTCCTTTTGAGGGAATATCCTTCCAACTACCTTCTCAGGTCCCTTCTAAGTAATTACCACTTTCTTGGACCCTGAAAAACAAATTGGAAATATAATGTTGTGCACTTTCTCCCATCTTTTTTTGTTTTGTTTTGTTTTGTTTTTTGAGACAGGATTTCTCTGTGGTTTTGGAGCCTGTCCTGGAATTAGCTCTTGTAGACCAGGCTGGTCTCGAACTCACAGAGATCCGCCTGCCTCTGCCTCCCGAGTGCTGGGATTAAAGGCGTGCGCCACCACCGCCCGGCACTTTCTCCCATCTTAAATAAACCTTCATTCAATCCTAAAATAAGTTTTTAATGCCATAAAATTTTAAAATAGCAATAATCAGGTTTCTAATTCAGTTACCTCTCTCTTAGTATTAGGTTAATTCTGAAGTAGTTCAGCTTAGCTTAGCTTAGCCCTACAGTTCGCTGCTCTTTAGGAGACAAAGCTCTTTGCATGTTTAAATTATTTGAATATTACAGAACTTCTTTTATAAAAAGTAACAAAAGTGCTTCTTCAAGTGATGAGAGAATTCATGTGAAAAGCAGTTACTAACGATAGACCAAACATTAGCAAATAATCAGGTGGCTTTTACTTAAACCAGTGGTTCTCAACCTTCCTAATGTTGCAACCCTTTAATACAGTTTCTCATATTGGAGTAATCCCCCAACCGTCAAGTTGCTACTTCATAATTGTGATTTTGCTTCTGATTGTAATATAAATATCTGATGTGCAGGATATCCGCTATGCAACTCCCATGGTGGTCATGACCTTCAGGTTGAGAACCACTGACTTAAATGTTTATCTTAAGCATGAAAAAAAACTTGGGGGATAATATTTTCCTTTGTTGTAATTTATATGGAGGAAATAATAAGGCTTTCCTTGTTTTCAAACTACATCTGCCTCTTCACAGAATGTCTTTGTAATTTTGTATTTAAGTATCGGTCCTGCCAAATTTTAAAATCGTGATTGATTATTTACGTTTTTGGAAGAAAATACTGTCAGCATAGCTCTTTTGATTGGCTCCTAGCTCTACTAGATTCAGAGAGCGCTTAGTGTGCCCATTCACTAAGAGCTCTTTTTGCCGTTTGATTACTGAAATAACATATACAAGAAGGTTCTGGGGCCATCAAAGAATCCTTCAGACATGTGATTCATAGGGGCTTGGCTTTAGCTGTGAGCTTTGATGCAACCAAGACTCATTGTAATTTTACAATGAAAAACAACACAAAGAAATGAAAGATGGAAATATTTTAAAAGAACTATTCTTAATTCTTGATGTAACAACTTTATATGTAAAATACTTAAGAATCACACACAAAATTTTAAAAATTCTCGTCTGTGATATTGCTGATCAACATCAACTTTTGTTAACTTGTCATTTTATAACCTGCCAAAAATTTTAGGCATGAATATAATTCATAAATTGTATTTATAACACCCTGGCTTTTTAAAATATTTTCTTTTGTTTTATGTATATGAGTGTTTCACCTGTTTCTTTGTCTGTGTACCAGGCTGTGCAGGCCATAAGATAGTATCAAATTTCTGAACTGGAGTCACAGATGGCTTTGAGCCACCATGTGGGTGCTGTGAACTGAACCTAGGTTCTCTGGAAGAACAGTCAGGGCTCTTAATCACTGAGCCATCTCTAACCCTACCCCCAAGACTTTTGTTTTTGTTTTTGTTGTTTAGTTCATTACAAACATTTCCCTCATTATTAAATAGTCTGTACAACAGACACATAAATTTTATGACTTTCCCAAGTATTGACCTATATCTAATGAGACCATATGCATTTAAGTAAGGAAGCTAATATCTACTGTATATCAATATTATGCAAATCTCTTACATTTTCATATTTAGTCAGAGTTGATTAAAATTAAATATTGAATTTTATAAACTGGTATGATTTTATTGGGTCTGAAAATGTGGCTGACTTCATAAAAATTCAGCCCTTCTTGTGTTAAGCATACGCCTCTCCAGGTACTGTGCAGCTTAGCATAAAAACAAAAAGGATCAGAGTCTTCCCTAGTATCTTAAATCAATACCTTATGAGTTTTTATAAAATGCTTGTGTTCTTGTGAGTGAACATTCTATGTACGTTGTGATTCAGGCTTGTAAAGAACGCAAACACACTTCTTTAGACCCCTAGCTGTGGGTTACCTAATAACAGTTTGATTGGCTTGTCTTACAGAAGTAACTCCTGACTCACAGTTGAAACGGTAGAAAGAAAACGGGAAGTGACGGAGGAGGCTATTCTGATTAGATTTCTGAACCTCCAGCATGCAGACTAGTCACCAGGACAGATATTTGAGGAGTCAGGCCCAGGAATGCAGATATTCCCCTTTTCTTATCCAAGTGCTCTGGAAAGAATTCGTTGTTTAGTCTCACTTGAAAGTTGTTTGCCCGACTCCTGAAATGACTTCAGCTTGTGCCCCTCAAAGCCTCCTCTAGTTAACGGCAACCTCCCGTGGATGAAGAAAGCCATAAAGCCAATATGACAGAGCTTTCTCAGTTTTTGGTTCTAGGCAAATATTTGAAAGCTGGAGAAGATTAATACTTAAAATGTAACTTGGAGCAGAATGTAAAACTCACATGGTTTTAAAACCATAAACCATGCACTCCAAAGTAATCACCCCGAGTACTTCTCCACATGACTTTGCGGGTCTACATCTGCCTTCCTGTCCTGTTTCAAGGCACTTTTGACAGAGTAGTCAGTTAGACTATCTTATACCAAACTCCCTGGAAGATGCTGGCGTGAGCTGCTAATATTGTAGAAAGGGCAAACCAAAGTGCCCATTGGAGATGCTAGAATAAAGGATTAAATAAGGGTCCTGTAAGCAATATCTTATTCAGAAGAGCACTTCTGTGTTGCAGATGAACTGACACCTTGCGCTGCGCCTGAGCCTTCTCAGACATCAGATCACAGCTTTAGAGACCATCAGCAAGGTAAGCCCCTTCTCCTGGCTCTCGGTGCCCAGACATCCTCGCGCTTGGGTCCGTGTGCTACTGAGACAAGGAAGACAACCGACGATTCCATATCTAAAGTTCTAGACTGGTTTAACCGAAGTTCTCACACAGAGGGCAGTATGTCGTCCCTCCAGAATCTCCAGGGACTAGATCCCAGACAGCAAACAGACTCAGAACCACAGATTACTGTTCCCTTGATGACGGACAATACCTGTGTAAAAGGCGACTCAAAGATCCTGCCGTCCACTAAAATTAAACGGAAGCCTGTGAGATTGGATTCGACGTTCCAAGAGGAGGGACATGTGGCGGTTTCTGAAGCTTGCCAAGATGCTGATGCACTTCTCAAATCTAACTCTGCAAATAGGTCCCAACAGGGCACCCCAAAGGAGGGTCCGGACACACTGCAACCGTTTGAAAGATACAGAATCCCAAGTCAAAGGAGTGTCAGTATGGTTTGTAGCCAAGGTTCAGAGAGTACTGGAGAAGGATGTGGGACAGTTAGTCCAAACAGTAGCTACCTCCTCAGTGCTCTGAAAAGATCTGAAGCAGAGCCCCAAGTTCCATGGAACCCAAAGCGTACTGGCAGCTTAGGTAAAGAAGAATCCAAATTTCATGTGCCCCAGAAAAGCAAAGGGAACACACATGTGAATGTTGGCACTTCTGCAATTGTTCTAGACTATAACTCGAAAGATGATCTGGAGGGCCAGAGCAAAACCAGGAACACTTCCATCCTAAAACCATCCCTAAAGCCAGAGAATTGTGAGTTGCCACTCGGTGCTGCTGACAGTGGATCTTCTTGGAGGAAGCCTGAAGGCCAGGTGGTAGCAGGTGACGGTACCCAAAACCAAGTGCTGAGAGAGACATACAAGAGCGTGAGTGATAGAATATCCTTCTGGGAAGGAGAAAAGGTTGGAGCTAAGATAAAGACAAAAGAACCCACACCTTCTTGTGGCCAGGAGCCATCTTCTGCTAAAGCACACAAGCCTGCAAAGTCACAGGTCATGTTCACGGGCAGTTCAACTCCAGGCCAGAGTGAATTTGATCAAGTCACTGCTAAAGAAGTGGTCCTTGATGAGAATGACCAAACACCCCACCTCTCCTGTTTTTATCCTTCAAATAAACCTAAAACAACTAGACCCCCAACATCAGGTGCATCCAAAACCTATTCTTCAGCTGACCAGTCAGATAAAGTGTCTCCTCTTCACACTGCTGGTGATGAAATATGTCATTCTTCGGAGAAAGACAGATTTGTATTTGATCAATCAAATGCCAGCTTCAAAGTTCTGTCCCTAAAAGAAAGAATGGGTGAACCCAATATGGAACAAGCCTATCATCATTCTCAGTTTGAGAATTTGAGAAAGTTTTGGGGCCTGGGAGCCAATGTAAATAATACAGATAATGATGAGACTAATAGTTCAGCACATACACAGAAATCCGTGCCATTTGACAGCCAAAAATCCAAGGAGTTTGACAGCATGAAATCATCGAGAGAAAACACCCACGTAGAAGAAGGGAGACATTTAAGACAGAGACATATTACGGCAGCTGAAGAGATGGAGACATCAAATTCAAAGGGCATATTCCAAGCACCGCCAGATGAAACCGCAGTTCCACGAAAACCACCCAGAAAGTTCACCTATCATTCAGCAGGAAATGATCCTTCCAAGGAAAATGTGGGAAAAAACATGGGGTGTTTTGTTGCTCCAGTAATAGAAGAGACAAGGGATTGCTCAGATCAAGAAATTCAAGAATCCATAGTGAAAACAAGCGTTTTGCCTCCTGTCTCTAAAGACACGTTCAATCACAGGCTACAGAAGTTGCTGGCAGAAGGTGCTGTTTCAGCAACCCAGACTTCTGGCAGGAGCGTTCAAGAACAGAAAGCCCTCTATGTAGGTGTTTCTGAAACAGGGTCTCATAAAGCAGGTATTAACGAGGAAAAGGAAGATGTCTCAGGGCCCAAGAAGACCCTTAAGGAGCGTGTAGATGAAGTGGTAGCACTTCCACAGATTCAACAGAGCTCCAGTGTAGACCAACTCCTGAAGGAAGCAGCTAGATCTTCATCCACTCCCTTGCCATCCCCATTGGAACTTGCAACCGCTAGGCCCAACTCCCCATCTAAAGATGACAGGTTGTTTGAAAGGTGGATAGAACGGAAGCATAGTCCTTCAGGAGATCAGAGAGGGCTAATAGGTCCCTCTCCACAGGGTGTTGAAACTTCGGAAGATACAGCTCTCACCCAGAAGGCTGAACGTTGGAACCCAGAAGGCCAGCCTCAGCCGGCTGCAGAAAGGTCTTTTCCCCAGGCTCAGCCTTTCCGTTTTTTTGAGGGCGTTTCCAATTCTTCAGCAGCTGTGTCTTTAACTCGGAATACTCATCTTGTGTCCCAGGATGGCACATTGCCTTCTCAGGGGGAAATTTCAGAGGCTATAGAGCAAGTTGTTCTTCCCTCCAGACCAAAGGAGACGAACATAGATGCTGTCTTACAGAGGCTCCTTAGAGAAGCTGGAGAAGTGAAAACCACACTTCCTGAGAGAGTGCAAACAGCAGATAGACCCTCAAGTTCTCAGAGAGTGAGTCCCCCATGGACTGCTGTGGATGCTGTTGTTCCAGACATGGACTTCCGTTCCTTTTACACAGCTCCTGATACAGTTCATGAAGGTGGATCTTACTTATCTGCTGGAATGTCACGGTCAGAACATCTCGTTAGGTCATCTGTCTCTGCTGTCACTCAGCAAGTCCACGAGCCTCTTCAGGAAGTGGTAAAGACAGTGAGGGAAACCCTTATTCAGCCCAAGTTGGAGTGCCTTGAATTTAGGGCTGGCTTGGAAAAACTACTGAAGGAAACATTAGAAAGTTCCCTGTCGAAAGAAGAGGATACAGAGACTATTTCTCCATCAGCTGTAACAGGCAGGTGTGAGATGTCCCAGCAACTTGCTTCTGAATTCTGTCCTAAAGAAATCCAAGAAACTGTAGAGAAGGCTGAGGCTCCATCAGTAACTCAGAGTGCCTTTGATGATGGTTTTGAGAAACTTCTTAAAGAGATGTCTGAAGGACCTTGTCAGCTCGGGATGTCAGCTAAAGAAGACAGTAAGAAGCAGCCTTCACAGGCAGAGCAAGACAGGTTCTTGGGGAAAATCCCCCATCTTTATCAGAATGCCCCAGGAACCTCTAAGATGGAGGTTAAGTGTAAAGGGTTGGAATCTGAACTCAACCTTGGTGACAAATTATTAGGAGGAGATGAAGCTGTGATTGGTCCATCAGTAGATGTTCGGGGTTACCCACATGGGTTTGGAGTCCCTGAACACTCCCAACTTTATGGAGACTATGAAATAGAGACCATTGAAACGGTCCAATCTGTAGGGGACAGGGGCAGAGAAAGGGCTGTTACAGAAAGCTCATGGGCTCCCCAGGAACCTGACTTTGAAGAAGCTCCTGAGGAAGTTAGCATGTCCAGAAATAAGCAACTCATTGCTCTTCTGGAATCAACAGGAAAACCTACAGCAATGAGTAAAGCTGAATCCATCCTAGCAATACCACATAAGAGACAAGATAAAGAGCAGAGACTAGAAGCAAGCTCTGAATCTGAGTTCTCAGATGGGAACACCAGCTCTGACAGGGAGAGCTGGAGAAATACCAGTGAGTGTCTGGGAATTTTTACTCCATAATGAGTCTGCTTTATGGGATCTGTGCATGAAGGATGAGTTTTTAAAGACTGGGGTCCATTTGGTATTCCACCTTAATGATATTTTTGTTGTTGGTGTTGTTTGGTTGAGTTCTCCTAAACTTTTCTTAATTAGAAAAAGCCTTTTTGCCTATACTCTTTATTTGGGTAGTTTGAAAAACACAGCTTTCTTAGCAGGCTGTGTTTCAGAATCATCTCATTAAATCTATAAAATGTTTAGAGCCCAACAGTATTTTTTAAATAACTTGTTAGGGGATTAGAAGAGTCTTGAAGACACACACGCCATTTGTTTTCTTGGGAATAATCAGGATTTCTCAACTGACACTCCTCCAGGAAGTCTTTGTAGGAGTCGCAGGGGGGAAGTTCCACAAATGGACCCAAACTCACCCTGTAGGATGGGTGTTTTAGCATGGGTGCAGCTAACACCCAGGGCCAGATGCAAGGCCTCAACTTCCCTTTTCTCAGATGCTTTGTGCTGAGGGTCTCCTACCCCATATTTCTTCCTTCTCTCTTCCCGCGTATCTACAGAATCATCTTCCCCTTCTCAAATACGTTTTCAGTCCACTTGAGGGCGTTGCTTGGCCCTGCTGCCTTGGCTAAGCTGTGAAGGCTCTTTACTCAACAGCTACATTCATCTCAGCGCACGGAGGGCTCTGTTTTCAATCAAGCCATAAAACACCAAGCTTGCCTTGATTTGATGTTGATCAACTCTTGGGCATTTTGGCAGAAAAAAAAGAGAGCAAACTGGAATGGGACGTTACCCGATGAGGCAGGGGAGGATGCTCTCTGACTGGAGCGTTTTAACCAAAGCTGCTTAACCGTAGTTGAACATCTTCTTTCTGGTTTGACAGTGGTGGAAATACAGGGACTCTACTGAGTGGCTGGCTTGTGAGATCTGAGTTCTTTGACAAGTAGCTATAGCATCTTCTCTGGACCACCAACCCAAAGATCCGTATGGGATCCCAATCAGTCAAGATTAGTCTCTTTTAACAAATGTTGCTGACTAAAAAACTAAACAAGAAAAGTGAAATGTTTCCTAAAACCAAACATTCATGAGAATAAAACCATCCCACCAACTCTGTTGAGGTGTTCTCTTACTAATCTGCCCTTTGAGTTAGGTGGGTAAACTGGCCTAAAGAGGGTTTGTGAATCTGCACTCCGTATAGAAACTCTTGTGTAATGTGTATAACCATTTTTGTGGTACACTAGCGTCTTACTGACTGAACAGCAATAACCCATCTAAGTAAGAAACAAGTACTGATGACAGGCAGAATCAAAAAGGATATTTTTAAAATTATGAGTCCCTCATGGTTTTTATAGCCTTGAAAACCAACAGGCAGGAAGCAGTGGAATGCATTGGGGAAGAAACTTTCTTCAAGGTTCCTTAGTTTTGATGAACAGCTTAACATGCTGGCCTTGTGGCTAAGTTCTTAACCACGAACCACTTTAATATGTTCCTGATGGTGGCAGGGACGCTTGTCCATGGCCAAATACTTTTGGAAATGCTGGGTAATTATGTACAAGAGGCATCCTGGATTTATTTTGTCTTAGAACCCATTTGCTGAAGGATGCATATTAAGTACATTAGGTAGACTGGGAATGCATTTCAGAAAATTAATGCCTAGAATCACTGATTGATTGATTGATTGATTGATTGATTGATGGAATAATTTGCTGAGTCAGCTCATATTTTTGAAGTCTATATGAGTGTAAATCTTCTAGTCATGGATGTTAATACTCAGGACTTACCCCTGATGGAGTTTTCAGTGTTTAAGTGAAATCCTTAGATGTATGCAAGGACTGTTCTTATTACATGATGACCTCTTTTTTCTCTTAGTTATAAATGTATGCATAAATATAATACACAATGTGTTTTAAATTTAATAATTAAAAATGTCTTTAGATATAATGAAAATCAAATGTTTATAGATCTAGAGGCATTAGTAAATAATGAAATCCTCCCTACCCTTTAAAACGCTTTCGTCAATTAAAGAGTTGATTACTTTTCTTTTCCTTTTTTTTTTTTTTTTTACCATTTAGTTGGTAATTTTTCTGAATCTTGAAATCTAGAAATCCCACTGCTATTGGTGTGGAGAGCCCGCCCATCATGTGCTCGGCCCTGCACAGATGTGAACCATCTGAATCCTGCCTTCTGTAGTTTTCTGCTAACATTTTTTTAATGGCCCCCAAATCATTTCATGTCTGTCTTCAAAAACCAGAATGTGAAGTGTGAAGATCCAAGCTGTGACTCAATAAATTTTGTGCCTAAAATAGAGGTGTGGATAACTCAGAGAGGGCTTTTGTATTAGCGTGGCAACCTCACTGTTATTGGGCTGTGCTTTCTCACGACCAGGAGAATTATCTCTGAGAAGCGTGTTGATGGCAGATATTTTAGTTTCTATTGTGATGTAGGGGAGGCTCGATGTACAATTTCTCTTTTCGCCCTGTGGTTTCAGTGTCCCCTGGTGAGAGAGGCTTTTGCTCTTGTCGTGTGCAGCCTTCATCGTTTTTGTCTCGTAACAGGTTCAGAAGAAGAGCACAGCCCTGTTCTGAGAGCTTTGGGAAGGAGCGCGGCTAGGACAATGCCTTCCAAAAGTCTCGACGACATTTCATCAGACTCAGCAAGTGAGAACAAAGTCTGCCCACTGTCCATGTCTCACCCGAGCTTAAGAACGCTTGTGCGCTCTTCCGTGGCCTCACTGCATGCCTGCATGCACCGACCCCCCAGTGCAGGTGCCGCCAGACTAGACTAAAGCATACTTTCCCAAGTGCACTCAAACGGCTTGCCCTTCGGTGTCTGAAACTTTGCTTTTAAAATAACTCACGATATTTAATCTTGAGAAAATCAGATTTCCTTGGGTTGCTACATCCCAGCTTGAGGATGGGAGACTTAGTGGTTAAAGAACTTGAGGTGCAAGCATGAGTGATATATATATATATGTGTGTGTGTGTGTGTGTGTGTATACATATATATAAATATGGAGAGACAAGGAATCCCCAGGGCAAGCTCACTAGCTAGACTAGCCAAATCAGCGAGCTCCAGGTTTAGTGAAAGACCCTGTCTCAATACATAAAGTAGAAACTGATAGAGGAAGAAACTCTTCTCAACCTCTGGCCTCCTCAAGCATGTTCATACCTCAGGTATAAACGACACATGTATGCATATGTGACTATGCACGCACACACACACACACACAAAATTCAATAAAAATACAAGTAAAGTGGGTTTTAAAGAACAGCTGTAGCTAATCATGCCAGGGAAATTTGTACTAGTAATTAGCATCTACTGAATAGTCAACAAGTTGTCTAAGAATTTTCCACAAGCTCCTACCTGCCCATGAGAGGCAAACAGTTATCTGCATATTATAACTGAGCAAAATGGTCAAATAAGAGATCAAATGCCTTTCTTAGTATTACACAGTAGACCAGAGGCTCAAAATAGACTACTGTCAACAGTGTTTACAAAGCGACCATATTACATATGACAGTGTTGGGTGCGTAATGCATTTTTCCTTGATATGAATTTGGATTAGTCCTTGACTTCAAGAACCTTCCTTTCTCTTCTATCACTCTCCTGCTACTCAGACACTTCTTTTGGTACCGG
Source organism: Microtus oregoni (assembly GCF_018167655.1). Classification (NCBI taxonomy): domain Eukaryota; kingdom Metazoa; phylum Chordata; class Mammalia; order Rodentia; family Cricetidae; genus Microtus; species Microtus oregoni. The sequence goes on from NW_024543059.1 coordinate 6,805,120, forward strand.
CCAAAGACTACCATGAAGTGGTATGTCAGGTACTGTTTCATGCAGGCTGTTGCTTCCCTGGTGAAGAGGGGAGGGCTTCGGATGTGACAGCATGCACATCGGGACTCATGTGCCAGACCAGTGGACTTAGAAGCCGCGGCCTCTGGAGTTTTGTTCCTACTATTTTGAAGCGATGATCTGTCCTGGGGTTGCTGATGACCATGAGAAAATTTATTACATAGAAGTTAACCCCTGCCAAACTGAAATGATTCCTGACATTGTTGGGCTTAGGATAAGTTTTAGGTACTCACAATTTAAGATTTTAAACAAAAATCAGGGTTTAGATAGAAAGGGAAAAGAGCTCTGTCCTCAAAATGATCCATAAATTCAGAGATTCCCAGGGCATAGAAGAAATATCCCCAGTTCAGATTGCAGCTGTAATCCTCCCAAGGATCTTGGAATTTCAGGGTTGGAGGGGACCCTGAAAGTCATTCATTTCAACCTCTCTCAGCAGCAGAATTCCCACTAAAGCCTCCTCAACAGGTGGCCAGCCCCCACATCCGCCTGAATGCTTCCAGAAAAGGCAAGTCTAGTCCTCTGCTGGACAGCTCTGATTGTCCTTCCTTACGTTAGTGATGGGCACCAAGGCAAAAAGGAGAGAAAGGCAACAATTGTGCTATTTAATAAAAAAACAAAACAAAACAAAACCCCTCTTGTCTGAGAAGTATAGGGTTATTTCCATGGTGCAGCTTTAAAGTGCTCAGGAATGTGTAGGGTTAAAAAAAAAAGTGAGCTGCCCGTATGCGTATTCCTGCGTGCTCTCTCTCCCAAATACCGATACCCACTCACACACTAGCCTGCCAAGATTCCACTCAGCAGCTGGTCCCCAGTTCCATCTCTTTGGTTGGCTTCCCATGCGAGCCTCCCAGAGGCACATGCAAACGATGATGCACATACACAAATATTTGCTAATGACCATAGGTTTGGGAAGGTGTTAGTCATGGCCAGAGTCTTACCCTCTGCCGCAGAATAGAGAGCCTGCTTCAGCCCTGCGCTTTCCCCTGCTGTCAGCGGATTGCTTGCTGTGAGCTAACCCTTCTAACCCATGGGAGTCAGTGCACAGCCCTTCGCCGATGTGAGCCGCATCGGGCTGGAATGGAAGCGCCGGCTAAGACACTGGCTCAAGTAGCTAATCTAAAAAGAAACTGTTTGGGGAAAGACATCTTGGTTGCACCCCCTTACTGCATCTTGACTAATTGCTTCCCACTCCCAACGGTGGCTTGGAGCTTCCAGGGACGATCTCATTGTTCCCTTCTCATCAAGGCTCAGCCACATTAACCATTTGTTAATTTTTCCTGAACAGATCAAGCAAAAGTAGATAATCTGCCGGAAGACTTAGTACGTAGTGCTGAAGATGGTAAATATCTTTATGTATTTGCATGTTTGTTTGTGTGTTGAGTTCTGGGGTGATTTGGGCAGTCACGGGGATGCAGCTGCTGGATAAATAGAAGAACGTCATTTTCCAGTATGTACCGGATAGTGCGTAAGTTGTAAGAGCATACTGACTTGGTACATTTAATACTGCGTGTATTCTTCAGGCTTCTGCTGGTGATAACATGAGGATCTCATCAGATGCACCAGAGAAGCAAGGATTTCTATAAATAGGAAATTATATTTCTGTGGGTATGAGCTAATTTGTGTTACTCCGACTTGCAGAACTCTCCGAAGGCAGAAAGAGTAGAGAAGGAACCTGGGTTAAATTGTTCGTGTATTTGATTCCCAAATCTTAGCAGTTAGGATTTTTCTGGGCAAAACTAATAGTCTTAACTTCCAAGGTCAGGGCTCAGGACTAGAGTAGGAAAACCTGCCCATGATTATATAAGTGAATAAGGGTTGGAGGTGAGATGAATTGATTTCAACTATTAAGGAACCAAAGCTCTTGAAGTATGTATTACATTTGTTATCAAATTAACTGTGTAATAGAGCCTTGATGGGGGAGGGGAAGAAAGGCTGGAAACGAGTCTGATTCTTGCAGTTCAGCAGCTGAGCAAATGAATGATTTATATTTGCCGACAGTTCCTAAGTTTTGTGAGCTGCTTTTGCTATAATCATAAAAATATGTACTTGAACTATGCTAAATGCACCACAAGAGCGTCTCGGAGGTAATATTTTTCTTTTACTTTTATGTATAGTTTCCTTGTTTTATATTTACATCCCCCTCATTGAAATAAATGAGAAAATGGGTTTAGTCTTTATTTTGAAGATTTAATAAAGAAGTTCAGAGAAATAAGGTGACCTTTCTGCAGTCATGTAGTGCTTCAGTCAGTGAGAGAGCGGAAGCGTCATCTCAGATGCTCCTGGCCCGGTTCTTCCCTGCCATGTCCATGCAGTGTTGGAGTGGCTTCCAGGAATGAGACCTCAGGTCTCCTAGGCTGCATCTGAGACTTTTAACTGAGCAGGAGGCTTTAACGGGGTTAATGTAGGATCAGACTGGGGCACGACAAACTGAAAGCCTGTCGGATGAACTCTGCAACTTCGGCTCTGATACTAGCCTTTGAGTTTAATCCTCAACTGAAATGCTGTTTTATTCTCGATGTTACTCTTTCGGGTAGATCAAAAGGCAGACCAGGAACCAGATACAAATGAGTGTGTACCAGGAAGTGAGTAGCAGGACATTGCTCATGGATGACTAAATGTTTCATTCTACGTAACATTAAATGTGCTAATGAACTAATCCATTAATACCACAGCACTTATTATTACTGTATTTCTGAAGCTTGCAAAAAAACTATTTCATTCTGATAAAGGCTTATTAAGCACAGTTTACTCCTGCCTATACCAAAAGAATGTATTGTCACTAAGAAAGAGTTGTATAACGTGCTTACATAAATTGCTATTGATCAGTTATTGACTTCTCTCTGTTCTTTGACTTTGCTCAAAGTCAAATGGGAAGATTTTTATTTTTTTTTTTTGCAGTTAAGTTTTAGGTTGCATTGTGGTCAAGCATGTCAGGTCTCTATAACTTTTATACAACAGTAGTCATAAAGCAATTTATTGCTTATTAGAATTCCCCCCCCAAAGAACTGTGCTTTGGTAGTTCATAAATAGTATGGTTGGATATATCTCCCTACATATCTATAAAAGTAAGATTTCTTGTATTCAGTGTTTAAATTATAAGATTTGAAACTGGCTTCAAACAGTAAATAGTCTATCTAAAAATGGTGAATATTTGAATCTATACAAAATAAATGTTTACTTTTGCTACTAATGCCCATCAACTAATTTATATTCACTAGACGACAAGGATGTTTGTTCCCAGTTGTTGGTATCAAGATTATCTACATAAGTCTGGCCACAATCTTAAGGGCAAATTATGTATTTAAAGTGGTCCTCTGGGGCCTTATAAAGCATGGTCATTGGCGCCCCTCTTTCACGAATGTAGATAGACACTGTCGGTCTGAAGCCAGTGCTACCCAAGACTCTCTCAGGTCCACAGTGTTAAGTATAGTAACCCCCAGCAGCCTTTGCTAATGGCCTTCCTGCAGAGAGCAGCCAAGTGGAAGAGACCGAAGATGGAGAAACAAAGTGCTGATGGCTAACATCTAGCTTGAAATCCGAGCCTGCTCCCAGGTCTTCCTGCCAGGGAGAAAGGCACTTGAGCTCTGGCTCATGACTTGACAAATTCTTAAGAGCCGCCTAGGAAAGGAGGCCGCTCTGTCTGGCTGCTGCAGACGGAACAAGTGGCCGCCCCAAAGATGCTTATGGCTAGAGACTTTTCCTGTTGCCTTGGAACTGGGAGGTGCTGAAGTCTGGGCATCTGATTTTATGTTTGCTGTGTTTGTTTAACATTTTGTTTGAGGCATGAAAACAAAACATAGGAAGACATAGGCAGCAAATCTCTGATTTCATTCATAGCCTAATAGACCAATTATGTGCTGTTACTGTAGGTAAATTCTCTTCTTCAGCAATTTTTAAAAATTGGTTCTTACTGTCTTTTTCTTAGTAAATAACATATTCCTACCATAAGACAAAAATGAAATGTATGATTAAAAATACATAACTGAAGCTCACAAATATGAAACTGATTACATTTGAGGAATCTGACCCATCTTCATCATCCAACAATATACTTTGCTACAATGAAACAACAAAAAGATTTTTATAATCTTATGAACCCACACATAGGACATGACCTAATCTTGAGTTGTTTCCACTGTAACTTACCCAAAAGTACACACACACGCACATGTACACACACACTCGCATACACACATACAAAAATGCAGATGTGCACATACAAACACACACGTGTGCATGCTCACACCCTTAGTTCTTTGAGAAATGATAAAGTGGGTGTTCTAATAAGACACTGTATGGTTTGGTGTATGTATTTACCTTTGTGAGCCTCAGACTAGATGAGAACTGATATAGAATATGCATGTATTTAATATTTGTAGCTCAGTTTGTGTTCCCTTCATTAGATTTGTTTCAGCTAAAGATGAGATAAGCTACTTTTTTCTTTCTTTCTTTCTCCTGTTTTTTTTTTTTTTTTTGGTTTTTTGAGACAGGGTTTCTCTGTAGTTTTGGAGCCTGTCCTGGAACTAGCTCTTGTAGACCAGGCTGGCCTCAAACTCACAGAGATCCACTTGCCTCTGTCTCCCGAGTGCTGGGATAAAAGGCGTGCGCCACCACTGCCTGACCCAAGATTAGCTAATTTCTTTAAGGCTGGATTTGCGCCTTTTGAGTTATACAGAGAAATGCAATTTGATTTGTATCTACTTCCTAATGGCAATTTGAAGAATAAAACCAAATGAATATATTCATATTGTGTTCACGACGTAATTTGAAGATGATGTATCATAAAAACTGGTGTTTTAAAAAATTACGTATACAGCGCCCAGGCAGTGAAAAATATCTTGAAATATAAAACTCTCATTGTAATAGCTATTACTCACCATATCAAAAGCTTACACATTATAATTCATGTACAAAAGAAGAAAATAGTTTCATAGCTAGAGATATGCAAATTAGGGTCCAAGCCTTCTTTACATATACTTAGTGTATTAGGAAGAAGTCATATGTTATCTTTTCTTAGTCAGAGTATATTAACTTGATCCATTAAACCAGGCCTCGGTATATTGAAGATTCTTTGACCCAAATGGTGTCTAAATATGTATTTTTGATGATTTCTTTTTTTTTTCTTTTTTTATTTTTGAGACAGGGTCTCTTTTTATGTAGCCTGAGCTGGTGTGGAAATTGTCATGTAGACCAGGCTGGCCTTCAATTCACAGAAATCTACTTGCCTCTGAATTCAGAGAACTGGGATAAAAAGACATGTTTTATCACACTTGAATAAAATAGTTTATTTTAAAATTATAGCTTCTCATAATTCTGAGTGAGGACCATCATCAGATCCATGGTATCACAATGGTATTACCTCTTTCTCTCTCTCTCTCTCTCTCTCTCTCTCTCTCCCTCCCTCCCCTTTCCCCCCCCCTCTCTCTCCCTCACACACACACACACACACACACACACACACACACACACACACATCAGGAATGTTCTTAATCACTAAATAAACAAACCTGGTCTTAGGCACTGCATAGTCAAGGATCCTTACTGTTGAATTGTGAACATATATCCTTATTGTCCAAATGAAATAGTTTTTCAGCCTGCAGCATGTCATAAATCTGGATCTGGTTGGTGAGGGAGGGGAGGGGAGATGAACCAATCCATCACAGCACTTAGGGTTCAAAGCTCTGATGTGGAAAAACATAAGTAAAATCAATTCGCATTGACGGGCAAGGGTCTTTTAGGGACTGTGGTCTTTTTCATTTTGCACCGAAGAGTGGCCTGGAACTCACTATGTAGCCTACGATACATGAAGCCTACAGCAGTCCACTGGCCTCAGCCTCTCCTGTTGCTGGGGTTATAGGCCTGAGCCACCACGTCTGGTAAACAATATAATTCAAGACCAACAGGAGTTGAGTAAGAATTAGTGGGATTTTTTTTCCTAGTTAGTTTTCCTTTGGTATTTGGTTCAGCTCCCTTGTAGTTCTCTCTGAATGTGACTTATACAAACCGCATGCCACTTAACCCATGACTCTATGCATGCAAACGATTGCACCTTTAACCTTCATACAAAACAGCGTTTGTAAACGAAAGCAAAGTGTATTTCCATCTTGTGCCTGATGCCTGGTGGTTGTGACCAATTCTGAACTTGAAATGCTGCTCTTCAGTTTCCACAGCGCCTTCCCCGCCTGACAATCAGTTTTCCCACCCTGACAAACTCAAAAGGATGAGCAAGTCTGTTCCAGCGTTTCTTCAAGATGAGGCAAGTTCATGTTTTGCACCTTTGAGAAAATGGAGCCCAGTAAGTGGTTTCTCTCTGCCCACCCTTGGGCTGTCTGCACTCAGCTGTAGCCTAGACCAAAGAGGTCAGTGGGGCTGGTCCCTGCCTCCCAAGTCAATGGAAGCAGTGTTGTTGTTGATCCAGGAAGAGGGCAAGGCATGTCTCATTTCCCTCAGACAGAGGTTATTTTGGCCACTGAAACCAGATTGCATAGATTTGGGGATGTGTTACTTTTGTTTCAGAGTAGGTACAAAATAAGAACTCTGGTGGGGGAAGTGTGTGGCATAAATTAATTACGCATAATTAATGCAAATTAATTATGACTACTTCCAAAGCCCTTGTTAGAGTAATAAGGTAATAATGATACAAACTTTCAAGAGGATCTACTGGGTTCCATGAACTTTACACTTCTTATTTCATCTAAATCTCCAATGACCGCGGGACGTAGGCATTGCCATTGTCCCCGATATTACAGGTGAAAAAGCAAAGTCTCTGGAGTTAAAGCATCATCACACAGACAGATTGTGGGCTAGAGTCCATATCTGACTCTCATGTGGGCAACCACTCCGCCACACCGTGCAGGAGTATGGCTATGCTCTACAATTCATCAAGTCCAGAGTATGTACTTAATACTCCCGTTCCTTTCCCAGTGCCCAGTTCCCAGTTCCCAGTTCCCACCACCAGGCAGACCTCAGACTTTGCCTGAGGTCTTTTGACTTAGTATGGTTCCAACTTCTTGCTGCCACATGATTGGGAGCCTGTGGTCTGTGGTAAGATATTTCCAATTCTAGCTATGAAGCAAAACTGTGGTATTATTACCAGGAACAGGCAAATTCTTTGGTTTCAGTGAGACTGGTTTTTTTGAGCGTCTACTCTATGAAGTTCTTCAGGCAGATTGAGCTAATGCAGAGAAAACATAAAACGTGGTCCTGGAACACAGCGAGCAGGCAGTAAAAGCTAGCACCTGCGATTCCAGGTTCTGCTCTGGTTTCTGAAGGAGAAGCGAGAAGCTTTATGCTCAAGCCAAAGTTCTTAGAAGGTAAGATGTGAGCAGAAGTCTGGGGGAGATGTAAACACCACCCTGCTTCTGCCCTGTGTGTCTTCTGTTCACTGGGGACTTTGGGTGAATCGCACCTGCAAATATTTGGTCCTTGCCGGTGTTTAAGAGCCCCACACTACAGTTTGAAAAGAAAAATTACTCATGGGAGGCAGTAGTTAAACCATTGTCTGGAAGCTAGCCAGCATAAACACCACATGACTTCTGTGGTCTTAGACCTTTGGAGATCTGCTCAGGCCTTGTAACAGGGGTGGGGTAGGGGGATTATAAGAGTGAAACATAATTTGAGAGGTGAATTGTATCATTTTTTTTTTAATTTCTCCTTCAGTTGTAACCTGATGTCTCAGCCCTTAGCAGGCAGATTGGATTTGTATACCAGAGATGCTGGAATTAAACTGTATCACTTTACCTTTCAAAGCAGGCCGGCTTAATCTGGACATTAAAGAATTCAGAGATGAAACCAGCCCTTGCCCTTTTGCCAGCTGGCCCTTTGAAACTTAGTAACTTTTGTTGAGTGCCGGCTATGTGAAAAATGCTGATTCAGGGCAACATCTCCTCCCAATAACTACAAAAAATCTGATGCGCTAGGTAGGGCATCCTAAGAGAGGGGAAGGGATTATAACATCAAATATATTTAAAAGGTACGGAGTTTTAGAAATTCATGAGACAAGATTGTTTTTTTTCTGTGTAAGGCATTAACTTCTTTCTTTGACTCCTTCATTAATCTGCATTATAACTGGTATTCGTGAGGTCGATGTGTAATTGCATGGTGCTGGAATATGCTGGCATGAACTAACTACTCTTCATAACCCAGGAGCCGCTGCACTGCTCCGCAGATCCTGCAGTTCCCAAATGAAATTCTCATGAATAATGAACTTTATGAGAAAACATCTAGCAAACTTTAAGAATAAACACAGTCGAATTTGTCATTGTTGTTTTTCCTCCTTGTCCCAGATAAATGTTGGGACATATTTAAAATAAGTATCCCATTGCTTTCTAACTTTTAAAGAAATATGTGGAAATCTGGCGAATGGCTAATTTAACATACTTTCCAAAAGCAACAAAACGTTAAGTACAACAATAGGGTCACAAAAGGGATGTTTATATATATATATACTTTCATTAAAATAGGTCAGACTAGTTTTTATTATTCCTAGTTTAATTGTGTCTTAAGTAAAAATTTGATTTTTAAGAACGATAAAGCAACAATAATAACAATGGAAAGATGGAAAGAATTAAGCATGGATCTTAGTGCTTTGGTAGGATTTCACAGATGTTTTATTTTATGATATATACATATATCCTCTAGGAAATGTGCGTGTATTAAGAGGGACAAGAAAGTCCACAGTGGTGCTGTTTCTGTAGCTCCTAAGGGTCACCCTCTGGCAGAAAGATCACTGCATCATTCTCTTAGCCAGGCACTGCCCCCCCTTAGGTGAGGTCCACCGTGGACCACTCCATCCTGAGTCCCCAGCAATGACCCCTTGCGTCCACCGCCTTTTGGCAATGTCAGACACCAGTGTGTAACAAGACACCATCCTTGCCTGAACATACTTCTAATGCTGACTCATTCCGAACTTCGAACACGCTGACCTTGCCTCGTTCTGGACTGAAACCCTGTGTTTGTGATGTGATGTTTTGTAGAGTGATGACAGAGAAACAGATACTGCATCCGAGAGCAGTTACCAGCTCAGGAGATACAAGAAGAGCCCGAGCTCATTAACCAATCTTAGCAGCTCCTCTGGCATGACGTCCTTGTCCTCTGTATGTAAATGACGGCTCTATCTTGACCTCCCTGCTGCTCTAAACCTTGCTCTTGTGCCCCAGCTCGCTGTAAAGTGGCTGCCTGTCTTAGCTCTAAAACTCAAAAAGTTATTTTTTTTTTATCATTTGTTAATCGCTTCTGGCTAGCTATATCTTCCTTTTCTCACAAAATAAGGGGTTTCATGTACATTATAAATTAAAGGAAAATTTTTTGATATGCTTTAAAATTCTAAATTGGCAACAAGATAAACCGCTCAGTTTTTCTGTGAAACAACAAATGGGGTAGCTTTAAAGATTCTGTTCGTCTCAGGCGTGGCTTCACACACCGCTTACAGGCGTAGAATTGTACACCATTTAAACAAACCTATCGAAACTTAGATTGAGACAGATGAGGAATGGGATCGTAATTCTTTGCCTTCTGGAAGGATCCAGAAGAGGGTCTTAAATGGGGCTTTCCCGAAGCACAGTTGTTCATCTCTGATTAAAGCGAATGTGATCATATGGAACTTTCCCCATAACTTGAGGTAGCTCTGTGTGCATGTATTGCACGCATGGACATATACACATGAAATGGCATTACCATACACACATTTAAATAATTTTCTACCATCCATACACGTTTATATAGCTTAGCACGTACACTAGAAAAACGACACTGTGCTTAAATTCTTACTAGCCTTGTATTTCTGAAGCCCTTAAAAAGCTGTTTATATTGATTTTTTTCTTTCTGGTAATCTGTGTATGCCCTTGGGAAGGCTTTAAATTCCCTTCATATATAGTCTACCCTGCTTGACCTCTAAAAATGCATGGCTCAGCAAGCGGTTTCCTAGATTCGGAGGATGAGAAACATGGCAAAAGTCCTTTCTCGTGCCATGGAGTCTTAAAGGACATACCGCTGCGATTTGGGGCCGTAATCTCTCACATCCCTTCCCGTCACATCCCTTTAGACACTAAGCATGGCCGACAGCGAATGCCACCTAGCATGAACCCGCCCTGTTTTGAGATGCACTAGCATCTAAAAGACTTTCGCGTTGCGCTATCGCCTGCCATTTAGGAACAAGATAAATCGTAGTCATATCATATCCAGTTATCTGTGTTGGTATTATCTTGTGCCACGTTAAATTAATTGCTTTCGTGTGCGAGTTAGAGAAGCGATGCCAAGCAAAGACTGTGTCTGGGATTCTTGCTCGGGGGTGTCGGGAGTGAGCCGCAGGCAAACACCGCCTGTTTCTGGTGCACCCAGGTGAGTGGCAGTGTGATGAGCGTTTACAGCGGAGACTTCGGCAACCTCGAAGTAAAAGGAAGTGTTCAGTTCGCCGTCGACTACGTGGAGTCCCTGAGAGAGCTGCATGTTTTTGTGGCCCAGTGTAAGGACTTAGCAGCAGCTGATGCTAAGAAACAGCGCTCAGACCCGTAAGTGCCCACCCATTTTCTCTTGGTTCTCAGTTAATCTGCTGGGACTCAAGGAGTCAAAGCAATCAAAGGGCGGGTCTGGGTGGGCTCCGTGTTTAAAGGCGTGTTTGGAAAGTTGGGTTGGGGGGTATGACTGCACTGGCTTTATAGATCCATATGCCAAACATTAAATTATAAAAAAAACACAGAAGCACCAAACACTTTGGGGGGCTGGTAAGGGGGTCATCTTGCCCTGCTTATTCGTTTTCCAGATAAAGAGACAAGAATTAGAGATAAGCAGCCCATAAACATGGATTTAGAAAGCGGCAAAATCCGGAATAAAACCAGATCCCTGCTCCTTCTAACTGACTTCCAAACCTTTCCTAAGATTGGAGGCACAGGGAACAGATTTCATAACATTAACTGTTGTGAAATACTAAGGCAGTTTCCGTAGACTGTGTCCTACATAGCCAGGTGTGGCGGTGCACATCTATAATCCCAGCACTCAGGAGGTTGAAGCAGGAGGATGGCGAATTGGACGCAAGCTTCTGCTGGATAGGGAGATCCCCGACTCAAGGCAAATGAGCAATAAATGAAGTTAAGTCTTGCATAAGAACTTTATGAAGAACTGTTAATTCACCTTTTAAGTCAGGTGTATGGTTGCATGTTAGTTTATTTGGGAGTTAGTTGCTACATTTTTCTCATAGCCTTTGAAGAAGTCTGATTTGTGACCATTTTTCTGGGTCAATATGAGGTTTTTTTATTTTATTTTATTTTAAAAGCAATGAACTATTTTATTAAAAATTAGAGTAGATAATCACAATCATTCCAAATACAACTCACTAAAAGTTAGAAGGTGTTTACACACACATACATATATGTATGTATATATAATATATATCTTTTTTAAGTTTGTTTTTACTTTATGTTTCTGAGTGTTTGGCTTGCATGTGTATGTCTGATCCAAATGAGTGTCTGTTGTCTGCAGAGGCCAGAAGAGGGCATCTGATCCACTCAAACTAAAGTTAAAAATGGTTGTGGGGTGGCCACATGGTCCTGGGAACCAATCCAGATCTGCTGTAAGAACACAAACGCTCTTAACCGCCGAGCCATTTCTTTTTAAAAATAATTTTTCTTTATTCTTTGACAATTTCACATAATATTTTTTTGTCTTCTTCTCCCCTCCCCTTCTCTTTTTCTTTTCCCACTCCCCCTGGAACTTTCCTTTATCCCAACAAAACCCTTTCACTTTTGAGTATATCTAAAAAAAAAAAAACAAAACAAAACAAACCTACAAAGGTTTAATTAGGGTTGCTTGCATGTTTATGAATGTGGGGTTATTTACTGGATCGTGGATAATTCACCAGTGGCTATCCACCTGAAAAAAATTACTGCAGCTGGGGTAGGGCCTCTTGTATTCCTTCCCCCATACATTGTTGAATGTTCTTGGTCTCCATCTAGTGCAGAAGCCCACAGCTGCTGTGGCTCCCTGAGAGGACTCCCATTTCACAGGCTCATCTTCATTCTCTAGCTCATATTCTTTCTGCCCCTTTCCCGCCATGTTCCCCGAGCTCGGGGCCGAAGAGATTAATTGACATGGCCCATTTAGGGCTGAGCACTCAGAAGTCACCTGTTCTCAGCATTTGGACCAGTTACGAGTTTCTGCACTAACCACTGCCTGTGACTAAAAGAAGCTTCTCTGACCAAGGCTGCGGGCAGCACTGGTCTATGGTTAGAAACACAAATATTTGATAACTTGTTCATTTAGCAAAATAACAATAATAGGTTCCCCCATGACTTCTCTCATGGGCTTTTGACCAAGTTTATAGTGCCCAGGCATGAACTGTGTCCTGTGGGAACAGACCTCCATACCCAGCAGAAAGTGGTTGGTGACACCTGTGACATCTTGGTTGCCATTGCTGCAGTGGGCATACGTGCCTGGCACATCAGTATTGTAGCACGCAGAGTACGCTACTCATAAGACAGCAGATTAGCTTTCTCTCCTGGTGGCTAATATAGCACCTTCCCACGCTGCGAAAGCTAGCCAGCAAAGTAGATTTCCAGGCCAGCGTCAGCTTGATTCCTCTATGTCCTGCCACCAAAGTGTGTGGTGTGTTTAGTCAGCTGGGTCTTCGCATATGGTTCTAGCGGACAACCAAGAACAATGATAGTAGCGTATATTATTCAGAGGGGCGGCTCTGGATCTTTCTGACCAGCAGTTCATACAATTTCCGTTAGCAGTGAGATTTTCTCTTAATAACTTGTGGCTTCCAGGGGGTGGTATTATAAGCTCATACAGGATACCGTCATTAAAACTCCCTCAAAAGTTCTTTCTTTTTCATAATTTTACAAAGTAACAGATACCCATAAGGCTTTGCATATCCTTTAGACTTTCTGTACATCCCTATTTTTGGTTAACCCTCTCTCCACCCTGTCCTCTCATTTTTTTATTTGTTTTTTTTATTTAATTGAGTATCTGCGTGTGCTTGTGCACGTGTATCTGTGGAGGGGTGCTGTATATTGATGTGTGTTAATGATGTGTATCTGAGTGTGGGGATACTAGTGGGGTGGCATATATGTGGTGGGCAGAAGGTAACCCTAGTCACTAGGCCAGTTCTCTCCTTCTGCTTTGCTTTGAGACAGGGTTCCTTTTGTTGTCTCTGCTGCTCCATATATACCAGGGAACGTGGCCATGAACTCCCAGGGGATTCCCCTACCTCTTCCTTTCACCACACTGTAGAGTTCTGGGAGCACAGTGCACAGTACCCTATCCAGCTTCTGTGTAGGTTCTGGGGAGCCAAAGTCAGGTCATCGGATTTATGCACCAAGTCCCCCTCTACCGCCCACTGAACAATTTCCCTGGACCTCCTTTTTTTTTTTTTTACTTACTTAAACAAACAAAAAACCCAGAAGAGCTTCATTGTCATCCTTCATTGATTTTGTACCAAATACGAACCAAGCAGATATGTGTTAATATCAATTTGTTCATAAGATAATAACAAAACTGTTATTTTTTTTAAAAAAAAAAAGCAGTAGCATACAAATTCCACAAGCACCAAAGCCTTTTCACAACAGGAAACAAAACAAAAAGAATTAAGCACTATGTTAGAAGTCTGTGGCTGGCTTCCCCTCACACATCAAACACCAGAAAAGTCAGTGGAAATAATGAGGAGCAGGTGTGGCGGCTCACACCTAGCAGCCAAGCACTTAACAGATGGATACGTGAGAATCGTGAGTTTGAGGCCAGCTTGAGCTACACTAAGACGCTGGACTTAAAAAGATAAAAAGGAAATTTTCTTTTAAAAAAATCTTAAAATAACGTTGAACAATCCATTCTTCTAAATTTTCTTAATCCATTTAAACACTTAAAAATACAAAGGCGTGGACAACAATTCCTTTCTTTCCACGTTTATCAGTGTTCGGAGATAGTCCTGCTGCCAGTTTCAATGTGCTTTAAAAAGCAGGCATGAAGACTACCACTCTTCTCTCCTGACTTTCGTGTCTATCCACTTTTCTCTTTTAGATACGTAAAGACCTATCTGTTACCAGACAAAGGCAAAATGGGCAAGAAGAAAACCCTCGTTGTGAAGAAGAGCTTGAATCCTGTGTACAACGAGATATTGCGGGTATTTCTAAACTCTAAACCACAGATAAAGTTTCGGGGGTTCTGGGTATCGAAATAGCCATGTCTGCCTGGATGGTGTCTGTCTTGCAAAAGTCAGCACTCCTGCCTCAGCTTTCACAATCTTTGTTCCAATCACGTGTGTTCTGTTTGATAATTCAGGAGAAATGTATCTTCTCACAGTCCCACAGTTTCTTATTCTTCGGGCTGAATAGTCTTCCTCCCAACCCTTCCTTAACTGTATCTGAAGCTACTCTTCATCACTTCTTCCTTAGCTACCAGAATTCCTCTGATGTCCACTGACTCTGTAACCTTGCTTATGATAGGCTATCCCAACACTCAGTACCTTGACACTAAATGTTTAGGTCCATGAGGGCAAGGACTAATCCTGTGATGTATATAGACCGTGTATCTTTGGGCAAATAACAGCACTGCACCTCAGATCTGAGAAATGAGGCTAATGGTAATCTTGTATTTGCAAAGGGGAACTACTGATACTTATCTATCCCCTTTGGGAATCACAGACTAGACAGACATTAAATGAGGTATTGTCTCATATTAGACATTTGACACAGACTGATTTGCAGCACAGTGTTTGGAGTACCTACATTCTTTGTCTCCCTACCTGTGATATCTATCACAATTAACAAATCATCTAAAGTTGACAACAAGAGACATGTTCATTCTCCGTTTTTGAAAACTATGGTATTTGGTAATCCTCCAGGAAGAGGGGAAGAAGCAGTTAAGTGACGCTGCCCATCATCCACGGCTGAATTAGCCATCTGTGGATCCAGGCAACAAGCTTGTAATTATATTTGACTGTGACATGTCCCAGGACCCCTGGATATTCTGGGTTAGCTGCTTCAACCCTATACTCAGCAAAAGCCGGCTCACTTTCATGGTGAATTCAGGGAATGGTAGGCCTGATATAACCAAAGTGGTCCTTCAAGGAATATGTCACAAAGTCAAGTGGAGATTATTTATAGATTGGAAGTACTATTTATTCCTCCCATGATTATATATAATCAAGGGTTGACTTAATTTGAGATGAAAACATGTTAGGTCACTAAACCCTTTCTACTTAGCCATGTGAGGTTGGGAAAAAAAAACAAATTTACTTTTTTAAGAAAAAAGAACTTTTTATTTTTTTGTCTGATAACAGGGGACGTGTGTTTGTCGGGCAGATGGTATATGGGACTGTACTTTGTGTGTGATTTCTCTATGACCCTGAAACTGTTTTAAATAATGAAGCCGAGCAGGGCGTGGTGGTGCACACCTCTAACCTAAGTACTTTGAAGGAAGTGAAGAGGAATGTAAGGTTATGATCAGTTAGGAAGTTCTGGACAGCCTTGGCTGAGTGAGACTCTATCTCAAAATAACAAAAGGAAAAAAAACGCAGTCCTTGTCCTTAGCTAGAAAAACCGAAGTAGATTCGATGTGGCTGCATTTTTAGAATGAACCTGATTTATGCTGTATCAAGTGGAAAGGCATCCAGCAAGGCTGAATAATCGACTTCTGTTTTTAGAAAGCTATTTCTAGCTATGATATTTGAGCTGCGGTTCGCCTTTTCCAGCGGAGAGGAACGCATCCGCTTTTGTGAAAGATGGAGTTGTAGCTCTTTGAAATCAGACACATGGAGTAAAATGGCCTTTGTAAGCTTTTGAGACCTGAAACCAAACAGAGGAGAAATCTGGATCCCCACAGATGACTTCTCTCTGTGCCATAACTTTGGCACAAGGCAATGCTAGTCATCATTTTAATGTTCTCTTCTCCCCTGCAGTATAAAGTTGAAAGGCAAGTTTTAAAGACGCAGAAGCTGAACCTGTCCGTCTGGCATCGGGATACGTTTAAGCGCAACAGCTTCCTGGGGGAGGTGGAACTTGACTTGGAAACGTGGGACTGGGACAGCAAACAGAACAAGCAGCTGAAGTGGTACCCTCTCAAGAGGAAGGTGGGTCCAGGTTTCCTTCTTTGTGCTGTGGGTCGGTTTGGGACCTGGTCTACAGGGAAGAGCCTGGTGGCATTCACTTCACAGTGCCAATGTGGAGCTCGGGGTCATTTGCAGTGAGGATTGAATTTTCTTTGTACATTTAGTAAAGAAAGAGTTTTCAAAAACTATGTGGAGAACTTAAGTCATTCAATGAAATATTTGATGCCAGTCTTCAAGGTCATTTAAATGCTCCAATCCTTTGAGATCTGAGACAGACTTTTAGCCTAGCATATGATCAGACTGTCCCTTGAAAAGAAGGTGTCTTGTTTAGAGATAGGGTCTTATTATACAGCCCAGCTTTTCCTGGAACTTGCTCTTTAGCCTCAGGTAGCCTCAAACTCATGGTCCTTCCAGTTTAGACCCTAATTATCACCATTATGATCATGCTCTACCATATCCAACTTCCAATATGCCTTCCAACTTCATTATTTAATGTATTTGTAGTTAATATAATTATTAATATGATAAAATAGAAATCTAATGTCTTAATATTTATGTTATTTTTTTCTATGATTGCTTTTGTAAGGATTAATCAAGTATCATATATTTTTCTCTCCATTAATACAGAAGCCATATTTTTCATTAACAATATTTACCCTTGAATTTAAAATGCCTACTGTAGGGTTGGAGATGCAACTCATGGGTACAGCACTTGCCTATCCTACACAAGGCCCTGTGACTGATCCCCAGCACAGGAACAAAGATGTGTCTAATAGATATTAGGGTTTCTGTCACATCCAGACCAGTGACAAGAATCAAAAGTCTTTTACTCCACTGATTCAGGTTCTGATATCTTTAGTCATATTTTAATTATCTTTGTATTTAAATTTCCACATTATAACTCTTAAGTGCAGAAACATTCACTTAGGTTTGACAATGTTTACTTCCTGTTTCTCCTGACCCTTTCACTGTGTCTTCCACCCAAGGCCTCATAAGACCCAACTCTGATTAGTTTCTGAGATCAGACAAGAGTAGACACGTTCAGGGAGGGATGACCACAGACCCCTTCCTGTATCTAGAGTTCTGTTTTGTGCCAGGGACTTCTGTTACTTTCAGTTTTCTTGGTTATTGACTGGCAAGTCGAAGCCTTTCTAGCTTTTTTTCTGCTTTATGACATCCCCTTCACATTTCTTTTTGAAGGATATTTTTGTTCAGTTGCGAGACTGAAATTGATCTCTGTGGGTACTTTTAAAATGCCATTCCATTGTGTTCTGACCTATGTAATTTACATCGCAAAGTTGGATATTTATCTATTTTTTTCTTTTAACTCTTTAGAAGGTGATGTCTTTGCTTTTTCGTTCAGATTTTAGTCTTTTTTTTGTCTTTGACTTTTGGCAATTTTATTATAGTGAGTGTTAGTGTAGTTTTCTCTCATCTCTCTGAGGTTCACTTGAGCTTCCTGCAGGAACTTGAAGCAGAAGCCATGGAGAAAAGTTGCTTACTTTCTGGCCTACTCTTCCTGGACCTTGATTAGGAAGCCTGGGGCCACCTTCCTACAGATGGTACCATCCATGATGGGTGGGCCCTCCTACACCAACCATCAATCAGGAAAACCCCTCACAGACTTGGACATTGAAAAATCCATTCAAAGCCATTCTTGAGTTGAGGGCTCTTCTTCCTGAGCTACTCTAGGTCTGTGTCCAGTTAAGAATAAAGGTTAGGGAGCATACATCCATGGTTTCTAGTTCAAGTTCCCACTGTACGGAAGTTCCTGCCTTGACTTCCCTCCATGATGTACTGAAACCTGTAAAATAAAATAAAGACCCTCCTCCCCAAGCTGCTTTGGGGGCAGAATGCTTTATGAGAACAGAAGAAAATCACACTAGAGCAGAGTTCATGGAATGTTTCATGAGTTTGTTGCAAGGTCTTCAAAGATAGGTAACAATTTTCCTTACTTATAAAAATAACTGTGTAGAATAAGCAGAGGAAATACAGAATTCAGAGCAGACAAGTGATCCATTTTCCCAGACATGGGACAGACACGGTCCTGTAACAGCGTGTTCACTAACCGGAGAGAAAAAAGGATCTGTTTCTTACACCTGCTAACATTCCTTTATTTTTCAGACAGCACCAGTTGCCCTTGAGACAGAAAACAGAGGGGAAATGAAGCTAGCTCTCCAATATGTTCCAGAGCCAAATCCAGGTATGGAAATGACTTAGTCTTCAGATCCAATCCCTCTGCTTAGTGCTTTGCCTTCTAGAAATGACTTGAGCTCTGTTACATTTTTGAAGATGAATTCCTGAGCAGACATATTAAGTTGATAGCTGTATAGACCTAAGGAGTCAATCATGGTTTGAAACGAGAAAAACCTCCTTATTTCTCTTATGTTAAAAAATATGTAATCCTTAGCATCTTAACCACTGAAGTCTACAGACTGGTAATATGAACTATACTTACATTACTGTACAGCAGAGTCCCAGGACTTTTTCCTCTTTAAACAGCACTGTGCCCTTTAAATAGCAGCCTCTCCTTCCTCCACCCCAGAGCGTAAGAAATACAAATTCACTTTCCATTTCTACAAGGAAATTCTCTGTCCTGTCTTTTCCAGCCCTGTGTATAGTCCTTGTTTTGCCTTCCCCTTGTTCTCTGGGAAACGTTCATGTTTGTACCACGTGAATTTGGGCCTCTGGACAGTGTGGTGATAAGAAGGAGACTCAAGTGTTATTTTCCCAGGTGGGAACTAAAAGGGTTCATAGAATGTCCCTAAGAAATCAGAACTCCATGCTTGGACTTCCCTTCTTAGTTTCACGAGGAGATAACGCTTCCTGTCTTGATTACTGATTGCAGCCTAGTCACCAGGACCTTAGGTCTCTAGCCAGTTCAACAAGCCTGAAAAGCTGGTAGGATGATGTCAGACCCAGCCAACAACTCATTTCCCAGGCAGACTGTCTTCAAGAAGCTGTAGGAATGTTGTCGTTGGAGTCAGGAGCTGCAGACTCTTATGCTCAATAACCAAGCCATGAGGCTACTAAGGGGCAATGGCTGGTGCAGGCATGGAAAAAGACAGCCTGTACTACATATGTTAGGATTTTTAACAGGACGGGGGAAAGGGCTATATTTCAGCCAGCATCTAGTTTGGTCACGTTCCACTCAGATCTGCACTGGCAACGGTGTTGGAAGGGCTGCACACCGTCTCAAGATGTTTGGAGTCTAACTCTGAACAGATGACCCACACCCCTGAGGTCTGATGTTGCCGAAACAACTGGAACCCTAGGAGAATAGCAAGTGCTCTGAACTTGGAAGCAGCATGAATGTTTCCTCTCTCCAGAACTGTTTCTCTCGCTCTATTAGTTCTTAGAGAATATGACACAGTGTATTTGAATTACATTCACCTCCCTCCCAACTCCTCCTAGATCCTTCTCTGTCCACATAGCTTGACTGTGTGGCCTTTGAACCTCCAGAATGTGGCCAACAAACCAGAGCCACATCCTTGAACGAGAGTGACTCTCCCTCTCTGAGCACCAATTGGTTGCCAGTAGCTCCTGTTTTCATAGACCTGTCTGACCTCAGGACAGTCAGGCCCAGAAGCATATGGTTGAATGTCTATAAACTCTAGTCAACTTAATACCAGCATGCATTAGCTTGTTGCCTTGTGGTATTCCATAGGCAAGGCAATATCTTTTCTGAAAAGAAATAGCAAGACATTTTGTTTTTCTTGTTCAATTGCAGGCAAAAAGCCTCCTACAACTGGAGAAGTCCACATCTGGGTGAAGGAATGCCTTGATTTGCCACTGCTGAGGGGGAGCCACCTAAATTCTTTTGTTAAATGGTAAGAACATTCATGACTCGAATTTCTTAAGTTCTCCTGCAGTCTTGTCTTTGCAGGCTGGTATCAATTCTCTGTGTCAGCGAGGCTAACACTCATCTGCCATAGATTAGTAGGTATATCAAAGTCTTAGAGTCTACAGCATCGACTCCCAAGGCTTTATTCGGTTTTAAGATCAAGCCCGAGAGATCATGTCTGCAGATGACGCTAGATGTTTTAAACTCATATTGTGCAAAGTCTTCTGGGGTACATCTGCTGCTGAGGGGAATTCTTAGTACAAAATAGCTTAGTAAAATTTTAATCTGGATGTCACACAACTTGTGTCCTCAGCGAACAAGGGTAGATTTCTCTTGTTTCCATACTTTTCTCTCTCATGGCCCACCTGACAGTCGTGCTGGGACAACATAAATGCTCACTCTCTGAACCACAATGCCCTAACATTACCTTCTCTTTTTATAGTACCATCCTTCCAGACACCAGTAGAAAAAGTCGACAGAAGACTAGAGCCGTAGGAAAGACCACCAACCCCATCTTCAATCACACCATGGTGTACGACGGGTTCAGGCCTGAAGATCTGATGGAAGCCTGTGTTGAACTCACAGTCTGGGACCACTATAAACTAACCAACCAGTTTCTGGGGGGTCTCCGGATCGGCTTCGGAACAGGTAACAGTTGTGACAAGTTTACATCTCTATGAGCCAGAATGCGAAAGTCCTCAGGGTAACTGAACCAGTTGATTGAGAGAGACCACTGGGGTTGTAAGGGCTCTGGATCAAGAGGACCAGCCGAGTCCAGGGAAGTCCTGTGGAGCTCAAGATACTACTGGTAAGTTCCAAAATCTGAGCTTGGAAGTTCCTACTTCGTGACCAAATATCCCTGCCCGGTGCCACTAAAGAGCACTCTGCAGCATGGCCAGGTCAGTCTGCATGCATTTATTTGGTTGCACGGCTCAAGAGAGCTAAACAATGATAAGATTATGATGCAACATTCAAGAAGATGTTTGAGCAAACTAGGGAAATTCTATCTTCCCACAAACAACATGGCTAAGAGTCTGCTTTGAACAATGATAGCGACTACCATCTCGTTGCTGTAGTAAATGATTTATCTACATTATTATACTTACTCCTTTTAACAGTTCCATGGGGCAGTTAGTAATAGTCCCAAGGGAACCGATATCCCCAAATAATAACAATAAATAAATAACAGCTAATTACAGAGGCAAGTAATAAAATTGAGTCTTTCAAGCAAAAAAAAAAAAATTAGCCAGTATTCCCAGGTACTCATCTATCACATTGGTTCTCAACCTGTGGGCTGTGACCCCTTTCACAGGGGTTGCATACCAGACATTAATTGTTATGATTATAGCAGTAGCAAAATTACAGTTATGAAGTAGCAATGGAATAATTTTATGGTGGGGTCACCATACCATGAGAACTGTATTAAAGGGTCCCAGCATGAGGAAGGTTGAGGTCCAGCTTTCTAGTGTTGTCTCTAACCAATACAGTCCTCCTGACTCCTAAGAAAGTTACCATGCAGCCTCCACGTTTCTGTGAAGAGCAACCATCTGGGAACCATGAGGAACTGAGATAGTGAAGCTACTCGGGTAGTAAAATGTTCTTTCTTACACCTTAGATCTGTTCTGCAGGTGTGTGCCAACTCTTCCTTCTCCACGGTGGTTAGAATTGGGGGATGACAAACTCCCTTTCTCCCCTGCCCACAGTGGGAAACGATTGCAAATGGAAAACTTTCTTGCAGGAAAAAGCTACGGGACTGAAGTGGACTGGATGGATTCTACTTCCGAGGAAGTTGCTCTCTGGGAGAAGATGGCAAATTCTCCCAACACTTGGGTTGAAGCTACGCTGCCCCTCAGGATGCTTCTGATTGCCAAGATTTCCAAATGACCCTACTCAGCCGATTCCGCCGTCAGAATCAGATCCCAGGTGGATCTGAGCTTGAGCGTTCTGACTCTGTGGACAGATCTCCTCCCCCCCTTATCACTAACGATTACTATGCAAACCCAAGTCAGCCTGCATGCATTTCTTTGTTTGCACGGCTAACAGCGGACAGGACCTCTGCCCAACGAGACGTGTGAAGCAACGTTCAAGAACGTAATGGAACGAGCCAGGAAAATTAAACGTTTGCTTCCGCACCAAAGAAAAAGCCACCCTTAAAGGTTCCACGCCCCAATCTTGTGCGGCAGTTCAGGCCTGCAATTCGGTTATTAAAATGCTTGCTGGGCATACAAATAGGAAGATTATCGGCAAAGCGACAGAAAGATACTCCCGGGATGGAGTGGAGAGAGGAAGAACAGCAGTGATGACAAAGAACTTCATAATCAGACAACTATTTACTTGGAAACCTCTAATAAGGCATTGAATTCCATTTCAGAGCAGTAAGACTCACTTTCCTGCTCATAAATCTGCCCGGAGAAACCCCGCCCCCTTCTCAATCTCAATTGGACTTTGGTGCCACCTACTGGTCGCACATGGAATCCAGCTCGTGGCTTATTTTGACTTAATTTCTAAGGGATGGCAAGTATGTATTTTATAACAGTATGCTAAAATATTGTGTATAATTGATTGTTTTTCTTATAATTTTACGATACAGAAACAGCATCAAGGTAGTCATGGATATGCTTTACTACAAATTTTAATTAGAATATAAATTGTCAATTTTATGGTACTTCCTATGTATTATTTTCATAAGGTATTTTGTAAAAACCCTTAGAATAAATTATCATGATTTAAATGGTACTCACAGTTTAGCCTGATTTCTTATATTAAAAATGCTTCGTATAGGGAATCTTAAAATATAAATTCTTTAATGTGGCTAATTTCTCTATAGTCCTTATAATACAGCTCTAGGCATTGTTTCATCTAAACGAGCAGCTCTGGTTATTATGAAAAGCAGAATTTTTATTTTAACAAGACTTGTTGAAGACTTGCAAGTAAGTCAGCATTTATTATTGACGATAAGTTAATATTTCTTCCTAATCCCCCCCCCCCAAAGATTTCTTTGGGCCATTCTGATGCATGAAACATTACTCCAGCTTAAGACGCCACTAGTTTTCATTTCTCAAAACAAGCCCTGATTTAACGTGGATTTACGGAAGTCTGGTCAATGAGTGAGCATGGAATCTTATAAAGATGCCTCATCATAGATATCATCAAAACCACGAAAGAAAGCACATGGCTCCTGCCTGTCATGCCCCATTTAATAGACTGAGGCAGGAGAATTGCTTTAAGGTTGAGGCTAGCCTGGGCTACAGGGTGAGACTGGTATTATAACAACAACAACAACAACAACAACAACAACAACAATAGCAAACCAAAACCAAACAACTCTCTCTCACACGAATAAAAGCCTAAAAGATTATTTGCCTCTTTCCTCAAACGAACACTGTAGCCTCGAATCTACTAGTGAGCACTAATGTAAAGATTCCTTCCCCTTTTTCGCCGGGTCTGTCCTGGAGGTGATTAGCGGTACTCTCGGATGCTGAGGAAGGGAATGATGTGTTAACTGAGCCATCCAGTTGCTCTGCACCGAGGTTGCTCTGGGACGCTGCGTCATTGCAAGCCCTGCTCTGGCTGGTGCCACAGTCCCAAGGCAATTGCCTCCCTGCATCCATTCATCTCTGAAGCTCTAAGCAAATCAGCTGTGCTCCTCCAACTCCAGCCAGGACTACCTGCCTCCTCCCACCCCCACATTCCTTACCTCCAAGATACCAGTGTGAGCAATGGAACCTCCCATTCTCCACAAGGAAACGCAGCACGATGGTTTTGTTTCATTTTGTGCCTTTGTGACTTCTAGGCCAAGACTGTCCTGACTTAATCTGGAGATGTGTTGCGAATGCTTGCTGACTACATCAAGGATTTTTTTTTTCAGTTTTCTTGAGTGTTGCACTAGAATTTAAATATGTGTTTACTACTTATTGTAAATCCCTGTCTCTGGCCTCCGTCTTTGGAGGCCCCGCCCCGTGCCCCTTGCACCTCGCCACCTCCGGAAAGAGGGTCAAGGTAGCCCGCCAAACCTGACTCCTCCCCAGAGGAGGTCAGAACTACTCCCCCAGTCTAGTTAAACTGCTCCCCAGAAAGTCGACTTGTGGTCTCCCCTCTTTCCCCCTGGTGGCTTCCCGGTTCCCATGGGGGGGAGGCATCAGAGAGCGCAGGAGTCCTATATAAACCTGCATATCTTTTAATTCGTCTTGCTTTGATTCGGCATGATTGGGATTATTGTGTCGACAGAGAGCTCCTGTTAGAAAATATGGAGGTGGGTGGTCCTTGGACTCCCCACAGGTCAGGGAACCCTGATTGCTCTTTGGGCTGACGAGGGAGGTGGACTTGATTGGGGCAGGGGGAGGGAAATGGAAGGCGGTGGTGGGGAAGAGACAGAAATCTTTAATAAATAAATAAATAAATAAAAGAAAATATTTCTAGCACTTATTTAGTCACGTGTCCAGTTAGAGGTGATAGTCTGCTTCCAGAGCAGATATTAATTGTGTAAAGAGTAGGAATGATAAGGTCGACCCTTGGTCTTTCCTATTGAATCAGAATTGAGGTAGGTGGGAAAGGCTTCACGTGTGGTAAAAATCAGAGGCTAAAAGGTTGACTCGTGTCAGAGGGACTCCATCTATTTCTTCACCTACTTTTCCTTCATGTTGGATTCATCCTTTTTTTAATGTCATATCTGTAAACAATGTATTTTGGCCCAAATCACCCCCCCCCCATCCCTCCAACTCCTTCCAGACACCCCTGGCCCACCACATCTCCATTTCAACTCCCTGTCCTCTTTATTTAATCACTCGGTCTAGTTAGTTCTTCTAGTTTGTGAACGTAGGTGTAGGGCCATCAGCCGGAGCATGGGCAGGGTAGCATCCCGGAAGAAAACTGGTTTCCCCTCCCCCAGGAGCCATCAATTGCCACTAATTCCTCAGCTACGGATGGGGTTTCACTCCCACTCTGTTGTGCAACAAAACTTTCTCCGGGGAGATGCAACATACCCATCTCCTTACCCAAGAAGAGGATCCCATGACACACTAAAGTATGGATACCCCCAAAGTCCAACTTGGTGAACCAGTGAGTTTTATTGGGGTAACTTGATGGAGGAAGGTCATTGGCTAATAAAGGAACTGCCCTGGCCCATTTTATTGGTTAGAGGATAGGTGGGAGGAGTAAACAGAACAAAATGCTGGGAGGAAGAGGAAGTGAGGTCAGAGTCGCAACAGCTCTGCTCTCAGGAGCAGACGCCTGAGAGAGATGCCATGCCCCGCTCCTGGGATGAAGCTCCGACCCAGGATGGACATAGGCTAGAATCTTCCTGGTAAGCGCACCTTGGGGTGCCATACACAGATGATTAGAGATGGGCTAAATTAATATGTGAGAATTAGCCTAGAAGAGAATGGGCCAAGCAGTGTTTAAAAGAATACAGTGTCCGTGTAATTATTTCGGGGCATAAGCTAGCCGGGCAGGCGGCTGGGGTGTTGGGGACGCAGCCTCGCCGCCACTCTTATTACTACATATGGCGCCCAACGTGGACAACTGCTTCCACATAAAGCCTGAGACAGCTTGGGAAGTAATTCTAGAACAAAATGAAAGCATTGTGCCTGGTTTCTTGGTAGCAGCAATTTCTCGGTTCTACTCTGCTTGCTAGAGGCAAGCAAGCACCTCATCTAAGAGAGGCTTCCTGACTCAGCTTTAGCTGCAAAGCCTGCAGCTCATTAAGAGGTCCTGCCACGAAACACTTAAATGGTGTTGACGAAAAGCTGAACGCATGCTTTTCGATTTTCAGCCGTAGCAGGAAAAAAGCTGCGCCGTTTAAAAATGCCGGCTTTCTGGGCTGTCCTGCCAGGGCAAACTCTGACTGTTTGAGGCAGGAGGGCCGGCTACTGAGAGAGGACTTGAGTGTTGTCTGTTGTAGCTCACTTGCTGGCAGGGACCTTGAAATGCCATACAGTTGTTGCAGTAAACATGGCTACAGCCTGTATATCCGCCATGAGGCTGGAAAGCTAAGGAATGGACTGGATCTAGCTGGCAAAGCCACGCCTTTAATCCTACTGAGATCGCTTGGTAAATTAAAGATTCATGTGGTCAGAAAAAGAGAGATATACAGTAAAGAGAGATTCAAAGACAGAAAAAATTTCTGAATGGTTTAAAGTGTGTTAAAAATATATGCAGACTAAAAGTTGAAGTTCTTAAAATAAAAAACAAAAAAAGGAAGAGAGTTGTTGTGTGTGGTAGAACACGCCTTTAATCCCAGTGCCTAGAAGGCAGAGACAAACAGATCTCTGTGAGTTCAAGGTGTAGTAATGTACACCTTTAATCCCAAATGCCTGGGAGGCAGAGACAGGCGGATCTTTGAGAGTTCAAAGACAGCCTGGTCTACAGAGTTACTTCAGGTCAAAGATACAGAGAACCTGTCTCAAAAAGCAAAAAGTTAAAAGTAAAAATAAACGAAATAGAGGTTAAAATAAAACGAACAAAGATACTGTATGCTATTATGCTCTCTTTGAATCGTTTGAATGCTGAGGAAGGAGCAACAGCTGCTAAAAGATATTTATTTATAAATACTGCTGAACTAATCCAACATAGATATTTTGAATTTGTATCTAAGGATATGATACTTTGGAAAGGAGTTTCTTATTTTGTTTTCACAGAGGATGAGACGCTGTTCATTTCTTCTATTCCGATGTGGTATGATGGACCACGCCCTCCTGAAGGGTTGCAGTGAACATCTTCAGAAAATTGCTTCGCTCAACTGCCAACTGAGATGAAACTAGCACACAGGTTATACCATGAAAGACTTAATTAACGACGCCCCCATTCAGCAGGAAGCAGTTTGGAGAGAAATAACTGCGCCCATATTCCCAAAAAATGTTTATAAATGTTCTTTTACATTTAAAGGGGGATATGATATAGGTATGAATAATTTGCATTAATATAGATTTTGCTTTATTGATAGAGATTTACGGTCAATTTTGTTATATGTATATGTATTTCTGATCTTTATTAAGGTATTGTGATTGTGTAGTTCATTATTAAAATGTAATGTATAATTAGGAAATATAGGTTGTTGATAGATAATCATAATAGTCAAGTTTGTAGTCATGTTAGTTAAGATTTTCTCGATATATAGAGATATATTTTAGATAGACATTCTTCATGTCTTTCAAAGATTACAGAATAGGACATTTAATGTTTTAATAACTGAGGACTTTTCATGACAATGAGACACTCTGCTCCTGGCAGCACCAATCTACTTCAAGAGGAAGATGGGCATCGAAGAGAATCCTTATGGAGTTTGATAGCCATTTGGGGAAGAAACTGCTCATACCTGGACTATTGCATAAACTGGACACAGAGAACCCACAGAGAGAGGACTAATGAACTTGCCTAAGGTGAGATGATCTTTCGGGGTTCCTGATTCATGAAAGAGTCTGCGAGACATTCTGCAGGACACAACAGATAGTGACTGAACTGACTTTGAATTTTCCTGCTTTATGGAAATGTCTGCTGGATAGCATGGGCCTGAAGGCTGAAGATGGATGCCCCAACGGTACAGAGGAACTTTGGGTGACTGTCCAGGCAGCGAGATGTCTCTGTCATTTCTAGAGTTTTAAAAGTTGCTTTTTTCTTGTTTGCTTAGGTAGTATTGTATCTTTCTGGAGTCTTTGATGGAGTTAAGAATAGTTAGTTATAGTTTTCCTTAGTTATGATAAAGATTATTGTAACTTTTACTTGATAACTGTTTTGTTATATGTAATTTTGCTATGTTAAAGTTAAAGCCTTTTTTTTTTTTTTTTTTGTTTAAACCGAAAAAGGGGAAATGATGGAGGAAGGTCATTGGCTAATAAAGGAACTGCCCTGGCCCATTTTATTGGTTAGAGGATAGGTGGGAGGAGTAAACAGAACAAAATGCTGGGAGGAAGAGGAAGTGAGCTCAGAGACTCCACAGCTCTCTCGGGAGCAGATGCCTCAGAGAGAGACGCCATGCCCCGCTCCTGGGATGAAGCTCCGACCCAGGATGGACTAGGCTAGAATCTTCCTGGTAAGCGCACCTTGGGGTGCCATACACAGATGATTAGAGATGGGCTAAATTAATATGTGAGAATTAGCCTAGAAGAGAATGGGCCAAGCAGTGTTTAAAAGAATACAGTGTCCGTGTAATTATTTCGGGGCATAAGCTAGCCGGGCAGGCGGCTGGGGTGTTGGGGACGCAGCCTCGCCGCCACTCTTATTACTTCAGTAACTTACAGGAGCACGGGTGACAGCACAAAAGCACACAGTCCACAGCCTGCGAGCAGCTCAGCAGGTTGAAGAGTACCCTTTTCCAGGTGCGTCAGTTGATCTGACCCTCTTCCAGGCGGCCGGTCTGGCCTCAGTCTCCTTTGCAGCTTAAATTTGCTGAGAGTCTTTGCAGTTTAGCCCAATTGGGCTGAAAGGGACTCTCAACTTTCGCTGCTTACTCTGGCAGGGAGGGACCTGGTGGATCTGATCAGTTTCATGTACTTCCTGAAGCTATTTTGAGTTGTTTGTCATCCTGCTTAAAGAGCTTCCCTGCAGAATGGACTGTTTCCATGTCCAAGAAAACCACAGCAGGACACAGCCATGTGGAAATTTTGACTGGCTTGATCCTGTGGAGGTCATGTGCATAGACTCATAACTACAGAATTCACATCCAGAATGGGCCTTGTGGTGTCCAGGAAACAGGAGTTTGGGGTGGAGCTTGCAAAGCTCTCTCTTTTTATCTCTCTATCCCTTCTTCTGTGATGATCTCTGGGCTGTGTGTGTGTGTGTGTGTGTGTGTGTGTGTGTGTGTGTGCGGGGGGGGGGATGACTGGATGGTAACACAGATGCTCCATTGAGAACTGAATACTCTGGTCATTTATCCTGTGAACTTTGACCAGTTGTGACTCAGTTTTAAGCACCATCTACTGCTGAAAGAAGCATCTCTGATGAGGGTTGAGAGCTGCTCTAATCTATAGGTATAAAGACAAGTGTAAGAGGGAAGCTCAATCTATGTCCATTTAACAACACTCCAGAGGTGGATATGGGAGGATCAGATGTTCACAGTCATGCCTGGGTACATGGTAGGTTGAGGCCAGCCTGGGCTATGTAAGACCCTTTCTCACAGCAAGAGGGAAGGAGGGAGGGAGGGAGGGAGGGAGGGAGGGAGGGAGGGAGAAGAAAGAAAGGGCCGGGTGCTGGTGGCACACATCTTTAATCCCAGCACTTGGGAGGCAGAGGCAGGCAGATCTCTGTGAGTTCGAGACCAGCCTGGTCTACAAAAGCTAGTTCCAGGACAGGCTCCAAAGCCACAGAAAAATTCTGTCTCGAAAAACAAAAACAAAAACAAAGAAGAAAGAAAGTGATAAAAGTAAAAATGTGAGGAGATATATTTGATCTAATCAGAAATGTGTGTGTGTGTATATCTGATCGAAAGTGTGTGTGTATACATATATATAAAATATTGTACAGTACCCTTTTAATCTGATCAGAAGTGTATGTATGTATATATATGAAATATTGTACAGTACCCTTTTAATCTGATCAGAAGTGTGTATGTGTATATATACATATATATGAAATATTGTTCAGTACCCTTTTAATCTGATCAAAAGTGTATCTATATATACATATATATGAAATGTTGTACAGTACCCTTCTAATATGTATAGTATTTATACTTTTATCAGTTAAAAAAGTTTTAAAGTCTGAAACAGCCAAATTAGGAAAGTTCATAGTCCTC
Source organism: Microtus oregoni (assembly GCF_018167655.1). Lineage (NCBI taxonomy): Eukaryota > Metazoa > Chordata > Mammalia > Rodentia > Cricetidae > Microtus > Microtus oregoni. Next base: position 6,834,787 of record NW_024543059.1, read on the forward strand.
AGCCTTGTAGTCCATGTATAGACAAGAAATTTGTGATATGGAAAATAATCTCTAAGATTTGAGACCAAGGGGAACATCTCAACCCCTTTGTCTTATGTTTTGTGCCCAGTGAAAGCTGAAGTATTTGAACATCCCCCCAATAGTTACAAGGACACATAGATATCTTTGTATGTGTGTTGATGAAGTCTAACTCCTCAACACTGTCATTGTACAAAGAGCCGACTATTTCTCTCTCCCCAGGTTTGCCAATACCAAGTTTATTTTGAGCACTAAATTCTGTACCTTTCTCTTCTTCAGTTATCTTTCTAACGTAAGTATTTCCTGTGCCATGAGAAACTTCCTTTGGACATGGTAATGATCAATAGCTGCTTCTTTTGGATATTTAAGTTCAATCTTTTTAATTATTATAGGGCAGACAGCAAAAACCATGCACAAAATATTTTCTTCAGATTATTATCCCAAGAAAGGGCTTCTGACAAGGGCAATTCCGGGTTCACAATACAGCTTACTTATTCTGTTTTTTGATGAAATTGTTTATTTTTCTTTTAACATGATGTTCTAATAATCCCTATAAGCTTTATATTAAAATGTCGGTGTTATCTGACAAGCTAATTAAAGGCATTCGATTTTTACCGTTGGCCTCTGTTCAACATATTTATCTCGGTTTCTCCAGGGAGGGTGCTAGGCACACGTGGAACTATCATTTCTTTTTCTTCTTTGCGGATTTGATCGCATCTATATTGTTCATTGTGTCTCCTTCTGTAAATTTATTTTCCGAATAGAGAAAAACAGGAGTGCTGAGTGTCTAAGGGTATCCGTTCCCAGACAGCACTAAAGAAACAAAAGAAATTTCAGTTAGAACAGCTGAGCTGAGCACTTGGGTTCAGACTGTCCTTTGTTGAACAGGGCAACTGTGCCTCTACAGACGGCAGTGCAGTGTCTTTTCAGGACCAAGAGGAGGCCTAGGTCTCTGGGGGCTTGCTTTGTTTATTCTTTCCAGAAATCAGGCGGGGGTCACAGCCCCGTTGTGCAGAAAAAGCCGACTATGTGGTTGCTTCTCGGGGTTGCACAGGCAGAACCGTGGCAGGGAGCTGTGAGCTGTGATTGGTTAAGAACAAAAAAGGGCGGGCCGTAGCCTGACCAGATTGGCTCTGGAAGCCCCCTGTTACCTCACTGGATTCTGAAGGTCTGCCCACCAATTACATGACTCCTTACTGGAAAAACCAACTGCTGGAGCGTGCCAAGAGTCCATAGCAACGCCCTTTTGAAATCAGAAGGGGGAAAGACTGCAGTCAGCTTTCAGGCCGAGCGTCTATGCCTCAGGACGGGAAGACGCTTAGGATGGATACTCCACCCGCCGACGAGCCCCTAGGGAAGCAAAATGAAAATCTGCAAAGCCAGGATGAGGAACTGGGGTTTAAGGAAATGGACGGTCTGAGAGAAGCTTTGGCCAACCTTAGGGGACTGTCTGAGGAAGAGAAGGGCGAGAAGGCAATGCTCCGCTCCCGCATCCAAGAGCAGTCCCAGCTCATCTGCATCCTCAAACGCAGATCCGACGAGGCTCTGGAACGCTGCCAGATCCTGGAACTGCTCAACACTGAGCTGGAGGAGAAGAGGATGCAGGAGATAGAGAAGATGAAGGTCCAGAGTGAGCACGTCCAAAAGCTGGAGGGTCGCTTTATGACCCTCGCAGCCAACCACGAGCTGATGATTCGCTTCAAGGACGAGCACAAGAATGAAAACATCAGACTGAAGGAGGAGAACGAGAAGCTGAAGCGGGAGAATAGTAGCCTCTTCAGTAAGGCTCTGAAAGACCAGGAAGCCAAGGTACTGCAGCTTACCGCACACAACAAGGCCTTGGCGGAGGAACTGCAGGTCTTGAAACAGAGATGTGCTCACGATGCCAGCCAGGCTCAGGCCCGAGAGAAGGAGTTGCTGGGTCTGCAGAACCAGCAGGCCTGTTCCCATGCCGAGGAGAGAGAGCAGCTGCTCAGCCAGCTGCAGAGCCTCAAGCAGCAACACCGGCAGGCCACCGAACAGATGGCGAAGGACCAGGAGGCTCACAGCAGCCTGAGCCAGGAGCTGCAGGCTAGGCTGCAGACTGTCTCGCGCGAGAAAGAGGAGCTGCTGCAGCTGTCCATGGAGAGGGGCAAGGTTCTCCAGAACAAGCAAGCAGAGATCCGCCAGCTTGAGGAGAAGCTGGAGACGGTAGCCATGGCCAAGAAGCATGCACTCGAACGCTTCGAGCAGGAGGCGGTGGCCGTTGACAGTAACTTGAGGGTTCGAGAGCTTCAGCGCAAGGTAGACGGGATCCAAAAAGCTTATGACGAGCTCCGTCTCCAATCAGAAGCCTTCAAAAAGCACAGCCTGGATCTTTTAAGCAAGGAGAGAGAACTTAACGCCAAACTCCGCCATCTCTTCCCATAAGGGAAATTCTGCCTCCCGTTGCCTGGGGTTAATACTTCAGATATTGTGCCGTAGCTTTATGGCAAAAGCAAAGATAATTCATTTACTATACTTTTAAGTACAAAACCATTTTACTATGACACTGTTGTTGCTGCTGTTGTAAAATTATTATTAATGTTCAGTTCGACCACCTAGAATACATTTAAGATTAACCAGAGTCCCCACTGTGCCTTTGAAATTTTCTCTTTTTGTTTGTTTTATTATTTATTATGTATATAGTATTCTGTCTGCATGTACACCTGCAGGCCAAAAGAGGGCATCAGATCTCATTACAGAAGGTTGTGAGCCACCTTGTGCTGGGAATTGATCTCAGGACCTTCAGAAGAGCAGCCAGTGCTCTTAACCTCTGAGCCATCTCTCCAGCCCGGAAGTTTTCTTAAGATTATCTGTTTCTTCTACCTCACAACTTACTCATCTTCAACCTCAGATGTCTTCCTATTGCTTAAGATTTATGATTTCAAGGATCCCGAAATGAATGTGCTATTGTGAAAAGAAGGAAAACGTAGCCCCATTGACCGTTGCAGAGAGTTAGGCCTACTGTAGCACTGTAGCTAAGATCATAAACAGACATTAGCCCGATTCGCAATGAAAAGAATCTGATTTGGTCTGATTTTGTATTAGCTTGGCAAACCAAAAGTTTGATCGCTCACTGGCTTACCAAAATATAAAAGCCAGCTCTGTTACACTCATTCTATTGAGCATTGAGATTCAAGTTCACCGAGTCATTAATTTTAACATTTCCTGTAAGTTTAGCTTACTCCCACTTTCGTGGTTTTTCTCCTGAGTCACAGATAGGATTTAGATGTGCTGTATTGAGATTCTCAATGGTTTCTTTTTCTATTTTTCAGTATGCTAATAGGTAAAAGCACCTCAGTTTAGGGAACCAGCGATAGCAGGCTGTGTTTGTTTTTCCAGTAACTTATATACTGTTTTCTGTCAATACATTTCTTGCAACTGAATTTGCATTTCAAAAGTCTAAGCTGAGGGGGCTGGAGAGATGGCTCAGAGGTTAAGAGCATTGCCTGCTCTTCCAAAGGTCCTGAGTTCAATTCCCAGAAACCACATGGTGGCTCACAACCATCTGTAATGAGGCCTGGTGCCCTCTTCTGGCCTGCAGTCATACACACAGATAGAATATTGTATACATAATAAATAAATAAATTAAAAAAAGTCTAAGCTGAATGTACAGATATACATACTTAGGAATTTGGTAGGAATAATTTTTGTAGAAATAGCTATTTAATATGGCAGTTAAATATAGACTTCTTAATGTTCTTAAAGAAGTAAAGTCTTCAAGTTAATTACCAAAATATAATTTATTTCCCATTTCCCCCATTCTTAATCATTTTATATATGAAATTATGAATACCTGTAAGGTAGACTATAGATAGTAATTTTTCTCAGTCATTTGCTGCCAAGAACACCAATAGTTATATAGCAAGTTTTATTTACTAAAAAACTATTACGTGCAGGCTTTCTTTTTGCTTGTTACTTTCCCTTCCTACCTTCCGTCCTTCCTTCCTTCCTTCCTTCCTTCCTTCCTTCCTTCCTTCCTTCCCAGAGACAGAGAAACTTAGCCTACCCAGGTTGCCCTTGAATTCCCCATGTAAACAATGTCACCCTGTAAATGAAGAAAGAATGAGAAAGTGGGATTGTTGTATATCAAAGAATTTTATTTACAGATGTGTTTATACTTTTTGTGTGTGAGTGCTTTGTCTGCATGTGTGCGCAAGTGCTTTGTCTGCATGTGTGTGTGTGTGTGTGAGTGCTTTATCTGCATGTGTGTGTGTGAGTGCTTTGTCTGCATGTGTGTGTGAGTGCTTTGTCTGCATGTGTGTGTGAGTGCTTTGTCTGCATGTGTGTGTGAGTGCTTTGTCTGCATGTGTGTGTGAGTGCTTTGTCTGCATGTGTGTGTGCGCAAGTGCTTTGTCTGCATGTGTGTGTGTGAGTGCTTTATCTGCATGTGTGTGTGTGTGAGTGCTTTGTCTGCATGTGTGCGTGAGTGCTTTGTCTGCATGTGTGTGTGAGTGCTTTGTCTGCATGTGTGTGCGTGAGTGCTTTGTCTGCATGTGTGTGTGTGAGTGCTTTGTCTGCATGTGTGTGGGAGTGCTTTGTCTGCATGTGTGTGTGAGTGCTTTGTCTGCATGTGTGTGTGAGTGCTTTGTCTGCATGTGTGTGGGAGTGCTTTGCATGTGTGTGCGCGTGAGTGCTTTGTCTGCATGTGTGTGCGCGTGAGTGCTTTGTCTGCATGTGTGTGTGAGTGCTTTGTCTGCATGTGTGTGGGAGTGCTTTGTCTGCGTGTGTGTGTGTGTGTGTGTGTGTGTGAGTTCTTTGCATGCCTTTGTTCAAGGGGGTTAGAAGGCAGCATCAGATTCTCTGCAGCTGGAGTCATGAGTGGTTGTGAGCTACCATGTGGGTGCTGGGAACTGAACCAGGGTCCTTAGCAAGAGCAACCATTGTTCCAGTCCTCTCTCCATCCCTCAGTGTGTCAAACACTTTTCATTCCACCCTGCGACAACTCAAGAGAGGATGTGTTGTCCCTGTTCTGTGAATGAAACAGTGAGCCTCTTAAGAAGGTAGTTTGTCTAAAGTCACGATGCTCTGGAGAAGCAGAAATGAGGTCTACACTGAAGGCTCTTGGCCAGGGTGCCATGGAATTCCCTGACTTGCTTTAATCCTTTATAGTCACTGTCAAGCAATTAATGTTTTTTTAAAATTTTTTAATGGTTTATTTAACTTTATTTTATGTGCATTGGTGTGAAAGTGTCAGATCTCGTGGAACTGCATTTTCAGACAGTTGTGAGCTGCCATGTGGGTGCTGGGAATTGAACCTGGGTCCTCTGGAAGAGCAGTCAGTGCTCTTAACCACTGAGCCATCTCTCCAGCCCCCGCAATTAATGTTTTAACGAAGGATGTCACACTTCTATTTTTGTGTAGGGCATTGCCAATTAAGTAAACAAGTCTGTTTTCAGACTCTAAAATTCATATGCTTCTTCCCGGTATATAAACTACCCTTGAAACACACGGCATGCACATGCGAGCGTGCACACGCACACGGGGGTGGGGGTGGGGGTGGTATTTCTTGCATGCTCGACACTTTGTATTTAACTTCTGACCATTCAAGAATGAGCATCCAGGATAGAGTGTTCTCCTCTATAAAGTAATAGTTATCATTGGAACATGTAGGTTCCAATTCCAATTGTGTCATCGGACCAAACCGACAACATGTCAGTTGGCTTATTCTAAGCTATTACCTTGAGAGGGAAAAATTTTAAAGCAAAACAGCAACAAAACTCTTCTAAAGCAGACTGAATCTTCACACTCACCGTCAGTAACCCTAAAATGAATGGCAGCAGAGTGGAGACCCTAAAACTAAACGCTGTGTCTGCTGCATTGCAGAACTACGCGTGACCTCTGGAAGAGCACAAACTCATAAGCCCTTGGTGTGCCCTGAAGGAAAGAGTCTAGTCCGAAAGATGGATGAGAATTTGCAAAGAGAAACATTGATGGACGGGGGATCTGCCGTGTTTTCAGAGCACTGTGCCTGCTTCGGGGAGTGAAAATGAATTCAGGCTAGTTCCTAGTAAGGGATGGATGGAAAACCTAGATCTCCACAGCACCGTTCTATTGAAGTTTTTAAAAAATGATTTAAAGACTTGAAAGGAGCTCTGGCACCCGCGCCTGTGATTCTATCAAATCCTACTTCTACCAAGACACCTATGGAGTAGCTGTGGCTGGCTGGGTCAGGGCACTGACCAGATAAATTTACGAATTACAAATTGACTTCCCTCCCCACTATGAGACTGAGCAGAACTTTGAAACCTTGCCTGTTAGGCCACCAGGAAAGAGGACTGTAACTTGGACTTCTGTCCCTAAAACCTAGGCTACCCAGCCAGATGGTGTCTCTTCCAGCACCCATTGTCCCAAACTCAGCCCTCTGGAAATACTTCAGCCTAGTGTTTTCAGAAGGCAGGTTGCCATGGATGATTCAGACGAACCAGGCTCCACCACTGTGATGGGAAAGCGGTCAATCTCTGCTGTGAGATGGGGAGAACTAGAAGAAAGGGGCATGAGTTTTTAATGGGTCACTAGGTGTCTGCATTGCTATATCTACTTAGTTCCCAAGTCCATGTCAGGTGGGGAGTGGGTGCTTTTTCATTTCTTCTCTCTCTCTTTCTCCCTCTCTCTCTCTCTCTCTCTCTCTCTCTTTAAAAACCTTTATTTTATGTGCATTGGTGTTTTGCCTGCATGTACATCTGTGTGAGGGTGTACAGATCTTAGAGTTGCAGATAGTTGTGAGTTGCCATGCAGGTGCTGGGAATTGAACTTGAGTCCTCTGGAAGAACACCGAGTTCCTAACTGCTGAGCCATCTCTCCAGGCCCTAGGGAGTACTTTTTAAAGAAGTTCAATCATGAGTCTTAGAAACATTGCTCAGAATGTGGAACACGGGCTAAGAATAGGCTTTTGCAATTATTTTCCGTCCTCCTAAGAACAAATCGATGTTATCGTCTAAATGCTAAAAACCTGTCAAGCCTAATGGCCCAGACTGTACAGGGGAGTTTCAAGTGCCTGACGCGCGTGACCCAGGCTGCACAGGGGACCTCTAGTACCTGATGTGTGTGGCCTGGGCTGCACAGGTGAGTTCCAGTACCTGATGTGCGTGTCACTTGGGAAAAAAAAGATATCAAGAACCAAGCCCTTTCCACTCGGAAAACATATGAAGAAAAACATCCCCTTGGACCATGTCAGCCCTGTCATTCACTACACATCTAATGAACTATAATATCCCGCCAGCCCTAACTCCCCAGGTCCATAAGGGGACGCTGGCCTTTGCTAGCTGCCAAGTTGTTCTCATCCGTGTTCTGATCCATTCTTCTCTGTACTCATCTACAATAATTTTCTCTTTCATGTTAAAGGTTTGACACAGTTTGGATCCTAAGTGTCCACATGCCCACATGTCCTGGAGGGAACATCACTGGGAAGTGTTAAGAGTTGGGGCTTAATGGAAGGTCTTTAGGTCACTTGCTGCTGAAGAGGACTGAGAGACTTGGATCCTTTCTTCTTTCTTTGCTCTCTGACCATGAGGTGGGCGGTCTTGTTCTACTCTCTGATCCAGACATGATGCCCTCCCAGGCCCTAAAGCAAGGGAGCTAATTAATCATGGACTAAAACTGCAAAACAATAAGCCAAAGCTATCTTCTCCCACTTGTCAACTGTATTTGCTGTAGTTATGGAATGCTAACACAAGATTATATATTTATTATATCGTTCTAATAGCAGAAGATTAGAAATGGCTCACAGCATTGAAGAACACCCAGTTAACATTTCCCTTTGTAATTCAGCACAACCATGGAGAAATAGTTGATTATCTATTACACAATAGTATCTTCAGGATGTATGTAAAAAGGTGAAACAATATAATATATGCTTTTTCTCTGGTCCTGGGCAAAAGAGGAGAGGAGACTATGAGTAGAATTTATGTTTAGAAATACAAATGAATGTTGAAAAATGCTAGGGAAAGGACTTGTTAGTGGTGTTGTTGGGCATAGGGAATGAAGTTGTCAGAAAGAAGATTTGAAATGACACTTCTCAACATGGACAATTTTTTTTACGTCATTTGATTTTTGAGCCATACACCATCGTAATTATTTGAAAGACAGTAACATTCAAAACAAAATGAAAGAACCTTCCATGTGTCTGCTTAACTTCCAGTAGGCTTCATTTCTGTGTAAATTATTTAAAGCCTGCAGACTTCTCTTTCTCCAACCAGGCAGGCAGGATCTATTTTGGGGCACGCTAAGCATGGCCTGACAGATCTGGGTCAGGTCATTCAGCTGGAAGCGGCTGCGCTCACGCTCACACATGTCCAGTAGCATATGGCAAGTCCCAGTGTCATTCTGCACCCCAAAGACTGTCTCCTAACAGCTAGCATTTCTCTCTCAAACTTAATGATTGGGGTAGTATTACCTTTTCTCATGGAATTTCAGATTTTCTTAGATCTTAGATTTTATATGTTTGTTTTCATTATGTATCCACTGTACATAATAATATATTACAAAAAGTATTTTTTCATATAGGTATATAGTGTTCTTCGAGCACATTTCCCATCTCCCCAGCTCTACTTCTGTTGGACCCTTTTGTTCTCCTAGACAGTTTCACTTTATGTCACATGTATGTATGTAAATTGTTTATGTATGTCTATGATTTTGTGTGTCTACATAAAACCTAGAAACGGAAAATGAGAGAAAACATGTAATGTTTATCTTCCGGAGACTAGCTTTCTTTGCTTAATATATTAGCCCTAGTCATTCCCATTTCTCTATAAGACAAAACTTTGTTATTCCTTATGGCTTACAAAAGTTACATTCTGCCCTGGTGTTGGTGGTGCACACCTTTAATCCCAGAACTCAGAAAGCAGAGACAGGTGGATCTCTGTGAGTTCGGGAACGCCTTGGACAACAAAGTAAGTTCTAGGATGACCAGGAAGGTTACATAGAGAAACTCTGTCTCAGCACACACACTCATGCACGCACGAAAGAAGAAAAGATCCATTCTGTCCATATATATTACCTTTTATTCATTCTTACACTGCGGCACAACCTGATTAGATCTATAACTTAGCTATTGTGACCTGTGCTTCAGTGAGCACAGATGTGAAAATATTTCTGTGATAGGCTTACTTGGCGTCCTTTGATGAAGACACAGGGACGGTGGTCCATAAGGCAGAGCTGCTTTACAGATTCCCGCGATGGACGGGCCAGAGTGCATCCCCACGAGCAGCAGATATGGGTTCCCTATGGTTCACACTCTTTCCCAGCACTTGGTGCTGCTCTAGCGCCCGCCTTTCTGATGAGAAGGAAGTGGATTTTCGGCTGTAATTTCAGTCTACATTTTCTGATGGCTGTTGAGACAGAGCATGGTTTTACAGGTTAATTGGCCATTTTCACATCTTTTTTTGAGAACCCCCTGTCTATTTCATTAGCCCGTTTATTGATCGAATTGTTTTATTTCTTGTTATTTAGCTTTATGAGTTCTTAATGTATTCTAGATGTTAATCCTATGTCAGACACAGAGCTAACAGACTTCCTCTGTTTATGTAGGGCGTCTCTTCACAAGACTGCTTCCTTGGTTAAGAAGACATGTTCTGATTTCTTGCCATCCCATTTATCAATTTTTATCTAATCATTTCCTGAACATCTGGGGTCCTTCACAGAACGACTGTACACTGAACATCTGGGGTCCCACACAGAACGACTGTACACTGAACCTCTGGGGTTTCACACAGAACAACTGTATAATGTACACTGAACAACGGGGGTCCTAACAGTCCTAGAACTAACTCTTGTAGACCCGGCTGGCCTCAAACTCACAGAGATCCGCCTGCCTCTGCCTCCCAAGTGCTGGGATAAAAGATGTGCACCACCACTGCCTAGCTCTTTTACATGTTGATAACCTGTTTTCTTAGCACCACTTTTTTCAAAAGAGGTTATTTTTTTTCTAATTCATATTTTTGACATCTTTGTCAAGATTCATGCGGCAGAGCGACATGGGTTTAGATGTATGTCTTCTATTCTGGGTCAGTCAGGGTCCTCTATTGGTATGTAAATTAAGCTTGGAGATGGATTTATTCTAGTCACCATGTGCACTATGAACTGCGTTTTCCAGAAAGAAATACCACATCTCCATGTTAAAGATTCTGCATGTTTGAAAGATTGATCACAACTTGATTGTGCAGTGTTGTGATGTTGAAACTCCAGAGCGAAATTATCTTGGGCTATTTTGATTAGGCTTACCATTCATTGACCACCTCTATGCCTGACCTTATATCCTTTCAACTATTATGTAAAAGTGTTTGGAAAGTATTGATTTAACAGACCAGTAGCTCCGCCCCCCAAATCCAAAGCTAGGAATTTTATCAAAGATCTCTGAGAACAGTAACAGGGATTTCCTCACTTTGCTGTAATCTGCCTACCTGAAGTTTCCACCAACGTATTTGAAAAATGTCTTGCTTTGTGCCTTTCTGTTTGTCTGGAACTATTTCCAAATTGGAATATGTCATTCAGGGCACCCTCAATCTCATGTTCCTGGGCCACGGTCTATTCAGCACAGGAATAAACCATCTCTTCTTACTCCCTTTGAGGCGCAGGTAGTTTGCCTTGACAGTACTTTACACATGAACAAGTGGAGTGTGTTTAAAGGAGCCAGGAGGCAGAACCGAGCTGACGGGCAGACAGACAGGAAAAGGAACAGCACGTGATAATAAAGACTGCCAACTTCGGGCTTCTTCCTCACTGCTCTTACCTGTGACAAAGGCCTGGCATGCTTTTTCAGGCCAGCAGCTTGCCCTTCTACGCTTTCCAGCTTACTGGTCGAAGCTGGTCTGCAAGATGTTTGCCCAAAGCTATAGGCCTGTCAGCTCCTCTTTCTTTCCATAAATTGACCAACCCAAAATGGGAGGGGTGGGGACAGATCCTAGGCCACCAGGAATACCTGTGTGTGCTTTGTTTGTAATAAAATTTACCCGTTGCTGCTTGCTATGTTTCCATTTTTCCTGCTTTTAATTCTTTAATTATCAGAGTCAAGCATGACCAAGAACCCTAGAAGGTAACATTTCTGTCTGTCTTTCTCACTTTGTCTCTCTCTGTCTCTCTATCTCTGTCTCTTTTCTTTAATGCAAGCTTCTCTTTGGCAAACATGAGCTACGGTTTCATTATACTGTAGGGCATTTGTAAACACTTCAAGTCCCACATCCCTTAGGAAACTAGAGAAATAGCATAGACAAGCCAGAACCACAGATTGGGAATGTGGTGTTTTCTTCAAGACAGCTGACTTGGTCTTCTCAAAAAGCCAGTATTTGAAAAAGCAGAAGAAATTGCTAGTTTGACAAATGAAGAAAACATTACCAAAAAACATGCACAAAACAAACAGCAAAACAACAGACCAGTAAACAAACAAGCCACTCAGTCCACAGCAAACCAGCTAATGCTGTGAGTCCGTGGCAAAAACAAATAATGACGCTGATGAAGATGATAACAACAGTAATAATAGCTGTGGTTGTAGTATGAAAGATTACCTGACACTAAGGACTTCTGAATGTCGCCCAGAGAGCTATTACATGAGTGCGTGAGTAAGTTGTTCTGAGATTGGTAACACCATTTAGCCTTTTGTTTTAGTCGTGGCTCTTTCCTCTCGTGTTCTTTTGCTTGCAATTTAGGGAGAAACAGCAAAAATAAAGTGTTCTCAAATCTTTTTTTTTTTATATAGGTACGACAAATATGTCTAGAGGTCAAGCGTTGGATTGTCGAGTTTGGTACTGGGTAGTACTGATGGATTAGGGAGCGTGTGTAAACCCAGGTTCCATTGTTTTTGCCGCTGTTACTATGACATCACCGCGGAGCTCGAAATCCCGCCCCTCGAAAGCACTCGCAACGTCGCGAGATCACGGCTGGCGGCGCGCACTGCGGTGGGCGGGGCGGGGAGCGAGGGTAACTTCCGGCCGGGCCGCTGTCTGGGTGGCGCGGCCGGGTCCCCTCGGGTGTCGCCGCTCCTCGCTTCCACGGCCGTCCCCCCGCCCCGCGCGGGGGGTTGGGCGGCCGCGGGAGGCGACTCGGACCTTCCCGGTGCCTGCGGTTCGTTCCGCGTCGTGGCTGTGCGCGCGGCGGCGCGGGGGGGCCCCGGGGTCGGCGGGGCTGCGGCCTAGTCGGGCCTGCCGCCCGGCCCCATGAGGCACAGCCTGACCAAGCTGCTGGCTGCCTCGGGCCGAGACTCGTCGAGTGTCCGCGCCGGCCGGCAGGACCCGAGCGCGGCGGCCGCGGGGGCGGAGACCTCGGCGGGGTCGGGATCGCTTGAGCGCCGGCCGCCGCCGGTCGACGGGGGCGAGTCGGAGGCGGCCCGGAGGGTGAGCCGCGGCGGCGTGGCCGTGCGCGCGCCCGTGCCCTCGCCCCCGCCAGGGAAGATGGAGGAGGATGAGGAGGACGCGATCGCCATGGTCCCCAAAGAAGAGCCGGAGGACATGGACTTTCTCTCCGGGCTGGAACTGGCCGATCTGCTGGACCCTCGGCAACCGGACTGGCATCTGGAGCCCGGGCTCAGCTCGCCCGGGCCCCTGTCCTCGTCCGGCGGAGGCTCGGAGAGCGGCGGCCTCTTGCGGGGGGACGACGACGACGAGAGCGCGGCCGCGGAGATGCAGCGCTTTTCTGACCTGCTGCAGAGGCTGCTGAACGGCATCGGAGGCTGCAGCGGCGGCGGCGGCGCCGGTGGCGATCGCGGCAACGCGGAAAAGAGGCGGAGAAAGTCCCCGGGAGGAGGCACCGGCAGCGCCACCACCAACGACAACAACCAAGCGGCGACCAAGAGTCCCCGGAAGGCGGCGGCGGCCGCGGCCCGTCTCAATCGGCTCAAGAAGAAGGAGTACGTGATGGGGCTGGAGAGTCGAGTCCGGGGACTGGCCGCCGAGAACCAGGAGCTGCGGGCTGAGAACCGGGAGCTGGGCAGACGCGTGCAAGCACTGCAGGAGGAGAGTCGCTACCTACGGGCCGTCCTCGCCAACGAGACGGGACTGGCTCGCCTGCTGAGCCGGCTGAGCGGCGTGGGACTGCGCCTGACCACCTCGCTCTTCAGGGACTCGCCCGCCGGTGACCACGACTACGCCCTGCCGGTGGGGAAGCAGCCGCCGGAGCTGCCGGAAGAGGACGACGCGGCGGGAGGAGTGTGTCTCCATGTGGACAAGGATAAGGTGTCGGTGGAGTTCTGCTCGGCGTGCGCTCGGAAGGCGTCGTCTTCTCTTAAAATGTAGGGTCAAGTAATCTGCTCTTTACCCGCGGTTACCCCCTTCTGCTCCCTTACACCATGTCAAACACCTTAGTGGGACATCTTCACCGGACACATTTCAGAGGCGGAAAAAAAAGTAATATTAAATCTTTTAAGTGTTTAGCTAAAACGCATGAATGTGACACTGTAACCAACTCCTAATGATAACCTGTGACTATTAAATCTCTCTGACAGTTTCTTTTTTAGGTGATTTCCTTCCTGCCAGGCTCCGTTGTAGGGGTTACAGAACAGTCGTTCCCGCCTCCCAACCTGGTAAGGATCCATCTCTTCACGTAAGGCTCATGCTCTGCTGCTTAGTCTGCTTTACTGGGCAACATCTCAATTTGTGTGTGTGTGTGTGTGATATATTTTTCGTTTGTTTCTTTTTTTATTGAAAGGTGGGAGGGGAATCTTCATTTGGGCCCTGTCCACCCTGGAAACAGACTTGTGCTGGTCAACGATGTACTTAAAGTTGCTTCTGGTTGAAATAGCTGTTAAATGTGTCCCTAGCTCTTCTGTCCCCAGTGTGGACATGGCCTTGGAGGACATCGGTTCCAACTGTACACTGAAACCTGCTAATAGAGATACAGTTTGGAGACAGTGAAACAGGTGAAGTGAATGGAACTTCCGAGTTGTACCCGGTGCAAATTGGAATTCCAATTGTAGAGCAACTTCAGAGGTTGACATAAGTATTTGAGGCATGCACAAATGTATTTTTCTGGAGATGACAAATCTCTTAAAATACTTAAGAATGCCTTCTAGTTTACAGTAGAAAACACAGAAATACAATCTATATAAGATCCTAATATTTCATTACTTAAGTTGGAAATTAACCTACCCTTCAGATTTCTGGGAGAATGATTAGTGAAATGTCTGAGGACCAGCACAGTAATTATCTATCACTGAGTATGAAGAAATTGTTGGAAGCATTTATTTTTGTTGTATTAAAGTTTAGGCTAAATTTGTGTATGATTAGATAGATATTGAAGGTTATGAAATGTGAATGAAAACATGTAAAGTGAGGCTTCACAAAGAATCTTATTTTCCATATTTCTAAAATTTTTCACTTTTTAAAATTAAATAGTTTTGGCCACTTAATATGATTTATACTGTTTTTTCCAAAGATGGAAAAGTATTCTTCCCTTGAAATACTGTTTATTGTCCACTTGTCTAAATCTATGTTATCATGTCCTAGTGCAAGAGACATTAAATTCTTTGTGAAACATCACTGTTTGATAAAGGATATACGTATTTAGCATCCTTGTTTTTCTTTGTGCTAAAGTGGATACAGCTGTTGGGGCAGAAGAGACGGGACCAGCTGCTGGCCACATTTCCTGCTTTATTTTAAAAGGTAGTATAAGAAATAAGGAAGAAGAGGTAATATCAGGGCTTCTGCTGTCTTTTATTTTTAAAATGTTCATTATTAAGTATTTTCCAGCAGTCCAAAGATGTAAGTTATCTTACACGTAAGATGTTTTCTTTTGTTATTTGTTTATGGAAATGGAATCTTGTTCTTGCACAACTAACTGTAACTGTTTTATTGCTAGATAATATGATTTGAGACTTAAATTAGTCTCTGGTTTTCAGTATATCACATTTTGTAAAGTTATCCACTGCACTTGAGCATGAATGGGTAGTAGCCAATCTCTTACAACTTGGAGTGATGGACCTGCTTCTTCAAGGGCAGGAACAAGCCCCCACAATGCAGCTGCATGGATTTTAGTGCCTACTGAATTATATATATATATATACATAGAGATAAACCAAAAGTAGTTGGAAAATTATTTGAAATGACTAATTTGTGCTCCTTCTGAAATATGTTAAATGTAGCTTTTGAAACAGAAGCCTTGAATTGAAATTTAATACTTGAACATTTTTGTATATATTTCTTTGTATATAATTTTGTGCAGTACCAATGACAAAAATATGGTGTCATAATAAAATCAGGTTTGTTGATCTTTCAGTTATGGGCTCAAAGAATTTATTCATCTTTAGCATGACATTGGGAAGTAGTGAATGAAAATAGGGAAATGATTCTTGGTAATACAGACTGTGATCTTAGTCAAAAGATTCTGGAAGCAGTAAGCTTGTTTTCCTAAGAATTACACCATTTCCGTGGACTGGTTTCTTAACATCTGCTTTTCCTGCATTCAAGTTGTGGGTTTGGGAGATCAGTTTCTGTTTTGAAATTCCAGTACAGACTGTAGAATGTCATTTTATAAATGGCAGCTTGGGGAATTAGAGCTCTTGATAGTGGCAAGATTAGAATGCCTGATTTTAGAGTTGCTTTGTTAGGGTCCACGTGTTTTAGTACCTGTCTTTTCTAGTTCCATTTCATTGTTTCTTTCCTAGTTTGGGCGACAATGGTTTTTGTCTTTTTTTTTGTTTTTGTTTTTGTTTTTTGCATCAACTCATAGTCATGTTTTTACTTGGTAACTGCATGTATTTAGGACTGACCAGGGGCTTTAAATAAATTTTATCATATTTATGTGTAAGCACATTTTTCTGTAAATGTTTGGGTTTCTCAATTTACAACAGTTGTTTAATTTCATTGTGTAGTAAACAGTATCTTAAAGTGTCCTGTTCACTACTTGTTAATTAAAAATTATGATTAATATAAAACTGTTGTCTTACTATTTTTAGAAATTGTGTTGTGAATAATTAGTATTTTGATAGAGAGTTCTGGAATATAAAATAGATTGAAATTTTCAGGTTCCGTTGTATTTAATGTGATGGTTGAGAACAAATTAGTATTTGGGGAACTATTTCGAGTTTGATTTCCGATTTGTACCTGTGTGGTAAAAATGGTAGAAGACCTAAAGATGTAGCTTTTTAATCCCTGTCTTCCTCTGGAGGTCAGTATTCATACATGAATTAACTAACACATATTGGCATAGTATTTCTATAATGGTAATTTAAGTTTTAACCTTTTTTAAGCAGGCTTAACTAAAAAGTACATGTTTGTTAAAAATGTAGTCAGACCTCTGATATATCCAACAAAGTATTCAAAATATTTTAAATATCTGTGCGTTTTATACTCGCTAAATTAATCTCTTTCTCTTCTCTTTAAACAGCTTAGCAGTATCTGCAAAAACGAATCTTTTCCTACAACCTGTTAACTGACTGGACTGATGGTAACAGTAATTGTGGGAGCCATGTCGGTCAAAAATTTGGCATCTGCTGCAAAACATGAATGCCATTTCCAAGTTCCCAAATTACTTCTATACTGATTACACTTTCCAGAAACGGAGATATGAAAAGATTCTCTGGAATGCTTGAGAGACTTAATAGAAATCCATGAGACTAAGTTAATTTTGGAACAGAATTACATCTTTTTGTCCTTTCATGGCAGTAACACGAAATTTATTGCATACTTTTAAAAAAATAATTGTAACCATTGGAGAAGAGAATTATAGTGTTTTATCAAGAAACATTAGATTTTTACAGTCAAGAACACACCCTGGAATTAGATTTAGTGGGTTAGAGTGACATAAATAGGCCAGCAGTGGTCACAGAACTTACCAGGAGTTTGTATTTCTGCAATGCGAGAAGCTGCTTTGGAAGACAGACACCTTGCTGAGTAGAATAAAGTCTTCAACTTAAAGAGTAGTGTTTTAAACTAGATGCTTTGATTGTGTATTTTTAAAAGTGACTCTTTTAATGTGTGGGTGGTATTGCCATTTAGGTATTGCCATGAGCTTGTGTGCAATCTCAGGTTTGGCGTTTTGGACATTGAGTACTTGATCCTGTTTGAATGTGTTGAGGTGTCTGATGAATGACATAGTTTCTACTGTTCTGTTAAAATTTCTGTAGTGTTCGTTCTGTAAGAAGGATCTTCATATTTTGGATGATAATGGCTTATTTCATATTACAAGTAAAAAACCCATTCAGAACCCAATCATTTTTTTTCATTATTGTTGAATTATGCTAATACATTTTCATCTGTTTTAGACGAAATCATTTTATTTTTGGCTCACGTGGGAAATATTGCAGATAGAAGAGGGAGTTGATGGGAAGTAGTGTTATTACACTATAACCATGATATTCAAGATCCATTCAGGGCCTCTCCTTGTCTTCACCTGTGTGTTCAGTGTCCGTAAAGCCAAAAAGTAAAGGGAATTCCTACAGGCTTCTATTTAAAGAAGCCGATGCTCCTATAGCTGAAGGTTTGGGTACTGTTACTTTGGTGTCAAGATGCAGTGTGGAGAATTCACTAGAAATGCGTATCTTAAGAATACAAAGTTATATGGTTGAGGGATTTTGAAGGTAGAGATCAAGTGCTCACAGATGCAGTCAGTTTTTTCAAATAAATTATTCTTCAAAGTTGAATAAGTAATATTTGTGTTTTCCCCCCTCTTTGTATATGTTGATTCTAAGTTTTAAGACCTACCTTTATATATTTTTATTGTGTCCTGGGTTCTCCCCAACTCCATCTATATATTAGAAATTAAAAAAGGCCTTTCATTATGGACATGACAGAATTTTTCATATATTTGAATTTATATATCATTATGTATGGGTTCAGTATTTAACCAGTTAACCTGTTTTACAATACTCCATATAATTTATGTTGATTGAAACTGAAAATATTTTATGTTACGAACTAATTTATAGATCTAGTCACAAATATATTTGGAGCATTGTATAATTTTGTCAGTGTAAAAAATTAATTTTACTATAGCTCAAACATGTTTATAAATTTTTATTATCCTGCTGGGGTCAAATTTCTAGACCCTTCTGGCTCTTAACTGAGTTTGGATTTTAATATGTGTATACAAACACATATGTAGACACATATATTTTACATACAATAAATAAGAATATTCTTTAAAACCATGTACCTGGACAGAGCAGATTGTAAAATTCTAAATATTTTTAATGGTTTGTTAACTTTAATTGGACTGAAATCTTTTTTTTTTTTTTGGACTGAAATCTTAATCGTTTTCTTCTGAGGTCTGAGCTAGGAAGGGCTCAGTTCCCCTAGGTTTAATGTTCTTCACAGTTCCTGTCATATCTCTGCCTTCTTAACAGGGTTTTTGTAGACTTGTAGCAGTAGAGTAAGCATTTACTGCTTAGTTGCCCATTTCTACTAGTTTAAAAAGAGGATTTGACTATGTAGCAGAGGGAAGAGTTCAGGATCCTTTTGTGATAGAAACATTTAAACACATGTATAGTTAGAGTGTTAGGAGTTCAGTCCTGGGACCATTTCAAGCACAGTAAACAGTTTGTATTTACCAAGTAACATGGTTGCATCACTGAATTTTCGGTTACTTTAGTTGATTATACCATCTGTATACCTAAGGAATCTAATTTAGCAATTATATTTAAGGGTTGTGTTTTTACTTTGATCAATTGAATTACTCATTAAAAGAGAATGTAGGCAGACAGTTTTGTATCTCAAAGCCTTTACTTTTGCTAATATTTCTTGTAAAAATAGGCAATTGTGTACAAAATATATTTTGTCTTCGCAGTTCTAAAAGTTAAGCATATTTAAACTTGGGAAGCAAGAAAAATCATACGACTGACCCAAGGGAAGATACAGTAAACTTTTTTCCTTCCCTCATAATTATTATACTTAAAAAAAAAAAAAGGTCTATTTCATGTGCTCTTTGAAGGAACAAATCTTGCATTCCTTAAACTGTGCTAAATTTCACTTATAATTTAATAGCAGCCTTGTTTCGTTATTGATGGAGACAAGGTGTTGCGGTGTTTGTAGGTCAAGCTCTTCTCAAACTTGGCACAGTGGCCCTGCCTTTTCCTCCCAGTTGCTAGGCATGCCTGGGTAGTTTGCTTTACACAGAACCCTATTTCACATGCAAAACTGCCTTTTCAAAATTAACAAGTCACAGTATCTAGAAGGAATAGTTAAGATATACTTATGAACGAAACCATACTTAGTATGGTTTTAGAGATGGTTACACTCTTCCGTGGTGACTAGCTGCTTCATGGAGTATTGATCTAGTGTACATTACTGAGACTGTCCACAGCTCATGATTGCTAGTGGCTCATATTAACAGCATAGGTATTTATCATTACAGAAATTAGACAGTGTACATTCGATGATGCCATAGTAGTCGTTTCAACGAGGAGGCTACAAAGCCCTTGGGAAGAAGACAGATGACTCCAGAAACATACATGATCTAAGGAAATGACTTCACGAGCATACTTCAAAAAGTAAAGATGGGGACGGTTGGTTGTGAGCGAGGTTACTCAGGAAGGTAGTGAATTATAGGCTAACATGCTCTGCACCATACATGGGGGAGAAAAAGCTCAAGCCTGAGAGTCTAAAGAACTTAAAAAGGTGACTTTCTAAACCCTGTAGCTCCCAAGACATAGGCTGGGATTGATCCTTTGAGTAAGATGAGTTGTACTCATGGAAACAGCCTGAATAGAGAATAATAAGACGTAAGTAACATGCTGTATTTATAAGTCAAAACAAAAACCATAAACAACCTTTTTCTTCCCGTTTGGCTTTGTGAGGGCTTTGTTCATAATTGCTATGTTGTTATTTCTCTTCTTGGCTGTAGACCAAACTAAATGTAAAGGAGTGGTACTGGCAGTGGTGAAGAAACAGTATTGGGCAAACTAGAGAGATTATGTTCTTTTAAATTTGTTTTTTGAGCTAGGAATTAAACCTAGGTTCTCTTGCATGCCAAAACAACCATTCTGCCACTAACTTACATTCCCAGCCTCAAAACTATGCCTCTAGTTTTTATTGGGTTCTAACTTGTGTTGCTCTGCAGTCTTTCTTTGCAGGTCAGAGTTGTATCTTGTAAAAAATTACAAGTCTGTATTTTTAGTATAAGAAACAGATTGTTTTATTTTTGTTGTACATATTTGCTTCAAGTCAATGAATTTCTGAGCCAGGTTCAGGTAGCTGAAGGGCCTTTATGAGGAGATTATATTGTTTGCCCCCAAGGTATGCTGCAAACACAGTCTGAAGTATAATGGGAAATACCATCTTTCTACAGACAGGCTTAGAAACTGTAATCCAGTAATTTAAGAAGTTTCCTTTCTGTGGCAGAGGGCTTGATTCATACCTGTAAGAAAACATATTGATCATCAGACATGTACGTCTTAATAAGTCTTAAAGTAATCTTAAGGACAATGGGAGTCTTCCTTTTTTATTGGTATATATCCACTGTTGGCAGCAATGGTTTTCATAGTCGTTTTCATTAATCCCTTCTCTTCAGTCTTAAAAATGATTCTGGTTTCTTGTGCCTCTTTAGTTCCCCTCTGGAGGTGCACAGAACAGACAGCTCCAAGAGTTCAGAGAATAACGAGTGATTTTGGTGTGGAAGGCTTACAGGTAGCAGTTTGCGACTCCTGAGAAGGGAAACACTGCCTCTGGTCTAAATTACTCAACACAATATATTTTTGGTTCTGAGTTCCTTAGGTGGTCATGTAAATAAAAGTTTTTAAAGTAGAAACCATCCTACCTGGCAGCAAGGCCTCCGTTCACAGGTATAGCGAAAAGGATAGGGTATACACCACCCATACCAAAACCTATCAGTGCGCCCCGGGTCATGGCACAGGTCTCACAGTTCAAGTCACCTGGGAGAGAAATTAGCAAAGTGATGCTCAGGATGTTTAAGCAAACGTGACTTAAAGAACCAAGGGTTTGCATTCTATTTTCATTGACACAGCAAAAGATCTTGCAAGTCATGCTTAAAGGTTAGAATGTAGCTCTGGTATGAGGACATGCTTAGCATGTTTAAGGCGTTGGGTGGGAAATACTGATAAGCAGGAAAATAGCTCGATTCCATCTGGATTCTTAGAAATTTGAATCAGTATTAACAGAAAATAAAACATAAAAATGCCTTCCTTGGCCCCTATGATGGTATTTTTTTTCATTCAGAACAATCCCATACACACATGGAATACTCAGGGTACATGGCAGTTTTAAGGAAGTTTTTTTTTTTCTGCTAAATACACACAGTGCTTCAAGAGATGACAGTTGTATTCCCACAACATACTTTCCTTGAGAGAACTTCATACAATGTGGAAATGAGCTGCTTCAGATCAGGGAACTATGACCATTGTACAAATACTCTGCTTGGTTGGCAGAATCAGTTGTGTAACAAGACAGCAAGATTCAGCCTTCCCTGAGGACTGCATTATAGCCTACAGCTGTTCAGGATTAATATTTTGGTACTAGGATAGGTGTACTAAGGCAAACGAGGGATAACAAATAAAGCATACCTGAACTCAAAGGTAAACTCACAAAACCTGTGAAAGTCATGCTCGCTGTCATAAATGGCATCAAGGCCATTGGTAAGCCAGAAGCCAGCCGAGCTTGTGTCACATGCAGGATGCGCCGGAAAAGACTGTTTGCTATCAGGCCACTGAAGGCAGCATTAAGTCCGACATATGTGGATCCATGTTGAAGCAGATACCTGAGGGCGAGGAAAAAAAACCTGTTTCCACAATTTGGTTAAGTTCTTCAATTTTGATATGTTACAGAACTTACTAGCATATTGGAGAGAATTAGACCCTTACAGGGTCATAAAAACAAAATTAAATTAACAGCTTCACACCTACATTTCTAGTCTAAAAAGGCTTTTGAATTTGGGCAGTGTATAAGGATGCTACATGCATTTTGTGATTTTAATGAAGAGCCTTGCCAGAATTATGTAAGAGGGAGCAGCTCTGAAGTGGGAGATGCCTGGCTCTTTTGAGTTCACATACTTAAGAATACAACACATTCTAAGGCGTTACTACTGACTTATACCCCTTGTGTCTATAAAGAACTTGCTTATACACACAGATACATATTCAGCGTTGTTTCCTTAAGTGATAATATTATCCAGATTAGGAAATTGAGGTAACTAACATTTAAGTGAAACATTATGCTAGGTAGTTTATAATAGTTCAGTGATGAACATTTTATTGGTAATTTGAGATAAGTAGAAACATGTTTAATTTTGGGGAGAAATACCTAAAAGCACCAGTACAACTAAAATAAGCTCTTGAGTTACAGTCTGCTTTCCAGCATTTGTGCTGTGATCTGCAGTGTGGCTCCCTGGTGGATGTTTCTCATTTCTCCACCCATCAGAGTAACCCTAAAGGTGCCTCCCCTAGGTCCTGGAGTTTGTGCTTATTTTAAAAGCTTTTCTAGGACATGATACTGAGCATTCGTGTGTGAGATGCTTTCCTGACCTCTCACTTGGCATTCACATGCCTGCCATTTCATTCACTGAGCACTAGTTCCTAAAGGTGGCTTGTTGCTACAGAAACAAGAAGAGCTGCATTCTACCGTAGAGATTCTCCTAGTTGGCTGCATGGGAAGAGAATGAATTGATGTTTTCACAGCTCTAGAAATGGCTCAGGAAATTCTAGACAGCTACAGCCCCAATGTGAGAAGCCTGTTTTTTGTAGGGGTTAAAGAAACGGAACTTGTACACTTTTGCAAATATATAAAAGTCACAAAATGGGAGTCATCTCTATTTAACTGTAGGAACCAATGCTTGAAACAGTGGTGCTGAAACCTGCAAAGAACCACTTTCTTGTCTCGCAACTAATCCGTAGTTTGCTGTGGCTTTAAAATGAAACATTTTTATCGCTTCCAAGCTAAATCTTAACCTTACAATACCAGCTCAATTTCCATTGCCCTTTTTTAATTTGTTGGAGCGCTGGTAACCCGGTTTCTTCCTTTGTTTCTGTCGTCATCATCTCAGTTCCTTAGAACAGTCGTTCAGGCTTTCCCTACCTTGTGTAGGTTTTCTGTTTACCTCAAGAAACAGCACCAGGAAAGAAGTAAATGGGGTGTCTGTGTAGGGGTAGTGGTAAGGGGCACAAGTTGCTGAAATTGATCAAGTTCTCAACTACTGCTCAGTACATAGGTTAGGTTCTCTGCTCTAAGACGGTAAGTGCCAGCAAAAGGTGGAATTGTGGTTTCCACACTGGAAGACGCAGTAATCTCCAAGTAATATTTTACGTCTCAGCTCCCCCGTGATGTCTCTACTCACTAGAGTAACTTAACTATTCTGGTTCTTTTCTCTGGTGCCAATCGCCTACCTTAAATCTATTCCCCAAACTGGCTGGAATAGACAATAATGTTAGTGGAATCAAATTTTTCCTGCTTAAAACCCAGCGACATCTTTCTTACAGAGACATTTTAATACTAAGGGATCTTACCTTTCTGATTCCGGAAGCTGTTTAATTTTTCTGGATATGATATTAAATATTAGATCGTCTTTGATAGCACTTTGTTTATGCTCTTCCATCTTGGACCTAAAATACATAAAAATTCCATTTTAAAATATATCTAGAAAGAGTCTCCTGAGATACCTTCGAAAGTTGCAGATTAACTTCATAATCTGAAAAGTCAGTGTATATGCAGCATACGAACAAAACATCCCCGCCCCCCAGGAAAGCACAACAGAAGCCTGAACATGAAAAACAGCGCATGAGTTTCTAAGAAATACAATTCACAATCCTTATTTCCTAAGCAGTTTACAGCAGGCATGAAACAAAAATTATGAAATGTCTAATTCAGACATGATGACATGTCTGTAGTTGTCACACTTGGCTGGACCCAGGAGGACTCCTTTTGAGGTCAGCATGAGCTACATGAAAACTTACCACGGGGGGAAAAAAAAAACCCAAAGAACTTGTGTTCAGTAGACAAGTGGGAAATAGAACTACCAACTAGTACACTTTGATAAAATGAGCCATTGGGGGAATCATTAGGTTCTCAGGCTAGTTAACATTAGACAATGTTCTGGAAGCACGCAGGAGGATGTGCCATGCTGCCGATGGAGCTATAAATTGTATTTCAAGTGAGTGTAAACACCGTTAAAACCATTTGTGGTCAGGAAGTGGCACTATTGGGAAGGGCAAGAATTAGGGCCTCAGGCTCTCCAGTTCCAGGAAATGGATACTCTCTTCTGACTTCCATGGGCATTGCAGATGTGTGTACGAGGCCACACTGGACACACATACACACATGACTAAAACTCTGGAGCTGGAGACACGACTGAGCAGTTAAGAGCACCAGTTGCTCTCCCACAGTGACGAGTTCAATTCCCAGCACCCAGCTCACAACTGTAGCTCCAGACCAAGGTGATCTGAGGCCCTCTTCTGGCCTCTGCAGGCACTGAATAGACGCGACAGACACTTTAGACTGAATACGGCCCACACGCCAGTAGTTTGCTGATCTCTGTACCAGATAGGGTGAATGTCAAAATGGCAAGTGAGTTTTTGTGTACAAAAAGTCTTTTAAAAAATACTTCCGGGTGGCAGTAACGAAAAGCAAAGGCCACCTGCGGTGACACCTGTAACACTAGCCTTTGGGAAGCGGAGGCAGGAGGATTGTCAGTTTCTGAGCTACAGGCTATTTCTCAAATAATAAATAGAAATACTACGCATATTTTCAAAAATGTCTGCATAAAAAATGGAACATCGGAAAATTAAACTTAGTCAAGGTTACCCTGTAAAATGACAGTACTTCTGAGATTAAACAATGCAGCAAGGTGTGTTCCCCTCTAGGGTGGAGAGGCAGGAGGGGCTCAGCACACGCAGCTCCTCCGCCATCGTTGTCACCCGGTGCATCTGCCGACAACGGCATAGTTACTTACCGCTCCGCGGGATGAGCCGCACCTTATACCCTCCTCCCAGCCGCCGGTGCTTTCCTAGTGTCTCCTGCGCCCTGGTTCACCGCAACCTTCCTTAGGGTCGCCTGGACTCCATCTTTGGCTGACACGTGACCAAGTCACTGCTTCTGCTTCCTGGGGAGGGACTTCCGGTCGGGGAATCAGCGGAGGCGGGCGGCTTCAGGGGGCCTGGTCCTGCGGCAGAAACCGTTCTCCGCTGGAGCTGGCAGCCCGAATCCTCCCCAGCTGGGCAGCAGCCTGCTTCCGGCTCCCGGCGGGTGTCGGATGCTCCGGCAGTGAAGTTAGCCCGAGACTGAGATGCCTTTGATCCATCTCCAGTCGCCAGAATCGTCAGCTCTCTGCCACGCTGTGCTGTGGGTGACTGCCCGCGGAAGGGAAGCAATTCCATTGCGAGCCTTCGTTTGCCTCAAGCATTCCCGGTATCCTCCAGAACCGGGTTGGGTGAAAGTAGTGAAAAGTAACTGTTCAGAAGCAAGGAAGCTGGGCGGGATAGCGTATGCTTTAATCTCAGCATTCAGGACTCGGGGACAGGGGGATCTCTGTGAGTTCCAGGTCAGCCTGGTCTCCACAGTGAGTTCCAAACAAAGCAGCCTGGGGATTTAGGGTCTCTACAAAGTCCGCACAACTGGTAACCGTTGCCCTGAGCCATACCTCTGAAGACTTATGTCTCAACTCTCATCTGCTACTTTCTGGATCTATAAAATGGGAAGAGACAAAATTCTTTAACTGGTTATTTTGTAAAGTGAATAGTCGATAAAAATGCCTACCAAATTGCTTGGAGAGTCCTGGATTTTATCATATAAGAATGAGTAGAGAAATGGGAGGCTGGGAGGAGGCGGAATTTTTTTTTTCAATAAAAAAAATAAAATAATAAAAAAAAGAATGAGTAGATTCCCTGGAAAACCTGAGAGGTTCTAGTAAAAGCCAGAAATTACTCAGATTCTTGTGGAAACAAAGAATTTTAAACCACCGAGCCCTTTTCCCTGGGAGTAGGCTAGAGCGGATACTACTGAGTGTAATTGCGCAACTGTTCACTTCTCGCTTTTTTGGGGGGAGAGTTTGTATAATTTTGACATTATTTGAATGTTTGGTAAAATCACCGCGGAAGACTTCTGAGCCGGGACTTTTACTGGTTGGGAGGACTGTAACTCTAAATCCGGCGTCTATATAGACATTTGAGTGCTCTACTTACAGATACCTTTTAGATTGAATTTAGTAAGTTTTCACAGGACAAAATAAAATTCCCATTTGGTTTAAAATTTCAAATTTATCGGATTAAATTGTTCTTAAGCTTTTCCTTATTGCTTTTAATATCTGTGAACCCTGCAGTGATCTCATATGTCTTCTCTTTTCAAATCTTTGGTGCCTGATTAGGCTGGGTAATGGATTATAATTATTTTCAGCTTCTTGAAATTTCAGTTTTTTGTTTCATTGATATTTTTTAATGTGGGTTTTTATGTTTTCAAATTGAATTTTTCCTTTCTGCTATTTATTATCTCCTTTCTTATTTTTATCTGAGACTTAATGTTTTCTCCATTTTTTTCTAGTTTCTTAAGGATGGGCATGGGTGAGGTCATTGGTTTGAGATCGCTTTACCCTTTGGGATGTGTGTTTAATGTCAGAAATTCCCCTCTAAGTACCTCTTTTCTCCCACAGATTTTTGAAATTTAAAATGGAAATTACCTGAATTCAGTTAAAAAGTCTTGTGATTTCTCTTAAGTTTCTTGACCTGTGGATTATCTTGAAGTGTCTTGGTTTTCTAATCTGTTTTTAAATTTCTGGTTCAGTTCTTTTTCAGTTGGAAAACATGCTTGGTAGGGTTTAAATCCTTTTAAAATGTGTTGATATTTATAGTGCAGATTCTGTTCCAAGTGAGGTTTTCATGTATACATGAAAGGAATATGTACTCTTCTGTTGTCACAAGAATTCCAGAAAGCAGCAATTGAGACAAACTGGTGATTGTGCTCCTTTGCTTGGAGAGGTGGGGTCTGTGTGGCCTGAGACTTCTGGGAATACAGATGATTCTCCTGTCTCAACTTCCTGAACAGCTGGAAATACAGGTACATGCCACTGTGCCCAGCAGACAGTATTGTTTGAGTGTTTTTCATTCTTTCTAATTTATGCCAGCTTTTCAATTAAGTCGCAAGTTGTTGAAATTTCCAACTTTTATATGAAATTTCCCCTTTTCCATTCTTCATACATTTTCAAGTTCTATTATTATATGATTAAAAGATCAATGGTCTTTTCATTGTGAAACAGCCACCTTATCCCTTGGCAATACTGTTATAAAGGCTGCTTTCATATTGACACACCTATTCTCAAATTCAACTGGTTTCAGTACAGGAGAGGCTTCCCCTTGTGTGTACACACACGTGTTCCCACTCTAGAGGCAGTGGGACCTGGGAGAATGGAGCTGATAAATGATACCTTCAGGAATAAGATTAGTACCCTTAGACAAGAGGCTGCAGAAACCCCTTTTGCTCCATGTCCATGAACTAACACAATGGAAAGGAGCTGGTTTTGATCTAGAAGGCAGGCCTTCTCTAGACACCTGTATCAGTTAGGGTCACTACTGCCGTGATGAAACACCATGACCACAGCAACTTGGGGAAGTTGGAGATGGTCATGTCAAGTGAATTGTCAGACTCAGAAGTCATATAAAGCCACGTGTGTGCACATTGTGTGTGTGGTGTGCTTGTCTGTATTCATGCGCTAACCCCAGAGGAGGGTGTGAGGTCTCCTCCATCACTGGCCTCCTCCTTTTCAAGCAGGGCCTCTCACTGAATTGGATCTTATGTCTTTTGGCAATGCTGGCAGACACAGTCCCGATATTCTTTTTGCCTCTGTCCCACTCAGCACTGGGGCCTACTGCCAATGTTCATCCCAGAGGAACAGCGGGTGGCAACTGAAGTTCCTGGTGTCAGTCCATTAGGAGAAACTGATCAACCAATCTCGTTTAGGCAAGGCTACGACACTGCAGACCCCAGAATGCCTTTTGCTTCTGCTGTGCCTTTACAAGTTTTCTTTTTTTTTTTTTAAAGTACTTTTAGAACAATTTTATTTTCCAGTTTCATGGATAAACAGTTCTGCAGTGTTAGAGGCTTCAGGGATGGCCACAGATTTTTCTTCCTAATTGTCTTCAAGATTTTTGATAGCAAAGTTTTCTTCCTTTTTATTGATAAAAGAGCACCTGTTCCCTAGCAAAACTAATTTTGTTAGATTTTTGACTTGTTTTTGTTTTGCATTTCTGCAACTCTTTCTCTGGTATTCAGCATGGTGTGATGGATGTGGGGAGATTGCCACTGCCTATAGTATGTTTAGCTCTTGGAAACATCCCGTTCTCTTGGGCATTTTTATCTGTGGATTGTCAAAAAGGACCCTTCCCTAAGGTGTACTGTCTAAATTGATAATAATAATGATACCCTATACAGAGTTTTGATGAATAAAAAATATAAAAGGACATGTTTCACAGCCAGGGCCTAAGAACTTCACTTAAGGAAGAGCACAGGTTGTAGCATAAGTTAATGATTAACAACTGAGTCCCAGTAGCCCGCTAGTTTAAATTCTTTTACCCTCAGTGCTGGGAGATGTGCACACAGGGTTCAGAGGGCATCACAGCTGAAACAAAGCTTTGCAAATGACCAAGTCAGACTAAGATGTTCTTGTTAAATAGCTTTGAGGTGAAAATACCCCAAGAAGACAATCTGAAGTTTTAGAAAGGCACAGAGTTTGAATGCAGAACTCATTAAGATCAGGGAACAAGAACAATGTAGCCCAATTATAGTTGGCTGATGTACCTTTCTTGCTAGGATTGATGACAAAAGGTGATGATTAATTCATTATACCTATTTCTGCCCTCAATCTTGTGATATAAAAAAACTCTTGGTCACCGGGCGGTGGTGGTGCACACCTTTAATCCCAGCACTCGGGAGGCAGAGGCAGGTGGATCTCAGTGAGTTCGAGGCCAGCCTGGTCTACAAGAGCTAGTACAGGACAGGAACCAAAAACGACGGAGAAACCCTGTCTCGAAAAAAAAACAAAAACAAAAACAAAAAAAACTCTTTTTGAGTGGGTATGTACCCTAGAGATTTAAAGTAGAGCTGACTGTTTTTCGTATATAAAAGTTTAGGTTGGTGATTCCTTCAAGATTCCTGGTAAGATTCCCTTTCAGGGTAAGGAATAAAGTGATTGGCCCTTTCCTTGTAACTGCAAAATGCAGCCTGCCAGTAGAAGACCTGACAAGAACACTTTGCTTGGCCACACAGTGAGTCTACAAGTTGGTTGGGTATGAATGCATGTGAGTCTTTGGGATAATTTGTTTTTCACCTGTAATATATAAAATGTTTAATCATGTAAGGGATATGGAAAACATGCTGTTTTTACTGTTTGTTTTGTAGTCATTGAAATCATTCACTTGAGAAACAGAATGTAACCACACTGTAATTCCTATATTGTCTGAAAAACTTAGTTGCAACAGAGCATATAAGCTGTAGAAAGAAAGTATACAGTAGAGAAAGAACACAGAAAGAATGAGAGAACAGAGAATAAAGAAGGAAGCCATCAAGAGAGTGTTTCTTTCCCTAAACCCCCCTCAGACAGAAAAGTCTAGCTTAGGCCTCGTACTGCTGGAGGTTGGCCCCCCAGACAGCAGTAGACTGCAGGCATGCATGGGGGCATGTCCAGCTTGTTGTGTGGATGCTGGGATCCAAATCTGGTCCTCAAGTTTCAGCAACAAGTGCACTCGACCTTTGAGTCGTCACTCTAGCCTCAGAAAAGATGATTTGAAGTAGATAAGGTACAGAGACTCAGCTTTCAAAATACAGGGGAAATGAAGAAAGGTCAACCTTGCTGTATTTCCAAGGTTACCAGTTTTTAATATAATCATAACAAGCATGAACTCTGTGGGATTTTATTCCATACCTTTTCTCGTCAGTGTTCATTCACAACTGAATGACTCAGCAGATTCCAAAAGAGAAAGTGCTGTAAATGCTTCAGATTTCGTCCGTTTTTAGGACAGTGACTGAATCACTACACTTCTGGTTTTTCATATATGACATGCAGTTATGTGGTATTTCAATTGTAATTGAAGGTAATTGTAAATAAGAGTCTGCTTACTATACTGATTCAGGGGAGAGAGCAGAGGGATGCTTTTCTGTAGGAGGCATGGATGTCCTTATGTTCACAGATAACTATAGACAGTTTCTGTCCCGCCTGGTCCTGCAGCCGTTCAGTCCCAAAGAAACACAGAGGCTTATACTACTTATAAACTGTTTGGCCTACTAGCTCAGGCTTATTAACTAGCTTTTACAACTTAAATTAAGCCACAGTTTTTATCTATGTTTAGCCACATGGCTTGGTACCTTTTCCTCAGTAAGGCATTCTCATCTTGTTTCCTCTATGTCTGGTGGTGACTGCCTCTGCCTTTCCTCTACCCAAAATTCTCCTAGTCTGGTCACCCCTCCTATTCTTCCTGCCTGGCTACTGGCCAATCAATGCTTTATTAAACCAATATGAGTGATGACAAATATTTACAGTACAAGAGCACTATCCACAGCAGACAACACCAGGGGAAACCGCACAGGGTTGTCTCTTCAAAGGGAGGGGTGTATAACCTGTTTCCACCCAGAAGGCTGGGAGTGGACATGGTTAACCTTTGTATTATCTGTGTGGCCAAGACCACATTAGATCCTCCCCAAGACCCTTGAGCTTATTTTTCTCAGTCCACCTATTAGAACCTATCTTTAATGGAAGATGTCACTTTACAGAGAGTTTTGATGTAGTCTGAAGCTTTGTTGCGCACATGGAATTGAGTTAATTATCACTAGGAAACTTTTTAATAATTTGTGTTGTGCTTAAATATGCCTAAGCTACACAAGGTCAGACCTTGAAGTTTGAGCCAACACCTGCTACTGAGTCTTGTTGAACTGAACTGCCTTCTCCCCTGTCTTGGATCCTCTGCTGGCCCTGGGAGTTGGCAGAGATCCCTCCAACTGCCACTCAATAGATGGGGGCTTGACCCTTGGAGAAGGCGAGGAAATCTTTCCGTAAACAGAAGCGGAGAGTAGGACTTGTAGGGGTTAATCTCACTCAAGGGGTCCCAGCCGTGCGAGAGTGAAATAAGCATGGTTCTTCTCAGTCCTCTGATGCAAAGCATTTTATGTGACTGACTGAGACACCCGTGAAGATCCAAAGGGGCAAACTATTCAGAGCATTAGCTCTGCAGCTTTGTGCCGATGACCATAACATTCATCCTTGGTTTCCTAAACAAGGAACCACTGATGTTGATAATTTGAAGTGCATAGGAGCGAATGCAAAAAGAGCCAGAAAAGGGGAATAAAAATCCCTGTCAATTATTTTGCAGTCTGGACTGCAGTAATGTATTGCTTGGACCCTCTCAGGAAGACCATTAAAAAAATGCCAGCTGTAATCTGACTTTTTTTGTGCTGTGAGCACAGGCTTATTCTAAAAGATCGGCCTTAGCTTAGGCTTGTTCCTATCTAGTTCTTATAACTTCACCTGTATTTTTTAATCTATGTTCTTCCACAATTTTGCTACCTCACTCCATCCTGCCCTTCCTGCTTCCTCCGCATATGGCTGGTGACTTTCATGCTTGGGTTCCTTTTTTCTTCCCCTCTCTCTCCAGAAATCCCACCTATCCGCTCCTGCCTACCTACTGGTCATTCAGCTTCTTATTACACCAATCACAGCTACACATGTACAACATAGTCTACAAATATTCCACACCAGGACAGATCTTGTGGACTCTGAAGCCAGTTTCTGTTGGTACTGAGTCAGGTGTGTTCAGGGCTAGCCCTCCTGTGCAATCTGGCCAGAACTCAGAGCCCTCAGCTCTATGGCCCTTTCTGCTGTCCAGTTCTGGCCCAGTGGGGAGGGGAGTCTGATGGCATTGCCTGAGTTAGGTAGTCCACTGCTGCATGTCCCACTGCAGCTTGGCTGCCCCTAGGCTTTGTTTTTCCTTCCCTCACAATAGGAAAGACCTAGTATGGACTGATCAATAGTCCCTTCATAGAGAAAAATTAAACCAAGTTATATATTACTCCCTTTGAAGAGACAATCCTGTGTGTTTAACATTCCTGGCTAATAATTCCCTAATAATGCTTATCTGTGAGCACAAGGACCTCCTAATTTCCCCTTATGAACTTCCAATTCCCCCTTCAACATTTAGCTCATGCTACTTCCCCCATTACATCATCTGCCTAAACAGTCAACAGTTACAACCTCAGGTCCCTCACAATGTGTATCTGTCATACCATCTTACACTATGTGCTCGGATTTCATATTCCTCTTCTGAGAGGTCTCTAGGGCTCATTCTGTACAACATGCACAGTCCCAGATGCACACTAATCGGCGTAGGTAAGACGTGAGGTGCCAAATCCATTTCTTTCTTTCTTAAAAATTATTTATTTATTTATTTATCTATCATGTATACAGATTCTGCCTGCTTACCAGAAGAGGGCACCAGATCTCATTACAGATGGTTGTGAGCCACCATGTGGTTGCTGGGAATTGAACTCAGGACTTCTGGAAGAGCAGTCAGTGCTCTTAACCTCTGAGCCATCTCTCCAGCCCCACCAAACCTATTTGTATACACAACAAAGAAAGAAGGATGAAGCTCGCACTTGTTTTTCAGTTGTATTTACCGAGTATTTGATACACAGTAGTCAAAAGGAGGAGCGCAGCTTCCCACTCTTTGATCAGCACCCGAGTCCCTTACAAAAGAGTCCAGTCTGCCAGCCGGGCCTTCTCTGGTTCTTTGGTTAGTCTCTAGGCACAGATTTTGCATGTAGTTTTTCAGATAAAGCATAGTGGAATAAGCCATGAAGCATTCCAAAAACTGTCTGAAATACTAGCGGAACGCACATTAGTTTCACCCTGGTATGACATAGGAGCATCCAGTGGAGCATGACTCTTCCTTTTGGAGGGAGTGGAACAGTATGATACCTGAAAATGAAAAAGAGTCAACCATGTCTCTAGACTGACACTAATCCTTCCAGTACTGGTCTATTATACCAAGTATATGTTAGCAGGCTATTCTGTTTGCATTAGCCTGTACCTAAAGAAAAAGGAGAGTTTATCAGCACGCCCCCCCACTCCCCCAGGAAGGAAGGAATAGAAGAAAAAGGACTGGATAGCTGGATTAATAAAATGCTTGCAACCACAAGGACTAAAGTTTGCTCCCCAGAATTATCCAGGCTATAGAAAAACAGAAAGCCAGACGTTTTGACCATGTGCTTCTACCCTAGTGCTGGGGAGGCAGAGGCAGAAAGGTCCCTGGGCTCACTGTCTGGTCAGCCCAACAGCAAGCTCTAGCTCAGCGGATCTCAACCCTCTGAGTGCTACGATCCCTTAATACAATTCCTCACATTCTGGTGACAGCCCCATCAAAAGATTATTTTGTTGCTAATTTGTAAGTATAATTTTGTTGCTGTTATGATGAGTACTATAAATATCTGTGTTTTCTGATGAGCTTAGGCAATAACTGTGAAAGGGTTGTTTGACTACCAAAGGGTTGGGATCCATTGCTCTGGACCAATGACAGTCCCTATTTCAAATATGTAAGGTGAACAGGCATAATGGCATGTGTTCAATCCCCGCACCTGCAAAGGCAGGCAGCTTTCTGAGTTCAAGGCCGGCCTGGTAGACATAGAGCGCATGGCTGCACAGTGAGATCCTGTGTCAAAAACATACAATCAAGTGGACAGCTTTTGAGAAATAATATCTGGGGTTGTCTTCTGCGTGCACACACACACACACACACACACACACACACACACACACACACACCACATGGCGGGGGGCAAGAATAAAGTAAAAAGAGAAGCAATGGACAGACTTACTTAACTGCCAAACGTCCATTTGTATTAAAGGCCAGAGCAGTGGGATATGTGACACCACAGATTACACCAATCAGTACACTTCTCCAAACACAGGTTTCCCGGCTTATGTTACCTGGAAAGTGAAAGCACAGTTGGTTTGCTGTCTGCAACCACAGTTCAACAGTGGGAAGAACGTTAGGAATCCAGTCAGTCACTTCACAGGCTGAAATGGATCTTGGCTGTGGGACAACCCTTTTGTATGTTGTGAATATGTTTTATTCCCTTTGGTTAATAAAACAGCTGATTTGGCCTACAGCAAGATAAGATAGAGCCAGATGGGAAATCCAAGAAGAGATTCAGGGAGAAGGGCGGAGTCAGATGCCAGCCAGCCGGAGGAGGAGCATGAAGTATTACAGCACAGGTAAAGCCAAAAGACATGTGGCAAAACATTGATTACTAGAAATGGGTTAATTTAAGTTGTAAGAGCTAATTAGTAGTAAGTCTGAGCAATAGGGCAAACAGTTTGTAATTAATATTAAGCCTCTGAGTGATGATTTTAAAAGCGGCTGTGGGACTGGGCGGGACAAAAAGCCTCTGTTTACACATCTTGCTTTAAAACTGTA
Source organism: Microtus oregoni (assembly GCF_018167655.1). Lineage (NCBI taxonomy): Eukaryota > Metazoa > Chordata > Mammalia > Rodentia > Cricetidae > Microtus > Microtus oregoni. The sequence goes on from NW_024543059.1 coordinate 6,869,138, forward strand.
CTTGCTATACTTTAAAATATGGAGAAATATCATTTATGTGTGCTTTTTTTTTTTTTTTTAATTTTTCGAGACAGGGTTTCTCCATAGCTTTTGGTTCCTGTCCTGGAACTAGCTCTTGTAGACCAGGCTGGCCTCAAACTCACAGAGATCCGCCTGCCTCTGCCTCCTGAGTGCTGGGATTAAAGGCATGCGCCACCACCGCCCGGCTTTATGTGTGTTTTTTAAGAAGGAATGTTCCATAAGAATACTAACCTATCACATCTGATACCTGAATTCTAGGTGGGTACACATACGCATTGTTTACTATGTGTCAGGTAGACACTAGGTGCCAGGAATTTAAGTGTCCCTGAGATAGACCTTTTGGTGAAGCATAGTGTTACATGTTTTTAATCCTAGCACTCGGGAGGCAGAGGCAGCAGACAGAGTTTGAGGCCAGTCTGGTCTCAGCTTGGTCTACAGAGTGAGTTCCAAGACAGCCAGGGCTACAGAGAAAAACCCTATTCTGAAAAACAGAAAAAGAGAGAGGAAAGAAAGAGACATGGCTTCTAGTCAGTATATTAGGGAAAAAAGTCATTAGACGAACATTAGAGAAAAATGCTAAGAAGGGCTGGAGAGAGACCAGTATTTGAGCACCTGCTATTCTCATAGAGGACCCGCATGGTGGTTCACAACCATTCCATTATGTACTGAAGAATTTACATTCACCTGACTCCAAAGCATCAGTTACAAAGAGCTTGAAGGTCACGATGGTAGACAAAAACGGAAGGGTAGTCAAGGATACATAGGTCTTCAGGGCTTCATGCTGAACCTTGAAACTGTTTCTGAAAATGATGTTTGCCAGTAGTCCAGATGTTGCACTAGTAGTCCCAAAGAATAAAGTTCCAAGAATATAAGGCCTGGTAGGACCAAAGAAAAATACTAAGATTAACACAACGTTCTTGAAATGGATCTATTCTTTCTTCAGTAGTTAAAAACTACAACATATTTACCCAGCATCAAATATTTCTTGTTATTTGTAGGCACATATTTCTATATAGTATGGCAGCCAGGCTCTAAAGCCATAGGCCACACCTGAGATGGTCACATACCCTTCCAGACAGGCTGTCGCTACCCTAACAAAAGGTCAGGATGTTGGCTCTGGTCCTTTCTTTGTAATCTGGAGGATGCCTGAAAAGAGGTGCTAATTCAAGCCCACGTGACTGAGCTAGCGTACAGAGCAGGAAGACGTGATAGCAAGCACAGGTAGATGTGGACGTGACTGAAAGCCACTCACCTGGTTACCTAGGAAACAAAATGCTAATGATTTTATCCCTCAGTTTATGTTTTGATACATAAGGCTGTTTGAAGAATAAAGCGAGAGGAAAATTCTTCAGCATGTGAACTCAGGATTTCATGAGGGATCATGGAGAGTCCCTCCCGATAAAGCTATGTGAGTTGTGTCTTTATTCCCACGCTGGTCTTGAGAGATAGTTTACGTTGGGGTCTGGTCAACAGAAATAATAGGGTCTGGGCTAGCACCGGACCCCGACAGTTATTAAAATAATTGCCTCAAGAAAAACAAATGTTTGTTTAAGATCATCTAGAAAAGAAAGCTATTCACTCGGCTAGCCTGTCTAGAAAAGAACGAGTTGTGAATTGGGCCAGATACATTTGAAATAATTTGCCTATGGTTTATGAAACTTCACAGAACAAAATCTGACAGATTTGGTTTAGCTTAATTCTGGCTCATACCCAAATCAATAAAGCTCTAAAATTTACCGTTGTTTACATTATTCTTGAGTTACATTAATGTGCGTCAGGGAGGGGGTACATGTGTGCACACATGAATGTGTGCCAGGGAGGGGCACACATGTGCAAACATGAATGTGTGTCAGGGAGGGGGTACATGTGTGCACACATGAACATGAGGTTGATATTGGGGACTGTCCATCCATGAATGTTCTTTATTAATTTAGGCATGCTCAAAGACTACTAGTTTTGCCTGCCAGCTTGCTCTGGAGATTGACTGTCTCTGTCTTCTAAGGCTGGAACTGCTGTATACCTCGAACTTCTATGGGTTTCTGGGGATTCAAACTGTAGTCCTCAAACAAAAAGAGCTTTGACCACTAAGTCACCTTCCCAGCCTTGCTAAACTGACTTGAATTATAAGTGCTCATCAGTAAAAGGTAAGTACCCTTCAAATTGGTTTCATATCAATTGCTTTTAATTTAAAAAAAATCTGTACAACTAATAATTCAGCAATAAGTTTAGGTATTTTTTTGTTTAAAAGATGTAAAAGAATGGGCTTCGTTTCCAGAACCCACATCTGAGGGCTACAGTAGCCTCTAACTCTAGTTCCGGGGGATACAATGCCTCTTTTTAGGCTCCCCCCCGCATGTGCTCACATACATTGCAAAGTCACACGAACACACAAATAAAAATAATATAAAAAGAAGCAAAAGAAATTATCCAGTCTAACAAACCACCGTTTCAATCCATTGCTGTTTCAGTCCATTGATATTCCTGTCCGGTTCTTAAAGGTAAATAACTAAATAAAGCACCCTTCACAACCAGCTCAGTAAGCAGCCTTTCCTTCTTCATGAACTGTTTATCAGTTGTGTTTTCAGAACTTTCGTAAAGGCATCTTTTGGAACTCCAGTGTTGCCAGTGTTCCTAAATATATGAATATCCAGAAGATTCTCTTTTAGACCACAGTTTAAGACAGCAACTCTGGCTGCCATTGGAGCAAAGTAACTGCAAGAGAAATAGTGAAAGACAATAGGAAAACACTTTTGCAAAATGTTAGAGTGACTGTTAGGAAAAAGTCCTAGACGGGCGGCTCTGCCGCTGTAATGAAATCCAATTAGATCAAATCAAATCATTTTAAAATGCCCATCATTTTATTAAATACTCTGGGGTGGCCGAGCACAGGGTGGGGAGACAGGAAAGCAGGAAGCACAAGCAAACCCTGAACCACTTGTTTCTCCTCTGGGAGCCTACTTAAACATCCTGTGGGAGTGTTCCTGGGGGAGGGGTCAGGACCTGGCATGCTGGGATTTGGAGTCCAGTCTAATGCAACTCCCAGGCCAGGGGGCTGGGATGAATGCCAGGGGCTGGGGCTATGCTCCAGACTTAAAAGTGACATTAACCATAAACAAATTTTGAAAAGACAAACAGAAGGAGCAAAAAGCAAGCTGTTTCTTAAACAAGCCTCAGAGGCCATGGTAATAGAAAGGACGCGCAAGTGACGCTGGTGGCTCAGTCATGAGTGTGTCTCTTACTGTTTATTGTAATCAAACTTCTTCTTCAATATTTCGGCAATCATTGGTCTTGTGAGTTTTGCATCTTCTAGAGAAGGAATCAGTCGACCATGTGTACAAAGTGCCATCTTGATATCCTAGAAAACAGGAAGTTCCAGAGTCATAACAGCTCAGCATGCTAACATGAAATAAAACTTCCTAAAGCCATTTTCATGCTAAAAACATTTAGAGTCTAGGAACGTTCTGGGTGTTGTGGTATCTGCTTTCACAACATTTTAAGGAAATGATTCAATCAATATTTACTGGGCTCTTATCTGTTAAGACAATGCTTTTTTTTTTTTTTTTTTGTTTTTCGAGACAGGGTTTCTCTGTGGCTTTGGAGCCTGTCCTGGAACTAGCTCTTGTAGACCAGGCTGGCCTCGAACTCACAGAAATCCGCCTGCCTCTGCCTCCCGAGTGCTGGGATTAAAGGCGTGCGCCACCATTGCCCGGCTTTTGCTTTTTTGAGAAAATGATTATTTCTATGTTTACACATGTGGTGGTTTGAGTAAGAATGGTCCCCACGGGCTCATACATTTGAATGCTTCTTCACCACGGAGTGGCAGTATATGAGGACTTAGAAAGATTAGGAGGTGTAGCCTTGTTGGAAGTGGACTTTGAGGTTTCAAAAGCCCATGCTTTTGAACCTAGGGATTCTCTCTCTTTCTCACTCCTACCCCCAACCTCCTGCTGTTGGTGGATCAGGCTGTAAACTCTCAGCTGCAGGCCCACTAAAATGATAATGCACTAACCTCTTGAAACCATAAGCCAGCCCTGGATTAAATGCTTTACTTTAGAAGGGTTGCTGTGGCCGTGGTGTCTCTTTGCAGCACTAGAACAATGACTAAGACAGCAGATTAGAAAACTGAGCTTCAGTCAGGCCACCGAGAAGCTCTTTTCTTTCAGTATAGCTTCCTCTGTTCATTCCCAGAGACAGAGGCCCTCCTTGTTTACCCTCTCCTAGGGGCAGAAAGAGGACTCGCTTGTGGACAGCAGTCTCCTGTCTTCTCTAGTGAAAGGCGGAGCTCATTCTGTAGATTATTTTGGGGTAGGGGTGGGTAAGAGCGAGCCAGGGTGCTTTGGCAAATAGGGAAAGAGATCGGAGACGGGTACTGTTCTAGCCTGGAAAGAGATAGTGCGTCTTGGTTATCGTGGACTTTATGTTGCACATTCAGTTTCCTGTGGTAGAAGCAAGGCCTTTGTCAGAAATAGCTCTGGTATACCATGAAGCCTGGATTCATGGCGGTGGACTCAGGGATTGGAACATTCCTGTGTCTCATGTGATAAACATAGCCACCAACACTGAGAGAACACAAGGGTTAGGCCAACTAACTGGTGAAAAACTAAAAAATAAATTTCAAAAAGATCTTTTCTGAATGTCTGGCTATGGGTCGGACTTTTGGGTCTTCGTGGGAACATTTGTTAAATTCTTTGCTACTCTGAGACCATGCAGCTTAAGAGTTTTTAATTTCATCCTAACAAGGAAATATGGATACTTCTTGCAAATCCAAATTTCTGGTTGCAAAGGTTTACTTATTTCATCGGTGAGAGGTCTACTGGTTCAAACTAAAGTGCTTTTTATTTTTTGTTTTACATTTTCTGGATTAGTCAATAAATATAAAAAGACTCACTACAGATTACATGTTAATATTTCTCAGTTAAGAGCATATATTAAGCCTCAAATTAATGAAAAACCAATGGATCCAGACTCCAGGAAGTCAATACACACCAAGTATGGTTTTCTCGATCTTCATAAAGTGGTTTATAATAGATCAAAAGACCAGTTTCGCTGCCTCAAAACACAATGGTATTCAAGCCAGTTCTTTTCCCTTAAACTATCTGAGGAAGGTGGAGGGCACAAAATGCTTTACAAATTAAAAGTTTTTAAAGGGACTGGACTTAAATCTTTTGCTCTCCCCTGCTGCTATCCAAATGGAAGAGGAAATAGTACTTCCTAAGGGGATTCTCTCCTTAATCCATCTAGTGTACTATGAAGGCAGATATCAATAACACGGCTATCAAAAAACATTACAGAATTGTTTCTTCTGCTCTCATCCAATTCACTAAGCAGTCTTCCCCAGCACCGACGGAAATTTTCCAGGCCCTTGAAAGAGCTCTGGGGATAGGGGTACCCAGAATTACGGTTGCAGGACAGTAAATACTGAAATAATGAAAAGTGACAGCCAATATTTTTGGCACCTGCTGTTTGCAAGTCTTTCACTACCCTCCTTGATTAAAGTAGACAACTTTCCCAGAAGTTTTTACTTATTTTTGTGGTGTTGGGATAAAAGCCGGGGCTTCAGGCATGTTAAGTGCGCCATCCTAATTTCCGAAAGAAGGCTTTCAACAAGCGTTGACATGGAAGATTTTTGCCGCAACCAACTTTTGATCTAAAAGTTAAGGAAGTTCAAAGTCACCCAACCGATCACATCTCCGTCCCTGTACAAGTAAGTGCATTTGTGTAGGTGCATGGCTTGCAGCGGGTTTTACAGTGCGTTGTATTCTTAAGTATATTTTCGAATTGACCTTCAGAATTTTACCCAACATTCTCACATGATTTATCCAGCACTGGTGTAAATCGGGTTCCCAGGTAATCAAAAGAGTGAATGTCTTTAAGAATTCATCACAATCTGTCGCTAGACCAGGACAAACAAAATCAATAAAAGATAGAAATCTTAAACAGAACGAGAGCAGTAGAGGTCGGGCCGTGTGGGGCTAGGTGAGAAAGTACTCCCAATTAAAGACAAAGCTTGTATAACGTCCTCGAGAAAAAAGAACAAGCTACATTGAACCTGGAGGAGACTTCAGGGCTACGTGGGTAGGAACTGGAGACTCGATCACGCCCTGCATAACGTCGGGGCCCCGGTTTGTTTTCTCTACGTGCTCAGATCCTTCCCGTGCACCATCTCCGAAGGGGCGACCCACACTGCCCCAGCTTCCCGCCTACCTGCGGCGCTTCTCCATCTCCCCTCCGCACCGCACCAGCAGCCCTCGACTCAGACCCAGCTTGCGGCTTCAGCGCCGCCATCTTGGTACATCACGTGACGGTCTGAAGGGCGTGGCCGGAGCGCCTGGGGCGGGACTTGAAGGCGGACTCCCCTGGCCGCGCCGGCTCCCACCCAGCCAAAAGCCGCGCCCCCCAGATGGGCGGAGATTGGGCGTGGCGTTCGGAAACTACGATTGCTCATTGGCTCCGAGGAAGGCGCAAGCGCCCGCGGGCCCGCCTCCGGGCTGCCAGGCTCGTCCTTCGCCTGCAATTTGTCAGCCCGGCCGCTTCATGGCCAACCTGGAGGGAACCTGAGGCTGTTCGGGCTCAGGCCTGTTGCTGCGCGGCTTCTTCCCCGGGCGGCTGAGGTAGTCGAGCGCTGGCAGCTCGCTCCTCCGGCCTGGTCTGTGTGTTAAGGCTGTGGCTTCTCGGGGCCCTCCCTAGAGCCTCCCGGCCGCCTCCCTCGCGCGGCCAGAGCAGCACGGACTAGCCTGCTCATCCCCCGTCTTCAGTCCCCCTCACAGTCCACCCTCCAGCCCCGCTCCGAAAGGGTCCAGTTAGAAGTCCCCTCTTCCCCAGAAGAGCCCCGGTCGGCCAGACTTTCAGGGGTGGAGGGTGCTGCGAGGATGCCAGGCGCGCTTCCGCGCACGTGAAATGCCCAGCAGCGTCTCCCAGACCAGCAACCCCCGACCCTCCAGTCTCCATGTCTTAGACAAGCCAAATTCGAGAGTTATATAATTTCTAGTGCTGCTGTTTCTCTTGCCCGAGGAAACACTTCATCGCGTGGAGGGTGCAGGACATTTCGGTGCTCTTCTGTATAAGATCGGGGTGTGGGCAGGGGTGGCCAGCGGTGGCAGAGAAATGCCTTTTCTGCAAAAGGAAGGTGGGTAGATTGGAGAGAGAGACTGAGAAAAGGGTGGATGTGGAAGCCAAACAGCTGCACTCCCATTTAGGATATCGCGGACTATTTGCATAGTGTGTGATCGCATGCCTAATACTACTACAGCGTTTCTGAAAACACCTTTGGGGTAAGGTTTGGTTTCTCCTCTCCAGCAGCCTCAGTGTTTTTCTTTGCCGGCTAGGGAGCTGCTTGGATGCAAAGAGATGGCAGGATGTGAATGACTCCAGTGTGAAGAAGTCGGCTTCGCCAAATCATCCTGCATCAAGTGCCCATTGAATAGCGCTGTCACTTTAATGTCTCCACGCCAAGGGATTGTTTTCCTTCTTTTCCATCCCCTCGGTTAATACACGGGAGTATCAGAATCAGAGGGGCATTAAGGATCAAGCACCGGGGGCTTGGAGAGCACAGAAGAAAAATATCCAAGTGACAAGCTGGATCCTGTTTTACTGAGGGGGTGAGATCCGGAACCATTAAACAGAAGGGGGCCTTTGCTTCTCTGTTCTGCCCCAGAAAACTGTTCAAACTCACACACCCTTTAAAAGACTAGAGTCAGACGTTCTTAAAAGTATTTTTGAAGGAGCGAGTTTAAACTTTTTCCTTAGAATTGATGCTCTTTATTACCAACTATTTCGATCATGTATAAAGACAACAATCCTAAAATTGGTTTGTGCCTTAAGTGAGTTAGTCATTGAACATCCAAAAGTATTGCTGCCGGAAGAGAGAAGTTTTAACAACATTGTCTATGCATACTATAACTTTCTCAACTTTTAAAACAAGAGCACATATTTTACAAATATTGAAAAACTTATTTTTTTTCTCTGAACGCCGTGGGCAGTGTAAAGTGTTTGGTTGTGGAAAAATGCATCGTTATTTTCTTTATTTGAAATAGAGAAGACTCAGCCTGGATATCAAGGCTTAAGCGGGAAGTGGTTTGCAACAGTTAACCTGGCTCCACCTCACTTCAGCTGGATCAAGCAGAGTCTTGCAAAGAGATCTCGAGTCCAGTGTCAGTGGAGAGACCCAAGAATGCCAGTCAAGAAGAAAGGTGGGCTATCAGGTTCATATACAGCATTTGCGTTTTCATTTTCCTGGCTATGGTGTTTATAATTTATATTGCATTCTATCGGAGAGCAAAAAATTTGCCTGGTTTTGAGTAAATACTCTTTGCAATACTATCTACTCAGTAGTACTTTTCCGCTAATATTTTCATATAGTAAAATTAAGATGCTATCGTACACATGTGAATTAATAAATCAGGCAGTTGGTGTCACCATTTACCGTCAGAATAGACTCAGTGCTATAGATGTGGGGTTTTCCTCTGAGTTTGTTAGAGCTCAGTTTAAATAATACTTAAGAAACTGGTTGATGGAGCTCTTCCCATAAGCTTAATATTTATTGAATAATTATGTAGTTGTAACAGATAGTAAGGTGATTATATTTACCCTGAGCAAAATTATACCTTTAGTACTTATAGTTAAAATAGACTTTATATTTGAGTTTATTACACTGTAAGCCTTCACTGTTGTGGTAATTCACAACTATATGATAATTTAGTCCTCATTATTCAGTAACATGGTTGGGAAGTTCCCTCAAATAAGGCATGCTCTTGCCTTTTTCTTCCTATCAATAACTGTTGTCACTTTGATCAAAATCCAGTGGGGTTTCTGGAACATCATTTATTATAGATCAGATCTTAAGGGTTCACTTTAGCCTAGATCTACCTGAGATGAACTTTATTCCATAGGACCTTAGTGAAATCAGGCCTTTCTGTTTTTTAAAGATGACATTAGTAATAAACTTTATGAAGAGTTTTGAATCAAAAATAAGAATACCCTTGAAATGTATTGTTCTGGGCTAGTATAAATCCAAATGTTATTCAGTTATGCTGATTGCTACAATATTGAACCCGAGGCCACCCTAAGAAATATTTTCATATAAAATCTAGAGAATTTATATGGCCTTTTTATGTTGCTTAATCCATCTGCTTGTGGGTTTGGAAGATGTATTGAGAAATCACAGTCAATGAGATGCTTTTGTCTAAAAACAGTCTGTGTAAAAGAGCACAGTGCTATCTAAAACTATTGAAACATGTAGAATGATGCTTTTGCACCCTGGGATCAAAAAGTAGGCTTGCTTCTTCCTCTATAAGACGACTGGAAGGGGTGAGCTGTTTTTGATACTTTGGAGCTGTACTTGGCCATATTGGTAGTTATTGGTTTATGTGCAACAAGAAGGAAAGGCTTGGGAAATGTGGCCCATAAACAATGTCCTTGATTTCTTTAACACAGTGTGTGTTTTTTACTCTTCCTACCATTTCTGCAGACAATTTTCTTGAGTACCTTATTATTATAAATGACAGAGAGAAGGAAGAGAGGAGGGAGGGGGCAAGAGAGGAGGAGAAATCACAATTAATATTCTAGGTGTAATTTACGTAAGCAGAGTGAACTTAAGGGGTCTAAAGCCAATAGACTCAGTTTCTTAAAAGTTATGATATTTTAAAAACTCCTAGAATTTGTTGTCGTATTATTGAAAGTTAATGCTTTATGAGAAAATGTTGCATCTGTTATATTTGTTTTCCTTTTTGCTTTAAAAGGTGAGTTGATACAATGTTTTTTTTTTTTTTTTTTTTTTTTTTTTTTTTTTTTTTTTTTTTTTTTTTTGGTTTTTCGAGACAGGGTTTCTCTGTGGCTTTGGAGCCTTTCCTGGAACTAGCTCTGTAGACCAGGCTGGTCTCGAACTCACAGAGATCCGCCTGCCTCTGCCTCCTGAGTGCTGGGATTAAAGGCGTGTGCCACCATCGCCCGGCACAATGGTTTGAAATTTTTTTTTTAAAGATTTATTTATTTATTATGTATACAGTATTCTGTCTGCTTGGATGCCTACAGTCAGGAAGAGGGCACCAGATCTCATTACAGATGGTTGTGAGCCACCATGTGGTTGCTGGGAATTGAACTCAGGACCTCTGGAAGAGCAGTCAGTGCTCTTAACCTCTGAGCCATCTCCCCAACCCAATGGTTTGAAATTTTAAAGGCAAGTTCTTCTAAAGGGTACATATTGGACTACCACTAATGTATCAGCATTATGGAAATGATTAATGAATTGATCTAGCGAATTTATATTGTTTTTGATCTTAAAAACTTGTTAGTATTCACATATTTTAGGTAGAGACAAGTAGTCAATTATTTCATGGGTTTTGTATTTTATTTGCTAAGTTTGCTATATCTACTGCTTCTACAATATAAGTGTTTTGAATTTTAAATTAAATTCTAAGGTCAGATCATCCTTCATTCTTCATCTTTATCCTTCATTGAAAGCGTTTCTCGATTTATTGTTACATGGTATAGATATGTGAAAAAGAGCTGGACGTGTGATGTAGAATAATTATCCCCATTGGGCCAAGTGTCTACTCAGACCCAAGTGTCAACGATACCCTCACCAGAACATATTTCTATGTGGTGCTTACTTTGCTTATTTCTCCATAGTAGAGAGGCGTGGGAATGGCTGTGAGGTCTCTCCACACCCACTGGAGGGACCTGTTCTTGGCCAGCAGCAACTGCTCACCTCACTCATGCCCTCTGCTTTGTGGCCGTTATGGCTTCTCTTCCTGCCTTTCCCCTTCACCCTTCTTTTTACAGACCTCAGTTTTATCAGCTGAAGACTCTTCTGTTTTGTTGTTACATATTTTTTCTTGAGTTTTTTTTTTTAAATCCTAGATTCTGTTTTCTAAAGTGGTAACTTGATTTACTCCCACCTGAACCTATAGGACACTCTTTGACATACTTTAGTAAAATGTAGAGTTAACCCAAAGTAAGATAGGATGCAAAGTTAAGATATGATGCAAGGGCAAGGGTTGAAGAAGCTTCTCGAATTGAAAGAACTTCATATTGAGTTATTAATCTTAGAAAAAAATGTTAGTGACAGCTTGGGCTTCTTGCTTTCAGTAGGCAGTTGTATTTCGAGTTGTCCCAGTGTAACTGTTTAGTGCAATGCAGTTTCATTCTTGAACATTTTTGTCGTAGTTATTATATACGGGAAGGAAATCATTCCAGTCCATGAGCGGTGATAGATGCCCCTTTCACTTCTGTGGTTTTGTAAAATGCTCTGGTTTTCTAGTTGCCTCCCGGTATCTTTATGCTGACTTCCAGCTGCCCCGATATTAGTCATTTCCAGGATACTCTTCCCCTCTGAATTCCTTTCATGCAGCCATTCTCAGTGTACAAAATGGGCATATATAAAGAGATGTTGACCATGTACGGCTACATTGTTTTCATGTTCATTCCTTGGCAATAAATCTTCAGGAAGCTGAATAGTACATATTCTGTTGCGTATAATTTAGAGTTCTAAAAATGCTGAGTTCTATATCTTATGAGCACCCTTAACGTTGCGATTGGTATTTCCTGGCCATAAACTATTGTGGCTTTGCTTTTGGATGACTATGTTCTTAAAGGTGTCACTTCCGAGTTTACTTGGGAAGGGGACCTAGTAACTGTTCCCCTTATCCTTTCTTCATTTAAAATTTTCTTCCTCCATTCCTTGTTTCTAGCACTTTATGGCTTACGCTAGTTGGGGTGTATCTCCGATTTACATTTGCCTCCCGTTATTATCTATGTCTGCTTTCCCCACCTCTATCCCTTCTTTCTGTTTTTTTCTTTTCTTTTCTTTCTTTCTTTCTTTCTTTTTTTTTTTTTCTGAGCTCTTGACCTGACCTGCCTGCTTGTGTCTCTGGTGTGCGGGGATTAAAGATGTGTGCTACCACATTTGGCTTCTAGCTTGTATAAAGTTAAAAAAGAATCTTTTGGAAGTTATAGATAGGAATACATACACATGAATTTATTGATCGTTCCGAATGGCTGATGTTTTCCCTTTGCATTCAAGTTTCTAAATTTATCTTTGATCTTTCTTGTTTACCATGGCAGGGCTTTATCTAGATGCCTTTCTTAGCCCACAAAACTTCATGTTCAACTTCACTTTTCTCAAAACTAATAAAAACTCAAAAGAGTTATACCTGGATTTGTTCAGAAAAGGTTGAAAAAATTATCAAAGGTTTGAGAGTTCCCTAAGTAAATAATTTACTTAGGATGTCTCTTTGGAGTTTAAATTCTCTGAGTCGTTATCTTGGTGTTGGTGGAAAAGGTTTGGAAATCATGAAGTAATATATTCTTCATGTTGGAACATAACTGTCAATCCAGGAGGCATAATGAGAGAATATTCTGGACAGAGAAATAAATAATAGTTTTTGTGTTCACATGCTGATTTAGACGTATGTTAGGAATCAAGTGACAGTCATGAGGTAAGTTGATCTATTAATTGTTTTTATTTTGTACATATCATATATTGTAAGTTGCAAATAATATAGTAAAGACTTGTAATAGTAATGACATGTCACACATAAGATGTAGGTTTTGGGGAAACTGCTCAGAACTCCACTCAAAACAGAACATTTAATCTTCATTTTAGACTTGCTACTACTTACTGTTTTAGGTAGCAGTCTAGTCAGTGAGAATCTATACATAGAGCATTGGATTTAAAAAAATGTTGAATTAAGGCACTTAATTCATTCCTCTTTCGTCCCTTATTATTATATAGCTATATTCCCTGAACTATAAGATCACTATTCTTTTGTAACCATATATTCTCTTTATATCCCCTTTTTATATTTACAGTCATCATGCCAACACTTACTAAGTATTTTATCATAAGGCTGAGATGCACAACACCTTTTATATTGCAAGCTCAGAGTCTATTTCCTGGTCACAGTTCCAGCTCAGGAGTTTGTAGCAGTGAAGACACAGGGCTCTGCATCTTCAATGTAGGTTGCTTTGTCAGCAGAGAATCATGAGTTTTACCCAGACTCTTCTGTCCAGTCAGTCATTTCAAATTCCAGCTAGTAAGCTTTCTGTATGGGTTCAATTTTTAGTATGTTTTGCAAAGCTATTTCAAGAATTTTGGCCAAGTCATCTCTAATATGAAACAGTTGTTCCAACACCATTTATTTTAGTCATTTTTAATCAAGAGCTGGCCATGGTGTCTCAAGCCTGTTGTCCAGTTTCTTAGGAGGCTGAGGCAGGAAGATTGACATAAGCTGAGGTTACCCAGGGCTAGACAGTAAACTCCAGACCAGCTTCGACTTCAGAGTTGAGATCCTGTCTCAAAAACAAACCAACAAACCAAAAAGATCAAGAAGAACAACGCAAAGTAAAAAAAAAATTCTGTGAAAATAAATTACTTAATTTAAACTTCCAAAGAGAGTATGGATAAAATTTTGTATCCGCTCTCTTTGGATGATACTATCTTGGTGACCCCCATGGTTCTGCCCAACACTGTTGGGGTATGAGTCTAAGGCTTTTAGTCAAGCGAGGACTGCCATTCTGGAGCTCTGTAATTGAAGTTTGAGAGTAAGATTTGGAAGAAATTTACTAGACTCTATTTTAAATCAGTCTCTATAAGTAATGATCTCAAATACTTTAAAAGGTCTAAATTTAGAGCAAATTAATTCACTCTTTTGTCCACCCGGTAAGGGTTCATTGAATTCTTACCATCTGTCAGCTGCGTTTGAAACAGGCAAATGGTATTCCACCTGTGCTTTTATGATTATTTTTAAAACCTTAAAAATTCTTTTATGTGTATTGAAGTTTTGCTAGCATTTATTTATATGTACTAAGCGCATGCCTGGTGACTGTGGAGACCACAAGAGAGTATCCAGTACTCCAGGGTTAAAGGTGATTATGAGCCTCCATGTCGGCACTGGGAACTGAACATGGGTCTTCTGCAAGAATAGCGAGTGTTCTTATCCCCCGGGAGCCCTCTCTCCAGTTCCTGTCTTCATGATTCTTGGCATCTGTTAGGACATAGATGTGGAAGTGAGCAATTTCGATACTTACATAGCTTTGTTAACATGCTCTGCCAGGGAAACAGATGGAGAGGACTCGAGGCCATTCAGGGAAGATGTGGTATTTAACACAAGCTACAGAAACTAGCAGGACTTTACCAGTCAGTGTAGAGTGAATTATGTCATCTTATCCTCACTGTCTTCCTCCTCCTCCAGCAGGATACAGTGGAAAAAGCCAGATCATTCTCAGAATACCAGGCCCCTGGAAGAATATATTATGAGATAATCATCAATTAGACTGTCTTTAAATTTAAAATTTTATTTATTGTGCGCATGATGAATGTGTGGAGGTCAGAGGACAGCTTGTAGGAGCTGGTTCTGTCCTACAGACTCACATGTCCTACCCTACGTGGGTCTCGGGGATTGAGCTCAGGTACCCAGGCTTGGAGGCAGTGACTTTACTATCTGAATCATCTTGTCAGCCCCGATTTGTACTCTTGATGTATACATTTAAATATATAGGAAATACCAATTTCTGTAATTCAAATTTAATTTATGTTCCTAGTTAGTAGAGAAAAAAATACTTCTATTGTTTTTGAGACCACTCCTACTTTACTGGGGTAAGATGGCGTTACATCTGGAATGTGTGGTGCTTTGTGTTGTATATATGATCCTATGTGTGTGTATAAATATATACTATAATATTTTATATATTATAGCACACACACACATTAGTTTACCTCTGAGATAGGAGTTTCTGTGTCTAGATATCTAGATAGTTTTTTTTCTGGTCTGATAGAGATTCTACTTCTATGTACTGGACTTATATTTTATTTTGTAGAATTTCTGTTTGCCTAGATATATTATGATGACTTCCTTTCTCATCTTGCTTCCTTCTAACAATGCTGGTAGGAAGAAGAGCTTATCAAGCCTATTTTTTAAAATTAATTTAATTTATTTATTTTACACTTCGACGTCAGTTTCCCCTTCCTCCTCTCTTCCCATTCCCTCCCCTCTCTTGCACTCCCCCCCCCCCGCCAGACACACTTTTCCTCTGTTTCTGTTCAGAAAGGGCAGGCCTCCCATGGGTGTCAACAAAGCATGGTATATCAAGTTATGGCAGGACTAAGTTCCTCCCCTTATATTAAGGCTGGGTAAGGCAACTTAGTATGAAGAATAGCTTCCCAAAAGTCAGTTAAAGCTTTAGGGACAGCCCCTGTTCCCACTGTTATGAGTCCCACGTGTAGGCCAAGCTCCACCACTGTCACATATATGTAGAAGGCCTAGGTCAGTCCTTAGGCTCCCTGGCTGTTGGTTCAGTCTCTGTGAGCCCCATTTGAGCCCAGATTAGTTTTTTCTGTGGGTTCCCTTGTGATGTCCTTGATGTCTCTGGATCCTACAATCCTTCCTCCCTGTCTTCAGCAGGATTCCCTGAGCTCAGCCCAATGTTTGTATCAAGTCCATACTTGCTGTTGTGAGTCTAAACGGGTGTGTGTGTGTGCGCGTGCACATGCGTATGTGTGCAAAGGTGTTCACGTGTGAGTGGTGAGTGTGTGTAGGTGTGTGTGTGTGACTGTTAAGTGTGTGTTTCAACTGTTTTTCTTCAGGTAAGGAAAGGCCCAGAGAAATCCCTCTGTACTTGAGAACCTCTCATCTCTGTGACAAACTTTATTTGAGGGTTTAGGTGTTTTCAAAGCAAAACTAGAATAACTTAAAATTCATTTTTTGGTGTGTGTGTGTGCTGTGTCTAAAGGGGTGTGTGTGCGTGCATGCACACTGTGAGTCTAAAGGTGTATGTGTATGTGTGTGTGCTCACACATGCCCTCCCCCCTTGATGCAATAAATGAATGAGAAAGAAAGAATTGGGGCAATTTGAGGAAAGAAAAGGTTGACTTTTACAAAGTGTCAATTTCCCAAATATAAAATACTTGACATGCCTTTTTTTATTGTGAAGCCACTACGTGGCCCGTGAAAATGACCCCTTTAATCTCTTCTCTCCCTTACTGTTTGTAGTTTCTTTTCTTCAACAAATAACACTTGTCGCTTCACTTTTACAACATGGGTGGCAGAATTAGTGCGAGAAGCTTGTCCAACGCTGTGCTCCTGTGAGGTGTGGCACTCAGGAATGGTGAGCAGGGTCACAGTGCAGCTGAGGCTGCTCCGTGCTCATCTGTGCCATTAGCTGGTTGAAGTTTAAATTCTTCATCTTAAAACATAATTGTGCTAATATTAACTCTGAAGGTTATTATGAGAGTCAAGTACCAAGTTCGTATAAAACCTGCTCTATAATAGAAAAGAGCTATGCAGATTCTTTCTGTTGGGATTATAAGGTCAAGGTCCACTCCCATCAGTGACAGGGGTCCAGCTTTGGGAGCAACATGGCTCAGATGTGGTGTTCACACAGGTGATCACACATAGAAAAATACCACACTGTGTATCTTTAAAATAGATCAGGACAAAGATTCCTTCTATTATTTCTCATTGACAGATGCTAAAGTGATTTGTAAAATACAGTATGTACAAAATAATTTTAATTTGTACTTAAAATCTGCTCTGTCCAGCCAGATATTATTCTCTGCTATTTAAATTCCAAGTCATTTCTTTTTTTTTCAGTTGTTAAAAGTGGGGCAACGCATATTTGAATAGACAGCAGAATAGTTTTATTTAGCAGTTTGCTGTGTTCATCTCTTCTGTTGATTGTTAATACTCATGCCTGTTGTTCTTCTCTTCAGCACTTCTGTTTATTATCTGAAAACATGCCTTATCTGAAAGGAGCAACGCACCGTTTTATACTAGTGTCGTTAGTTTAAATAGACTAGATATTTGCTATAGTATATTATCCTTTTTTTCCCTTGGGCATGAGAGTAATTTCTAAGGGGGATATATAAAAAGGAAACATCACGACCCTTCCCTATTAGGCCAATTGACAATATGGTGTAACATGAAACTATGGGCTTTGGTACCAGATAGACCCAAGTTGAGTTGCTAGTTCTAGCACCTTGCTGTTCATAGAGTTACAGCAGTGTTATGGTTTGGTCTTAAATGTCTCCCAGAGGCCCATCCACTATAAGCTTGGTCGCCAGCCCCTGGAAGCTAGCCTTGGTTGCCTTGCCTAGAAGACAGGGTGTAGTGGAAGGACAGTAGGTTGTTGTGGGTGTACACTTGAGTGGCATTAGGATCTCTTACCCATCTTTCTCTTTCTTTCACGACTTGTGAGCCATGGGTCCAGAGAAACAGGGTTAAGTGAGCATGAACCAAAAGCTCCAAAAACACGAGCCAAAAGGAGTCTTTCCCCTTTACATTGATTTTTCTCAGTGTTTTATTCTATAGATTGAAAACCAACTGGCAGCTTACTTTATTTATTTTGGTTTAGAGTTTTCAAGTTTGCAAAATATATCTATTAGCATTTCTTGGGATGCTTGTGCAGATTAGGTAAGATGATGGATGTTTAGAATTATCATTGCCTAACAAATACTAGGTTATATTGTTAGTAATAACACATTTTTGATATATCAGTTTTTTTAAAAATTAATACATTTTTAAAAAATGTTTTTGTTTAGTGTGTGTGTGCATGCATATGGGCACAGCTATGGAGGTTGGGAAAAGAACTGTTGCAAGTCAGTTCTCTTCTTCTATCGTGTGCTTCCAAAGGATTGAGAGCTCAGATCTCCAAACTCAGCTTGGCAGTAGGTACCTGTGGTTCCAAGAATCACACTTTAAAAAAGAAAGTTACATGTAGGTACAATGTGTGTCTAGGTGAACTTATGGTGTAGTCCACAGGTGTAGGTCAGAGGACAACTTGTGGCTTACGCTCTCTCCTTCTACCTGTACATGGGCTTCTGGGGTTGAACTCAGATGTAAAGTTTGAAGGCAAGCATGTAGACAGAAGTTCCTGTCCCGCCTAGTCCCGCAGCCATTCAGTCCCAACTAAACACACGGAGGCTTATATTAGTCAAAAACAGTTTGGTCTATTGCTCAGGCATATTACTAATTAGCTCTTATGACTTAAATTATTCCATAATACTTTTCTGTGTTTAGTCATGTGGCTTGGTACCTTTTCTCAGTAAAGCATTTCCATCTTGATTTTTCTGCATCTGGCTGGTGACTGCCTCCCTTTCCTCTTCCCAGATTTCTCCTAGTCTGGCTGTCCTGCCTATACTTCCTGCCAGCTACTGGCCAATCAGCATTTTATTAAAACACAATGCGTGACAAATCTTTACAGTGTACATGAGCATTATCCCACAGCACAAGCACCGTGTTCTTTGAGCTGAATCATCAGGCCTGTTTTATTATCTTGAAGTGTAAATTTTAATATCTATATTTTTTATTAAAAACTGCATTTTTATACACTATAACCTGACTCCCTTTAACTACTCCTAGATCCTGCCCACACAACTCCCCACCCACTCAACTCCAGGCCCTTTCTTTCTCTCTTTTTCTCTTTAGAAGACAAACCAGACAAAAAAAATAAACAAACAAACCAAAATGATAAAACAAAAACAAAGAAAAAACATAAACATACACAACCATAAAAACAGATGAAAGTAATTTTCTATTGTTATTCATTACTTGCTTACTTTCATATGGATATCCTTGATTTGCAATAAAAGAAAAGAGCTTCATCAGTAAGAAGTCAGCACCTATAAATATTCCCTTCCTCCTGCTTCCTTCCTCCCTCCCTCTGTCATCCTTATTTCTCTTGTTTTGATTTTTTTTTTTGAGGCAAGGTGTTACCTAGACCTATGTGGTCTTGGATGACCTCAAACTTGTGATTCTCTGGCCTCAGCCTCTGGAGTTTGGAATTAAAGATATGTTCTATCAGGACCGACTTTAAATGTTTATTTTCTAGTCATGTCTAATAAGTGATGATAAAGAGTTGTGGCTATTCATTTTTTCATATATTCATTAAAATAGTGTGAAGAATATTTGTTATTGCTGATCTCTCTCTCTCTCTCTATATATATATATATCAAGTTGTAGTTAAAATAATCTGTCTAAAACTAAAAATATGATCTCTCTTCTTCTTTTTCTTTGAGTCTTCTGTGTCTGGTCCTCCTGCTTGGGTATAAGATCAAACGTGATACACATGATATCAGTGTCTTTGCTTCCCTGGTGTCTGCTGTCTTACAGCATGATTATACACTGGTTTAATCCTTCACTTTGGTACATTATATAATTTTTACTTTCAGAATAAAATGTCTGTGATGTTAGACTATTGCCTTTCTTGTTTAGTATTTTGCTCTCAGTGTCTTAAAAATGACGAGATACTAGATGATGAATAATGAATAAAACATTTTTATTCATCTTATAGGACAATAGGGCTATTTTTATTCGTGTTATTAATATAATTCCTAATTTAGTAAACATATGTGAAAGTTAGATACTTAGCATTTAATTCAATATTCTAAAATTCATAAATAAAATTAATGTCTGAATGATCAATATGCTGGTGAGTTTTATGCCAATTGTCACAGCTAGAGTTATCTGAAAGGAGGGAGTCTCCACTGAGAATATGCCTCTGTTGGGCCCATCCAGTCTGTAGGGCATTTTCTTAATTAGTGTTTGATGTTCCAAAGACCAGCCCATTGTTGGTGGTGCCATCCCTGGGTTAGTTCTGTGAAAAAGCAGGTTGGGAAAGCCATGGGAACAAGACAGGAAACAGCCCTTCTCCATGGCCTCTGCATCAGCTCCAGCCTCTGGGTTCCCGCTCTGTTTGAGTTTCTTTCCTGATTTATTTTGATTGTGATCTGTGATATGGAAGTGTAATCAAATAAACCCTTCCCTTTGGGAAAGGTGTTTTATCCCAGCAAGTGATGACTAAGACAACCAAGTTTGTTCTCCATAGACTTGTGGCTTCTTGGAGGAGTGAGAAGGGTTTTGGGGAATGGACACTCTATTTGGAATCCAAAGCATTAGGATTAAGTTACAACTCTGCTGTTTAGTATCTCTGTGATCTTGGATCTGTGAATTTCAGTTTCATGTGAAATAGGCACAATATAACTTGTCAGTGGTGGGGATCAGGTAATACATTTGAAATCTCTTCTAAATTGTAAAAATGTTGAAAAACTTATATATAAAAGGTATTCCATTATTCTAAATGATTTATTCTGAGGATTTTTCTCATATTACGTTCACTTTAACCTCTATGGTACTCAGAACTTTTTTTTTTTGCCAACGGTACCACTCCTGTGGTCTATAATCTGTTTTCAGCTGTGGAAAATGCTGAAAATCTTTTTCTAAAAGATTGCTTTTTTAACAGTATTGCTATTCACAGTTTTAATTTTATATTACCCATCCCGAATTATTTATAACTTTTTGGCAATGCTCTTCTTATACCACAAACAATAGAGTTGAACCTTCATTAGCAGACACATGATCAGCTACAACACCAATTATGTAACATCCAGCCTGTCCATGGATTGCATAGTTTGCAGAAATTTCTCTTGTGGAAAATGGCACTCACTCTCCATTTCTTCTTTTAAGTACCTTCATTTATCCAAATTTTATTTTATTTTTCTGGTACATTTTATTTAGAGAAGAAAATATAAAAATCAAAACCATCATCTGAACAGTTGAAATGGTTTCAGTAACCATTGAAATGGGAAGGAATGAAAATGTTTTAGCTTGCGTGATCATCAAGATTTCCTATGTTCATTCACCTTCTAAAGATCTGTAAGCAGTTTTTATGTGTGTGAACAAGACAAGACTTTGCTCTCATGTCTGTTGTTTTGTTCAATTTATAATCATTGCATAGCTGTGTAGTTTTTGGTTACCCTCAAGACCCAACTCCCATAAACCAGGGAAGACTTGCAGGGCAGAACAGCGCTGACATTGAAATCGTTGACACCAAGCAAAAGAAGCACCTGGCTGCAGACACCCAAACCTAAGCTGTCTAGGAGGCCAATCTGTTCTTCCGCTCCAGCATTTTGAATGTCAGGTTTTTCTTATACTCGGATGAGTGGCAAGAGTTTTGTTGATTTAGAAAACACTCATCTGTTTTGAGTCAGTAGAATGTTTTCCTTGAAAAACTAACCCATAGACGTTAAATAAACGAAACTCCCTCACTAATCAAATTACACTGCAGATGTGATTATAGGAATGCTATCAGTTTGGTTTTGAAAATTGCCCTTTACGAGAACCAACGATGGAAACACCTACAAAAATGCCACAAGGTGACCAGAGAAACAAAGACCAGATAGTCTAGCTTCAAAGTTACAGTTCAAGGAGAAGAAAAGAGTTTCTGATGGCAAGCGTTAGAAAATTATAGCTGCTTGCCAAGGGAAAGAGCAGGACTAGGGTTTCAGGCGTTAGAGACAGCGGGTGACTAGGGGACTGTAGGCCACAGAGACATGCAGAGGTATAGTATAACCATGGTAGTAATCAGTGGGCAGGAACAGGTTAGGAAGGAGGCCAGGAAGCCATTATCATTCCTGAGAGATCTCTGCTTTCTTACTGTGAAAACAAAAATGAAAATATTTCCTTCCCCTGGCCCAATATTGTTAACAATGTTCCATGGGCTCAACTCAGATTGGAATGTAAAATAAAAAAAAAAGATTGTTTATAAAAAATAAAAGATAAAAAAGATGTTACACGGTAAACCCTGAGAGCACTTTTAAAGTTCTGAAGCTAGGCATGGTGGTGTGCTCCTATAATCTCAGCACTTCGGGGCTGAGGTTGAAGGATAGTGAGTTTGAGGTCACCATCAGCTACATGGTCAGATGCTGTCTTTTAAAAAGCTATAGTTCTATACCAATGTGTTAGTATATACGCTTGTCACCATCCTTTGTTAATGTATCCTTTTAGAATTAGAATTCCCTATTCACCTGTACACAACAAAAATTATATAGGTTAAGTGGGTGCCTGTTATGCTTCAATGTATGTATATATTACATAGCACTTAAATAAGGTAGGGTGTATTTATTTATGCAATCACGTAGTATTTCTTCATGAAAAACCTTTCTTCCAGCTTTGTGAAATGTACAGTACATTATTCTTAGCTGTAGTCACTGTGTTGGGTGGTGACAAGTTTCTTGCTCCTGTGTCACTGCTCCTTCATACTCACTGACCACTATCCCCTCATCCGTCTTTTCTCCTCTTCTCCTGTTCTCTGGAATTGAGCATTCTGTTCTGACTTTCTGTGAGACTGTCCTGGGAGAACGGCGGGTGAGCTCATGCAGCACTTCATTGTCTTCTGTGTCTGGCTTTTGGACTTAATGACTTTCAGTCCTGTCCATCTGGTCACAGATGAAAGGAGGGCTTCATCCTTTTTATGGAGGGGTGGTTCCCATTGGATAGATACGGAGGACAGTGGGCATTGGATAGATATGGAGGGACAGTGTGCACTGGATAGATATGGAGGACAGTGTGCACTGGATAGATATGGAGGACAGTGTGCACTGGATAGATATGGAGGGACAGTGTGCACTGGATAGATATGGAGGGACAGTGTGCACTGGATAGATATGGAGGACAGTGTGCACTGGATAGATATGGAGGGACAGTGTGCACTGGATAGATATGGAGGGACAGTATCCATTGGATAGATATGGAGGACAGTGTGCACTGGATAGATATGGAGGACAGTGTGCACTGGATAGATATGGAGAGACAGTATCCATTGGATAGATATGGAGGACAGTGTGCACTGGATAGATATGGAGGACAGTGTGCACTGGATAGATATGGAGGACAGTGTGCACTGGATAGATATGGAGAGACAGTATCCATTGGATAGATATGGAGGACAGTGTGCACTGGATAGATAATGGAGAGACAGTATCCATTGGATAGATAGGTTACATTTCCTTCTTTCGTCCATCAGCCAGCAGACACTTGTGTGGTGCATCACACCTGTCTGTGCTCTATGTGCCACCATACAATTCGTGAGCCGGGCAAGGGGCTGTATATTGAAACACACAAAGACACACAGACAGAGACACAGGTCATCCTTGATGCCAGAATGCCCCAAGAATGCTCCCGTTATTGTGTCCAGGGGCAGCTTATGTAGGGATAGCCACGCCCCAGCCAAACACACCAGAAACCATTCCGTGCCATCAGGACCGTCTGAGGGTCTCGTGCTCAGAGCAGCTGTAGGCACTCAGATCAGGGGAAAACAAGTTGTTTACAAGAAATTCAGGATCTGGGGGTTCACAACTTCCAACACACTTGTTTCCTTCTACTGGCTATTGTGAGTAGTGCTGTATTGAACACAGGGGTTTCAGTGTCTCTATGACTTCATTTCTCATGGAAGCATGCCAAGTAGTGAGGTGGTTGGATCATAGGTAGTTACAGCTTCAGGTTCTTGAGGAAAGTCCATATTGTCTTCTATCCCTCCACGGGTTTGCTCTCCCACTAGCAGTCTACATGAATTGCCTTTTCTCCACTTCTTTACCAGCACTTGCAGTGTTTAGTCTTCTTGATAAGAGCTCCTCTTACTGGTGCAGTGGTAAATAGATCATTGTGGTGCTGCTTTGTGTTTTCCCGAGGATTCGTGTGGTACTGAGCATTTTCTTAGGTATATGTTGGTCTTTTGCATAACTTCTTTTGAGAAACATACACTTAGGTATAATGCCCATTTTAAAGTTTAGTATTTGCTAATTTTGTTTTGGATTTTTGAGTTGCACATTCTGGATATCAACCTCCTTTCAGGTATATATACTATGCAATTATTTTCAGTCTGTTGACTCTTTCCTGAATGAAGTGTTTTTATTCTTGTAATTTTATGGTTTTGGTCCTATATTTAGTCCATTTTGAGGTTATTTTTTCTATG
This sequence comes from Microtus oregoni, assembly GCF_018167655.1. Taxonomy (NCBI): domain Eukaryota; kingdom Metazoa; phylum Chordata; class Mammalia; order Rodentia; family Cricetidae; genus Microtus; species Microtus oregoni. The sequence continues at coordinate 6,892,901 of NW_024543059.1, forward strand.
TTTTAAGAGATAGGGGTCTACAAAGGAATCCCATGGACCCCATAAAGATCACAGACTATTAGTTGTTCTACAGAATGTGATGGTAAGGTCCTATTGATGGGGACAACATGTCCTTATGTCATTGAAACTTCCCACCTAGAAGTTTCACCCTTGCTGATTAGCAGACTAGTATTTATGGTGCTAGAAGGTACTCTGAACATTGCCAGGAGAAAAAGGTATTCATCAGTATTACCCAGCTATAAACGCCGTCACCTACAACAGAGACCTGCCTCAAGACACACTGGTGCGATAGTGGCACAAATGTTATGGGAGTAACCAACCACTTTTTGCTTGGATTAAGTGTCCACTCAGTTAGATAAGACTCATATCTGAAACTGCTGAATGGCCAAGTACCTAAGATTAGATAAAGCATGGGCCTCGGAAAAAAACTTTGGCTATTATTCTGCTAAATCAACACAGCAGTAAAATGACTCCTAATGACATATTTTCATACCTGTAGATCATTGCCTTGCTCACCTCTCATCAGAGCTCTTTGCAGTAAATGGGAATTAACACAGAAATCCTCAAATGAGAGATTGAGAGACTTTGGAACTTCCGGTCCCGAATGGATGTCTTCATCAAACTCCTCCTCTTACTTCTCAATGATCTATGCAGAAGAGGGGGTGGAAAGATTGTAAAAGCCAGAGGGAATGCATGACTCCAAGGAAGCAGTGTCTTCTGACACAAAGCCTGACGTACATATGAACTCTCAAGGGATGGTGGCAGCACACATAAAACTGGCACAGGTTCAATTCCAACAGGGTCCCAGGACTAAGAGGGGCAAACAGTCATAGGGTCCTATACCTAATCATGAATTTTTTTTTTTTTTAGTTGATACCTGCTGGCAAAGGCAAAGCCAGTTTTCTTCAGTGGAGAGTTGCTGGGTATATTAGCCATACTCCAGGGTAGACTCCATGCCTAAGATTAGTTGACCAATGCAAAACAAGTTCTGTGTCCTTTGTTTGTTTTTGAGGGGATGAAGCTTTTGTTTTAGCACTTTTTATTGTTTTTGTAGATTTTTTTCTTTTTTCTTTTTTTTGGGGGGGATCCAATAAAGTTGGGTGGATAGAATGGTGGGAAGGATCTGGGAGAAGTTCATTATCAAAATGATCATGAATATGGTCTAAATATATTGCATGAAGACTAATCAGCACACATACGCACACTCCTCCCAAAGAAATAGGGGTCTAGTTTCCTTCTGCATGTGGGCACTCAATTTATCACCATTTATTGAAAAGATTGCCCTTCCTTTGGTGTGTATTATTAGCAAATTTCTCTCAAATTATCTCACTATAGATTCACATATTAATTTCAAAATTGCCTTTTTAGTTTATAATATTGGTCTATGCAGCTTTGATCACTGCTTTGATCACTATAGCTTTGCAGTATGTTTTGAAGTTAGATAGTATAATACCTCTACTTCCTCACTCCCACCCCTAGTTTATTTTTTCTAGAAGTACCTTTGGCTGCCTTTTAAATTTTGCAATTTTGTATAATTTGAGAATTGCATCTGAAAGTATGCTCTGTCCTATCTGGTCCTCTGGACCAGTTTCTGTCCCACCCATTGGTCCCCACAGCCACTTATGAAAGGCTAATATTAAATGTAATTGTTTGGCTGATGGCTTAGGCTATTAATGCCTCTATCTCATGCTTATAAATTAACCCATTTCTAATAGTATGTATATTGCCACATGGTTGTGGCATTATCTTAGGTGTTCTGGCGTCCTGTCTATGGTCAGCTTGCTAGCATTTCTATTGAGCCTGCTTTCTTTCTCTCTCTCTACTTGGATTTCCCCTTGCTATATTCTATCCTGCCATAGGCCAAAGCAGGTTCTTTATTAACCAATGGGAGAAATACATATTCACAGTGTATAGAAGGACATCCCACATCAGAGAATTGCTACCTGAATTTTGATATGTGAGAAATGTCACTAGTTTTTTTTTTTGATAGAGATCATATTGAATCTGTACATCTCAATGGGTTATAGGAACAATTTACAATGCTAATTCTTTCAATCCATGAGCGCTGGCTATCTTTTAAGTTTTTTCTGTTCTCTTTCATATTCTGATTAGTGTTTTCTAATTTTCATTATGGAAACCTTTCTTATCTTTGTGTGATAGCTAATGTTGGCTGTCAAATTACTCAGGGAAAGTAACCTCAGTGGAAGACTTACCTCCGTCAGGGGCCATGTCTGTGGGACATTTTCTTTAATGCTAATTGATGTGGGCCCAGACCACTGTGGGTAGTATCATCCCTAGGCAGGCGGGCCTGGGCTGTGTAAGAAAGGTAGCGGAACTGAGAACATGAGTTTCTGCCTTGGCTTTTCCTCATGATGATCTGTAACTGGTAAGCTAAACCAATCCTCTCCTACAAAAGTTTTTTATTTTGTAATTGTGTTTATCATAGTAACAGAAACCAAGGTAGAGAACTTTGATTGGGTTTGTTCTAGATTCCTTGTTTTTTATTTCTATGTTTTGGTATCTTGTATCTCCATTTTCATTTGTTTCAAGAAAATTTACATTTCTTTATTGATTTATTTATTGCTTCATTGGTTGTTCAAAATTAAGTTGTTAAATTTCCATGCATTGGTATAGTTTCCAAAGGTTTTTCTCCTTATTGGACTTTTAATTGCATGTGTTCAAAGGATAAAGCACAATTTCACTTTTTAAAAAATTTGTGAGACTTACCTTGTGGTTTGTCATATGATCTGTCCTGAGAATTGTTCCATACGCTGATGAGAAAAATGTCAACAGAAGATATTGGAAGCCATTTTGTATAGATACCTGTTAGGTCGATTTGTTCTTAGGTCTAATTCAACTCTGGCATTTCTTTGTTAACTTTTCTTTCTGGATAATCTCTTCACTGCTGAAGGCGGGTGTTAAGTCCCCAGCTATTATGATATTGGAGTTGAGTGCTTCTCTTGGCTCTGTTATTATTTGCTGTCTATATTTGTGTGCTCTAATGCTGACTAAACATACTGTGTTCTGAACTATTTCCTCCTTTTGAATCATGATGGCCTAGCTGGCTTGGAAATAACTCACAGGGTTCCACCTGCATCTGCCTCTAGGTGGTGGGATTAAAGGTGTGCACCACCCTTCCTGGCCTGACTTTTGACTTTATGTTGAGTATTTGTGTCTTCTAGGATCGAGAAGTTTTGTGTTATTGTTTCTTCTAATGTACTTTCTAACCCCTGTGGCGTTCACACGTCCTTCTTGAGCTCCCAGTAACCAGAGTATCTGCACCTTTCATGCTTGTCTCACGCTTCTTTGGGCTTTCTTCACTCTCCAGTCCATTTTCATCCTCCATTTGTGAGTCTTCAGACTCACTGTTTTTATGAAATTTAAAATATCTTCCCTCCTTTCTCCTACCTTCCCTCCTTTACCCTTCCTCCCCTCCTCTTTCTCCCTTCTTTCTTCCTTTCTATGTGTATGTGCCCATGCACATTCATGGTGCCCAGAGGACAACTTGTAGGAATTGCTTCTCTCCTTCCGCCATGTAGGTCTGAGGATTGAACTCAGGTTGTTAGGCTTGGCGCCAGACACTTTGTCTCGATCTTCTCACTGGCCCTGGTTGTTTCTTCTGTCCCATTTAGGCTTCTGTTGATGTCTTCTTTCACATTTCAAAAAAAAAATTCTCTAGTTTATTTTTGTCTCAATATTTATGTTTATATTGCTTTTATCTCTAAATTTCTCTTAGACTATTTCAACATTTCTCTTTTTTTGTCTTCAATTTTATTGACTTTTCTTAAAGGTACTGTCATGAATATGCTATCTCAGAATTCTCCCGTAGTGAGTACTGCCTGGTCGGTTTCTGGCACCTTATTTTGAATGTTTTGTTGGGTGATGGTTTCCTGAAGATTCCTGAAGCTCATTGGCATAGATATCATCTTGGCATAAGAGGATGAGCTGTTTAATCTAGTCCTTCTCCTGTGAATCTCCAGACATTCTAAGTAGGGGTTGCTTCTTTTCTCGGAGTCTATAGTCACCTCCACTATTGCAGCTCTGGATGGTGTCCAGTTTGAAATTTGCTTTGAAGTTACCATTGGCGATGTTGCCATTTCAGTCTAGAGGGCAATCAGCCCCAAGTTTGTGTCTAAGACACCATTGTCATATTCTTACTGTTTACAGTGCTAGGGAGAATTAAGCCTTAAGCTAGGTACGCATTCTGCTACTGAGCCATATCCTCAACCCGTGGTGCATTGAGGCAGGATTTTGCGGTGAAGCTCAGGTTTGCTTATATTTTCCATCCTCTGTCCTCCTCTCTTCGCTTCTTGAGGGCCGAGATTACAGGGTTGTGTCACTGTACCAGTCTTTAAGTGTACTCTGTCCTCACGAGAGTCTCTCTTGGGGCCAGGGTAGGACTGGATTCCTCATTTGCACTTACTGCAGCCTTGCACTGCCGATTCTATCTGGTTTTGGGCAGAGTCACTGTAGATGGGTCAGTCTCTGGGTCCTAGGTTACACCTGTAGCCACCACTGTCATTGAGCCGTATTATATCCTGAGCCCATAGTCCACCAAGAACAATCTAAAAGTGGGCAGAACTAAGGCACACACTGTTATCAGCTTCCACCTGGTGTCTTGGTGGCCCAACACCACTACAACAATCACAGGTGATAGCCCTTTCAATGGAGCACTGTTTCTGGGGCGAGGCAATGGTAGTACAGGGAGTAGTGAAATTGTGTGTGTGTGTGTGTGTGTAGAGGGAAGTGGGCAGGGAAAGTAAGTATGATTTGGGCACTGTGTGCATTCGAAAGGCATGGAAATGGAAAATAAGGCAGAAATTGTGGGCTGTAAATTCACAGATCAGAAAGGATGCTTGATGTTATTTTAGGCAGTCATCAATTTAAATGGAGTTGCATTTACTATGTGAACATCTAGCCAGCAGCAGATTTTTGGTTTGTGTTGTTGCACAGTTGCAGATTCTTTGGGAAGACAAGACTGTAAGGAAACCGCACTGCATGCAGATATCCGTTTCACTGGGCAGTTCCTGGAGCAGGTGATCACTTGCTGAGTTATTTCTGTCATGAAATCAGAAGCACAGCTATAGCATAGACAAATTTGATCAATGGCTTCTCCGGGACCGCATGGTAGACTTTAAAAATTGTGTCTTTCAGATACTGACCGAGCTTTGTCGTTACTGGAAGACTACTGCAAAAAATTGAGAAAACCCGAGGAGCAGCTGTTGAAAAATGCTGTCCAAAGGGTGATGAGTGTTTTTAAGAGCAGCTTATTTCAAGCCTTGCTGGGTATGTATTACAAAAATTACTTACAGTCTCAATCTCCAGAATCAGGCTAAATAGCTTGAATAATGTCCTAGATAGCTAAGTTTCACACACACACACACACACACACACACACACACACACACACAAAATCTGTGATAATTTTCCTTGTTACTCAAAGGGCAGATCCTCCTCCCCTTATTCTTACTTAAAAAAAAACAATTGTAAAATATAAATGAGGGATAGATTATTGAAAAATATCAATATTGAAGGACTATTTTGTGTGGGAAGAAAAATGTACACAGGTAAGAACCTGAGTTTGCCGCAGAGTTGGGTACAGCACCAAATGTGTGGCTCCGTGCTCACAGTGAGTCTGCTGACCTTCTCAGAGCAAAGTGAAAGGGAAACCCTTAGTCTCTTTTGCTTCTTCTAGGAAAATTTAGATCCAGAATTGAAAGGTTTACTGATGAAAACTCAGTGGTTTTCAATCTGTCATGAACATAATTAGATAATCTTATCATTCTCTTTAACGATTATGAAGAAAGTCAAGGCTGTGGTTTATTAATAGATGGCTTTACATATCTTTTTTATTTTTGGCTTTATATCTTTTACATTTATTCACATATCTTTAAATTGACCATTTTAAAGAAAAAAGTAACAAGGAAAACCAATCAATCAATATTTCTCTCAAGAAAAACAAACTGAACATTAAAACAGCTCCATTAGACAGAAGACTATATTTCTTCTTATTTGTTTTCTTGCTTCAGGAACTGAGCTCAACACTTGCATGTGCTAAGCAACAGCATAATACATTTAAAAAGAAATATATGTGTCAACTAGACCTTTCGTCACATTTAAATGCTAGCATGTATTGAAAGAAAATCTAACTACAAGAGTCTATGAAGCTTGGTGTTATAATAGTTTCTGTTTTATTAATATGTTATTTATGTTTAACTATGAATATACTTAATGTCAAACCCCTACGTTTATAGTTTCATTATAATTTAAAATATTAAGTTTTAAAGAGTTGAAAATCAATTTATTGACTATAAATAGAAGTTAAAAAGCTTCATAAAATTATCTTACCTGTGGGAAAAATAATTCCTTTCATCTATTGTGGCTGGCAAGGATTAATGCAGAAGTGAATGTAATCATCTCAGCTAGTATTGAATAAAAGCAGCTCTAAACGGAGCCTCACAGAATTTAAATAAACATAACCATTAGAGAATAGTGTTTACAGAGCATTTTAAACCTCTGGTTTCTGAATTAAGTATTAATAGTATCATTTAGTTGATGATTCATAAAGGCCATTAGCCAAATGGCAATGCATCTAAATTCATTCAGATGAATGTTTAGTTGAGACTGGCTGTCTCTGGGGAGCTTGAGCTTTTGGGGACTGGCTTAGGAATAATACCGTCAGGTGGCTTAGATAAGCCTGCGTGTTTGGAACATGTCATCATTTGGTAGCACCATTACATGGATGAGTGACTAACAACTGCATTCCCCATTATTTTAAGTGAGCGGTAAATATCTTGGCCGAGAGCCTCTACTGTGGCTTGACTTTCTCTAATGAATGCTGTTATGTAATAATCGGCACACCGTGCTACTCCGGCCGGCCCTTTCATGTTTTCATGTCAGTGTTAGAGCTGGGGTGAACTCTAAATATGTAGAAGCATTATACAGCAGACACAATTTTCTGTTGAATTTTATGTGGAAGTATTGATCATTAACTTATTATTGCAAACTGTTTCACTGTGCATTTTTTATAATGTGTCCCGAAGAGGATTCGGATCTTTATAAAAGCATAGATAGGCAGCCATTGATAAGTAAGATATTGGTTTACTGTCTATAGCTTGATTTCCCCTCCTACCCTGCACCCCTTTTTGTTAGAAATAATGTAAGACTGTGGCTTTACCAATTGGTCTGATATTTGTAGAGTCAGTTCATTGAACTAATTCCCTGAGTGAATCCTAGCTACCTTCACAAACAGACTCATAATGCCAAAAGCCACACCAACAGTTAATGGAATGAAACATTTTCCCGAGGATGCTGCTGCTATAGTTACACCTGAACAGGGAACTAAAACCTTTATGAGCACACGAAAAGCGTCATTCTAGAAATAATTACTTTTGTAGTCTCTTATCACTTGCTGTACAGTATTCCCTGCAAAGCAGTAATAATGTTTTTCTAATTCTTAAACCACCATTTTATCTGATTGTGAAGGTAATACACATTTTAGAATGTTTTCTTTTGAGTAACTAAAGTTAAAGAATATAAAATCCGATGGTAAGATGGGCTTTTCATGGTGATAAATAGCAGAACAAGCCTGGAGCATGGTGAACGGTTGATGGCCTTTCTGACTTCTCCAGTTCCTTTGTTATTTACTTTGATTCCTCATTATCAGTAGCTCATGGTGGAATAAAGTACTTCAGATGATAGCAATGATCATTCACTAACAAGCAAGAACATGGCATATTTATATATGATACACACATGTTTTGCACTTATATACATAACTCAGATGTTCTTATATTTTTCTTAATATTTTGGGAGAAAGTGTTCTTCTTAATATTTTGATAGAAAAATAAGTAGCCATCGATAAGCGATTATTTTCCACTAAACACCTCCACTCCATCCTTTGTTTATCTACTTAGTTACATGCAGAGTTTTTGGGAGAAGCACAGTAGCCTATACCTGTCACTCCCAAGCACAATGCGTTTGGAGGACACTTTCATTGTTTGTGTACGCGGGTTCCTGTGGTTAAGCATCTACAAAGAGGAATTTATGAAACTTAATCTTGAAAAGACTTCACGTGTGTTTAAATTGTAAATATACTTGCTGATGAACTCTCCAATGAATGGTTTCACTAGAAGAAAGAGATTGAATTTTAGAAGATTGGGAGTCAGTTTATAGCGACTGTGCTAGAAACTGCATTTTAGATGTTAGGCTTAGGGTGACATCTTGTGGTCGGATCAGAAAGCATTGTCAAACGGATGATCACAGTTTCCAGAGTTTAAATGTAAGTTTGTAAACATTAATATTAATAAATGTTTAATAATTTTATTCATAATCATAAACAATCATTTAAAAATACTTATGTGCTAGACATTGTTCTCAGCAAAATGATGTAGTAGTGAACTGTATGGGACAATGTTTACTTTTATGGACAAATGAAGAAAATGCAGTAGGGAACAGAGGCATTCTATAAATAATTATTTAATTATTAAATTATAATGGTGTTATGAGCAGAAATCAAAATATATGCGTTTTTGCCACCTTTTTAAGTTAAAAAAAATCTATGTAATTTCCCGTTATACCAATTCTTTTAATTAATTTTTTTGTTTGTTTGTGTGTGTGCACATGGGGATGCTGGAGGAAGATTTTGGGTGTTCTGAGGTGTAACTCTGATTATTCCTTTGAAGTAAGGTTTCTCACGGAATTGGGAACTATGTTGGCAGTGGCAAACCCAGAAATCCTCCTGTCACTGCCCTTAAAATTTGGGGTTACGTGTCCACACAGCCATGCCTGGAATTTTATGTGGGTACTTGGGATTTGAACTCAGGTCCTTAAGCTTGTGCAGCACGTGCTATTACCTGGGAACCATCTTTGCAGCACCCCATTATACAAATTCTAATGTATGATAATTTCAAAAGAATTCCCATTTAAAGCACATCATGACTATAAATATGAATAATGGTATATATTTTTGTCACCCGACCATAAGAAATTTTTTTCTAGATTACAATGGATGTGAAGGATTGTACAATTATGTGAATTTGGAATATCCTGGCTCCCGTCTTTCAAAACAGGTCTCACACTATGACTCTTGTATCAGCAGTACCAATCACCCATCAACTTGTTTAGCAGAAAGCTGCTGCCCAATCAGACTCTGGAACTGGGGCTCGGCAAATAGTGTCCAAATAACTCTTTGGGGGTGATTCTGAGTCATGTGTTCTAGCCACTCAGAGAAACGCACATGGTGTTTGAATATTACTCATGAACGAATGGTACTTCTTCATTCTTACATTTTGTAAAGATCCGATTTAGTCTTTAAGAAGGTGAAAGAACTTTAAAGCGTCTGAAGTCCTTTGAGGATCCATACACTTACAAATACTGTGCACTCAAATTTACCTTTAAAATAAGCAGTGTATCTGAAATATTTAAGTGGTCCCCCCTTTGAATATTTAATTCTAGTTCCTACCTGTGTTGCTGTGAATAGAGAACAGAAAGTTACATGGAGATGCTGTCGTTAGGTCGTGTGCAATTGTCACACTCACTAGGTAATCCTTACATACGCTCCAGGGAAGCTAAACATTACGTATTACACTTTTCATTACACTTAGTGGTGTGTGTGTGTGTGTGTGTGTGTGTGTGTGTGTGCGTGTGTGTGGGTATGTGTGTGCCTGCGCACGTGTGTGTGTACATGCAGACATGTGAGTGTGTATATGCACTGGCATGTATTCTCTGGCAAACGTGGAAAAGAGAGGACAACTGTGGGTTGGACCTACATGGTTCAATTCAGGTTGCGAGGCTCCATGGCAAGGGCTAAGTCATCTCACCTGCCTCTCCAATACGTATTTATTGGCCGACATAGTGAATACCAAATTCTTGGTTACTAAAGTCTATCGCGGCGCTTTACAACTCATCTAAATAAATTGATCAGGGATATCCCAGTCGTTATGATTTGAGTAGTAATATTTCACAACGTATCTATGAAGTTTCACTTGGTTACATAGACATGTGGAGGTGGATTCTAAAAAGTCCAAATCTAGGGCCATAAAGAGAAACTATCCTTTAAAGTCAAAGTAACATTAATGCATATGCACAAATGCCCAGTCAGTGTGTGTTTGATAATTAGACTCCAGGGGCTGGACCAAAGTGGACTGATGCTGCAAAGGGATGCTTTTATATAATTCGGAGTATTGTCTCTGGAAGGCCTTGAGCTGGAAGAGAGGCTAGAGAAAGGTATTTTTCTCATCTCTTTCCTCATTCATTTACGAGACATTATTGGCCAACTGTGCCAGGTGCTATTACATGTACTTTGGAGATGCAAATTAGATAAAATTGTAAATACAGTTTATATTTACAATTCCAGTAAGTAATACAGAGGAGGAGTGGAGGCTTCTGTGAGTGACTTTCCTGGGGAAGTGGTCTTTGAAATGCTGAAAATCATACAAATACTATAGGAATTGGAGGTTCTTGGGAAAGTGGGTCTGATTGGAAGATATATTTTACACCTTTAAAATGTCCTTTCTAAGTTGGGTAGGGAGTCTCACTGGACTTTAAATTAGTAAATCAAGAATGTGAAGCATAAAACATGACTCAGACAATTAATTGTTCTAATTCCCTTTGTTAAACAGTCATAGTCTGGGCGAGATTCATTGAGAGTCTCATGCTTGGAAAGATGAAACATTTTCTGTTTGACACTTTGGGTCAAATACCATCAAGAGGTTTCAACTCCATTCTTGGCTCTTTGTGTATTACTGCAAGATTTATATCACCAGATGGCACCATTTAACTAAAGTTATGTGCTTGGGCTGCATATAACGTGGTTGCTGCTAAATGAAGAATGTTTGGGTTTGTGCTATAGCTGAAACTGGAATAAGTAATTTGCTTTGATGGTACCGGAGACTTCTCTACAAAGTTAGACAATCTGATCTGTTGTCTTTTTGGAAGCATGACCGAATCTGGTGATTTCTTCTTGGTCTGTAGAGGAAGAAAATTTGGAGCTGATCCCCGCCACCAGTATGTGGCAGCTGGCAGAAAGAACACTACAGGTTTTACCAATTTAGGTTTTCCTATAGCCAGTATGCTCATTTTACTAATATTATACCAACAAATCATTTGGTTGCTGAGTATTTTTAGGGACTTTATGCATATAATAGACAATTTTTAGATTATTTTTAGAAATAAGTCCTTTAAGATGACCTAAATTGGCATGGCAACAGTTGCTAAAGGCTGTCAACAGAGATATATTCTTTTGAGTTACATAACAAAGCAGTGTAATGTAGACAATATGCTATTATATACAGTCGTCCTAAGAAAAGAGAGTTTGCCACACGGTTAAACACTTCTCTAGTCTTTTCCTTACTTTGAAGCAGGTGCCACCCGTCTTTCCTCCTCACATTGCTGTAGAATGTGCTCAAGAGTTTCAGTGTAGCACTTCCTGTGTGGTACAATTGCTCACTGAAATGTGAGCTTCTTTAAGGCAGGGGCTGGGCTGCTTCTAATTCAGTTGGTGTGTGGCATGGAAGAACACGTTAAACTCCTTTTGTTTGAACAAATGTGTCTCAACTTCTGCTCCCTAAGGCACTATGTTAGCCCCTAGGGATTTGTTGACAAGGATATGGGCCTTGTTTCTGTGGAGCTCATGGTCCTATTAAAGGTGACACATGCCTTGAAGCAATGACTACTCTAAAAGAATTGTTCGAGGAGTTTCTTTTCCAACTCATTAAGTTCATATTATTCCGTATTAAAAATGTTCAGAAGTGGGGCTGGTGAGATGTTTCAGAAGAGTACTTCTTGCTCTTCCAGAGGACCTGAGTTTTGTTCTCAATACCCATGTCATGTAGTTCACAACTGTCTGCAATTTTTAACTCTTGGGGAATCTGACACTGCTTGTCTCCCTGTGTTCACGTGCACATATTCTCTCCAGACACATGATTAAAACGATAGAAATAAATATAAAAAAATGTTTGGAGTCAGAAGCTTAAGTAAATAGAGCTTTATTTTTATTACACAAGAAATCAAAGCTACAAGAACTTTTTGTCAACATTTCTGCAATTATTCTCATGTTTTTGCCATTGTTTTGTGTGGTCAAACATGGATCTTCTGCCATTCCAGATCCCACATTTGAGACAAGAAAGGGAGGAGAAGGGGAAAAGAACACTCCCAATTATTGTTCTATTATTACTAGAAAAGCAGAGTATCCACTACCTACATCATGTTACTTTGTCAACACATTTTGTTTAAGATATTAGATCCACCAGAACCGGGTCACCTGGTCACCTTTCTCAGGGGACTCTGAAAGAGGTAGGAGAATGTTGTCATCTTTTGTTTAAAACATACAACTTATATAAATTGTATATTTTAGCTGGGAAGAACAATCTAAATGATTTGATAAACCTGTCCTTTAAATTGGATCAGCAACTACTCTTTCAGCTGATAAGATATTGAGAACTTGTGCAGTGTATGACGAAGACACAAACAATAAAATCCTGAAATTTTCTTTCTCCGCATATGATATGTTACATTTGTGATACCACAGCGCTGGTTCCCATTTCTTCCCACTCTTTTCACCTTTCGCACTGAGTGTTGAAAAGAATTAGCGATAAGAAGGAGCAATAGAAAAAGAAGCATCCCACAAGTATCTCCTAGAAAAGGCATCCACTTATCGTGTTAGCTCTGGCTTCCAGGAAAAGCCACAAGTGATGGAGAGTTAACAATGCTCTGTGTTCATTTGTTAGCGTGTAGCCCAAAGAAACAGTCCTCCTTCATAGTTCTCTAGTCAGGAGCCAGGGAATGTGTTAGACATCTCAGGAATTCTACACATCGCAGTAACCTAGAGATTGTGGTACCAATTTATAAAAGGTATTTCCTGGATTCCTCAAGGTTCTAACTTACGTCACTTCCCTGTACACTGTTAAAATAGCAAGCCCTGTGAAATCGTAAGATTAGATTCTCTTTGCAGATGTCTAGTTCCAAATCAAGCCAACGCATGTGACTAGAACCGCCAATCACCAAAGGCGACTGAGGCTTCATTAATGGAGACAGTATTCTAGTTCCTAAAACTAGCTGCTGAATCATGAATCCCTACGAAGTTAAAGAACTTCCAATCTCATGGAGACGTATTCTAACTAAACTCCTAGAGATACATACTCCACCCGATGTCAATATTGCTTTCAGAAATCCTTGAGTTTTTTTCTTAAAAATATTTAAATAAACTTTGTTTTTTCAGAAATAAGCCTTCTGCTTTGGAAATAATTTTTGCACAAATTCTTAAAGAAAGTATTTATAGAGTTCTCTAATTGGTCAAAACCAGATGATAGTTATAAATATAAAGGCGAGTCTCAGAGTTCATTAAGTGATATAATATCATCAATAAAATCTGTTTACTTTGGGTGAATATCTCTATTTATAGTAAATTATCTATATGTGTTTACTTCCTTCATATATATTTCCTTGTACAAATCTAATTTTTAAAATAATATATCCTTTCCAAAATGTAAAGCTGTTTGGAGAAAATGTATTTTCTCCTGTAATAACCTGTTGCAGACAGAATACTTTCATTGCCCCAGTTTGTGTATTTCTTTTGTAACATGAAAGAGATGAACAGATTATATTTAGGAATATATACATTATCTATCTATCTATCTATCTATCTATCTATCTATCTATCTATATCTCCACACAATAACAATTAGCGGGAAATGTTAGGTTTAGGATTTGAAGGAGAACGGGAAGGGGTAGATGGGAGGTTTTGAAGGGCAGAAAAGGGTGGAAGAGATATTATCTCAAAAAATAAAATGACTTATCATGACATTCTGCGTAAACATGAGTGTTTACGGAGAGGATCAGTGACTGCATAGCTAGTGAAGGTCATGGGAAAGTGGATGTTAATATTCCACATTATAATTCTGTGCATTCATGTTTGAATGACTGTCATTATTTTGACTTCATTTCTTGAATCAGTTCCTTGATTTGCTTTCCAACAATAATTTCTCCATTGTATCCCAGTCATCAGATTTTATGTTTTAGTTTGCATTTTATTATATAATTCTTTCATACAACATCAATTTGAAACATCCCCCTCCCGTGTTCCCAGTTTGTTTCTTAACACTGGGCTAATCATTCTTGGATCTCATGGATTTGGTTGGCTCTGCACACTTTCCCAGTCTCTTGGATCTCATGGATTTGATTGGCTCTGCACACTGTCCTAGTCTCTTGGCTCCTTCAGTCTTCACTGTCCTCTCTCCCTGCTTAAACAGTGCTTCCTCACTGTCTTTATTCACTTGCACACCCACCTTCCAATTCATTGTTGCTCTCTATGTTGGCTAGCAAAAATCAGCTACTGCCTAAGCTCATGTTTGCTTTCTTCTATCGCTGTATACAGGCAACCAAGGGTATCAGAAGAAATATATATGACCTCTGACTGGTTTCACTGTTAAGTTTATGACCAAAAAAAGTATCTCCTTGGATAGTTTACTTCCTTATCCTCAGAATATTTTCATACCTCTGTTCTGCTCAAAGAACATACCTTGACTTCTTTAACTTCAACTGATGCCTATTCTAATTTATTGATACAATAAAAATAACCAAAAGAGACCTTCCTATTTTTTTCCTACTTATTCCCCTTACTTCCCCTTATGTGCCTCTACAGTCACCTTTGAGGAGGACTTAGGGGGACACCTGTGGGTAATTATCTTCATTAGGCTAACTGAAGTGGGAAGATCTGTCCACTGTGGGCGGCATCATTCCCTGGGCTCTGACCCTAGCCAGTACCCAAGGGAGAAAATGAGCACAAGGGTCCACTGCCCTCTTCTTCCTCACTGCAGACACTGTGTGCCTGGCTGCCTTGGCTTCTCCACCACATAGACTGCCCGTGATCTAGCGCAAATACTCTTTGTCTCCTGAGTTGCTTTCACCAAAGTGCTTTAGCACAGCAGCATAGGAACTCACGAAGACCATGATTAATAATGGTCTGTGATCACCGTCATCTTTAAAACCCACTCCCATCATGGGCCGCCATCCTTACCGCGGCTTCCCTTCTCTGCTTCTATTGGAGTCTGATCAGTGAAAGTCCGTGAGAAGGGGAGATCATTTGGTGCTCTATTCTTCCACACTTCCCTTTGGCCATGATTTTTCCATCAATGAATTATACTTATACTCACAGTTCCTCAGTGTGGACCCTCTCCCATTTCTGTGAACACCTTTGTTTTAGTAACGTTTTGTCACCATGGTAGAGTACTCAAGAAAACCACTTAACAGAGGAAGGGTTCAGTTTAACTCATGCTCTTTAGAGATTCGCAGTTTTACTCGTCCGTGGCCTCCGTCTGCTTCTGGGCCTGGCCACAGTGGGACAGAAGATTACAGTGGGGAACAATGTGATCAAGTGGCTCACCTCAAAGCAAGGCAGAGAGTGATAGGAAGGGGCCAGGATAAAATACATCTTTTAGAGACATGCCCTAAGGAGCTGCTTCCTACAAGTAGATCCTACCTCCTAGCTGACCATTCTATGTGAACTTATAGTACAGCCGTAATCTATGATGAAGTTAGTGTCCTTCCAAGGCCGTGCTCACTAGTTGGGGGCCAGGCTTTAATACACGAATATTTCGAGGCTATGCTTCCTTTCTCAAACCGTGGTAAGCCCCATGTTGGACACCATCTGTCGAGGTCCAGCCTCGAAGGTGTTTGCACATTCCAGGGTGGGAGTGTGAGGGTTAGAATTACTAAGCAAAAGGAACAGAGACATGAGAGAAATAAAAGATGGAAACACAGAACAGCATCAAGAGGGAAAGTCAATGAATACTGAAGTCATCCTCATTTATTTTCCACATGTTCCAAAAGGGAGACTTCATTAACCTGATATAAGGAATAGATAGACCAAGTATCCTGCAGGCAGCCACTCCTTAGAACCTCCTGCCAATCTCCTTGAAGGAATAAGAATGGAGCTGAATTCTGTGACTTTTTGTCAAAATGGGACAGATCTACCTCTATACTCAAAATGCTAATTGACCACACCCTAGGTCAGGATCTCTTGTTTGTAGCCACATCTGCTGTCAACAACTTTGAGAGGACAGGAATAAGCTCAAACTCTCTGATCTTTAGGCAGGGTGGAACAGGCACGTCTGTGGGCCCTGGCATCAAACTGTAGCATAGGAAAGGGTGTGAGCACTGTTTCCATTCCTTGTCTCTGCTCTCCATCCTCTGAAGTTGCTCTAAATCAGGCTTGGGCTTCATCCTCCACTCAAGGTACAAGTAGCTTAGTACCGATCAAAGCTAAGGAGACTTAATTCCATGTCAGTGATTACATAGATGAATTTCCAGGATTCATCTCATTTCTGTATAATTTGACATCAGGTTAGATTCATACACACAACTCCTTTTCTTTTTACTTCATTCACTTTTTTCCCCTTGACATTGGTGTTCTAGCCTGGCTAAGTCCTGCTACCAGCTGAGATGGATCCACACTGAGCTACCACACAAGCTGATTAATTTCTTACATGTATACGTGTATTTGCAGTGCCGGAACTAATGCTATGACACAGCGTGAACACAATTATGTTAATTCACAGTTAGATAAGTGACTTGTTCTCTTTTGCTTTAACCAAGCTTTATTTTTAGTTAATTTTTTTCCCCACAATATATTTTGATCATGGTTTGCCCTCCCCCAGTTCTGCTCAGATCCTCTCTATCTTCCTACCCACCCAGCTTCATGTTTCCCTCCTTCAAAAACAAAACCAAAACAAAACCAAAATCAAACCAACCAAACAGAAAGCCATTAAGGCACAGATACCTGTCTTAGTTACTGTTCTGTTGTTGTGAAGAGATATCATGACCATGGCAAGTCTCTCTCACTCTGCCTTCTTCCTCCCAGCATTCTGTTTAGTTTTCCTCACCTACCTAAGTTCTGCCCTATCAACAGGCCCAAAGCAGTTTCTTTGTTCATTAATTGTAATCACAGCATACAGAGGGAAATCCCACATCAACTGAAAGTTGCTAATAGATTGGGTTCTAGGTATGAGAAAAAACAGTGAAGTCAAGCATAACTTATTTTTCTTTTCCCCTCCAGGTAGCTGGAATTCTCAATTTTAGAGGCAGAGAATTTCAGGAAAGACACTTATTAGGATGGAGAGAAGGATAAGGCTGAAAGTCAGGATAATTAAGTAAACAGTTGCATATAGAAATTTTGTGTAACAGGGAAATAGCAAAGATAGAAATTTTAAATTTGGAAGAACTAGTATTATTACAACTAACATTTAAAGACCTAAAACCATGAGATTTGAAGGAGAGGCAAGAGGGTATAAAATATATGCAAATATGAATATTTTAATTAAATTGTCTGAAGTATGTAGTATTCACAATTGAAATAATTAAAATTATTTTTGTGAAATTTTATGCAAAATAGTTCATTAAAATTTCATACAGAAGTAGTTGAGTGGAGAGCAACATTTTATTAGATTTTACTTTTTGTAAATTAAAAATTAATCTCTTAGTTTCTTGAATATAAATTACTAGATAAAAACATTAGCTTAAATGACTTGAGCTCCAGCTTCCATAAATAGTAGCAATCTGGGATCTAGCTTCAAATTTCAATGAGGCCATAGTTATTCAAGCATATTAAGGACCTCCTCACTTATTAGTGCAAATGATTTTAACATTCAATCTTTGGGGAAATGATTTAATTAAGATCATTTCTAATGTGACAAAATACCAGATAGATGATTTTTTTGACTTGTCAGATACCTTGTCTGCCAATCCGGGAAGAGTAGTATGTAAGTTAAGAATGAAAGGGATATTACAAATAATACTGCTATGAACATAGTTGAACAAATGCTTTTGTCATATGATAGGGAATCTCTTGGGTATATTCCCAAGAGTGGTATTGCTGGGTCCAGGGGTAGGTTGATCCCGAATTTCCTGAGAAACCGAAACACTGATTTCCAAAGTGGTTGCACAAGATTGCATTCCCACCAGCAATGGATGAGGGTACCCCTTTCTCCACAACCTCTCTAGCAAAGGCTATCATTGGTGTTTTTGATTTTAGCCATTCTGACAGGTGTAAGATGATATCTCAAGGTTGTTTTGATTTGCATTTCCCTGATTGCTAAGGAGGTTGAGCACGACCTTAAGTGTCTTTGGCCATTTGAACTTCTTCTGTTGAGAATTCTCTGTTCAGTTCAGTGCCCCATTTTTTTAATTGGGTTAATTAGCATTTTAAAGTCTAGTTTCTTGAGTTCTCTATATATTTTGGAGATCAGACCTTTGTCTGTTGCGGGGTTGGTGAAGATCTTCTCCCAGTCAGTAGGTTGCCTTTTTGTCTTAGTGACAGTGTCCTTTGCTTTACAGAAGCTTCTCAGTTTTAGTAGGTCCCATTTATTCCATGTTGCCCTTAATGTCTGTGCTGCTGGGGTTATACCTAGGAAGCGATCTCCTGTGCCCATCTGTTGTAGGGTACTTCCCACTTTCTCTTCTATCAGGTTCAGTGTGTTCGGACTGATATTGAGGTCTTTAATCCATTTGGACTTGAGTTTTGTGCATGGTGATAGATATGGGACTCTCTGAACATGGCGAGCAATGAGGGCTGATGAGAAGCCAAGGACAATGGCACGGGGTTTTGATCCTACTTCATGTTCTGGCTTTGTGGGAACCTAGCCAGTTTGGATGCTCACCTTCCTAGACATGGACGGAGGGGGGAGGACCTTGGACTTTCCACAGGGCAGGGAACCCTGACTGCTCTTTGGACTGGAGAGGGAGGGGAAGAGGAGTGGGGGGAGGGGAGGAAGGGTGGGAGGAGGGGGAGGGAAATGGGAGGCTGGGAGGAGGCGGAAACTTTTTTTTTCCTTTTCTCAATAAAAAAAAAATGAAAGGGATATTTTGAAAGGAGTTGAGGTTTCTTAGAGAGGCTATAGGATAGCTGGGTATTAGATTCAGAAAAAAAGGCAGGAAACAAGGCCACCATAGCAATATTTCCCACAAAAAAGAGGGAGACGGGCATTGCGCTCTGACCAGTGGTTCCTAGTCCAACACTATCTATCGTATGCTGGTTCCTTCCCTTCCAGGTTATGTTAGGGCCACCATCCCAATCTTGTCAATCACGCTGTGAAGACTGAGAGTCCTTGCATGGTGAAGAACTCTGCAAATGCTTCCCCCACCTTGATAAACAGTTAATAATTTTGTATGGAAATGGGTGTGGTAAGGGTAAGGGGTAGCCTGTCAGTTATTGTATGCAGTAGAGTGAGGGCGATCTGAAGCCAGAAGGCCTAGGGTTAAATGAGGATGAATGTAACTTATAAAGCATTCAGTGCACAGATGTAGTGAGTAGAAGTGTGTCTGTGTGTGTGTGTGTGTGTATGTATGTGTGCGTGCGTGTATGTGTGTGAATGCGTGTGTGTCCTTTGTGCATTTCTAATGTGTGTGCGTGCGTGTGCATGTGTGTGTTTGTGTGTGTGTGTGTGTGCGCATGCGTGTGTGTATGTGTGTGTGTGTGCGTGTGTGTATGTGTGTGTGTGTGCGTGTGTGTATGTGTGTGCGTGTGTGTATGTGTGTGTGTGTGCGTGTGTGTATGTGTGTGTGCGTGCGTGTGTGTATGTGTGTGTATGTGTGTGAATGCGTGTGTGTGTCCTTTGTGCATTTCTAATGCGTGTGCGTGCATGTGTGTGTGTGTGTGCGCGTGCGTGTGTGTGTGCGTGTGTGTGTATGTGTGCGTGTGTGTATGTGTGTGTATGTGTGTGTGCGTGCGTGTGTGTGTGTGCGTGTGTGTATGTGTGTGTGCGTGCGTGTGTGTGTGTATGTGTGTGTGTGCGTGCATGTGTGTGCGTGTGCATGTGTGTATGTGTGTGAATGCGTGTGAATGCGTGTGTGTGTCCTTTGTGCATTTCTAAGAGGTTTGGCTCAGACAAGTAAGCTTTCCTGCATTTACCTCATTTCCCTACATATACCGTGAAGCGTATCCCACCTATCTCTCTGTGAGGGAAGAAACTCTGAAATAGAGATGAGTGGGATATAACTTCATGGTGGGTGAAGGTGGGTGTGATGGGGCAAGAAGAAAATGATAAGTACTTAGGTAAAGGAAGAATGGAAATCAACCAAGCCAAAATTGCAAAAACCCTTGATTATTTTAAAGACATAAGAACCTAGCATATTTCGAATCTCAAAGGACAATTTTTCTCCATTTTCTTCTAATATGTCTGGCACAGATTCAAAAGTAATTTCCACTGCACCATGAGAAAAGTGTTGTTCTCAGCTCCCTTTTAAAATTATGGTTATATGCTACAAAACAATGCAATTATTGTAATTTTCTAAATTTTGTGAAAATATAAACCTATACATCTCAGAAACTAACTGAAACCTAAAAATAAAAACATCTGCAGAAATCTGTGGCTGGAACACTTTAACTGTGTATTTTTTAATTCTAGGTGTCCCAGTGAGTATGAAGTGGTATATTATGGTCTTAGTGTTTCTCTAATGATGCATGGTAGTGGGTGCCTTCTGTGCCAACTAATCACTCTTATTTGTTCTTCGGTGAAGTAGGTCTCCAAATCTCCTGTCTATGTCTTACTTAGGGTTTCTATTGCTGTGAAGACTATGATCATAGCAACTCTTTTTTTTCCATGATATTTTTATTGATTATTTGGGATTTTTACATCATGAACACCAAGCACACTCACCTCCTGTAGTGATACAAGAAGCAGCGGGCTGCATTCCCACCCGGATCCCGGTTAGCTTACCCCCAAAATAATTACGTGGAAACTGTATTCATTTAAACACTGCTTGGCCCATTATATCTAGCCTCTTCTTGGCTAACTCTCACATCTTAATTAACCCATTTCTAATAATCTGTATATCACCACTTGACTGTGGCTTACTGGGAAGATTCTAACCGATGTCCATCTCAGGCCAGAGCTTTATGGAGTCTGCCTGACTCTGCTTTCTTTCTCCCAGAATTCTGTTAGGTCTACTCCAACCACCTAAGGGCTGGCCTATCGAAAGGCCAAGGCAGTTTCTTTATTAACTAATGGATATGGGTCTGAGCCCATTTTCCCCTAATTTCTGGGTTTGGGTGTTAATACCATCTGAAGTAAATGCAAATATAAAACTAGGAAGGTTTAAAGAAGTAAATGGATTGCTTATTGGTGTACCTAGCCATCATACCCTTAATATCGTAATATTTTGATGTAAAATTTTTAAATATTTAAATTCATGCATATGAAGATTTGACCACCTATTTCTTATGTACTTATCTGGTTGATATTTGACTATTTCTGTCTCTTTTTAAATGTCCTTGGACTAGAACTGATTTTTGCTTCTCTAAACATTCATTTGGTGTTGGAATTATTTATTGTGACATTTTTGGCCATGAAATGTCATGTCGAATGATTGTGGTAGCACACAGAAGCAGAGAATGAAGAATCGTAGACTCAAGACCTAAGATTTAAAAGAGACTTTTGAGAGCATTAAATCTACCTCTGAACGAGCTAATGGACAGGTCAACATTCTCTCCACTGTCCACGCCATAAAATATGCAACCCTACAAAGAAAGAAAAAGCTGATTTTGAGGATATGAATGCTTACTTTAAAAGTTAGAGCCTTTCACACAGTTATGTGTTAATTTTCTGTTGCTATGGCAATATGCCCAAGACAACCAGTTTTTAAGGAAGAAAGATATCTTTGAGTCCACATTTGCATAGTGGTTGCTTAGTTCTGTCACTTGGGGTCTACAGCGAGGCAGAAATCATGATAAAAAGCACATGGTAGAACAAAGCTGCTCATTTCCTGGTGACCATGAAGGACCACTGACAGGATCTGTAGGTGTGGCCAATCCAGTCCTCTCCACTATGCCTCCCAGGAGCATGCCTTTCAACTAGGCCCCTCCTCTTCTCTTCAAGTGGCTACCACCTTCCAGTATCTCAATTACATGACAACAATCACTGAGCAAGACATTTAAGGTACAATCCGCAACAGTTTACTTTCATCCTAAACTGTGGTTATTTTTTCATTTTGTCCTATTTTATCTTAAGGGAATTTGCAGATTTCAGACCAGGTATACGCACAGGTATCACCTGTTTGTTTTTAATGCAGTCAGTACATGTCACTTTGTGCAGGCCCGTGGGTGTTTCCTTCATCATAATATGTTTCCGTGAGATGGCTTAACACGAGGGTGGTGCCCTGCTTCCTTGGGTGTAATTCCTACTTAGGCTGAACCCAGAAATAAATTTAGAACTGTAACTATAATCCTGTTGAGGTTACATAAAAATAAGGAGGAAAGAAAAGAAAAGGGAACCGAGGCAAATGTTATCAGCAGGACAAAACAGGCTGTTGTCTTGAAAAGACTTCATTTCTCTTTCTCTGTGGGCATGGGTGTGTGGGTGGGTTCTCTCAATTCTGCAGTCACAGATCCACAACACCCCCCCCCCCCATTAATCAAGTGTCAAGCTGGGAAATCTGTGGGGCTTTCAGCATTAGCACACTGTGTCATATTATAATTTTTTAAAAGCAGAGACAGAAACAACCCAAATAATTCCATTTACATCTGAATTAAATTCCTCAGGCATTTCCTGTATTCTATTAGCAATTCAACAAGAAGCCTGGCATTAGGAAACAGGGAATAATTACAAAAGAAAGAGAGGGATAGGAGTAGAGAGCCCCTGAATTCATAATGCAAAATTTGGCTGTAACGGTTATTTTTGTTATGATTAGGAGGTGGTGGATCACATTTTAATCCTTCAAAGTAATTTTCTATGATTGAAAAATCCATTTTTTTATCGTTTGCATGTACTGTACTAATTGTTCTATTGCAAAATTCAGATAATAATAGTTTTGTAAATCTTCTGTGATAGTTAATTTTGATGTCAGCTTATTGGGGCCTTTAGCCACCTAGGAGACAAGTCTGTGGGCATGTCTGTGAAGAGTTTTCTACATGAGGTTAATTGGGATGAGAAGACCCACCTTAGCCATAGAGGGCACTATTCTGTGTGCTGAGGTCCTGCTCCTAATGAAAAGGAGAAAGTGAGGCAAGCAGCAGCATTCATTTCTCCCTGACTGTGGATGTTGCTGGCCAGCTGCTTTCATCTTCTGATGTTATACCTTCCCGGCTACGAAGGACCATCCTTGGAACTAGGAGCCAAAATAAACCATTTCTCCTTTAAGTCATTACAAAACAAAAACAAAACAAAACAAAACAATGTAACGGAGACACCACCTTGTAGGTTTGGGAACAACTAACTCACCCGACTTTCACCTAGCTTATGAGTACTCAGTATAATGTATTTTGTGAGCCCTAGGAGGACAACCTCCTACTCATATTCTTCTAAATGAAAGGTAACAAGCAATACAGTGACTCCTAATGACATATTGCTATGCCCATAGAGTTGAGCATCTCTCAACCTTCACCAGAGAAGCTTCTTTGTGATGGCCCTTGCAAACTCTACACCTGATAGAGAAATGAACAGTGAGAGGCAAGAAAGAAATTGGGTTCAACACAACTTAGCTGGACTGATTTAAACTTCAGGAGTCGGACACCAGGCCAGTTTATTTTCAGATATATATAAGTACAGTACAATTTTGAAAAAAAGTTTCCTGGTAACAATGATCTCAATACCATGTGCTCAATAAAGCTTAAAGTATGACGACAGCAAAACTCTTTTGCAAAGTACTTGTGACCTCTACCATGAAGATGGGTTCTGTAGCTTAGGAACCCAGGTTCTGGTGTGGATTCTGACTGAGATAGGGTAGAGGAGGGCAGCGGGCTGTAAAGCACACGAAATTTCCCCCAAGGGCGGGCTCTACTGATTGGGAAACAAAGCTAAAGATAAAGGCCTAGAGAGGGAGAGTCTGGGATAAACATTGGGAATTTGGATGAGGCCTGGCCCTACGGATAGGAAAGGTCACCGGGTTATTAACAGCATCGGTCCCCAGCCTTCTGTATATCTCCTCCACATGAGGAGATGATCCTTCCTGATTAATATTCCTGGTTTTTCCAGGGCGTCTCTGTAAGCACTCATGCCCTCCATACTTCTTAAAGTAGATGGCAATTAACACAGAGATACACGGCTGACATGTGGATAGAGAGACAGAGGCAGAGACCCAGAGAGCTCGCGAGACCTTGGAGCATTCAGCTGTAAATTTTTTTTTGTTTTTTACAGCCTTCCTTCCAAGTCTCAGGAATCTATGTGAAAAAGGAATGAGAAAGATTGTAAGAGCCAGAGGTGGTACATGACTTAAAGAAAGCAGAATTTTATAGACACAGCAGGGCTGATGCACATGTGAGCTCACAGAGACTGTGACAGAACGTACAAGACCTGCGCAAGTTCCAGCCAGACAAAATCCTCAGACAAAGAAGGAGATGCGCCTAATGACAGAGCTTTCTAGTGTTGATAAGGAAAACCAGTCTTCTTGAGTGGAGTGACTCTGAGTATATCAAGCACATTTCAGGGCAGGCCTTGCGACCTGGAGTAGTTGGCCAATAAACTCCTTGCATGCTTGTGTGTGTGTATTAAGAGAGAAATAGGTGGAGAGGGGCCAGATCTGAGAAGAATTTGGGAAGATGAAAATATATGATCGAAACCATGTGGTAGTTATGCATGCTTTTAATCCTGGCATTGAGGAGGCAGAAGCAGGTGTGAGTTCAAGGTCAGCCTGGTCTACAAAGTGAAGTCCAGACCAGTCAGAGCTGCTACCCAGAGAAATCCTGACTTGCAAAACCAAAATGAAAAAAAAAAAGAAAAAATATGATTAAAATGTATTAAAAAATTTTAAACTATTACATAAAATATTTTAAAATAATATTTGATAATAATAAATTTTATAATAATATTTGAAAATAAAACCCTTATACATCACAATAAATTGAGCTATATAACACTGTATACTTTAACTTTCCTAGTCAAAAATTTTACCTTTAAAATGAGATTAGACTAAATTATTTCTTCTTTTTTCAGTTTGAAGTTGTATGAGGTTAGAAATAATGAAATAATCCATTGTAAATGGAAAACTTCATTATAATTGAAATGGGTGGGCATGATGCTTTTTCTTCACTTACTGTGTGGTCACCACTGATACGCCTTTAACAAAGGGCAGATTAGCAGAGAAAAGCTTAATACATCTGATAAAATACTTATGTGAGGGGTTGGAGAGATGGCTCAGCAGTTACGTGCACTTACTGCTCTTACAAAGGACCCATGTTGGGTTCCCAGCCATAAACACAGTGGCTGACAACCATAACTACAGCTCCAGGGGGATCTGATGCCCTCTTCTCATGTCTGCTGTCACCAGGCATGTGTGTGGTAAACATGGGTACATGTATGCAGAACATTCACACACATAAACTGAAAAGCATCATGTGGCATATGAGCCTTTCAAATCAAATAGAGCCGAAAACCCAGATATGTAATATGTAGCTTGTTTTCTTCTCTCTCTCTCTCTCTCTCTCTCTCTCTCTCTCTCTCTTCTTTTCCCAGAGATGTAGCTGGTTTTTCTTTCTTTCCCCAGAGATGTAGCTGGTTTTTCTTTCTTCTTTCCTCCTTGACCCTCAATCAAGAGGGTGTGCTCGGAAGAGTGAACACACCAATACAAGAAGTGCATTTGATTTTTATTCTAACTCAGGTGTTACTTTGTCTTTTCTCCATTATTTGGGGTCCACAATCTTAATTCAGCAGGTGAGTTTGTAAAGAACTAGGCCACAGAAAACAAAGGAGGAAGGGGAAGAGGGGTCACTACTCCAAGCCGTCAGATTCCTGTGATACAGCAGGGGATTTTCTATAAACTGAATGGGGATTATAACAATTGCATAAGAGCCTTACAAGGTGGGGGACATACAAATATAAATTCCTTGTCCTAAACACAAGTTGTATGGTATTTAATAGAAAAGACCCATATTTGATATTTCTTGCACATCCTTTCTTTTAGTTGTAAACATCCTTTTCTTCAAACTCACTAAGATGTCTGCTCGCTTTTTCCGACCCATCTTGGAGTAAGAAACTGCAATAGGTAGGGTTTACTTTCCTAGTCATACTTTACTCAATAAGCTGAGGCAGGCTCCTTAGTACAAAGAATTAATTAGTGTAGCTATTTCACCAGCAAAGTAAGGTGAAACCACCTTCCCAGGGTTGCTGCTTTGGCGTGGCCGCAATGGAGAATTAGTTCTGAACCCAGCCCAGATATCTTCTCTTGGTCTGGAGGAATTTTCTCTGAACACGACTTTATTGTCACTTTAACAATCTGGAACTGTGACATTCCTAAAGAGGTAACCCTAGAATCATTCAGGAATCAGAGCTCCCCAAATCCTCTTGACATCTTTGGCCTCTGGGAAGGCTGAAGCCCTGGAGGGTCTCCAGGATATTTCTGTCTTTTAGTCAAGAAAGAAACTGGTCACTTTTCTTTGGTTTGTTTGTTTGTTTATACCCTAAATGCCTCATCTGTTTCTACCCCCTGTTCTTATCACCCCTCTTTCCTCTGCAGAGGCAGCACTAGCTGCCATTAGGAGATTGGGCAATGACCCATATGGTTTCTTCTGGCTGAGTTTGGGTTGTTGGGTGTGGCAGTTTGGGGGTACATGTCTAGAGAACCTGTGTAAAAGACCCCAACTGTCGGAGGGAGGGAGGAAAGGAAATTCTTGACGGGTATATGGAAAGGATGTTAAAATGCCCAAATCAAAGACCGTTAGACTAAAGATATGGTCTCACAAGAGTCTCTATCTCTTGGACTCCTTGTTTTCCTTTAGTCTCTAAGTGGTTCTCAGAGTGACAAACCTTCAGTCCACTTTCATGCCCTTTGAGCCTGATGGATCAACTAAAAGTCAGCGTGATGCCCTCACCATATGGCTTGTGGATAAGGAAAGAGGTAAATTTAGCCGTCATTTAATTTTTAGGTTAATACGATATTGGACCTGTGTCCCTTGACTGTGGGCAGAAGCTGTAAAGAATCAATGATTGAAGTCTTATCTCTTGGTAACATCTTTGAATCAAGAAAATATCAGCGAGATATAGTTGCCTAAAATGCATCTGTGTAGACTTATGTTTAACATCTTGGGAGTGATATCCCTTGGGTAGTTAGAAGGTGTGTTAGTCTTGTTCTTTTATGAGTTCTCCAAATAAGTGTGGACAAGTCAAAGGTCTTGCTTGGCTTGACTATGGCTTCTCCTGGAAATATTGAGGAATTCCCTCCTCTACGTTGACCCTCCTCTTTGTAGACTGGATGCTCATTAGAATCATTGACTATGGTCTCCATAGCCTCCCTGAACAAAAGAACAGGTGACTTTCACACTTATAAAACCTTTCAAAAGAACCTCATTGGCCTTGAAAGGTAAGGGGAAAAATATTCGTATGCGGAATCTCCCTGATCAAGTCAGTGTAGCCACCACATACTATTATTGAACACCCGGACGGTCAGTTATATCGGCATGGGACTTTTAACAACTGCATAATACTTTAAAAAGCAGGTATTTCTAAGTAAACTTTGATTAGACGTGCATTTTAGCCAGTCCTTGTAATTGCTAATCTTTGACCTTAATTACTTTAAGGTCAAACTTTAATTACCATATACCTCATCTCTAAGTTTCATCCTTTGTGTACCTTTAATAACTTTCTCAGAACTTCATAATGTACATTAGGATTCTAGTCTTTTTTCATATATATGAGGATTATTGAGATGGTTAGATGTTCTCTCTCTCTCTATATATATATATACACACACAGTAACTGCAAAAGTGGAATAATTTTCTATGTCTTATTAAATCATAGCAGAGTCAAACTGGATATCAATCACAAGAAAAGGTGTCCAGGTCATTAACCATTAAAGAAATGCCAATCAAAGTTTCTTTGAGAGTCTATTTTGCTTGAGTCAGAGTGAATGAGGGGAAAGAGAATTTTTTGTATAAAAGTATTGATATAGGTCAGACCTGATAATACACGCCTGTATTTTTCACACTTGGGAGTCTGAGTATCTATCTATCTATCTATCTATCTATCTATCTATCTATCTATCTATCTATATCTATATGTGGCTAGGGATGTGCCTGAGTGATAGAGTGCTCACACAGAATGAGTCATTAGGTTTGCCACCATAGTACTGCCTCCCAAAAGCACTGATGTAATTGTGATAAATTATTACACTGTGATATAAATAGGAAGTCATTTAGAAACAATCTTTCTATTCATAAAACTGAATACATGTTTGAAATCTATTTTGTAATTTCAATGTTCAAACAGTTTGATACTTTTAAAATATATAAGCTTGTCCAGTGAGGCATTATTATTATAGATCTGAGGTAGTCCGTGTAGAACCTAAATTAGTAGCTATCTCTATATTGCTATGGGAGATGAACAGCTTAGTGGATTTGCAAACACATTTGTCTTACTTAGACTCTAACGTTTTGTATACATTGAATATGATTACAGTCACTTTGTATTCATGCCAGTCCAAATAGTAATTTATTTTGATATTTAACATCATCTTCCTTTCCTTTCCACCATTTTGAAGAAGGTATTTAGCTTGAGGCATCTCTGTGCCTACTGAACCTTTTCAGGATCTTATCCTTAAAAAAGCATGCAGCATCTTATTCACAGAAGAGCTCCGAGTGTTTCTCCTGCTTTTCTGAAACAAAGTGTAGACCTCTGGGCCCTCTGATCCCGTTCTGTCTCTCCAGCTTGAGTCCACTGTGCTTGTCTCTTGTAGGCTGTCTCCCTTGGACTTCCTCGAGCTCACTTCTATTTTCCTTCTTGGATGAACACTGTTTAGCCCCCCAGGGTTCCCTTTCTCTTCGGAATGCCCACTTCATAGCATTATGCCTCATTTTAATTCAAGTTGCTCTATTGTATTTTGAAGAAGTCTATTAGCACTGTTCCTAACTGCTCACGGTATGGATACTGTTCTTTTAGCAACGAAATGCTTCTAATTTAACCATTTAGGATTAAATTTTTTTCCATTTACTTTTTATTGAAGTTATAATTACATTATTTCCTCCTTTCCTTTCCCCGTTCAAACTCTCCCGTACCTCCTTCCTCTCTTTCAGATTTATGGCCTCTTATTTTCCATTAATTGTTACATGCACATATATGTGTGTGTATCTGTATTTATATTCTTATATATAACCTACTAAGTGTGAATAATGTTACTTGTCTATGTTTTTAGGACTGACCCTTTGGTTCTGGATAACTAATTGATGCACTCATCCCTGGAGAAGATTACTTTCCCCATCCTCAGCATTTCTTACTTCATGTAGTTTTTTGTGTAGAGTTGAGGCAGACATAATGCTACTGTTCACTTAACAGGCTGCAGTATAGAATAAATATGCATTTTACATACATTAGTAAAGCAAGTAAGTCACTTTTTTTTGTGACTCTTGTTTTACTGCAGTAGTTGGAAGCCAAACCTATAATATCTCTGACAAATGCCTCTGCTTTTCAGCATAATCCAGTTTCCTGATTTTGAAGACTCCACTAAGCTGA
This sequence comes from Microtus oregoni, assembly GCF_018167655.1. Classification (NCBI taxonomy): domain Eukaryota; kingdom Metazoa; phylum Chordata; class Mammalia; order Rodentia; family Cricetidae; genus Microtus; species Microtus oregoni. The sequence goes on from NW_024543059.1 coordinate 6,922,327, forward strand.
GGTGGGAGGTGCTCTTATCTCTAGACATAGCACTTTGTAATAATGACTGGTGCCTGACTACCTTTACCCACAGATTTTTTTTTTTTTGAGACAGTGTTTTATTGTGTCACTCAAGTGAGTCTTGATTTGTATTTGTGCCTCATCCTCGCAGTTGCTGGGATCTCAGGCATACAGCATCACACTCAACTCTTTTCACATCTTAAATTTTTTTTCTGTTCAATAACAAAGTAATATAATTATTTTGCTTTCTACTCTCTTGTTCATATAGAAATTTATGTGTGTATGTGGGGGAAGGGTGTTGGCAATAAGAATACAGCATTGCTCATTTTTGATGAGACAAAATTTACCTTTCCCTGATAAAAAGCTCATTACCAGAGTCTAGATATAGTCCAAGTCTAACAGATCATAAGGAATAGAATCAACATAGCTTGATTGCAAAGTAGGTTACATGATTTATTTAAAAATAGCACCAAGAATTTCTGTAATCTGTAGGGTGAAATCCCAATAATTTTTCTGATTAAATTCTATTTCCATTTATGTTTTCTAATCAAACACATTGACTCCCACTGCTAAATCTTAATATAATTGGGCCTCTTAGAGAACACTGAAAAACAAGTCAATGAAAAGTTAATCAAGAAAGAAAGTCTAAGTCGTCCCCCCCCCCCACCCGGCATGAGAAGAGAATTAGTGGATTTACTTGCTGATTGTTTTTACACCCTTAGCCAAGTATAATATGGTCGTTTAGAACCCTAAGATGACAGACTCACTTTCATTGTTTAGTTTTTCTATATCGTTTTGGATTTAAAGTAGAGTTTAAGTGGGAAAATTCAACACTTGGTATCTGAGAACTTTAAAACTCAGAGCTTTGGATTATTCTCAGTTTTGGTTAGGATCCAGACTAGTGAGAGCATGATTGCTGGTGGCTGGCTGGTACTTTGGCAAGTGTGTAGATGGATGTGGAGAGCGAAGAGTGCGTGAACTAATGAAACTGTACTTTCCTGTGAGTGGTTACTGAAGTTTAATTCGTGTCTTCCATAATTATCATGATTGCTCTTCTTGAAAAATTGAAAATACATTAATTAGGTTTATCCATCAGGATTTATTAGAATATTATCACTGAGCAATGAAAAACTCAAAGTTAGATGGCTGTGGATATGTACATAGAACTGACATCTGAGACTCAGTGTTATTTGTTTTCAACTTTTAATTAGATAACCGATGTTGGCTACTTTTCCTTGTATGAATGTTTGCTTTACAGAAGAAAGAGAAACCTATTTCAGTAGAATGTTCCAATGTTGTTTCAGTTTAATTGACTTGATATCTTGCATGCTATACAACTGAACAGTGTGTTTTGCTGGTGGTATGCTTTTTTTTTTCACACACACACTGCCATGTTTGTTGTAGTTGTAGAAATAAAAGTGCTTGTGACATATTCTCTCCGAAATCCATTCTCAACATTTGAGTCTAATATTTTGTTTTAATGAAAATCTGATTTTTTACTCCCTCCAGAAGCCATACACAGGCCCTGATATATGTCTTAAAAATTATAAAGGAAAACAAGCATTAAATACCCCAATACACTAGTCAACGTAGTTTAGTTGCATTTTGGAAAAAAGACCAAATTATTTCCATTGCCAGTCAGGGATCCATGATGCTGGACCTTGCTGAGCTGTGTTCACCTTGAATCATTCCTCTTTATTCTAAATAGAGTGAGTGAGTGAGTGAGTGAGTGAGTGTGTACAGTGTTTGTATGTTTGTGTGCTGGTGCTTCATTTGGCCACAAGAGGACATCAAATCCTCTGGAACTGGAATTGCAAGGGGTCTTGAATTGCCCAGAGTGAATGCTTGAAACTGAACTGGGGTTCTTTGGGAGAGCAGTATGTGCTCCTGAGCCCTGAGTCATCCATCCAGCCTCCTACCTCCCAAGATTTAAATAATTGTTTAATCAGCTATTTAATTAATTTTTTACATACCAATCCCAGTTCCCTCTCCCTCCTCTCCACCCCCTTTTGCCCTTCCCCCCACTCCACCTCCCATTCTCTCCTGAGAGATGGTAAGGCTTCCCCTGCAAAGTCAACTGGACTTGGCTGTCCTCTCCTTGAGGCAGGACTTCCCACTTTCCTCCACCCTGTGCGGAGGCTGAGCAAGGTATCATCTCTCCATAGAGAATGGGCTCTACAAAGCCGGTTCATACATTAGAGTTAGATCCTGGTCCCACCGCCAGTGCCCCCATATACTGCCCAAGGCACACCATTGTCACCTGTACTCAGGGGGCCTAGTTCAGTCCTATGGAGGTTTCCCAGCTGTCAGTGAGGAGTCAGTGATCTCCCACTAACTCAAGTCAGCTGATTCTGTGGGTTCCCCGTCATGGTCATGACCTCTTTGTTCATATTATCACTCATCCTTCTCTTCACCTGAAGCTCAGCCCAGCGTTTACCTGTGGATCTCTGCATCAGCTTCATCTGTTTCTGCAAGAGGGTTCTAGCTTCTCTGGGGTTGTGGACTGTAGGCTGCTTATCCTTTGCTTTATGTCTGGTATCCACTTATTAGTGAGTACATACTATATTTGTCTTTCTGAGTTTGGGTTACTTTACTCAGAATTTTTTTTTTAAATCACTGAATAGTATTCCATTGTGTAAATGGACCACATTTTCTTTATCCATTCTTCGGTTGATGGGCATCGAGGTTGTTTCCAGGTTTTAGGTATTACGAATAATGCTGCTATGAGCAAACATCCTTGTGGTGTGATTGTGCCTCTTTTGGGGATATGCTCCAAAATGGTATTTCTGGGCCTTGAGGTAGGCTGTTTCCTAATTTTCTGAGAAATAGCTATACTGATTTCCACAGCAGCTGTACATGTTTGTACTCCCACCAGCAATGCAGGAGTGTTCCCTTTACCAAACACATCCTCTCCAGCATAGGCTGACATGTTTTTTGATCTTAGCCATTCTGATCAATGTAAGATGGTATCTCAGAGTTGTCAGAAAATGGAAAGATCTCCCATGCTCATGGATAGGTAGGAACAACATAGTAAAAATGACAACAATACCTAAAGCAATCTCCAGATTCAATGCAATACCCGTCAAAATCCCAGCACAATTCCTCACAGACGTCAAAAGAACAACACAAAATTTCACATGAAGACGCCAAAAAAAAAAAACAAAAAAAACCAAAAAAAACACAACAACTCAGGACAACCAAAATAACTCTGTACAATAAAGGAGCTTGGTTTTGGCACAAAAACAGACAGGTGAACCAATGGAATCAAATCAAATACCCTGATACTAACCCACACACCTATGAACACCTGATTTTTGACAAAGAAGCTAAAATATAAAATGAATAAAGGAAAGCATCTTCAACAAATGGTGCTGGCATAACTGGGTGTTAACATGTAGAAGAATGCAAATAGATCCATATCTATCCCCATGCATGAAACTCAAGTCCAAATGGATAAAAGACCTGAACATAAAACCAACCACACTGAACCTCATAGAAGAGAAAATGGGAAGTACACTTGAATACATTGGCACAGGAGACCGCTTCCTAAATGTGACATCTGTAGCACAGACACTGAGAGAAACAATTAATAAATGGGACCTCCTGAAACTAAGAAGATTCTGTAAAGCAATGGACACGGTCAACAAGACAAAACAACTGCCTACAGAATGAGAAAAGATATTCACTAACCCCACATCTGACAAAGGGTTGATCTTCAAAATATACAAAGAACTCAAGAAACTAAACTTCAAACCACCAAATAATACAATTAAAAATGAGGTACACATCTAAATAGAGAATTCTCAACAGAAGAATCTCAAATGGTCGAAAGACACTTAAGAAAATGCTCAAAAAAAAAAATGACATCCTTAGTCATTAGGTAAATGCAAACCAAGATTTAATTATTGTATTACTTTAAAAGTTCCTTTTTTTATTTTGAGATAATTTTACATAACTGATCTAGCCTCAAACTTGACCTTTAGCTGAGGATGACCTTGAATTCCTGCCTCCACCTTCAAAGTGCAGACAGACCTAAGGTATTGTACTTGGGTCAACTTTAAAAGTCTCTCGACTGATGCTAACTCCATGATAGAGCTATCACATTCAAATTTCCCCTCTAAACTTTGATACACAGAAGCCTGTTTGTGTGAGTGGAAGCTAGTGTAGCTGCTATGAAAATCAGTACGGCACATTCTCAGACAACAAGTACCCAGCCATACCACTTGAGTATCCACTCAAAGGACTTGAAGTCTTATCCCAGAGATACTTGTACATCGAGTTTATTGCTCTTAAGTCATAATAAGTATGACTTAAACTAGTGTAGAATGTCACCAACATATAAATGGATAAAGAAAATGTGATACATTTGTCTCACAGGGTTTTATTTAGCCATAAAAGGATGAAATCAGGACATTTTCAGAAAAATGATGGAACTAAAAATTGTCATAATCAAAATATCTTAGAATCAGAAGGACATATACTATACATTTTTCTTCGGTATACATACTCCACATATATAAATGCATACATATATTTATATTGTGTGAGTATATATATCATGGAAATAGAAATGGTACCATGAGAGGTGGGTGAAAGAAAGTCCTAGAGGAGTTTCAAATAAGGGAAAAAAAGAAAAAGAAAAAAAAAGAGAGAGTAAAGAGAATGTAATGGGACTTGAGGGCTGCGGGGAAAGAAAGAAGCAGAAAGGGAGAAGAAAGGTTGGGGAAGGTGGGAGAAGATGAATAATAACAACAAAGTGTGTATGAAATTAGCATACTGAAACCCATTACTGTTTATATTAATAAAAAACCAATAAAAACATATAACCATATTGCTCAAACACAACTTTTTTTATGTCTTACTTTCCTTTTATGTGAGGTGAAGATATCCCTTGAAGTTTTCTCCTCTCTAGCTTTCTCCATCTGGTACTTAGCTTCTGTCACCTTTATCTTTATTCTATAACAACATTTTTGCATCTTATTTTGTAAGCACTGCTAAACTATGCTTTGTTTATGGGTTGTCCCTAAAAGTAGAAAAACCTCTTACTTATTTATGACTTCACAGTTCATTTTGGTGAAGTATGATTATATTTCTGTTCCTGTAGTTTCAGCTTTATAATCTATATCATTCAAAGGAGAATAGACAGAATCATCAAACAAGTGAAGATTGTTTTTTTTTGTTATAAGAATGTTGCTTGCATGTATTCAATGTGCATATTAGCAGGTTTTGAAAGGGCATTAGCATACAAGTATACCATGTGCTTTGGTTGTATTCTCTCCTCTGCACTCTCCTTTTCCCCTTTCCCTTCCCATTACTCCCAGTCTTACTTCTGTTATCCTGGTGGTGGTGGTGGTGTGTGTGTGTGTAATTTTGCTATAGATTCAGGGGATATACTCTACCATGACAGGGAAAGCATGGTGGTAGGTGGCTTCCTGCTTCCATCCTAGGGAACTGTAGGGAGGGAATGCCGGTGCTTAGCGAGAGGCATTTTCTATTTGATTCAGTCCAGGACCCCACCCCAACCCATGTGAGATGCCTCTCATAGTCAGAGTGGATCTGACTTTCTCAGTTAATTCTTCCTGGAAGCCCCATCATAGACACACACAAAGGAATGCCTCACTCGTGCCCTGTGTGTTCATGTGATCCAATCAAGCCGACAATTGAAATTGCAGCTCTGTACTAATTATGAAGCAGCGATCGAGTAGTACAGCGCAGACATGGGAAAGTCTTCTAGGTGGGGGCTGTGCAGGGAAGTGAGCAGATGCAGTGTCTTATTAAAATCAGGGAAATCAATTTGAGGCAATTTGAGGATGTGTGAGGACTTTAAAGGAGATGAAACTTCTTTTTAAAGCATAACAGTAGATATATTAGAGGGCAAGCCTTGGTGGGTGGATGACTTTTACTGTCTTAGCCTAGTTAGATGTTGCAGATAATTTCCCTCTCTTACTTCACTTTTAGGCTATTTCTTCTATGGGATCTCTCCTCTGGGATGAGCCAAAGGGGAAACAAATGAGGATGAGATGGAAAAGAGGAAAGAGGTCCACAAGGGAATCATTGTCATCCCTCGATGAATATGGGTTTTTGGGGTTTGCATTAGGAGTACAAGGAAACAATAATTTCCATGATTACCCACAGCAACATCTAAGCTTTGTATATTTAGTTATTTCCTGTAAATGTCTGAGGAATGGGCCCATAGGTCTGTCGAGATGGTAAATCACTAGGCACTAGGCTCACTGTGGTGGTAGCATGTGGTTGTGTTACAACAAAAGTCATCCCAACAGTGTCCCAATGAGCAGACCGTAACAAAAATGAACTTATTTATAAGCAAAACCTGGGCTTGAGCTGTTGAGAACTTGGTTGCTGCCATAGTCATAGATATCTGACCCATATATGCTGTGTGTTTTTGCAATAGTGGCATTTCATTTGATACAATGTCTAAAAAGGAGTCAGTCTTAAGAGTTTAACGGCTTCCTGACAGGAATGAACTGGTCTTAGCCTGCTCATTTGTAATATTCCTTAGTGATTTAGATGTTGGAACCCAGGCTATGATATCAACCGTATGGATAAATTACATCATATTGCCATAGTAAAAGCACCAGGTTAGAATTACAAGTGATTCTGGCTAAATGGAAAAGAGAGTTCAAAGTGGAGTGATTTCAAGTGTCAATAGAATCTACGAGATGGATGCTATGTGATGGAAATGATTAGATATTGAAATGAAAAGAGGTCGGGGACTGAGAGCCTGTGGATGGCAGTTACAGCAGCTCTGGAGAACACCAGTAGGCTGGTGCCTCATGCTATCTCTTAGGTAACAGTGGTTATTACATGCCTGCTCTAATGGGAGAGGCCACACATCATAACACACATCACAGTCAATGGCAATACCATGCTTTTCTACGTGATAGCTTTCTTGGCTTTTGACCGTGGCAACAATGTAGCTATTATTTAGCATTAAGGTGCAATAGGTATGATGTGGTTATGGTCTCTGTATATAACCAATCATGACATATTATATTTGGTATTTATAGGCACAACATTCAAAAGAATCCATACTGACCACAAGACAGTCAAATAGAAAGTTAAACATCTCAATGAAGTTCCAAAATTAGAGCTCTATCTTCTTTAAAGTCAAGATACAGACAGTTCGGAAAAGTGTTTATCAGTTCTTATAATTTTGTTGATTGTTTTCCGGTTAGCTGGATTTCTGTGCATAGTTCTCTTCCTTCTGCATTAGTATTAGGTATTTGCATTTTTATTGGGTTAGACATGGTAAACTAGTTCTCAGTTTATTTTTGTTGATCTATTCCTGTGATCAAATACATTTTCCCCTGTGCTCCTAAAGTTGAGATTGTTTCCTTCCCTCTGTTCTCTATGAATAGTACTCCTCTGAGATCTTGGGAGGAGTTGGCTTGGTGATCATGAATGCCTTAGTTTGTCCTTATTTCTCCACCAAATTAAAGAAAAATTTGCAGAATATAGCATTTGTGGTTGACAGCTACTTATTTCCAGGGCTTAAAATACAATATTCTTCACTTTCCTGGATTCTATTTATTTATTTATTTAAAATTTTATTTCTTTTTTGATATCTGAATGCAAAAATTCTAACTGGATTTGGGGCTTGTGTAGATATGTTTTTGCCCTGAGTGTAGGATTGCCTCTCTCCTACCAGGATAGCCTTGCTTACCTTTGGATCAGGTTTCTCCTCCCCAAACCTTTCTCTTGTCTGGAAAGCTCTTTGTATTTTTTCCTTTGGGTGTATTTCTAGGAGATGACTTGCTGGGCTTTAGAAAATGTCATCCTTTCAGTCAGGCATTGCTAAAATCCGTCTAAAGTGTTTGTGTCAGCTTCAAGTCCTGGCAGCTGCGATTCCACAGAGCTTCATATCTTTGTCAACAGCCTTACGGTCAGCCTTTTTTACCAAGCTAGTAGGTGAATAGTTTTTAAATTTTAGTTTGCTTTACTTCAATAGTTAACAGCACTAGGAATCTTCATATGCTTATTTTCCATTTGTGTAATAATAATGATAATAATGACTGTGTATCTGTTTAGATTTCTTCTCTATCTACCAGACTTTAAAAAATAGATTTGTGAGACTGTGTTACAAAATTCATGAATAAACTCTTATCTCTTCCCTTAATGTGATTATGAATGTGTCATTCAGAATTATATTTTATTGGACCATTCTTACTTCATAATTGGTATTTCGTTAAAAAGTTTCTTCTACAACATTGTGGTACAAGTATATCCTTACATATTTCTTTATAGAGCTTCATAATACTGCCTGTTCACATTTCACCTTAACTTTTTCTTTTATAGTTTATTTTGCAAATATGCCTATGAAATAGTTTGTCATTTTTATGAGGTTCATTAATCTTTTGACTCTCTAAAGATAAAACACACTGGAAGCATTTTCCAGGAGTGATAGAATTATGTAATATAACTTACCCACATCAGCGGCTTAGCCAAGATGTTGTATCATTTTTTTCCATCTTTGAAAGTTGATATTCCTTTTTTTTATTAATTTTTTTTATTAAAAATTTCCGCCTCCTCCCCGCCTCCCTTTTCCCTCCCCCTCCCCTCATCTCCCACGTCCCACTCCCCTCCCTCTCCCTTATCATTTTTTAACATTAAATTCCTCTAGATTCTAGCCCTCCTTATTTTCGTGTGTAGATTCTCATTGGCGTATGCTTTCTGTACTCAAAGTAATGGAATAGATGAAATAACCGTGCCAGCTTAAACTCTTAGGGTGTGAGTGTAGGCATATTCAGCAGTGACTTTAACATATTTCAAGAAAAACCACTGTAAGTATTTAGTTATTTGTAAAATAAAGTGTTATAAAGACAAACCAATTAGGGAAACATAAAAGACAACGTTGGAATTTGACACCAATGCACTGACCTCTGACTTCTCAGAATCCCATGAGAAATAAATTCTGTCGTTTGTAAATGAATCGAGCTGCGCAACTTTGTTGACGCAGCACTGCTAGGACTAAGACAGGGTTGCTTTGGATGAGGGCTTGAGAGGTGACGTCAAAGATGAGGCTGAAACGGCAAATGGAGCCTCTTGAAATGGATTCCAAGCAGAGAAAGTGTTCCTTAAAATTGGAAAAGTGAAATCCCTGGATTGAGCGGAAACGGCCTGATAGTTTGTTTTGTCTACCATTTTGACACAACCTGGGATCACCTGGGAGAGAATATTACCGAGGAATTATCTAGATCAGGTTTTCCTGAGTGGGATTGTCTTCATTGTTACTTGATGCAGGAAGTGGGCAGGACAGTTCCCTAAGCAGGGCTTCCTGAAGAGTTGAGGATTGAAATTAAAAAAGAAAGCATATATGTTGCATACATATGAAGCATATACATGAAAACGGTGGTCCGAGAGACCACCGAGGTGTCACGGTACATCTTCCACACTTCCAGCGCGTACCAGAAAGGTCACCAGGCTACTCTGGGAATACAAACACCGAGGCAGCCTCTTTGTTAATGATGTTGTAGGCCTCCTCCGCGCCAAGGATGCGTTCTTATCGACAGGGGCACCCATGGATGCAAGGTGTGGATATTGCCCGAGGCCTTCAAAGCCGCCTCTGGATTTTGACGCAGTTTCAGGAATGGACACACACGTTTCAGAGGGTTAATCCATTACCATCATGGCAGGGGCATTGTGGGTGCATGGTGGCACTCATGGTGCTGGAGCAATAGCTGAGAGCAATAGTAGTTGTTTGTTTTTTTGAAGTATAGCTAAATATCTTTATCATGATCAGCACTTCTGAAATTGTTTGTGGTGAGAGCACTTAAAAATTCATCTTCAAGAATACAATAACTTGCTATTAACTATAGTTATCGTGTTGAACGATAGAATCCTTGAACTGATTTCTCCTGCTAACTGAAATTTTGCACTTTCTTAATCCAGTCCAGATAAGCCAGCCTGGTTCACACGACAAACAAGGAAACTGAAGTTTATAAGACTTCAGAGGTGAACAAGGTGGGTTTGAAATAACCTGAATAAGTGGCTGGCTAGAGCCGTTTGGTATAATCTGAGCAAATCTGAAGTCACTGTCTGCTGTTTGGCCAGCTCCATAGGCGTTATATTTAAATGTGTGTGTGTGGCATTTTAAAATATGTGAAGATAGTTTAAGCAGCTTTTAAACTTGACATTTAGTTTTTATTCTTATGTACAGTGGGGGAAAAACTTTAAAGACTCCAAAATAGCTTCTTAGTATTTGGCTATCCTGCCCATTTATAGCTGTGCTCTAATTGTCTTGTGTGATCTGGAGAAAGCCACCTAGTCCCCTGGGCCCAATTAAGAATTCATATTGGTAAATGTTTAAGTGGCAAACTGTTAACATTTGGGAATTATATATTTATTGATTTAAAAGCAGCTAAGTGTGTATTATGCAGTCATTACACATGTAATCCGCAAACAAGATATGCTTTATTTAGCATATTTTAAGCTACATTTAAATGTTTATTACACTGCATTTATTCTTTTGCTATTTGCCTCTAATGGCTCATTATTATGAGGTTTCTACTTGTGGACCCACATGGCTTCTGTCTACAGGTTTCTCCCTAAGTTGTACAGTATTAAAGCATGCTCCACAGTTTGCTTCCTCCATCCCCTTGTTGACAGATGTTCAAGATCATCCCCTTGTAGACAGATGTTAAAGATGCTTCTACATTGGCTTTAGTCCTTCATGGAGCCCAGGTCAGCCTCAAACTCAAGTTTTTTCTTACTCAGCCTCCTAAGTGCTAAGAAACCTTACCTGGAAACCTTCGGCAATTTCTGTAAATTAAACACAAACTCATAGAATAACTGAGCTATGGTTTATTAGGGTAGGGGTGCTTTAAAATATACCACTTTCAGGACAATGGATGAAAGATATTTTCATTCCTTCTTCTTGATACTTGTGAAGTTATTAGACTTAAAATTATTGCCCATTTGATGGGTGCTATGTGATGAATTGTGTTGCCCTTATCCTCCAGTGTTGAAGTCCTGCCCTAAGTATCTCAGAAAATGATGATATTTTGGAGATCACGCTGGAGATTGAACCCAGGGTTTAATGCATACCCAGAAAGTGAGGCAAGAGCCACTTAGCTGCATCCCCAGTCTTTACAAGTTTCTTATTTAAATATTTATTTTTAGTAAAGTCTTTCTCTCTCTCTCTCTCTCTCTCTCTCTCTCTCTCTCTCTCTCTCTCTCTCTCTGTGTGTGTTGGTTTGGGCATGTGAATGCAGGTGCCTGTGGAGTCCAGAGAGGATATCTGATCCCCAGAAGCTAAAGTTACAGATTATTGTAGGCTGCCCAGTGTGGGTACTGGGAACTAAATTCCAGTTTAGTGCAAGAGTAGTGCAATCTCTGATCATGCTTGCGGCGCCTCTCCATCCCCTAATTTTATTTCTGTGATTATATATACATTGCAAGAAAAGGGAGTTCTTGTGACAGTGTAAGACAAGTATGCCATTTACTTTGGTCACACTCACTTCCTCTTATTTTCTCTTGTTCCTCCTATGAACACTGCCTTCCTCTTTCACATCCTCCCTTATATTTTCCTGTTCTAGTTTTTCAAAACCTAGACTCCACATATGAGAGAAAATGAACAATATTTGTCTTCCCCCAAGTCTGGCTTCTTTTGTGTAACATGCTGGCATCCAAGTCTGTTTTCTTGAAAATAATATAACTTTGTTTTTTTTCTAGTTTTTGTTTTATTTTGATTAATAGGAATTCTGTATTGTCCTTAAACATTTTGTTATGGATGCTTCATAGACTGAATATTTATACCTCCTCCAAATCTGTATGTTAATGCTATGTGGAGGTCCTTAGGTGATTGGCAGATAAGGCGAAGCCCAAGTGGATGAGATCAGTGACCCCATGAAAGAGATAGCATAGAGCTTTTTCTTTCTATCACCTTAGAATAGTGAAAATATGGCTGCTGATGAACCAAGAAGTGGGGTTCACTAGACATCAAATCCATTGGTCTTATCTTGTATGTCACAGCTTCCTAAGACTGTGCCAAATACATGGTTACCATTTGTCTGACATTCAGTATACTGGGGTTTGTTAGAGCAGTCACAGACTAAGATGAACGTGTGACTTAGGTAATTCTTTACCCTATTTGCTCTACTGGAAACAGAAAAAGCACATGCAGTCTGTGGTGCTTGTTTTAAATTATGGCTTTTGAGGCAAAAAACTAAGTCTCCTGTAGTCGGCTTAATCATTCTTTTTCTTAATTATATACAATGCCTATATGTTGTTTATAGAATATTTTTTGTTCAAAATGAAAAAGAAATTCTTTTGCTAAATAAGTTTTAAAATTTTACTTTTGAAATTCAGTTCTTAATCTCATTTGACGTTTGTATTGTGTATATTAAAGAACACATACTACGGACATGAGAAACCATACTTGGAATGGCAGGAAGGGCTTTACAAAGGTAATTAAGAAGTCTTGAGGATTATTAATAATCTACTATGATAGGTGACTTTATACTTTGACTAGTTTGTTGGTCTAATAGCCAATTTTTTTATCACTTATTATGTATATTATGCTCAAGATGACAAGTGTGGTCAGAGCAAGTGCTGCATCAAGGCTGTGTCCCATTTCCACATTTCAGTAATCCCTGACAACTGCCCCGGGAGGGAGGTATGAGCTATTATTTACAGATGCACAATCTCCAGGTTAGGGAAGTGAAATACTTGATTTGAGAATACAATATAAATTGTGGAGTTTAGACTTGAATTAAGTCTTTAAATATGTATTAAAGATGCAGTTATTGAGGTATTTGCTAGTTAAGGATTATAATGTAGAATCAGTTTACCAATAGCTGCTGTAGAATATCTGTGTGGTGGCACAGATATCACCGTGAGGACTGTCAGGTGAGGGCTCGCAGCAGGGACAAGGAAGATGCCATTGCCCTGCCTTGAGAACATTCTGTTTCCTATCCAGTCAATCCATAATCTTTAAGTCAAAGAAATTCTTCAAATATTTCTCTTAGAGCAGGGTAACAACCTGTGTACAAAAGAAATACTATAAATTAGTTGACGTGTTCTGGGTAGCTTTAGACAAACTTTCTGTTAAGGCTTATTGAAATAGTTTGAAACACCTACCACATTATTCTCATTTTGCACTTAGTGCTGCGGAAACTGTGATTCTGAGCTTTTCTCCTGGCAGAGAAGTCATTTGGTGGAAATGATGATTTAGGTGTAAGCTGTTAGCTCTGGTTATCTAAGAAGAAGGGGTATGGCCAAATGGATACAATTACACAATGGCCTACTTCTGTAGTTTCCTCTAAAAAGTGTGTGTGTGTGGGTGCCTTGTCTGGTAACAGAAGATGGTTGATTCAGGCTCTGTATCCTCCATTGCCAGGACCCCTCACTAGGTTCACCTTCATAGGTTCCAGTAAGTTTCCAATGACTAGGTTTCCACATCACCCCAGCCCCCATCAAATGCTTCACCCCAGTTCCTGTTGTCTCTCCCAGTATTTTCTCCATTCCCCAACGGATTCCTCTTGTTCCTATCCCCACTTGTCCCCAGCCCACCTGCATAATCTGTTCTACTTCCCCTTCCTAGGGAGACTGATACATTGCCCCCACTGCAGGTTTCCTTGTTACTCAGCCTCTCTGAGTCTGTGGATTATAGCATGATTATCCTTTACTTAAGCTAACATTCACTTATAAGGAAGTAAATTATCATGCTTGTCTTTCTGGGTCTGGTTTGCCTTCCATTTGCCTGCAAATTTCTTGATGTCATTTGTTTCAACAGCGGAGTAATACTCCATTTTGTAAATGTACTACATTTTCTTTATTTTTTGGCTGAGGGACATCTAGGTTGTTTTCAATTTTTGGCAATTATGAATAAAGCCACCGTGAACACAATTGAGCAAGCCTCTTTTAGGTATATGTCCAGGTGTGGTATAACTGGATCTTATTGAGGCAGATTAATCTCCAGTTTTCTGAGGAGCTGCCATATTGATTTTCATAGAAGTGGTACCAGTTTGCACTCCCACCAGCAATGGAGGAGTGTTTCTCTTGTTCCACATCCTCACCAGCATGAGTTATCACTTGTGATTTTGATCTTAGCCATTCTGACAGGTATAAGATGGAATCTCAAAGTAGTTTTGATTTACATTTCTCTGATGGCTAAGGATGTTGAACTTTTAAGTGTTTCTCAGCCATTTGAGATTCTTCTGTTGAGAATTCCCTTTTTAGATCTGTACTCTATTTTTTAACTGGATTTTTTGTTTTTTGATGTCTATTTTCTTGATTCCTTTATGTATTTTTTGGATATTAGCCCTCTATTGGATGTGACATCTTTTACCATTCTGTAGGCTAATGTTTTGTCCTATTGATAGTGTTTCTTTGCCTTACAGAAGCTTTTCAGTTTCATGGGGTCCCATTTATTAATTGTTGCTCTTAGTGCCTATGCTCCATCAATTCTCTTATTATTCAGGATTTTTAAAAAGCTACTTTTAAAATAGCTCTGGAGATGGGGGCGGGAGGGGAAGGAGATAGCCACAGGTGGTGTGCTACAGAGATGGGGACAAGACTGGGAGATTGGATTTTGAAGATGGTACCATCTGCAATCAGCTTATCTGCTTTCCTGGCCTGAGTGGTCTGTGGGTTGCCAAAAAGTTCTAGCTGGAGTTGGGGGCTGCTGCTCCTCTCAGGAAGGTCCGGAGAAGGTCACCAGGTGGTTTTAACAAGCCCCCCCACTGTCCAAGAGAATGGCCTTCATCATGCCCTGGCCTTTTATTCAGGTATCTTCTTCTCTAACTCCTCCCCTTGGGCCAAGCGGTCCCTCACAAAAGATGGTGATTGTGGTGGGAAGGACACATTATGGGGTTTTTTGAAGAGCTTGGGATGAGATGCCAGAGACTGGGTTTGAAGGAGATGGAGAGATAGTGAAGATTTTCAGTTAGCCTATTTACTCCTCTGGTTGTAGTATGTTTTGATTTTTTTTTCTTTTTTTTTTTTAATAATTTTTTTATTAAGAAAAGAAGAAAAAAAACATAAACAAAAAACAAGTTTCCACCTCCTCCCAGCCTCCCATCTCCCTCCCCCTCCTCCCACCCTTCTCCCCCTCCTCCCACCCTTCTACCCCTCCCCCCACTCCTCTCCCCCTCCCTCTCCAGTCCACAGAGCAGTCCAGGTTCCCTGCCCTGTGGCAAGTCCTAGGTCCTCCCCCCTCCGTCCATATCTAGGAAGGTGATCATCCAAACTGGCTAGGCTTCCACAAAGCCAGCACATTAAGTAGGATCAAAACCCCGTGCCATTGTCCTTGGCGTCTCATCAGCCCTCATTGTTCGCCATGTTCAGAGAGTCTGGCTTTATCCCATGCTTTTTCAGTCACAGTCCAGCTGGCCTTGGTGAGCTCCCAGTAGATCAGCTCCACTGTCTCAGTGGGTGGGTGCACGCCTCGTGGTCCCGACTTCTTTGCTCATGTTCTCCCTCCTTCTGCTCCTCATTGGGACCTTGGGAGCTCAGTCCAGTGCTCCAGTGTGGGTCTCTGTCTCTGTCTCCATCCATCACCAGATGAAGGTTCTATGATGATATGCAAGATATTCGTCAGTATTGCTCTCGGATAGGGTCATTTCAGGTTCCCAATCCTCAGCTACCCAAGGAACTAACTGGGAACCTCATGTTGGGCACTTGGGAGCCCCTCTAGGGTCAAATCTCTTGCTCACCCTAAAGTGGTTCCCTTAACTAAGAATTGTGGTTCCGTGCTCCCCTATCCACCTTTCCTTTATCCCAATTCTCCTGATTCCCCAAGTCCCCCCTCCTTCCCTTCTACCTTTTCTCTCCCCATCTCCCCTTACCCCCATCCCACCCCACCCCCAAAATCCTAATTTTCTCCCCGGCAATTGGGTCTACTTCCCTTAGCCAAGAGGATAACTATATGTTTTTCCTTGGGTTCACCTTCTTACTTAGCTTCTTTAGGTTCACCTATTGTAGACTCCGTGGCCCTAATTTATGGCTAGAAACCAATTATGAGCGAGTACATCCCATGTTCATCTTTTTGGGTCTGGGACACCTCACTCAGGATAGTGTTTTCTATTTCCATCCATTTGCCTGCAAAATTTGAGAAGTCATTGTTTTTTACCGCAGCGTAGTACTCTAGCGTGTATATATTCCATACTTTCTTCATCCATTCTTCCATTGAAGGGCATCTAGGTTGTTTCCAGGTTCTGGCTATTACAAATAATACTGCTATGAACATAGTTGAGCAAATGCTTTTGTCATATGATAGAGCATCTCTTGGGTATATTCCCAGGAGTGGTATTGCTGGGTCCAGGGGTAAGTTGATCCCGAATTTCCTGAGAAACCGAAACACTGACTTCCACAGTGGTTGCACAAGATGGCATTCCCACCAGCAATGGATGAGGGTACCCGTTCCTCCACAGCCTCTCCAGCAAAGGTTATCCTTGGTGTTTTTGACTTTAGCCATTCTGACAGGTGTAAGATGATATCTCAAAGTTGTTTTGATTTGCATTTCCCTGATTGCTAAGGAAGTTGAGCACGACTTTAAGTGTCTTTTGGCCATTTGAACTTCCTCTGCTGAGAATTCTCTGTTCAGTTCAGTGCCCCATTTTTTAATTGGGTTAATTAGCATTTTAAAGTCTAGTTTCTTGAGTTCTCTATATATTTTGGAGATCAGACCTTTGTCTGTTGTGGGGTTGGTGAAGATCTTCTCCCAATCAGTAGGTTGCCTTTGTGTCTTATTGACTATGTCCTTTGCTTTACAGAAGCTTCTCAGTTTAAGTAGGTCCCATTTATTCAATGTTGCCCTTAATGTCTGTGCTTCTGGGGTTATACATAGGAAGCGATCTCCTGTGCCCAGCTCCTGTAGGGTACTTCCCACTTTCTCTTCTATCAGGTTCAGTGTGTTCGGGCTGATATTGAGGTCTTTAATCCATTTGGACTTGAGTTTTGTGCACGGTGATAGATAAGGGTCTATTTTCATTCTTCTACAAGATGTCATCCAGTTGTGGCAGCACCATTTGTTGAAGATGCTTTCTTTCTTCCATTTTATACTTTTAGCTCCTTTATCGAAAATCAGGTGTTCATAGGTTTGTGGGATAAAATTCGGGTCTTCTATACGATTCCATTGGTCGACTTCTCTG
This sequence comes from Microtus oregoni, assembly GCF_018167655.1. Classification (NCBI taxonomy): domain Eukaryota; kingdom Metazoa; phylum Chordata; class Mammalia; order Rodentia; family Cricetidae; genus Microtus; species Microtus oregoni. Next base: position 6,939,438 of record NW_024543059.1, read on the forward strand.
TTTTTATGCCAGTACCACACTGTTTTCATTACTGTAGCTCTGTAATAGAGTTTGAAGTCAGGGATGGTAATGCCTCCAGAAGATCCTTTATTGTATAGGATTGTTTTGGCTATCCTGGGTTTTTTGTTTTTCCATATAAAGTTGATTATTGTCCTCTCCAGATCTGTGAAGAATTTTGATGGGATCTTGATGGGGATTGCATTGAATCTATAAATAGCCTTTGGTAGAATTGCCATTTTTACTATGTTGATCCTCCCAATCCAAGAGCAAGGGAGGTCCATCCATTTTTTGGTATCCTCTTCAATTTCTTTCTTCAATGCCTTAAAGTTCTTGTCAAATAGATCTTTCACTTCCTTGGTTAGATGTACCCCAAGATATTTTATGCTGTTTTTGGCTATTGTGAATGGTGAAGCTTCTTTGATTTCCCTCTCTGCTTCCATATCCTTTGTGTATAAGAGGGCGACTGATTTTTTGGAGTTGATCTTGTATCCTGCCACATTACTAAAGCTGTTTATCAGCTGTAGGAGTTCTTTGGTGGAGTTTTTGGGGTCGCTTATGTACACTATCATATCATCTGCAAATAACGAAAGTTTAACTTCTTCCTTTCCAATTCGAATCCCCTTGATTCCATTATGTTGTCTTATTGCTATTGCTAGAACTTCAAGCACTATATTGAAGAGGTATGGGGAGAGTGGACAGCCTTGTCTTGTTCCTGAGTTAAGTGGGATGGCTTTGAGTTTCTCTCCGTTTAATTTGATGTTAGCTGTCGGCTTGCTGTATATAGCTTTTATTATATTTAGGTATGACCCTTGTATCCCTAATCTCTCCAAGACTTTTAACATAAATGGATGTTGAATTTTGTCAAATGCTTTTTCAGCATCTAATGAAATGATCATATGGTTTTTTTCTTTCAGTTTATTTATATGCTGGATTACATTGATAGATTTTCGTATGTTGAACCAGCCCTGCATCTCAGGAATGAAGCCTACTTGATCATAATGGATAATTTTTCGGATGTGTTCTTGGATTCGATTTGCCAGTATTTTGTTGAGGATTTTTGCGTCGATATTCATGAGTGAGATTGGCCTGTAGTTCTCTTTCCTGGTTGAGTCTTTGAGTGGTTTTGGTATCAGAGTAATTGTGGCTTCATAAAAGGAGTTTGGTAATGACCCTTCTGTTTCTATCTTGTGGAATACATTAAGGAGTATAGGTATTAGATCTTCTTGGAAGATCTGGTAGAATTCCGCATTGAAACCATCTGGTCCTGGGCTTTTTTTGGTAGGGAGGTTTTTGATAACCTCTTCTAATTCTTCGCGACTAACAGGTCTATTTAGATTGTTCACCAGGTCCTGATTTAACTTTGGTATATGATATTTATCTAAAAAAGTATCCATTTCCTTTACATTTTCCAATTTTGTGGCATATAGGCTTTTGTAGTAAGATCTAATGATTCTCTGAATTTCCTCTGTGTCTGTGGTTATGTCCCCCTTTTCATTTCTGATCTTATTAATTTGCAAATTCTCTCTCTGCCGTTTGATTAGCTTGGATAGTGGTTTGTCAATCTTGTTGATTTTCTCCAGGAACCAGCTTTTTGTTTCATTGATTTTTTGTATTGTTTTCTGTGTTTCTATTTTGTTGATTTCAGCCCTCATTTTGATTATTTCCAGTCTTCTACTCCTCCTAGGTGAGTCTGCTTCTTTTTTTTCTAGAGCTTTCAGGTGGGCTGTTAAGTCTCCAATGTGAGCTTTCTCTGTTTTCTTTAAGTGGGCACTTAGTGCTATGAACTTTCCTCTTAGGACTGCTTTCATAGTGTCCCATAAGTTTGAGTATGTTGTTTCTTTATTTTCATTGAATTCCAGGAAGACTTTAATTTCTTTCTTTATTTCTTCCTTAATCCAGCTATGGTTCAATAGTTGACTGTTCAGTTTCCATGACTTTGTATGCTTTCTGGGGGTAGCATTATTGTTGAATTCTAACTTTAATCCATGGTGATCTGATAAGACACAGGTGGTTACTAATATTTTTTTGTAACTGTGGATGTTTGCTTTGTTACCGACTATGTGGTCGATTTTCGAGAAGGTTCCATGAGCTGCAGAGAAGAAGGTATATTCTTTCCTATTTGGATGGAATGTTCTATAGATGTCTGTTAAGTCCATTTGATTCATTACCTCCACTAATTCTCTTATTTCTCTGTTAGGTTCCTGTCTGATTGACCTGTCCATTGGTGAGAGAGGAGTGTTGAAGTCTCCTACTATTAGTGTGTGCGGTTTGATGGCTGCCTTGAATTTTAGCAATGTTTCTTTTATGTACGTGGGTGCTTTTATATTAGGGGCATAGATGTTCAGGATTGAGACTTCATCCTGATGAACTGTTCCTGTTATGAGTATAAAATGCCCCTCTCCATCTCTTCTGATTGATTTAAGTTTAAAGTCAACTTTGTTAGAGATTAGTATGGCCACACCTGCCTGTTTCTTAGGACCATTTGCTTGATAGGCCTTTTCCCAGCCCTTTACTCTGAGTAGGTGCCTGTCTTTGTGGTTGAGGTGTGTTTCTTGTAAACAGCAGAATGTTGGATCCTGTTTTCTTATCCAATCTCTTAGCCTGTGCCTTTTTATAGGTGAGTTGAGTCCATTGACATTAAGTGATATTAATGACCAGTGGTTGTTAACTCCGGTCATTTTTTTTTTTTTAGTCGTAGAGTTTGTGAGTTTCCCTTCTTTGTTTTGTGTTGGTGAAGGGTCTCTAGATGTCTGAGGTATTGTGGTCATTGTTGGACTCCTTGGTTAGTGATTTTCCTTCAATTACTTTCTGTAAGGCTGGATTTGTGGCTGCGTATTGTTTAAATTTGTTTTTATCCTGGAAAATTTTATTTTCTCCATTTATAGTGAATGAAAGCTTGGCTGGGTATAGTAATCTGGGCTTGCACCCATGGTCTCTCAGTTTCTGCAGTACATCTAACCAGGACCTTCTGGCTTTCATGGTTTCCATGGAGAAGTCAGGTGTAAGTCTGATAGGTTTACCTTTATAAGTAATTTGGCCTTTTTCCTTTGCAGCTCTTAATATTCTTTCCTTATTTTGTATGCTTTGTGTTTTGATAATTATATGGCGAGGAGATGTTTTTTTTTGATCCAGCCTATTCGATGTTCTGTATGCTTCTTGCACCTTCATAGGAAAATCTTTCCTTAGGTTGGGAAAGTTTTCTTCTATAATTTTATTAAATAGATTTTCTGGACCATTGAGCTGCCCTTCTTCTCCTTCTTCTACTCCTATTATTCTTAGGTTTGGTCTTTTTATTGTGTCCCATATTTCCTGAATGTTTTGTGATGAGAGTTTGTTGGACTTGCTGTTTTCTTTGATCAGTGTGTTTATTTTCTCTATGGTATCTTCAGAATCCGAGAGTCTTTCTTCTATCTCTTGTATTCTGCTGGTTATGCTTGTTTCTGTAGTCTCTATTCGTTTACCTAGATTTTCCATGTCCAGACGGCCCTCTGTTTGTGTTTTCTTCTTTGCCTCCATTTCAGTTTTCAGGTCTTGAACTGTTTCCATTATCTGTTTGATTGTTTTTCCTTGGTTTTCTAGGGTATCATTCACTGATTTATTCAATTCTTCAAACTTTCTGTTATATTTCTCATCCATTTCTATAAGGGCGTTTTTTACATGCTGTTTAAGGGTGTCAATCACTTTCATGAAGTCAATCTTTTCTCCTTCCTCTTGATTAAGGGGTTCTTGTCCTCCCGTTGTGAGGTCGCTTGTTTCTGGTAGCTTCATGTTGCTTTTCAGCTTGTTGGGCGAATTCTTGCCTTGACGTCGGCCCATCTCTTCTTCCAAATGCTCCATATGGATCTTCTTTTACCAGATTAGGTCTCCTTGCCTACCAAACGCTGTCTCTCCCCAATGTTGGCTCTCCCAATGCTGGGACTCCCCAATGCTGGGTCTCCTGGCGCCGAAAGATCAGGCCTCCGTGCTGGTTGGGCAGCTCGCAGACAAAGCGCCTACCCCGCTTGGTGCAGGCAGGCCACAGAAACAAAGGAACTGCTGCCCCCCGGGAGCCCCGGCTACTCGGACTCAGCGCCCAGATAGGCTGGGCTGGGCGATGCCACGCGCCAAAAGAGGGCAGTGGGGGCGAAGTGGGGAGGGCTCTGGACGGAAGCTGGGTGGGCCAGGAAGAAAGAGGCAGCACCCGGGGAGTAGAGGCCCTGCAGAGAGCCCAAGCAGGACAGGGGGCCAAGAAACCCCCGAGCTCCCCGTCCCAGGCTGGCGCCGTGGGCCAGAAACTCACCCCAATGCTGGGTCTCCTGGCGCCGAAAGATCAGGCCTCCGTGCTGGTTGGGCAGCCCGCAGACAAAGCGCCTACCCCGCTTGGTGCAGGCAGGCCACAGAAACAAAGGAACTGCTGCCCGCCCGGGAGCCCCGGGTACTCGGACCCAGCGCCCAGATAGGCTGCGCTGGGCGATGCTACGCGCCAAAAGAGGGCAGTGGGGGCGAAGTGGGGAGGGGTCTGGACGGAAGCTGGGTGGGCCAGGAAGAAAGAGGCAGCAGAGAGCCCAAGCAGGACAGGGGGCCAAGAAACCCCCGAGCTCCCCGTCCCAGGCTGGCGCCGTGGGCCAGAAACTCACCCCAATGCTGGGTCTCCTGGCGCCGAAAGATCAGGCCTCCGTGCTGGTTGGGCAGCCCGCAGACAAAGCGCCTACCCCGCTTGGTGCAGGCAGGCCACAGAAACAAAGGAACTGCTGCCCCCCCGGGAGCCCCGGCTACTCGGACCCAGCGCCCAGATAGGCTGCGCTGGGCGATGCTACGCGCCAAAAGAGGGCAGTGGGGGCGAAGTGGGGAGGGGTCTGGACGGAAGCTGGGTGGGCCAGGAAGAAAGAGGCAGCAGAGAGCCCAAGCAGGACAGGGGGCCAAGAAACCCCCGAGCTCCCCGTCCCAGGCTGGCGCCGTGGGCCAGAAACTCACCCCAATGCTGGGTCTCCTGGCGCCGAAAGATCAGGCCTCCGTGCTGGTTGGGCAGCCCGCAGACAAAGCGCCTACCCCGCTTGGTGCAGGCAGGCCACAGAAACAAAGGAACTGCTGCCCGCCCGGGAGCCCCGGGTACTCGGACCCAGCGCCCAGATAGGCTGCGCTGGGCGATGCTACGCGCCAAAAGAGGGCAGTGGGGGCGAAGTGGGGAGGGGTCTGGACGGAAGCTGGGTGGGCCAGGAAGAAAGAGGCAGCAGAGAGCCCAAGCAGGACAGGGGGCCAAGAAACCCCCGAGCTCCCCGTCCCAGGCTGGCGCCGTGGGCCAGAAACTCACCCCCTATGTTTTGATTTTTAATGATGAAATTTAAAACTATGTTTTTAATATTATCTTGAATGTTATCATTCTGACATAAACAAATGTACTGGGTTTTCTTTTTTGTCATGGTGCAATGGAAGCTGTGCTTTGGGGAGGAACTGTGCAATTATGGATCTGACTGTTTAAATAGAATTACTCAAACAGCTGGGGATCTTTCCTCTAGGGAGGAAACAGAAACAAATTCCTCTAATGTAAGCAAAAAGAAAAGAAAGAGATGAAGTAACTGTGTCAGTATACCTCTGAACACAAGCAAGGGTTTCTAGGGAGAAGATGAGAGTTTCGGTTTACAGTGTCTGGGAAGTTTGTTGCTTACCACTGCGAAACGTACCCACTCATTATTAAGTGTCCCATAGATTTTGGTGTGTTGTGTTTTAGTTTTTCCTCAATTCTAGGAATTATTTTTATTTCCATTTTGGTTTTGTAAAGGACCTATTTGCTGCTTAACAATGTTTTGTTTAATTGCCATGAGTTTGTACAAGCTCTGGTGTTCTCTAACTAGCGGTCTGAAGTCTTATTCCATTGTGATCTGATAGAACACAAGGAATTATTTCAATTTTCTTGTATTTCTTAAGACTTTCTTTGTGTCCTAAAATATCATTTTAGAGAAAGTCTCAGGGGCTGCTGAGAAAAATGTGTGTACTGCATTGTTTTAATGGAGTGTTGTGTAGAAGTCTGCTAGGTCTATTTGATCTATGATGTCACTTCATTAAGACGTTCCTCTATTTTTCTTTTTTTTAGGTTGACTCATCAAAACTGCTGAGAATAGGGTTTTGAAGTCATCCACTACTCTTGCACAAAGGGTTAATCTTTGATTTTACTTCTGGTAGTACTTGTTTTATGTGCTTGTGTTTGGGACATACCTGTTCATTTAATTTTTGGATTTAATTTAATTTTATGTATTGCATACGAATGCTTTGGCTACATGTATGTATGTGTGTACTATGTGCCCACAGAGGCCAGAAGAGGGTGTTAGATGCCCTGGAACTAGAGCTACCCATAGTCACAAGCTGTACCATGGGTGCTGGGAATTAAACCCTGGTCCTCTGGAAGACTGGCCTACTCTTACCACTGCACTGTCTTGCTAGCCCCTGGCTGTATGTATTTAGAATACTAGTGTCTTCCTTGAATCAGTATGAAGTGATACTCTTATCTTTTCTCACTAAGTTTGCTTTGAAGTCTATTTTTCCCCTTTTAGAACAGTGACACTTGCTTGTTTATTTGTGAATACATTTTTCTACCCTTTCACCCTAAGATGGTGCCTGTCTCTTATGATGAGGTGCGTTTCTTGGAAGCAACAAAGAGATGGCTCATGCTCTTTCATCTACTCAGCTACTCTGTGCTTTTGATTGGGAAATTGAGTCAAATTGTTGAAAATAGCTTAATGATTCCTGCCATTCTGTTGATTTTGTAGTGTTTTTTCTTTCCCTCTTCAGATTATTATCTTTCTAAAATGTTTTTTTTCTTTCCTGTGGCCTGCTTCATCTGTAGAGATTGGTTTATTGGCCATAGTTCTGTTAATCTATTTTTACTGTGTAAAATTCTTAGTTTTTCCTTCAATTGTAACAGTTATCTTTGCTGGGGATGGTACTTTTGATTGGCAATTGTTATCTTTCAGAATTTGAAATAAATCATTTCTCAACCCTCTGGCTTTTAAAGTTTTAGTTGAGGAACCCAATGGGCCCTCCTTTTTAAATGATTTGGCGTTTTCCCTCTTACTTCTTTCAGTATGCTTTTGCGGTATTGTATACCTAGTGTTTTAATACCAACATGACCAGACTGAGGTTCTTTTCTGGTCTTGTATGCTTGGTATCCTAAGTGTCTCCTGTATCTGGATTCGTATCTCTCTTCCTAATCCTGTGAAATTTTCTGTTATGATTCTTTTGAAATAATTTTCTATATTCTTACAATAAGAATATTTTTTTGATGTGTATAATCACTAAAGGTGAACTTTTCAGAGGGCCCTATATGTTTTAGAATTCTTTTTACTGATATCTTAGTTTTGTTTTGCTTTTGAACCAGTTGTATTGGATTGTTCTAATTTCTTTACATTGTCTTCACGTTCAGATGTTCTGATTCATTCTACTGTGAAGTATTTCAACATAATTTTTATCTCCAACATTACAGTTTATGTTCTCCCCAATAATTGTATCTCTTTGTTGATTTTTTATTTTATCTTATTTGTAGTCTTTCTTATTGCATTCAGCTGTTTGTTTGTATCTTTTACTTATTTATAATTACCATTTTGAGTTATCTGCCTGGGATTTTATCTAACTGGCTCTCACTAAATGTCAATGCTATGATACCAATACTCTTTGATACAGTTGTGTTGTCTTGGCATTTCTTGTTTTATGGGATACACATTGAAATTTATGTAATTAGTATTATTTCTTCACTTGGTTTAACTTTATGAGCTATATCCCTTCAGTTGAAGTATTTTTTCATTTTTTAAGGAACAAGAAAAAACTTTGTTTATAACATAATTAAACATCATTGACTGATAAAATTAATTAGTGTAGGGTGTCAAGAGCCTTCTGTCACACCTTTATACTATAAGTACTTGGTGAGACTGCATCAAACATTGTCCTAGGGGATACACAAAGAACTTTTCATGATTTCTGTCTTCTTTAGGTTTACAAGTTCTTAAGTGAAAAAGCCACAGGAAACAAATCAAGTAGTATAATCAGAACTCTGATCAGATAATCATGAATGTCTGGAAGTATTTTCCAAATTTCATATGGTGAGGAAATTTGATGGGGACAAGTGGGTAAGTACAAGTTTGCAAAAAGAGAGAGGCATTTCAGCGCAAAATCAAACACAGGTGGGTTTTTTTTTTTCCGTTGGGCAGATACTCACTTGTGATGTGAGGGAGAGCCCTATGAACTCTTTATACTGAGAGTCTCACCAAGGACTGTTGATGTAATACTTCGCCTGGACCAAAGTTCTCATCTAGTTGAAACATTCTCAGTGTGAAAGCTGCAGCTACAGCAGGACATTTTATGTCTGGAAACTCATCAAGTAGTTTGTGTAGTATGCAACGCAACTCCCTCCATCCTACGGGGTTGTTGATATCATAATTTACTTGGTTTATATTAACTAGAATATTTATATATTGCAGATGTTTATTTTACAGCCATCAGTGAGATAATAGCAACCATTCTTGTTATTTTATGTCTACATACTTTCTAATGTCACTTTTCGTCAATACTAGTGAGCAACTTTCCCTTTTTTTTAAAATATTTATTTATTTATTATGTATACAATATTCTGTCTGTGTGTATGCTGCAGGCCAGAAGAGGGCACCAGATTCCATTACAGATGGTTGTGAGCCACCATGTGGTTGCTGGGAATTGAACTCAGGACCTTTGAAAGAGCAGGCAATGCTCTTAACCTCTGAGCCATCTCTCCAGCCCCAACTTTCCCTTTTTTAATACATGTGTATGGTTCTCATTTTTGTTACCATTATCTTTTTCCTTGTTTGTTTTATTTTTGCTATTACTTAATCTACCATGAATGTTACAATGCAATCTATTTCCATAGAAATTGTCTATTAATGACATCTCAAAATTCTGAGGGATAGTCATGAAAAATGCAGTATCACCTATTTTTCCTCTATCACTAAGTTTTCATATTTTGCCAGCTTATATGTCTCACTAAGTAATTTAGCATTAGCCCCCTGAAGCAAAGAATATGTACAACCTGCCTTACAGTTTTATTGCTGTGAAGGAACAACATGACCACAGTGACTCTTACAAGGGAAAATACTTAATGTAATTGTTGAATTACAGTTCAGAGGTTTAGTCTTTATCATAATCGTGGGAAGCATGGCGACAAGCAGGCTGGCATGGTGCTGGAAAGAGCTGAGAGTTCTATGTCTGGATTGGCAGGCGGGAGAGAGAGAGAGAGAGAGAGAGAGAGAGAGAGAGAGAGAGAGAGAGAGAAAGAACCATTGTACCTGACTTTGACTTCTGAAACTTCAAAGCTCACCCCCAGTGACAAACTTGACAAACTTCCTCCAACAAGGTGGCAACTGCTCCAACATGATCACACCCCCAATAGTCCAACTTCCCATGAGCCTATGGGAACCATTTTCACTAAAACCACCACACATCCATAAATATTTTATAGACTGTCTACTTAATTTTTTTACTCTTCTTACATAGCATGATCCTTTCTTGCTTGAAACTGTGCATGGTAGACTTTGTCAACAAATATATTTTTTTCCTACCATCTATGATAGTCCTGTCCATATTTTCTTTTGTAAATGTGGAAGCATCATTCACTTGCCAGTAACCTATCAGCAACAGATATATGAATATTAGTCAGTGTTGTACTCGATAGAATGTGGTTTATTTTCAAACTCATTTTGTTTTTTCTTTGGTTTGGATTGCTCTTGAGACTTCCATTCCATCAATTTCTAACTTCCTTCTTTCGTTATTTTATTATATGGCTTTTGTTCCAAGTATCAGTTCCAGGTGGTCAAGAAGATGTCTCATGCTCACAGTATTGCTATGGTATGGGATCCAACAAACATGGAAGAATGGTCAGTTTTAGGTAAAACAAACATCACTTAGAAAGCTGTTAAACTGTTATTAAACCAAATATCAGTTTCCTTGTCCTTTTTTCATTTAAAAATTAGCTATTTTGAAAAAAAATTTTAGTACACCATAATGAAGAGAGAAAAATCTGTTTTTTCCTTTATTGATGGTATCTTTTCTTTTTTCTATTCTTTTTGGCAAGCATTTAGACATGTTAAAATGGAGTTTGTGATCAATCAGACGCTGGAAAAAAGAGACTATGAGAGGAAAAATGACAAAAGGGTATTTTATATTAAGTAGTAAGAATTTAATTTAATATATAACTATTTATAGCCATTATGTTTTCCTAGTGTATATAGCTTTTGTGAGTCCAGTTATGGTTGTCACTAATGTATGCATGTGTGCACAGTACATCTTGAAATAGAGGCTTCTCTAAAAAAATGCATTTAATACTGTTATTTGAAAAATTATTCTTCGTATCTTCGTGAAGATCATCAGATGAGCACTGTCAAACAGTAAGATAGATCAAAACAGCTCAAAACAAATCAAATGAAAATATAAACTCCAACCTCCTTATTAATGACTGAGTAGCAACATTGCTGACAAGAAACATCATAGATCAATATGAATGACAGCCCACCTAATCTACCTTTTTAGAAACAGGAAGTTATAAAATCTATACGAAGATCAGACAGCTAAAGTTCCCTGTAAGACAGTAGCAGTCACTGAAAATGCAAGGTTGCTAGACTCTGCAAGTATGGCATGCCTTAGGGAGAAATACTGCTTCCTGTGAACTTTATAGCTGCCAACAAGGAAGTCTAAAGAATTTTAAATTGCTGTGGGATAATCCTCATGTACACTGTAAAGATTTGTCACTCACATTGGTTTAATAAAATGCTCATTGGCCAGCAGCCAGGCAGGAGATACAGGTGGGGCAACCAGACTATATTCTGGCAAGAGGAAAGGCAGAGAGGCAGTCACCAGCCAGTCACAGAGGAAGCAAGATGAAAATGCCTTACTGAGAAAAGGTACCAAACTATGTGGCTAAACAGACAAGAATTATGTGTGAATTTAAGTTCTAAGAGCTGTTTAGTAATAAGCCAGAGCAATAGACCAAGCAGTTTATAATTAATATAAGTCTCTATGTATTTATTTGGGACTGAATGGCTGGAGGACTGAACAGGACAGAAACTTCTGTTTACAAATGGTGCCCAATGTTTGGCAACTACAGCCATATAAAACCTGAGAGAGCTTGGGAAGGGATTCTAGACACAAAAGAATGAGTTAAAAACAGCTGCATGGTTGCAGTATTTTCTTGGGTTGACTTTGTTTGCTAAACGCTAGCAGAGGTGTGGCTTAAGAGAGGCTTCTGTTAGCAGCAGAAACCTTGCAGCTCTTTTAAGAGGTCCTGCTACCGAACATGTAAATGGTGTTTGTGAGCAGCTGGTAGCATGTTTCTTGGTGGTGGCATGGACCTAGGAACTCCATAGAGTTGTGGCAATAAACATGGTTCCTGCCTGTACCTCCACCATGAAAGCTAAGACAGGGTGTGGATCCAACCACCAAAACTGCAGCTTTAATCTAGCCATGCCGCTTAACATTAAAGACTCATGTGCCCAGAAAAAGATAGATATATACAGTGAAAACAGATTCAGATAAAAAAAACTCTAAACAGTTTACAGTGTGTTTGAAAATGTATGTAGGCTTGAAAGAGAAAAGAAAAAGGGTCCTTAAAAAAATAGAGTAGCCAGGTGTGGGGGTGCATTCCTTTAATCCCAGCATTTGGGAGGTAGAGGCAGGCAGATCTCTATGAATTGAAGGCCATCCTGATTTACAGAGTGAGATCCAGGACAGCCACAGATACACAGAGAAACCCTGTCTCAAAAAAACAAAAAATAACAATAAAAGAATTAAAAAAAAAAGCTATGTAAAGATGGAAAATAAACAGAGAATCTGGATACTGTATGTTATTGTGTTGTCTTTGAATTGTTTGGCTGCTGAGGAAGGAGCAACAGCTGCTTAAAGTATATTTTGAACATGCCATGACTTCAAAATTTAAGTCAAAAGTTATGTTACTTTGGAGAAGAGGTGTTACTTTTGTTTCCACAGGAAATAGGAGACTATGGATTCATTCTTGGTTAAGAAAAATAAAGTTTGATAGAGGAAGACCCCCTGAAAAATCTCCAGTGGGACAGATTGTCCAGATGATCCAACTCTGTTGCAGTTTTTGAGTTCTTCCTCCAGCACAGCTTTAAGGTTGCTGACTGAGAAGATCTAGCCTCACAGAATACTCCAGTCAGGACTTGACCATAATCCTAAATTTTCTTTGGGTCCCCATAAGAGTACCAGCACTCCTAATCAGTAGGAAGTAACCTACGAAACTAAGATCACATTTTCCAAAAATGGATTATGGATGTTTGTCTTTTGTTTAACATGTTGGTTACAAGTTGTTATGGATGATGGTTAGAAAAAATGCTAAAGAATGGAGATTTGATTCAGGGTTTTGTTTTGAAAAGAATAAAAGGGGAAATGTGGGATATTTATCTTGTACACAGTAAAGATTTTTCACTCATATTAGTAAATAAAACACTTACTGGCAGTCACCAGGCAGGAAGTATAAGTGGGGCAACCAGACTAGGAGAATTCTGGGAAGAGGAAAGGGAGGCAGTCACCAGCCAGACATGGAGGCAGCAAGATGAGAATGCTGTACTGAAAAAAGATACCAAGCCATGTGTCTAAAAGTAGACAAGAATTTTGGTTGAATTTAAGTCATAAGATCTAGTTAGTAATAAGCCTGAGCAATAGTCCAAGGAGTTTATAATTAATATAAGTCTCCATGTGTTTATTTGGGACTGAATAGCTGTTGGACTGGGAAGGACAGAAACTTCTGTCTATGTTAAATTTTTAAATGTATTTTTATCTTTATTATGCCCTACCTTTTTTTTATTAAAAATGTAAAAGTTTATGCCTTTTTATAGATGGATACTATTATGCTTGGCATGTCAATACTGTCTATTTCTGTTGTTATATTTTATTTTAAACTTTATGGCCCTTGACTCACTCAGTCTTCAATTTCTATTGATTTTCACTGTATTTTATCATATATTTTCTGTTTAATTTAATTTTATTATTAACATTTTTTCATATAATACATTTTACTCATACTATTTTTCCCCTCCAACTCTTATTTAATATTTCATGTTTGGAATTTGGTTTATATATTTTTATTTTATTTATTTCTAATCATTACATTAGGATTTGTTTAGATTTAATATGATTTATTTTACCTCTTCATTTTTTCTTTATCTCTTTACTTGAAAATGGTTGACTTCTTTTACTTGATTAAAACATCTTTCACTACATCATCCTTATCAGGTCATCCGTAGCAATGTGCTTCAAGGTCGAGGGAGCATGATTGAAGGGGGTGGGATGCTTACAGGCACTGAAGGATGGGAAGAGCTATGAAATGCTGTCTTCTGGACATGACGGTGTCATTGCAATGAGAAACACATGGCAGCTCTGGGCCTCCACATGAGTGATTTGGAAGAACAGCATCAGCAGCAATGAGAGAAGAAAGGGAAGAGAGAATAATGGGTGGTAACTATGATCAGAGTATGTTGTATACATGCACCAAGATGACTACCAACCAACCAGCCCCAGTATAAACACTCTAACACATCATAGAGAGACTATTTATTTATTTACTATCAAATCCTCTATCGGCTCAAAATAATTCTTGGTATTTCTCATGGGAAAAGTCATTTCAGTTCCCTTGATTTTTTTTTTTTCAAGTGTGTTTGTTCTTTTACTTTTCTCTCTTTTGCCAGGGAGAAGATGGGAGTTGACACCAGATCTTGCTATATTGCCTGGAACTCATAGTCAATCTTCTAAGTGCTGGGACTTCGGGCATGGGCCTCTGTGCTACTCTGAGTCTAATTTTTTTTTAAATTTATTTATTTATTAAGGATTTCTCCCTCGTCCCCACAACCGCTTCCCATTTCCCTCCCCCTCCCCCGATCAAGTCCCCCTCCCTCATCTGCTCGAAGAGCAATCAGGGTTCCCTGACCTGTGGGAAGCCCAAGGACTGCCCACCTCTATCCAGGTCTCGTAAGGTGAGCATTCAAACTGCCTAGGCTCCTACAAAGCCAGTACGTGCAGTAGGATCAAAAACCCACTGCAATTGTTCTTGAATTCTCAGTATTCCTCATTGTCCGCTATGTTCAGCTAGTCCGGATTTATCCCATGCTTTTTCAGACCTAGGCCAGCTGGCCTTGGTGAGATCCCAATAGAACATCCCCATTGTCTTAGTGTGTGGGTGCACCCCTCGTGGTCCTGAGTTCCTTGCTCATGCTCCGTCTCCTTCTGCTCCTGATTTGGACCTTGAGATTTCTTTTTTTTTTTTTTTTTTTTTTTAATTTATTTTTTTTTTTTTTTATTTTTTTTTTTTTAAATTTATTTATTTATTAAGGATTTCTGCCTCGTCCCCACAACCGCTTCCCATTTCCCTCCCCCTCCCCCGATCAATTCCCCCTCCCTCATCTGCTCGAAGAGCAATCAGGGTTCCCTGACCTGTGGGAAGCCCAAGGACTGCCCACCTCTATCCAGGTCTCGTAAGGTGAGCATCCAAACTGCCTAGGCTCCCACAAAGCCAGTACGTGCAGTAGGATCAGAAACCCACTGCAATTGTTCTTGAATTCTCAGTATTCCTCATTGTCCGCTATGTTCAGCTAGTCCGGATTTATCCCATGTTTTTTCAGACCTAGGCCAGCTGGCCTTGGTGAGATCCCAATAGAACATCCCCATTGTCTTAGTGTGTGGGTGCACCCCTCGTGGTCCTGAGTTCCTTGCTCGTGCTCTCTCTCGTTCTGCTCCTGATTTGGACCTTGAGATTTCTGTCCGGTGCTCCCGTGTGGGTCTCTGTCTCTGTCTCCTTTCATCGCCTGATGAAGGTTAATATTCCTGAGGATGCCTATGTGTTTGTCTTTGGATTCACCTTATTTAGCTTCTCTAGGAACATGAATTATAGGCTCAATGTCCTTTATTTATGGCTAGAAACCAAATATGAGTGAGTACATCCCATGTTCCTCTTTTTGGGTCTGGCTTACCTCACTCAGGATAGTGTTTTCTATTTCCATCCATTTGTATGCAAAATTCAAGAAGTCCTTGTTTTTTACTGCTGAGTAATACTCTAATATGTATATATTCCATACTTTCTTCATCCATTCTTCCGTTGAAGGGCATCTAGGTTGTTTCCAGGTTCTGGCTATTACAAACAATGCTGCCATGAACATAGTTGAGCATATACTTTTGTTGTATGATAGGGCCTCTCTTGGGTATATTCCCAAGAGTGGTATTGCTGGGTCCAGGGGTAGGTTGATCCCGAATTTCCTGAGAAACCGAAACACTGCTTTCCAGAGTGGTTCCACAAGTTTGCATTCCCACCAGCAATGGGTGAGTGTACCCCTTTCTCCACAACCTCTCCAGCAAAGGCTATCATTGGTGTTTTTTATTTTAGCCATTCTGACAGGTGTAAGGTGGTATCTTAAAGTTGTCTTGATTTGCATTTCCCTGATCGCTAAGGAAGTTGAGCATGACCTTAAGTGTCTTTTGGCCATTTGAAGTTCTTCTGTTGAGAATTCTCTGTTCAGATCAGTGCCCCATTTTATAATTGGGTTGATTAGCCTTTTACGGTCTAGTTTCTTGAGTTCTTTATATATTTTGGAGATCAAACCTTTGTCAGTTGCAGGGTTGGTGAAGATCTTCTCCCAGTCAGTGGGTTGTCTTTTTGTCTTAGTGACAGTGTCCTTTGCTTTACAGAAGCTTCTCAGCCTCAGGAAGTCCCATTTATTCAATGATGCCCTTAGTGTCTGTGCTGCTGGGGTTATACATAGGAAGTGGTCTCCTGTGCCCATGTGCTGTAGAGTACTTCCCACTTTCTCTTCTATCAGGTTCAGTGTGTTCGGACTGATATTGAGGTCTTTAATCCATTTGGATTTGAGTGTTGTGCATGGTGATAGATATGGATCTATTTTCATTCTTCTACAGGTTGACATCCAGTTTTGCCAGCACCATTTGTTGAACATGCTCTCTTTTTTCCATTGTATACTTTTAGCTCCTTTATCGAAGATCAGGTGTTCATAGGTTTGTGGGTTAATGTCAGGGTCTTCTATTCGATTCCATTGGTCGACTTCTCTGTTTTTATGCCAATACCAAGCTGTTTTCAATACTGTAGCTCTGTAATAGAGTTTGAAGTCAGGGATGGTAATGCCTCCAGACAAACCTTTATTGTATAAGATTGTTTTGGCTATCCTGGGTTTTTTGTTTTTTCATATAAAGTTGATTATTGTCTTCTCCAGATCTGTGAAGAATTTTGATGGGATTTTGATGGGGATTGCATTGAATCTATAGATTGCTTTTGGTAGAATTGCCATTTTTACTATGTTGGTCCTCCCAATCCAAGAGCAAGGGAGGTCTTTCCATTTTCTGGTGTCTTCTTCAATTTCTTTCTTCAAAGACTTATAGTTCTTGTCAAGTAGATCTTTCACTTCCTTGGTCAGGGTTACCCCAAGGTATTTTATGCTATTTGTGGCTATCGTGAAAGGTGATGCTTCTCTGATTTCCCTCTCTGCTTCCTTATCCTTGGTGTATAGGAAGGCAACTGATTTTTTGGAGTTGATCTTGTATCCTGCCACGTTACTAAAGCTGTTTATCAGCTGTAGGAGTTCTTTGGTAGAATTTTTGGGGTCACTTATGTACACTATCATATCATCTGCAAATAACGAAAGCTTAACTTCTTCCTTTCCAATACGAATCCCCTTGATCTCCTTATGTTGTCTTATTGCTATTGCTAGAATTTCAAGCACTATATTGAAGAGGTATGGCGAGAGTGGACATCCTTGTCATGTTCCTGATTTTAGTGGGATGGCTTTGAGTTTTTCTCCGTTTAATTTAATGTTAGCTGTTGGCTTGCTGTAAATAGCTTTTATTATATTTAGGTAGGACCCTTGTATCCCTATTCTCTCCAAGACCTTTATCACAAAGGGGTGTTGAATTTTGTCGAATGCTTTTTCCGCATCTAGTGAAATGATCATATGGTTTTTTTCTTTCAGTTTATTTATATGGTGGATTACATTGATAGATTTGCGTATGTTGAACCAGCCCTGCATCTCTGGGATGAAGCCTACTTGATCATAATGGATAATTTTTCTTATGTGTTCTTGGATTCGGTTTGCCAGTATTTTATTGAAGATTTTTGCGTCGATGTTCATGAGTGAGATCGGTCTGTAATTCTCTTTCTTGGTTGGGTCTTTTTGTGGTTTTGGTATCAGGGTAACTGTAGCTTCATAAAAGGAATTTGGCAATGACTCTTCTGATTCTATATTGTGAAATACCTTAAGGAGTATAGGTATTAGTTCTTCTTGGAAGTTCTGGTAGAATTCTGCATTGAAACCATCTGGTCCTGGGCTTTTTTTCGAAGGGAGATTTTTGATAACCATTTCTAATTCTTCGCGAGAAACCGGTCTATTTAGATCAATCACCTGGTCTTGGTTTAGCTTTGGTATATGATACTTATTTAAAAAAATGTCCATTTCTTTTGTATTTTCCAGTTTTGTGGCATACAGGCTTTTGTAGTAAGATCTAATGATTCTCTGAATTTCCTCTGTGTCTGTGGTTATGTCCCCCTTTTCATTTCTGATCTTATTTATTTGCGTGTTCTCTCTCTGTCGTTTAATTAGTTTGGATAGGGGTTTGTCGATCTTGTTGATTTTCTCCAAGAACCAGCTTTTTGTTTCATTGATTCTTTGGACTGTTTTCTGTGTTTCTATTTTGTTGATTTCAGCCCTCAGTTTTATTATTTCCAGTCTTCTACTTCTCCTGGGCGCGTCTGCTTCTTTTTTTTCTAGAGCTTTCAGGTGTGTTTTTAAGTCCCCAATGTATGCATTCTCCGTTTTCTTTAAGTGGGCACTTAGTGCTATGAACTTTCCTCTTAGCACTGCTTTCATTGTGTCCCATAGGTTTGAGTATGTTGTCCCTTTATTTTCATTAAATTCAAGGAAGACTTTAATTTCTTTCTTGATTTCTTCCTTGACCCAGGTGTGGTTCAGTAGTTGACTGTTCAGTTTCCATGAGTTTGTCGGTTTTTTGGGGGCAGCGTGGTTGTTGCCTTCTAACTTTAATCCGTGATGATCTGATAAGACACAGGTGGACACTGATATTTTTTTGTATCTGTGGAGGTTTCCTTTGTTTCCGAGTATGTGGTCAATTTTTGAGAAGGTTCCATGAGCTGCAGAGAAGAAGGTATATTCTTTCCTATTTGGGTGGAATGTTCTATAAATGTCTGTTAAGTCCATTTGCTTCATTACCTCCAATAATTCTCTTAATTCTCTATTAGGTTTCTGTCTGATTGACCTGTCCCTTGGAGAGAGAGGTGTGTTGAAGTCTCCTACTACTAGTGTGTGTGCCTTGATGTCTGCCTTGAGTTCTAGTAATATTTCTTTTACATAAGTAGGTGCTTTTATATTGGGGGCGTATATATTCAGGATTGAGACGTCCTCCTGATGAATTGTTCCTGTTATGAGTATAAAGTGACCGTCTCGGTCTCTTCTGATTGATTTTAGTTTGAAGTCAGTTTTGTTAGAAATTAGTATGGCCACACCTGCTTTTTTCTTAGGACCATTTGCTTGAAACACCTTTTCCCAACCCTTTACTCTGAGTAGGTGCCTGTCTTTGTGGTTGAGATGTGTTTCTTGCAAACAGCAGAATGTTGGATCCTGTTTTCGTATCCAATCTTTTAGCCTGTGCCTTTTTATAGGTGAATTGAGCCCATTAATATTAAGTGATATTAATGACCAGTGGTTGTTTACTCCGGTTATTCTTATTGCTTTTGGTAGTAGAGATTGTGTGTCTCCCTTCTTTGAGATGTGCTCGTGAAGGGTCATTAGATGCCTGGGTTATTGTAGGCAGTGTTGGCAGTGTTGGATTCCTTGGGTTGCGATTTTCCTTCTATTACTTTCTGTAGGGCTGGATTTGTGGCTACGTATTGTTTAAATTTGTTCTTATCCTGGAATGTCTTGTTTTCTCCATTGATAATGAACGATAGCTTGGCTGGGTATAGTAGTTTGGGTTTGCATCCATGGTCTCTTAGCTTCTGCAGAACCTCTATCCAGGACCTTCTGGCTTTCATAGTTTCCATCGAGAAGTCAGGTGTAAGTCTGATCGGTTTACCTTTATAAGTTACTTGCCCTTTTTCTTTTGCAGCTCTTAATATTCTTTCTTTAACCTGTATATTTTGTGTTTTGATTATTATATGGCGAGGAGATGTTTTTCTTTGATCCAGTCTGTTTGGTGTTCTGTATGCTTCTTGAATATTTAAATGAATATCTTTCTTTAAGTTGGGAAAGTTTTCTTCCATAATTTTGTTGAAAATATTTTCTGGGCCTTTGAGCTGTGACTCTTCTCCTTCTTCTATTCCTATTATTCTTAGGTTTGGTTTTTTTATTGTGTCCCATAGTTCCTGAATGTTTTGTGTTGAGAATTTGTTGGCTTTGCTGTTTTCTTTGATCTGTTCGTTTATTTTCTCTATGGTGTCCTCAGCATCTGAGAGTCTTTCTTCTAGCTCTTGTATTCTATTGATTATGCTTGTTTCTGTAGACTCTGCTCATTGGCCTAGATTTTCCATATCCAGCTGGTCCTCAGTTTGTATTTTCTTCTTTGCCTTCATTTCAGTTTTCAATTCTTGAACTGTTTCCATTACCTGTTTGATGGTTTTTTCTTGGTTTCCCAGGGTATCATGTACGTATTTACTCATTTCTTCAAACTTTTTGTTATACTTCTCATCCATTTCTATAAGGGCATTTTTTACATGTTGTTTAAGGGACTCTATTATCTTCATAAAGTCGATTTTTTCCACTTCTTCTGTGTTAGGTTGTTCAAATACTTCTGTTGTAAGATCATTGGGTTCTGATGTTTTCATGTTGTTTTTCGGATTATTGGGTGAATTCTTGCCTTGGTGCCTGTCCATCTCCTCCTATTGATCCTATCCAATGGGTCCTTTAAAAACCGGATCAGGTTTCCCTGCTGGCCAAGGGCTCCGCTTACAAAATGCCCTCACTCTCTTTCGTGGTTCCTGCTGCAGGCCAGGAACCCTCTCACCCCTCCGAAGGATCTTCAGGACAGGACCAGGCTCCCCTTGTGCCAGTGACCTGGCCAACCAAAGGCCTACCTCTTTGATTCAATTGTAGTAGGGCGATCTGCTCTCCTTATTGCACGCCTGTCCCCGCCGCTTGGGTCTGCCTCTGCGCCGGTCCCCGAAAGCCTCTTCCTGTATGCGGTGTTGCTCCGCTGCGTCTGGCTGCACCGCCGCTCCGCCTCTGTGCCAGTTCCCTTGATTTTTGAGGCTTGTTTTATGTTTAACAGCATCACTCAGATTGCCTGTATCTTTGTTGCTTTTCTGTGTAGTTCTGTCCTTTGCTGACAGAATGTTTTGGAGTCTCCAAGTAGTCATGGATTTGTTTACTTATGCTTTATGTTTCATCAACTAATAAATGTTTAATTTTGTTCATTATTAAAAATTATCTTATCCATATTTTGAAATAACTTATTTTTTCCAAATTAGCTTTTTCTAAATATTGAATTCAAGAAACTTACTTGTTTTCTTTTATATAACTTATTCTGTTACCTGCTCATCCATTAAAAGCCATGCTGTGTGGATTTGTGATGGAGGAGGAGGGACCAAAGACTGCTTTCCCTCCTAGGATCTCTTTGGAGCCCCTGGCTTCTTTATCAGACATGTCACCACTTCCAGGAAGGGCTTTAGAAACAGCACAGCCCCAGGTGACCCTGGCAGACTGCATGACACAATAGCTACCAGGATTTACCCTCCACCCAGCAGAAACCTTTTTCTTTTCCCGTGCACAAAGACATTTGCCTTCTCGTTATTGTGCTGCTTTCTGATGTCTCAGGCAGTCTAGACCTCCTACTGGGATCTAAACAATACATATATGACCATTAGGATTGAGTAAACTATCCAAAGGCACAGTTTAATCTGAAAGAACATGTTCACGACAGCCGAGAGCGTCTTCTAGGAAAATAGCTCTTGTTTGATCTGAACGAGAAAGTCAGCAGAAAAAGATCCAGGTGTAGCTCCAGCTTTACTTTTGCACAAACATGGTTCTTATCCTCCCATTGCAGTGGCATTTCTCTTCTTCACATTGGTGACCTCCGTGCTGCCAAACCTAGTACATTCTTTCCAGTTGTCTCCTAACTTGAACTCTTAGATATATTCCTCATGTCCTCAATTTCTTCTCTTGATTTCCAGTGTAGCACTTTTCCCCAATTCTTGTTCACTAGTCCTCATTAGTTTTTTTTGACTTAATCTTATGCTTTTTTCCCTGTTTCTAAATATTGACAAGTGGTCCTTAGCCCTTGGTACTCACCTTTTGCTGTCTACCCCAGATGATTTCATATGTTCTCATTGGTTATAGTTTCTCTCTGTAGTTGATGGCTTCCCAGATTTTAGATATAGTCAACCTTTTCTGGCTAATTTGTTTACTCAGGAAAAACATTGTTGGCATCTCTCAAGTAAATGATGGTTAGGTACTTTTCTAGGCACAGTGAACAACAGATAGCTTAGGCAGTGTTTTATTGATGTACAGAGACACCATGACCAAGACAAGTCTTATAAAAGAAGCTATTTCATTGGGACTTGCTTACAATTCTTGTAAAAGAAAGTTTTTCATTGGGACTTGCTTACAGAGTCAGAGTCCGTTATCAGCATGGCAGCATGCAGGCAGTGGTGTTGGAGAAGAAGCTGAGAGTTCTATGTCTGGTCCTGCAGGCAGCAGGAAGAGGCAGCATTGGATCTGGTTTAAACATTTGAAACCCAAAAGCCCACCCCCAGTGACACACTTCCTCCAACAAGGCCACACCTACTCCAACATGGCCATACCTCCTAATCCCTGTCAAGCAGAACCACTCCCTAATGATCAAACATCCAAATATATGAGCCTATGGCGGTAATTATTATTCAAACTTCCATAACACATAAACCAAATGCTTATAGAACTTGCATTTCAGCAACTATAGAGAGGCAATAGAGAAACCAATACACACAAGCACACACACACATATCAGATGATGGAAAGGTACTATAAAACATACATCAGGGAAGTGCAAGAGTTCAGGAGGAAGAAGCATCACAAATCACAATTTATAATACAGTGGTTTAAGAGTTGCTGACTGAATAGGTAACCTTTTAACAAAGAGCTCAAAAGTCGGAAACCAGCATGCAAGTCAATATATGCGCGACAAGAATTTCCATCAAAGAGAATGGCAAATTCAAAGCCTTAAGGCCGTGTGCTATTCTGGGTCACTTCTTCAGGCAGGGTGTTTGGAAAGTTGGTTTACATTTGGGAGCTGAGCAAGTGATTGTGACTTTTTCCCTCCCCAGAGGGCAACCACTTCAATTCGCCAATCTCCCCTTGCTTTCTGGAATTACTGATATTAAGCAGCACCCGTATTGACTGCCCTTTATCTTTTTCCCAGAAATACTAAGTACTTTTAGGTATCCAGTCATCACAGAAATTGTGGGCTTCTGGCAGTTAAATTATGGCAATTCTGTACTTATCCCTCCATTCAGTAGCCCTTGCCTACAAAGAGGAGCCACTGTTAAGTTGATTCTGGTCCCATGCCTTTTGGAGATTCTAGATGGCTTGGGTGAATGAAGCGTCTCTGAGCTCTCTTGTAGGACATAATCTATCTAGGTATTTTGAAGTGTTCCATCATATACATACTCTCCACAGCCACTTTGTTTACACCTCTACCATCTTCCAGAGAAGTGCAGGCATTCCTGTTACACCCAAGAAAAGTTTTCAGCACCGCTAAAATCTTGATTAAGATATTAATTTTGATATTCAAAGTGTTTCTAAATCAATGCATTCTTGCTTATGTATTCTGAAATTCCAGTCCCCATTTCAAATGCCAACAAAGTCAAATCTCAGATGTACTTTCTTGGCTCATGCAGTACACGCCAGCTGGTTCTTACAGTTTTTCAGGCATATCATGTCTTTGGGCAAGTGACCAAGTTAGGTTATACTAGGATTGAGCCCTCCTCACTGTTCTGACAACCAGTATGAAACGGTGGGTTCCCTCGCCGTCTCGTGGTGTTGCAGCTCCATCTATTCCTCTGAGCCAGTTTGGGTTCTCTAAGGGTACTGATTGTGAAGGAAACTCAGTGATGGGGTCTGTGAGTGAGGACCAGAGCTGAGTCCTGTGAGCATGGTCTTCATTTCCACGAACTCCTATGGACATGTTAATTTGCACAAAAATGTCTCTAGGTTTAAAAGGGTGCATCACTCCGGAAAGAAGTTGGTCTTTTCCAGTGTTTCAGTCATAAACCAATGACACTGGGACTGTGGTCTTAGATTTAGCTGCAAATATTTGCTCCAGAAAACCCCCCTGCTTGCACCCCCCCTCTGTCCACTCCCTTTCAGGTTATTTATTTATTTACTTATTATACAGTCTATACATTTAGATTGTTTTCATCACGTTTCTTCTATTTTGTACTTTGAAAGATTATTTTTTTGTCCTGGTGTCTTTTATGTTGAGATTTTTTTTTTTTTACTGTAAAGCAAATTGACATCATAGGGGAGTAAAGCCCAAGCACCGTGTGTAACGTAAATGTGTATAACGGGAGGTATGTCCATGAAAATTGGTCCCTTGTCAAGTTGCGCTTTGCCGTTAATAGATATTCAAGCATGGGAGAGTCGGTGACAGTAGTAAAAATTGAGGAGCTTGATAAAAAATACAGTTATCCCAAGCTCAGATCTGAGGTATATCTTGTAAGTACACTCCTGAAAAAATTAGGACACACTTTGTTGTCCTCGTAATGATTCCCATATAAAAAGAACAGCTTGGTAAAAGATGAGTCAGAGAGAAGCCATTAGTTCTGGGCAGATCCTTGCGAAATTCAGCAAGGCATAATTTAGCAAGCAACGAGCCTCGTCTCTTATCACCAATCACTTTAGAAAAATGTTTCTCCACTTGTAGAACATACATTCTAATCACCTGACATTTAAATACGGTTTGCATCATTAATAAGCTTTTTGTACAATGGGAATGTAACATTTTGATTTTCATTTCACACATGAAATAGAAGCATGCAGTAACTATGGTCGCTCAGGGGTCTCTCAAGTCTTGATTGGAATTTGAATTGATTGCTACATCTGAGTTTTGGACTTAATGTTTCCACTAATCAAATAGACAATACAAAAGTCCTCAGATATAAAAGTTGGCAGTGATGGCAGAGGGCATGAGAATCAGGGAGAGTTAGTCTACCCACTCAACCCCTAGGTACGTCCATGTTTTACATAAACAAGACATGATATAGTTCAGAGGGACAAGTACTCTTTTCCTAGTTGTTGTGATGAGTCCTGAATGAATAACAATGATATTTTACATAGGCTGGGATCCCAGACTTGATAAAAACTTGGAAGGGGGAAAGCCAGCTGAGTTCCAGCATCATCTCTCTCTGCTTGAGGGCGCAGTGTGGCTAGTCACTGCACCCCACTGGCATGCCTGACTTGCTGTCATGGACAACTGCATCACCTCAAAGTGGGAACCAAAACAAACTCCTTTCTTTAAGTTTTTCTTCCCTCTAGGGGGAGGGTTTATGTATTTTGTAACAAAAAAATGAGAGATTTGAGCAATAGAACCGGAGTCTAAAGGGGGAACCCTTGAAATCTGCCCTATCGGCTGTGTTTTTGCATCCACGGAGACCTCATTTTTCCTTCTTCAGTACACAGACAAAATGAGACTGTGGATATGCTTACTTACATTATTTCACTAATAAAAAAGATTTAATCATCCCTATGATGGCTAATGTAATTCAGGTATCAGTACTTTTAGAACTCAGGTTTCAGCAGTAGCTTATAACCAGAAATGGAGCATCAGGATACCATGGCTGCTAGAGTACTGTTTGTTATAAAGGGGCTGCGCTTTAAACTTACGTAGGAAGATAAACTGCTGAAAAAGGCCATTTCTAGGAAAGTGGCAGGTGAAGCCTGACTCGTGGGAAAAAGGAAAAAAAAAAGGTTTGTTTTACAAAACAGTGTGATTAGGACAGGAGAGGAGCTAGCATTTATTTCACCCCTGCTGTCTGCCAATTCTCCTAAATGGTTATCTCTGTTAAACCTTATCATAATCCTGCAAAGTTTTATATTCTTTGTACAGGTGAGGAAACAGTGAAACAGTAGTTATGGGGAAAAGGAATGTGTCACCTTTGTAACAGCTTTGTAGCAATTCAGAGAGGAAAAAAAAAGCAGAGGGGAGAAAAAAAGGATACACTACAAAATAATGATAGGTAACACTTATTTTGATGGTTTCTTAATTCTAAATTCATTTTGCTTATTGATAATTTAAATCTTTTCAATGACTTGATGAAGTAAAGAAATATGATGATGTATCAGAAATATCACTGTTTTACAAATATAAATACACAAAGATGATGAGTCACCTAAGTCATATGAGAGTGAAATTTAAATTCAAATGATCTGATCTTAGGGTCATTTCCCTATTAAAATAAACTGCCTCTGCTTAGCATTTAGGATTTCACTAAGAAGAGAGGGTACTACATGCAATTCTTATTCTTTTTTGTTTGTTTGTTTATTTATATATTTAGTTTTTTCCATTTTTTTGAATTTATTAATTAAAGATTTCTGCCTCCTCCCCGCCACCGCCTCCCATTTCCCTCCCCCTCCCCCGTCAAGTCCCCCTTCCTCATCAGCCTGAAGAGCAATCAGGGTTCCCTGACCTGTGGGAAGTCCAAGGACCACCCACCTCCATCCAGGTCTAGTAAGGTGAGCATCCCAACTTCCTAGGCTCCCACAAAGCCAGTACGTGCAGTAGGATCAAAAACCCATTGCCACTGTTCTTGAGTTCTCAGTAGTCCTTTCTCCAATAACTAATCCTTCCTTTTGGTTTATCCCAGTTTCTTTCACATTTGATACATTTACTTACAAAATGAGATGCTGCACAATGCAGCTTGTCTTTTATTTCACCTTAGAGACATTTATTTTATCTTATGTGTGTGATTGTTTGGCCTGCATATGTGTCTATGCATCATGTGTGTGTCTGGTACCCTCAGAAGTTAGAAGAAGGCGTCGGATCTCTTGGCACTAGGGTTGTAGAAGGTTGTGAGTTACCATGCGGGAGCTGGGAACTGAGCATGGATCTTCTGCATCAGCAACAAGTGCTCTTAATCACTAAATCATAGGTTCAACTCACCAGTTGTTTTCCTTGACTGTTACGGTACTTACTCGTATTACTTGCTGACTTTTTGCTTTACACATTTGTCTCTTTGATCTCAGAAACACCCTTAGGAAAGGATTATGGCCCTTAGTTTAAAAGCTGATGAAACAAAAGCTGAAAATCGTGAAGTAATTTGTGTAAGTCCATATGGTAACCAGGTGGTAGGTCCAGAACTCCAAACTAGATTTAAGTCACTTTTATCCTACCGGGAGAAATATGAAGAGACACGGAGAATGAGGTTTATCATGTTCTTGAAAAACGAAACAGCACTGACCATATGCTCACATATGCGGATACTCACAGCAGGTTTATTTTACTACCCAATAACCTCAGATTAGCTCAGTGAGCTCCAGTAGGTGAACGGCTGCACAGTCTGTGGTACTCCTATTTCAGCGATTACAACTTAAAGATAAAAAGTTAGGATCTGTTGCCATATACAGTAACTTGGAGAAGTTTCCAGGCAATGATGATGAATAAAAAGGTTGCACATTTAATGATTCATTTGCATAATAATTTGAGTGACAGAAATTTAGAAATAGAAGTTAGACTAGTGATTGCCAGGGGTTAGGGATGGAGGGTAGAAATAGGGTGATATGGATGTTGTTAAGAATATAAGAGGAGAAGCATGCTTAAATTCTCTGACTTTTGGTCAGGGTTAGGAAGTTTGACCTAGAGAGTGGCTGCCTTCAGAATAGTGTCTAGGGTAGGTTCACTGCCTAAAATCAGAATTCTTTTCTCATGAATTAATGAGTTGATGTCTCAAGTATTGAAGCAAGTAACTGTTCTAGTTGTCCTTTGCATCACGTCAAAACAGTCTTTTACTTTCTCCCTGCCTTGTTGTATTGGGGTATCAAAGTGTATGGAAAATTAAACGTGGGCAATTTTCAGTATTCACTAGAAAAAAAAAAGAATATAAGAGGAAATTTATAATTAGGTGTGATGTATAGACTGGGTTTTTGTTTGTTTGTTTTGAATAATATATTTTTGTGTTCCATTCTAGATAGGTGAGGACAATACCACCACTTTTATGTTGTTTTAGACTATACATTATATTTTATTAAATATATTTTCAAACAACATACTTTAATCATGTTTTTTCTTCCCCCAACTCCTCCCAGGTTTTCGCAACTCCCTATCCAATCAACTTTTCTTTTCCTTTATCGCTTTCAAGCAAACAACAACCCAAGAACAAAAACTAAAACAGACAAATAAGTCAGAAAACCCTTCAATAAACAAAACCTTCACAAAACCATGAAAATGAAAATCAATCAGACAAAAGAATAATAAGATGCGCGTGCATGTGCACACACACACACATACACAGACACACACAGAGACACCCCCCCCCCCACAAAGCAAAAATGAAACAAAAAGTTCACGAGAATACCTTGGAGTTTGCATTCTGTTGTCCAACTTCTTCTGGGCATGCTCCCTATTATGGACAGTAAGTAATAGACCCCAGTGGCAATTCGTGGAGAAAACTGATTTTCCCTTTGTTTACGGGTATCAGTTGCAGATAGTTTCTCGGTTAGGGCTGAGATCTAGTGTTCACTTCCTCTTCTCAGTTCTGGGACCCCACATGGCTTGAACCCGTGCAGGTCCCGTGCAGCCTCATGAGTTCTGTGTGCATCAGTCCTGGATGTCTGGAAGACAGAGTGCGTCCTTGGAGTCATCCGTCCCCTCTGACTCTTCCATGTAGCTCTCTGGACCGTGAGGGGAGGGTTTAACGACAGCATCTCTGTTAGGACTGAGCGCTGGCAAGTCTCTCACTCTCTGCACGTGGTCCAGCAGTGGGTCTCTCTTCATTTCTATCTCCTTCAAGAAGAAGCTGCTCTGGTGAGGGTTGAGGGAAACTCTGATCCTTGAGTATAGTAATATATCATTAGGAATCATTGTACTGCTGTCCTCCTTTAGCAGAACAATAGTATCAAGTTTTCTCCTAGGACCATTGCCTATGTAATCTCTGGTTCTTGAAAGGCCACCATCTTATCTGTCTATTTTTTTCAGTAATTGGTAAACCCCTCACAGATATAGTAGATGCTCAATGAAGAAACAATTCCATAGAGTGTTGCCCCTTTTTGACTCAGGTAACACTTCTGCCTCATGCAACTGTTTGGCACCTGCCACCTGCCACCTGGTAGCAGCAATATCATTGCTTGGTCTCTATAACAAACGCTGCAATGAAGTGAAGAAGAGAATGTAGTTCTGTACTTGGGACTAATTCTGAACTTGATGGAAAGTAAGGATAGTAAGAGACGGAAGTGGGCATGAGTTCTTTGAGCAATGAAAACGAAACCATTTTATCACCGGATGTGAAGCTAATCGCTCCCTCAAGCATGCCCACACGCACCCCACACCCAGTTCTAGAACAGAGCCTGTCCCGGTGGACTAGACTTTTATTTGTGAGATAGAGGCTGAAAATGGCTAGCCTGGCATTTGCTTATCCTAGACTGTCCTTGAACTCACAGCAGTCCTCCTACCTCAGCCTCCTGAGCGCTGGTCCGATGGGCAAGCACTACCATGCCTGTCTTGAATATACTTTGTATTCTCTTCCTTAGAATGTTAAGAATGAGAGCAATTCTCTGTAGTTCTGTGATCCACAGAGTAAGAGAATGAATGAACTGTTGTCTGGGTTTGTGCTGTGGAGACACCGTAGGTGCACTGCTCTGAGTAAGATAGCACTTGTCCAGGAAGGTGATTCACCAGCATGGATAGAAAGCGGTAGGAATACAAACTAAGGAAAACATTCTCATAATTAAGATTTTGAATACTTAAACCAAATAAATAAGGTGTTTATACTTGATGTCTAGAAATTTAAAAAGTTAAGACTAATTCTAAGCTGAAATAATTCTCAATTTTTAAAATATTTGCTTTACTCATTGACAGAATAGTTTTTCCATCATAAAAATACAAATAATTTTGGGAGGTTTTCCTGCTTGAGTGTTGGACATTTCAATGCAATCCTTCTAAACCTGGTAAATTATATGTGTGAGATTTGCCCAGAAAATAATGTTTAATCAAAAAATGATCTCTTCTGCTAACCCTGATCATCTTAGGTTAAATCTAAGTAACTAAACAAATATTTTAATTCTGTGTAATAGAGTTGTGAAATTTCGTTCTTTACTATTCAGCTCATGGTACACCGCGAACATCTCCCCATGTTGTTAACGCTTTCAAAATTGGATTTTTAATGGGTTCAGAATATTATGTTCAATAGCTACATCATGGCTTTCATAACTAGCCTGCCATTATGAGATAATTAGTTTTTTACATCTTATTTTATTAAAATCAAGCCATAATCAACATTCCCAAATATTTCTTCTTCACTTTTTGAATTACTTCCTTGATGTAAATTATAGGAAGTAGGGTTGTTATGGCAAAGGTTATAGATATTGCTATTCTTTTTTTGCTATACTGAAAAGCTATATTCCAGAGTATTTGCCTCAATCTCAAGAGATAGCAGTAATATATGTGCTAATTTAATCAAAGCCCTGAAAACACTACACATAAATATTTATAGATTACTTGAGTGTTTTCTTTATGGTAAAATACATTTCTATCTATAGCCTGTTGTTTAACTGTTGTAACTTCTGTGTTGTTCATTTGGAATGAACAGCATTCATTTTTGGAAATGTTTGGAAAAAATAGCTATTAGCATCTTGTAGCTTTTAGAATAAATGGTTTTTAACATTGTCACTTCCCTTTTTATTTTAAGTCACTGGGTCTCAAATTTTGTATATTTAACTTTTTGTGTGTGAGATGCTGTATTTCATTCACATCTTAGGAAATAACATTCATCTGTAGACCTGGGAATAGTCTATTTAGTTTTTGTATATGGATCTAATCATTCTTTTCTGAAAGACTGGCCAAGAAAAAAAACCTTTGTGAACTTTTTCAGGAGTTGAGAAATCATTTTTATGAAGAAGTATGGGTAAGAAACTAACTTTCATTTATTGGCACCCAGTCTTCTCAAATATTTTGCTTGGCACCGAGGGTAAAGCATTGGACAGAGCAGACCTAGCGACTGGTCTTCTGGAGTCCATAGCATAATTAATAAGTATGTTCTTGCTCAAATATTTATAATGTTCAGTTTCAGTCTTTAGTTCTCCAGTTTTCCTTTGTTGGCATTCTACCAAAGAAGGCATGGGATGTCAGGAAAAAATTTAAAAACTCACACTCTGTAAAACATTGATCTAGGGGCTGGTCTTTGATTGTAATTTTAAAAATGTACCAGAAATGTCTTTCCAATTGTCATAGAAGTACTAGCTTGTCAGGACAAGTCCAGTGGTATAACACAGTAGAAATTTTATAGTCCTTAGATATGCTTAAATTAAAAAATAATTATCTCTCCCTAGCTCTTGGGAGACAGCAGCTGACTGATCTCTGAGTTCAAGGACAGCCTCCTCTACAAAGTGAGTTCTAAGGCTACACAAAGAAACCCTGCCTCAAAAAAACAAACAAAAATTACCTCTGACCCTGTCTCTATTTCTGTTTCTCTCTGTCTTTCAGTTGTTGTTTGTTGTTTCTGTCGGTCTCCTGTTTCTCTCTCTCTCTCTCTCTCTCTCTCTCTCTCTCTCTCTCTCTCTCTCTCTCTCTCTCTCTCTCTGTAAATGTGTTTACCAGGATCACAGGAGTTATTTCCTGACTTCTGTCATGTAATTCCTGGAGACTGAACTCAGGTCATCAGACTTGGTAGCAAGCATCTTTAGTCACTCAGCCATGTCTCTGGCTGGGCTCAGTGATGTTTTTACAAGTCTAGGTTAGAGGGGCTGGAGAGATGGCTTAGTGGTTAAGAGCACTTCTTCTTGCAGAGGACTGGGATTTAGTTTCCAGCACCCACATAGTGGCTCACAACCATTTAAATTTCTCCCGTTCCAGGGGATCTGATGCCCTCTTCTGAACTCTGCAGGCACCAGACATGAACATGGCATACTTACATTCCTGTGGGCAAAACACTAATATTCACAGAAAATATAAAATAATTGAAAAAAATTCATAGATCTGCTTTTTGTAAATCTTCATTTTTTAACTTTCTTTAAAAATTTTTAAATTTTAATTAATTTATTTTATGTCCCAACCACAGTTTACCCTCCTTCCTCTCCTCCCATTTTCTTCTCCCATCTCCTCTCCTCTTCTCCTGCCCCCAAATCTACTCCTCCTCTGTTTCATTCGGAAAGGGGCAGGCCCCCATGAGTATCAACAAAGCCTGGTGCATCAAGTTGCAGTAAGATTAAGCACCTCCCCTTGTATTTAGGCTGGACAGGCAATATAATCTTCATTGATCTTTAATTATTTAACATTTCTGAACTAATACCTAGTGCTTTACTCCCTGTGAGAGAACACACACACACACACACACGCACACACACACACACACACACACACACACCATACCACATACCCACATACCCTCTCTCTCTCTCTCTCTCACACACACACACACACACACACACACACACACACACACACACACAGATACACTTACTCCTCCCCACACATACACCATAACACACACATATGCAATCAATCCACTGTAAAGTCTCTCTCCTTGTCTTCTCTGCCTTCCCTGCTAGTACTCGCCTTATCCCTTAGCCAGCATTTACTTTGAAGAACACTCTCAGCTGTATCCCTTGAGCTTTCCTACCACTTCCATTCTCTGGTCCCTTTCCAAGGGGATAAATCACCACCCCTTCCTAGTGGGGCCACTCACTGTGAAAGGGCAGTTTGCCCCCAGAAGTAAACCTTCTGTGGCTTCATTTTCTTCAGATTAAAACTTCTCTCAGAAGCAAAGAGTGACAGTAACGAGCACCAACCTTCTCCAAGTGGTTATAACCTGCGGTTTTATTTTGTACAATCATGGCATTTCCGTATGGGCAAGTACGTTAACCCAGACTCCCTGCCAGCCAGGTTAGAGACCCTTCTGGAGCAGAACATTGCTAAGCCATAACGTAACCGGGAGTTTATTTGCCTGTGAGCTTCTGTGGGGTAGGAGGCTGGAACCATACTTTGTTAAAGTACATTTCAGCATTTATCATAGGTTTATTACTGCCCACTTTTATGACAAACACTATATTTATTAAGCAGAACTGCGGGTATGCAGTTGTATGTGTTCACTGTAGGGGACAGCGTTACTATCATATAAAGTTTAAATTTGTGTGCTCATTACAGCTATTCCAGATGGAAGTAAAGTTTCCAGTTATGTGACAACATTCCAGTAAATGGAAGGAAATTCTTTTGATGCAGGGGCCGCACATGCTTTTCAAGAACCCTTAGGTCCTAATTTATATTTTATTCATAATTGTTAATGTTCTACTTCATGAGAATTACGTTTGGTTTATCTTGCCCACTTTTCAAAAGGTAAAAGGCAACGTATCTTTAATACAAAAATAAAGTTCTTGTGTGTATATTGGGAGAAAAAAATGCCTTTCTGTGTTGTTCCTTTTCATATGCACCCCCTCGTGTTTTCAATAACTTTCTTATTCCTGCACGATATGTCATTCAGTTTTTCAGTCGTCATTTATCTGAGCGTGTCTGTGTGACTGCTGCTGGGAATAAAGGCTGTGCCTATTCTGTCCCCTCCCCCACGCTTCCACATCAACATCTGTATCTAGAGTCAAAGTGAATCTCTTTACTCCAAGATGAATGCTGTCGTAGCCAATCAAAAAAGTCCTTCGTTTCCACATATTCAGTAAGTAGCTCCATAACCTGGTAATAACAGCGAGTGGCATTTGTTGACTCTCTTCCTGTGTCAGCACTGCCATGAGACTCTGGGTGCTCTTATTGCTTCTGTATTGGAGATAAGGAAACTTTAGCCTAGGGTTTAGATAATTGCGGGGAGTAAGTTCACTGTGATGGAACCAGGGCTCAAGCCCACCGCTGAGCATTGTTTTTAAACTACATAGTGTCTCTTACCAGCATTATTGTTGACAACCTTAATTGGAACCATGGAAAGTACTTTTGAGAGTCTTCAGCCTATACGTAAGACTATTCTATGAGCGCTAAAGCTGTGTTGCACAATATTGTAACTGCTCACACCCAGGAAGGCTCTTAGCAGTATTCATTTTCCCCTTTCATGCCCCACATGCGCTGGTAATAATAATCAGTACATACACGACACCAAGAGTCTGATTTTGTAATATTCCTTTAACCCTCACGACTGCTCTGATACAGACATTTTCATGTTTCCCACTTTGAGTAGGAGAAATGGGCCAAGGTCACATGGAAGCCTTTCAACCCAGTGAATTCCAACTCCGCTCCTTTGCTTATGTTGATAGCTCTGTTTTGTGGGACCCAGGACCCAGGAGGCCATGAGTCCCTGTGCTCTCTAGCTCTGAGAGCTGGGTCTAGTTACTCTTTACTCTGGTTTCCTTCTTTTTTGATAAAGAATTCGTCTTTGGATGTTCAGCAGATCTACTTCTTTTCTGCAGGTTCTGTCCAGGTTTTGCATTTTACACAGGTTAACCCCAGAATTCTGGTGATGACACACACAGCCATCATGGCCTCTCCTCCACCATCACTGCCATTTTCGTCTGTGCTGCACACCTTCCTATGTCCTTCAGATTCCTTCAATGCTCTCTGGAATCTCTCCTGTCAATTCTGTGTAAAGGGACAACCCCACCGCCTGTGCCTGTCTTCCACTTCCCTCGTTTTTACTTTTTAATTTATTGACGTAGCACTTAGATCTTTTAAAGTTGATTAGTAAAGAGAATTATCCACTATAAGAGCAGAAATCTTTCTTTTATTCACTTGACTCTGTTTCCAGTACTCAGAAGAGTGGCTTCAATAAATATTTACTGAAGAATGGACAAAAATCATGCTGATAAATGTTGGTGTGCTTCCTATCAAATGGTTTCTTTGATGCTCAGCACGTTTTTCTGGTCCTCGCCAGTCACTGTATGTTTTCAGCTGTCACTGGTGTTGTAACTGTGTCTTCTGTCTCAGCAACACGATGGCGCATCACAGCAGCCGTCTGGACTTGAGCGGACCCGTTTGATAGGCTGTCTGATGCTGTTGAGCATGCTTCCTGTATTCTAATTTGTTTGGGGGATTCAACAATTCCTTCGAGAGGTTCTTCCACTTCCCTAGATGCTGACTCTGACATTCTCTTACGCGGCTTGATTCCTCTTCTCAGCTATGCTAACTTAGCTTATTCCCTTGACTTTCTCCTTCTCTTTTTCTCTCACTGCCTCTGCTAGAGAGGATTCCTCAGGTTTAGATCTGCATACTAATCGGATGAAAGCCTCTGCATGTATTGGGACATAGTTTTCTAATGTTATTAGGAATATATTTTCCATTTAGAATGTGAAGTTGAAACTATATAAAAACTGTGCAGAAACTCAGCGTGGTCTGTGACTTATGAGGTTTGATTTATGGAGATGAATAGTTGGTTAATGTTGACTTAAGCATGTAATTCTGACTCTTTTAGCACACGTTCAGACTGAGTCTTCATGTATCTCTGTACTTACAATGCTTTACAACCTTGGTGGGATGGTGGAAGATGCAGTCTGTGGGTTCATATGAATCATATGTGGTTCTGTTATTGCCAGTGATTAGCTCTGTAATCTGAAATGAAATACTTAAGTTCTCTTAGCCTTGATTTTTTCATCTAAAACTTGGGACAACAATTCCTACCTCCATGGTTGTTAGAGAGATTGGTAACAAAATGACATACAGAGCACAGTATCTCAATATGATAAATGTCTACTGCATATTGATTATTTTCAAACTATATGCAAAAATACAAGTGAACACGGATAAAATGTGATCTGCATTTTTACATTCTCCATATTATCTTTAGTTTCCTATTATATTTTAAGGTTGGTATTTTTGATCTGTACTCATTTGATAGAATTATTAATTCACATATGACAAACTAGGTATTGAGACTTTTTGGCCATTATATGTCTTAGTTGTATAGTCCTTACAGACTATTTCTTTTTTATAATTGATTTTTTAAAATTTAAAATAAAATTATTTTCACACGATATATTCTGATCATGGTTCCCCTCCTTTCCACCTTTTTCTTAAGAAAATAGACAGACAAATAAAAAAGACAAACAAGCATAGATAAAATAAAAGGGATGAATGACATAGGGAAAAAACCCAAAGAGCTTGAAGAAAGGTACATATTTGTGCATAAGTGCACATACACACACAGACAAATACAAATAAACCCATAAAAACAGAAAACCGGAAACGTAAGTTACATGAAAAGACCATTAAGATTTAAGACAAAAATAAAACAAAACAACCCCCCCAAGCAGTATTAGACCAAAAAAAAAGAAAGAAAAAGAAATCTCCAAAAATACCATTGCGTTTACCATTTTTTATATGTTAAATTCATTGAGCCACAGAATATTAAAGACTTTCATTCAAAACGCCTCATTTTATAAAGCTAGACATGCAAAGCTAACACTAGGCAGAGCTGGTTTGGAGCACAGCACCACTCTGGTGTCTTAGCAGTGCCAAAGGATTCTTCTGGTCTAGGTGTGTGCTCCGGGAAAGCTTGGCGCCTGACCAAATTGAAAATCATCCATGTTTTAGCCACCTATATTTTATAATGACATTTTTGTATTTCTACCACTTTTGCCTAGCTAGAGAAAGAAGTACAGTTTCTATATTTTTTTTCCAAAGGAATCTCTAGTACCTTTGACTGTTACAGAATTTCTATGGTCTGAATATGCTTAAATTGAGTGTAGGCACTATCTAATGAGAGTGTTTTATTATTTAGTTACAATTGGTGTCTGTTTTGTTTTGTTTTTTTCTTTTTGGATGGTGATTCATTTTGACTTCTTGGTTTGGCTTCTTGTTATATTTGGCTTTTGTTTGTTTTTTAAGAACTTTAAGGTGGGTGTGTAGGGAGGACTTAGGGAAGGGAAAATATGATTAAATGTATTTAAAATTAAATGTTTTAAATAATAAAAATATAGAGAAAAAAGAGTGTTTTATTTGCTGGTCTCTACAAATATCACCCTATCTCTGGGTTTTAATCTCCTGGGATATGTAAAATGTTGACAGAGAATATTTTGAAAATTAAGAGTCACGATCTTCCTCTGAAAGAAAACCTGAGCAGACCGTAAATACCAATATTCAAAATTTAGTAACTTCTGGAATATACTAACAGTGTATCCCAGTTTTCCTGTGTTTCTCTAAGTATGCGCCCTTCTATGTTTTTTCTTGCTCTACACCACGGCCACCATTAGGCAAGCGTCTCTCTATGTCTCTGTCTATATCCTCGCCAGTGATCTTTTTTTTTTTAAATTTATTTATTTATTAAAGATTTCTGTCTCTTCCCAGCCACCGCCTCCCATTTCCCTCCCCCTCCCCCAATTAAGTCCCCCCCCCCCCAGCCCGAAAAGCAATCAGGGTTCCCTGTCCTGTGGGAAGTCCAAGGAACCCCCACCTCCATCCAGGTCTAGTAAGGTGAGCATCCAAACTGCCTAGGCTCCCACAAAGCCACTGTAGAAATTCTATCGTGTTTGATCTTCCTATCCTTACTTCCTACCATTGAGAAGTATTGACCTTATAATAGGTGATCAATAATAATGGAATAATCATAACAGCCGAAGAATAAATTGGTCTTTATTCATTTTTACTTTTCTTTGGTGTCTTCTCTCTTAAAGATGCATTCAGTGTTGGGCTTTCCAAAGCTGTGGCTTTGCTCATCTCTGTGCTTTCTGCTTGAGTCGTCTTATGTGTTCCTGTTTTATGAGCACATACACCAATATTAACAAGTATTTATCCAGAACTCTAATTTCTCTCCTCTATCTGGACTGTTATATCTAACTATATGACAGAAAACATTACTTGAGCTGTCTTGTCTCAGAATCCAGTCTGGGTCAGGAGCTCCGGTACCTCCCTTTTCACGAGACAATGCAAGTCTGCAAGCATCACTTAACACCAGAAGCTGACAGTGTATAAGATAGAGGGCTGGCTATATGGTTCTTTCCTCTTCCATCAGGACCCATGATTTCCCAGATCACATTACTTTCCTCACAGATGCTGCTTTTGAATGTATCAGGGCTTGCGGTCTTGACTACCAGGGTCCTGTTCTAGAACTCTGACATCCCTTTTCCGGCATGTCACAACAGCTTCCTGTGTTTCACCTCTCTGCTTCCACTTTCCCCAACCACAGTCTTTCTTACAGTTGTTCAGAGTTTATACCCCCTCTAAACTGAGACTCGTGACATAATCCTGCTTAAAGACTGTTCATTCCTATTCTCCCCTTCATAACAACCTTGGCCCCCGATTTTCTTACCGTGTCCCTCTTAGTTGTCTCTACCTAGCTTAAGTGCAGGTCTTATGTGCAGCTGTTCTAGCACTTTTTAAATTTTCTATATTTAATATATCTGTCCCACCATAAATGGTGAAAGTGTGGGGATTGATTTTCTGCAATCCTGAAGAGCCGGGTTTTGTTCAGTGTTTTCTTGGTCAACAGGTGTCTTGAATTAATAAAGAAATGAGTGAATTTTATTAAATTGTCAAAATTTTATTTAAACAATTATCTTGGCCATCTATAGTGCTTACACATGGATATTCATGTATTCCAGTGTATTTTGACAGGGTCAGGACCTGGCATTTGTTTTAAGTGGCGTTGACATCAAGGTTCTGACAGCTGTCACTTACCTGCTGTGTGTTGTTTTAGTTCATCCCAAGCTGCCTGTTGTCTGCTTGGTGGTTTGTAAAGGCATCAATGCATTCATGTTCCAATTCATGTTTCTCTCTCTCTCTTAAATTGACAAGTAAAATTATATATATTTATAGTGTACAGCATAATGTTTACATGTATATATTTATATATGCCAACAGACAGTGGAATGGCTAAATTGATATGATTAACATATATACTTTCTCATTTATTTTTTGATAATCTCCGACCATACAAATATAGATTTATGAACTTTAAACAAAACGTAAAAATATAAAGGGTACACTAAATAACATATCTTATATTACTATGTAGATGCTTTCTTCTAGAGTTTCCTTTTGTAAAAGATAACCATATTTTGTACTTATTCTAAATTTATTGAACTCAGAGTAGTATGTCCAGTTTCAGACATTATTGGCTTGACTTATCTTTTGCACAGGGCTGTCAGAAATTAGTTGATATTCATTGATTCACCGCTGAAGTAATAAGCAAAATATTTGGCTTTTTGACAGCTCCATCAGGGGCATCGTTCACCACACACAGCTGCCAGAGACAGATCAGCTGCTTGGTGGCCGACAAGGCTTAGATCACCGAGCGGCCTCCTTTTCAAAGGGTCTGCAAATGCTGCGTATTGATTACAATTAAACTGGGAGTTTGCTAGTGGTGCTTTATTTAAATTGAAAAACCCAATATAACACTACTTTCTGAGAAAAACTGAGATAATCTTCTAGTGTAAAAGGATCGCCTGCCTTACGGACTAGTTAATGATTCTGAACAAAACTGCAGTATATGACTTGTATACACACTTTACTCAAGCTTTTAAAAATGAAGACAATTAAATGTCACTAAAATTTGAGTATAGTTTGCATTAGTTTTTATACACAGGAATGTTCTTTCTAGAAAGAAAATTTCGTTGAGAAGGAATACTCTATCTTAATTTTTGCTTTTGGTAGTTTTGGGCTGATTTTGTATATTGTCTTGACTTTTCTGTCTTGTTTTCTATTTTAGTTCTGCCTTCACATTTTTCTTTCATAAATATTTATTAAGTATCTTATCTTATTTTTTTGCGTCCGGCACTGTGCTGGAGACTATAATAGATATAAGCATAAATAAAAAACTAAACTCCATTTCTTCTCAAGAGACTCCACTTAGTAATATAGAAAGCCATGTTTAAAGACATACAAAGGAATAAGTAAAATATGGACCCAGTACCCAAGGAGTACTTTATGTGTGGGCTATAATATATTCAACATTTTATTTAAAATGGCAGCATTAGCATATATGGATACTTAAATTTATGGCCATTCAGATTTGTTTGTGTTAATAAAAATAATATAAGCACATGTACTTTGTAGGTGCAAAGCCCTTATTGTTCACTCTTTAAATTAGACCTATGCGTTCAAGCTATTTTACAGCTGAAGAAAGAACAATAATGAAATAGAAGAGTTCTCTCAGAGGCTAAATGCCTGCATTCAATCTTAATTTTGTCACTGACTGTCAAGTTTTGACAAGCTATTTCATCTTAATTTACATTGGTTTTCTCATCTTTGAAGTTGATTGACAGGGCCTTTCATAGTAGTTCTTACTTGTGATCTCAGCATAAAGGAGGCTGAGGCAGGAGGATTACAATTTTGAGATTGTCTTGGGCTCCATAGAAAGACCCAATATAAAAAAAAAAAACGGCAAAGTAAGTAAAAGACTTCTATAGTTTGTATAGAGTTTGAATGTGTCTCCCCAGAATTCATATACTAGAGATTGGCTCCTCAATGTGCTGATAACGAGAGGTGATTAGACCTTTAGGAGATGGGGTCCTAGGTCACAAGACTCACCTCCCCTTCTCCCTGTCTTCCTGTTGGTGACTTGGTCTCTTTTCATATGCCTTCGACCTTGTGCTCTCTCTTCCATGAAATCCTTATCAGAATTAAACTGATGCCCGCTCCATGGTCCTAAATTTTCAGAACAGTAACTCTAAGAACTTAATTTTTGTGATGTTAAGAAGGTAGATCCACAATAATATCTACATGTAAGGCTTTTATAACTGATGTTCTGTAGGTATTATTATAATCCTGAATCATGGAGGTTGAGAATTAAAAATTAAAAAGCAATGAAAT
Source organism: Microtus oregoni (assembly GCF_018167655.1). Taxonomy (NCBI): domain Eukaryota; kingdom Metazoa; phylum Chordata; class Mammalia; order Rodentia; family Cricetidae; genus Microtus; species Microtus oregoni. The sequence continues at coordinate 6,979,368 of NW_024543059.1, forward strand.
ATTGTATATGTTGGGTGTTTTGTCTGTTTGTATGTCTGTGTGTAGTAGGCATGGAAGCCAGAAGAGGGTGGCAGATCCCCTGGAACTGGATTGCTAACCACCATCTGGGTTCTGAGAATCATATGGTGGTCGTTTGGAAGACCAGCCAATATTCTCGACCACGGAGAAATCTCCCTTTCTCTGATAATTAGTTTTTTTTTTCACACTCTTGAATCAGTGATTGATAATTCCAATTGTCTTCAAGATATATCTATGTCTGTGACTCACAGAATTTTGAAAGAGAACTTAGAATAATCAATTGAAGTTTTGTTCCCTGGAGAAATAGGAACAAAGGATTTCCAGCTAAAAGGTGAGATGAACCCTGGTACCCCAGAGCCTGTCTAGCAGTAAGTGATTGCTATACGTACTGTTTTCAGGGAACGGCAGATGGAACAGAGTAAAACTAAGATCTTCAATATGAGTTGTTGCCATGCCTTTGATATGAGAGGTCGAATTTTCTGGTTCTTAGGCTGTCTTTAGGAACTCAGCTCTCTGCAGCTGCCCAGCACCTGTTGTTTGAATGGCTCTTTCCCAATTAGTCAGTTTCACAGAGTTAGCATAGCTTGCCTGAGTGGCATGTTAGAAAGGAAGGCAGGAAGAATCTACAGATACAGGCAGGCTAAAATATATGTTTCTCTTAATGTTGCCTCGTCTATTTTCCTTTATTTTTGATAAAAGGTCTCTGAGGCTCGTCTGGAACTCACTATGTAGCCCAAGCTGTCCTTGGACTTGCTGTGTTCTTCTTTCTCAGCCTCACAAGCATTGGGGTTCCAGACGTGTACTACCATTTCTGGCTTTCTTGGTTAGGTCTTGATCAAGGACCTGATTGGGTCTGTCTTTCCAATGTTTAATGTTAGATTGGAATACCCCCTCCCAGATTTGTTCTAAAATGTCTCTTTGGCTTTTTATTGTCAGTCTTTTGTTTTGTTTTGTTTTTCGAGACAGGGTTTCTCTGTGGCTTTGGAGCCTGTCCTGGAACTAGCTCTGTAGACCAGGCTGGTCTTGAACTCACAGAGATCCGCCTGCCTCTGCCTCCCGAGTGCTGGGATTAAAGGCGTGCGCCACCACCGCCCGGCTCAATGTCAGTCTTTTAAATTAGCATTAATTAGCAGAGTTTTATAGAGCATTGGAAGAGGGTTGGAAGATGGCTCAGTTGATACAGTGTTAGCTGTGTAATCATCAGGGGACCCGTGTTGGGATCCCCAGCACTCATGTAGAAAACCAGCTGCAGTAAAAATCTTCAGTTTCAGCACCAGGGCGGCAGAGACAGGAGCGTCCTTGAGGCTAGCTCACAAACTACCTGGTCTGGATAAATTGGCGAACTTGGGGTTCAGTGAGAGAACCTATGTTAACAGTGATGTGTAGAGCAGCTGTGGAAGCCACTCATAGTGGCTCCTCTTCATTATTGTATATTAATAATAGGTAAAATTAAGAATTATATATGCACATATAATCTTTTGATTATATTCATCTTGTCTTTGTTTCCATAATTCATATATTCTTAATAGTGAAACACTAAACATCAGTATCTCTGTGGTATGCTAACGTAGATTCTTTTATATACCCAGGAGTGGTAGAACAGGCTTATATTGGCTTTCTAATTTTAGTCTTTCTAGGAGACTTTATATTTTTCATCATGGCTTGCCTAATTTACATTCACACTGATAGTTTATAAAAGCATCCCGACTCATAGTCTTGCCAGCACTGTTGTTCATTTTTTGGTGATAACTATTCTGACCAGCAGGAGATAGAATCTCAGTGTAATTTGTTTTGTGTATCCCCAAAGGCAAAGGGTGTTGAATTTTTCATGTATTTATTGATCATTTGTACATTTTCTTTTGAGAACTGTCTGTTTAATTAGGTTGTCTATTTAGTGATTAGATTATTTCTCATTTCTGTTTAATTTATTAAGTTCTTTATAAATTCTGGTTATGAATCCCTTTTCAGATGAATAGCTTTGAAATATTTTTTCCCATTCTGTAGGGTATCTTTTTTATTTTGTTGGTTATTTCTTTTATTGTTTTTAATTTCATGCAATTCCATTTACTCAGTTCTTATTATATGTCCAGTCTTTGATAGTTAAATATGATAATTGCTTAAATTTTTCAGATATATACTTTATTCACGTCAAGGAGAATAAATATATTTTACAGATTTGTTTTTTTAAGTCATCAGAAAATAGATTTTTGGTTTTGGAAACCAAGTCTGTCATATGTTTTTAAGCATTGAACTGATGTGCAAAGATTAGGGAATTTCACACAATAATATGAATTTATTACTTTTTTTGAAAAGTCCCAGGAACCTGATGACAACACTTGCTCACAATTGTTCATGGCAATAACTGCTACCTTTTATAGAGGACAGTTATGCTCTCCCTTACTCTCTCAGCTTTCCATATACCTGTCCCTTGAAATTTCCCTACTCTTTCTTCTCTCATGACAGAGTAATGAATTTGGTCAATGCATTTCATAGACGTGTATGGTATTTACATCATATATACATATACCGCCCCATCTTCACACCTTCTCATCACTCCCCATCTCAAATCCATGGCTACATAGATGTGGGAGATATCACAAGGTCCCACCACTTGGTGAAGAGCTACAGGCAAGGAATGACTGCTGAGAGGAACAATCTTTCTTCTCCAGGAATGAGATTCCTAACTGGTTATCCAGTTCCCGTTTAAGCAATCTGTGTGGAAATGAAATTGCCTTTGCTATGCAAATCCAATGTGATGCATAGTTAACTAATGGAAACTAGTTTAGTTAGCTCGTTCTTTGTCATTTCTCCTCTCCATATTTATTTAAATATTCCAATATTCAATAAGATTGGTCAAAATTTACCGATATGCATAAGGTGGTCGGAAATTTGCTTGCCTGCAGGGATTCCTGGGAAAGAAGTGTTGAGGAAGAATTTTGACATAGTAATAATAGCTATTTATGCATGCACACATATTAGACTTTTTGTATGCATGTGTGTTCAGTTGTTTTTGCAGGTGCACATGCATGTGATGTCAGAGGGCAGTCTTGGGTGAGATTCTAAAGTACCTCCATCATTCGTTCGCAACCAGGGCTCTCATTGGCCTGGAACTTTGCTGAACATGTTAGGCTGGATGCTAGTGAGGTGCAGGGCCTGCCTGATTCTGCCACAGTGCCCAGCTTTAGGTCACGTGGGTTCTGGGGATCAAACTTACTTCCTCACGCTTGGAAGGGTTTTAGTTGCTGAGCCACGTCTCCAACTCCTGTAATTTTTTCATAAGGAAAAGATGTGTGTGTGTGTGTGTATTTAAGACCTCTCACAGTGCATAGCATGTTGGCTCATTTAAATATGTATCAAATAAATAAGTAATTGTTGAAAGCAGCAAGATCAGTAGTTCTTATGTTTATAAAAACCCTAGGGACAATATATTGTGAAAAATCAAATATAATACTTATATTTTGTTTTCACATATTTACATAGGAAATAATGTTCCTCATTTATGTATTTTTTGCAAGTTTATGTAGAAATATAACTATAAAATTTTGTGGTATTTAAAAACAGAAAACTAGTGAAATTGTGGAATTAAAATATTTTCTTTGAATAAAAACAATCGCTACTGATTTTTATAATTTTTAAGGAGCCAGGAGATACGTTTGTTTTTTTAATTAATTAATTTATTTTCATCCCAGCATCAGTTACCCCTCCCTCCTCTTCTCCCAGTTCCTTCCCCCCTCTCCTCCCTCTGTTCACAGACCCCCTCAATCTACTCCTCTTCTATTTCTGTGTGGCATCCCAAGTTGCAGTAAGACTAAGCATCCCCCCCATCTATTAAGGTGGGCAATGCCACCAGTATGAAGAGTAGGATCCCCAGAGCCTGTAAAGAGTTGAAGACTGCCCTTATTCCCACTGTTAGGAGTTGCACAAAGGACAAAGCTGGATGAAGCCTCTCTGATGATAACTAGGCTAGGCACTATTCTGGTCACAGGAGAAGGCCAGTTCAGGCTACATATCTCCTATATTGCTAGGCATCTAAGCTGGAGTTTTCCTTATAGATTCCTGGGAGATTCCCTTATGCCAGGTTTTTATCCTGACTCTGAAATGCCCCTCCTTTTTCAGTAGTCTCTTTCAGTACTCTCCCTCTCTCTCCCCTCCAGCCTGTTCACTTATGTTCCCTTCCCCTCCAACTCTCAATCCACTCACGTAGCCTCTTCTATTTCCCTGTCCCTGGGAGACCTGGGTGCCCCCCCCCCCCCCCGTGAACCCTCCTTGTTATCTAGTCTCTCTGGGGCTACGAATTATAGCATCCTTTATTTTGTAGCTAACATTCACTTATGAATGAGTACATACCATGTTTGTCTTTCTAGGTCTAGGTTACCTCACTCAGGATGTTTTTTTCTTGTTCCATCCATTTGCTTGCATGTGTCATATTGTCATTGTTTTTAACAGCTGAGCAATATTCCATTTTGTAAATGGACCACATTTTATTTATCTATTCCTTGGATGAGGAGCATCTAGGCTGTTTCCAGTTTTTAGCTATTACAAATAGAGCTGCTGTGAACATAGTTGAGCAAGTGTCCTTGTGGTATGATTGAGCATCCTTTGGGAATATGTTCAAGAGCAGCATTGCTGGGTCTTATGGTAGATTGATTCCAAGTTTTCTGAGAAACTGCCACACTGACTTCCAAAGTATGCATTCCCACCAGAAATGGAGGCGTGATCCCCTTGCTTCACCTCTTCTCCAGAATGAGCTGTCACTTGTGTTTTTTGATCCTAGCCATTCTGACAGGTGTCAGATGGAGTCTCAGAGCTGTTTTGATTTGCATTTCTCTGATAACTAAGGAACGCCTCCTAAAGTGTTTCTTGGCCATTTGAGATTTTTCTGTTGAGATTCTCTGTTTAGATCTGTACCCCATGTTTTAATTTGATTATTTGATTTGTTGATATCTAGTTTCTTGAGTTCTTAATGTATTTTGGAAATCAGCCCTCTGTCAGATACAGAATTGGTGAAGATCGTATCAGATTCTGAAGGCAACCATTTTGTTCTATTGATGGTGTCCTTTGCTTACAGAAACTTTTCAATATCATGGGGTCTTATGTCTTTTTTATTTTTTCTTTTTTATTGTACTATATATTTTCTCCACGCCTCTCCATTTTTCCCTCTCCTCTTCTACTCTCTCCTATGACCCTCATACTTCCAATTTACTCAGGAGACTTTGTCTTTCTCTCCTTCGTATTTAAATCCATGTATGTCTCTCTTAAGGTTCTCTTTGTTGTCTAGGTTCTCCAGGGCTGTAGATTGTAGGCTGGTTTTTCTTAACTTTATGTCTAAAAGCCACTTATGAGTGAGAACATATTATATTTGTCTTTCTGGGTCTGGATAACCTCACTCAATATGCTTTTTCTAGATCCATCCTTTTGCCTGAAAATTTCAAGTTGTCATTATTTTTTTACCGCTTAATAGTACTGCATTGTGTAAATGTACCAATTTTCTTTATCCATTCTTTGGTTGAGGGGCATCTAGGTGATTTTCAGGTTCTGGCTTTTATGAATTATTATGAATAATGCTGTTATGAACATAGTTGAGCACATGTCCTTGTGCTATGATTGAGCTTTCTTTGGGCATTTACTAAAAAGTGGTACATCTGGATCTTGAGGTATGTTGTTTCCTAATTTTCTGAGGAATCACCATACTGATATCCAAAGTTACTGTGCAAGTTTGCGCTCCCACTAGCAATGGAGGGATGTTCCCCTTCCTCCACTTCCTCTCTAGCATAAGCTGTCATCAGTGTTTTTGATCTTGGCCATTCTTACAGGTGTAAGATGGAATCTCAGATTTTTTTTTATTTGCATTTCTCTGATGACTAAGGATGTTGAGCATTTCCTTAGATGTCTTTTGGCCATTTGAGATTATTTTATTGAGAGTTCTCTGTTTAGGTCTATACTTAATTTTTTTATTGGATTATTTGTTATTTTGATGTCAAGTTTCTTGAGTGCTACACTGTGATTAAGAGTTTTCCCCTCAAAATCAAACCAATTTAACTCAAGCCTTCTAAATTTGCTTTTGCCAGACATTCCCAGCTTGTCAGGGATACCATACTTGGATAGCCCTCTTTGTTTTTCTTTCTTTTAGTGCATGTAGAAGAATACAAATAGATCCCCATTTATCACTATGCACAAAACTCAAGTCCAAATGAATCAAAGACCTCAACGTAACACCAATCACACTGAACCTCATCGAAGAGAAAGTAGGAAGTACACTTGAATGTACTGGCACAGAAGACCACTTACTAAATGTAGCCCCAGTAGCACAGACACTGAGAGAAACAATTAATAAATGGTACCTCCTGAAACTGAGACGTTTCTCTAAAGCAAAGAACATGGTCAAAAAGACAAAATGGCAGCCTACAGAATGTGAAAAGAACTTCATTAACCCCACATCAGACAGAGGACTGATCCCCTGTTGGAGGAGGGACTGCTTGTTTGTCCTGGTTGCCCAGAACCAAAATAATCACAAAGAAACTATATTAATTAAAACACTGCTTGGCCCATTAGCTCTATCTTCTTATTGGCTAACTCTTACACCTTAATTTAACCCATTTCCATTAATCTATGCATTACCACAGGGTTGTAGCCTACCAGCAAGGTTTCAGCATGTCTGACTTTGGTGGTGTATCCATGGTGTCTCCCCGATTCTGCCCTTCTTTCTCCCAGCATACAGTTCCATCTTCTCCGTCTACCTAAGTTCTGCCCTATCAACAGGCCAAGGAAGTTTCTTTATTCATTAACCAATAAAAGCAACACATAGACAGAAGGACCTCCCACATCAATCCCCAAAATATACCAAGAGCTTGAGTTCCCACTTATTAATTGCAGATCTTTGTGCCTGTTCAGTATTCTATTTAAGAAGCTGCAGGAGACATCTCTCTATATGCTATGAATGATTGCAGAAAAACCCAGCAACCAGGGTTATCTACGGGATCTCTGTAATCTCACTGCCATCCCTTGGCTCTCAGTTTTGGTCTGGGACACTCTGTTATACCATATTTGTTTGTTTCCTGTAGTCAATGTGATTGCAGTTGCTGCTCCCTAACACATCTTTCATGTCCCATGCACACCAGTAGCTCTGACATCTGTGTTCTCTTCCCGGATAGAACACATTCCAGCTGAAACAAGAGATTTCTGCTGGGTGCTCTTACTGTTCAGTGGATTAGTGGGTGCGAAAGTGGATATTTTAGTTGATCACAAATATTTGGGGAAGGAAAGCATTGCCATACCAGGAGATGATTTCAGGAAGTTGTTTATTTTTGGAAATTGCCGTGTTGCACGCTAGTTTTGAAAGGTTTTGCCTAAACGTAAAGACAGGATTAAAAGTCAGCTGTTAGGAAGGAATGCTTGTGGCTGTATGCTGGGTGAGGTTGGTGTCAGCAGGAGGCAGCGCCGGCAATTTCACTAACAAGTGGCAGGCTTTTGTGTGGAGACATCCAAATTTACTCTCCTCTTCGAAACATTTTCATGGAGTCCAAGGAGATTCTTGTTCAATGTGAGTCAATTTACTTTTCTGTTGACTTTCCTGTGGTGGCTGAGATACTGTGGCTGGGAATACTTCTTCATGATTTCCTCACTTTATTATTTCCTATGTTCTCTTGTGCTATTTGCCTCCCTCTTTCTCAGTCCTGTGAAGTAATTCAAGGACAAAAATAAAAGAGCTGCAAAAACCAAGTTGGATTTAGCAGTTATACGCATACTTCCCCTACCAGGATATCTGTAACAAAGTTTGACTATTGAGTGCAAAAAACCAGTGTATTCAGAGTTCTGTTGTGTGTTTGATCTTGTAAGCATTCAGAATAAAGTCGTGATTTGGATTGCCACTTTCACATGGTTTTAATACTATATTGCAAAACATCTTAACAATATGTGTGAAATTTTGGTATGTCTTCCCAGAAACTCAGGAGATATTACTCCTTTCCTTTTACTAATGGTGTTACCTATGAGTTTTGAAGCGAAATCATTGCAAATAATAGCTTTCCTTGGACTGAAATAAGTTAGTATTTGGAAAATAGTAGTTCAGTTTTTCATCGAGCGTATTTATTTTGAATAGCTAAGGGTGATGGTAAGTGGAACGAGTACCATTACATAAAGCACAGTGTAACAGCATTTTACATAAATTCAGTTGGTAGCCTCAGGAGACAAGCAAAATCATTTTTTTTTTTTTTGTTTTCCATCTGAGGATACTGGGGATCAGAACAGTTAAACCTTCCAACGTATCGGTACTGCTATCTGTTGTTACGCCTGTCAACTTGACCCCAAGTTCATGTTCTTTATCCCCTTCATCATATTTCACGGGGAATCACATAACACAGTAATGTTGGCAGGTCGGCACACTAGAGGAATAAAAACATCTACGAAGTAGCAAATTGTTTTACGGTTGCTGTGAATTTTTTGGAGACTGTCATTGAGCCCATCTTAGAATAAAGAGGAGAAACAGTAAGTTCTTCTTTAGCAAAGTCTCCCTAAGTCACAGTGATTCTGCTGTCTTTCTCAGTAGTTCAGTTGAATGTCACGTATTATCTACATTCCAGAAAGATGTGCCCTGAGACAAGAATGTTGGGAACATCTGGCTGTGCCAGCTGTAGGTCATGAACACAGAGTTTTGGAAGTTTGCTCCTCATGTTCCTCTGTGTGTTTTTGTCAGAACCATTACTTGGAAGAATTGATATATATATATACAAACAGCTTCCATTTAGCAAATAAACAGAACCCACCCTGGTACTGTTATTCAAACTCTGTTACAGAACCACAGAATGTTAATGCTAGAAAATACCTCTCAGAGCTAGACAGATGGCCCAGCCATTAGGAATGTTCAGTGCTCTTGAAGACGGCTGGGGTTTTGTTCCCAGAATCCTTGTTAGGGTGCTCACACCTCCAGCTCGAGGGGTTCTGCTGCTGCTGCCTCCAACACGTATCTGCACCCGTGTGCACATACCCCCACACAGGTGTGGACACAGGCACATCGTTGAAGAAGAGCAAATCGCACTTCCTTTTGGTTGTCTGTATTGTAATCGCCAAAGAAGCTAATGGGTAAGCAGGGATGGATAAGGTCTCAGGAAGTAGGGATGGATGTCTGCTGGTGTATGTTCAGAGAATCATATATAAAAATTTCCTGGTTGACTGGTGTAGGTCCCTGTGACGCATGTCTAGTTAACAGCTGGAACGACAACCAGAGTCTTTTGAAATTCAAGACTGCCCCCCGCCCACTTTTTAAAATCATTTTCTACTTCCGTTTTCCATTCACATCTCAACTGTTACATTTGTTTAGAAGGAGAGAAAGCTAAGTCTCTTAGAAGTGAAATGAGTTGCTCACGTCACAGGTAGGTAGGTAATTGCTGATTAAGTTCATAAATGCCTGCAATTTGATACCAGAGGTTATGCATTTTCTAAGATGTCATGTTAACCTTTTCTTTCTAGAAGACAGACTGCTGTCCTGTCTCATAGGTGTAGTAGATGCTTCTCTGATAAAGCTTTCTGTAGAAAGACTGTGCAGCTTCACCTTTCTCAGCCATGGTGTGCAGGACTGGCGAAGGTGAAGAACTACAGAGAGTTTGCCACTTCCGCCACTCATGTGACATTGATTATTGCTTGTGGCTTATGTATTATCCTCAAATGATGGCGGTAATAATAATAATACCTTACCCCATGCATTTTCCAAGAACTGAGTATGAGGAACTTAGAATATTGGTGCAAAAGTGGCTTTCTGTGTGCTTTCGTTTTCTTGAGTGTTCATTGCCATCGAGAACAATTTATCTTGTATCTGGTGATAATTCTGTTGTCATCTTCTGGGACACAGAGACTAGAGAGTGTAACTCTGCCATGGAAAATGCTTTGATCATAGCGAGATTGCTTTTCATTCTCTTATAGCAGATGTCTTAAGGAATTTCCTAAGGTCAAATAGGAAATAATTTTAATATCTAGAAGATAAGTTCTTCTAATTAGTTTTATTGTCTAAGTCACTTATATTGTATTTAATCAGCCTCTTCTCTACATCGCCTAATATCATATCTCAGGGCCAGTTTACCACGAATGTTATTAAAGTCTTTATTAAGCTCCCAAATGTGAGTTATAATGTCGTAATTGGTGTCTAAATCAAATAGTCATGGTTTCTCTTTTACAAGAACATATTCAAAAATTATTATCAAATATCTCCATGCAAGTTACATTGTCTTTATTATTGTCCAATTTGAATTAAACAATCAGATTAGTGACATCTAGACTTCCAGTATAAGGAGGAAGAATATTATTATAAAGAATCATTCAAATTATTGAAAGAAACAAAAACACATGGATTGAGTGTCTCACACGTTCACTTGGGAATTATGATCAAAAGAAGCTTTAGATTTGGGGAAAATGTTCATATAATTTCTTATTCGTTAGGAAATTCTGTGCATTGATTTTTTTTTTTTTTGCACAAATAGCTGTGTGTCTTTGGCTGGTCTCCAACGCTGTATTCTCCTGCTTCAAAATGCTATGATTATAGTGTGTGTTATCATATGCAACTCATAAGGTTTAGACAGAACCCCAGTAGTTTTGGAATGCATCTTGTCTGTCCCACAGTGTTCTATGCGTTCACACAGCCACTCTCTGGTGGTGATATTTGCTCAGCCCATTCAGACGTGAGCAAGGCTGGTCCAGTCCCATTACCACTAGAAAGGAAAAAATCTTATCTACGAGAACGTAAGTTTGCTCCAGGACAAACAAAATAAAAAGAGGGAAATAAAAAAAATAGAAGAGGGAACAAAGAGAATGAAAAAAAAAAGAGGAAAACATTAAGTGAAACGAAGACTTAGATTTTTATATTTGTTACCCAGCACTAAATTGTAACAGGTATAATAGATTGAAATTTAAATGTTTAGAAACATTTAAATAAAAATTTCAGGGCAAAGTTTTTTCATTAACTATTACCTTTTAATATATACCTTTGTGTTGGTATGTGGCAATGAAACATTTGTATGAGCACCAGCGATTAGCTAAAAAAAAAATAAGAATTGTAGCTTCCTTGGGTAACCAATACCCTGAGTTCTAATGCCATCAGTCAGTTTGGTAGCATTTCCACCTTATTTAAATTCAGTCACAGTATGGTATTGTTCTATGCACATGGTTACTTTAACTAAATATTAGGCTTATGAGATTCATCTTTGTCACTGAATCCATTTGTAGCTTTCCCAATCATATGCCTTTAAATGTTTTTAGATTTTAAAGTAATCATGTAAATGATGGGTTGGTTATCTTCTCAAGCTGTTTGTTCTGAAAGCAGACAGAGACATTAAACTCAAAGGAAAGTACACAGTAGTGTGATTGATTTATGCAGCACTGTTGCTTTTATACCAGGCCATGATCAGTCTAGTTAACAGAGTTGTCTATAGTTAGCGTAAATTTATGAGTAAATTAAAGAAATGGAGAAGGAAAGAGAAAATGAGAGGGAAATAAACAAAAATCTTAAGTCCTGTTTTATCTTTCAAGACGTGTCTTGGATTCTTGCTGTATTCATGATGAAATCTATCCTCTTTGAAATGCCGAGTCGTTGAAATATCAGTCTGAAGAAGGTTCTCAGATTTATTTTGATGATTTCCTTACAGTTATCCTAATAGTTTAGTGAGAGGGTTGCAGACGGTGGTCAAAGGATGCTGACGTTCAGATCTGAGGGTTCAAAACCAGGCGCTACAATTTTTAGGTGTGTTAAGTTCCTTGAATATCTGAGCTTCACTCTTCTTCATATATAAAAGGACATTATTAATGTATTTCCTAAACTGGTTGTGAAGATTGTTTGCTTAGCAGCAGTGCCTGGCTCATAGGAATAACTCAATAAATATTAATATTTTTCTGTAATGAGAATTTCCCGACCTCATCAGTGGGAAACCCTGCTTCTAGGAGAAAGTCCCTCTTAGTTACCCTGGGACCTTTGATGTGCACTGATGCCCTGCTGGTAGCTTCCTGGAAGGAAAAGATTTATTTCTTTGACCTCTCCATGAGGCTCAGGGACATGATAAGAGTTACTGGTATTGATGGTAGGTCACAGACTGGTTTATAGAGTGACAGATCACTTGTAGTTGCAATAATTCAACTAAAACATATTGGATTAATGTCTTGTTTTTATGTAAAATACAAATAAGGACAGAAAAATAATAATATTTTTCATAAATGATCTGTCAATATTTCAATCAGAGTTACTCATGAGCGTCTGTTCCACGATGGCTCTAATTTATTCTTTACACCAATTTTATTTTGCCCTGATTTTACTGATAAGATATATAGTAGAGTCAATATTTGAACCCATGCTTTCTCATTTGAGAAAATCTGCTCTTTATCTGTACAATGGGTTACACAAAACTTTTCTTAGGAATAATAGGTCTCACTGTGTTGTCTAGCCACCATTTTTGTTAAAGGTGATTATAATTAGATTTTTAACAATGAAATTATAGGCTATCTCCTGGTAATTTGGTCAGGTTAGGCTATAGTATTAAAATTATAACTATTTTTGTTTAGCTTTGGAAAATATTATGCCTATAATAAGCCACAGCATGATTCTGAGTTGTATAATATCTGCTACAAGTATTTACAATATAGTCACAGAATTCACAATTTCAATGATATTCAATAATATACCCTTGAGAGCTCTCAAAGCCAAAGAGTTTTAAGAAATCTGGGTTGATAATTACTTTATAGAGGTGACGTGTGCATGTGCCACACTAGAAGGAAGGAAACTGATAATTGTGGTTAGAGGTTTCCTGTATACAATTTATCTGAAACATTTTACACTCGGTCTTCCTAACAAGAGTGTCTTTCTCAGCTGCTTGGTTTCTAATTAGTGTGCTATGTTTCTTGGTTCATAAATTCCTTGCCTGCTTTTATTGATATCATAAAGTGTATTTTAAAATTCTTTGGTGCTGTGTTTTGAGTAGAGGTTGAGTTAGTATATTTTTATTTTGTGTCTCTTGATTGTTTATATGAGCTCTTAATCTCTCCCATTTCTTCCTCCATTCTTTTCATGTTCTCTCTCTCTCTCTCTCTCTCTCTCTCTCTCTCCCCATCTCTCCAGCATTCTCTCACCCTCAACAAGATTCAATTCACAAGAGTTCTATGTTTTTAAAAATGTTCTAACCTCTCCATATTCCCTCCATTGACTCTTTGTGCCCCCATTGATCCTCCCCTTCCAGTCCCCTATCTATCAATAATTATCTATTTTATTTCCCTTTCCTAATGAGATCGTTCTGTCCCCCTATTTCCTCACTCTTTTCCTAACCTTTGTGGTTCTATGGTTTACACCTTGGTTATCATTGACTTAATAGCTAATATCCACATATAAGCAAATACGTAACACATTTGTGTTTCTGAGTCTGAGATACCTCACTCAGGAAGGTTTTTTTTTTTCAAGTTCAATCCATTTATCTGTGAATTTCATGATTTCATTTTTTAAGTGGCTGAGTAATATTCCATGTGTATATGTACCATATTTTCTCTATTCATACTTTGTTGAGGAACATCTAGGTTGTTTTCAATTTATGGCTATTATGAATAGAGCAGTGAAGAACATTGCTTGAGTAATGAGTGTCTCTGGGGTAGGATGAAGCATCCTTTGGGTATATGTCCAAGAGTGGTATTGCTGGGTCTTAAGGTAGATTGATTCCCATTTTCCTGAGAAACTGCCATACTGATTTCCGTGTTACTGTATACGTTTTCCCTCCCTCCAGCAATGGAGGCGTGTCTCTTATTCCACATTCTCACTACCATGATCTTAGCCATTTTGAGAAGTGTAAGAGAAAGTTCCAAAGTATTTTTGATTTTTCTTTCCCTGATGACTAAGAATGTTGGGCATTTCTTTAAATGTTTCTCAGCCATTTGAGTTTTTTTTTTTAAAATCTTTTAAAATTGACTATTTGAATCTGCATACCAATTTTAATTGGATTATTTGTTTTTATTGATATCCATTTTTTAGTTATTTATATATTTTGTGTGTTATCTCTCTATTTTGGGCGTGTAATTTGTTAAAATCTTTTCCCGTTCTGTAGATTGACATTTTGTCCAAAAGATGGTGTGCAGAGGGTCCAGCCTTCTGCTGGTCAGAGAGGCTGGAAATGAGATGCAGAATCGGTGAGAAAAAGCACACACTTGGAGCCCATTCTCTAGGGAAGGATACCTTGCTCAGCCAAGATATGGTGGGGGGGGGGAGGGAGGGAGGGAGTGATGTGCCAGACATTGTTGACTTTCCATGGGAAGCCTTACCCTCTCTGAGGAGAGAATGGGGCGGGGTAGGTGGGGGAAGGAGGAGGAGAGGAAGGAGGAGAGGAAGTGGGAACTGGGATTGGTATGTAAAATGAGAAAAGGTTGCTTTAAAAAATAAATAAAAGTTTTAAAAAGAAAAATAATAAAAATAGTTTACTTTGTAATTATAAAAATTATGAATCAAAATAACTCTAAAAAATATATGAGATCTTTTATTTTTTTTTAACTTTTTTTTTATTGAGAAAAGAAAAAAAAAACAAATTTCCTCCTCCTCCCAGCCTCCCATTTCCCTCCCCCTCCTCCCACCCTTCTCCCCCTCCCCCCACTCCTCTCCCCCTCCCTCTCCAGCCCAAAGAGCAGTCAGATTTCCCTGCCCTGTGGTAAGTCCTAGGTCCTCCCCCCTCCGTGCATTTCTAGGAAGGTGAACATCCAAACTGGCTAGGCTCCCACAAAGCCAGCACATTACGTAGGTTCAAAACCCCGTGCCATTGTCCTTGGGTTCTCATCAGCCCTCATTGTTGGCCATGCTCAGAGAGTCCAGTTTTATCCCATGCTTTTTCAGTCACAGTTCAGCTGGCCTTGGTGAGCTCCCAATAGCTCAGCTCCACTGTCTCAGTGGGTGGGTGCTCCCCTCGTGGTCCCGACTTCTTTGCTCATGTTCTCCCTCCTTCTGCTCCTCATCGGGACCTTGGGAGCTCAGTCCAGTGCTAAACCAAAAATTTTATTGAAAAAAAAAGCACACAGACTTCTTTTCTGAGAGATTAAGTTTCTCTTAACTTTTACATACCAACTCATCAATGGATTTTTATATCAGGAAACAGGTTCAAGGAATTAATCATCACTTTTGATCAGCAAGCCATCCTAGTAAGAAAGATACATTAGCCAGCAATAGCCAGGCTGTCATTGTTCCTGTTTGCTGACCTCAACAAATCCCCTTTTCAGCTATTAAAAATGCTCCTTTCTAAACTTTAGATTGTTTTCCAAGATTTTCTACCTCAAAGCTATTAGCAAAAACATCTTAACAAAACCTCAACTCATTATTTAAAGCTTTATTTTAGCTATGATGCACTCTGAAACCTGTGAACACACCTCTCAACATTAAGATGAAAAGAACTTGAGCTATCTGGGATTCTGGGACTCAACTGTTTTTCTTTTTTTTTTTTTTTTTTTTTTTTTTTTTTTTTTTTTTTTTGAATGAAGTCAAAATTTATTGACTGTAACACAAAACAAGCTAAGACTGAAAGCTGCCATTTGACAGGAACAGATCTATCTGTGTAGTTTTCTTCCTGGAGAGGGTGTGCACTCAAGTCATCTGACCTAAGATAGAACGAAGACTTAGATTGTCAGCAGCTAACTAAAGACTACACTTTACCTATAAATAGGAAAAAATTGCTAAAGGCAAAACAAGACATTTACAATTTTATATTCTTTGTCTGAAGTTTTTGTAATTATAGCTTGTTTTGTTTACTTCTGTGAACTTAGCATCAACTGTTTTTCTTAATCATTAACCTAAGCCACAGTCTACAAGGCTCCTCAAGAGAAGCTCATAAGTTCTACTTCCTTGTTATTTTCTGTCCTCTGCTGTACTTGGTTTATCAGGGGTGGGGACAACACTATATCCTACCTTTACCTGCATTAATCATCCCACTAAACTAACCTCTATCACAATCCTTTACTATATTTGTTAAAAACTCTTAATCACCAAAATTTTCCTTAAACTAACACTATTACTTTGTAGAATCATTGTGTAACTGGAGACTGAGCTTCAGTTTCCTGGGCACTGAGACCTGAATAAAAACTACATTAATTCCAACACTGTTTGGCCAAGAGCTTAGCTGTATTCCTAGTTAACTCTTACATCTTAAATGAACCCATTTCTATTAATCTGTGTATTGCCACGAGGTAAGATTCCGGCATCTTTCTCCTTCGGTAGTTATATGGCGTCTGCCTGACTCTGCCTACTCTCTCTCTTTATTTCTGTTCAGATTTCCTGCTTGGCTTTATTCTTCCCTGCCATAGGCCAAAGCAGTTTCTTTGTAATGATACATATTTGTATTAATGGTAATAAAACATATTCACAGCATACAGAAGAAATCTCACATCATCATTGCTTCCGTTAAACAGTACAGCTTAAGAGGAAGTCATCTTCATAATATTTCACAAGTAAAAATGCCCCGTACAAGGTGATATTTCAATGAGATAATCACAGGGCATTAAAGGCAGTGATTAAAGACCCCCCCCCCCCATAGCCGTTCACACCATGTCAGATGCCAGAGGAAAGTGGCAGCAGCAAGCATGGAAAGGCACATCTGTAGCAGGGGACATTCAGGAACTGAAGTCCCCGGGGTCCTGCCTCTCTGAGATTCACCCATAGGAGCTATGCTTCCTGGTGGCCCAACCTCAGGAACTTCAATTGCCACTGGCTGTTCCTCTGGCATGGTCACCAGCAGTTCAGTTCCACGTGGTCCTGTTTATTAATGGTTGATCCTGGTGCCTATACTAACAAAAAGTTACATTACCCCCCTTTTATTTTATCAGGGTTGGTGTATCTTGTTTTACGTTAGATTTTTGATCCATTTGGAGTTAAGTTTTACGCAGGGTGATACATATGGATTATTTGGATCCTTCTACAGGCTGTCATCCAGTTTTAACCAGCACCATTTGTTGAGGGCTCGTATTTCTTCCCGTGTGTATTTCTGGCTTCTTTATATAAAAAAAAAAATCAGGTGTCTGTAGGTTTGTGTGTTTATGTCTGGGTCTTCAATTTGATTTCATTGATGAATGTGTCCATTTTGGTGCCAATTCCATGCTGTTCTTATTAGTGTAGCTCCAGATTTTACTGTTCACATAATTAATTCCTGACTCTGACTCTCCTGGGAGCGGATGAGTAATTTGCCTGCTGCTACAGAGTTCAGTGACTCACGCATTTGCCTGAAACTCACGATTAATCATTCTTAGTCTTTCTCTGTAGCATGGATCACAGTCAACAAGGTTTTGTTTAAATCCATTGTTCCTAGTGTGATCTTCACTAAACCTCTTCCACGTGACATCACTCCTGCCATTGCAGCCCTTCCCTTCGGGTTTTAAGTCACAGTTGCTGAGTGTTTTCACAACTTCCTCTTTATAACACTCCTAGGATCATCGGCATCTGCTTCCTATCGGTTATGGTTCTCGTTTCTTTACAGTGGTGAATGCTGAAGCTCAAGAACTTCATTTTATAGTGCCTTCCTTCTTCCTATCTTCCTTCCTTCTACCCTCCCTCCTTCCTTCCCTCCTCCCTCTCTTCCTCCCTCCCTCCCTTCCTCTCTTGCTTCTTTACTCCCTTCCTTCTTTCCTTCCTCCCTCCCTCCCTTCCTTTCTTCCTTCCTTCCTTGCTTCTTTACTCCCTTCCTTCCTCCCTCCCTCCCTTCCTTTCTTCCTTCCTTGCTTCTTTACTCCCTCCCTCCCTTCCTTCCTTCCTTCCTTCCTTTCTCCCTCCCTTGCTGCCTTCCTCCCTTCCTCCCTTTCTTCCCCTTCCTCTCTTTTTTCCTCATTTTCTTCCTTCCTCCTTCCCTTCCTTCTTTTCTTCTTCCCTCCCTCCTTCCCTTCCCTTCCTTCCTTCCTTCCTTTCTTTCTTCCTTCCTTCCTCTCTTTCTTCCTTCATCTCTTCCTTCCTCCTTTCCTCCCGTTTTCACTCCCTCCCCTTCCCTCCCTCCCTCCTTCCTTCCCTCCCTCCCTTCCTTCCTTTTTTCTGGGGTCAGCACCCCTGGAAACCAAAATCACATTTGGAAAACATGTATATAGAATGTTTATTGGGAAGTGTCTGAGGAACAACACCTCAGTGGAACTAATGCAGGATTGGTCTGTTGTGTTGGTGCACCTCTTTAAATACAGCACTCCAGAGGCAGAGGGTGGCCGATCTCTATGAGTTCATCAAGGTTCGCCTGGTCTACATAGAGAGTCCAGGGAAGCCAAGATTACATAGTAAGACCCTGTCTCCAAAAACTAAAAGCTAAAAACAAATGAAACCAGGACTGATACAGTAATGAGCAGAACACAATGTGTTGGCTACAGTGCACTCAACCGAGGACTAGAGGATCCTCTTACGGGATTTCTAGAAATCGGATGTCATTAAATTAGGGTAAGGGTCAGATCTCACATTGACCCAACATTAGATTTTGGTTCCTTTTAGAAAACATTGTGAACATGATGGCTGCCTGTGATCTGAGGACAATTTCCAGGGTAGCGCATAGCATAAGCCACCAGCATCCAGCAACTCCAGGAGCGAGGGATTCTAAGGCCTCCACCTTGTGGGAGAACTAGGTGGTTTACCTCAGGTGATGCTCCCGGAATCAAGAATAAAAATAGGAGATACTTTTAGAAAGTTACTGAAAATGAAGTTGGAATCTAGCTGGAAGGTCCATCTCTTTTGGGCATCTTTCACATAACTGGAAGGCACTCTACAGACTGTTAGAGGAGAAATGTCACCCATGGTCTTAACCAATTATAAAAATCTCTGAGCCACAAAGTGCTGTTGTAATAAAGATATGACTGTTACAAGGGTAACCAACCACTTTCTGATTGGATTTGTGTCTGGTAGTGTAGACCTGATCAAAAGCCCATGTCTGAGAGATCATAGCCTCTAGAGGAGTGTTCACTACTTTGTTTTGCTAAGGGGGATAACTTATTAACCTGCCTTCTAAATATTTATGCTTATATGCCCAGATGAGTGCGGCTCCAAGTCTCAGAGAAGCTTTTGTTTTCATTGGGCTGTGTTAATGCCAAGACCCATAACTAGCCAAGATGCTGATCATAAGTCATTATTGAGTGCCCAAACTTAAAATCTATATCACTTCCTACCCAAAGGCTCAAGAAAGATTTTGGAAAAAGGATAGGAGGAGTGTAAGAGCCAGAGGATGGGAAGGTACACTCTGAGACACTGCCTTTGGACTTGGCATGGTCATAGCAACCCCTAACTCACAGCAGTGGTGATGAAGTGCAAGAAATGGTCCCCATCTAATATTCCATCATGGACAATGTAGGGGCTCATAAGGTCCCATCTCTCCCTGAGAAACTATAGGCAATTTATGGTTGGCGAGGAAAAAGAGTAGTAGTGGAGCCATTAATAAGTTGCTCTTGCTTAAGTATATAACCCACATCCATAGGCATGCAAACAACCTTAATTAAATGGGCTGGGCGCACACACACACACACACACACACACATACACGCACACACACACACACACACACACACACACACACACACAACATTAAAGGGGGAGTGGGATTTGGGGAAGAAAAAAAGGGTTTGGACAGATGAGGAGGAAAATAAGAGATGATAATGGGGGCAATGTGATCAAATTATATTATATATGCATAGATTTGTGAAAAAATCAATCAATAAAACCAAATTGAATCAAGTTAATGAAATAATCTTGTTGAGAGACCAGTGGGGGTAGACTTTAGCTTAATTTCAAAGGATTTATTCATATGTTAAATGTGAAGTAGAGAGAACAATCAGTGTGTCTTTAAAGAGCATATTCTGAATATGTAGAAGATGGAAGTTACCTCATCTGTTGTATAGGAACTGGTGGCTAGCTCAGGATTTGTCTTTGTATGCAGCTGTACTTACGGAAGAATAGAATCCTTTGTTTCATTAAAAATTTCCGGCTGGGCAGTGGTGGCACACGCCCTTAATCCCAGTACTTGGGAGGCAGAGGCAGAAGGATCTCTGTGAGTTCGAGGCCAGCCTGGTCTACAAAGGGACAGGTTCCAAAGCTACAGAGAAACCCTGTCTCGAAAAACCAAAAAAAAAAAAAAAAAAAATTCCAGCTGAGTTAAAGTATATGAACTTATAAGTTTGTTTATATAACACAAATTGCCTAAATTTGTCCAATTTAAAGCTGAGGATTTGGATAGGCCTTGAAATGAATTAAAGTGCTGTAAAAAAATTATTTTTAATGAAACTAACTCACATAGGATTAAAGCCCAAACTCTTTTAAAACATGTGTAATTAGGTGATTGGTAAGTAGCCATTTCTTAAATACTGGGGTAACAAGAAACCCTTTAACCTCTTTTAGAGAAAGTTGGCATAAAAATCTAAACACAGATAAAATCAAAAGAAAATACAGCCTATTCTCACTTATGATTATGGGTTAAATATCCTGTTTAATGTACTAATGAGTCTTAGTTAAGGCTATATTTAGACTGCCAAGGAAGAGTAGTCCTATAAATAGAGTACACATAACTCTTGGAGAGTCTACTAACTCAAGGAAAATGCAAGTTAGAACCACAATAGATAATAGCTTGCAACGTTCAATGCTATCATTAGCTATGTTCCATATATATGTACATATAATTAATTCATTAGAAATCCCGTGATAGATGTATTTTTACATGAGAAAAAAACCACACAGACAGACAGATAGACAGACAGACAGACAGACACACACACACAATTTGTACACAGGAGAGCTAAGATACCAATCCCTGGTGACTTGCAATGTGAAACCATTCTGTTGGATTGTTTTTCAATATACAATAGTAGTAAGCTGTAATATTTATAGTTGACTAACATTTACTAAGTGTTTCTTTTGTACCAGACAGGAAGTACTCTTAATGAATCATCTCATCTTTACTATGAACACATGGTGTGGATATTTCCATGATTCTTTTTTCACAGATAAGAAAAGAGAGGTTAGAAAGTGCCTTAATACCACAGGGGTCTAAATGGTCAGTTAGGATTTAGATCCAGGGAGTCCGCCTTCAGAAAAGAAAATACATCGCCTTCAAAGTGTTTGAACAACCATTATAAGCAATGCTAAACAAACAATTATATTTTGAAGGCATACTGAAAACCACATGTTATATTGTAGTTATGGAAGTAACATGGCAGTAGCAGGATTTGAACTCAAGCAACATGCTTTAATAAAGTTTTTACAGAGGTGTGAAGACAGTTCAATGTGAAAACCAGAATCATATCATCATGTGTAACTGAGATGAAGTCATGATCATGGAATTCATAAAATGCTGTTACTAATGGTTTCAGCCAAAAAATTCTGAAAAGTCACCACAGAATATTTGCTTAATAATATTTCTTGTAAAGGCTGTAATAATGGCACCTAAGTGCAGATAGAAGTTGCTAATGAGAGCATCTGTTCCGGCTTGTGGGAAGGAACATGATTTAACCATTCTGGTTACTTACAAATGTAAATCTGACAAAAAAACTTTAAATCTCTTACATATAGTGAGTTTCCCTGGGAACTTATAATTTTCATTCCAGATGAGACGGTGACAAAGATTTCTACATAAGAAAGCTTATTGATACATATTTTAACAGTAAAATATTAAAGAAACTGGAATGTTGAAATTAAATTATTGTATTTTAAATTATGTTCTTAATAAGCCAATTCATCCAGCTATTAGAAAATTATTGAAGGTTTATTAACTCTGAAGCTGAACTTAATTTTTGAGTTGTTCCCATTCCATTTCATCATACACACTCATGACCTTTCCTTTTTTAAAAGTCTATTTTGATGGAATACACTAATAATTGTGCTTTGATTATTTATATCTTTTTGGAAAAGCAAACACAATTCATGTTGATTATAGTTATAGGGAATGAAGTGGGATAAGGTAGAATAAAAACGTGATGGGTAGAGTTTGTAAAGGTGAGGAGATGAAATGAATATTTCATAAGCTAATAATTCTTAGTTTATTATTCCCTGGGAAGGTCCTAAAACACGTATTCACATTTAAGTGGTTTATTTGGAGAATGATCACAGAAAGTATCAGAAGGACAGTGGGGAGAAACAAAAGGCAGGAAGGTATGGCACCTAATAAAGGGACAAAATAATGCCAGTAACTTAAGCCTCGTGAAACTCCTTGAATCAGTGCAGAAGCACAGCCCTCATTAAGTTCTGTCTCCCCGCTGACAGAGGAGCTAGAATATTTATATGCCCATCTCTGCCAGTCATTAGTTAAGAGCTATTGCTTTGTGAGAACAGGTATCTGTGGAGTCTTTGGCACTTCCAGTCTGTGCTGTGTACTGGAAGAATCCTCTTCAGCTCCAGAAGAAGCTCCAAAGTGACTGAGATTCTGTCTGACTTCATATGGTTGGGGTAGTGGCAGTATCTTCTGCACCATCCTGATATCCTCCTGAATGAGGGTTCCACCATTCACATATTTAGGAAACAATAATCTTTTTTTTTCCATCTAAGATAGTAACAGAATTTCTTCCAAAACCTTTCCAGGAGAAGTTGGTGATAACAACTTAGTTGGTCTTCAACTTGTATGCTTTTTTACTGGAAAAAAAGGAAAGACAATAAAAAATTTTTTTACTTATCTCAATTCACTTATAAAATGGTGGTCCTTAGTAGACAGTGCTAGTACAATTACATCTGCTTGTCGGCAACAAGTCTTGTATTAAAAACAGGGGAACATGACTGCTGTTTTATAGACCAGAAGGAGCTAGATTAGTTTTTAATCCTATGAACCAACCATTCTGCAAACCCAGTGAGAAATGATGCTGTCAACTTGCAATGTACAAACTATAATTTCCACTTATTGCAAGGGAAGAGGGACTCTGAATTCATCCTTAACTGCTATTGTTACATTCTGACAACCACATGAGAAGATAAATGAACATTTCCACTTTTTTTTATACATTAAAATATCAAAGCACTTAAGAATTGTTCTAAATGGCTAGTTCCTAGCATGGTGTCTATTACACTGTAGGTACTCAAAATACATTCTTGAAGCTCAGTTATTACTAGTGAATTTTCATGACTAAATTGATTTTTATACATTTAATCCTCACACACTGAGTAGCACAACCATTGGACACCGCTTATTTGGGATTTTGGTGAGCTAGCTGCCTGTATATAGACAAAACAAACAAACCAACCAACAAACCAACCAACCAACAAACAAAACTCAGGCTCAATTCATACACAAACAGCCTTAGAAGTCCTTCCAATGCAGAGGAAATCTTTACAAATAATATAAATTTTAGAGATTTGTTTGCCGTTCTAGAACTCTTCCTTGTCTCCTTCAAACCTCCTTTGCTTTCTATTTCTCTTCATTATTTTAGCTCTCTGACAGCCTCCTTAATAGGAAATCAGATCACTAAGACCCCTGGGAAATTTACAGAAGATAATGCAAAGGGGCAATATCCACATTTCCTGTCTTCCTTTTCACTAGAACACCATGTTTAATTGATAAGTTGGGACACAGCGAGTAATGTCACAGTTTCGCTCATTCTTCAGGAATCCTGAAATGTGTAAATTGTGTGGGTGACTTCAGACCTGCCTAAGACACCTTACTTCAGTGTTCTGGAAACCACGAAAACACATTGTTCATCAATTGCTTTGGGTTGCACTTTAATTAGTCATCATCCACACCTTGTGTTTTCCATGACCGTGTGTCAATTTTGTGACCATTTTCATCGTTAAATCAACTCTATCTTTTGTCTCTCAAATAACTGGTTCCCATGCAGTTTGGCTCAGTAATCTGTAGACAGGAGATTTTGCTTCGAGGGATTTTTGCTACTGATAATTATTGCCATTTTCACCATGCCCAGAGATTTGGAAAGAGATATGTAGTATCAATAAATATGTCCAAAGTCACTTCGTTTATTTTATATTTAATGATTAATTTCTTCACGTACTACAATATTATGTAAAGAAGAGTCTGAGGATTAAAATGATAGAACGTGGCATCTTGGATCAGGCATGACTGTGCCCTTCAACTTTATAAGTTGTGTGGCTTTGTAAAAGTCGTTCAAAATTATCTTTGTCTAGTTTTTTGATCAATACAAATGAAAGAAAAGTAATTTGTTTCACATGAGATGTTTTAATAAAAAGCTATCTAGTCAATAAGGCAGCCTGTGCACAAAGGCACTGTTAGCACTATTGACTCGATGTTATCATATTATGTGACTCCTATTGGTCACAGCATGGCCATCTAGTAGTTGTGTATATTGGTTAAGTTAAACTACATCCATATTGTTACAGAGACTTTACTTACTTGACATCAGGAGAGATTTTACTGTAAAGAACATCTTAGAAGAATACTTTGAATATGAATCACTCTTAACTTTGAAGAAGGAAGTGATATTGATGGTAAAGTCAGGACTCTGAGCAAAGCTTGGAATGGTGTAGCTGTGAAGAATTATAAGAATTTTGTCAGGCTCAAGACCTGCACAGGTTTAAGTCAGACAGAAATCCCAGCACTGAGAAGGGGGAGTAGATGCAAAGTTCTACCCCTAAACAAGAAATTATTTGCAATTGTTATCTGCTGGGAGAGGAAAAAAAATTATTTTTTTCCCAGTAGAGTGTTACTGTGTAAATCAACTACATTCCTGGGTAGGTCCCAGGCCCTGGCATCGTTGGCTAATGCAAAATAAACGCCATTTTTGTGGGCATTTTGTTTCCTTTTTTTTCTTTTTTTCTTATTGGATTTTTGATTTTCTTTTTTCTTCCTTCTTTCCTTCATCCTTTCCTTCCTCCCTCCCTTCCTCTTTCTTTTTTCTTTGTTTCTTTTTTTTGGAGTTGTGTGGGTCCAGAGGGGCTGGAATCTAAAAGGAATTGAAGTATGAAAAAACATTATCAAAATATATTGCATAAATACATTTAAGAAAAATTTCTGTAGCTTCCTGTGTGATGAGAAGTGAGTCTTTTAGAACATACATTTATTTTTTTAAGTTTATGTGTATGTAGGCTTGCATAAGTTTATGTGAACCATGTGCATGCAGGAAGCCTGATGTGGGAATTCCCTCTGTGTGTTGTGATTATGATTGATAAATGAAGGAACTGCTTTGGGCCTATAGCAGAGCTATTAGGGAACAGAGCTAGGTGGGGAAAACTGAGCTGAATCCTGGGAGAAAGGAGGCAGAATCAAGGGCAGCCATGGAACCACCGGAGATAGACGCTGAACTTTAGCTGGTAAGCCACAGCCACGTGGCAATACACAGATTAATAGAAATGGGTTAAATTAATATGTAGAGTTAGCCAATAAGAAGCTAGAGCTAATGGACCAAACAATGATTTAATTAATACAGTTTCTGTGTGGTTATTTCAGGTCTAAGTGGCTGGGAACTAACTAACGGCTTCCTTACAACAAAATCCAGAGTGTGTCGGATACCCTGGAATTGGAGTTACAAATGGTTGTGAGTCACCTGATGTGGGTATTGGGAACTAAACATGTCTTCTCTGCAAGAGCAGTAAGCTACTGAAAACAAAGAGTCTATTTGTGGTGTCTAGCTACTCCTGAGTGTGGAACCTGTCCTAGAGGGTGGTTCATATATATATCCAGTGTTATTCCGCTGAAGAAAAGTGATTTTTCCCTGATTTTCTAGAGCCCATCAAATATTTCTGGATTTATTGGGATCTAAATGATAAAGTACATACATTTAGGACATACAATGTGGTGTTTAGAATACATGTTTGTGTACATATACCTACATATATACAAACATTCTGAAATGATCTTAGCAGTTGAGCTAACATATGTATCATCTTGCTTATTTATCCTTACTTTGTGGTGAGAACACTTCTGATCCACTCTTTCAGCAAATTTCAAGTATACAACAGAATATCACTAACTATAGCCATCAACTTGTATAATAGGACTCACAAACTGTACTGTTTAACCAGGATCTCCCATTTTACTTCCTTTACCCACTAGTAATTACTGCTTTGCTCTTGTTAACTGTGAGAGTTCAATTATTATTTTTTAAAGACTTCATACAGTAACAGCATGTGTAATGTTGATCTGTGTCTGACTTATGCCATTCATTCTAATATCATCCAGGTTCTTCCATGTTGTTTTAAATGGCAGGAATCCCTTCCTTGATAGTCCATTACAAAATATGTCTTTCTTTGGACCAGAAGTTAGTTTTCAAATACTGACCACTCTGAGAAATGCTACCATAGATATAGGAGTGAAGTTATGTATGTGAGAAATTTATTTCTAGTACCTTTGGAAATATACCCATTCCTATGGTGTCTGCATTTTTAATTGAGGGGAGGGAACCTTCCTATTATTATCCATCACTACTAAATATTTATATTACCATCAATATTGCCAGGACCTAATTTTCTCTAAATCAATACTAGCATTTATTACCTTATCCTTTTGATATACCATTCTAACATGTATGAAGTGATATCTCATTGCGGTCTTGATTGCATTTTTCTGATTAGGGAAGCTGAATGTTTTCCATATCTGTTGGACATTTGTATGCTGTCTCTACAAAATACATATATCATTATTTTGCTCATTTTTAATTAGTTGTGTGCCATAAACTTACTTTTCTGTCATTAACAGACTGTGCATACCAAAGTGGTCCCATGAGATTATAATGGACCCCGAATTTCCTGTCCCCTAGTGATGTAGTCATTGTAACATCACAGAATAATGCATTATTCATGTGCTTCTGGTGATGCTGGTGTAAGCAAGATCCCTGCACTGCCAGCCATAAAAAAGTATATAATTATGTGTAATACTTAATACTTGACCATGATAAATGGCCATGTTTCTTATTTATGTAGTTGCTACACTATGACTTTTTGTCAGTACTTGAGGATGTATTTTCCCCATTATTATAAAAAAGTTTACTATAGACTGCATAATACTGTCAGCAGCCACATATATCTTGGGTTTACTGCCTCTCTCTATTGCATTGTTTGATTGAATCTCCTATAGCTTTCGCCCATTATAGTTGCTAAATACAAAACCCATTGCTAAGATTAGCAGTAGGAGGCCTGCACAAATGACCTGGAAACACAACTCTAAGTGATTAAGAGCAATGAAGGTAGCGATCAATCATGGTGTATTAGTAACTTTTCTTGTTGCTAATTTAAAATACTGACAGAAACAACCTAAGGGAAGAAGAGATGTTCATGGGGCGTAGTTTTTTCACATTAGAGAAGTATAGCCTCTGGACCAGCATATTCGGTGGTGATAGGAGTTTGCTGTAGTTGCTCATGTCTCCGTGGCAGATAGGAAGCAGTGGGCAAGCCTAGAAACATAGCCCTCAATGCCTCCTCTAGAGCTGTGCTCGCCAGACCTGTTTAAAAGTTCCACAGCCTCCCAGCACAGTTCAGTCAGCTGGTGAACAAGCGTTCAAACCCGAGTCTGTAGAGGGCATTTCACATCCAAGCTATAGTGGATGGTTATTGCTACCTAGCGAGGCATTATGGTACTTTTAGTGATAATGTCCCAGCAAGCTCACCTGTTTGAGTGAGCACTTAGCCCCTGGTTGGCTGTGCTTTTGGGGGAGGTGTAGGAGGTGTGGCTTTGTTGGAGAAAGTATGTCACTGAAGGCTCTGGCTCTGAGAGTTAAGACTCAGATCATTTCCAGTTTTCTCTCTTCTTTGTGCTTGTGGTTCACGATGTGAGTTCTTAGGTTTTTATTTCTGCCACCATGCCTGATGCCATGCTATTCTTCCATAAAGGACTCTGCCCCTCTGGAAGCAGAAGACAACATAAACTCTTCTATAAGTTGCCTTGGTCAGGATGCTCCAGCACAGCAGCAGAAACGTAATTAAAACAGGCAAACAGCCATTTCCCCTAGGCTTACCCTCTTAAAGAATCAGAACAACATTATGGATGCTGTTAGAAGATTGGTCTCAGGGAAGATGCTGGACTGATAACATTGAAGAAGGGACTAGATCATATCTGGAGAAGTTTATGATGTTCTGCACTGATTCTCCCCTCATATGTTGGAAGCTCTTGTCCAATGACTCGGTGGGCACAGAATTGCTCTAGCTTGTAGCGGAAGTTTTAATTGGTCTTAACAGTAAAAACCCAGAGTCCAATATGAGCATAAATACTAAAAGATCACAGAAGTAAAAGAGCCAGCCACTAGAGAGCCTTTTTACCTCTACTGAATTCTCAGACCAAAGGGGGCAAGATCCTGTTTCCAAGAATCCTCATACTGAATACTTTGAATTTCTGTCTCCTCCCACCTTATATTCCTCTTTCTTCTCAGTCATATCTCTTCTTGTCTCAATCTCTTTAGTGCTAGGATTAAAGAGGTGTGACTCCCCAGTACTGGGATTAAAGGTGTGAGCCACCACTGCCTGGCTCTGTTTCTCTTTTAGTCTGGATCAATTTTGTGTAGCCGATGGTGGCCTTGAACCCACAGAGATCTGTCTGCCTCTGTCTCCCAAGTGCTGGGATTAAAGATGCATGCCATTACTGTCTGGCTTCTATGGCTAACCAGTGTGGCTAGCTCCACACTCTGATCTTCAGGCAAGCTTTATTTGTTACAGCACAAACAAAAGATCACCACACTAGCCCTATAGCCTCTTTATAGGATCAATTTGATAGTTCTGACATATGGTTTCTTATGCTAAATTCTGAACCCTTGGCTTATTAGAAGGTGGAGATTTGGAAGGCTAAGTCAAATGTTTTACTCATGTATTCTTTTTTCCTAGGAATACGCTTCTTAGCAAATCACTTTCACATGAGTCAGGATCCACAGGGTTTGTTCTGAGAAATCTCATCTAAGGCCCCAAAAGATGTCTTTTCCTTGATTTGCTTCCCTACTGGCCTACTCTAGCCAGGTGGCATCTTCCTTGAGCGCCTCAACCTCCCCCCATACTCAGATGTGTGTATCAGTTACATAGAACACGGAGATAGCTGGAAATATTCCTGCCTGGTTAATTTTCTCTGTAGATAGGTCCGATATCCTCTGTAATTTATACAGGAAAAGAGGAGGTTTGTGTATGATTGATTGCTTCTTTTCCTCATTAGTGCTGCAATCTACTGTACTAACCTAGCCCGCTTTTTTGAATTACTTCTCTTCCACACCAGTTCAAAAGTCACTGGCATTTCTTATTGTTCCGTTCACCTCACTCGTGCTATTTCCTGTCATACCACACTCCTTATTAGTGACGATCATCGCCTAAGCTGTCAGCTTTCCAATTACAGCACAGCGTAATTACAAGCATGTTAAGCAATTATTTGCTGTGCATGTCACCTCTGGTTGGTGGCGAGGTGCTTATAGCAGAAACTGTGTCTTATTGATCTCTGCTTTGCCCACATGACTCAATGCAGCACTGGGTCTACATTCATCACATGATGAGCTGCTTTGCGAACAAATCACAATGGTCAGCTTGGTATTGGAAAGCATGGATTTTAGCAAAGTACTTTCCTATTCTTCTCACGCTCATTGCTGAAAAGGACAGTTTTTTCCCTCTGAGTTCTAAGGCTTACAGTTTGTCTTTCTTAATTGCTTGTTGAAAAGGTGGCTTAAATTAATTTGCTTACATGAATGCACTTGGATATTTATTGAGATTCATTTGTTAAGTGTAGGGGATTCTTTTGGTTTCTCTAATGTCAGCTGTTACCTATCATTGATTTATCTAGAGCATGGGCACTTATTCATCGAAGAGATTCTAGAATGAACTTTGTTTCTTGGGAATCTGGATAGAGGCCAACTTAGGGAGACATTGTTGGTCATTATTGTGATAAAAGCATCTATGCACAGCCTGGGGGAGACCAAACTTCACCTCTCTAAACAGCTACATAAAAGTGGATTTTGTGAGATTTAAAGATTTTTTATTTACTAGTAAATATTGTTCTTCCATGCCTGCACACTGTGTATTGGTCCTTCCCTCCAGGCCCTCTCCCACTGTCTATGTATGCGCACTGTGTATTGGTCCTTCTCTCTAGGCCCTCTCTCATGTCTATGCACGCACACTGTGTGTTGGTCCTTCTCTCTAGGCTCTCTCTCATTCTCCTCTTGCCTCTCTCAGTCACTGCCCACTCCCATATAAATCTCTATTTACTTGTTTTTGCTTTGTCTAGTGTCCAACAGAGATTGTGTAGAGTTTGGATCTAACTATCAGAGACTGGTGGGCTCACCCGTGGGTGCACAACTGAAAGTCATGCTTCTCCCTCTCCCAGAACCATTTGCCAAAAGGCCAGCAGTATGTAGTCGGACTGTGTATAGCCCTTCCTCCTCCAGAGGTGACTTTTATGAGAGTCTGACCTTTGTGGACACAGTGCCAGTGTCTAGAGCTGCTGTGAGTTTATAATTGCTGCGTTCTTTCTTTGTGTGAAGATGCTATGACAACCTCTCTTGCAATCCTCCAGCTCTTCCACACTTCCTGAGGCCTTTTCTGTACTGTTGTCTGAGCCTTAAGGAAGTAGCATGAATGCCTTATCTAGGGTTGAGACTGCCAATGTCCTTTAATGTCAACATTCTATGCAGTCATGGATCTTTGCAGATCTGAAATGTTTTATTGCTAGGATAGGATCTATGAATGTAAAAGTTCTTGCATAACTAAAGTCAGCAGAGTGAATTTACAGCCTACAGAACTGGAGAAAAATTTTGCTAACTATACCTCTGACTGTGGATTAATATCTAATGTCTAAAGTCTACAAATAGTAGATTAAATACCAAACCTAAATTGTCCAATTGATAAGTTAATTAAAAATGTTGAAAATAATAAATACAAAAATCCAATAGCTATATTAAAGTAGTATAAAAATGTTCAAAACTCTTAGCCAACAGTAAAAGGCAAATTAAAACTACATTGAAATTTCCTCTCACCTGACTCATAATGACTATCATCAAGGAAACAACAATAACTAGTTCAGAAATGGATATAGTATAAAGGAAACATTTATGCACAACAAGTGGTACCATAACTACCTGTATCCACCCACTGCAGGTATCACATAGCCATTCCTCCAAAATCCAGAAATAGAACTGAACTGCCATATGCTCCAGCTCTACAATTCATGGTATGTACCCAAAATAATCTAAGTCAGTATTCGACAGAGATTTGCAGCATTCAAAATAAGGAACCAAGCTAGATGTCCATCTGTGGATGAACAGATTAAAAGAAATGTGTTACTGGTGTCCTGCCTGAAATATATGCTAGAGCGATGGTGGCACAAGCACTTTTGTTTTCTCAGAACTATATATATTTTTTAATTATTTACTTTTCTAATGAGAGACAGGAAGGGAGTAGATCTAGGTAGGTGGGGATGTGGGGAGGAGTAGGAGGGGAAACCATAATCAGGATGTATTATGTGAGAGAAAAATCTATTTTCAATAAAAAGAAAAAATTTTAAAAAAAGAATACATGATACACGTACAAAAGGAAACTTCCGTCCTCTGTTGCATAGAAGAGACAAAAACAATCTCAACCTTGCAATAGAGGAAAGAATAAGCATGGCCGAAGATAGAAAGAGTCTATGGGGAGAGGAAGGAGTCTAAGGCACGGGGATAACAAGAGACAAGAGTTGGAAGAGAGACAAAGAATACAGCTGTGACTGTACATATGTGTGACACGGAGGAAGGGGAGAATGCAGAGAGAAGGAAGCAATGAGAGCGAAGGAAGAAGAACGGCTTAGGAAAGGACAGTGCACTGACCAATGTGAGCAAAGTACACACAGTGGCTATGTTTATGAAAACATCAAAATGAAACTGATTATTTTTACATGAACTAGAAGACTTAATCTAAATAAATAAAGTCTACAGGGCACAAAATATATATTGGCCAGTAAATGACAGAGGTATTGAATATTCAGATAACAGTAATTGAAGCCTAGAGAATCATCACACTAAATTAATGGCGCATCTTAGCAAATGGAAAGAAAGTTGTCACTTTTTAAAACGTTGAGCCGAAAAGTCTAGCAACAACGCAGAGCCTTAATAAACAGAGCAGAGTTGTTTAGAATTAGCATTTGGCACATAATTTTTTCAGACCACTTGAATTATTAATAAACAGCTTTTAGCGCTTGTCAAACATCTCTTTTCTTGTAATACAAAATGTCATATTTAGACAAACTTCTGAAAACAGAAGAAATATATGGCCGCACTATCCACAGCCTCCCTGATACTAGAGAGAGACACACCCTCCACTGTCAGGGTTTGCTCTTTCTATGGGTTTCCCACGTGCACTCTGACTGAATAATTCTATGGGTAAATTTCACTGATCACACTTGATTGTTTCTAACTTCTCTAGGACTTTGATTTTTAGTTTTTTGTTTATTTATTCCATGAGACAATGAATTATTAATGAAGAACTAGACATCACTGCAGTATTTTAAGTCAGAGACTTAATATACTGAAATAATATACTGAAAGGAACAAGCCAAAAGCTGTAAATTTAAAGCCAGCATAGTGTATTACATTCTCTAGAGTTTTAGGCCATTCACCATTGCATCAGGAATATCTGCTCTGTTTTGCCTGATGGATTGTAAACTCTTAACCGGAACAGAGAGTGAATCTTCCATGCTTGTAGCTAATACTGCCATGCTTAGTAAATATTTGATAAACATTTGTTGATTGACTATGCACACATATAATTAAGAAGGGAATGTTATCTCTTTGTTTTGTGCTTTGTTGCATTTGTTTGTTGTTTGATTGTTTATTATGCAGGTTCATTCTGTACCTCAGGCTGGACTAAATATATAGCCCATGCTGGCCTTGAAGTCATGACTATCAGTCATCTTACCTTACAAGTAATAAAAAAAATTCCCAAAGGTTTGAAATAATACATGGGTTTGAAATCTAGGTTATACTGACTTTTGAAACTTACAAATAAATTGATTTTTCCTAATTATATTCCAGAAGTGACTAATGCAGTAATTCGAGTGATGAAAATAAACATTCCTGGACAATGCACAAATATAGATATATGTATATACATATATTGTAGTGCATAAAGGTCTGCATGCACAAATATTGCATAAAGATGTTGTGATCAAGATGGACCACAAATTGTAACAGTGATTCCAAAAGATCAGGTAGCCTTGGTAAATTATTGCCATTTTGTTTTCACTAATACACCCTGTGACATGTTTGCACAATAGAATTGCCTAGCAATACTTTTCTCCCAGGCATATTTATATGGTAAAGTGATGCATAGTGTGCCCAGAGCTGTTCTGCATGCAGGACACACCACACTGAACAAAATAGATGCACGCGCTGCCCCTGCAAAATACACACACACTTACAACCATAGGAGACTAAAAACTTGAGATCATTGATTGTTCAATGGGCTGTGGCATGCTCAAGGAACACATTGCTTCTGGTGAAATTCCCATGCTTGTTTGTTATGAACAAGCAGTTTACGCTCCTCTCGTTCTGAATGGCTAACTGTTATAGGTCTATGTCTGACAGCAAAATTTGACCTGTGTCTCAAAATAGCTGTATAAATATTTCTTTCCACTCTGGAGCCTCCATTCTCATTCTGAATTTCCATTTATCAGTATCAAGTGTGATTGCCTTTTCTCATTATTATGTAAAAGGAAAGATTCTGTTATTTTTCAGTTTGAAGCAAATAGACTACAAAATATCATGCTGCGTTAAAGGCATAAAAATGCCTCTGAAGGGGAAAAATTATTCAGAAAGAGCTCTGTATAAACAAGAATGAAAAAGAATATGAAATTATTGTGAACTACAGCCGATAAAAACACAAAGGACTCTACACCAGGGTTTCCCAGAGAAGGGGACCAAATGGAAAGGCTGTGGCCCTCCTTCGTCTTTTTCTTCTACCTTTTCTACAATATGAAATCATCTTTGGTTTGATTAGGGATGGCTCAAGTAGTTTGTATTGAGATTCATATCCTTCTCCAAGCTTCAGTTTCCAAGACACAAAGCTATTGCTCTCTGATGGGTACTTGGTGATCTGTGCAAAATGGGTCACAGCATAGCTTCTCAAAAAAGACAGGCAGCTCAGTAAAAAACTGAGAAGCACTAGGAAAGGACATTGTAGTTAGCTTGTTAATATTTTGTTTTAAGAGAAATCCATGGATGACTGGACAGAGAGATTAAACTCTGATGCATAGCACACGGGCCGCAATAATAAGGAATAAGGGGAAATTGCTCTCCTGTCACTGTCTTAGCTGAGCTTTGGGGTAGTTGATACTAGACCATACAAGAATTTTCCACAAATACTTTATCAAAAAGGAAAACAATGGGGACAGGATAGGAATATGGTTTAATGGGTGAAAGTGCCTGCTGCAAGCCTGATATCCTAGAGTTACATCTGTGTGGCAGAAGGAGAGGAATGAGCCTGCAAATTGTCCTTTGTTCTACACAGGTATGCCTGAATTTGGACATTCACGCATACAAACACATATGCACACACTTACCTAGCACTCTGGAGAAAGAGGAAATGAGACCTGGTCTGTATAGTGACTTAAAGTTTCAAAACAGCCAACCAATCACAGGTGTGCTTTTAAACTGTTGGGAGCAGTGAGACCCCAAATCCTGAATTTCTTGTAATCCCGTGATCTGAGTGCCTACAGCTGCTCTGAGCACGAGACCTTCAGGAGTTCCTGATGGCAGGAGAATGGTTTCTGGTGGTTTGGCTGGGGCTTGGCTATCTCTTTATAATCTGTTTCTGAATACAATAAAGGGGGCATTCTTGGGGTATTCAAGGATGACCTGTGTCGCTGTCTCTCTGTCTGTGTGTGTCTGTGTATTCCTTGCCCGAAGCTTGATAACTGGGTGCCAGCGCACAGAGCGCAGACACGGGAACACGGTGCATGGCATTAAACTACTTTAAAAAAAGTACAACTTTTTTTTCACTGTTAATTTTGAAACTTTTGTCGTCAAATTCCAACATAAAACTAGTTTTTATCATACCACCAACAATGTTCTGAGAAGCCCACTGTGGTTTTTGTGTAACACAAACTACTATGTGACCAAAACTTGTAAAGAGTATCGTTATATATTCCTTAATATATTAAATTCACAGGGATTATATCTGAAGGTATTTATAAAACAATGAGAATTCTAGGCAAAAATTGAAACCCCTAACCCATTTCAGAGTATCATAAAATAATGGAGAAGTCATCTTTCACACATTGAATCATAATCCATATGCAGCAAGGGGCCAATCGGTATATCTAGAGAAATCCCTTGCACATCAGAGAAACCTAATAAATATTTTATCTTCATTTAATCAATGTGTGTTGACCTTTACATGTGTGTAGGGCACTGCTATTTGGCATATAGGACATGTATGTTACCAAAACCTCATCTGTAAGGAGCAGTAGTAAGGGTGGCTCACTTAATACTGTATCTGTCATACATAGAATACTGTATTCTGCCAAAATCTTCCCAAAATGTGCTTATAACTAAGTAGTATGATGTAAAGGAGGATTGGACAAAAAAAATACCCCTAAGATCAGTCAGACGGGCAAGAAAGTCTATCAATCTTTTCTTTTAATCATTTGTGAAGACAAATATCAATTTTTTTCAGTTTTGTAGTAGCTGTTCATCGTTTGCTACTTGAGTCTGCATCTCTCTGAGCAACCCAAGCTGGCTTCAGACTCTCAGCAATTCTCCATCTTGTGCCTTCTACGCACCAGGATTACAGGGGCATGTCTAAAATGTAGAAAAAAGTATTTCAGAAGCTTTTAAGAAATGAATATTCATAAGTATAGATCTTAGTGTGTGTGAGTGTGTGTGTGTGTGTGTGTGTGCGCGCGCGCGTGAGAGAGAGAGACAGAGAGACAGAGAGATAGAGAGACAGAGAGAGGGAGACAGAGAACCTAAAAATCACTGAAATGTGGCATCCCAGAAATAATTTAGTGGTTGCTGAATAATGAATGTATCAGGTTATTAAGGATTAAGCCAAAGACCAATATGATATCCAAGCCACAGAAAATGTAAATCCAAATTAGATGATAGATATGGGTAATAACTATGATAAAAATATAAACATATTTGTGCCTTCATGTGATGAAACCTAGGAATTATGAAAACTGGAGACACGGAATGCCATGTAAGGATAAAGGAAGAGGAATATAATGGAGGGTATAGGAGAGTGATTTCATCTGTTTTGAATTTTGGAATCATATATAAGTATAGAAATACTTTATAGTATATATATATATATATATATATATATATATATGTTAATGACATAGTCATTTCTCCAATTTCAGGTTTCCTGTGGTCTTTTGACTGTTTCTCTGCCATCTCTTACTTGGAAGAAATAGCCACATTCCATTATTCTAGGCTGTTTTACCTTTTGTATTTGTCCCTTTATCTCTAAGAAGCAGCCTTTCTTCGTTTAATTGTACTCTTTAAGCTTTTAAAAGGACTGTATGTATTCATTTCCACCCTGGAAGATGGAGGTTTTGCTGTCTATCACAGATACAATTATCTCCGAAAATACACGTATTAATTTTGGCTTCTATTTTTCTTTTTCTTTTTTAACTGAAACTATTTGTTTCATGCAATATATTCTGATCACGATTTTTCTTCCCCAGTTCCTCTTAGACCTTCCCCACCTCAACACCCACCCAACTCCATGCCTCTTCTTTCTTTCTTTAGCAAACAAACAAACAAATAGGCAAACAAACAAAATCAAACAAATAAGACATTTTTTTAGAAAAAAAGAAGGAAAAAAGCACAAGAGAGACATAGAAGAACACACACACAAAACACAAAATCAGAAACAGTAATATACAAACAAAAGACCAGCAAGTTAAAAAAAACAGTATTAGTGAAAAAGTTCACAAGTCTCTGTGTGTTCATATGTGTACCAGCCCTGCTGTATCTGGAAGACGTTGTGTCCTGGAAGTCATACACCACCTGTGGGTCTTACATTCTTGAATCCCCATTTTCTTCATAGTTTCCTGAACCCTGAAGGGAGAGATTGGATGAAAATATCCTATTCAGGACTGCGTATTCAAAAACCTCTCATCCTCTTCATGTTGTCCAGTTGTGGGTCACTGTGTGTTCCCATCTACTGCAGGAGGAAGCTTCTATGACGATGACTGAGCTAGGCACTTATCTATCGGTAGAGCAGAATGTTGCGAGGAGTCTGTTTCTTACTATGTTCAGTTAGCAGAACAACAGTGTTTGGTTTTCTTGTAGGTCCACGGCCTATTCAGTCTAATGTTCTTGGTCACCTGAGCAGGGTCAGGCTTGAATTCCATCCCATGGGGTCGTCCTGCAACCCAGTCATCGAGTGGTCACTTAGTCCTTCATTTGTGTCACTATGGTACCTGTAAATCTTGTAGGCTGTAGATCCCAGGTTTTGGAGCTGGGTTGATGGTTACTTTTCTTCTGTGGAAGCAGTGGGAGTTCCTTCAAGTTCCATGAACATTAGTTAGCAGAGGTGAAGTCTATCTGTGTTCAGTGAAATATGCAGGCATTGTCTTCAGCACTAGGGTCTCATCCTCAGCTTGTGGAGAGAAAACAATATTCTTAACAATAGTCTGAGATGTTTGGGAGTCCCTAGGGGTCCCTTCTCAACTAGGTATAATCCATTCCAGGCACTGAAAGTCTCACTTGGAGAGAGATAAATGTAGTTGGGCCCCTGTTAACTGATGACTCAATTTATCTTTGTTTCATATATGTATACATTTTGAGAAGCTTCTACAGTAGTAGGTTTCCATAGGACCCCTCCAATGGCCCTCAGTGTTAGTTGTTACTACCCATACTCCCCCTTACCCTTCTCATCCATCCCCCATTTAATCCCTCCACTTCAAACTAACCCCATGTTGTGGTTATATGTGTTGGAACATGTCTATCAAAGTCTTAAAAGCTAACATTCACATATAAGAAAAACATACAATATTTGACTTTTGGGGTATGGGTTACCTTACCCAGGATAAGTTATTTTTTCTAGCTCCATCCATTTATCTGCAAATTTCACAATTTCATTTTTCTTAAATAGCTGGATAATATTTCAATGGGTAAATTTATCACATTTCCATCATATGTTAATCTTGTAAAATTATATATTAATTGATATACATATAAGGTGTTTCCAATCTCTAGTTATTACAAACATGGATGAGCAAGTGTATCTGTAGTAGGATGCAGTCCTTTGGGTATATGGCCAAGAATAGTATAGCCTGAAAAAGTATGGCATGCTGGGAATTCTTTTTACTATTTGATTGCTTTGCCTGTTCTCCACCTGATATAGATATAGCGAGCTAATGTCGCATTTTTGAGTTAATACCCTTGGAACTCTTAAGTAGCTTAACTTAAAGTGCTTCTTTGTCTGAATCTACCATATTTTCTCCACAAAACCATTATTTTCCTACTGTCCTATTTCTCTGACTATGCTTACTTTTGTAAGGACACACTTAAAAAGTTATAACTGGACGGGCCGTGGTGGCAGTGGCACATGCTTTTAATCCCAGCACTCAGGAGACAGAGGCAGGCGGATCTTTGAGTTTGAGGCCAGCCTAGTCTACAGAGCTAGTTCCAGGACAGCCAGGGCTAGCTATACAGAGAAACCCTGTCTTGATAAAAAGCAAACAAACCAAAAACCGAAAGAGTTAAAACTGTAATTTGTGGTGCTAGCAGAGAAATGGTAAGATGATATTATGTCAAAAGCTTGCAGTCAAGAGAAAGGGTTCCTCCAGCAACCGATAATGACTCAGTATTGAAGAGAGTAATAAAGTGGTAAGCAAAAAAAGAAAAAAAGACATTGATTACTGGGGCCTAGAGGCTTCATTAAAGTTTTCTATTTTCTATTAAATGCAATAGACAAGTCATTAGAATTTTAAATCCAAGGGAATTAAGTGTGTGATAGATTTATTATTTGAAAAGGTTATTCTGATTAGAATTTAAAAGCAAGAAGCCTGGACATTCATAGTATCAGACGTTGCTTATTTGGGTTTGTCCAGTGAAAGCAAGGGTAGGAAAACATTGACGAATCAAGAAGTATTTACTCTAAGCTGGATGTGGGCAC
The DNA here is from genome assembly GCF_018167655.1 of Microtus oregoni. Classification (NCBI taxonomy): domain Eukaryota; kingdom Metazoa; phylum Chordata; class Mammalia; order Rodentia; family Cricetidae; genus Microtus; species Microtus oregoni. The sequence continues at coordinate 7,018,333 of NW_024543059.1, forward strand.
GCACATCTGTGATTGAGGTGCTTGAGAAGCTGAGGCAGAGGAATCCTGGCAAGTTTGGGGCCAGCCTGGGTTATAAGTACCCACATTTTCTGAAAAGAAGCAATACACATAGATATTATATAGAATCTGTAGGTTGATGTTTGGAAACACAACAAAAATCCCATGAATCCTCATCATGCCAAACGTCCACTAAAAGTTTATACCTTAGCCTCAAGTATTGTCTTCACATAAAGTAAGGTATTGATTGTAATGAAAGAGTGGGAATCTATAACTCCGGATGAAAATCTATCAGAAGAACCAGATAAGATTGAGGACATTGACCCTGCAGATTCTGATCAGCTTATTTTGCCCGAGGAAGCAGTTCTATAGGGAACTTGAAGGCCTATAGCACTGGTTTGGGACTCTTGAGACACCTAGCTTTGTGAACTGAGTAGCTACCAGGTTCTCTGCCTCTCCAGCATGTACACACCCATTGCAGTTCCTCAGCCCCTAACACGTAACCCAATGCATAACATATGCATTGCATCAATTCTATTTCTCTAGAGAATCTTATTCAATACTCTTTTGGTTAACTTTGATAACAGTGATATAAAATCTCCATTGATCCCTTTTCTTCTCTCAATATTTCCCTCCTTCACTGTCCACATTTATTTAAAGCTCATGAAAAGAATTACAGTCATTTATTATCAACACTTACTTTCTCTTGTCTCCTGAACTCACTCTCTTACCTACTACTCCATCAAATCTGCCTGCCAAGCTTCTGTCATTGTGACTGTTGACCCCACATTGATATAGTCCCTGACCTCACCTTACTCGATAGGCCGGCCTTGTTGTCATAGTTAATCCTTTCCTTCTTGAAATGTTTAACTGTGATTGACTTCCTTGATTCCACAGCATTTTGGTCATCGTAGGCCTCACTAGATGCTTCTTCTGAGCCTTTTATCTAGATTTCTCTTTTCCTTCTACCCCTAAATAAAGAACCCTTTATTATACTCCATTCTGAGCTAGTGTGGGACTACTTTATTGTAACTGTCAACAATTCTCACTCTTAGATGTGTTCACTTTCCATCATCTTTTTTTTGGGATACTTTATACTTGATATTTGGTGAGCTTGCTTCTTTTTTTTCCTTTGGGTATCTGCACAAAATTTCACCTCATTAATATGATGATATAAACAGTGTCTTTTCATTTTTTGATCTCTGTATCCCTTTTCTTTTCTTCAGTGTCCTTGTTGCCACATGACAAAAATATATTATGTATCTATATTGTTGGCATTGCTTTGTATGATTCCCTATTTTGGAATATTCATTTTTCTGTGTATATCTGTCTTTTACTGCATTGCTGTAATCCTTGTATTTTTCAGTGATTTTTGTTGAACAAATAAGTGTGTATCTTTTCAAATGAGAACTTTCATCATTTAGCAGTAAAAATACCAAGCCAAGGGGAAGCCAGACCTAAATTTTAAGCCTGATTCTCATAATTTACAGCCTCTAGAAAGAAATACAGACCAGTCATTTAATAATTCAGAGCTTCAGTTTTGAAGCCAGTAAAATAGGGCAACTAAACCAGATGAATTCTTTGGGCCCAGTATATCTAAACAACATTCATGATCCTATTTGATTTTCATTCTTTGAGCTTCCAATTATTTTACAGATGTTTACAATTCAACATAATTAGGTGTCTATGAGAGGATGCTGGGTTTTAGCCCTGGAAGTAACTTTTCCTGGTAGCACAAGATTTTTTTTTTTTATTCTAGCACCCGTGGAATATTTGAGAAAATTTTGGAAATGTGGTTTAAGAACCTTTTGTTCCTACATCTGGGCCAAGGACTTTAATAGACCTAAAGGAATGAAACATAATTGAATATCCAAATGTTATGTGATATTTTTTCTGTGAATAAAGTTGATAAACTCTGACTTGAGAATTAGTGTGAAATCTCAGCTATTTAGACACGCACAAAGTTTATGACATAGGCTCCCATGATTTTAAGATGCAAGCAATAGAACTTTAAGTCTATAACTCTAAGACTTAAGACTTACATATAGAGACGAATTGTAAGGGATGTGTTATATAATGTGAATGGGGACCTTTCACTTGAGCTGTGACATTCTGACTTCTCTCGGAAGACTGCAAGCCAATTGACTCTTCCTTAATAATTTCCATACCACTCAGAAAGTGCATCCCGTTTGCCTTCTCTGCATACTTTATTGATGATGTCTTCTTACAACAGAGCCTTTGCAATTTAACAGATTGGGGAAACTATACCTAAAGAGGATTTTCATCAAGATATGGGGCATACTAAGTATCTCAAAATCACAAAAATAAATATATGTGCTATTAGAAAAAAATTAAAAACCTACAAAGAAGAAAACATTCTTTAGAATATTTCATAAAACTTATAGCCAATAGGTATTAATATCCAAATTTTACCATTGCTAAGCTTCAGTGTTAACAGTTATGTGTGGGTTTGGAGGAGAACTTGCTGTTTCCAGCAGAGTTTCTATAAAGAGAAATTTCAAAACCTTTTTGAAATTTTTTTTGTTATTCTTAAGATTATAGTCTTTTGTGGTTTGGGACTGCATCGTATTTTATTTTGGGCTTAAAGGATTGCTTAGTTGTGCATCATACTGAGGTAGATAGGGATAACCAGGACATTAATGAGACATGCAGAGCCATCACAAAATGAAATTTCTATTTAAAATTAAGAGGTAATTAGTTATTTGTGGTCCCCGCATAGTTAGAAATAACTTGTCACCCTCTACATAATGATGGGGATTACCTTCTTCTGCTTTTGACCATAATGGTTTGTGTTCTATAGAGGAACAGTGCTGATATAATTGTCTCTTATGAAAGGAGATTCATTAAATTGGTGTGCAGGAGAGCTTCTGGGGATCCTAACTGTGACTGTCTGAATGCTGCACAAATGTAGACATGGGTGGCCAAGCAGTCTATTAACCTGAGTGTCATTAGTGCCAATCTGCCACTGAAGGACTGGAAGATTCTTAGAGAGCCACCAGTCTTTAAGTCTTTAGTATACATTGGAAGACCAAAGAAGACAGGGTAGGAGGTTAGTGGAGGACAGAATGCAGCAGCAGCAGCAGCAGCAGCAGCAGCAGCAGCAGCAGCAGCAGCAGCAGCAGCAGCAGCAGCAGCAATCACAGCATAAATAATTGTGCCTACCAGCAAAAGGAGAAGGCAGGCAGATAGTACTGCTTTGTGCTCAGAGTTCTTTCTGTTTGGGCTACATTTTGGCAAGTTCACTCTGAGGGAGGGTCTTCTCTCTTCAGTTAACTCTTTCTGGAAACACCCTTACAGATCCACCCTGAGGCATGGCTCGTAGTAGATTCCAGATCCCATCAAGTTATCCATCAAGATTATTGGTTACAGTAGGTTTATCTGTGAGTGAATTAAATACTGGTTATGAAATCACCTGGTTAGTGTGATAGACTTTAGCCCTGGTTAGTGTGATAGACTTTAGCATCTTGAATCCATTGTTAAGGATCTTTAACTGGAACTGTGTCTAATTGGCAGAAGTGATGTGAAGGTTGCCAGGACGTTAAGGGCAATTGGAAGAAGGTAAAATATTACAAAAATTTTTCTTATTTCATGTTTTCTTGTTGCCTCTTCCTGCCTTTGGATCATAGCAATATTTTTTTCTTAGATTTTTTCCTTGCATTTGCTTCCTGCCAAAATTTCTCCTCTCTAATATTTTCTAGTCCAGTTGGCTTCATATTTATTCCCCTTTTCTGTCTCCTAATATTTTATCCAAGTGGAGATTGCAAAGCCTTTCATGAATCATTTTATCAGCTTAAAGATGATGAAAGATGAGCGCTCTGGCAACTTTAAGGCTGCCTCATTTCTTTCCTGTACTGTTTTCTCAGTGTGTGTAGAACACACATCTATTCCTGGTTGTTGGTTCTGTAAGCTCTTGCTGTCATGAATCTCCTGGGCTTCGGGTGCTTGATTCTGTTTCATGAGGACTTGATAAATATTGATCAGGAGCTTCTAGATCTCAGACTGCAATTTCTGGAGAATCAACTTCCCATCTGGAAAATTTGTAGTTAGTCTTTTTTTTTTTTTAATTTAAATTTATTTATTTATTAAGGATTTCTGCCTCGTCCCCGCAACCGCTTCCCATTTCCCTCCCCCTCCCCCGATCAAGTCCCCCTCCCTCATCTGCTCGAAGAGCAATCAGGGTTCCCTGACCTGTGGGAAGCCCAAGGACTGCCCACCTCTATCCAGGTCTCGTAAGGTGAGCATCCAAACTGCCTAGGCTCCCACAAAGCCAGTACGTGCAGTAGGATCAAAAACCCACTGCAATTGTTCTTGAATTCTCAGTATTCCTCATTGTCCGCTATGTTCAGCTAGTCCGGATTTTTCCCATGCTTTTTCAGACCTAGGCCAGCTGGCCTTGGTGAGATCCCAATAGAACATCCCCATTGTCTTAGTGTGTGGGTGCACCCCTCGTGGTCCTGAGTTCCTTGCTCGTGCTCCGTCTCCTTCTGCTCCTGATTTGGACCTTGAGATTTCTGTCCGGTGCTCCCATGTGGGTCTCTGTCTCTGTCTCCTTTCATCGCCTGATGAAGGTTAATATTCATGAGTATGCCTATGTGTTTGTCTTTGGATTCACCTTCTTATTTAGCTTCTCTAGGAACATGAATTATAAGCTCAATGTCCTTTATTTATGGCTAGAAACCAAATATGAGTGAGTACATCCCATGTTCCTCTTTTTGGGCCACTGTCACTAAGACAAAAAGGCAACCCACTGACTGGGAGAAGATCTTCACCAACCCCGCAACTGACAAAGGTTTGATCTCCAAAATATATAAAGAACTCAAGAAACTAGACCGCAAAAGGCTAATCAACCCAATTATAAAATGGGGCACTGATCTGAACAGAGAATTCTCAACAGAAGAACTTCAAATGGCCAAAAGACACTTAAGGTCATGCTCAACTTCCTTAGCGATCAGGGAAATGCAAATCAAGACAACTTTAAGATACCACCTTACACCTGTCAGAATGGCTAAAATAAAAAACACCAATGATAGCCTTTGCTGGAGAGGTTGTGGAGAAAGGGGTACACTCACCCATTGCTGGTGGGAATGCAAACTTGTGCAACCACTCTGGAAAGCAGTGTTTCGGTTTCTCAGGAAATTCGGGATCAACCTACCCCTGGATCCAGCAATACCACTCTTGGGAATATACCCAAGAGAGGCCCTATCATACAACAAAAGTATATGCTCAACTATGTTCATGGCAGCATTGTTTGTAATAGCCAGAACCTGGAAACAACCTAGATGCCCTTCAACGGAAGAATGGATGAAGAAAGTATGGAATATATACATATTAGAGTATTACTCAGCAGTAAAAAACAAGGACTTCTTGAATTTTGCATACAAATGGATGGAAATAGAAAAAACTATCCTGAGTGAGGTAAGCCAGACCCAAAAAGAGGAACATGGGATGTAGTTAGTCTTTGATTTCATCTGAAGTCCCTTTGACACAGGAAAATTAGCTCTTTCTTCTAGTTACATTGCGGGTGACATAGTATGCTGTCCTGTTTTGCATACAGCTCATATAAAAATACAATTTGTGAAACTGGCTATTTGCTGAAGATTTGTCCAGATTAAATAGTCCTTTGGCAGTTGTTGATTTGCTTGATTCTTTGTTCCTTGTCGAACTGTGAAGTTAATTGGAGCCCCCTCCAGGCTCAGTTTCTCTCAGAGGAAGGGAGGAGAAGTGCTTTTTCTCACTGTGCCCAGCACATTGGCTCTGTTTTTGCACTCATCATATTTTCTTCAAATAAAAGCCTGCTCTTGCTACTGGATGATGAAATCCTTGAGAGCAGAACCTTGCCTTCTTCTTAACTCCTTCCTGCACAATCTAGTGCTGTGCACTGGAGAAATGATTTTTCATTCGGAGGTTAGTGTTATATCATCATGCTGCCTTCAGAAAAATGATCCTTCCTTCTGGTACCTAACGTGGCTATTGTTCCTTTTCAGATCTTCGGAGTTCCTATTATTCATAGCTAGAGGTGACATGCTGGTTGCTGAATGCATTTTAAGTTTGAATAAGGTATTAATGTACAACCCTTGTGTCCTAGTTTTGTTTCTGATGATGTGATAAAATACCTCAGCCAAAAGCATCTCCAGGGAGGAAAGGGTTAACTCAACTTATGGTTCCAGGGTACAGTAACTCATTTTACAGAAGTAAAAACAAGAATTCAAGTGCTAAGCACATCGTGTTCACAATCAAGAGCAGGAAGAAATGGACTCCTGATTCCTTTCCCTTTACTTATGCTCAGTTAATTTTCTTCCTTCTTACATTGTTTAGGGTCATTGCTTAGGGAATGATGCTACCCAGAATGTGCGGGGTGTTCCCACATCAACTAATAATCAGGGCAGTCTCCCACAGGCATGTCCATAAACTCACCTGATCTAGATAAATTCTCCCATCCAAGTACTAACCAGGCTTGACCCTGCTTAGCTTCCGAGATCAGACGAAATCAGACATGTTCAGGGTGGTATGGCGGTAGATCTAGAAAATTTCTCAATTGAAACCCGGTTTCCAGGTAATTCTAAATTGTGATAAGTTGACCTTTAAAGCTAGCTATTATATCTTGCAATGGTTTAATATCACTTTACAGGAAAAACCTAGTAGTGTCCCCAATGTAGTCCCTCTCTGAAGCTCTGCCACGTGCTCTTTTCCTTGGTGTCAGACTACTGACCTTTCAGGTTCCTATGGAACCACGGCTTCTACTTTGAATATTCACATGTACTCTTTTTTTCCCCCTGGATGAAAGTTCCTTTTCAGCACTGTTTACCACGTTAATCGACACTCTTTGGATCATATCTTATAGGAGGACAGTTGTTACCATTTATTGTAACTCATGCCCTAAGTCACACTATCAGCTAGCGGTTTTACTGTTGATGACCACAAGAGCTTCTCCAAGAGGTGTTATGTTCCTATGCTGGGCTGAAGGATGGAGGTGTCTTTGGATATGGCCTGATGCATGATTTTCAAGTTTGGTCTCTGCATCAGAGGCTAAAACTATACCGGTGTGACCAACCAAGTGATCTGGGAGTGAACAGCAGCATGCTATAAGGTTTTAGGCTAGTAAGTTTTCAGAGTTTTATCGAATCATTTTTTTTTGTCAATATAAAGTACACTCCTGGAGTGTATGAATTAATTCATGGAGAGGGAAGGCTTACTTTGGTTTACAGATCCATTGGTTTAGGACCATTGTTGTGGTTGGTTCTGTTGCTTTTGGACTTGTGGTGAGATATAACATCATGGTGAGAAACATGTGGAACATAGCTGCTCACCCATGGAGACTAGGATGTGACAAGCGAGAGAGGAAGGGATCAGGGTCTTAAAGGACACAGCGTGTGTCTTGAGTATCTTCTACTAGACTCCACTTGTTAAAGTCATCCTAACCACCACCTTCCAGTAGTGTCAAAAGGGTTTAGCCAAAGCTTTGGCATATGAATCTTTAGCAGGATTTAAGATCTAAATTATGACAGACTTTGGCTTTGTTGAGCGTCCACTGTTCATACTCTTCAAAATTGAGTAATATTTGGTCTCAGGAGCAATTCCGCTTTGCCACTGCAGTCTTTGTCAATTGTCGTTGTCAATCTGTCTGGAGATTCTGCTAGGAATTACAGGGTGGTAAGGCAGCACTGTGTGGAGAGAAGGCTGCATGCAGTAGAACAGGAGAAGCTATCAGTGCAGACTGAAGCAATGATGCCCTTCTGGGTTGTTTTTGAGATAAAAAGCACTTGAGGAGGTCAAGCTAAGGGATGAACCTGTCCGGGGCCTATTGTCTTGTGGGTACTAAGTTGTTTTCGTTCCTTTAATTCTCTTTCCCAGGATGGTAGTTTTATTTTTATCCCACTTTTTTTTTGTGACTCTTCCTCCCCCAGTGGCCATCAATCGTCAATAGTTAACTCAATTAGGAGTAGGTCTTGTTGAGTCCCACTCCTGTCCGTGCTGAGATTTTGGTTGGCTTGATCTTGGTGGACCTTATACATGCAGTCACAGACACTGTGAGCTTCTGTGTGCAATGACTCTGTCGTGTTCAGAAAATAACTGCTTCTTACAAATATCTGTTACTTCTATCTCTTCCAATCTCTCTTTTCCCTATGGTGATCTTTCTCAATACGAAAGGGGTAGAATATGATATAAACTTCCCATTGAGACCTGAGCACTCCACAGTCTCTTATTTTTTGCACACCAACAGGTTGTGAGCCTATGTTAATCACTATCTAATACAAAAAGAAGCTATTCTGATTAAGATGTACTAAATTCTAGTTATAAAGATGAAAACTTAGGAGGCAGTTTAATACTATATTCATTTAGTAAAATAATAATATTAAGTTCTCCTAGGGCCTATGACTTTATCCAGCCATGGATTAATTGTATCAGACACGAGTTTTGCCTTGTGGGGCAGGGCGTAAGTCAAATCCAAAAACTATTGGTTACGCCTATAACATTTGTTCCACTATTGGACAGTGGGCATATATTCTCAGGCCTTCAAGTTACTGTACCTGCAGGGTTTCATTCTGTGTGAGAATGACAATTAATTTTCATCTTCAGTAGCATGCTCAGAAGCTTTCAGCACCATGAGTGATAGCCAGTAGTCATGAGGCTTTTATGTTGACCCTTTAGTCCTCTATGCGGTCTGCAGAAACAGGGTCTTACTACTAAGTCCTGGGCAGTAACCAAGACCAATGGCGATAGCTTACAATGTTGATGGGTGATCTAGGGATCCATCAGGGACAGGGTAATTCATTCCTGGCACCGAGCTTTTTACTTGATAGCCTATGGTGTCTTTCTGGGAGAGACATTGCTCCCCTATTGTAGGCTCACTTCTTTAGACTTCTTTAATATATGCATATGCATCTGTCTAAGCATACATGTAGAATTTAGGAAGCTTCTACAGCGGTATATTTCCACAAGATTTTTTCAAGGTCTTTAATATTAATTATCACATACTATGGCTTGCACCCTGTACTCCCATCTCCTATGCCATTTAACTGTGTGTGTGTGTGTGTGTGTGTGTGTGTAGTGTATGTAACAAGACAAGAGCATGCCATGCCATGTGCATGGAGGTCAAAGGGCAGCTTATGGAAATTTGGTCTCTCTGTACTTTGAGTCTTTACCCACTGAACCATCTCACTTGTCTCTCAAGAAGGACTTACTGAATAAAGCAATGGTGCAAGCATCAGGTCCTTAAAATGTAGGAGCAGTTCAGTTTTTCTTTATTTTCCTTACCTTAGATCATTTGAAAACCATTCTATAAAGTTCTTCCTTAGATATAACCCTTGCTTCTGAAAAATTTAGCAAAAATGGAGTTGTTTGTGTTACTCAAGATTTCCAAGACTTCTGTGGCCTTCTTATTTTGGGGTCAGATTTATTTTAAAATGACTTCAGAGAGACCCAATATGCTTTGCAATTGAGGTCATATATTCTCAGGGAGGTATTAACTCAGTAGGAGGATAGTAATTGCAAGATTTTTCAGCTGCTGAATATTAAAAGGAGAGAGAGAAACAGTGTGAGCAAGAGAGCGATGAATAAGCAGTGCTAGAGCAGCAAACATCATGCCAGAGGTTTGTACACTTGAGTGATACCTCAGCCTGTAATGGCAGTCAACAGTCACTCTCCCTTAACTCTCAGTCATTTTCTTCATGCCTCTGTCTACTCAGCACCCCTGCAGCACGAATTCTAATTGTTCTTAATAACAGAAACCTGGAATCAGATACTAGAGGGTGAAATCTGGGAGATCAGAGAAGCAGTGCAGACAGCCAATAGAGCTCCTACCTCTACCACTGCTCAGACCAGAGGAATGGACCTGTCTCTATGAATCAACCATCAGACTGCATCCTCAGACTGCATGCTAGCTCCTTGAAACCTCAGGCTACCTCTGAGCTCCTGTCCCCTCCCACTTTATATTCCTCTCTTCCAAGTCATATCCCTTCCTGAGTGCTGGGGTTAAAGGTGTGAGTCACCACTGTCTGGCTCTGTTTCTCTTTGGGACTGGATGATTCTAGTGTAGCTCAAGGGTGGTCTTGAACTCACAGAGATCCACCTATCTCTGTCTCCTGAGTGCTGGGATTAAAGGAATGTGCCATCACTGCCTGACTTCTATGGCTAACTAGTGGCTTATCTCTGCACTCTAATCTGCAAGCAAACTTTGCTAGATCACAAACAAAATATCACTGCATGGTATATCTGTGAGAATACCTTGATGTGAAAACAGCATAAACGTTGTTTATTTGACATAAGCCATATTACGGTGCCTTTGCTTTTCATTATACTGAAGTATTCATGAAGCAATACGGTGCATAAGATCAAGCCAGACAAAAGTTCAGCATGGATTGAAACAAATAGCTCACAAGTCCTCCTCCCTAACTGAGGAACTGTTGATGCTGACAGTTGTTGGGAAGAAAGACTCATTCTTCCTTGGTTGTGTGACCACAGGTTGCCCATGCTCCAGCAGGTGGCCTTGCACCCATGTACATAGGAGCAGCACTAACTGCACTTAGTGTGTTGGTTTTTAAAAAGAGAAGTGGCATGACCTTGGGAGGGAGGCATATAAGGAGGGAATCTGGGGGAGCTGGAAGGTAATAATGGGGATTTATGGGTCATATTTTATTATTTGCATTTTTGACAATTTCCAAAGAATACACTTGAAAGAAAATTACAGAACATTTGAATCTAAGAAATATGAAGGTGCTTTGATTTGATTGAAAGCTGCACTATGGGTGCAATTAACACTAGCTGCTGAGACAGATGAATGGCAAAATGTTAGTGCTTGTGCACAATACGTGCTTTTTTATGATTTACATTAAAGCTTAGCACTAGTGCAAGTGGCCAGGTGACTTCCCCTTCAGAGGACACTCAAGATCCAACTCTTGTTTATCCATGACTTGCCATAAGCTCACCATATGAAGCATTTATACCAGTGAGACAGGAGAATAATAAAGAAATAAGATGTGTTACCACAAAAGATGCATTTATTAGCAAGATCTCGCTGGGGCATCTATCCCTTGCTCCCGTTATAAAAGCTGTGCTTCACTGCTCTAACCGCATACAAACGCAAGGGAAGCAACCAAGTGTGGTCCATTTACATGGCCATATTAGTTACCCCTCCTGTTGCTGTAATAAACTACCCCACGAAAGCAACAGAAGGGAAAGGGGTTTATGGGCACAGTGCATCATGGTGATGAAGTTGGGTAATCAGGAACTTGAAACAGCTGGTTCCATTGTGTCCATGGACAGGAATAAGAGAATAATGGCTGCCGCCTCTCAGTTAGCTTTCTCCTTTTTATTCAGTTCAAGACCCAGTCTATAAAATGATTCCGCCATTATTTAGAGTGTATTTTCCTAACTCAACCTCAAGAAAATCCCCCATAGGCATGCCCAGAGGCCAACCGAACGTAGATATCCCCTCAGGGGCATGTTCAAAGGCTCTTTTCTGAGATGATTCTAGGGCCTGCCACACTGAAAGTCATCTTAAGCGGTTACAAATCCATTCCTTGCAAACTTGACATTTGAACGTATCATTTTTGCGCCCACCTTCCACCCCTTGTTCTTACCATCTCAGAATGCAAAATGCACTCAGTTCAACTTCAAGAGTACTCATACCCTTTAACAATTTAAACACTGTTTAAAAGTATAATCTCTTCTGGGACTCAAATCATTATCTTAACTCTGAACCCTAGTATAATCAATAAGCCAGTATATATACCTAACACACATTGACACAAACTAAACATTTCTGTTCCAGGTGGGAGGAATGGTCAGACGAGAGTGAAACCCCTTTGGGTTAACATTAAATCCTTCCACTTCATGACCAGTAGGTAGGATTCACGATGGAGTCATTTGAGAGCCAAAGGGATTAGTTAGATGCCTTAGTTAGGTTTTGAATGTTGTGAAGACACCATGACCATGGCAACTCTTATAAAGGAAAACATTTAATTGAGAAGACTCGCTTGCAGTTTCAGAAGTTAAGTCGACAATCATCATGGTGGGGAGCATGGTGGGGTGCAGGCAGGTGTGGTGCTGGAGGAGTAGCTGAGAGTCAGTCCTACATCTTACAGGCAACAGGAAATTCACTGACTCACCTGTTGGTATTCAAACATAGGAAAACTCAAAGCCTGCCCCACCCCCCCCACTCCCAGCGACAAACTTCCTCCAACAAGACCATACCCACTCCAACAAAACACCTTCTAATAGTTCCACTCCCTCTGGGGGCTGATTACATTTAAACTACCATAGTGGCTCAGTCCCTTCAGCCTTGCTGCCTCTCTTGAGTCAGCCCCAGTCAGTGCATGTAATTTTTCAGGGGAGACAGTTTTGGTATTTGTAGCATCCTGAGATTCTGATATAATATAACTTTGGCTTCATTATCACAGCTTCCTAAAATGACTTTCAGGGATTCCTTGCTGGGTCTTCAACCCTGCCATCCATTGCATGACCTCAATGACTCTTTGTAGCCATGGAGGAGAATCCCACGGTTCTCTCCATCTTGCACCTTTCATGTCTTCAAAACCGGTCCTGTGCAGACAATGCTAGTAAGTTCTGATGCTGCTTTATGGTGGAGTCTAGCCCTCTTGGATCACAACTGAAGCAGTATTTGTGTGCCAACCATGGAGAAACACATCCCTAGGCAGTTTCTTTTAAGGACAAAGGAATCTCTTTATTTATTTATTTTTTGGTTTTTCAAGACAGGGTTTCTCTGTGGCTTTGGAGCCTGTCCTGGAACTAGCTCTGTAGACCAGGCTGGTCTCGAACTCACAGAGATCTGCCTGCCTCTGCCTCTCGAGTGTTGGGATTAAAGGCGTGCGCCACCATTGCCCGGATAAGGAATCTCTTTAGTTGAGACTTTCTTTCTTCAAATGAATATCCATTTAAACCAGATGGAGTTTTGAATGGGTGGGGTTTTGTCTTTAGGATTCCTTTCTTATTGACTAACTACAGTTTGTGCGGATCCCTTTGACGATTACAACTGCCTTCTTAGAACTATCCTGAATTATCTTCTGTATTAAGTTTACTCTGCAGAAGAATCCCCTCAATCTTTCATCTTTCCTGCCTGCCCATTCAGTGCCTCATGGGTGATGTTGACGAATTCTACTGCCAGCTTGAAATAGAGCCTGACAGTCCATCATGGTATGGGAGTCATGGCATCAGAAGCTTGAGGTGGCTGCTTACATTGCCTCTGCAATGAGGAAGCCCAGAGACATATGAATTATGCTACTCAGCTCCCTTTCTCCTTTTCATTCAATTAGAAAACCTAGCTCAAGAAATGGTACCTATATTTTGGGTGGGCCTTCCTATCATAATTACACCCTATAAAGGAAATCTTTGCAGGCATTTCAAGAGATGAACATACCTAGATAATCCCCGTAGATACTCCCGGTGGCTCCTCACCTAGGTGAGTCTAGGCCTAGTCAAGGTGACAATCCATGTAAACCACTATGATGTTTAGAAGGATTATGATCACTACTTGTTATGAATGGGGAAGGGCTCAATTTTCTTTAAGCCCTAGGAGTTTGACCATGTTCCAGTGAGTCTATAGCAACACATATTGGACTTTTCCCGCTTGTTTTGCAGGGGAGGGGTCCTCAAAGGTGGGGGGTAGATCTGGGAGGATTGGGAAGTGGGTGTGATCAGGGTTCATGATGTGAAATTCCCAAGTAATCAATGAAAATATTATGTTGAAAAAATCAAGTCTTAATATTTTCCTAAATATTTTTTCAAGTCATCTCCATCAATTTAATAATGATAGCTTCCTGGTATTTGAAAAATACAATAGTGTAATTTTCAAACTGAATAGATAAAAAAACACTTTTGAGGGCTTATGAGTCTAAAATGGTTTCGGTCCTACTTCTTGTTTCCAAAATACTTATTCTTTCAAGCACTTGGGTTGGTGAAAATACTTTCACAGAGTAAATGGAAAAAGTTCCCTTGAGTTTTCTTTGCTCAGAATTTTGTTTTTCAGAATCAAACAGGAACTTTTGGGTCCAGGAACTTAGGTGTTTAGAAGTCTGTCATGCTACCGAGACAATGATCATTATCAACTACAAAGATACTCTTACAGAATATTAACAATTAATTTCTAAGGCATAGTTGCAGTCTTTACCAAACTGAAAGATATTCTTATGTTCATATTTCTCATATAGGTTTGGGATTGACTTCTCAATGAATATGGGATGATGTTACCTCAAAATACTGTTGTTCATTCTTGAATCTTAAATATATTTATTCATACACAACTATATAAATACAATATTTCCTTTTAAAAAACCTTAATCTTGAATGAAAGACTATGGCTAGATAAAGTACACGATGGCCTGTTTTCACTCTGCAGGAAGCCTGAGAATAAAGCGAAGAGACAACTGAGTTGGGAAAACCTTCTGAAGTTTGACTGCTTGCAGGAAGAACGTCTCCTGTGGAGACAGTGTATGCAAAACTGTTAGGGTCATGAAAGGATGTGTCCAGTGAACAATGAGTGACCAGGACAAGAGAGATGTGACATTTTATGGTAATGCGCACCAGTGTGTTTTAGTTATGCTCCAGAGTTTAACAAGAAATACTGTTTGAAGCTTTGAAATTTCACTAAATGAAAACCATGGATTCTTGAAGAGTTCTGGAAAGATGGGGAAGAAGAAAGAAAATTTTAGGACCATATGAAAGTAATTGTGGCACTTGGGCATGTAATAAGTGATATAATTTATGCCGACATGATTCAGAGGAAACAAAATATTCCAATGCTCAGCAATAGGACATTTCACTTTAGTGTGGATAACAGATACCAGAAATCATTTCTCAACTTGTTATGTCATGAGGTCTTGAAGATATGATTCTGTTAATTCTTGGAAGCATTATAGTGTAGGCTATTTAATTAGAATGTATGAGTTTTTAGTATGTGCCTCTCTGCTAATCCTGTGTCTCCAGTTGCGAGTTATTTAAGCTTTGCACAGCTGTAAGTAATGCTAATAGCAGAGCTGTTTTCAGCGAACATCTCTGAAGGTTAAATGAGATAATCCGTGTAAAATGCTCATCATAATTCCTGGTGTATTAGCAAGATCCTATCAATATGAGTGCTTATCATCATCATTATGTGGTACAAGAATTATCAGCCTCATTTGTGATCTATAATGGAACATATCGATATAGGTTAAGGATTGACACACATTCACTATAATGGGTTTCACTGAACATACTTAGGCTTGACAGACTCATTTCTTTATTATTCTTGTTTTTAGTTGTAGTTTTTGTAATGCCTTAGAAACTTAAGATCATGCTTGCATCACGGATGACATGAAAACGGGCGCTGAGGCAGGTTTGACCTGTGGGCTATTGTTTGCCAACCTCAGATGATAGACATGATTAGAAGAGCAACACAGAATCAACATCTGTGTTAAGGTGAAGAAGCAAATATTCCCAGTCGACATATGTGTACACAGGCAATACAGGTCCAGACCCGGAAGAGAAAGAGTGCTCCCATGTCAGAGCCACTTAGAAGAGGAAAGTAGGAGTGCAAAATGCCTATTATAGCATCAGATAAAAATGTTATGTAAGAGCCCCAGAATAGCATGATGGCTGTAAACATGTCAGATATAAAAGCCAAGAGCCTAATTACAGTTCCCCATCTAGTCTAATCCTGTTTCTATTAGCAACAAGGAGGAAAGCATCTGGGTTTGCTATCCTGCCAGTCTGAATTTTCTAGCTTTCTCCCCTCTAGCAGTTGCTGCCCCTGTAGAGAGCTGTAGGGAATGAATTTTCCAAAGACATCTGCTGGTTGTTTTAGGCCAGTTCTCCTGGGATGAGGGCACGGTCCCATGGTGAGCTCCTTCTACATCAAAATTTAGCCCTAGCTTTGGAAATCCTACAATTAATTTTTAGTTCATTCATAGCAGATTAACTTCTGAAAATAGAGTGTTGCTAACCTATTTGCAATTTATAGTTGGCATCTGAATATGGGATTGTCTTCCCCATTTTCTTCTTTTCTTTTTCTCCCCAAATTTTCTGCTTAGCAAACCAACTTTGCCAGAGTGAAACTGAAAGTGCTTAGTGAGCGAAGAATTGGACAAAGGGAGCTAGATGTCCCCAAGGAATATGCATCTCAAGCCCGAGAAGTCACCTTCTCCTGCTCTACGGAAATTGGAATCAGGAGCCAGGAAGCAATGTGTCTTTTCTTGAAGTGGTGCAGAGCGTAGAGAAGGGATATGGCTCAGGTTGCAGGAGTTAGGGTAAGAGGAGATCAGAGTTGAGGAAGGGAATGGCAGAAACTCCTTTTAGGTCTGGAGAACACGATGTATAAAGGAACAGATCTCAAATATTACATTGCCTGATCAGGTAACTGCCTATAAACCTGTGTGGCTCTAGTGGTGGAGTAGGAAAGGCATATGGTTGGAAGGATGAAAAAGTAAGCTGGTTAGAAAGAGCCTTTCGCTTTAGAGTAATGACTGTCTATGTGTGTCATCTAAATGGCAACTGAGAATCTCCTGCTAGGGTAACTTGTTTATGCAGATTGATTTAATTGGATTAGGCTGATTTATGCTAAATTTCATTGATAGAAAACCCCATATGGAACCTATAGCCGTATACATAATTGAATTTCTGTCAGTTTCCCATTGCTATTTCCTATTGTTGAGACATGCAAAACACATAGTTTAAGATGCAATCCTTTATTTTCATGAATCTGTTTGTCATCTTGGGGTTGTCTTATTTTGGTTTAGGTTGACTGCTGGTCTTGACAAGGCTCACATGCATTTTTCTGAGAGTGGATTAATATGTGCTAAGTGGGACTAAGATTTTAGCCTGGACACATCTCTTTCATGGTGATGTTAGAGATGTATGGAAGTGGGTAACTTCTTAAGATTTGGGCTTAGAATAGATACATCTTTACTTCTTTTCCATTCTTAAGGCTCTGAGAAACTATACGAGTATTGTTGGAGTAAGGATATCCATTCCATGGAAGTGAGAAGGATAAAATGAATTTCAAGGTAATAAATGATATCTTCCAAAGGGATAATAATGGTAACATTAATAGTTTTTTGGTTTGAAGGTAAAATGATGAAATAATTCATCTAAAGACTCATCATAGAGGCTACCATAATATAAACACTGAATAAATACTCTTGCTATTATTATTTATATAGTAAATCTAAGTAAGTGGTGCAAAGGAGACCTAAAGGAATTAAATTAAATTCCTAAAGGATTTGAATTAAATGAATCCAATGTTTTAGCTATTTCCTGAGATTATTGATTGAGATGTGGCTATGTTTCCTAGTTAGCTTTAATTGTCAATTTGATGTAGCCTAGTGTCATTGGAGAGGAAGCTTAGACTGAAGAATTGCTTAGATCAGATTGACTTGTGGGAATGTCTATGGTGGTGCTGTCATGCTGGGTAATGGATGTGAGGGAGCACAGACCTCTTTGGGTGGCACCACTTCTTAGGTCAGGGGCTGTAGAGAAGAAAGGGGCCTGCCCATCGTGAGCCTGTGACTGCACCAGCAAGCATCCTCCTCCATGGTACTGCTTCAAGTTTCTTCTTGAGTTCCCCCTCTGATTACCATCAAAGATGGCTGCAACCTGTGAGCTGAGATTAAAACCTCTCTCCTTCCCTAACTTGCTTTTTGGTCAGAGTGTTGTATCATAGCAACAGAAAGGAAACTGGAACACTCTGGTTACCAGACACTGAAAACAGGGACTTTAGGCCAGAGAGATGAGGGGGAATCTTATTAGAATTTAGTGGCAGCTTCAGCCCTCCAGATAGAGGCTGTGACCTTAAAGTGACAAACACAGCCTGCAGTAAATCTTTGGTTGCTGAGGGAGTAGCCAGAAAAATAGAACTCCTATCCTTGCTCACCCTCTCCGATCCTCTGCCAGAGAATGATACTGTGAGGTTCCCATCAGAAGCCCAAAGTAAAGACTCTTAGTGCCCTTACTGTAGAGGTTAGCATCCAGGGGAGACAGGACCTGCAGGACAAAGGTGGAGGATAGACTTGAAGAGGGAAACAGGGTAATTGCCTCATTTCGTGAGTCAATTTTAAAGCATATTTCTTCCTTTTAGTATTTTTAGAGATTATAAACTGCATTTCCAAAAGAGTTCTTTTTAATTTTCAGTTTGTTTATTCTTTTACTTTGATTCCAGTACATATCATTATCAAAAATCATTGCAGGCTAAATGTCAGTAGTTTCATTATCCAATTAAATTGTACCTCAATTAGGACACCCAGCTAGATGGCCCTCCGATAAAGGACTGAATCAGTTCTTTAGCAGAGACACCATTTTCATAGTTTTGAATTTGAATAAATGATGTAGCTGAACTGGAAAATACCTCCTCCTCATTGTTTTTGGAAATTATACCATGGAGAGATTTCATATGCCTGCAAAATCTAAGGAAGGTGCCGTTTTGGTTCAGAGGAGAATGCCTGGGCTTTCTTCATCACTGTCAGCCGGCCCGTGTCCTAAAAGATGCTAAACACTTATTTCCATTTAAAGCAGTTCTCTTCATAATTGAATGCCATGCCAACTAAAAATGGAACTTTTTCACATGCCTAGAATTTGGGCAGCAGCTCTGGTTCCTTCTCTTTTTTTCACCATCTCATTTTGTCAAACCTTGTTATTTTTTTATAGAGCCCCTAGATTCTTTCTTTGTCCCAAGACTGCATTCTATGCCGTAGATTTCTCTTCTGTACTTTGAGTCTCTCGAGTTTTCTTTTGTCCTGTTTTAGGTGGGTCATTCTGACAGCTCAGTCACAGGTATTCATTCACCCTCATAATGAATGCTTATGAGAGCGCGGTCCTTGTGCCCTGGAGATAGGTCAGCCTTATCTTTTATTATATTGTGTGGATGGCCAGCCTGTCTTGACTTCAGCGGTTTGTTCAGCTTCAATTTTCATCATATTCTCTAGTCTTTTTCTCAAACAATGTCCCTTTCAACCTTTGAATTTTTTTCTTATAGTAACTTTATCATACATTTTCTGATACATAACCCTCACTAGCATTGTGTGTGTGTGTGTGTGAGTGTGCACATAGGGATAAGTAGATATGTGTATAGAAGTGTGTATGTGTGTGTGTGCATGCTCACACGTGCATAAGGGTGTGCAGGTATGTGCGTGTGTATTCAGAAATCAGGAGAAAATATTGGGTATCTTTCTTCTATTGATCTCAAGTTTATTTTCTTATTTCAAGGAAAGGGTCTCTCACATTGGAAATCAACATTTTGGTCAATCTTTTGGCCAGGCACCTCCTAGAATCTCTGTTTCTGCCCTACAATACAGGCATACATGGCAATGCTTGGCTTTTTTTGTACGGCTTCTGGGAGATTCCAACTCAAGTATTCATGCTTGCATACAAGGGCTCTTAGCAGTAGGCTATCATCCTATCCCAACATTTCTCTGATAATAGTTTCTAGATCTATGAAATCTTCAATTTTACAGATTACACTGAAAAGGAATCAAATACTGACTTGCATTTGGCAAAATCTCACTCAAAGTTTCCAAGATGTTAAAAAAATTGTTTGAATTCATTCATATGGCAATAAGTCAACCTGAATAGACTGTAGTTAGCCTGAAATCCCAGGTCCTAGTGCCAACTTCACTTTTTAGGTATGTCTCTGTCTCTATTGTTCCTCGGTGGGCCACACAGTCTATAGAATATAAGCTCCATGAAGGCATGGCCATTGTCTATTGTCTATGGAATTATAATAGAAAATACTCAGTAAGTATTTGTAGAATGAAGATATCATAAGTAGGGTGGGGATAGCAGAGACCTGTAGAAGGGGCAGGAACCAAGGAAGGAGAAATCAAATATATACTAAATGAGTATGTTCTGTATGCCATACATCACTCTTCATATAATTTAATTTAATCTTACAATAATTCTTTGAGATAGGCATTGTTTCCGTATTTGTTGTGAGAAAATTGAAATCCATAGAAGTCACTTTCCCAGACCCATACAGCTGCTCCGTAGCAGAATAGGGTTTCAAACCTGTGTGTGTCTGACTCCAGTGTGTTAGCTCCTTTCCCTCCAGAGTCCTTACCTGTGACTAGGAAACACAACACAGAGGGACTGGCTCATGGGAGGGGTCAGATACATGCTAAAGGCTGTATATTTTCTATGACAGTAAACTCACTTCTGTTTTCCTGTCACACCATAAAAGACACAAACCTAAAGCCTATCTGGGGTGCTCGAGATAACCACTTTATAACTGAGCTCGGCCGCAGTTTCCCAGAAGGCCTGTACTGGCCCTGTGTTTACCGTTTTATTGGAGACAAGTTGTACTCTTTAAATGTCACAGGCTATTGTAAGGAGAGCCAAGGTAGACTTAATCTATAATCACTGCTGTGCACCAAGCGAAGGCCAACCAACATCATGGCATTGTTAACAAAATCCAGTCAGCATCCTTTGTGTTGCAAGTAGCTGTGTGGCTTCAGGAAAATGTCATTGGAACTTGCATTAATGCTAATTTGAGGTTTATCAAATTATTAAATTTCAGTTTTAATGTGTTCAGTTTGTGTATTTCTCTTTTAGCTGTGTAAGAAAAATAGCCAAAGTAGTTTACCTCTAGCTTCGTATTCTCAGTTGTTGAGTGATTTTATTATAAAATGCTTTTCCAATAGAGATTACTCTGCATTTTAATTTCTTTTCTTTCCACACAAATGCACACTCGTGCAGCTGAGAAACTGGTGCAGATGCTTCATCGTTACTGCATGTTCACCACCAGATTGTGAAGTTCTTGAAAACAGAAAGGATAGCATGGCATGGCGTAATCAACAGCTTTACTCCTTAGTGCCTGCTAGAGTTCATGGTCACTTAGTCAATAAGCAACTATGTACAACTAGCTACAATTCTAGGCAGTGTTCTAGGTCCTTAGAATAGGCAGAGAATGCGACTTGTAAAAGGCCCATGTGAGCATCCATTCTAATTGAGGGGGAGTGGAGAGTACATATGGACACATGGCCGAGAAGTGCATATTGGACAACTGTGATGGGGAAACCAATCGTTTTCCTATTCAGCATTCGAGAGATGCGATAATTATTAAGGTCAGACAGAGATGATGCCCCCTTTGACAGATCTGTTATCTGATTTGCCATCCTGCTCTGCTGTGCACAACAAGTTTAAATACTTGCTGTAACATTATCATTAAGTAACGTTCTTGGGCTTTGGGCCACTCTGTGCTGTCCATTTCCTCAGAACAATGACATACAGTCTTTGCCAAAATACTTTTTAATTTTTGACTTTATTAATTAATAGCTTTATGTCCAGTTTCTTCTGGAGACTGCATACTTCCTGACAGAAGAAGCCATGTCTTCTCTTCTTCTTTTGCTTGTGTATTGTCCAGTGGATAGACAGCAAGAAGTACTGGATATAATTAATTGATGTCTATTGTCTGATGTGCTATAACCTTTAAACTATGTTCTCCAGTAATATAGAGTTCCACCAACCTGCCAGTGTGTGACCTGATGAAGCAATAGATACATTCAGAATGGCTTTGTTTTTCACCTAACTTTGGTTTGATTAAGATTTTGTTTGACAGATAATCTAATTCCAAACCTTCACAAAAATTGTCTTTGAAACCATGAATGAAGTAGTATGGGCATCATGTTATGAAATTTTGACAAATAGTCGGTATGTACTTAGATGTTACATCTAATCAAGGAGAAGCCATTATTTTTCCCTCATTTAATAAATTAAATAATTGAATAATTATTTTTTGTTACATAAATAACTAAATTTATTGAAAAATAAACCAAGTTTCCATTTGGTTTTATTAGGAAACTAGTATGTTCAGTTATCTAATTTTCCAAGTTATAAGAACTGGGATCAAAGAGATGATATGAACTTTGTAATGGTAGGTAACTAGTCAGTGGTGGTGGTAGGTAGGTAACCAGTCAATGGCAGTGGAGGATGGAATTCAGATTTGGGAATCTCTTTGCTACCTCATGTATTGGAGGAGGTCGCTTGTTTGTTCCTGGCCACCCAGCTACCTTAGTCCCAAAATAATCACACAGAAACTGTATTTATTAAATCACCGCTTGGCCCATTCACTCTAGTTTCTTATTGGCTAACTCTTACATATTAATTTAACCCACTTATATTAATCTGTATATCACCACGTGACTCTGGCTTACCTGGTAAAGTTCCCAGTGTCTGTCTCCAGCAGGCTACATGGCTTCTTTCTTTTTTCCAGCACTCAGCCTAGCTTTCCCTGTCTATCTAAGCTCTGCCTTGCTATAGGTCCAAAGCAGTTTTTTTCTTATTCATTAATGGTAATCACAGTACAAAGAGGGGACTCCCACATCACTCATGATACATATTCAAATATATGTTTTCTGATTTGCAGTGTATTAATTTAGGTGGAAATAAAGAAGGTGGGGATCCTAAATACCTATGATCCTAAATACCTTGAAATATCTTAAATAGACATTTATCTCTGACTTAGGACATTGGGCAAGAGGAGTTACAGAGCTAAACCCAGATTAGAATCTTTCTTCTTTTAGTTACTAAGGATTTGATTTTGTGTATTTCCTTAGCACCCCTCTGCCTCATTTTCTCACCCGTAAAATGGAGCTCACAGCAGAAGATTGACCCTAAGGGTAGTTACGGCATTCAAGGGGAGCAGCTATGCCTACTATTCAGTGAGAGCTCAGTAGTCCAGGCCTGCATTAAGATCGTCATTCTAGTGCTGTGGTATTGTAGCTGCTGTTTTATAATCAGCAGCTAAATATTCTGTTTTGCCCTTAACAGGCATTCTCATCTCTAGTCTCTACTTCATGTTAAATGCATTACACTTTTCAGATTCTGTTAATTGAATCTGCTTTAAAAAAATCAACTTGAGTGAGAGGGTGCAGTTGGATGACCTAAAGTCTGGTCGAGCATGCGTTAGGTGCTAAGCCATCACCCTGCAGGCTGGAATAGTTGATGTGTGTGAAACCTTCAGATGGGAACTGCAGGCCCTACAGTCATTCTGTTCTCTGGAAGCATATGTGTGACACAGCTCATCTTTCCAGCTGCAACAGTTCTCGTAATAACAATGTGATGATTAAAATGAGTCAGGTATATGTATTTTTGAGAGAGAGAGAGAGAGAGAGAGAGAGAGAGAGAGAGAAGGCAGAGTCAGAGAAACACCATGTAGTTGTTACAGCCTCATGCCGATACACAGATTAATAGATATGGATTAATTTAAGATATAAGAGTTAGTTAATAAGAAGGCTGAGCTAGTAGGTCAAGTGGTGTTGTAATTAATACAGTTTCTGTGTGATTATTTGGGTCTGGGCAGTCAGGAAACAAATGAGTAATGCCTGCCTACAAATGGTGCCCATACGTTTTGTGGGCAGCCACACACTTTGGGTCTGGGTGCTTGTATGCCCGATGGGGGTTAGGAGGAAAGTACTTGGGAACATGCCTGCTACTCAGCACCCCTGCCTGGGCAAGCATCTGGATCAGGTCTGCTAGGCACGCACAAGCAGGAAAGCATGGCAGATTCCTAACATCATACTTGGAGATATTTCCAGGCCATATAGAACACTGCATGGCAGATTTGGCTTTTACTCAGACTAAAAGGGTTCAAGTGCTACGTGGTGCTTCTCAGAATTGAGGTGGTGAGCATGGCTCTCACCCAGTAGTCCTAGAGCTGGCAGTAAATGTACCTCTGCCATATTGAAAAACTAAGAGAGGTGGAGCCAGCATGCAGGCTGCTGCAACCACACGACTCACCATTTTACAATGCTCCTATCAGAAAAGGATTTCAGATCACAATAGGACAGATTGAGACATAAAAGACCTCTAAATGGGATGCAGTGTGTTTGAAAATGTATGCAGATTTGGGAGAGAGAGGAAAAAGAATATAGACAGTTATAAAAAGAAGAAAAGTCTTTAAAGAGACATTAAAAGTAGTATAAATGAGTACAGAGAGACATAGATAAAAGGAGTAAGATAATAAAATGAATATTAAAAAGTAATAGAGGAAAGAAAAATAAGCCACATAAAGATGGAATATACCCAGAGAGTCTGGATTATGTATATTATTGTGTTTTCTTTGAATTTTTTGACTGCAGAGAGATATTTGATTATGGGGGCTGCTAAACTAAACCAACAGAAAGGGATCTTGATGTCAAAATTTGGGTCTAAGGATATGTTGCTTTGGAAAAGAGGTTCTGCTTTTGTTTCTACAGAGGATGGGAACCTGTGGATTCTTTCCAGAATAAGGTGGTTTAATGGACCAAGATGCCCTGATAGGCTCCATGAACCCTAAAAATATTTCACCCAACAAACAGCAGGAAGCATTTTGGAGAAAACTAAGCTGAAATTCCCAAAATGATTGTTAATAAATGTTTGTTTTTATTTAAAGGGGAATATGATATAGAGATGAATACTTTACATTGGTATGTACTTTGGTCTATTGATACAAATTTAAGGTTGATTTTGATACACTGTGTATTTCTACTCTTTTTTTTTTTTTTTTTGGTTTTTCGAGACAGGGTTTCTCCGTAGCTTTTGGAGCCTGTCCTGGAACTAGCTCTGTAGACCAGGCTGGTCTCGAACTCACAGAGATCCGCCTGCCTCTGCCTCCCGAGTGCTGGGATTAAAGGCGTGCGCCACCACCGCCCGGCTAAATGTGTAGCCCAGGCTGGCCTCGAACTCGTGATCCTCCTGCCTCTGCCTCCTTCAGCAAATCCTACCGGCGTGCGCCACCACAACCGGCGTATTTCTACTCTTGTTTGAAAATGCTTTATTACCATTAGCTAGTAAAGAAGTGGTTATGGACTATAGCAGGGCAGAATATTACCAGGCTGGAAGAGATACATAGAGAGAGTAGGCAGATTCAGAGCGATACCATGTAGCTGCTGAAGGAGACAGACACCAGCCCCTTACCAGTAAGTCACAGCCTCATGATGATACACAGATGAATAGAAATGGGTTATTTTAAGATATAAGAGTTAGTTAATAAGAATCCTGAGCCAAGTAGTGTTGTAATTAATATAGTTTCTCTGTGATTATTTGGGAAGCCGGGACACAAAAGAGCAGCCTTCACGTACAGGTAACAGTATTGTGGAGCACTTAGACAACAGAACAAAGGAAGCTTGGAAATGAAACAACACATCAGAAAGATCACCCACAGCAAAAGGAGACTTTGTGGACACTATCCAAGTTTCTGGCAAACGGCAGTTACCTAAGAAGGAACAGAACATGGAGCCAGTCTTTCAAATCCCATTGACTTTAACCGTCTGTGACTGATAGGTATTTTACAGCTGCACAGAGAGATTGTTTTCTCTTTCAACAGCCTGGCCTTATGTGCCCTCAAGATCATGTTGTGTTGTTTCTTTTATACCATTTTTAATATTGATTTATTTAGGCTAAAGATAGAAAAGGGAATAGCAACACTGAGAAGAGCCTATGGTATTTTGTTTCTGTTTTATTTAATGAATCAGTTTTATGCCAGGGAGGGACACCTGAATTTCTCTGATCATTCCTAGTCAAGTCCAAAATCTCCGAATGAAAAGCTGGTGACAGCCGATGTTGTTTTGAGCCCTCCAAGGGTAAATCCTGATGAACTTGGCACCTGCTTGCGCGGTGACTCTTGGAGGCTTATTGTTATGCTTTCTCAGCTCAGAACAAGCTGTGACTGTATTGGAAAGTTTCTTGGTTCTCAAAGGAGGAAAATCAAGCACCAATTTAGTCACTGCTACTTTCACCATCTTGGTTGGGTCACCCTCGTTTGCCATCTGATTTCATATGTACAGCAAAGTGGTGGGAAGGAAGATTCTGAGCCTCCTCAGCTCAAGCACTGTCTGATATGGTTCTCAGTCTCCTCTTTAATATTGGTCATTCAATACATTGTGTCTATACCATGCTATGTGATTTTGTTCCTGCTTTTTCACCATATGTGTGTGTGTGTGTGTGTTATATACACAAACACACAATTTTATTCATTCATACATCCTTCTATTTTGTTCCCTACTTTACATGACTTTCCAATATTGATTTCAGGAAAAGTAAGCTGTGGGGTCTAAGGTGGGGTCACTGGTACGCATATCTTTGAAGACTATATCTTATCCTGGTTCCTTCCAGTGTTCCCAGGATGTGACCTGCTCTGCTTTACTATGTCCTGCCCGCTGTGTTGGATTGACACCTCTGGATGCTCTCCTTCATTTAGGAAAGAATCTTAGAATAATAGTGTTTCCATCACTTGTTTTCATTATGCCCTTTACTTTTAGCTTCATATCCAAAGTGTCACCATAACATACTTCCACCATCTCATATAACCAGAAAAGTTTGATATGAGAAAATATAAATACAATAAGAATGCCCGAGGATGCTATGAAATTCAGGCTTCCCTTTCCTGCTGGCTGACTAGCTTTACTCAGACCGAAGACCAATGTATTTTCCTCAGTGTTGTATCTCGATGTCGAGAATAAAATACATGCTTCATAATCATTTGTTGAAGAAATTAATAAAAGGAAGGCATGATAAGCCAACAAACTGGAACCACATAGGAAAGTCTATAGTGTAGGTATGTTTCATGCACAATTGAACATATCTTGTAAAATGTATGTTAGAGTTTTATACATCCTAATACACATATTGCTACCTACATTGGCCAGGCACTGGAAAGCTCTCTGTCCTATAACAGATCTCAGAGTGTGGTCATCACTCCATGGGGATTTACTAGAAAATTAAATTATGGGCCCAAATCTAGGCTGCTGGTTTACAGCTGGGAGCATAGCCCAATAGTCTGTTTTCTGCAAGTTCTTTGATGCAGGATAAAATTTGGCAAGTACTCTTTATGAGGAACAAACATGTAGTATGATGTGGCCCTTCTTGTGACAAAGCTGGCATGCAGGAAGAGGAAGCCTAAAACACTGCCATGGGGCCAGAAGACTCCTAAGATGAACAGAAAGCACAGAAGCAGCAGAGAGGGAGAGGGAGGAATGGCTCCCGTGAAGGAGTCCATAGAGAGAAAGCTCCAAGCTGGACCTGCTGAGTCACAGCCCATTGTAGTAATAAGAGTGGCGGGGCTGCGTCCCCAGCACCCCGGCCACCTACATGGCTAGCTTATGCCCCGAAATAACAACACACAAACTGTACTCATTTAAACACTGCTTTGCCCATTTCTATCTAGCCTCTTCTAGGCTAACTCTCGCACCTGGACTAGCCCATTTCTAATCATCTGTGTTGCACCCCAAGGTGCGCTTACCAGGGAGATTCTAGCCTACGTCCATCCTGGGTCGGAGCTTCATCGCATGTGTCTGCCCAGGAGAGGAGAGGATGGCGTCTCTCTGAGGAGTCTGCCCCCGAGAGGAGAGCTGTTGAGTCTGAGCTCACTTCCACTTCCTCCCAGCATTCTGTTCTGTTTACTCCACCTACCTATGTTCTAACCAATAAAATGGGCCAAGGCAGTTCCTTTATTAGCCAATGACCTTCCTCCATCAGCCCATGAACTGTTCTATTTGAAAAGGGAGACAATTAGCAAATGAAGTCTCTATCAACGCAGAGCCAAACAAAGGAATTCTCACATTTATTGTGAGCACAAAAGGGCAATTTGTAATAATTAAGAGCAGTCCGGTTCCTATTCCTGCTCTAGTAATTATGGGATGAATAAACTGGTCAGATTTTATAAACCCTTTGTGAATTTCTGCCTTTGTAAAGTTGATATAATTATAGGACCACACAGGATTTTTGAGAAATTGTGAGTCTTTCTATCCAGAATTTACGTGGTTCCTTGGTAGAGTATTAGGAAATGGTTTTGTGAGTCTTGCCATCCGTTTTGTCTATTAATTTATTGACTCTCCTGCATGTAATCAGCATGCAGTTGCCATGGACGCCCTGTTAGATACCTTCCACGTGGAACACAAGCTCTCATAACCGTGTAGTTGTTCCTGCATGAACAATGTGCTCACCCTA
Organism: Microtus oregoni; assembly: GCF_018167655.1. NCBI lineage: Eukaryota > Metazoa > Chordata > Mammalia > Rodentia > Cricetidae > Microtus > Microtus oregoni. The sequence continues at coordinate 7,046,254 of NW_024543059.1, forward strand.
CTCAGCGAAGACAAAGCACTCCATCCCTTTCTTAGTCCACGAGAGCCCTGTAAGTACTGCTCCAGTGCTGCCCCCAGGCTCAGTCCCTGCTGGGCTCGGGAAATGTTCAGTGGATCAGTTCCATTGACAGATGCCCCTTTCACCTCATCATTCTCTGTTCTGGGTTGCCATAGCTGTCCCCTCCTGGGATAGGCCTTGCTCTTCTGTTGAGTGGCTGGACAACTGAGTTTTTGAGAGAGGGAAATAAAATGAGGAGCTAGTAGGCACATTTTTCTTTTTAAAGATTTTTAGTTTTTCTTATGTGTATGTTTGTTTGTGTGAGCGCTTGGCTCATGCCGATTGGCACCTGAGAAAAGCCAGAAGAGAACAATGAATCTGCTGGAGCCAGAGTGAGAGGTGGTTGTGAGCCACCCGACATTGGTGTTGAGATCTAAACTCCTGTCCTCTGGAGGAGCAGCGAATGCTCTTTAACTCCCGAGCCCCCTTACAAGCGTTGTCTGTGGTAAAGTGAGAGCAAGACTTGTTTTGTAAAAATTATTGGTCAAACTATATATACATACACATACACACACAGAGTCTCTCTCTCTCTCTCTCTCTCTCTCTCTCACACACACACACACACACACACACACAGAGTCTCACACACACAGACACACACACCCTCTTTTCTGGGAACTGATAGAATTTGGTTTGACTGCAGGATCTAATGTGGTGGTGTAGCTTGCCCGCTGTATCAGGATTGATGAGGTCAGTTGGTCTAAAGGAGAATAGCATTTCCCTGAGATATTTGAGGGCTTCCGTGGATGAGGCTGTTTAGGTATCCTGCAGGTCTACACTCACATGTTGGCTTTCTACTCACTTTGGAGCCAAAGGCAGTGTATTGTAGCCTATATAAAAGTAAGCTAATGATAGATTACACTTTATATTTAGGCATAACATTTTCTTTTATAGTCTTCAGATATTTGAGGAGGTTACGGAGTGGGGAAAGAAGTGTTAAATTTAGTGGCTCTAGATTTTATTTTTCTACAATTACATTTAAGCAATACACTTTAATTAGATTATTTAGCATAGTAGAAATAAGTTTATTATAATAGGTATAATTGTAACTGTTCTATAATATAGTAGGCATGATTATGACTTTTATAATTGTACATTATATAATTACCATACATTATAAAATTACTATACATTATATAATTACTATGCAGTGTACTAAATGCCACATGTTATGAAATTATTGTACAATAATGTAGTTATATGTAATGTGATTTACATCATAATTATAATAGAATTATATCACACTTTATTGGAGCATATTTTAAATCATTGCTGGAGTCTGAAATTGACTTTTCAGATAATTTGAATGCTCATGTTTATAAGCAATATTTTTGGGATTAGCCATCAGCTGTCCTGTTATTTCAAATGAAATGATTACAGACTGCTATTTGAATCCATCCATTTGGATGTGATAATTTTCTCAAGTAGTGGTTGACATTAGGTGTTTTAATCTGTCAAAGACACACTCTTCAATACATGGTACAGAACTAACCTTCTGGGACTTGCAGAGGTCAATCCAGTCTTGTGATTATAACTTTTTTGTTACTAATAAATTTAAAATAGGAGCAAAGTGAAACAGAGTAGAAACCAAAGCAATAGTCTTCTTTTGGAAAGTTATCCTGAGTCCCTGAATATTAGATTTGAAGAATTGAGTTGGAAATGTACTTTTGCAAGCAAAAATGGATTGTTTTTTTTTTCTATAAAGCACATGTCTCTAGAGATAACATCTCTGTGTGCACTAGTAGCATCGGTCTCATCTCACTGGGCGAAAGGTGTGGATGACCTAATGATTACTAAGCAGAATATAAAGTAAATTTATAGTTCAAGTGCCTCATGGTAAATTTTTTCCCGAAGTCTGGCTTTGATTTCTTAACTATACTGCTATCTTTTGCGGCTTACTTCATTGTAAAATTAGCTATGATTCCTTAGAAAATTATTCTACACTATTGTACAGTAAGCATATGGCAATATGTATTGGTTAGTTTCTTTGTGGACTTTAAAGAAATTCTGAATAACCGATAATGTAAAACGTCTTTTTTTTAATATTTAGTTGTCTCCAAGTTTTTTAACTCTACTGGCAGTTTGCAGCCACCTTTCTGCCTCCTTCTGACAGTCATCTGCTCGGAAGATACGGTCCCTGGAGCCTAAGCCCTCATTCTGCTGGAGATTTTGCTGATGGAGAAAAACGAGATAGTTGTAGCTCACACCGTGCAGCTGAGATTAGTTAAAATACTCTGGGTAGCAGGCATTGGAAAGCTGTAGAACGAGCTCCCTAGGTTGATTTTTCTTCCACCTGGTGGTCTGGAGAATTTATTTTTTTTTCATTATGCTATATTTGTTTGATTGTTTGGGACAGAGGCTTATGTAGCTAAGACTAGTGTTGGACTTGCTATGCCACTTAAGATGACCTTGAACTCCTGTCCTTGCCTTTGCTTCCCAAGTGTTGGGATTAAGGTGTGTGATAATTCACCTGGCCCAGAGGATTTTGACATTGTAGTAGTATTTCTTTTTTTAATTTCATTTTTTTTTAACTTTTTAGCATTTGATTGCATCCAATACACCCTGAGTTTTCTGTTCTGTGCTTGACTAGAGCAGGCTGTAATGAATTTACTATCAAGTGCAGATTGCACAATGATATAGACACCACAGAGCCTGGTGAACATTTCAGTTTCTCTGTTTATAATTGCAACAACCTGAAAAGATCAACTGCAGAGAATTATCCCATACTCTGACTGCCCAATACATGGCAGGTTTGTTAGGCAGACACTTTGACGCTGTTATAAAGTACGTGTCATACAAACCTCAGAGAGGAAAATTTATTTTGGTATCATGGCTTCAGACCAGCTCGATTACCTTGGGCTCAAAGCAAGGCAGGGCATTGCAATGGTGTTTCCACTCATGATAGTGTGTGGACAAGACGACTGCCCACTTCACAGTACCTCAAAGGAAAGGGATAGCGCACCATGCTAGCCAGCTTTTTCTTCCTTTTTTTCCATCCAGTTCCCAAACATATTGGATGTTGCTGTTCTCAATAAGAGCAGGTGCCCCCTCCTCATGAATCCTCTCTAGAAATGCCTTCACAGATACTCTAGGAGATGCTTTGCTGATCCCCCTACCCGAGTCAAGTTGACAGCCTACATTAGTGATCACACTGCATAGTACTCATAATGCTAACTGATTGCTTCTCTCTCTTTCAGTGATTGATACCACTATCCAATCACTGGCTGGATGACATTTGGGATTTAGTTTTTAGGGGTGGGGAACATGAAGAAAATTGGAACTGAAAGCTAGTCCCATACAAGATTCTTTCCAAGGTTTGTAGGGTTAATACAGTAAATCTTTGCGGGATACAAAGAATTCATAACATTCTAATATCTTGAGGTGAGATTGAAAATTATCTCTTAAGTTTAGAATAAGCCACACCTGATGGTTGTTTGGGAACACAAGTGTTGATAAATGATACTGATTTGCATCAATAATTTCTGGAATTTATTTAGTGCCTGCTTTTGAGCAACTCAAAGTATCATCCTTATTAATTAAAGATGTTTTAATTAAAAACTATTTTAGATGTTATATTTTTAAAGTCATTATTTGAAGCACAAAAATACCATGTGTTGCTTAATGCACATCTTAATGCATTTCTTTGAGCATTTCAACTTCAATTAGCCAACTTTTTAGACTTTATAAATAAATTTTCTTCCTCTGCAAGTATTTAATTTTGCTTTATTGTTCTGAGTTTCTCCACTCTTCTTATTTCTGGAAAAATGACTCCTGGTCAAACATATGCTGTATCCAGGTATTCAGTATTTAATGAGAACTCTTGTGCATATCTTACCAAGTTGACCACGGAATAATAGTTGACTTTTATTGAGCATGTTCTAGGTAGTGAGCTCTGTGGGATTCTTATGTATGTAAATTTCATGAGCAAAGAAATAGAGGAATGGATAAATGAAATAACTTAGCCAAAGGTGACATATTTAGTAAGAAGCAGAGCTGGAACCTATCAGAGCTCATGTTTTAACTTCTGGGTTATTATTTAGTTTGAGTATCTCCAATTCAGAAACCTGAAGCCTGAAAATGTTTGTTGATGTGATATCCACAGTAAATTCTACGAATTACCCTATATTAAGGATAGAGTGGAAATGCAGGTATACCAACATGCAGGCAACTGAATAATGTTAACTTCAAACCTGAACAAATTTGCATTCAGATTTAGGTTTTATTCCCAGGACAGCTCATTATAGATATGCAGATATTTAAAAAAATCAAAAAAATCCATAAAAACTGTTTCACATCTGCTTCCAAGCTTTTTGAATAATGGATTCTCAATATATATTGCCTCATTTATATCATGCTGATTTGGTTTGTTTTTAAAAATTATATTCTTTTCTTCATACTTTTTTCTTCTTGAGTCTCCTTCATGTGTCCCTGGAGGGATCTAAATTCTCCAATTATTCTTTCCACCTAGCTTCAGTATTTCTTTTTAGAAAAACTATGTATTCTGATATAATTTAAATCCTATAGAAAATTTATAGCTAGCACTAGAGACTCCTGAATATTCATTAACTCAGTTTCAAATTTTATATTTTATTTGGTGTGATGGTTTGAATGAAAAAATAGCACCATTGATACATATGATTGAATATTTTGTTTCTAGTCAGTGGAACTATTTGTAAAGGATTAGAATGTGTGGCCTTGTTGGAGGAGGTGCATTACTGGAAGTGAATTTTGAGATTTCAAAAGCACACACTAGGCCCAGGGTGCCCTCTCTCTCTCTGCCTACTGCCTGCACATCAATGTAAACCTCTCAGTTTCTTCTCACACACTGTGCCTGTCTACTTCCCCCCATGATGATCATATACTAATCTTATAAAACTGTACACAATCTTCTGTAGAGGATGTGGAGTAAGGGGAGTGGGAGTAAGTAAGTAAGTGCTGGTGGGAGTGCAAACTTGTACAGCTACTTTGGAAATCAGTATGGCAATTTCTTAGAAAATTAGGAAACAACCTACCTCAAGACCCAGCAATACCACTTTTGGGTATATACCCAAAGGATGCTCAATCATACCCCAAGGATATGTGCTCCATTATGTTCATAGTGGCATTATCCATAATGCCAGGACCTGGAAACAACCTAGATGCCCCTCAACCAAAGAATAAAGAAAATATGGTACATTTACACAATGGAGTACTTCTCAGTGGTAAAAAATAACGACATCTTGAAATTTGCAGGCAAATGGATGGATCTAGAAAAAAGCATATTGAGTGAGGTAACCCAGACCCAGAAAGACAAATATCATATATACTCACTCATAAGTGGCTTTTAGACATAAAGTAAAGAAATATTCCTTTCATGGAATTCCTACCATTTTGACAAGATTTTTGTTACTTTCTGATACAAAAAAACTTGCCCCAGACTCATTAATTTCCATGCTGTAATCAATCTTGAATAAGCCTTCCCTTAAAAGCCCTCTTTCTTATTAGTCGAGGAAAGTGTTTTGCATCTGAAGTTCCACTCAGTTTCTTCCTGTTTCTCCCTCTTTTCTTTTCACCCCTACTTCCCCTACTCTCTTACTCCGTTCTTCTTGCCCTTCATTGTCCCTACCTTCTGCTTCTTTTATTCCTTCCTTCTTGGAAGGAATAAAAGGAGCAGAGGACACCTGGGCCTTTCAGAAGACTGGAAATGTGCTGGCCCCTTTAGAGCAGTACAAACATTTCCTCCTGCTCTGATCCTGCATCTTTAGTATCTACCGAGTTACATCTGGACTAAGTCCTTTGCACTCATCTGCTCTTTGCTTCTTTGTCTCTGGGATACTCAGTTTCTATCAACCAGTCACCTTCTTCTCATTCTATTTTTGGCTGTGAAATTTGAATTATGTTGTCTTTTCATGTACATTCACCTTCAGTTTATATTTATTCTTCATATTCTTGCCTTTAATTATCAAGTTGACACAGACTGTTGTCATCTGAGAGAAAAGTCACAACTCAGAAATTTTCGAAGTAGGGTTGGGTTGTGGATATACCTGGATGGACTTGTCTTAATTTTTAATCAATAAAAGAAGGCTCAGCTCTTGATGGGTTGCACCATCCCTGGGCAGGTGGTTCTGGGCTATATATTAACTAAACATGAACCTGTGAATGAACAAGCTATCAAGCATTATATTATTATGGTTTCTGCTTTGAGCAGCTGCCTTTACAGTCCTCAGTGATGGACTGCGACCGAGAACAGTAACCCAAACCCTGTCCTGCCCTAAGTTTATTTGGTCATAGGCATCTGTTCCAGCAACAGAAAGAGAGCTAGAACATCTTATATTCAACTCCATTCCTCTACTCTCAGGTAATTCCCTTTAAGAAAATTGTCTGGTTGCAAAGCGTAAGATAGACACGGACTATACTGACAAAGCTTTTATTGAGTACTCTACTCAGTGCCTCTGTGTACGGCAGTCTGCGACTCAAACGGACCAAAGCAATGATGACATTTTATTTTTTAGAAGAGAAAGTATGAGATCGGTTTGTAGCATAAGAAAATTGAAGATGAGGATTTATCTGATTCTCCGGACAGAACCAAGTGCTCCAGGAAGGGGAATGGAAGCTCAGGCTTGCAGATTGTAACATCATTAGATACAGTAAAAACAGTGTTGTATTGTTTGTCTTAATTATTAATCAGGTGCGGGGTACTGAAAGCACCACAGAGAACACACTATGTTGAAGAATAAGGCACTTGTTTCCGAAGGAAGAACATCTTCCAAGATTATGTTCTCAAGGTTGTAACAAAATTCTCAGCTGACTTCAGTGCATTTTTGGCAGTGAACAGCATTGCTGAATGATAGCTAAATATTATATTGTCCAAATAAACCAATGGTAACAACCTCCACAGAGGTTTCTTGTGGTAAAGAGAAGTAACTATAATTATTCCTATAATATTACTTCTTTTGGCATAATTTTTATTCCTGTCTATGATAACAGATGGAAAAGTATACAAATGCATTGTGCTTTCTGCATTCTGGATACTTTCTTGTTCTACTATGCTTAAATAGTTAATCACAGGATAGTTAGTGAGCCATATAATAGAAGAGTCTCATAATTTAAGGGTCTTTTTTTTGTTTTTTACTAACTCAAGCCAGGCGAATCCCCCCTCCCATTTTAGCCACATATATTCAATTTGTCTGATGCCGTTGGTCATTGAAAAATATCAAATCTCATTGTACATGTAAAAGATTGTCCCTTTGGAGAATATTGAGAATTCATCAGCTGTTTCAAAGGATCTCAAACGGGAGCTCTGAGGCATGTTTGAGGAAATGTTATGTCACACTGTGTCTATCTGAAAGTAGATGAAATAGCTCTAGCCCACTAGTTGTTTAAGAGCATCCTTACAAAGATTGTCCCAATTCTCCAGATTCCCTTGAACAAGCCATTTGACAATTGAAGACCTAACTGTCTCAAAATCATCACTGTCAAGGCCAGATCTTATTTGTAAAGGATTTGGGTTAAAACATAAAAGAAATTGGTCTGGGAAGGGACTGTTTCAGATATCAAGTGTAAGTAGAGTTTGTGTTTCGGTGACCTCACGGCAGAGAAATGATTGTGGTTCCTTTCATCTCACAGCCTGACTTAATCTAAACCAATTTAGTTAGCAATACACCCTAAATAGTTTGTGGTTATTATTTTTCATCCTATGGTGGTTTTTCTCCCGTCCACTTCTACTGATTTCCCTTTCTCTCTGCGCAGAAGGCGGCTGCAATAAGTGAGGGCAGCTGTGAGAAAGGAGAGCACGGGACGGGACGTTAGGTTCTAACCCCAGGCTGTTCTTTCTTAGGTGTAGTGTTACCACTATATCAGGAGATGTGGGCGTTGTCACAGGCTTGTGGGAAATGCTGATCCAGACCCTAATACGCCCAGGGGACTCATGTGGAATATTAGGCTGAAAAAGATTCATATATTAATTTGGCAATAATTTATAGATTGACTTTAAAGCATGTTGTAAATTTAAAAAGGATAGGTCTGAAATTCTTAGAGCAATTTATTTTAAATGTTCTCAGAGATTGTAAATCACTTTTTATTTGTCTGAAAAAGAATGTGCATAGTGAAATATTGGAGCAGCTAGATACAATAGGTGGGGTCATTCAAATGTCGTCTGAATGCCGTGCAGGTTCCATGAAGTCCTGAGTGAGAGGGCATGTGACTTTGCTCAATAGTTTTTCTTGTGTTTGAGTCTTAGGGAGGAAATGCAAACAAACAAAGATCAGCAAACACTCTGTCATGCCAACTACAAGCATGGCACTGTTTCCTACCAAAGATTAAATGGCTCTATAGGACAATGTCTGCATTCCTGAGGGGGTTGGCTTTACCGTTGGAAAATGGCGTATTTAATTGAAATGCAGAAAGGTGAATAAAAAACTACTTCTAATATATGCTAGAATTGTAAGCATTAAGCATATTGAAGCAATCTGTTAGAAGGAGAGCAAAGTAGCTGGATTCGCTCCCTGCCTCGTCTGTTCTCTCGGCACCATTATTTTTCTCTTCCCGATAACTGCCTGGGTATCGCTACCTCCCCCTCCGTTGAACCGAGATTTGGTAAGGTGATTTCTATGTTGATGCTATTTCATATTTAGATATTTGTCTCCACAGATGAAACTGAAGGGGCAGGAGGCTTTCTTTGTGGGGGAAAGGGACATTGAGTCTAGAGGAAGAGTGTGAGAAGACCATGGGATGGGCCTGAGCTCGGGTGGTCGGAATTATGGTGACGAGAGGGAGGGGTGGTAATATGGAAGGGTGCTGATGAGAAAGGCATAAAAAATAATAAATGGACTTATGCTGGCATTAAAAGTAATGCTTTCTAGTTGTAAGTGTAATCTGACCTTGATAATTGAATAACTCCCAAGTTTACGGAATCACTGACTTAACTGAGCCTGCACCCTCTTCCCTAGCACTTTAGTAAGCAGACAAAGGAATGATGTATACTATGAACTTTCTGTCATTTTGGAGGATACGAATGAAATAAGTTGCACATTCACCATAGAAATGCGCTGTCCATGGGTATCCCTCTGTGGCCATGTCAGTGCTCCTAACTTTATGTCAAAGGGAAGCTCGTTAACATGAGTCCTTATATCCGTACGGTAAGGACTACAGTCCCTTCACTGGATGTCAAGTATTTCAAGATGTGGAGCTTTGCAAATGCTGTGTAAAACCACATTTGCACCCTTAGAGTGATGTAGAGGAAAAAATGGCAATTTTATCTGTAGAAATTTGAAGTAATAAGGGCGGCGGTGGGGCTGCGTCCCCAACACCCCAGCCGCCTGCCCGGCTAGCTTATGCCCCGAAATAATTACACGGACACTGTATTCTTTTAAACACTGCTTGGCCCATTCTCTTCTAGGCTAATTCTCACATATTAATTTAGCCCATTTCTAATCATCTGTATGTAGCACCCCAAGGTGCGCTTACCGGGGAGATTCTAGCCTATGTCCATCCTGGGTCGGAGCTTCATTCCGGGAGCGGGGCATGGCGTCTCTCTCAGGCGTCTGCTCCTGAGAGCAGAGCTGTGGCGACTCTGAGCTCACTTCCTCTTCCTCCCAGCATTTTGTTCTGTTTACTCCTCCCACCTATCCTCTAACCAATAAAATGGGCCAGGGCAGTGCCTTTATTAGCCAATGACCTTCCTCCATCAGAAATTAATTGTTTTATTTGTACTTCATTAACCTTTAAAGGGACTGTAACTATAGATTTCTGCAGAAACTCTTCTTTAATTGATGCTAAAAATACAACTTGCTTTATGTTTTTTCTTTAATTCTTATCCCTTTGACTTTTGCAAACTCAACACCCTATATTGCCTATAGTGTATAATATAATAATATAGTATATTATATTATAAAGGCTTATAATAATATAAACTCTTGCAGTGTTAGACTTTCCAAGGTTTTTGATCTTTGAAGATTTCCCTTCTGTTTTCAGAAATTTTCAAAGCTGACTTCATAGATACTTTATTAAGAGAGCCAGAATAAAGTTGTAGCCATATGTAAAATTAAAAGATTTTTATACTTCGGATTTTTTTCCCTTTGTGGTCAGGAATTTACTACTATGTAAACCAGGCTGTTCCTTAACTGACAGAGATCCACCTGCCTCTGCCTCTGAAGTGGTAGTATTAAAAGCCTGCATCACCACAGTTTTATCCTAGCATTTGATATTGGCTTAGTTGAGCTTGTGTTCATCCACCTTAGGAATTTGTTATACAGAGAATTAAAGTATACTCAGCCTGCAATTCTTATGGTCTTGAAACATTTCATATTTTTAATTGAAAAATGAAAACTTGATACATACTAAGGATATAGTCGTGTTATGTATACAAAGCTTCATGAAAACAAAAGCACATTGCAAACTGACCTTCAAACCCAGAGCTAGATCCTGCCCAGCCTGTCCACTCAGTAACTACAAGCAGCTCCCACCGTGATGCTGGCCCAGCTGCTGATTTTGGGCTTTACAGTAATGTGAAGATGATACACATTTAGTGAAAACCATACCTTACCTTTTTATTTTTCCTAGTTTAGTGATACTTGAAAAATCCGTTTACAATGCTGGGCCACAGCTTTGAACTCAAACCGAGTCAGTCAAGCTGTCTCCAGAGTAAACATCTGTTAGACTCAATGTCCTGGGCTGCTAAACTGTGCTTCTTTCTGGATTAGGTGTATTGTACAACATTCTGACTCACAATGTCAGCTTATATTGTGCACATAACACCATCGTAAGTCCAGGGAAATGGTGCCTCATTTTCATGTGCTCCTTTTCTTCGGACTAATTGTTTTGCCGTGTATATGTATATGGATGCCTAAATGTATAGTTTGCTTTTATACATTTCTGAATTTAAAAAATACTCATTTTGAGAGATAATTTTGTCACGCAATATTGTAAGATTTATCCATGCGATTTCATATTCTAATTTTTCCACTTCTTTATAAATTTTACTTTGAGGAGATGACTCAATCAATCATTTACTTTATGATGAGCATTGGGTTGTTCCTAACATGTTGCATTGCTGGCTTATGTGGTTATGAGCATTGTTGAGTTTCAGGAAGTGCAGGGTTTAACTACAAGGTGTACTGAAGCGCAGAAAGAGCTGCTTGTAGCAGAAACAGTTGACCAGTTTTCTGGGAATCAGAACTGTGTTTGGAGTACTTACAGGTATTTGGCCATTTATCCTTGTCATTGCTCTGGCAGACTTTATTATTTTATTGTAAATGGTCTTAGATCATGATGCTCTTTAGCATCTGCCACACTACACGTTGGGGATATTTCCCAGTCTTGTCAGTTCTATGTATTTCTTTAATTATGAAAGTCTTGTTCAGATTTTGCTATTATTTTTCTTTGGTTATCATGTGCATTCTTTTTGATTTGTGAACCTCTTTCCTGGGTACTGTTTACCTGCCTCCATGTTGTAAACTTAAGTTACCTCAGTTTGTAGTTTGTAATATTGTTTTTTTTTGAGGTGTACCTAAAAATGTAATGAGTTGTGTATGTGTGAGGTGCATCATTTAATATCTGGCTATTTGTATACATTACTAGCATAGCTAGACAGAAAGAATATCCACTCAGATTGAAGGGTTCCCCTCCCTTTCTATTGCTGAGTGATATTCTAGTGTGTGGTTGACCATACTTTGTTTATTGATTATCTATTTATAAGCATTTAGTTAACTTCTATGTACCAATTTCAAACTGACATGGATATGTATTTCCTTTTATTTTAGATAATCACCCAAAACATGATTGACTAGATGGATCAGTAACCATATATGTAGCTCTGTAGCTTCCAGACTCTTTTTCAGAGTCTTACAATTTTTCCACTGTTACTGCTAATGTATAGAAGTTCCAGTTCCTGCCCCCTCCCTGACCAACTTTCCTGTCAGTGTGTGGGACAGTCAGCCCTGACTGTCACCATTCTACTGAATATGTGGTATTATCTCATTGTGATTTTGATTTTCGTTCCTCCAAAGGTTTTGAATAGTCTTTTCTTTTGTGAAGTGTATGTTCTCATTTTCACCAAGTTTTCCATTGGATTTTTTTTTGTAGTTTGAGACTTTTTTTTAATATTCTAGTGCAACTATTTAAACAAAGTAAAACAATTCTATGATGATGGCTTGTCTATCTCAAGTATCTGAACATTTTACTCTATTGTGTTATTTGAAAACTCTGATTTTACCTTTCTTTAATTGTTTTAAGTTTTTCTCTGTCTTTGGCACTATGAAATTCTATTTTGATTATACATCCTACTAACCACAACATTTTCCTCAACTTTCTTACTAAAAAATTGGAGTAACTCAAGGTTACAAGACTATTAAAATGAGCACCTGTGTGCTTTGTTTACCAATTTCATTGTTAGTATGCCTTTGTCCTTGTTGCATGCCACGCCAGTCCACCCATGGTGTCATCTATCAGTACATCTTTAAGTAATTACATATTTAATTCTTGAGAGCTACTTTGGTTCTGCCCCATCCTGCCTGACCCTTATTATTTTCTCATCTTTCTGCTTCAGCAATTACACAATTAAAAGCATTGTATATAGATCTTCTATATTCTGTGTCAGATAAGTGATGGAACAACCATAACAACCAGACACTTAAGTCTATTTTTTCTAGTTATTGTTCTTTCCTCTGAGTCTCTTTCATATTACCCCCTCCCCCATTTTGTCACAGTTTTTTTTGTGTGTGTAAAAGATGATGCTTTGAGACCTCCCTTATATGCTTCGATACTAGCAATACTTTAAAGTGTGTGTTCTAGTTAGTGCATAGCTGATTCAAAGTCATTCAGTCTTCTTCAGTGTCAAAGACGTTGTCCTCAAAAACACCCTTTCCTTAACGTTAGAAAATGTAACCTGATGGAATATTCATTCGACTCCCATTCATCCTAAATCTGACAATGAATTTATAAAAAACATTTCGGGGTCATTTCAAGGTGTGACAGTGGTTGTGCAATGCTCGTAGAGAAGCTGGGAGCAAGTCTACTTTGGAGTAGTTTTTTTTTTTTTTTTTTTTAAATTTATTTATTTATTAAGGATTTCTGCCTCGTCCCCACAACCGCTTCCCATTTCCCTCCCCCTCCCCCGATCAAGTCCCCCTCCCTCATCTGCTCGAAGAGCAATCAGGGTTCCCTGACCTGTGGGAAGCCCAAGGACTGCCCACCTCTATCCAGGTCTCCTAAGGTGAGCATCTAAACTGCCTAGGCTCCCACAAAGCCAGTACGTGCAGTAGGATCAAAAACCCACTGCAATTGTTCTTGAATTCTCAGTATTCCTCATTGTCCGCTATGTTCAGCTAGTCCGGATTTATCCCATGCTTTTTCAGACCTAGGCCAGCTGGCCTTGGTGAGATCCCAATAGAACATCCCCATTGTCTTAGTGTGTGGGTGCACCCCTCGTGGTCCTGAGTTCCTTGCTCGTGCTCCGTCTCCTTCTGTTCCTGATTTGGACCTTGAGATTTCTGTCCGGTGCTCCCGTGTGGGTCTCTGTCTCTGTCTCCTTTCATCGCCTGATGAAGGTTAATATTCCTGAGGATGCCTATGTGTTTGTCTTTGGAGTAGTTTTATACTTAGAAAAAGTTACAAAGACAGGCCAGAGACTTACCATAGATCCACTTTCTGTTTCCCCAATCGCCAACACCTTCCAACAGTGTTGTCATGAGTTAGTTGTCTTATTTTTCTAAAATTTTTGCAGGTTGTAGCTCAGGCTCTCTGTGTTACAGGAGTTTAATGGGCATAGCACGCTGCGTGTTTTCATCACGTCTCTCTCTCCTCATGCTCTTCTAGGCCACGACAGTTTCTCTGAGCTTTTGACTCATGCTTTAGGTTTTATCTTCCCTACTATCAATTACTACAAATAGAATAAATACTGCTGCTTTTGGTTTACCTAGTTTGTCCTTCCCAAAGTTCACCTTTTTATATTTCCTCAATTTTGCTTTGTTTTTCTCCCAGATGTGAGATGCATAAAATATTGTATGTTTTCCTTTCATACTAGATTCTTTCGCTTGTCAATATGCTTGTATGAAATTCATCCATGTTTTCATAACTCATTATCTCTATGTTCCAATGATATCCTTATTTATGGGTGTCTTATTCTTTTGCTGTTCAACTATTGAACATCTTGTTTGCTTCCTGTGTCCACAAATATGAAGTTGCTGTACTTATTCTGATGCTGTTAAAAAGTCAGTTCCCAGGTTTTCTGTTCTGATTGCTTTAGTTTAGAATACCATTATTCATTTATTTTAACTATCTACATTTTCATATGTATGCTACACGTACATACGCATGCAAGCTATTTATGAGGTGCTATATGACATTTTGATTCTTTCCTGACATTTTCTTTACAGATATTCAAGAATTTTATGAGGTGACATTATTAAATTCTCATAAAAGCTGTGAACAGAAGATAAAAGAAGCCAACCAAGTTGCACAGAAATGGGAGAAGACTCTCGTTCATGATCCATGCCGTGATGGTCTGCAAACATCTGCAGAGGTATGCTGCGGAAACCCCTCTGAGGCTGGAGAGATGGAGACTCATGTTTGTAAAGGCTCAGGGCCGTCATTACAGGAGTGCAGTCATTGTTCCTGTCGAATGGCAGCGGTAATATGCTTGCAGTCTTAATCCAGTGAGATCTGGATTTTTCTAAGAGACAATTTAGACTATGAGAAAGGCATGGCTGGCATAGTTGTAGATATGGTTTTTCATATCTGTTAGGACTGTTTGCTTAATTTGAAGTGGCACAGGTTTGAACATTCACATGACCAACCAAGAAAATAATCCTCCTCCAGAGACACTCTTGGTTTCAAGATGTGGTAGGAATTGGAGCTGACTAATGGGAAAATAGGGTGTGCTAAGTCTGTGATTTTCACAGCAGAGAAACATATCCCAGAGTATGGATGATATGAGTCTTTAGCATGTAGAAGCAAAATACTAGAAGTACTAGTTCTATTTCTTTCTGTCTTTAAATTATTTAAATTAAGTTTTTAATAACTATTTTTTATGTAGGTAAGTCTAGCACACATATATTAGTGGCAATGCATATGCATTTAAAATATAATTCACACACTCAAAACAATGTTAAAAGTTAGGATTCAGTGAACAACAGTTTGGAGACCATAGAGTTTATAGTTACCAAAGGGAAACACAAATCAATGTTGTGTTTTGTGTTTATAGCTGAAGACAACTATGGAGCCACAAGGAGAGCAATGATGCTTTCATATATCTGAGGAGCTAGTAGAATCTGAAGGCTATTGTAAGGGGGAAAGTTGTTCTTCCGGGGTGTGGCTTCTGGTATGTTGCTCATGCTCCATTGGATAGCATCATACACATGCATATAGGTTCCACACTCATCGGAGGCAGTGGTTTATTAAACAAAACAAAAAGGAAAACATGATGTGTTGTGGGTTGTGATCCAGAATGTGTTTGACGGAAGAGTAAGATGTACATACAATCGAAATCCATCACATACGTTGATGAAATTCTTAAAAGTAAACACAATGCACACACATACAGTCACTGTTTTGAAGGGATGAGGGATTAAAACTCGCACTCCATTTCTCAACTCTGGTGCTTTATAGCTTATAGCATATCTTGGACGCTGTAAGAATTCTGTTGCCAATCAATGGCATGGACCTTGGTTACTGAACTTTTTATTTGTTAAATTAAAGTTTCTTGTATACTTTCTGTATTACTTAGAATTGATTTGGAAATGGGGTACGATGGAGTCTGATGATCGCCTTAGTTACTCTGAGAAAAAAATAACAAGGACAATAATTTCCAAATCAGTAGATGCCCAGCACTTGAATCACAAAAATGGATGGCACTCTACTTTCAAAAGTTAGAAATAATGATTTTTGACTTTTACAACCTTTTTCTATACAGACATATTTATTTCATAAAATTCATATGCGAATCTTTATTTATATAATGAATATAAACAATATAACATATATGGTATAGAGAAGTAGATTACATTTCTTTTATATTTTTATTCATTTTCTTTTAAGATTAGGTTCCATTATGTTAGAAAAGTGGAAATAAACAAGAATAGGGTAAAATATAATGAGGAAGATTGGAGGCTGAGCAAAAGGACATATGGGACATAAAAGAGAATAAGAGGCTAGTGACAGTCAACAAGGAAGTCTATGTAGTGGCAGAAGGGTGACTGGGGGCATTGAGCATGGAAGAGAACCTTTGAAATACACTGTGCTCAGTTGGAAAGACAGATTTATGTTTCATAGGGACAATAGCTTATAGGGCATTTTCAGTATTTTTCTTAAGATTTACGTATTTATCTCGTGTGCATTGGTGTTTTTGCCTTCATGAATGTCTGTGTGAGGGTGTTTGATCCTCTGGAATTGGAGTTACAGACAGTTGTGAGCTGCCATGCAGGTGCTGGGAACTGAACCCTGGTCCTTTGGAAGAACAGCTGATGCTCTTAACCTCTGAAGCAGCTCTCCAACCCCATTGCAGGGCAATTTTATGTCCTGTATTTTAAAACTGTTTCTAAAACTTAAGTAGTTTATGAGTCAGTATTTAGGTCATCTCAAAATTTCTTTCATGAGTACCATTGTGGTTGAGATTCCCATGTAACTATATAGCTACATGAAACTTCTAACTTACATTAGGTAGATCTTATGAGAGATATTACTGAATCTAAGAATACTGATATTTTTAGAGTCTTAGATTGGCAAAGTGTTTGCAGGTAGGTCTTACCATCAAACCTACCTTTGAATCTTTCTTTTCTATTTATCTGCCTGTGTTCAGACTAGCTTATCATAAATTATTTAAAATAATTTATAAAATTGATAGAGGCCATTGTTGCTTAATGCCTTTATAGGGCAATTATTTGTTCACTATTGGGACTCGACTATTAACTATCTCTCTTGTGATTCAGTAAACTATTTACTGTTAGGTGGTGTTATAATCTATATTATTTCATTATAGTGACTTTAATAAAGCAAGCGTCCTATCAGAATTATTGCATCTATAACTTTGCTGATCAAGATTTCCCTTTTGGTGTTATTTAGCATTCAATATATATACATACACATATATAATTGCTATATATATATATGTATTAATTTTATGTGCTAGAATCTATACCCTTTACATTTTCTCAAGACAGGGTTGTGTAGTTCGATTTGGCATCACCCTGACTTTATTGTTGACAATGACCAGCTTCTGACCTCAGCTTCCATGGACCTGGGACTGAACATGCATGTCTCCTTATGTGGTTTCTGTAGTGCTGGAACCAAACCCATGGTTGGCGCATGCTAGGCAAACATGCTCCTAGCTGTGGTACCTAACAGTTTCTACTCTATTTTGCTTTTTATTCTTCTCCTTTTATTTTTTCTTTGCTTTATTGTTGTTTAGCTCTCAAATTAGTTAAGCTCTCTCCTATACTTTGCCAGCCCTTTATAGACTTGGAATTTGGCCTTTGTAAAATTTCAGACACTTATGTTTATTCAATTTCTAGATGCACAGTATCATATACATATGTAATTTTGCATAATTTCATGTGTATGTTTGTCCTAATTCAATTCTTTGAAATTTTCAATTTTTCATTTCTCTCTCTCTTTTGGCCTATACTACATTAGCTTATTGACATATAAGATAACTCTGGTTAATAACTTAGTACACTTTTGCCTATACTCATATGATACGCATTTATATAAAACTATAAACATATGTATAGATTCTAAATGTAAAGCCCCACTAGGCATATATGTACACACGTAAGAAGTTTTGAGATGTGGCTATTTTTTGAAATGTTCCTAGTTTTTTCTCAAGTAGTCTGGTAGTTTTAGTTCTTCTGATGACTGTGTAATTTCATAGCGTAGGTGTATAATAACATGCTCAGCCGTTCCCGGCAGTGTGGATTTTCCGTTCCCAGGGTCCTTCCTGCATGAGCAATGCTGCCATCATCTTTATACGTGCATCGGCGTTGGCTGTGGCTTTTGTTCTATAGAATAAACTCTCAGGGGTGGATTTCTTGGCTTGGATATATGCATGATTTCAGTTTGAATAAGGCTTTTGAGAACAATGTCACTTGTCACAACCCTGCCACAGTGCATAGAGACATGGCTCTCACCTCAGAGTGCTCCGGCACCTCTGAATTTCTGCCAGTTTCGTAGGTGTCGTGATAACCAGCTTCACTTCATTTCTGGACTGCAGACTCTTGGTGAACTGGAGCCCCGTTTCAGAAGTCTGTTGACTGAGAATGTGCCTGTCTGCCAACTTCCTCATAGTCCACACCTTCTTCTCTAGCTGGACTCCTTTGTTTGCCATTTAACATGGCCATTTTGTATATTTAAATTATCCATTTTGTAGACAGACTTTCTTAAGGAAAATGATTTCCATGAATTTATACGCATGTAGTATTTTTGATTTATTTTATTAATATCTTTTCTTCAGATTTATTGCTTAGGAAAAACACTCTTTAAAACATTAGGGTAGGGCAGGACAATGTATTAGTAAGTAGAAAACTTTGTTCATATCTGTGCTTAGTGGGGTATAAAAGCTATAAAGTTGGGAGGGGAGTGTGCTCAGGGAAATATGGGCATAGTTGCAGTATGGAAATGGTAGTATATATGTTCATATTTCACAGCATACTTGTATGAAATTCTCAAGAATAAAAGTTAAATATTAAAAAGCAAGCAAACAAGCAAGCAAACAAGCAAGAAAACACCTTGCTTGCAAACCCGATGACCTGAATCCCATATCCAATAAGTACATTGAGTTGCCTCCTGCCTGCAATACTCACGCTCCTACTGCCTAATGGGAGACAGAATTGCCTGACAATTTCGTTATGCAGCACAGTGTCAAAAACAATAGGAGAGACCCTTCCTCAAATTGAAGAGAGCAAAGCATAAGTGATGTCTGAAAAGTTATCCTCTGACCTTTATGTGTGTGCCCTCGTGCACTCTACCCCCTCACCATACACACCAAATAACTAAGTAAATAGCTTTCCAAAATTTAGCCTAATTCTAGTCATCCACTAAAAGATTATCTGGCTCCATATGCATTAGAGCTTTTAATGATCTGTAAATAGATGTTACCATTACAAAGATAAATAACCGAGACTTATTTGCACTCATTTATTATTCCATGTCAAAATTAGCATACATACATGCACACATTTCTGAACAGGTCTTTTTTCAGATGCAATTTCAGAGTTTATTTTAACTCTATTTTGTGTTCCTCACCACTTGGCCTGTGTTGGTTTAAATATAGACCAGCCGTATCTTTTTATTTTTATAATATATTTTTATATTTTGAAATGATAATTACATGATTTCTCCCTCCTATTCCATTCCCCAAGCACCTTTTGATCTCTCCCTCAAATTCATGTATGTCTGTATATTCTAAGTTCATAAATGCAGCCTGCTCAATCCCTATAATGATACTTGTGGTTGATGACTTCATGGCTTCTGACTTGGTACGGGATAACCGGTTGGAGGCTCTTCCCTGCAGAAGCCCATGTCTTCCACTCTGAGCATTCCTCAGTTGCACATATTCTTTGTCTAGAGCCGAGAGTCTGGGGATGTGGCCCTTCTATGTTAGCCTGTCCATGGTGTCACTGTTATTCAAGTCTTGTTTAGGCAGGCAGGTCGAAGGGATTTCTTGGGTGTAGCCTCCTTGACGATACAGCCTTACTGAAAACTTCCTGTTTCTTCTGTTCCTACCGTTTTCCACCCCCTCTTTCAAAATGATTCCTGAGCCTTGGGTGCAGGAATTGTGCCGTGGACATATCACTTGGGACAGTGCCCCCTAGGGTCTTTTGTTTTCTACATTTTGGTTGGCTGTGGTTTGGTGTTATGGTTTCCATCTATTGCAAAGAGACGTTTCTTTGAGGAGGGGTGGGTATAAGGATAATACTTAGAATGTAGGTATGCAGACTTAGGAAAGTGTCAGCTGTGGGCTCTCCTCCAGGATGCATGACTTCACTAG
Organism: Microtus oregoni; assembly: GCF_018167655.1. Lineage (NCBI taxonomy): Eukaryota > Metazoa > Chordata > Mammalia > Rodentia > Cricetidae > Microtus > Microtus oregoni. The sequence continues at coordinate 7,066,268 of NW_024543059.1, forward strand.
GCTCTGGGTTTCAGTGGAGTTTCCATCACCAGACATTCTTTCTCCCTTGTTCAGTGGGCTTTAGATCCAATCACTGAGCTGTCGATGCACACCAAGATAAGTGTATGACTCTTTCACCCTCAATGCTGCTGTGCCGTGCTCTGACTGTCTCTGTCTTCAACATCAGAGCATGAATATCACCTTCAGTAAGTTTGCTTTTTCAGAGAGTCAGGCTGTTTAAGATGTCGAGTCTTCCCAACCTGTACCCATGAAGGTAGAGATGGGCACAAAGAGTGAAGTGTCCATCATTTGGGATTTCAGTGTATCTTTCTTTCCATTTTCTTATCAGGGCTTCTGTAAGATGTAGGCTACTAGAGAAGACCTTGACATGACTCAGTTATCAAATCTCCCAATGAAAGTAATGGATTCTTAGACCTGGATGGAGGGGGGAGGACCTTGGACTTTCCACAGGGCAGGGAACCCTGACTGCTCTTTGGACTGGAGGGGGAGGGGGAATAGAGGGAGGCGGAGGGAAATGGGAGGAGGTGAAAATTTGCAATAATAATAATAATGGATTCTGCCATCTAAAACAATGACAAATGACATTCTTATATGATTGTTAAATTGTCTCTGAAAACAAGATGTGAAAACATCGATGGCAATATCAACTGAAAATTGCTGCCTAAAAGGTTAGATGATGGTTCTTAGTACATTTATGCATAAAATGATTTTTTTCTTAAGATGTCCATTAACACACAGCAACCTTAATTAATGCAGAGAAACTGCAAAGGGATTCCACTTTGATGACTTCAGTCTACCCAGGGGAAGCAAAGCTAAAAACTAGTCTCTGAAATAGTAAGACTTTATTATATGAATTTAGCATTTAACTTAATATTATGAACTTTCTCAGTATATTCAAGTCAATATCTTAAGTATTCTGACAATGTGAAGACAAAATGTAGTACCATAAGAATGAAAATTCCAAGGCAAACTAGCACTGGATTAAGTATTTTAAAGATATGTAGGCATCAGATTATTTGGCTGCCAGATATTATTATTGTTTAACTGCCGAGATGTTATCTGCCCTCTTGGGTAAGGGCAGCCACAAGAAAAGAAACTAATATATATTCAGTGACTATCTTAGTGTCTATCAAAGAGTAATATTTTTACTTTTTTTTTTGCTTTTTGAGTGTGTACACATGAACAAGTGTATATAGAGGTTAGAGGAGAACTTGCAGGAGTTAAAATTCCTATAGCCATGTGTAAAATCCTTTGATATCATTTTTCTATCATTATTCTGATCTTAGTGTCTTAAATCTTCCTTGGAGCCAAAAAAAAATAATGTTATTATTCAGTTCTGCGTTTTCTCAAAGTTTCCGTTTCTCAATTGTTTGCTTGCAATCACATCCCCATTTTCCTCCATGACTCTCTCTTGCCAATGCACAAACATTCTTCGGTAAATGCTCTGTGACAACCAAGACATTCTGCAGTGATGTATATCTCTGTGCCAAGACCTGTGCTTGATGATACACAATAAGATACTGACTGTTGGTAATCCATGTGACTTTGAGAGGGGTAAGGAGAAGGCTATAGGAAGCATTATGCTGACACCTAGTAATCACTACGAGATAAACTTCTGAAATTGTTTTCGTTTCATTTTTATTTTACTGTATGGTGTTTTTGCCTGCATGTGTCTGTGTACTGTGTATACACCATGTTTGGAGAGGTGAAATGAGGGTATTGTGTGGTAGGAGCTGTGGGCTGCATTCCGCCACGCAGCTCCTGCCACTGGCTCACTTTACCTGAAATAACAACACACAAATTGTATTCATTTAAACACTGATTGGCCCATTATATCTAGCCTCTTCTCGGCTAACTCTCGCATCTGGACTAGCCCATTTCCAATAATATGTGTAACACCGAGGTGCGCTTACCGGGAAGATTCTAGCCTACGTCCATCTTGGGTCGGAGGTTCATCACGTGTGCCTGGGAGAGGGGAGCATGGCCTCTGCTCCAGAGAGCAGAGCTGTCGAGTCTGAGCTCACTTCCTCTTCCCCCCAGCATTCTGTTCTGTTTACTCCACCCACCTATGTTCTAACCAATAAAATGGGCCAAGGCAGTTTCTTTATTAGCCAATGACCTTCCTCCATCAGTATTGGATTCCTCTTGACCTGCATTGCAACTGGGCTGATTGTGAGCTGCCGTGTGGGTTTTGGGAATTGAACCCAAGTCCTCTGGAAGAGAAGAATACTCTTACCCAGTCTCTAGCCTAATAGTTTTACTCTTTGAGAGTTTCATATAATGTATTTTAAACATATTCACACTTCCCCCAAATCATCTCTCTACTCCTCTATCCCTTCTTACTCACTACTCAACCTTGAGTTTTCTCTTCTTCTTCTTCTTCTTCTTCTTCTTCTTCTTCTTCTTCTTCTCCTTCTCCTTTCTTCTCCTCCTCCTCCTCCTTCTTCTTCCTCTTCTTCTTTCTCTTCCTCATCCTCTTCCTCTTCTTCTTCTTCTTCTTCTTCTTCTTCTTCTTCTTCTTCTTCTTCTTCTCCTTCTCCTCCTTCTCCTCCTCCTTCTCCTCCTTTTCCTCCTCCCCTCCTCCTCCTCCTCCTTCTTCTTCTTCTTCTTCTTCTTCTTCTTCTTCTTCTTCTTCTTCTTCTTCTTCTTTTTCTTCCTTCCTTTCTCACCTCTGGAGAACTAACCATATTTTTAGAATGTGTGTAGAGTCCTAGTGATTTCTGATATCATGACTCCACCATTAAGTATTCTATTTATATGTCTACTGTTTGTGCTGTTCTGTATTTTTATGTTTTATGATAGACACAGTTGATAGGAGACACTAATTAAATAGTTATTTTTCCATTGACCTCAAGAAGCTTTTTTTCCTGATTGAGAGTCTAGACTTTTAAAAATGGATCTGAGGAAATAGTCATTAATGTTAAATCACCTTGAATAATTTAGTCAATCATTCTAGACCTCAGATTTCTCAACTATGTGACAGGAATAATCATACCTACCTTAAATAAATTTTACACCATTATGTGAGATCATCTGTTTGGTGTGAATAACCAGAATTTACCACATGGTAATACTCAGCATTTATTTTTTTTCAGTTACTACTTTGAAATATGAATAGATTGTGTAGAAATGAAGAAAAATGCATTTAGGTAGAGAGAAAGTCATTGTTGAGTTCAGGGAAAGGATGAAGCATGGTGTGTGATTGGGGAATAACAACTATTTTTGTTTGACTAGAGAGCAAATGTTGATATGGGGAAAGAATAGAAGGGTAAAGATGCGGTTGTTCTGTCGTACTCAAGGACATATGGGTAGCATTTTAATATATTTACATGTTTTCTAATTCTTTTTTTTTTGAGATCAGTTATCTTAGTTTAGGTTATTATTGATATAGGAATGACCAAAACAACTTGGTGAGGAAAGGGTTTATTTGGATTACACTTCTATATCTCTGTTCATCATTGCTAGAAGTCAGGATAGGAAACTGGAGGCAGGATCAGAGGCAGACGCCATTGAAGAGTGCTGCTTACTGGCTTACTCCACATGGCTTACTTAGCCTGCTTTCTTATAGAACCTAGGACTATTGGCCCAAAGGTGGCCCTACCTACAACAGGCTGGGCCCCTCCCACATCAATCACTAATTAGGAAAATGCTCTACAGGTTTGCCTATACCTTGATCTTATGAAAGCATTTTCTCAGTTGAGGCTTTCTCTTTTCAGATGTCTTCATCCTGTTTTAGATTGGCATAAAATTAGCCAGCTCACTGGCTATCAGTGTAAACCCCAGGCTGACCTTGAATATGCCCCATTGCCCAGGATGAAATAGAATTTATGATCCTTCTGCTCGCTTCTCCAGATGGCTGGGATCACAGGCCTGCATCTAATTTATTTTAGAACAATTTTAACATAATTTATATGTATACAAGTCAATGCTTATTATAGGAATGAGATTTGAAATGTGGTTAGTAGTAGCAAGCATTTATATGATGCTTATACATTTATACTTAAGCTCTAGACACAGTCCAATGTGTTACATGTGTTAATTCCCAGCTCTTGGCTCTTTCTGACATACCTTTCTCCCTCTCTTTTTTTTTTCCTGAGGCAAGGTTCCAGTGTGTACTCTTGGGACTAGCTGTGTAGACCAGGCTGACCTGGAATTCGTAGACAGGTTGTCCCTGTCTCCTGAGTCTTGGGATTAAACATTTCAGTCACCACTCTCTGCCCGAGAGCTTTCTTACTCTCTCTGAGATTGACTGACTTTTCTTTTCCTTCCTTCCTTCCTTCCTTCCTTCCTTCCTTCCTTCCTTTCCTGCTTTAAAGAAAAAGAAACAATAAAAGCTTTCTCTGAATGCCAGCAAAACACTTTGAATGTGCACTTATGAAAAGGTCGTGGCTGGACTATCCACATCTGGTCATCTTTTGGTTTTTCCTTGTAAACTCAAGTGACTTTATTGTGATTATGACCAGTTTAATTTGTTTCCATTATACAAAATACAAGGTGTTATTTCTTGCCACAAGGATTTCTTCATACCCTTTCTCTGTTAGGCAAAGAAGAGCAGCAGCTAGGTCAGGCATCTGAAAATTCTTAGAATGAATCTTGTATTGCTCTAATTGGTTGTCTCCCTTACTCCGCACAAATCCTTATTTGGTACCTCAGGCTTGTCACCTCACTGCTTCCTGAGGAGACAGAGAAAGCTGCTGCCTCTTTGTTCCCTCCCTCCACTCCCACACACATATCAGTGCAAAGACTTTTAGAGTGTAAGAAACGTTAGCTTTTCTGCTCAGTTCTTTATAATCTACAGTGAAGAAGATGGCTCTGGTGACGTTAGTGTTTCTGGGGGCGGAATTATTCAGTAGCAGGGTTTAGGCAGAATGAGAAGCTCCTTCAGGTTGCCAGAAAGTTCTACAGCAGGAAGGACTTATTGTTATTTACTCCTGTTGAGCATCAGTGCCCTTAACTGTCCCCCGCCCCCCATAAAACACCCTTTCTTTAATTGTCCACCTTTATTGTTGGATTTCCCTTTCTGTAGTATTGTTTGCAAAACCTGTTCTTTCCTGTCTGCTTCTTTAGATCTTAGGTCTTAGTGTGGATAATGCTATTCATTCATTAATTTATTTTAGCAATATTTACTAGAATCTATTATGTTTCAGGTTAGATGTAGAGAAAAATTGAACAAAATTTTATTTCTCCCTTTGTACATTTTATATTCTTTTAAGAGCTGTGTCTCTGTGTGTGCATGTGCACATGGGAACCTATGTAAGTGTGATCAATGTGCACACACAAAGGCCAGACGACACCCCGGGAATCAACACCCACCTGTGTTGTGTTACAGGGTCTCTCATTGGTCTGAGGCTGACCAATTAAGCTAGAAAGGCTGGATCAGGAGTCCTAGGGCTCCTCTTCTCTGCCTTGTAAGTCCTGAGATTATTCCCTATGAAGGGGTATCTTGCTCAGCCTTGATACATGGGGAGGGCTTTGGTCCTGCCTAAACTTAGTATACCAGGCTTTGTTGACTCCCCAAGGGAGGCCTTTCCCCCTCTAAGATGTGGAGAGGGGAGGGGTAGGGAAGAGGGACAAATTGTCCTCTGAAACACACACACACACACACACACACACACACACACACACATCCGAATAAATATAAATTAAAATAAGGAATAACAGGGTGGGCCTATTTGAATGCAGCTGAATGAGCAAGCAAGAGGAAGAAAAGCAGAAGTTGAGGTGAACAAGGTAAGGGGGCTGGAGAATGCACCACATTAGACACTTTGGGGAGAGTTTTTCTCTGCCAGAATTGGGAAACCATAGGAAGCCTCTGAGTATAAGAATGGCTTGTTCTCAACTGCCCAAAAGGTACACAGAATCTCTGGGTTTGGAAATCAGAGAACATTTGCTTTTCTAGGTCTGGTTTTCTTGTTATTAGTGTCCATGTGTTTCTTTTCAGTTTCATTGTGTTTAGTGTGTATTGGGGTCAGCAGCCAGAGTGAAGAGGCTATTACTTCTGATACTGTGGTGTCTCTGATGTGTGCAGTCTCATGATTTTTTTACTGTTGAAATGAAACCAGATGGGTTCTCAAAGCCAAATGGCTTTTACGTAGTACATAATCTTGAAGTGCATGAAATAAAACATTTCAGATTTCTTTATCTCAAAACAAACAAACAAAGAAACAAACAAAAACAGACCCGTTTCCTTTTTGTATTTAGTCTGTAAAGATCTTAAATACGTGTCACCTACTAGGTCTTGGGATTTAATCTCAAACGCCCAGTGGAAAGAGATCTGTAATTTCAGCCCTTTGATATGTGTAGCATAAAATTCTAGCTTTGCAGTGTTTCTGTTTTATTTGAAATTTCTACCCCTGCCCTCTTTTCAGCAGTTAGGATTTTAACCTGCAATATGCCATTGGTACCACAAGAGGGCAGTAGCAGAATCAGAGTAGAGACTTTCTGGGCTGTGCCGATGATGGTGGTGTTTTGAAAGGAGATGCAAACCACTCTATCTTATTTTAGGAAGACAAACAAGGAACACTTTATCTTAAAACATTTTAAGAAAAATATTCAATCCAAGATTTGATTTTTGTTGGCTTTTCTTGAGTGCTTGTTCTGTGCTATGAATGATTCATTTCTCTCTCCATTTCATCTCTGTTCTACTTTGAGCATATGACCCCCTCTGATTTCATTACATTAACCAATTTTCAGCTCCTAATTATGGTTAGTTTCATCCAAGCCTCTTTTTTTATTTTTATGATATATGTTGCTATATTTATATTTTTAAAAACACGTATATATTTAAAAGCATAATATATGAATTTGTTTTCTTCCACTGAGCTTGAGCTGCTGAGCTAAACTCCGCAATTCTAAATTAGTAAAAGAAAGCATTTTTATATTGCTAAGCAACCCCTGAACTGGCATTTAGTGTCACTGTGGACACTATAAAGGAGGAAAGTTGGCACAGAAGAGCCATCAGTTTGCCTTTTGCCAGTTATGTGGCTACGGATAAATTATTTAATCTCTAAGCTTCAAGTCTCTGACTTGTAAAGCGTCAAAATAATAATAACAGTATAAGACAGATGAGAAGCATAGGTAAGCTATACGGGGGCCTAGCACAGCCCCTGAAGCTGGTAAACACCCCAAAATGGGACCTGTATCCGTCAAGAGCTTATGGAAAATGCTTTCTCATCTCCAGAACTATCACTTTCTTTGTCAGTAAACAGAAATGAAATGACATGTTCAGGTGAAGCAATTGACCACTTCTAGATACTTTAAAAAACTTGGGAGAAAAAAATTCTTTAAAACTACATTATATCAGAATGTAATTGATACTCTCCTACCAATTTTGTGACCCGCTTTGGGAATTTAAATCTGATAATGAATGAGACAGCATTTTGCAAAGAGAAATTATCTGCATGTGAAAGCCCCATCAACATATCAATAGAGTACAGAGTTGTCCTCTCGTTTGCCTATTGGTGGTTTCTGAAGCTATGGATATTTTGGTGCAACTGGAGAATGCCAAGGGAGACTGGGTAGCCCCTTTAAACCCATACAGCTGCTGTAGGGTGATATACCATCTGTTGGTAGCACCTAGTAAGCTTGCCAGTACTCCATATGGACACTTTCATAGAAACAAGGCTTTAATTCAGAATCTTTTTGATTGTTGGAGAAGAAAGATGGGAAGAGTAACTATTTGCTTAGCATTATGTGTAGTCTTTGGGAGAACGTAAATCATGGCAGGTGACTAACTGCTGACAAATTGGAATTCGGACAGTCAGGGAGTAGTGAGAAGAGGCGTAATCAGAGAGGGAAATATAAATGGGCAACAAATAGTTTCAAACCTGAGCTTTAGTTGTTAGTAAAAATTGTATTATACCCACATAGCAAGAGATACAGAAAATAGACCTCATGAGAATAAGGCAACCATCTCCTCTTCTGTTCCCTTTACCAGCATCCTTCTTTTCTCTCTTCTTCTTCTTCCCTTCTTTCCCTCCCCTTATCACTTAGTGCTTTGAATAATTCATCTTTCTGTTTCTTCTCCAAGCTGCCCTCCATGTTTGTACTCGCTGGTTCTTATATAAAAGTGGGCCCTCGGAACATCTTTCCTAGCGTCTGCCCAGGTCTCTTCAAGGCAGACCCTTCTACTTTACTTTTTGTGGCTTCAATCTTGGAGTACACGGTTTAGATCCTATCTTCTTGATAATGTTGCTAACAGTGACAAAAGTAAGGTCAACTAATACTCTAAGACTGAGGATTTGAGAACCAGGCATTTCAGGTAGAGGGAAGTATGTGAGCAAAGGCAGGATACTAGTAAAACCGACTAATTTATAAAGGAAGACTCGATTAGGGACCTTTCAGGCTTTATTTTGGACTCTAGAGTGATCCAGCTAGGTAGATATTTTATTGGCTACCCTTTCTCTTTTAAGTAGAATTTGTATGAGTACATAAATATAAGTAGTTTATAGAAGATGAAACTAAGGCTTAAAAGTGTCAAAGGACTGGGTCAAGATACATAGTAAAAAAGGATGTATCAGACACAAGTAGACATGGGCCTAATATTTCATACCTCCCTAAAAGATGTGGGAAAAGCTTTACACAACTACTAGAGAGTGGAATTCAGTCAAACAGGCGACTGTACCCAAGGAAGCAGAAGAGTTTGATTGAGGTAAGACTGTGGAGTTCAGGCTCTTTCCTTTAGAGGATGTAATGCAAAAATGTGGAATCATCGACTCTGCCGAAGAAGTCTAAGAAGCCAGCATTATGCATGATAGACCACAGACATATTCTGGTGGCAGAGAGATTACTTAGGAGGCTGTCAAATCAGGAAATATTCGACGAGTTACCTGGAGAGCTATATTTCTTTTCTTGAGGATAATGAATGGTGAGTTTTTCCTGTATGAAGTGTAATTCCTCAAGAATATTAGAGATTTATATAAAAACAAAATTACGTTGCATTTATAAAATAACTCATACTAGTTTGTAAAATAAAGGACAACTTTTATTTTAGGATGACCCAGGTAGCCTGAAGGTCCTTCCCAAAGATGTATTTGACCTCTCTCTGAGGCTGACTTAGCATTTACTATGAGTAATTTATAGTAAGACTCTTTGTTGTAGTGCTCAGGTTAGATTTTTCAATACAGTCCTCAAAAATGGAAAGAATGCTTTAGCTTTCTAATTCATATCATTCAAGTGTAGTTAAAGGAGATTATGTTCATACTAGACTGTAAATATGAGAGGGCATATCAACCACTCTCTGATTGAGATGGTACAAATACAAGCATAAAATACCACTAGTGTTAATACTAACTTTGAAACATCTTTTTTTGCAATTTCATCTCTATTTTTAATAAAAGGCTTTTATAGAATGTTAGTTTTCAATTAAAAATTTTATATATGTATGCATTATATCCATGTCCCGTGTGTCCAGATGAGGGTGTAGAATCCCCTGAAACTAGAGTTCTAGGCTGTTGTATGTAGCCTGATGTGGATGCTGGAAATCAAATTGGGTGTGTTTGTGCTCTTAACTAATGCTCTATCTCTCTAGATCCATAGAACATTATTTGCATTTTAAACATTTGTTTTGACAGAGGATGTCCTTATATAGACTATGGGTGTCACTATGTAGCTTAGGTTGACCTTGAACTTGTGATCATTCTGCAGCAGTCTCTCTAATGCTTGGATTATAGTCATGTTCTATCACACATAGTCATAGATATGTTATAAGTAACAGGCTTCTGCCTTGCCTTCACAACAGACTCTCTCAAGCTAATAACCTTTAGCCATATTTAAAAACTACCTATGAATCCTCAGTAATTACTGAGTGTTGTTTTATCTCCTTAACATATTTTAGCTGATTTTTTAAAAAAAGTCCCACTTGTCAATCAAGATTTTTTTTTTAAATAATAAGTAGACAGATTTTTCTCTCCAGGCTATCCAGGGCATCTGTTGCAGTGTTCATTACACTGTGTGGAAACAAGATGCCCCAGTATTTTACCTGTGTGGTGATGAGAGACTTGACAGCAAGTATCAGAGTTAGTCATGGAGCCACAGTGTGCCTCAGGCAGCAAGCATTCAGTGAATCCTAATGGAACGGATGACTGGCTATTTTTATTTATGCCAGAAAATGATATGCTGTTTTGTTAAAGTATAGTGCATGCATACTGTTCTGTAAACCTGTCTTTAAGATATCCTGGTGGACCCAAAGCCAAGACAGCTAATCCCATGTAAGATTCTGAAGCAATCTGTGAGGTGTACAGAAATGAACCATCTCAGTCAGCACATCCCTTGCTTTGTCATATACGTATTTAAGAAGTAGAATATGGGAAAACTTTGGGATGAAGGGATGTAATGTAGTTCTCCATCCTTCCTTCCTTGCATATTCTGAATCTAAGTAGTTCTAGGGCTTGGGATCTTGAGTATTTCCCTTAATGGACTATTAGCTAAATGTTTTATGAATTTTTGCAGATTATACATGTTTGTAATTATGACTAATATATAGGTGTGTAGGTAAGATTGACAATAAATACCACAAGACTATTACTTAGCATATGAATGACCATATCTGTTTTCTTTCAAAGTCTTTTGTGGTTATCATCGACAGCCTGATTAAAAAAATAAATCAAGTTTTATAATATCACATATCTCAATAGCAGGAAAACCTGAATTCTCTTTAATATAGTGTATCAGAGTCAGCTCTAAATATAAATAGATATGATTAGTTAATGTCTAATTGAGTTTCTTAAAGCTAGCCTATAATATAAGTCAATTTCAAGTGATGTCTTCAGAGTACTACAGTCTTGTGTGCAAACTTGGCTAGGTTGTATCCTCCCTGTTATTTAGGTAAACAAATAAAGTGTTGCTTTAAAGTTATGTTGAATAATATTTATAGTCAGACATCTTTAACTGTAGGCTGTTACTTGATGTATGCACAGGCATTATAGGATTAAATGAATCAAAGTAATTCTAGGGCTTGGGGCTTGTGAATTCACCTATTACTTAAATAGTTTATGAATTTGCACAGATAATACATGTAACTATGACTAATATTTAGATATGTAGCTAAGATTGGCAATAAATAACACGAGATTATGACTTAGTATATGAATTACTATATCTTATTTACTTAAGAGAAAGTTGTTTTATTAAGAACAAAACAAGTTGTCCAGACAAGGATTCTGCTTGAGACTAGAGTATGATTCCAACACATTTTCAGATTGTCAATTTGCTGGACAGATTTTGACTTTTTAGTTTCAACAATTAAAGAACCAATTTCTTAATATCCATCTATCCACCCACCCACCCAACCCATACACTAATCAATTAGCCCATCAGCCCATTGATTGATTGAGAAATGTGTCCATATTTCATGTTAGTTTTGCTTTTCTGGAGAACCATGACTAATGTAAGTGTTAGCATATTTGATAAGAGCTCATCCTAATGTAACTCTTATATTTCAGGATATTGTCTGAACACTTTATATGCATGCACATTTAATTATCATAATAGTCATTAACCTCTTATTGTTGTTTTATAAATGAATAAACTAGGGTGCCGAAATTTTACATAATTTCTACAATGCCACATATACTGTACAAATGGTATACACTGTTTGATTTCTTTCTTTCAGTAATCCCATGAAGGTCATTCTATAATTTGCTATCTTTCACAATGTACTAGAAGACTAAGAATTCAATCTCAGTATTTTTTCTTCCTCCACAATCTATGCTCCCCATGCATTTTCTTCTAGGACTATCATGAGGTGTCAAGAATTTTGAGAAACATGACTGATCTAATGAGTCTAAGGACTTATCCAACGCAGAATGTCTTGTAGCATTTATCTGAGCTTCACCCATCTTCGTCTGGAGTCTTTCAAACTTTACAAAAATGTGATCAGCCTAGTTAAATGTCATCTGCAGGTCAAGGCAAAGGCTAGACATATTCACTTAGACTCATAGGTAGAGGAAGTAGGTGGGATAGGTTCAAGGTGAAGCCCACAAAGCTAAGGTGAAAATGGGAAAAGTAGATAACAAGATGGAAATAATAATTTCAACAATTTCATAGTGGGTTTATAAGCTGAAGGGTCTGGATAAGCTCTAGATTTAATTAGGTATTTGGCAGGAATCATTAGCAAGGTTGTAGCCATATGATTAGTGCCTGGGTCTTTTAGTAGTATAGTATCGTATAGTGTATTATTTCCATAACAGGAACTGTTGCAGTTCTTCTTAAAATCAAATAAAGCATATGCTTTCTCAAAATTCTACCCACTACTTTTGGTTCTGAAACACAGGGCAGATAGACCTAATTTTCTAGTTTTAAAAACATCTTTCTTTGTTCTTTTCTCGACCTTTAAAAAAATTCATCTGATATAGATATCACAGAGTGCTTTTTAGAGGTATCATCAACCCCAATTATGTATTGTTTTCAAAACTACAAGAGAAAATAAGGGACTGTGAGATATGTATCTTTATTGTAATCATGCAGTCTGAACCAAAGTCACTGGGACAGAGTTTTCTGATCAATTGATTTAGTTATAGCCCAAACATAAAAAACAAACTATCAAGGTTTGCTCAGGAGGAACATGCCAATAAAGACAAGAAAAGAGCTCCAAGGAGCCAGAACCAATTCTCTACTTTCAGAAACTTGTCAGAGTTAAATAGAATACAATAAATAAAATGCCCAGGACAGTGTTTGTTCATAAATGCTCAACAAATAAAGGGTATTAAATACGGGGAGTGATTGCTATTGGCAGACACATTCATATTCTGAGGAATGAACGCTGACAACTTCACAGTGGTACATGTAGGACAGACCACATACAGACCACACACACGCACACACACACACACACACACACACACACATGTGCACATCACTCACATGCACACAAACACCCCAAATGCACTACAGTTTGAGAGCTTGCTGCATGGGGCACACTGTCTAAAGCAAATCTTCTTTTATGGAATACAGCAGTAATTTAAGTTAGACTACTGTTCAGTGTAGTTTAAGGACCTGAAAAATGGGTGAGTGAGTAAATTCTGATGATCTGCATTCTATCCCCAAACCCATATGTTGGGAAGAGAGAACTGACTTCTGCAAATTATCTTTGGACTCTTGCACAAGCTTTGGCATGTGCTGCCCCCAATAAATACATGGTTTTAAAAAGTTGTTTAAGTTATTGCGTGATTTCCTTAAGAAGAATTGATCTTATTTAGTTTAGAAATATAGTCTACATTTTAAGTATTTTAGCATATTTTAATATGTTAATATGTGAAAACATGTCTTTTTAATTTATTTTTTTTATTTCAGAGATTATGACACAGTAAATTTTCTTTTCCTTTCTTCCCTCCAAGACCTCCCATATAGCCCTTTTCTCTCTTTCAAATTCACATCCTTTTTCATTAATTGTTACATATGTTAAATATAACCGGTCAGTTTGTATAATGTTATCCACATGTGTTATATTCAGGGCTGACCATTTAGTATAGATAACTGATGGTTGTCAAAATGATATCTTTTATATGGTTTTAGATAGGAAATTTTTTAGCTGAGTTTTGGTTTTGTGTATCAGATTATGTCCTAACACATATTCCACACGCGTCCTGAGTTAACTGTCTTCTGTCAGCGCCTCTGATGGTTGTAGTTGCTGTGTGTCGAGTGGGAGGATAGAGATGAATGATAGATCCCTGCTTTCAAGGAAATAACAGTTTGTATGAAAGATGGGTACATGGCCAAGTCTCTGAATTTCACATGGTTGTTGGTTCATTCGGGCTGCTCATTTCACCAGTTCATAGAGGTGATAGTTTAAAAATAATGGTTACAAAGGGGGTTACCTTTCAAAACTCTAGAGGTGGACATCTGAGAGAGGATAGAACATTTTGGGGCCCTTGATGAAGAGAATTTGTTGATTCAAGAGTGTCAGTTCTTAACTACCTCCCAAAGACCCCAATTTCTAATAGCACCATGATAGGTTATTGCTCACTGCCTTTAGTCGGATTTATAGTGAGGATTCAGAACAAAACGTTGGAAGCAAAAGATGTGAAAAATGTAGAATTCATTGAGGGAAGAAATATGAACTCATTTAAAATTTAGAATTGCAGACAAAGCAGGTATGGCATGCCTGTCATGATTGCTAAAGAGGTTGGTATAATCAAAGAGCCAGAATATTTTATACTGGGACAATAGAAATGTTGCCTTGAGGGTAAGATTTCACTCACCAAAGTCTTCAATGTGTAATGATTGAAATTAATTTGATAAGGCAATACTTAAAAGGACTAACTTTATAGAATAATGCTTTTGGGTCACTGTGCTTGAGCAGGTCACTTAAGGGACTATTTCCAGGCTAGCCATGCAGATTCTCAGAAGCTGCCACAGAAACAAAGGCACAAAAGGGCCCATGTACATTTTGAGTTGGCAGCAGGACTGGTTTCATCCATGTAGCATTAGCTTTGCAGGCATGTAAGAGTTATTGGATCATGGATGCTTGTGACAAGGCTCCAGATTTTTTTTTAAAGCAATGCTTGAGTTAATGAAGCTGTTACAGGATTAATAAGAATCTATTCTAGGTGAAATGCACTGAGCTCAGACAGTGTGAGGCAGGATTACATTTCCTGCAGGGTAGCTATGGAAAGGTGAAGACCAAGTTGCAATAGTTACCTCAAGATGTTGGGGTCACCAGGGTATGTGATATGGGCAAAAGAATTCTACTACTACATAGCCAGCCCTAAGAGAGAGCCCCTGAATGCAGAATCACCAGGCCCAAAGGGATAGGGATATTCAAGCCCCATGAAGACCTGATGATGCTACCATGTGCCCCAGAAGGTGGACATAAGTGCTATAGGATTTGGTATTTGCCCTGCTGCGTTCTAGTTTTGGTATGGTCTTGTATTTCCTTACTAAACAAATCCTGTCCTTTGGGGTTGGAATGTTTATTCTTTGATACCAGATATTGGCTTTTTTTTTTAAATTTTATTTTATAAGGGCTCACAGCTAAGGGACTGTGTGAGTCCCCAGGAGACTTTTAGAATTTAGGATAATCCTGGCATTGTTGCAACTACAGAATCTCCCAAAGTTTGAATAACTGATTTTACAATCTGTAATGGAATAGGCCTGTAGTAGCTAGAGAGTGAGTATTCAAATGGGAAATGCCCTCCACAGGGTTATGCATTTGGACACTCTTCTCCAAGCTGGTGGTGCTGTATTGGTAGACTTGTGTATAGGGGCAGAGCATGACACTTAACATCCAGCCTTGCTTCTAGTCCTGTGTCCTCTGCTGTCTAATCCAACATGTGAGGAACTTTACATTCCTGCCTGTATAGGTAGGAGCCATCTAAACTTCCACATGAACTGTTGTTCCTTTGAAACTATGAATCAGAACAAACCTCCCCTTTATGTTTCTTCTGCTGTGTTTTGTTATCATAAGAAGAAAAGTGGCTAAAAGAGAAGTGGATGTAAAAGCTGAGCCACCTCAGTCCTGCCTTCATTTTAGGACTGCATTCCTCTTCCAATAAATGAAGTATTATATTTTTGATATATATTTTTGAGAAGAGCAGAATTAGGTGAACCCAAGAGAAAAGACACAAAAGGGAAACAAAATATTTCTCCATAAGGTTTGCATCCTGTTTAAGTTGGATGTTTAGACCTTTTCCCCCTCAAGACTCTGTTGGGTTTGACTTGGTTTTTCTGAGCCACTTAATTTCTTTGTTGTAGATTACAGATTTTTCTTACTGCCTTGAATATTTAGATAAAAGACTGTGAAACAGTTACCCTCCAAAAGGAAAATATTAAAGGGACACAGCAAACAAAAGAACAACCATAAATTGGATCTAGCAGCTCTTAACTTTTGCATCCCACCTTTACTGTGGTTTCTGAGGTAGAGGGGACATGGGTCTGGGATTGAGACATACCTCTTCCTGCCATGTGATCCCAATACATTACAGATAAATGAAAGAGTGATGGTTTTGCTGTCCTCAGTGGTGGTCACATGTTCTCCTCATCTTTAGGTACTTAAGATTTACATGATTAACACAGAGGGCATTCAAAGAAAGGTGACCAGAATAGAATGACCAAGAGACACCAAACATGCTCATCTCCTTTGTAAAAGTTGAGTGTGTTGAAGGCTTATTCTCTACTTTATCTCTACTTTTACTTATCTGGCAGAGTGTCTACACATGGTAGGAGCTTAATAAAAGTGGCTTAATGAATGAATGAACAAATGGATGATGCCATCTCTCTACTAAAGAATGAACCTGTGGACCTTCCTTTAATACAAATTAAGTGCACATATTGAGTGCAGTGGCCATGTGAGTTGGAACAAAATAAGTCCTAACTTCAGTCTATTTGTGTTCTCTGTAGCTCAAGAATTGCATTGAATGTGCCCACAAAAGTACCGAGAGAAGAGTTCATGTGGATTTACCACTTAAAACATTAAGCTACTTATTTTTGGCATTATTTTGGTAATTTTGTTGGTTGGTTCTCCACCTGGAAATTTGTCGGTGATGATATCAAGTGGCATGGTTACAAGCTTGGACCCAGGATTTTGAATAGATTTTATTTGACCAAGTGTCACCCACCTTTGGATTGATCTGCACGTTTGCACTGCCAGGAAATGGAGTATGGTTTGTCCCTGTGACTGCTTTGAGTAGTGATGACTTTGTGTTCCTAGGACTTGCTTGTTATATCACTAGATATAAGAAAGTTGCTCTTTCTCTGTAAATACAGTGCGCCCTCATCTCTGTCTTGATACATGTTGTTAATTTTCTGCTCTATTACATTGTCATTTATGTGTATATTTACAGGAGTTTTTCAGCCTGGATGATTTATTTTTACACATTTTTAGTTCATTTGATAAACTGAAAAATTGTAGTTCAGGTTGTTATAATCATTTCATATTGGATTGCTCATCTGAACATATTATTTTTTTCTGATTATCTTCTACTTGTTGCAAAGTATTGATGGCAGTGACAAATCAGACCTGTTTTAAAGACTTCAGACTTTCTTATTTATGTCCAGAACTATAAAGTACCTTCCAGTACTCTCCCTTCTTTAAAAACAAAGAAACTAGAGATCCAACACCATTCCTGAGATTTCATGTCTTTAAGTTTTGATGCCAGAGGTGATGGTTGCTCTCCAGGTTACATGCTTCTTTGGAGAGCATCTTCTTTCCTTTTCAACTCACTACTGCTCTTCTTTTTCTGTCTGCTTTTCCTCCCTCTTCCAGTGATGAACAAATATCATTTTAAAATTAGTTTTCCAATGCAAGTATCATAGGATGGTAATTAGAAGCCCTTTTATATATTTAGAAAGATAACACTTATGTCTGCATCCTAAGTATTTTATATTACTCTTAAGGTGTACTTAAGATTCTATTAATTTAGAGTGCTTGCCTCATCAGAGCACACGATAATGAAAGATGTAACCAAATAGCTGAGTGGCAGATTTGAAGTACCTATGAAAGAATAATAACTTTAATTTTTTTCTGAGTTATTTGAAAATTAAATATTTGGACTTAAGTAAAATTAATTTAAATGACTAAAGTATTTTTGTATTTTAAGAATTAAAAATATTATTTAAAATTAAAATCTAATTATTCCAATTTCCTTTTTCTCTTTCCTCCTACTAACTCCTCCCATGTCTTGATCTCTTTCAGATTTATGGTTTCTGACCCCCTGTTCTTCAATTGTTGTTACACATGTCTAAAGTATTTTAGTAAGTGTGGAACATTCTCTAATATAGAATAGAAAACATAATCCTTACAAGTGTGAATGTAAGTATGGGTATTTGTATGTGTGTTTGTGTACATGTATGATTTGCACTCTACATAAAAATTCATTGTAACTACCAAATTAATATTTAAACACTGCCACACATCAGATAATTAAGTGTCTGTTACAGTGTGACATCAGTGGAGTTAAGAGGAATCTTTTTAATTATAAGTCCATAAATGGATATGTTGGCAATTTTACTTTTAGCTCTGCAGTATGAAAAATGTACTTGAGACATTTAATCATTAAGGTTGCTGACTTATAAAGCAAAATAATAGCTACTTTTGTCATCTTAATTTTTTAATCCAATTTTATAATGGTTTTGATTCTTTAACTAAATAGCATAAAATAATTATGATTATTATAAAAATAGATGACAATGTATGTATGAATGTATGTAGGAATGTTTTCTGAGTGAACTGTCAGTGCTGATCTAGAGTTAGAGATATTTTCTATTTTATTATTCATAACCTTCCTGACAAGTTCCGTATGTTTTAAATAATTAATATAGAAAATAAAGGAAATAAAAATGTACCTAACTTTTAAAAAGTGAAAGAGTAGGTAAATATAATTCATAATTATAAAAGTAAAAGCTCGGACTTCTGGAGAATGTTCCTCTGGTAAACTTGTGAGTTTTCATTTTGAGTCAGGGTCTTGCTATATGGCCCAGGTTGGTCTCAAGCTCAGAGTCCTCATCTTCCAGCCCTCTCTGGGCTGGGATTGTAGGTTTTAATATGAAGCATTCCTAAGAGACAGGAAAAAAGAATACTTATTCACTCACTATATGGAGCCAGTGACAGAGCAAAGTCATAGTCCCACAAGAGACCAACTTGGTAAAACAGTGTGATACTGGGGTCACTTGCAGGAGCATGTGACATGGCGACTCAAAGGCAGCTGTGTCATTGAGAGTTCCGCTGTGTCTCGGGTGAGGAGGCCCAATCCTGGAGCCACTGGCATGCTTTACAGTCACCTTCACGGGTCAGGTCAGAGAGACCATGCTCCACAGCAGGTGCTTAAAGCTTTCATAACTTTTGGCACATCTTTTGGGACTTGTCAGTTTCAGGAACTGTTTGAGACTTGTGAGTTGTTTACTTCCTGAGTCCCATGAGCCTTTGCACTTCTTCCCTCACAGATAATTTTATTTCTTTTCTTTTTTGGATTTTCGAGACAGGGTTTCTCCAAAGCTTTTGGTTCCTGTCCTGGATCTAGCTCTTGTAGACCAGGATGGCCTCGAACTCACAGAGATCCACCTGCCTCTGCCTCCCGGGTGCTGGGATTAAAGGCATGTGCCACCACCACCCGGCAGATTATTTTATTTCTGAGGACATTGCTATACAACACGGATATGGGCTACCACAGTGAAGTGTGGTTGGTCTATTTTAACTTAGCAAGATATTATAGATATTTTTCCATCTTGATAAGTACTTTTTCCCATGTGATTTTAATGAAATAATGATAGCCACACTAACAAAACTTTAGTTTACTTAATATTCTTCTTTGAGTATTTTGCAATATATTTTTATGTATAATAAAACACTAGAATCTGAGGTAAGTATCTGTTTCATTTTACATATTTATTGTATACGGTAATCTGTTACATAAATGTTACATAAAGGTATCACATATCAGAAGGTATCATATATTGAACATATCCTCACTGCTTTTTCTCTTTTTTTGTCTGTCCCCTTTACAATAGTGCCTTTTGTTTCTTTACATAATTTAATTTCTTCTTTTACATCACCTATACATGATTTTATGTGACTATATAAAATCTTGGAACCACGAATTAGAGAGAAACTATGATACCATCTTCTGAGTCTGTTTTAATTTGCTGCTGTTACATCCAATTCCCTGTAAGATGCAAGACTCATAACTTCTTTATGACTGAATAAATTCTGCTGCATACATACAGCAAATTTTTGTTATCCATTGTTTATTCATCAGACAAACTGGCTTATTCCATAACATGCCTATTTTGAATAATGCTGCAATAAATATTGATGCATAATTGTTAATGGGACATTGACTTGGACAAATACTGAGTAGTGGGTAAGCTGGTCCATATGGGAGATGTACAACAGGTAGTTTTGTTGGGTATCGTAGTCTAGGGTGCTGATTGTCTTTTATAACGTGATATAGTCTTTCTTTGCTCTCCTAGCCTTCACAGTTTCTGTTGTGAAGTTTGCTGTTAATCTGATATGCTTGCTTTTATATACGATTTATTGCTTCTCTCTCTTAGCTTTCAGAATACTTTATTTGTTCTGTGATGTGATCTGGGAAGTTTCTTTGATCTTGCTTTTTGAACTTGTATGGTCATCCCTTTCTGTAAATTTGGAAAAGTGTCTGCTATGATTTTATTAAAAATAATTTCTGTTATTTTGGCATGGAATTCTTCTTCTATGCCTATGAATCATGGATTTGACTTTTTCATTGTATTTCATAGATGTTGAATGTTCTCTGCATACCTTACAATTAATTTTTCTTTCATTGCCCAAATGTTCCAGTTCCTTTATTTGTCTGTAATACTTGGTGTTCTCTCTTCTCTTTGATCCACATTCTCTAGATAAGGCAATCTACAGAGTTTTTATTTATCTCAGGGAACCTTTCATTTCCAGTATTACAGTTTGATACTTTCTTCAGTATGTCTATGTATTTATTGAAATCCACTTTCATACCTTGCATTGTCTTCATCATTTTGTTCAATTGTTTGGACTCTCTTGGAATTCATTCAGGAATTCATGTGCCCTTGATTTCTTTGAATATAATCACGACTGTTCTTTTGAATTTCGTGGTTAAGAATTTATCTTAACTCTTGTTAGAGGTCATTACAGCAGGATTATACATTTTTGGATTCCTTTTTTTTCATGTTTCTTGTGTTTTTGCATTGGAACTTGTGCACCTGAGATTCGTCTTTTAGATAAAAACAACAACTGTTATTGTTTCAGTGGAAGTGTTTATAATGCTCAGGGTGGATTAGGATGTGGTTGGGTTGAGGCTTTGTTTTCTTGTTGCTAGGGAGACCAGGATCAATCTCCATTCCTCTGATAAGAGCAGCTCTGAAGAATGTCACTATCACAGGGTAGTTTCATTGTGAAAATACAATCACGGTTAAATAAGGAGCCAACCCTTAAGCACTGATCACTGCAGGAACGAAAGAACATCAATAGCACTTTGTACACAGGCATATGAGTTGCTGCAGGTAGGAGTGGGGAGAGACAAACATGGACCAAAACCGTCACTAACGTTGCGTTGACAAAGAAAAGGTAAATATAAATGGGAGTCAGCAGAGAAAAGGGGGTATGCGGAGATGAAGCAGTTTTGGATAATGGTAGATTAAAAAATATATCAGAAAACCTAAAATAGTGCCAGCTTTCAGGCATATTTCCCAAGGAAAGTGCATCAAAAGGAAAATGCAAAAAAAAAAAGTGGGCTTGAAAGAGGAGGAGAGAGGAGGGATGGGGAGGGAGGAAGAGGGAGAGAAAGAGAGAGAATGAATACACGAGTGCAAGATGGTTTCTGTTCAGTGACATTGGGCATTAAATAAAGTGTAGAGTCTAAATGGCTGTGTCTTGGTGTTCCATCCCGGGCTCTCAGATGCCTATCATACTCTGCATAGTCCTTTTGGATGTCAGGCACTGATGCTAGTCTCTTTTGTGGGTGGTCCTTCATGGATCTGGTCACCAGCTCTTGTCTCACCCATGGGCTTTGGTCAGGGATGAGTTGTGAATTCAATTATTTCCTCTGGGCTTTCTTTTGTGAGGCTAGGTGACAGAAGCTGGTCCTGTCAGTGGGTGGTCCTTCACAGGTCTTATCCCAGATGCTGGTTACACCTCTCTGTGCCTTTCTTAATGTTGCATGTACTATTAGAGCTCACATTCATGTTTCCTTGTAGACTGGCTTCAGCCAGGTTTCTGCTTCAATTGGATAATAAACATCCCTGATCCCAGGATTCTTTCCTGCAGTCTGGTGGTATTCTTCAGGCCCATTTTCAGCACATAAATCTGAGACACTGCATATTTCCCAAGTTTATGGCGGATCTGAGATTAGCTAACTGCCAGCTCAGCAGGGGTCATTTTGCTTGGCTGTTGTTTTATAGCATTTCACATGCTGTCTCTCCGCTGTTCTGGTGCAGCACTCAGCAGGGCTGGGTTGTCTCTCCCTTTCTGCCATACACAGTTTCTGCTCCCCTCCCTCTCTCCCTCCTTCCATCCCTTCCTTCCTCCCTCTCCACACCCCTCACCTCTGTGATCACAGTCCCAGTGTTCTGAGGTTCTCTGTTTGTGGTGTGGTCCTAATCACTTCCTTTCACTCAGTGGCAGGGAGCTCCTCAGATCCACCAATCTCTCTGAGACAGACTCTGATCCTTCCCCACCCCCCAGTCTTGGTCTGCTTTGTATGGTTTCCTCTTTTACTTTGCTATTGCTCTGAGTTTTGGCTGTCTATGACCTCTTTTGATAGCTGTTATCCAACTTTCCCAGCCACTCCCCAGAGACTGCAGCTGACTGTGCCCATGTGTCACCTGCCCTCATCCAGCAAAATGGAAAAATTTTCAGTTACATTTTTTTGAGTTACAATTCTGACTGCAGACATTATCTCAAGTGGGACTCAGTGTTGTTATAGACTTTCTTCTACCTGCTCTCCTCCTTCCCCTACTTACTGGGTATTTTACAAAGATGCCATTTGCAATCCTGGCTTCTGAGGACAGTCACTTCATCAACAGGAATTTACTTGTCAGTTCACATTTTTCACATTTAATATCCTGATAGTTTCTATTTTTATAAGTATTGCCACAAGTTGTCTTACACACTCACTCTTTATTTTCCTGTGATTCTTTTCTGTGAATATATTACCTGGAAGTGGATGTGCTGAATTGTCTGACCTTTTAATTTTTACTTACTTCCATTACTATATGGTTACTGCTCCCTCCAGTTCTCAGTATAGGAATTGAGCTATGATGGGTCAGTTTGATTGTTCATGTGACTGTGACAGTTCAGTGTGTCTGTGAAGATAGTTCCAGAGCTGCTAAGGGACAAGATCTTCCCTAAATGTGGGTACCATTCGCTAGCATGGACAAGCTCTCTCTCTCTCTCTCTCTCTCTCTCTCTCTCTCTCTCTCTCTCTCTCTCTCCTCTCCCCCCTCTTCTTCCTGATCCCTGTCCTCCCCTCTACAAAAAGTGATCACCTTTGCCCATGTAAGCCTTTCCACTGGTATGTCCTATCTCTCCACAGCCCAAAAACAACAGGGCTGCCAACCATGCTTGACACCTATAGTTGAGCACATATTTCTCCTTGTAAGTTGTTTCTCCCAGACAAGCATCACAACAACAGAAAGTCTGACTAACACACATGCTTATACACTTTGAGATTTTTTTTTCCTTTACTCTCCGGCTGCTGCTGCTAGTGTTCTTTAACTCAGAGAGAACATCTGAGTTCTGTGTATACTTTTGAGTTGAGTAAAGATGAATCTGCACTATTTATTTTTGGTATCAAGGATAATATCTAGGACTGCACACTTCTTGTGTAATCCCTGCACTGTTGAGATATATCTGCAGCCCTCTGTGTTTCCTTCTTATGTTGATGCTGATGCAGGCTCATGCTGTGTTTTCCAGGTTGGCCTTAGTCTCTCTCTCCTCTCTCTGTCTCTCACTCTGTCTCTGTCTCTGTCTCTGTCTCTCTGTCTTTCTCTCTGAAAGCAGACCTTGAGTTTACACTCCTTCTGCTTCAGACTCCCAAGTAGAAACTTTGACATTTTAGCTTGGCAATACTCCTGGGGCCTTTGGTAAAAAAATTCTAGACAGCTTTATAATTCCAATGATTACAAGATAAATCATGGAAAGAGCTACTGTAACTTTTCTTTTGAGATGAATCCTGTGTAACTAAGATTAGTCTGGAAATTGCTATGTAGCCCAGGCTAGCCAGTCCTCTGTCAGTTCCCCACAGTTGAGATACAGACTTATTCCACTGTACTTGAATGCTATTTATGTTTTTTATTGTTCAAATTATAATTTATATTTGTCCATTTCCTTTCCTCTCTCCAAACCCTTCCACTTTCACATACTCCTCTCCATTCTTTAATTCCATGGCCTCCTTTTTCCATTAATTTTTATTGTATCATGCCTGTCTGTCTGCCTATCTATCTATTTATATTTTTTCCTGAATATAGCCTGTTTAATTCATATAATGCTAATAGTATGTATGGTTTCAGGATTGACTGATTGGTACTAGCCAACCAAATGGGTAACACTTTAATGTATATTTGTTTGTGTGTTTCATGGTACACTATAAGCTAAGGTTTTTAGATCTAAAATAAGAATTATACTAGATCATAACACAAGTAAAATGTATTTGTTCATCACTAGAAAATTATATTTGAGTGTATTAGCTTAGAAATGGCAGATTTCCAAAATTTGGAACCCATGAACTGATGCTACATCCACCAGTCTAAATATTAGAAATATTGATTTTGCTTAATTTTTAATGACTAGAGGAGTATATTGAGTATATTACTTTAAATATTCAAACCAAGCTATTTGCAGATGCCTTTAATACTCATGTTCCTTTAATCTTTCTACCAGTATGCTTTTTCTTTTTCTGACATCGATTTTGATCCTTTGCATTTCTTATGATGCTGCCACAGCAAACATTGTCCACCAACTCTCCTTGAAAATTCACTTTTAAGAACATATACCAGAGCCCAGTAGTGGTAGTGCTCACCTTTAATCCCAGCACTTGGTAGGCAGAGGCAGGTGGCTCTCTGTGAGTTTGAGGCCAGCCTGGTGGACAGAGTGAGTGCCAAGACAGCCAGGGCTACACAGAGAAACCCAGTCTCAAAAACCCCTCCTCTGTAAAATGTATCCGAATTATATGGTCAGCATCCTTCTTATCCTTTAGACAACCATCCCTTCTACTACAGCATGATGGTCTACAAAGTTGCTGTAGATCCTCACCAAAGAAAATTCTTTGCTAAAATGAGTCTTTCCTACTCGGAGACCCCTGTTCTGAAACCCTCAGGCACTATGTCAGTTTGTCAATACTTTCCTGGGTTGTTTGTGAAGCTGTGTTTTCTTCCTTAGGTCAGTGTCAAGATCAGATTTCAGTTCTGTTTCTTGTTCTTTGTCTCTGTTTGACTCTTCTTCCTCCAAAACCCTTGGCCTAAGGGATCCTCTCCACTAATGGACACTGACTCTTACAACTTTCTTACCCTATATATGAGAACGATTTGGGCAAGAGATATAATTATTGCAGCATATCCAGCTTGTCTGTGATTTGGATTTTTACAGTCCAAAAGCCCTTCTTATAGGAAAATCACAATAATAAAAGCAGTAATAAAAATTCGATAAGAATATAAATATTCTTTATTTATGAAAACATACATCTAACAAGTTACAAATAATAAAAGTAACTACAGCTATCATAAATTATGAATCACGATAACTTTTACCGGAACAAGGCAACAACTCTTTGTGATTTTGATTTACATTTGCCTTAATGATTAAAGATGTAGAACATTTTCATGTACTTTCTAGCCATTTTTATGTCTCCTTTTGAGAACTATTGAAACCTGTTGCTGTTTTAAAATTGAGTTGTTTTCTGTGATATCCATATTTTAGCTGCTTATCCCTTGTCAGCTGCGTGTCTTATCCATCTCACAATTGTCCCCCCCGTGAGGAAGCTTAGCTAGGTGTAATCACATTTTAAATTTTATTTCTCATATGGTTGGGTTCTTTTTCAAAAAGTTCCTATTCATGTCAGTGTTTGAAAGCCTGTCCTCTGTTTTTGTTTGGTATATATATATGTATTGTTAATTCATCTCATAGTTCAGGTCTTATGATTTTAATTCCATATCTATTGAAAAGCTATAGTTGCTGGGAGAAGAAGAATCAGCTTCCTGCATGGACAGGCTCCGTCCTTGAGCAAGTGGTCAGTCCTAGACACAAATACAAACACATAAGAGTGATGCTAAGTGAACTCAGTGGTTTTGTGTGTGCACACGTATGTGTGCACACACATACACGTGTGTAACAACAATAATTAATGATGAGATCATGAATTTGAGAAGTAGAGGGGAGGACAATGGATGAGGAGAGGGAAAGGGTCAAGTGATGTCTCTGGCAGTCTATTTCATTAGATTCCCATAGAAATAGGAAAAATGTGTGGGCAACTTATAAAGTATAGGGGTGTATGATTAAATACAATTCCAGTAGGGGAGAATTTCCATTTTGATTAGATCTAAGGAAAGGTGAAAATTCTTCCAAGAATACTATGTATTTTGAAAGAGGGAGTTTCTAAAGTGATTGTGACAATTCATACTCAGGCTGTCTTTGCATAGTGCTTTCTGTTCCAGGCATCACAGAGCGTGGCTATGTCATAATAGCATCCCATGACTGTTGTAGTGCATAGCAGAAATGGACATACAGATTATTGTTACATGAAGAATGTAAAATATGTAGCCACTGATAAAACTAGCTGTGAATGTCATAAATATCTCAATATGATAAAAGTAAATGTGTTTTTCTTCTCCATGACTCATCTCTGGTTCTACAAAGGGCCCCATTTACTCTAGTATCACCCTGTACAACAGAGTGGAGAAGATGTAAATCATAAACATTTGTGATCAAAATGTACTTTTTAATCTTAAAAATTACACGGCCATTTGAAATCATTTTTAAGAGACTTCCTTGGGCATCATGCCTAATTAAGGACTTGGTCTAAGAGAGTTTCTAAGGCTTAGCGTTTAGTAGGCCTACTAGCTTTGCCTTTTTTGTTGTATTTGACTTGATTTATAATCAATGTTTCATTTTTAAATCCGTTTCATGATCTGCTCACTTCAATGTCTTCAAGGATTCTAGAGAAAAGTGAGAGTAAAAGGAACTGAAAAAAATGAGCAATAGTGTCTTTGCAAGAAGACAGCACAATCCTTCCCCCAAATTGGGCCATACTTTAAACCATATTATTCCAAAAGAAATGACTTTTAAAGAATTAATCTATTCACAATTTTATTAAAAAGCCGGTGAATTAATTGAATGCAAATTCTAAAGCAGGTATAGTAGCATGATAGTTTGCTAAGCACAATAAAAATGCATATTAGAAGATATTGTATCTTAAGCTAGTACAGTGATTGATAATGTATCTTAAGCTAGTACAGTGATTGATAATATAGCAGACAGGTAACAAATGTCTGACAAACAACAGACTAAAGCTGATATACTGTTAATCTTCTGGTGCACTCAATATATCTGAGTAGGTACATTGGGGATTATGGGCTACTAGAAGAAACTCATTTATTACACCTGTTCTAAGAGTTTTTTGGCATTAAAACCATAAATGGTATGTGGAGGCTATATTTCTTGCCAGTTGGTAATTTTATTATTCCTTTTTACTCACGTAAACATGACTGTCCCCCCCCCTCTTCTGAACCCCTGTACCAATTTCGTTCTGAGTCAATTAGCACTTCATTGGAATATATATCTTCATTTATTAATGTACAGTCCATGACCTAATGCAGAGTTTCAACTCTTAGATTGACAACACTCTCATTCTGGTTACCTCTCATATGTCTCTTTTTCTCTGTGTCTCTCTTTCTCTCTCTCTCTTGCTCAATTGTTCTCTCACTCTCTCATTTAGGTCTCCATGTTCTCTTTCTTTATTCCTTCCTTCCTTCCTTTCCTTTTTTTAAATTAGTTTTTAGAGACTGGGTTTCTTTGTAGTTTTGGAGCATGTCTTGGAACTAGCTCTTGTAGATGGGGCTGGCTTTGAACTCACAGAGATCCACCTGCCTCTGTTTCCTGAGTACTGGGATTAAAGAAGTGTGCCACCACCGCCCAGCTCTCTTTCATTCTTACTGGGATAAAAATTCCAGGACAGTCAGACAACCGTGGCTCCACAGAGAAACCCTGTCTCCAAAACCAAACCAAACCAAACCAAACCAAACCAAACCAAACCAAACCAAACCACAACAACAAAAATTCATTGCATAAGGCATAGGTTCCTGCTAAAAGAAGATAATGCAGGTCCATCCAGACTACTGCAAGAGTAATCAGGTTCCTTCTTTCATCTCTGCCCTCCTCTCCCCTGAGTTGATCTTGATCAGCTGTGTTCTCATCTTGATAGTCATGGCACCTGTGGATACTTGATAAATGACCTCAGTCCATCTTCAAACTTACATTTTCAATCCTTACTATGCTCTTTTAGGGCTCTCTCCTCTGTCCTTTGTTTTATTTTTACTACTTCTCCACGATGCTGACAACTCATAAGGAAGTCATCCTCCTGTATAGAGCAACATAGACTTATGTACTCTGCAGGCATGAAGGATGACGAGTGTGTATCTGGTTTATGTTCCTGGGGTGGGGGCTTGGCGAGGGAGCTCACTGGCAGTAATGTATTAAAGTTTGACATCTGAGATCAGGGAGCTGAAATAAATAAGGCCCTAAGTTTCTTTAGGGTGGCAGTTTACGGAAAATGATGTATGTTGTCAAGACAATTGTATTTGGAAGAAGACCAGGGCAATAAGTGGAAAATGTGGTTCTGAGTTGCTGAGACATTGAAATAGAGGACTGACTGAAGTATCTAAAGTAATATACAGTCCCGAGATTTAGGGAGATGATGAGCGAGTCTATTAAGGTTCTCACTCAAGATATTCAGCAAAAGCTTCCTTGACAACTTCTTGCATAGTGCATTCTTCTGGAAAGCCTCTCTGTCATCTGTGGTTCAGTATTAGGAGTTATGAAAAAAAACCAGATGAGGAATGTGTGCATTTAGCTGTGCGCAGTAAAGAAGATAGAAACAGGAAGAGGGTAGAGCTCATCTGGCACCAGGAAGTGTGACCACAGAGCCCAAGCACAGGGAGATATAGATGGGTTCAGCTGGTGCACTTATCACTTAGCCACAGTTATTTATTATAAACGAATAAAATTGCTTTGTTTATTTCTTCTTGTATTTTCAGAATATTGCCAAGAGCAACAAAAGCAGTTCCCTTATATATATGATCAACTCATACAAACATTTTGAAAAGTGTAATGAGACCCAGTGTAATGTTACGAGAGGGAACCCACAGCTGACAATAATTGGATAGCCAGGAACTAGAGGCTGGATAACCCAGAAACCTAGGATGGAGCCAAACTGTTTGGCTCCGTAAAATGGTTCCCAATGCTATTCTTTATTCTTCTGTAATCTTATATCAGAGCCTAGCATACTGGTCATCAGAGAGGTTTCTTCTAGCAACTGATTGGAGCAGATGTAGAGACCCACAGCCAAACATTGGGTAGCACTCAGGGACCCAGTGGAAGAGGGGGAGAAAGAATTGAAGGAGCCAGAGGGATCGAGGACACCATGAGATCAAGGCCAACGGAATCAATTATTCAGGACTCATAGGGGCTCACAGAGACTAAAGCAACATCAAAGAGCCTGTACGGGTCTGAGCTAGGTCCTCTGCATATATGCTATGGTGGTGTGGCTTGGTGATCTCGTGGTACTCCTAACAGTGGGGATCTGGGTTGTCCTTGACTCTATTGCCTGCTTTTCAGACTCCCTCTCTCCTACTGGGTTGCCTCGTCCAGCCTTGATATGAGGGTATGTGCCTGGTCTTATTGTAACTTGTTGACATCCCTGCTGTCTTCTGAAGGGAGTGGATGGGGGTGTGGGGAGGTGGAGAGGAGGCACTGGAAGGAGAGGAGAGAGGGGAAACTGAGGTTGTAAATACATTTCTCTTAATTTTCGTTTTTCACTGCCACATTAAAACACTGAGATGGCCTTCCCAACAAAAGGTGGCGCTTTAAATTATACTAAAAGCTTAGTATAGTAGTACTTGGATGCATAGGTTAGTGATTATTACCTTGCTTGACTAGCTTCACACTGGATATACTCATGCTATCATGATTATAAAATGATCCAAGCATAAGTTTGTAATTCTATAACAGCACAATTGTACAATACAGCATAATCATGCAACCATCCTGTAATCAGATGGCCGTTATCTAATGCATCAGAGATTTAGTTACGAAGAATGAAGCTTAGCTGTACTCAAAGGTATATGTGTTCTTTATTTCGTTCAGTCTTTGGATTATTTACATAGTTCCCTTTTATTTGGGGGTGGGGAAGACGGTTCTAGGATGAGTAGTAGGATGGAGAGAAGGAGAGAAAGGATAAAATGTTGACATTTAATGAACCCATATGAAAAGCATATGAGAATGCATTGTATTTTTGTTGCAACTTTTTCATAGGTATTTTATTGAAATGAAAATATTTTAAAATATATATTTTGATAATTTCATGTATGTGTACAGTATTTATGTCATGCTCACTATCTTCCTTTCAAGTCTTCATGTGCTCCCCCTTACTCTCACTCTCTTCCAATTTCATGGTCTCTATTATTTTTATCACACACATGTTTTATGTACATGTTTTAGGGCTGATCGCTTGGTGTGGGATGACTACTCTGAAGCCTCATCTCTAAGGAAGGCTGACTCCATCACTCTCAGAGGTCATTAATTTTCTGTAGGTTTTCGTCTAGGAGTGGGGCCTTAAGAGATGTATGCCCTCACATTGGCCATTGTCATTGTTCAGGTCTTGTTTAGGAAATTGTTCAAAAAGAAATGTTTATATGATGGCTTTATTAGGAATTCATGACTTTCTGCCAGTTTTTACTGTGGCTTCTAGTAGTCACCAACACGACTTGATCTATATTTCTCAATGGGTTAATTTTAAACTGTATATGTATCTTATTATTTATTTATCAAGGGACTATTTGCATCTTCATTATGTAGTTTGTAGTTTTTCTCTATTTGTCATTCTATTATTGGCATTTACACTTTATCCATGAGCAAACAAAATAAAACTTACTGCCACTTTTGAGTTCATGCTCTAGCAGACGTTTCATATGGCATAACATATAATTAAAACAATCAACGAATAAAGATTTTATAGTATGTGAGGAGACAATTGACATGGAAATACAAGGGAGCCTAAGGGTGATACAGATTGAAGCGACACAGGACAGTAGTTCTAGTACACATTCCAAAGAATTTGGAAATTGATCAGACTTAAAATAAATAGGAATTATTTGTGTGGATATTTAGAGAAGGACCAGTCTAAATGCCTCACATGAGTGTGGCGTATGGGTTTCATAAATGCTCAGAGGACAATGAGA
The DNA here is from genome assembly GCF_018167655.1 of Microtus oregoni. NCBI lineage: Eukaryota > Metazoa > Chordata > Mammalia > Rodentia > Cricetidae > Microtus > Microtus oregoni. The sequence goes on from NW_024543059.1 coordinate 7,097,156, forward strand.
CTGGGTGAGACTTGAAGAATAGTATAATATTGCATGTAGAAAGTGATGTTAAGGAAGGAATAGAGAGCCAGGGCATCTGGGAATTTGTTTCTGGTTCAAACAACCCTTTGTTCAGAGTAGAAGGCATATCCATCACAGGGAGTTGTGCAGAGCATTGATATGACCTATTGTGAGAATAGTCCCTGGAGGTAATGGGTAAAGCAAATAGAATAGAGTCCACTGCAGAATCCAGGGTGGAAATAGCAGTGGTGCAAAACAAGACAGTAGCAAGGAAAGTGGGGCGAGGTGTTGGGATTCTCAATGTGTTTGAGGGTTAAAGCAAGAAAGTATGGAACCTTAGTTCCATATGAAAGAAATTGGTAAGGCAGGAGTGTCCTTGGGCTTTTCATGATGAGCATTGCGGAAGAAATGTACATCAGTAAATAAAGAGGCTACAAGCAGTGCAAGTTTGGACACAAGAAAGTTCTGGCATTCAAGTTTCTACAGGATGAGTTTGTAATGTCCATTGGTCATCCATGGAAGACGTTAATGTGTGTGTGTGTGTGTGTGTGTGTGTGTGTGTGCGCGCGCGCGCGCATCTCCAAAGTACTGTTCAATAATAATATGGAGTGTTGGAAATCAGTAATTTTCTTTATGATCCATTTTTATCTCTGGAAATTTGAATCTTATTCTTAATGTAGAGTTCAGTTTCTTCACACAAAGAATGAATGCGGAATTTATCTTATCATTGGAATATAAAATAACTATTAATTAATGAACATGTATGTGGGTTACTTTGAACAAGGAACCCTAGTATTCTGATTAGTATTTCCAGTCTGGTCTTAGCGACAGAGGTATTACACCATCTCTTGGTTGTTTGCTCCTTCATTTTATAGCTGAAAGCAGTGACACATACAATTTTAGGCTAAAGAAGTTTTTCCTCATGTCGCTGCCTAATGTGTAAGCACTTTCTTTGTATATCCCTGTGAGTGACTATGTCACTGGGGCAGTGGCTAATGCTTAAATATAAATCATATACATACATCACTGTGTTTTTCCTCTCCTTGCATATACTTCCACCACTAGCCAATGAAGATTAAATAGCTAACACGCAGAAACACAGAAGTAGATATACTTAACTTCTCAATAATTTATGACTCAAAGTTGACTTCTAAAAAAAATTTTTTAGCTCGTAGGAGAACTAATACAGCGTGGAAACTTTGGTAGATGGATACTTTAGAATAGAGAGCAGATCCATGTTGGATTTGCTTCCAATAAACCATCTGGACTCATAAATACAGCGAGCTGGAAGCAGGGAAAGACTTAGGCATTTGGAACACTTGGGATAAGGCTGATGTGATGCACTCTGTATCAGTTTAGTGATTTGTTAGAGCATCCCAATGAAGGCCATAAAAGCTTTAGTGCCGAGATAAAGACGCAGAAGCTATGAAAGCATCGAACATGATGTAAGTATCATAATGAAACAGTGGATGATTTGAAATTCCACTCCAGTTTCTCTTCCATCTTATTTGTTCTTAATTTGCTCATTTTATAACTGAGGGAAATAAAGATATTTAATGAGTTGTTCCTTGTCAGACAGGCAGTTGGTAGAAGAATGGGGGTTAGAACTCCTGATCTCTCCAGACTCCTTTCTTCCAAAATACTGCGAGTTTGCAGGGCTCAGTGTTTTGCAATGTTTTGGAATTGTGGAAGTTTAATAACTTCATTTTCCTTTGAAAAAGCTGGCCCCAGGTTTTGAAAATAAGAATTTTTTTGAAAAGTTAACTATTAATATTTTCTTTATCAGTTTTGGGTATGTGGCTCTTTCTTATTTGGCTTTCAAGTTAAGATCAATATGTTGGTAAGACCTACTGCTACATGGCATTTAGAAGGACAAGACAGTGTAATAATTTGTGATTATGGTAAAACCGTTCTGGTGGAATATTTCAAATGTTGCATGAAGAGGTTATTTACTCATCACAGAATTAAATAGTGATTGTCAGCCACATGTCAGATATGATGAACAACTAGGGATGGAAAATCGAGTGAACCACGAGGCGTGCACCCACCCACTGAGACAGTGGAGCTGATCTACTGGGAGCTCACCAAGGCCAGCTGGACTGTGACCGAAAAAGCATGGGATAAAACCGGACTCTCTGAACATGGCGAACAATGAGGGCTGATGAGACGCCAAGGACAATGGCACGGGGTTTTGATCCTACTTAATGTGCTGGCTTTGTGGAAGCCTAGCCAGTTTGGATGTTCACCTTCCTAGATATGGACGGAGGGGGGAGGACCTAGGACTTACCACAGGGCAGGGAACCTGGACTGCTCTGTGGACTGGAGAGGGAGGGGGAGAGGAGTGGGGGGAGGGGTAGAAGGGTGGGAGGAGGGGGAGAAGGGTGGGAGGAGGGGGAGGGAAATGGGAGGCTGGGAGGAGGTGGAAACTTGTTTTTTGTTTATGTTTTTTTTCTTCTTTTCTTAATAAAAAAATTATAAAAAAAAAAGAACATCTGAATTTTAGAAGCTCTATAGCTAGTCAGAGTGGAAAACTCATGCAAATAAATTCTAGTCCTTCTATAATCATAGTAAACAAAACAACTTTCTCTCTTAAAGTCAGTATTGAAGCAAATGTAAAAGGAAATAAGGAACGATAAAAAAAATCTATGGAAGGACAGAGGGTTGTAGACTATTGGCAGCCTGAGCTTGACACTAGCAGTAGGGCTATGAGGAGTTGAGATAGGGAAAGAATGTGGGTTGACTTTCCTCTTAAATTCTATCTGCCTTTGCAGATAGAAATGATACCCAAAGCCTGATTGGTTACCATGGGAACTGGCATCCACTGATACGCAGACTTCTGGTACCTATATCGTGATGAGTCTTGGATGATTTCTAGATACCCACAGCAGCAGAAGCAGCAATATAAACTCACAGGCCAAAATAATGATATATGAGATTTAGTAGAATAAGCACTTCAGGAAAAAGAAAGAAAAAAATCATAGAGATTACAGATACTGTGTAAATCATGGGTGTTAGAGGGAAGAGAACTTCAGATAAACCGAAAAATATAACAAAAATTAATGGAAAATATTAACATTGCAAGAAAACTCTAATTTACCATATAAATTAGAGCTGGTCATTTGGTATTAAAAGTTAATGTTTTCTTTTTTTTTCTTTTATTTTTCGAGACAGGGTTTCTCCGTAGCTTTTGGTTCCTGTCCTGGAACTAGCTCTTGTAGACCGGGCTGGCCTCGAACTCTCAGAGATCCGCCTGCCTCTGCCTCCCGAGTGCTGGGATTAAAGGCGTGCGCCTCCACCGCCCGGCAAAAGTTAATGTTTTAAACGAATACGCTGACAAAGATTAGTAATGGGATGAATGCATCTGCTGGGAAAAGCAGATTATGTCACTGAAGAGATCAGAAATCTAGGAGGAAGCATAGATGCCAAAATTTTGCATATGTGTATATGGCAAGGAGATGAAAGAGAATTGAATGCCAACATATAGAAAACACGAGTTAGAGATACCAGGCTGGCTAGGTGTCTCAGCAAGAGCAGTCTCCTGCTGCAAAGCCTGAAGACCTAAGTTCCATTCCTGAACTTAAGTAACAGAAGTAGAGAACCAAGTTGTCTGATGTCCGCCCCCCAACGCACTCATGCACACTCATGCACACAAGCACACACACATATACATGCATGCACATACACTCACACATGGAGGCCGGAGAGAGAGGCAGAGGGAGAGACAGACAGACACACAATAAGTAAATAAATGTTTTGTCCTTTACAAAAGCAATTATGAAGAAAAAAATAGAAAATATTTGAAGTGAAAAACCAGCTCCTGGTCATAGAAACAAGAACCAGAGTTAGATGACATCAAATCTGTTAACAGCAACACTGAGCACAAAGGAAGAAAATGATTAACAATTTCAAATTTCTTAAGGAAAATGTCAGGGCTGAAGCTGCAGCTTGCAATCCATTTCTGCTCCTGCAGATGGCGTGCTCTCTGAGACAGTCAGGTGGCTTATTCTAATGGTCAAATATAGAGTAACTGACTGACTGATAGACACACAGATGAAATTTGCTCAGAAAAGAATCTTACTGGTGGAGAGTTCCTTTCAGGATGTATTTGGGTTAGGATTGTGTATGGTAAGCAAGCCTATAATTTGTGGATTAAGGAGAAATGTTTCATTAAGAACTGTCATGTAAGTTAGATAATTACTTTATTAAAAGAGATGTTTTAAATCCGAATTCTGGGAAAGATAGATGACCAACCCTTAGCCCATTTATCATTTCTCAGACAGCATACTCAACATAAGAAGAATGAATTTGCAGAGTCACATGAGATGCTATAGATCTCTTATAGATCTCATATTTGACAATTTCACCTTTGCGTTAGCACTGAATTTATGATTTTATGCATAACCTAATCATATGAAAGCACAAAGGAAATGTGAGTAATGTGTTTGATAAGGACCAGTTTTACACACACACATACTTACGTATAAACACCATTAAATAGAAATGGTAGAATAATTTAATTCAAAATTAGAGCTCAGAAATCTTTACTGCTGTGCCCTATCAAGATTAGAATGATGGACACAATATCCAATTCTTCTTAGTGGTAAGTTAGTATGTAGAGCATGAATTTATATATACAGTATATATGTGTATTTATGTATATATTAGTATTTGTAATAATGTAGGCCTAGTGAAAAATCATATAAAATCTGAAAAAGAGATTAAGGTCCTATTTTTTATTAGATGATATGAGTGTCAATTAATTGTATCCATCTAAAAATATACAAATAAATTAATGAAAATAGTAAACTTTATCAGGGAGCTAAGTGGAAGTCCCTAAAGAAAAATAAATTATATTTGTAAACATTAATAACAAATAACTAGAAGACATAATCTTAATCAGTAATACTTATAAAAAATTAAATCTGACTATACAGCAATGAGTCTATCAAAAATGTGTAAGAATGTTAATAAAAATTTAAAACCTTAAGAAGCATTAGGGATAAATAAATATAATATAATTAAATATCAAGTTCTTCTCTAGTTTATTTTTATATGCAATGACATTTGCAACCATCTGAATAGAACTTCTTTTGAAAATTGACAACCTCAAGTGTAATAAAACTTGATGTCAGGAACATTTAAAATACTTACAAAGAAGAGTAAAGAAGGTGACACCACCAGGCATCAAACATTTTGAGAAGCTTATGGTAATCAAGATAATCTAGTATAAAGCATTTCTCTACTTTGAAACCTTTCATTAATTTGACATCTATCTATGCAATGAATTATAAGATCACCAGTTTACTTGGTTAATCAAGAATTGCTGACTTAGCACAACTTTTGTACTTTGTTATTGACGAAAGAGTTACCCTCACTGAATATGGGGTATGTCTCTTCCAGTTAATCCTTGTTGTGCAGGGCCGCTTGTTTGCTCCCGACTGCTCAGCCGCAAAATAACCACACAGAAACTTTATTAATTACAACACTGCTTGGGCTATTAGCTTATGTTGCTTATTGGCTAACTCTTACATCTTAATTTAACCCATTTCTATTAATCTGTGTATCACCACATGGCTGTGTCTTACTGACAAAATTCCATCCACCTTCCGTCTCTGTTGGGGCTGCATGGCTTCTCCTGACTCAGCCTTCTTTCTCCCAGCATTCAGCTTAGTTTTCCCTGCCTACCTCTATTCTGCCCTACACAGGCCCAAGACAATTTCTTTATTAATCAATGGTAATCACAGCATACAGAGGGGAATCTCACATCAGTTCCTCTAACAGAGGTTCTTAATTTGTGGGTCATGACCCCTTTGGGTGACACATATCAGATATCCTGCATATCAGATATTTTCATTATGATTCATAACAGTAGCAAAATTTCAGTTATGAAGTAACAATGAAATAATCTTATAGTTCAGGGTCACCACAACATGAGGAACTGTATTAAAGGGTTGCAGAAATAGGAAGGTTGAGAACCACTTTAGATTCTAAGAGTGTCAATAGTGAGTTATAATCCTGGTATTTTTTTTTTTTTTGGAGAAAAATATTTGGTAGCATGATATGTTGTTTACATGTTGGGCTAGTCTTTCTCTGAGAAAAGACTGTCAAGTCGTTAGTGTAGTGACTGTATTCAGGCACTGATGCATATATTCTATGAATAATGAGTAAACATGTATGGTACAGATCATGTTCTATTCAGGAATAAAAATGTCAGTATGACCTGGGTCACCTTAACAAGCTCCTCACACTTTGATGATGGAAGCAGAAATAGGTAAATATAGTAGTAGCACTATTAATATTGAAGAGTATGATTGACAGGCAATCTTCATAGTTAAGGCCGAGCCAGGCAAAAGACAAAGAAGGCAAAATGTTTCATTGTGCTTCATGGTATCTATAACATACTTAATAAACATTCAAAATCCATCAAGTTGAATTTTAATTAACCAACTGAGTTTTATCTTATTTGGTCAGTGAAGATTTAGGGGTTTTATATACCCAGCTCTTGGGCCAATATCAACAAATCTGTGCTTCTCTTTCCTTGTGTAGGCCACTGGGTAGTATCTCCTTTTGTGAAGATTTAATGACTGTACACATATAATGATATTAGAACAGAGACATAATAATTTTTAAACAAGTTAGTTGCTATTGGCAACTAATTACAATCTAGAGTCACATGAAGGGAAGGATCTCAGTTGGAGAGTAGCTTCAATGGGATTTGCCGGTAGTATGCCTGTGAGGAATTGTCTGTGTTGATGACGGATGTGGGAGTGCCCATCCCACTGTGGATGGTTTTATCCCCAAGCTTTGGCTATGTGAGAAAGCTGAGCACTAACCAACGTGAGAGGCAGGACACAGCATTTTTCAGTGGTTTCTGCTTTAGATTCTTGCTAGATTTAGTTCCTGCCTGACTTCCCTTAGTGATGGGCTCTTACCTGTAGTATAAGCAGACATAAAACCTGTATCTAATTGGTTTCTCAGCCCCTGGTGTTTATCTCAGCAATAGAAAACAAACTACACCATTGCTTGATACTTGACTTGATCTCCCACCATCTTGTCTACACAAATAAGTACAAAACTTTCCATCTACTGAAGACGTCTGCCTTGTGTGTACTTTTAATTAGTGTTTATTTAAGAATATATACCTTACATTTTAATGGAGTGGATTTCAGACATGTCTCTCTGACTGTTTTATCATACACCCTTTTTGGGTTGTCATTGACAGTGAAATAATTTCTGTACTATGCCTTATGTACTTATTCCTTCTAAGGATTCAAAGGTCTACCCTATCCAACTATCCAGCCTTATTTCTTTCTTCTCTGCTCCCTGTTCCAAATCCTGCTTATATTACGCATAAATATTTAAAGAAGCCATATGTGACTATGTTCATTTATATTTATGCACCCTTCCTCTCCTAAGCATATTCTTTCCTACTGCTATTCTGCAGCCCAGACTCTTCCTACTATATATAATTCTGTCTGCGTTTTTCCTGCTAAAGTCCTATGCATTGATTAGATCTTAGTTTAGCAGATAAGGTTTTCTTTTAACAAAACGAACGAGTTTTGCTTTTACTTCTAAACTTTTGTTATTATAATTATTGTTTCCAAGGCATTGGTAAATAGACAAATGAATAGATGGATGGTAGAATGGATGACTGAGAGATGGATAAAAGGGAGGATAGGTTAATGATATGAGGATATGCTATAAACATACCTGGATTTCCTATGAATAAAAATGTCTTAATATGTTATGCACATGTTGGAAGCACCAGTTCTTATTGTTTTGATATTAAACTTGAAATCGCATAGTTTTGAAATTAGTAATTAAGTCAACCTCTTTTTGCAGAAATACTTCTAGACTGGAGGAATGGCTCAGTGGTTAAAAACATACTACTCTTGTGGAGGAACAGATTTCAGTTCCCAACACCCACAACAGGCAGGTCACAATCACCCATAACTCCAGTTCCAGGGGGCTTGACACTCTTCTGCTTCCTGTGGGCACTGGCATACCCAACATAGATACACATATGTAAATTCAAAAATTCATCTTAGCCAAAAAGGGAGACCTGAGAGATGGCTCAGTGGCTGAATGTGCACTGCTCTTGTAGAGGACCCCATTCCCAGCACTCATGTATGGCAGCCCCCACCTGTAGTGTCAGCTCCAGGGAGATCTGACACCTCTGTCCTCCACGAGCCCACAAACTCACACCTCCCCACACAACATGTATACAAGTAAAATAAATCTTCAAAGAACAAAATTTTCCCTTTATTTTTTTAGCAAAATATTCTGGCTAATGTTGATTTTGAAATTAATCTAATTGAATTACCAACAGACCTTATCTGAGTTGAAACTGAGAATTCACTTAAATGATTCACTTTATTTTATGACTCTGATAATGGTTAGTATTCCCTAATATTTGTGCAATTGAGTGAGTCTATGGATTGACATAAATAAATGGGTATAAAGAAGCAGTATAATCTTCTCATCTGTTGGGAATATTGGAAAGGTTAATTGGTATTGTGATCAGGGTTTAACTCTAGCACTAAGGAGGCAGAGGCAGATAGGTATCTCTGAGTTTGAGCCAGCCTGGTTTACAGAGAGAGTTTTATGATAGCCAGGGCTGCATAGAGAGGCCCTGTCTTAGAACGACAACATAAACGGTGACAAAATAGTGCCTGTGATTTTTGTATGCTTGATGAAAAGATACTGTGCAATTACAGAACGCAGAGTAGAGAATTACTCCAAAGGAAATGTGGTTATAATATCAGTGGCTGTAGTTATCTTAAAAATGTTTCAGAAAGGATAATCTTGAATTTTATTCCTAAGGTCCTATATTCAGTACAAATGTCTTACCCCAAGATATTGTGATGTATATATTTTCATTTGGTTAGATAAACACATGTATCACAAATAGAGTTCAGGGTTTCTGAGTTTAATGGCTAGACAAGATATAAGGAAAACGTATTTGTTTTTGTTCTCTTCTAATATACTGAATACCTCAATTTACTCAGAATTGAGCACTAATCATTTCCTACTTTTATCAGAAGCCTCACTAAAGCTTTGAGGTAGAGCGTTTCGCACTAAGAAGACCTTTCTTGTATTTGGATAGCACGACTTGCATCAAACACTCCTTGCAGATGACAAACACTGCATACTGTCTATGCTGTTTCTAAAAGCACTGGAATTGGGCGATATGAATTGCCATTGTGCTAGTTATTTACAGATATAGGAATAAAAAAGAATTAATATTGTTAACTACCTCTACATTCTAGTATTGTGTTATGGATATTTAGTAGTAGGAGAACTGTCTTCTATAATAGACTTGCTTCAGCCTCTGGTAGCCAGTGATTCATGTGTGTGTTTTCTCTATTTGGAAGTAAATTGTGAGGACAGAGGCTATATTTCTCTTGTTTATGCCTTCCTTTCTATTACATGAGCACAAAGCTTGGAATATGGAAGTTCAGTTAAAATTGTTAAAGAATGGCATGTGTTCAGCCATGTTTAACCATTACTACTTTAAAAAGATAAAGCTAATAATCCTGATGATAGTTGGGAAAATTAAAAATAGCTTTAAATAAAGTAGCCATCAAAAGCACAAATTGTGCGTATCTTTCTATAATAACTGCATGAAGAAAACAATGTTAAAAATAATTTCTTACTACTTATAACTACACTCACACACACAACAATGACCACCTAAGGAAAACGATGTATTCTAATGAAACAAAACTAGTGACCAGGGAAGAAAATAAGGGCCCTGGAGCAGTGTGGTCAGAGGAGCTGGATAACAGTTTGCTACTTACTCATTCCTATTATCCTGCCCACTGTATTCATCTTATCTCTGGTAAGAATTCAACTGGCAGACAGGCAAGATACTAGGTGGAAAATGAGATGCTGGATTTCTCTGCTCCTGAGTTGCCAAAATAGTAGACATGGGAGCAGCATAGAGAAAGAACTTCAGTATTCTGAATAGCAAATATTTTAAGTCTGGATGAATAAGTGACTTCAGCACAGAATAAATCTTGTGAGGCCTGGCCCTGGACAACGACTCCCTGTAAGATATCTGGGGGTTTGTGGCACTAAGTAGCACTGTTGTTTCTACCAGCTAGAGCAGAGGGACCTAGCTTAAAACTTCACCCATTCAGAAAACACCCCCAAAGGGGTGTGCTTTAAGAGGAAGGCTACCCTAGTTTTATGACAAAACTGTGTTGGAGATGTGTGAGTTAATGGAGGCCTTGATAACATAAAGCTGTTCTTTCAGTCAATTAACTGCCTGCTGGAACAAATTTATCACTCTTGAAAAGAAGATAGTGTTCTACGCTCATGTCTAGCCATGCTACACAGCCATGATAGTGAGGTTTCCATTTCTCAAATGTTTTAAACTAAATCTCAGTTGTTTAATTTTACCAATAAAGACTCAGGAGCCAGATGCTGGGGTGAAAGCCTTGCTAGCTCAGAGAGGCAGAGAAAGCACCCAACTGACTCTCCTTAACCGACCTTTCTCCTATGCTGTCTCAAACAAGACTTCTTCAACTCAGTGTCCCTCCCTTCTCCTTCCTGTGTGTCCATCTATCCATCCTCCTGCTCACTCTTACTCTCTATGGTTTTTATTCCTGTGTTCACTTCTTGTCAAATGCTTGCTTGCTCTGCCTCTTCACCTATGGTTGACTTTATTTAATCTTGTTTACAATATTTAAGCAGAAAGCTCTTGGATTAAAGGTGTGTGCTAGGACTGATCCAGACAACAACTAGAGACGGGGTTGTTTTGTTTTGTTTTCAGTAATGAAGCAATCTCAGAGTTCACAGCATGGTCAAATATCCTGCAACAGGCAAAACAAAATACCCAAGAAAGTCAACCTAAAATAATCAATTATTTTGGCTCATGGTTTCCCAAGTTTCCACCTATAGCTCCATGTCTCCAAATATATAGTGATGCAGAGTATCCCAGTGGAAGAGGGATCCAGGGAAAAGCTGCTGATCCCTTGGCAGCCAGGAAGTAGGAGGGTGTGGGGTTGGCCATGTCTCCTTTAAAGCCACGGCTACTGGGACCTACTTCTTCCCGCCAGGTTCCAGCTCCCATACTTTCCACTGCTTTTAGTAGTGCCACTGGCTGGACACCAACCTTTCAATATTTGAAACTTGGTGGGTGAGGGGTGGGTATTCACTCCAAAACAAAGATTGTCAAGTCTCTGTGGACTGGTCGAAAGAAGCATCAATAGAAACACATTACAGGGTTCTCGAATGGATTAAAAAAGATGGCTCAAATACTACTATAAATATATTTGGTATAAATATGTTTGATAAAAGGAAAATGTATTTAATGATGGTACAAATATAGGGAGGAAATTATGTAAAGAATCAGATACACATTCTGGATCTGGAGCGCATAATGTTTTATGTAAAAAGACGACTAAATGGACTTTTAGGAGTAGAAAATGGTATTGAAGGAAATATAAGTCAACTGAAGCAATTACAAGCGAAGCTGTGCAATTTATTTACCCCGAACAGTCAATAGGGGGAAAAGCTTAGTACCCACTGAGTATCTATAATATGGAAAATTCATGCAAATGGCCATGAACAACAGCAGCAAAAGAGAAAAGCTGATTGGCTGGATTAATGTTAGAAAGACTAGATTTAGATACAGGAAGTATATCACCAAGAATGCTGGGACACATTTTATAATGATAAAGGGAGATTATGGCAAATTCCCTTGAACTTGCCCAGTTTCACCTGGTCAAGGAAGGTAAAGAACTGTGGATAGTCTAAAGTGTAAGTGATTAAGTCACTACTAACGATCTAAGGATTAGAACGTGAGTTTAGTAGGAGGCACTCACAGAGATTCCCACCTTCTCAACATTGAACTGTAGACCACTTTCATTCTTTTCTTCTGATTTCCTCATGTCACTTTCATGGATGGAATTCTTTGTCTTTTTCCACCTCGAAACTCCTTTGCTGTTTAGCCATCTTTCTCTTCCTCCCACGAAGTTCAGTTTCAGATAAAATGCAGACCACATTAGCCTGTCTTGGTGGCCTTATCATATTCAACCATCCACTAGCTAGTTATTTGATAAATATTTATTGAGCCCCTAATGTATCCTGGGTACTTTTCTTTTCTTTATAGGATGAGGTGTGAGGTAAGGAACCACGTAGTTCACACTAACATAAAGCTCTGTAGTAGAGAATGACATTGAATACCCGATCTTGCCTTGCTGGGTAACAGGCATGCGCCTCACACTTTATCCTAAGCACTTTTGTGGATGTAAATGTGAATGCCAGGCATTAGGAAATGAGGTGAGAAAAAAATAGAGTATGTCAAGTAGTGTTGGATGCAATAGGAAAAGAAGTGAAAGAGGAATCGGTTATGCTTATAAGAAGTACAAGATGATTCTCAGAAAAGACGTTGCTTTTTCTGATCAAAGAAAGATATCGCCTTTAAACAGATGGAAAAATTGTCTTGGGCAGAGAAGACACATAAAAAAGTGTGTGCCTGCTACACATCAGAAGCAGATGGGATAGAGAGAGTTGGGAGGGACATGGTAGTTGCAGATGAAGACACAGAGGTAGTGGGAAGTGACATCCTATAGGGTACTGAATATCTTTACTTGTTCTTGCAATGTCCCTTATATGAGATAGGCATAAGGGAGGGGGGCAAGTGAACAGAGAAGGGGAAAAAACCTTACACATTCTATGGTATGCATGGCTGCAAAGAGGAGATTAATTTTCTTGTCTGTTGTGATAGCTAACCAAGAATTATTCAAGTCAGACAGAAAAATATTTGCAGATTTGTTGGCCTGCCCTTAGTGCTGGATTTATGTGTTAATGGCTTGTATATACTTTGCTAGTGTTCCTTTGAGTCATTCAGCAAGATCATTGACATTCAACCATTGAAATGTCTGCTTTGAAGTAGTCATATATCTACTGGATGACTATATAAAATAAATACCATGTCTTTTTGATTAATGAATAATAGACAAAACCAAGTATCCACTGATCTGGACAAAGGAATGTTTTCTTATTTTTTCTAGTTCACATTATATTAAAGACAGGTGATCAATATTTATAAAGGAAATGATTTGTCTACAGTTTTTGTTATCATTTTTTTCTATCTTCAGGGGGTCTAGTAATTTTTCTAAGTGGTTGATTCTCTCCAGGGCCATCCAGAAACCTTTCCTTTATGGAGTAACTTTCTTTCCTTTTTATCAGCTCTTTGATACAGATGAGCTTGGAGATAAATCCTGGAGAAGGAAAGGAAGTTTACACTGTACAACATCTCCTTGGTGACACAGTCATGTGCAGAGAGTGAATGGGCTAGGACAGGATCTTGAGAATGGTGCAAGTTTACAATAACCACTTAAAGGGCTGGCAAAGGAGCTGACTAGAGACAGCTAAAAGGGTTGGTGGGCAGTTCTGAAACCACAGCAACACGTGTTTACCTTCCTCTTATTCAATGACAGCCCCCACTTCTTTTGTTTGCTCTCTCTTCATTTATAGTTTGATCAGGAAGTGATTTTGCAGTAAATTTAAAGTCTATTTTAGGCAAGAAGAAAAACAAAGTCTTGTTTTTCAAGCCACGAAGGTAAATTTGCTTGCAGTTTTATGCTCAAGTAGAATTAATTGGTATTCTTATGGAAACGCCACATGTTCATTCTTATAAAGTTGGAAAATAACAAAAGGACAGAACAGTATTTCTCATTGAGCAATGACTGCTGATGTGCTTTTGTTTATTTGGATGCTTTCCCCAAACACAGTTATGTGTGCGCTTCCTTACTTCAGAGTGGGGTTAATTGAATGCAAAATGTTTGCATGTTGCTCTTTTCCACTTCTTAAGGTATATAATTGTTCTTCTTTATATTTTCATAAATGCGGTTTGGTTATTGAAAAATTTAAAAATGAAAAAGGCGCAAGATGGAAATAGAAATTGCTTGTAATCCTACCGTGCTGAGATAATGACACAGCTGCTCAGCGTTCTGACAAGGGCTTCAACGTTACACTTCAGAGAACAGTTCCAGCCGCATTTCCACTAATATGTGGTCCCAGCTCTTCCTCTGCAGAGAATTTGAACAGCCTCTGCCATAACTGCATTTTGCCCAGAGAATTGCATATCAATACAACCAGTTCACACCCCTCGTGGCAGAGGTAACCTCGCTGTAAACACTCACAAACAGAATCAAGGACACAACAAAAAGATGATTCACCATGACCAAGTAAGCTTTATCCCAGAAATTCAGGTACGTTTCAGCATATGTAAAGAGATAAATGTAATCCATCATATAAACAATCTGAAAGACAAAACCACCTGATCATCCCATTAGAGAAAGAAAGACCTTTAGCAAAATCCAACACTTCTTCATAATAAAAATTCTGGAGAGTTTAGGGTACAAGGAACATATCTCACCATTATGAAGGCAACTTACAACAGTCCCATAACCATCAACTTAGATGGAGGGAAACTCAAAGCAATTCCATAAAAATCAGAAACAAGACAAGGTTGCCCACTCTTTTCATATCCATTCCATATAGTAATTGAAGTCTTTAGCTAGAAGAATCAGACAATTGAAGGAGATCAAGATAATGCAAATTAGAAAGGAAGGAGTCAAACTATCTTTATTTGCAGATGATGATAGTATACACAAATGCCCCTGAAAAGTCCACTGAAAATCTCCCACAGTTGATAAAAATTTTCAGCAAAGTAGCTAGATACAGAATTAACTCATAAAAATCAATAACCTTCCTTTGTTCAAACAACAAAGAGGTTAAAAAAGAAATCAGGGAAACACCAACTTTCACAATAGCCTCAAATAATATATGTCATCTCATATGTGGATCCTAGCTTCTGGTTGTTATTTACATTAGAGTAGGAGTAAGTATGGATGGAGGCCAGGAAATTACAACTGTGCCCATGAGATGGGAGAAGTTCTCTAGGAGGAAGGTGGTGAGGATGATAGAATACATGTAGTCTGAAAGGAGAAAGGGGAATAATGGTGGCAAACATGTACAGCATGGATGGGAGCCAGGAGATGGGGGGAGGAGCCTACTGGGGAAGGGGCAGTTCACAGAATTCACCCAGATCAAGAGTATTCATTTAGATGATGTAATAAACATGAGGGTATGCCATTGAAGTCTTCTAATATTATTGTATCAGGACCTATCAACCTTTTGTGCACATTAATACCCTTATAAAATCGGGGGCTCTAACATTTAGAACACATATATGCATAACTGTTGCATCTTATTTACTAATATATAGTGGTCTTCATTATCTATTTTGGCTAGTTTGAAACATACTTTATTCTTATAATAGCTGTGTTGATTTGTTTTTAGTTCTTATTTACTTGGCAAGTTGACTTTTATGTTTTGATTATCAGTTATGGGTATTTCTCAGTGCTGTTTGCTTCTTAGAAGTAGGAGACATTTTGGGCATCGTGTGTTTTATCCAGTAAGCTAGCTTGTAACTTTTAAGTGTAAAGCTAAGATCATTTACGCTTATGGCTATTATTAAAAGTAATTTTCCAGTTTCTAGAATTTGGGCAGAGTTATTTTCTGGTTGTGTAGGATATTGTTTGTTGTTTTCTTTTTCCTAATGAGTTAAAAATGAAAGAACATTAAATAAGATAGGGAGGGAAGAAGAGGAGGGTCTGTGAAGGCTTGATGGAGGGTGGATATGGTCAAAACGCATTGTACGGAAGCCTCATAGATTTAATCAAATATATGTTAATAAAACAATGCATATTAAAAATAAATCAGGATAAAATGTCAAAAGCTCCTTAATAAACAGGGAAACAGACAGAGTGAGCAAGAATATTATGTGAAGGCAAAGAGAGATTAGAAAAGGTATTTTGACTTTTTGCTTTGTAGGCAGATTTTTAATTAAAATTTCCTGCAAGATGACACAAAATAAGAATGTAGCTATATCCTAAAAACCTAGATAAGACTAAAGGAAACCCCAACATCTGTCTCTGAGTTTTTATTATTCATGCGTCATGACACATCAAAGCTGAACCATAGCATACAGCGTCTCACTCAGCCAAGAGCAGCAAATTTGCTCCATACTGAAAGGACCAAAGAACTAGGAGATGGGAAATCTGCGAGAAAACCAACAGCAGAAAAGAGTGAATAAGTAAGGTTTGTCACATAAGTTCTTCTGACGTACCTCTGGGCTAAGAGTCTAGAGTCGGCTCCTCCAAGTAAACAATCATCCCGATTTTCCCTTGTCAAGAGGACGAGGGCAGAGCACTTGTCTTTCGTCTTCTTTTTCTCAGTTGCCTTCAGCTCAAAATAGTCCTTATGTCAACATGACATATTTTAGAAAGGCAGCCTCTGAACCTCAGCACACAGAATATTTTCTTCATTTATAGCAGTTCATCAAAAGAAATAAAAGTATTTGAGAAAGATACATTTCATGGGATTCAGTAAACATTTATGTTTTAAATGTCTTTCTGTCAGTAACCATTGGTAAAGAAATGATTAAGCCCATAAAAGCTACGATAAAGAGTGAACTGGTTGGAAGTGTGAACTTACAGCATCAAACAAGGGCAACCAGCTTCTAAAAATAGATAAATCTTTCATCAAGCTCATATTATGGGTCTACTTACAAAGACTTCATGTTTGATTTATTCATTGCTCCTAATACCATTCTTGAAATTTTCATTTCAGTTCCTTGCAAAAACAATCACATCCTTAACTCAATCTCTAGTATGAAAATAGGTCACTGTGATAGGTCTGTCAGAATACAAATGTGTTAGGAATTGATATCTAGGGCTAAATCTGACTTGGTTAGGTTCTCATTGGGAAAATATTATAGAACAATTTGTCTTACCGTCAAGTCTCTCAGTCTTGTGGAAGAGATTGCTATTCAGAACAGCCAGGCAAGCGGGGCTGGAAAAATCTTAGCTATGGGTCTATTAGGGTGTGATTATGCATTGTTAGAATATTTCATTGTTTTTCATAAGAAAGAAAATAAAGTAAGTTTTCTAATTAAAAAAAATGTTATTCCTTGAAAGTTTGAAGTATTCTTATGTGGGTACTCCAGCACACTGTGCTAAGCCCTGTTACTGTTAAGGTCTTGGAGACTGGCCTACGAAGTTCTAAGATGAAGGTGACACTCGGGGAGGGGAAGAGGCTGTCACAAGAAGAGAGGTGAGGGGCATTCTAGACTTAGCAAACACTGAGGAAGCAGGAGTCAGATGGCAGTAGGCAGTAAGCTGTGGGGATCCATGGGGAATGGCTGCATATCCAGTGGAAGGAAGTCATCCAACTGCTTATGCAGCTGCAGAATATGGAAAGAATATTGCAGTTTGTGGTAGTTATCTATTAGAAGGGAATGGATTTTGCAATACTCTTAAAGGGTTTTAGTGGGAGACTGGAGTAAGCACCCAGAGTCAGGCGGCTGCCCCAGCATCAAGGACAGAGCCCAGAAGGGTTTGTACCAGAGAGGAACTAGTGGGAGTAGGGGAGGGGACGGGTTCTAGAGGAAAGAATCACCACAGCCATCTTCCAGAGGAGTCTCACTGAGACATGGGAGTAGATGGCACAACACGGGCTGGGTCACTGCATCTGTTCTGTTCTGAAATTTAGGAGTCCTGTGACTAAATTAATGAGAAGGAGATTCAGAACAGAAGATGGTCTGCAGAACTATCCCCACTTTATTTAGGGTCAAAGCAGACATTGATGCTTAAGCACAAACATGAGCAGAATACACTGGGGTCTATCTGCTCACATTTTGTAGGCAATAATTGCTTTTTACTTTACTTGTTAATTTCAAGCCTAGAAACCATGGAGGTACAGTTGAGATGGTCTGATGTGAGGAATTCTTCACTTTATCTGTTGTTGAACTTTTCTCACTTGTTTAATAAAAAAAGCATTATAAGGGGTTATTGGTTGCCTTTGGTGCCTTGAGAAGATCATATTACTCTTCTCCAAGTCTTACCTGTTCCCAGAGGTCCTGAGTGTGACTGTTTGAACCTTTATCTCTTTTTAGATTCTAGGAATTGGACCCAAAGCCTTGCATATACCAAGCATGTGCTCTCTTGCTGAGTTACATACTAGTCCCTGCTTCGAAAGTTTTTGAGAACAAATACAGCAAGGCAGAAGATAGTTTTTGATTGCAGAAAAATTTCAGATTGGATGGAATTGCTCAAAAAGAGATTTGTTTGCCTCTCTCTACACATTTCTGAACATCAGTAACCATTTTCCTGTTAGCTCGTATAAGCAGTTCTAAAAGGTCTATAAGTCTACTGTGATAGAAAAGATAGAATCAAGATTCAGAGTGAGATGAGGAATTTTCCTCAAAGCTCATTGTCCACAATGCTTCTGTTTCCTTGATGAAAGAGAGATAGAGAAAGAGAGAGAGAATACAATTGTGCAGAGACATCATAAACTTTACCATACAAGTTTAGACCTCTAGATTATTAATTGCTAACCCCTGTCTCTTTTCCTAGCTCTCTCCATTTTGTTTTCTCTTCCTTTATCCAGGCAAATTTTCACTGGCTTTTTGCTTATTTTTCTTTTCTGTAAACTGGTTTAGTAGTAATGATTATTGCTAACTATAAAGAATGATGTGGTAGAAATTGTTAGGATTAACGTATCTATTCTTTTTGTTTCAGAGAGTCCTGTTATTTTTTTTTAAAATTGTTTGTTCTTCTCCTTAAAACCCAACCTTCCTTTTACTTCCAAACCATTACCTCCTAGTATTAGATCATTCTTCAGCAACAAGGATCTCAGGAGCAACTGAACTGAATGATTTGTGTGCTTTTTCATGAAAATAGGGGTGGAAACATACCAATGACTTCTCTTTACTTGAAAATACTTGCTTATGTTATGAAAGGGTAGGTAGATGGCAGTAGATTGGAAACTTTGAATAAAATTCACAAGAAATTTAGTGAAAGAGAAAATAGTTTTGCTTGGACAAAGAGGTTTGAGATCCTTTTTGTTGTGGTTTTTGAGACAGGGACATTCTACAGAGCCCTGGCTGTACCAGTATTCTCCGTGTAGACCAAGCAGGTCTTGAACTCACAGATATCTGCCTGCTTCTACCTCCCTATGCTGGATTTAAAGGAATCACCACTATATCCATCTTAGGGGTAAACTTTTAATGCCATTTATTCATTTACTTATTAATTTTTAAGTTATAAATTTATTCTTCCACATGAGCATGCAAGAAATCATATTATCTGAGACCCTACTCTGTGCTAGGTGTGGGGTCTAGAGCAGGCAACATAATATGTACAGGTCTCCCATGGGATTATTAACTACCAAAGAGATGACAGCTCACAAATGACAAATTAAAACTCTTAAAATTATTTTTTTTGTTTTGTTTTTTGAGACGGGGTTTCTCTGTGTAACAGCCCTGACTCTCCTGGAACTAGCTCTTGTAGACCAGGCTGGCCTTGATCTCACAGAGCTCTACCTCCCAAGTGCTGAGATTAAAGACATATGCCACCACTATCTGACATAAAACTCTTAATAAATATTAAGAGGTAAAAGTAGAGGGTTGTTTTGAAAGTCAACTGAAAAAGGAAACTGCTCTGTTCTCTGTTCTCCAAGAAAGAGAGTAAGTGTTCATAAACTAGGTGATAGTTGCGATGGATCATTTTTAGAAATCTGAACTAAAAAAGATTCAATAATCTTTGATTTAAGGATTGTTTCCCTATGACACAGAACAATACCTTTTCCAAAAGCATCTGATTGCCCCTTTTTACCTAGTAGGCATTATACTGAACAGTATATCCTTTTGAAGTAGTGGCCTTCATGTAACATACTTCAAGAAGTTCTCCACAGGAATACTTGTTTCTGAAACTATTATAAGGGCTAAGGTACAATGGCAGCTTCATGATTACATTCCTGGTTCTTGACTTGTACACTATGCTGTCATTCCCATGGTATGCCTTGTGATCAGTAGCACGTAGAACCCATTTTTCTTTCCTAACTGTAGGTTAGTATCTGTTGATCATCTCTTCACCATCCTCCCTTCTTTCCATCCCCCATCCTCTACTACCAATATTCTTCTCTCTACAAGGTCACTGTAGACAGAAGTTTCTGTCCCTTCCAGTTTCACAGTCATTCAGTCCCAAAGAAACACATAGAGGCTTATATTAATTATAAACGATTTAGCCTTTTAGCTCAGACTTATTATTAACTAACTCTTACAATTTAACCCATATTAACCCAAATTAACCCATAATTCTTATCTATGTTTAGCCACATGGCTTGATATCTTTTCTCAGTATGGAATTCTCATCTTGCTTCCCTTGCATCTGTTTGTTGACTATCTTTTTGCCTTTTCTCTTCCCAGAATTCTCTTAGTCTGATTGCTCTGCATACACTTTCTGCCTGGCTACTGACCAATCAGCATTTTATTATACCAATTTGAGTGACAAATCTTTACAGTGTACAAAAGCATTGTCCCACAGCAGTTCCCATTTTTCTTTTTAAAACAAGACCCCAAATTTATTTTCCTTTGTTTAGCTTTTTTCCTGATCATTATAATAACATATAACCAACACACTATACAAAGACAAGAGTCTATAATGCATCTTTTGGGAATGTGAGTGTATTTTTCTAGGCTATTTCCTGCTGATAACCTTATGAGAACCCAGAGAAAATTTAGGATTATGGTCAAGTCATGAGTAGAGTATTCTTTGATCCTGTTCTGGATGTAGAACTCAGAAGAAACTGCAACAGAGCTGCTTGAAAATGTTGGATCATCTGGGCCATCTGTTGATACTGGAGATTTTTCAGGGAGTCTTACTTGTTCAAACCTTATGTTTCTTAACCAAGAATGAATCTGTAGCCTCTCATTTTCTGTGGAAACAAAAGTAACATTTTTTACTTGAATTTTGAAGACAAGGCATATTCAAAATATGTAGATATGATTTTAATCCAGCAGCATTTATAATCAAATGTCTTTCAGCAGCTGTTGCTCCTTCCTCAGCAATCAAACAATTTAAAGACAACACAATAATATACAGTGTCCAGATACTCTGTGTGTTTTTCATCTTCATTTGACTTTTTTTAAAAACTCTATTTTTTATTTTTGGTTTTTGAGGCAGAGTTTCTATGTGCTTTTTGGCTGTCCTGAATCTCATTCTGTGGACAAGGCTGGCTTCAAACTCATAGCAAACCACCTGCCTCTGCCTCTCAAGTTTTGGGATTAAAGGCATGCAGTACCGTGCCCAACTACTCTATTTCTTTTTTCTTTCTTTTTAAAAAAGAACTTTATGTATACTTTTCCTTTTCTTTTCCAAGCCTATGTATATATTTAAACTCACTATAAATTGTTTATGGTTTTTTTCCCCATCTCAATCTGTCTTTACTATATATTTATATCTTCTTCTGACCATATAAGTCTCTAATCTGCTAAATAATGTGGCTAGGATTAAAACTGAGGCTTTGGCAACTGGCTCCACCCTTTCCTTTGATTTCTGAGAGTCTAGCTTCATGGTGGAGGTACTGGCAGGAGCCCGATTTATTGCCATAACTCTGTGGAGCTTCTAGGTACATGCCACCACCAAGAAACCTGATGCCAGCTGCTCCTAAACACCATTTAAGTGTTTGGTAGTTGAGCCTCTTAAAAGAGCTGCCATGTGGTTTTTGCTGCTACTACTGAGTCAGGAAGCCTTTCTAAAAGGAGCTGCATCTCTGCTTGCTACCATCAAACAGAGTCTATTGGAATAAAGATAGTTATCAAGAAGCTGCACTGTTCTTGTTTGTCTAGAATCCTTTTCTAAGCTTTCTCAGGCTTTATGTGGAAATTCTTGCTAAAATTTTGGGTGCCATTTGTAGATGAAAGTTTCTGCCCTGTTACAGCTATTCAGTATCATGGAAACACACAGAAGTTTATATTAATTATAAACTGGCCTATTAGTTCAGGTTTATTAACTAACTCTTACAACTTAAGTTAGCCCATAATTCTTGTCTATATTTAGTCACATGGCTTGGTACCTCTGCTCAGTAAGGCATTCTCATCTTGCTTCCTTTGTGTCTTTGCCTTTCCTTTTCCCAGAAACGCTACTTACCAATCAGCATTTAATTAAAGCAATATAAGTGACAAATATTTACAGTGTACAAAAGCATTATTCACAGCAGGTCACCTTTTTCTAGATTATATATAAACGAGATCTTGTGGTTCAGCTATGCTTGTTTTTTTCCCCCAGTCAGCATGAACTTCAGTTGCATCCTTGTCACAAATAACACAATTTATCCTTTCAATGGCTGGATGTATTTGCCACATTTTCTTATCTATACGGTGGTATATAAGGGCTGTTTCTATTTTCTTTAAAACTATTAGAAGAATGCTTGCCAAAAAATTCTCAGGATATGACAGGAAGGATTTGGGAGGAATATGAAGCCACAACTTAGGAAGCAAAAGCAAAATTTCATGAAATATATCACACTAAAAAGCCACTTCAAGGAAATAAGAATAATCAACAAAATTTAAGGATAACCTATAGAGTGAAATATTTATGAAGCATACATCTGGCAAGGAGTTAATACTTAGAATATGGAAATAACTCAAGTGATTCAATTAAAGCGGTAGAATGACTTAAAGGTGTGCAGTAGATCTAAGTAGAATTTTCTCAAAGGAATGTACAAATGGCTGCAAATATATTCAGTATCACTGATCATCAGGAACATGCAAATCAAAGCCACCAGGAGATATCACTTCACTCCAGGGACAAGGGATGTCAGTGCTGTAGAGAAGGGAAAAATGCTATTGGAAATGCAAGTCAGACTGTCATTGAGGAAAACAGTGTAAAAAAAATGAAAAACAGACATTCCTTAAGATCAGCAACCCCATGTTTAGAGACATCTGCACTGTTCTGTTCACTGCAGTGCTAATCAGAGTGAGCAAGAAGTAGAAATACTCTTTGCAAAGAGATACTCCCTCCAGGCAGAGGGAGGTCTTAGGAGAAAGAGCTGATTGTGAGTATGCTTGGTGATCATGATGAGGAAGGTTGAGTTAATGAGTCTGGGGTGGGCAGGATGAGTTTGGAGGAGAGCAATGGCATTTGGGGGACTATTCATTTGTTCAACAAGCACTTATTGGGCATCTACTATGCTATACTGCTCTAGGTACTTGGAACATGGAAAGGAGCTAAACTGTCAAAAGCAAAACAGAAAAACAAAGAAGTGGTATATGTCCTTGAAGGGAAGAGAGACAACCAACACAATATTAACTACTTAGATTGTGTCACTGATAATGGGAGGTGATAAAATAGGAACAGGGACTGTTGTGTGCTTGTTGAGTAGGTAGGAAAGACAATGAGGACAGGCAGCTCTCATGAAGAAAATAACTTTAGAATAAAAATCTTAAGAAGTGAGGGGGGAAGCCAGCTAGTGACAAAGGGCATATTGTAGGATGCAAGAACAGAACTAAAAGGTCGCAGAGGCAGGCTGGAGGACCTGTAACTCATATAGCTGAGAGCTGGTGATATCAGAACAATGCTGAGAAGCTAGCTCCCAAAGGAATTTTGGGAGTCCTGGGGAATGAACTCAGGTTTTCAGGTTTGTGTTTTATCTACTAAGTGACCTCACCATTCATATCAAACAGTTTGCCTGCTATAAGAAGGATGGATAGCAAAGTGGTTTGTTAAAAGTCTTAGAAGACAGATGTTGATGTCAGTTTGGAAACAGAAAGTGGGGAAACTCAATGCAATTGAGTACCTGAGGCTCAGAGTGAAAGCTCTGCCTTTCAGAACTGGGAGGATCTCAGATTCAACAAGCTTGTGTTTTACTGGAGAGAAACGCCGTGTTCTGAGAGCCTGGTGACCGAGGTCACAGGGGTAGTTATTGGTAGACCCATGACTAGAAGCCGCAAGTTCTAAATCTAAGTGCTTCCTTTAAGGGTTCCAGCGGCCCTGTTTGTATCTACCCATTCATTAGCCCCATAGGCCCGCAGAGGGCCTGAGTACATATAGAGGGAGCCTAGGAGAGTGAGGACTTTTGGGCTTGCTTTTCACATAAGCTCTGTCATTAAAGACAAGAGCACCTGAAGGACTTCTCTCTTCTCACTCTCCCTGGAGAGCCCTTCTACCCTTCCCTTGTTTGCAATGGCCTATTTAGGTTGTAAACCCTTTCAGTCAGGAGTGTGCTGACTTGGTGGTTCACCCTGTGCTAAGATCTCCCTCGTCCTCTGCTAACCGCTCTTATTTGACTGATAATTACGAGTCATCATATCATGTTAATGATATTAGTCCCTTAACTGAGATTCATTTTACCTGGCTCAGCAGGAAGTCTTTATGCTATAGCTCCCAGATGGGAGCCACGGGGCTGATAACCCACAAAAATGTGATCAGAATGGGCTTCCGTGGGAAGAACACACAATGAGGCTCACTTAACATTGGAGATTTAAGTTGAGAAGCTTCATTCTAAAACAGTTACAATAGATCTTCATCAAAATTCTGAAAGGAGTGCAGTCAAATTGTGGCAAATTCTTTTTCACAAGCTCTTTTAGCACGCAGTTGGATAGTTAATACAAAATGCAGAAGAAGGTGGCATTTGGACTTTATCCGTCTTAGCCATGTGTGCTTATGAGGATTTCCTGTCATTTATTAAGAGCAGCACATTTGTTGGATCATTTACTCATAATTCAGAAACCATAAGATACAGGGAAAGGACTATGGGCTCCAAGGGTGGAGAATCTAGCTTGATTCCTATTTTATTGGCTAAGACAATCTTCCACTCAGTTTTGAGAATAAATTCGGAGGCCTTTAGTTAGGAGATAGTCCTTGTCTTTGGGGAAGACATTGCAAGAATTCCAAGGGTTGCCGGGCAGGAACTGCAGCTAGCAAGAGATATTCATTAGGATTCCTCTTACATGTGGGGATTTCTCTCAATATTATTGCCTTTCCACCACGGCCATAGCTTTTGACAAGAAGACCAGCACACATTAATTTTTTTCTTCTTCACAATTTCATGCATAGGAATTTATGTACACTGTAGATCTTAACAACCTTAATATCTCATTGGCACTCCTTATTTAGAACCCTTATCTTTTTACTGAAGGAAGCATTTTAGTTTTTCTTTGGCAATACCCATTTAATTACTGATACACATTGAGATGACTATTAAATAAATAAAAATAAAAAACAATATTATTTTTAAACATAGATGTATTTATTTACAATATTTATATAACATATTTATTTACAATATTCATATATAGTAAATATATTTATGTAAATTTTATATATTATAAGTGATATTATAAATAAATAGAAAGAAATAAAAACAATGAGGCACCAAGAGAGTTGAATTATAACTGAGAAGGTTAAGTGACTACCAGGCAAGGAGCATGCCCAATGTGGATTTGCTAGACAGGCTTTTTCACACATTAGGTGGGATGGGGCAAGGTGGTAAAGGATTTTGTCATGTGGCTCATATTGACTGAAAGTCACTTTGAGCCATATGTGATCATGTGTAACTGAGACCAAGTAAAGGAAAAATACAGATAAGCAAGGGAACTACTGTGCTTATTATGGGACCTTCTGTGGGATACTTGGCTCCTTTGCATCAGCCTTCAGGAGAAAAGGAACATTCTGGCAACATGTCTCCTATATAGTCATGACTCGGACAAGCTCTGTAAAATTGCTCCTCTGGTTCCTGGACAAAACAGACATGTCTTTACTAGGTGCAAATCTCCATTACCAGCACTGTGAACAAAGTGCTCTGGCAATCCAGAGTTCAGTAAAGCCGCAGGCATCAGAGACAGTCGCGTGGAGGAGGCTGCTCTTAAGATGGATTTAGGAAGATGAGAAGAAGGTTTTCTAGATGTAGAGGGAAAGGAAAGGCCATCTAAACAAGGAGAAGTTAGCTGCAGTCTGGGGTTGACAGTCCAGCCGGAGCGATGGATGAGTACAGGGGATGAGAGTACAGCTAGCTTCATGAGGTTGTGAGGGTGAGTGCATAGCTTTACTTTCCACCCTATTTCCATTTATTTCCCTCACTGATTGCCAAGATGCACATTCATGAAGATCAAAGCTGCGTTCTTTGCACATTTTAACGTGCAAACGTTCTTTTAGAATATGAAAGTGATCAATCTCAGTGAAATTTAATATGCTTCTGTGCCCAGTGTCATGTTAAGCCTTGGGGAAACTGTGTTAGTATAGACTTGAAGTTAGCCTTTTGAATAATCACAAAAGGATGGTAAGGTCATGATAGATAGACACAGGCCTTACACAAATGAAGGAGTATCATTTACGCAAGTGCATACATGACAGAAAGAGCTTTCAACTGTTTTTGGTAATCATTTGTACTTTAAGGAGAACTTGTTGAACATGATGTGGGTGGCTTTGTGATCTCTGGGAGGCAGACTGAGCGACTGAGGTTTCTGCTTCATAACTGTGCTCTTGGCCAGCCTTGCCCTCAGAAAAAAAAACACATTTCTGTAGCCCAAGAAAACACGTGAGGGTGCGGTCTATTCTCCAAGCTCATTAGGCAATGTATGTGCAGTTGATGTCTGATCTATGATATCTGAATTATGCATGAGTGGCAGAGACGAGATGTTGTCATGATAAAATTTTAATTACTGTACATTGTGTTGCTGATGAGACAGCAAATTGAACATCACTGACAAGTTGTCTCA
Organism: Microtus oregoni; assembly: GCF_018167655.1. Taxonomy (NCBI): domain Eukaryota; kingdom Metazoa; phylum Chordata; class Mammalia; order Rodentia; family Cricetidae; genus Microtus; species Microtus oregoni. Next base: position 7,123,734 of record NW_024543059.1, read on the forward strand.
ACAGTGAAATGTGTTTGATGAACTGTCCAGCCCACGGTGAGATAATGAATTATCCACCGTAAGTATAATTGTAAGTTTTGGGAAAAAAAAAACCCTGGAGAAAATTGAAGTTATGTAAGTGAACTTTTAAAGTTGTGTTTTGTTTGTGTTGAAGAACACAGGGCTCCCATGTGCCAGGTAAATGCTCTGTCACTCACAGGGCTACATTTTTGTTTATGGCAAGAAATGCATATGATGTCATTGAACTTAAAAGTTTAAAAAGGAATAGAATATTTTGGCATTCATGAAGGGCGTGTACATCCTATTACCATTGTAGATTTCTCCATTTGGCTTTTGTTCAGCATTCACAGAATGGGAATGAACAGGCTTTGCTTACATACCGTCTTTCTAGGTCTTTCACAAGCCTCCTCTAGACTCTCAGATCCAAAGCAGGTAAATGACTCTTCCAATGTCATGCTCTTTGAAGGTATAGCGCGGAGGTTCTAATACAAGTTGACTGGTCTCAAGTCCATAGGCGTTTCCACAATGAGAAACATTGCCCCTATTGAGTAGTGGTTTGTTCATGTTGAATGTGTCATTAGGACAAACTGTTATTGTTTATGGTTCCCATACCATATGAAAGGCTGTTATCGACAGCACTTTCTATAGAGAGAAGGTGGAGATGGCTGCATCCTATCTCACTGTCCCTCAGCTAACATATAGTTAGTTGTATTTATCAGTTTTTCTTAAATTGTTTATTTGAATTCCACATGGAAGATGCATAAACATATAGAATCTTAGGTGTCATTCCAGAAATATTCTGCTTTCTGGGAAAAGGGGTCAAACTTTAAATCTATTATTTTATTTATTCCTGTATAATTCAGAAATGTCCCAAGTCTTGGCTATGTGCAGAGTAGCTTGTTTTCTGCCTGTATCACACGGTTTGCATGGATATCTAGAGTCAAGGCTGAATATCTATTTTATGTCTTGGTTTTTAGATTTTTTACTGTGCAGAAATGGTCATACTAGGAAAGGACGAGTTTTAATCCTTCACTGTCACTGCTTCTCAAAGAGGTCAATGAACCACTTATTTAAGGATCACCTTGGGCTGTTAACTGGGATTTATTTCAATAAGGGAACATTTTAAAATCACCACCAAGAATGCTAAAGAAGAAATGGCTTCTCCATAATTTATACAAGATAAAATGCATAGATCTTAAAAGCTTGGTTCAATGAACTTTGATACATGCATATCACTCATTTAACCTTCCACCAAACTTCTATCACACCACAGAATTCACAGAAGAATTTTTGCACTCACTTCACACATGCTCTTCAGGGCAGAATTTTTTCCTCCCTAGAGGTTAGTTGTGCCTCTTCTAGATTTCCTTTGTAAACAGAATCTTGCATAGATACGTGTCAAGCATCTTTGTTGCACAGTATAATATTGCTGACATTTGTTCACGCTGTTGTGCACTTTGCTCGTTTTTACTGCCTATGGCTGAGTAGTATTACTGGTATATATTTGTACCAACCATAATCCAAAGTTACAGAATGCTGAAGTCTGTAATCCTGAATATTGAAATTTTTCCTTATTAATTGTTCTCTGAGGGTTGTATCAGTTTTTCCTTCTGCCATCTAGGATATTAGAACTTTCGGCTTGATGACTTTTGAACTTAAGGACTTATACTAGTGATCTATCCCTTGATTTATTTCTGTTAATATTTAAGTTCCAAGGTTTTTCAGGCTTCGGACGAGCTATGATAATGTCATCCCAGGGTCGGTTCAGTTTAAGGATGGATTAACAAGGTACTGCTTAGTGACCATGATTGCATGAGTCAATTTCTCCAATACCTTCTTTCTCATACATCTATTTACATATCTTATTGCTTCTCTGTCTCTGAAAAACCCAAACTCATACAGACTTTATGTTGAGGAACTGTAGTGTCATTCCTTACTGCACTCCTTACAGCACAATGGAAGACATTTGAAGAACTTCCTCATGAAACTGTGACAGGTTAAATGTTTGTGGCTAGGAAGGGCAGAAAGTGTAAGCTTTAAAATGATTACTGCCTTTTATATTATTTTTAGTGTGTGTGTGTGTGTGTGTGTGCCTGCGTGCGCGTGCTGAGGCACATGTGTGGAGCTCAGAGGACAATTTGTAGTCAGTTTCTTCCTTCCGCCATCTATGTTCTAAAGATTGGATTCAACTTGTCAGGCTTGAGCCACAAGGCCTTTACTTATTGAGCCATCTTGTTGGTCTGATAAAAATTGATTATTGTTGAAAACAAAAAAAAATCACTTTTTTGATTTAATTTTAATGACCTCATAATAACCAGACTTTGTAATGGACAGTATAAACTTGAAAATTTGTTGTCCACAACTATTCTACAGGCAGACACACATCCATCAGGTGTTCTGAACATAAACACAGAAAAATGGTCAAGAATTCTGCCATGCTAGATTAGTCGGTTGCCCACTGCCTCCTCTTACACATTCTACTATGTGTCTTCGACAAGCTCTCTCACGAGAGAACAAAAAGAGCTGGAGAGACTCAGCAGCCTTCTGAACGCCATTTCCGTTGCAGCTGAGTCTCTTGGGTTTACGAAAGAGATTGAGTGGTTTACTCCTGTGGGATGAGGATTTGCTCATTGAGGAACAGTCATTTTATAATTGCCATTTGGGGTAATGGACGTTGCTTTCAAAGGGTTTTCATCAGGAATATAAAATACATGCTCCTGTTGGAGTACCACCAGACCAAAACCATGGAAACTTCCGTAATAGATATAGTGGCGGTGCCTTCTTTTACATCGGCCTTTCATCAGTTCCTAGACAAAATTCAAGTAAGGAAAAATTAAATAAGTTTTTAAAATATGGCTGCTAAAAACATAAGTTATTTACAAATTTCACAAATAAACTGAAATTTAGGGCTTCATAATATTCATGTGTAGCCAACCTCTCTTTTGGCTTCAAATAGGTTGTAGGCAATGGAATTACTACCGAAATAATGGATTCAATAAATGGTTTCAAATTACATTTGTTGGTTTCATCGCCTTGGGCAATCACTTCTCCTATGCTTCAGTTTCCTGTGTATAAAGGGAAACATTGCTGAACTGATTTTTCTAATATATGTACCTAGATATATACATGCATCCCTACTGTATTGCTGGCTAGTGTAAAATTTTCACTCCAGAATAAAAATTATTGTTTAAAGATATACAACAGAGGAGCTGGTAGGTTGGCTCAGCAGATAAAGAAGAACAAATCAATGACCTGAGATCAATCTCTGGACACATATAAATATGGAAGGAGAGAATAGACTCCACAAAATTGCCCTCTGACCTTCACAGGCATGCTATGGCATGTGTGCCTACAAAAGATCATGGATACACAGAATTATTAAAAAGATGAAGGACAAATAAATATAATAAACACAAGAGAACATTAATAGTATATACAAGATAACAATACTTATACAGTAATACACATCCACAAAACCAAAGTCTACAAAATTTACTCTTAAAAATATTTAATGCATACCCCATGTCTAGAGCAGAATTTCTTACCCACTGCCATTTCCAGGAGTAACAATTTACTTGAATTGTTTGTTCAGGTCTAGGTTTTGGTGCAGTCAGTTTAAGATTCTGTTTCATTTCTCAGGGCTCTGACCTGAATCCACAGAGCAGCAGCCTGGCATGCCGGATTCTGGAGTAGGTAGTTGTATATGTGTTTGTCGCATCCATACATTCTGTGGAGACACAGTGGCCTTGATCTTTGCTCACTGTAACAGATTCTTCTTGCCCCACACGTAAGTGTCTTCTTCCCATAATAATCTGCTTCCCAAATCTGGAGTGACCACTTTGGCTTCTCCATCCTCATTAGATCTGTGTACAGGGGCTGTTTTCTAGCAGCCATTATCCTGCTTCTGAGAGGTATGATATTTTACATGAAATACTAATGTCCACAAACTGCCCCTTGCTTACACCCTACCCCCTTCAGCTTTAGACTTGAGAGTGCAAGCTCAGAGCTCCTCTGGCTCTGTAGCTTTAGGCTTAGGCTCTGCTCTCCTTACCACTATAGAGGCAGTCCCCTAAAGCTTCCTTCACAAATGTTCTAGCTTCCTGATGGATGTATCTTCATCACTGTGTCTTCAACAACTACACAGAACCTAAGAAATAATCGGAATACCATAAATATTTAAATAAGTGAGTGGATTGAATAAAAGTTGAAACATGCAAATCCCCTTGCTTTATACTGCTTCTCTTCCCTTCCCTATGACTCTAAATCGCTTTGCTCTCGTTCTTTCCTCTCTTCGTGCCTTGGTCAAGATGGTGGATATGATTACAGCCCTCTTAGAAAGTAGCAGCCACCTCATTTCATAATCTTCCTTTGCTCTTTTCTCTCAGCTTGAACTCTTTTATCTTGGGGACAAAACACTGGCTGTATGTACTCAGTGGTTTATATTAAATTCTATTTCCTGAGACCTTTGGGATTTTTAGCATTTGGCATTCAAATGGCAACATTTAAACAAAAAAACAAAATAAAAGTGAACAAAGCATCGTCACCCCAAAAACCCTGTTCTTGCAATTGAAAAGAGTTTAAAAAAATTACAACACTTAGTATTCTATCGTAGGATTTAAAAGTTCTTTTTCAAAGTCAGGTAGCCTGATGGTGCTTGAATATTTGAGAAATGGAAAGAAATAAGTGCTCAGGCTGAAGATGCAGCTAGAGCCGTTGCCCTAGATTCAATTCTTGTACCACAAAACAAAAGGAAAACCATAAAGAACATTAGGAGGGCGTGCACACAAGCATTCATGCAGTTTAGTTGATTTCGACTTCTTCTTGTATGATGACAACTTGCTACATGGTACAGAGATTTACTTAGAGGCTCAGGAGAACTTTTCGTAGTACTTTTTTTTTGTATTAATTAAATCACTGCTTGGCCCATTAGCTCTAGCTTCTTATTGGCTAACTTTTACATTTTAACTTAACCTATTTTTATTAATCTGTGTATTGCCACATGGCTGTGGCTTACCAGCTAAAATTCCATCTGTCTCTGATGGGGCTACATGGATTCTCTCTGACTCTGCCCCCTTTCTCTCAGCATTCAGTTTAGTTTTCCCCACTTAGCTAAGTTCTGCCCTATCAGCAGGCCAAGGCAGTTTCTTTATTTACCAATGGTATTCACAACATACAGAGGGGCATCTCACATCACCTCCTCTTTTCTGTTTAAATAAAAAAGAAGGCTTTATATTTAATAAAATTACATATAACAGGTGTCAAGCAAGAATTATAGTTACAAGGTTTATATCTACTTTATCTTTTATCATGAAGAGTAGATAGTAATAATACAGTTTTCATAGTACTTATTAACTTGGGATATATAACCAAATAATCTGTAGAGATAAAAATCCAAGTTCTCTATTTATATGCTAAAGGCTGTTTGTAGGCATTATCTCTGTTATTTAAAGAAACATGGCAAAGAAGTAAGTCTTCTCACTTTCAGTCTAGAAGACTCTAAGTCTAGAGTACTCCCCATGTCTCTGAAGGCTTCCATTCTCTTCACAGCATGCTTAATGTCTCAGCCTGACAGTGCTCAAGGAGTGCTTTAAGAATGGGTGTGACCTTTTCAGCTTGCCTTATTTCCAACATGGATATCATTCATTACTTTTTAATAATATATGTTTTCCTCTTTTCCCCAAGGCCTCTTAGCAGGTCTGAATTTTTGTTAAGACATCTCTGCAGCAGATTCCACAGGTGTTTGGGCTTCAAACACCACAGGAATTAGCCACTTTTGCACGTTCCCTGGTGCAGGTGGCTGGATCTTTGGCTTCTTTTCTCCTGTGGGTTGTGGGCTTTCTCTGAATGCCCTTCTCAGGTTTCTGCCAAACTTCTGTCTTGAAACCTGCTCGGGCTTCTACTGTTCTCTGCAGCAGCAGCCAGTTTCATACTTTATTGTCATCTCAATTGTTGTCTCTGGTAGATTTGATGAGACAATTGGAAATTCTTACAGGAAGGAATTAGTTAAAAAGAGAGTTTTTTTTTCCCCAAGTTAAAAATGGGAAACATTGTTATGATGGAAAGAGTTAGGTCTGTATAATTATGCCATGTATAATTTAAAAATGGAACAATTAAATGAATTTATAATCAACTTAATATAGATTGATATAATATTAATTAACATTTTGATAATTTTTATTGTTGGTTTGATAATTCTTGATTTATCTCTAAAAAAGTTGCTTGATCTCAGTGTCAAGATACAGGACTTAGAAAAACTTACTAAAACATATCATAGAGGTATTCAAATCCAGACAGAGGAGTTTAAAGGAGAATCAATTTCAGTATTGCATTATTTGGTTAGAGATAAACAGCCCAAGGTTTTCAAACAACCAACCTTAATATATCCAGTCACCTTACAGGAACTGCCAAATGACAGATACTCCCAAGGCTGTTTCAACACCCAGTGGAAACCTGTGAAAATGTTAGATTTAAGGTGACTCAAGGAAGTGAAAGTCTCATATGGCATTCATCTTTTGTAAAGCAGATGTTAAACTTGTGGTCCAGCTGTAATAGAATTATCTCTCAAGACTAGAGAGACTTAGTTACAGCAGTCTTGGAGCAAGGTCCTCAATTACAGTGGAGGATATAATGGAAAGATGAGGCTATTGAACAATGAAGTAGGGCTAGAGGTGTGGGAATGTCCCAAGATCAACTTCTTGGAGATGGAGATTATGCTAATGTACAAAAGCAATCTCTATTTAATGACCACACCCTGAATTTATGCTATGCAGCAACTCAAGCAATTGAATGCTTGAGACAGAATTGAAGTAGGAAAGAAAATTGAGTCTTTTACTAAAGTCATGCAGGGCTCAAAAGAAACCTTCACTAATTTCTTACAAAGATTAAATTCAGTGGTAAATAGAATGATACCTAATTCAGAAGCCAGACAAAGAATATTTGAATCTCTGGCTTTTGAAAATGCTATTTCACAATCCAACAGGAAAATTAGGCCATTAAAGGCAAGATCAGCATCTTTGCAGGAATGGATCTGAGATATAATCAACATTGAATCTCATGACCATGATGATGCTTGGATAGGAGATTTTCAGAGGTTTAAAGAAAAATTGAAATGTCAATTGTTTCAATTGCAGTAAACAAAGGTTACCTAAAAAGGGATTGTAAAGAAGGCATTTCTAGAAACAATGTTTTTTTCTAAGCATACTTCAAACAGAACTCCCCTCCCTTCTGGATTATGCAGAAGGTGTGGCAAAGGGAGGCATTGGACTAATGAATGTATGTCAACAAGGGACAGTCAAGGTAAGCTTTTGCCACTGGGAAACTCCTTGAGGGAACTCTTGCAGGCCCCCTTGTCAAATTTGATTCAGTCATTTTCTGTCACCATAGAGGAAACTGCTTCTCCGAGCAATTAAAGAACCTAATGCCTATTGTAAGAAACCATAGTCCTCTGAATGATAGAGTGAATTAGGTACAACTATTTGGATTCACAAAAATAGGATAGATAATGGAGTATATTCTCTGAATTTATCTAATGTTTCTGGACTAGACATTGTGGTGTGTTTATTGCATATATATATATATATATATATAGTATGTAACTATTGTACTTATTGCATATAGTTTTTCTTATATTAGTTATAACCTTTTTATTTTAGACAAAAAGGGGGAAATGTGGTGATACTTTGTTTGTGCTCTAACAAATAATGATAGCCTGAATATCAGAGGACAGAGTTAGCCACTAGTTAGTCATAGAGGCCAGGCAATAGTAGTGTGAGCCTTTAATCCCCGCACTCGGGAGGCAGAGACAGGCAGATCGCTGTAAATTCAAGGCTACCTTGTGCTACACTAGATTGATCCAGTCTCAAAGAGAAACAGAGTCAAACAGTGGTGGCTCACACCTTTAATCCCAGTACTTGGGAGTCACACACCTTTAATTCCAACACTAGAGAGGTGAAAACAGGAAGGGATAAGACCGTGTGCCAACACTGCCTGGCCTATATGGCTAACTAGTGGCTAACTCCATCTGCTGATCTTCAGGCAAGCCTTATTTTTGTTAGAGCACAAATAAAATGTCACCACAAGTTCTTTGAAGATTTTGTGCACTGTGCTTCAAATACATTAACACCTTCCCATAACTCCTCTGAGTTTTATCCTGTCTTTCCTTCCTACCCAAATTTGTTCTCTCTCTTTCTTTTTCTCCCCACAAAATCCAAAACGTGATGCCCTAAATTGTTAGGTGTAGGGCTGTATGCCCTTTTACTGGACCATGGTCAAAATGAACTAAAGAACACATCAAAAATTAAATACCATGATCAAGTCAGCTTCATTCCAGAGATGCAGGGAAATTTAAACACATAAAAATCGACATTTGTAATGTAAATAAATAGACTCAACGAAAGAAACCATGTGATCATCTCATTAGATGCAGAAACCTTGGAAAAAATATAGTATTCATTCATGATAAAAGTCCTGGAAAATATAGAAATACAGGGAGCATATATCCATATATTAAAAGCAATAGATAGCACTCACATCCAACAGAATTTTAAATAGAGAGAAACTCAAGCATTTCCACTAAAATCAGCAGCAAGACAAGGATGTTCACAATTTCCATTCCTGTTCATTATAGTACTTGAACTCTTAGTTAAAATAACGAGACAGGTAAAGGAGATCAAAGAGGCACTAATAGGAACAAAAGAAGTAAAACAAAGAATCTTTATTTGCAAATAGTATTCTTAGCGTAGAAGACCACAAGGCCATCTGAAAACTCCCACAGCTGCTAAGCATATTCAGCAAAGCAGTAGGATACAAAATTAACATAAGGAGACTTTATTTATTTATTTGTGTGCTGTATGGAGGCATCCATATGACACAGAAGTCAGAGGACAAATTCTGGAGCTAGGTTCTCACATTATGTGAGTTCTGGGAATGGAACTCAGGTCATTAGGCCTAGAGGCGGGAACATTTTTACACTGAGCAATCTTGTCAGATTTCCTTAGATATACATGACATATGTATCTGAATAGTCCTTATCTCATTTTAAAGTAAAGCTGTATACCGAATATATGAAATGAGTACCTTCATTTGATAAGACAGTAGGAAAGAAGTAGAACTTACTAAGATTGAGAAGTGAAAGAACAGAGATCAAACCACATCTAGTTCTCTCTCTCTGTCTCTCTGTCTCTCTGTCTTTCTCTCTCTCTGTCTCTTTCTCTGTCTCTTTCTCTCTCTCTCTCTCTCACACACACACACACACACACACACACACACACACACACACACACTGACATTTTGAGACAGGGTCTCGTTGTTACAGTCTTGGCTGTCCTGGAACTCATTGGCTTCTAATTCACAGAGAGGCCCCTGCTTCTGTTGGGATTAAAACCATGTACCACCACTGCCCAGCTCTCATTTCTCTTAATAACTCTTTTGAATCTATTTTATAAGAATGTTCAACATCTTTTAGTTATTATATTTGCCTGATATTTCATCATGAAGTAATGAACTATTAACTGTGACTGATCCTTTAATTTTATTTGTGGAAAATTAGTTTATTCTGAAATTGTGTGTGGGTATCCCTATTTTTATGCTAGGGAAAATAAGTAGGCATTGGGAGAAAGTAGATACATTTTCTGAAATTGATAAGTATAATTTTCTCACATTTAGGTATTTTCTAACACTTTAGAAAATCTTGGCCTTGTGCTTGACTCTGATTTTTATCCTGTTAGACACCTACAGGCTCAAGAGTAACTGATTTTAAAGTTCATAAATTTTTTGAGTATCACAACATATATACATATGTACATATATACATATGTATGTACATACCCTAGTTGTTTTTAACTCAAAAAAATTAATCGTGAAACAAAACTGAATACAAAGTAATAGTGTTTGTTAGAAACTCAATGAAAATTACTTATTAAATCAAGTAAATACATAAGAAGAGATTACTCTGAAGAGCATGAGAATTTGAAATTCTAGGTTAAGAGCAATAGTATCAGCCACTCATACCAGCCCTTGCATAACTGGAATTCTACTTAAGTAATGGGGTAACCCAATAGACCCCCCCCCCGGTCTATGAAACTCAACTTTAAAATCCTTACCTAGTGCTGGGAAAGCTGTCCAGATGTCAAGAGCACTTGATGCTCTTACAGAGGACCCAGCTTGGTTCTTACCAACCACATGGCAGCTCATAACTCTTTGTAACTCAAGGAGTCTATCACACTCTTCTGGATTCCATGGACATCAGCTACACATAAGGTACATGCAAGCAAACACTCATACACATATCATGAAATAAGCATTAAAAATTAAAATAAAAGTAAATTCTTGTCTAACTAGTTTAGCATAAAGAAGAGAGTGCTGTTATTGTACAGGTGGTGAAATTACTGAGGTGACCTACTGGGGGTGATGCCGGGAGCGTGATCTTTATGTCAGGTAAGAATGGATATCTGTAATCCAGACCTGCTTGAAGATGAGAATGAAACAAATGATTTCTATTTCATATAACACACACACACACACACACACACACACACACACACACACACAAACACACACCCAGAATGGTTTAGTTATCATCAGTTTCCATATTAAAAAACATGTCAGAGATATTGACTATATAAAGGATATTAAAATGGGGCAATCGTGAATCAACTCCTGTCCAAGAATGGCTTGGATGACTCCTATGTCTTGGGTTTTCACAGAGTTGTTAGATCTGGGATAACACTGGGATTACATTTGTAAGGGTGGTTTTGTTCTTTACTGCACCCTAAGTCTACAGAGAGTCACAGTTAACAAATTAATTTCCTGTAACTCTTTCTCCTGTTTTCTGTGTTCCAACCCTGAAGGAGTCAAACATCAGAGTAGAGAGACTAAATTTATTATACTGGATTTTCTTTTTCATTTTTACTTACTCAGCTAAGATTAGTGTTGGCACTAAAAGTGAGTGTCTCAGAGTGAGCAGAAAGGACATGAGGCTGATTGAATTCTATTAATTGGCAGGGGAAGAACTTTCTCCAACTTGTAAGGATAAAGTAAAAGCAGGAGACACAACAAATATGCTCAATGACTCCTGCTTATCTCACCAATTAATGTAGGGGGTGAAGTTATTTAACCAAAGTTACATAGATAGCAAGTATCTGACTACATGTGAGGGCTTTAACTGCCTCAATTAATAAGTGGAATTGATCACAACGGTAGAGGATGCACTAAAGAGAAATCAAAGAAAATGAGGAAACAGATTTGATAGAAATGTTGCAAAAGCAAATAAACATACATTAAAAATTACAAATGTTAGAATCCATATATGAGAGAACATTCCTTTCTGAGTCTAGGTCACCTTCCTTAATGTAATACTTTCCAGATAGATCTATTTTTCTTTCATATATCATGGTGGTGTATTTTTGTAGCTGACTAAAATTTCATTGTTTTATGTACTAATCACATTTTCATTATCCATTCATCTGCTTAGGGACAGTGTTACTGGTTCCATTTTCATTGCTTTTGTGCATAATGCAGTCATACACCTGAATATGCCAGTACCTCCTGGACAGATATGGAGTCCTTTGTGCAAAGGGCCCGCAGTCGTTTAATTGAGTCATAGAGTACTTTGTTTTTCATTTTTCAGAAGCCTTCATATTGATTTCCATCATGGTTGTACTATTTTATGCTCTTTCAAGCAGTAGATTAGAGTTCCTCTTTGCCCATATCCTCAGCAAACATTTCTTACCTTTTTTCTCAATCATAGCCATTCCGATTGAACAGAATCTCAAAATTTTAATTTGCATTTCCCTGACGTAAGGTTGTTGAACACTTAAAATGTATTCATTGGCAATTTCTGTTTCATTTATTTTGATAACTGTCTATTAATTTTAACACATTCATTTATTGATAATTTTAATGTGGGTTATTTTTTTGTTTAATTTTTGTAGTTCTTTACATATTCCTGTTATTCATCCCAATACCTGAGGTCAAGCTGGTGAACATTTTTCCTGCTGTATATAGACTGTTGTGCTATTAGGCCACTTATAAATATTCATGGATATAATTACTTTGGCATGGTAAATCAAATCATGATAATTAAAATATCTAGCGCCTTATATATCTATGATTTTTTGCATTGGTGGCATTCAAAATCTTTTCTGGTAGCTATTTTGACTATATCATTAATTTTTAAAAGAGAAAACCACCCTACTGTGATGTAGAACACTAGAACTTAAAACCCTCCTATCTAACTCTGCGTTGGTGCCAATTAACTAAGTTTCTCTATCTTGCCCTCCGCCTTGTGCTTACAAATCTTTGGAAACTACTGGTCTATTTTTACTTTTATGAAACCAATCTTTCTAGTGTCTCATATGAATGAGAACACGTACCATTTCTCTATATATATCTGGCTTATTTCTCTTTATATACTGTCTTCCAGGCTTAACCTGATGTTCCAAATGACAGGATGATATTATATTATTTTTGCTGGTTAACAACTATTTTATGTGCATATATGTTATATTTTATGTATCCATGCATTTTTCTACTGGATACTTAGGCTTATTCATATCTTGACTATTTTAAATAGTATTATAATAAACATCACATATATCTAGACCTTATTAATATATATGTATATACATGTAAGATACACATATACCCCCATCATACATATTTATCATCAGCATGCTGATTTCCTGTCCTTTGGATATATATTCAGGGGCGTTGTGGAATCATAAGGTCTCTTCTGCTCCTTCCCTACTCTCTCTCTTTTCTCCTCCCTGTTTTCCTCTGTCTAGTTTTCTCCTTTTTGCCTTCCCCTTCTTTTTTCTCCTCCCCTTCCTCTCCCTTCTTCCTCTTCCCTTTCCTCTTTCTCCTCCTCTTTCTCTTTTTCCTCCCCCTCTACCCTCTGCTTGTTCTTTTGTGATGTTGGTGATCAAACCCCAGAGTGCAAGCATACTAAAGACTATTTGTATTTATATTTCTTATTGATGAGCTTCTACAATGTTTTCTAGAATGGCTAAACTAATTATATTCACACTATATGTAAGATTTTCCCTTTTTCTGCAATCTTTCCAAAATTGGTTAATTTTTTAAAACAACAGTCATTCTTCCTTGGGTATCTTGTGATTTTCATGTGCATTTCCCAGAATACTGACTGATGCCGAATAGTTAAAAAGGATTCCTGGGTGTTGGTGTGAATGCTTTTGAGACATATTGCTTAAGTCATTCGAATATTTTGTATATTTTCCTGGTAAGCTGTCAGAATTCTATATCATTAGTATGAAATAATTTTTTCGTTCCTCAGGTTTTCTTTTCACTTTGTTTATTGTAGTATTTCCCAAGGAAAAGCTTTCTAGTCTTATGTAGATCTGTTTTATGTTTTTTGTGTTTGTGGTATATATGATCAGTGTCTTATCTAAAATATTTTTGAGGACAGTGCCCATGTCATCAGGGGTTTCCTCTGTTTTCTTCTCCTAATTTCATAGTTTGGAGCCTTACATATTAGTCTCCAATACATTTTGGGCTCTTGTTAATGGTAAGTGATAGGAATCTAGTTTCATTCTTTTGCATGTGGGTGTCAAGTTTCCATTACCATCTATTTACAAAGCGTTTAGCCCCCAACACGCGTTCTTGGTTCCCCCACGGAAAATCATTGACTGCAAATTTCTGTGATTCCTTCCTGGGATGTGTGCTCTATTCTATTGGATTCTGTGTCTGTGTTTGTCGAGACTGTAACAGGTACTATAATGTTTAGTTTATCTGTTATGTAAATAAGTTTTAGAAAAGTGTTATTTGTACTGATAATATTCAATGTAGTATAAAGAGTTTAAGATATCATATTTTAATATGCAGATATTATAAAATGAGGGCTACTTTGAGATATAATTTGTGGTTGTAAATATGTTTTGACTTAACTTTGCATAACTTAGAAATGATGTAACATAAATTCTAATTGGTCTTAATAAAAAAAAACCAGAGTCAGATATTAGGGGGGGTGAATGCTGAAAGATCAGACAAACAGTGCCGTCAGTCACTAGAGAGACCTTTCACCTCTACCAATGCTCAGACCGATTGGGGGACTCTGCCCTCACACTGTCTCTTCAGACTTCGTCTTGCAGGGGCAATCATCAGACAGAAACTATCTGAACCAAACTTCAGACTACCATGAGTTCCTGTCTTCTTCCTCCTTTTATTCCTCTCTCCATCCAGCCATATCACTCCTGTCTCCACCTTTCTGGTGTTAGGATTAAAGGTGTGTGATCCCAAGCGCTGGGATCACATGTGACCTCTGTTTCTGTTTTAGAAAGAATCAGTCTTGTGTAGCCCAGGGTAGCCTTGAACTAACATAGATCCGTCTGCCTCTGTCCCTTGAGTCCTAGGATTAAATGTGTGCCACCCTCCCTGACTTCTAGTGGCTTAGCTCTGCACTCTGATTTTCGGGCAAAGTTTATTTGTTAAAACACAAACAAAATATCACTACAAATGTATATCCTGGAGATGTAGCTTAGTCAAAGAATGCATGTGCTTAGCATGCATTTAAGATCCTGGGTTTCATTTCTAGTACTTCAAATACAAAAATGCATTTATTTAATCTAGTGTCAATAGTTGCTAAAGTGATCTAAAGGAACTTAGCAATGAAGTACAGGGGTTGGAGAGTTGGCTCAGCTGTCAAGAGTGTTTGAAAGTCTTCTAGAAGACAGCAGTTTGGTTCTCAGCACCTACCTATAACTCTAGCTCCAGGGGATCTGCTGCCCTGCAATCTGCAAAGGTACCCCCATGCCTCACACATGTAAAAAAGAGAAATAGATAATGTAGTGTAATTTTTAATGCAAGCCTGGGAAATTAATGGTTGAAAATGGAAATAAATTCTAGTGCGAACTTGTATGTCTGAGAAGGCTGTTCTCCACGGTTGGCCAGAATGCAGTAACTTTCTGGAACTGTCAGAGAAAGAGTGCAGCCCTCTGGATGCTCTTTCTTTGAAGCAGACACTTTCAGCTCCTCCGTATGCAGTCTTTCAGGGTTTCTATCATGCTATGTCTGTTCTTTTACAAGTGCAAATCCCCGTTTCAACAATCCAATTCTTTTATTTTTTTCCACCAGTCATTCTCTGAATATCTACTTAACCCCACAGGGTTTAAGCACGCTCTGCTCACTATGTTAGTTAGCTAGTGGCTACAGGCCTGAGTTCTCACACACACGAGATACAAAATATCTCAATTTCTTTAATCCCAATTACATGTAGACATATTATTTAGCAACATTTAAGCTCAATGTATGATTAAGCTAATTCAACTTGTTCCTTTTTACCTTTAGTATAATAACTAAGCTCCTGAAATTCAATTTATCATTGGCAATTATGGTACATATGTTTCTGTTTGCCATTGCAAAGGACAAGAGAGAGCAGATGTGTGTCCGATGATTTGCAAAGTAGACATACAGAAGTTCCCAAAATGTTCATTTTCTTATAAGGGGACAAATCACAGAAGATTTTTCAGAACTTAATTAAGTGTAAAAGGTCATTGACCTGGATATTTTACTGACAGAGATTCACATCTCTCTTCTAAAACTTGCTTTGTAGCTGTGCTAAATCACGAGACTTAAACACAGGGACTCAGTTTTCCTCAACAAAATGGGGGAGGCACCAGTGTCCACCTTATAAGTATTTGAATGAAGATGAACTAATATTTGAAGAGTATCTAGCAAAGGCACACATACATATATAACCTTTAATAAATCATAGCTGCTATCATGGTGCTAACTATGTCATTTGTGGTAAAGGTGCTGGGCTTGATCTGTAAGTTCATGAATGTATTACAGTGACAAAGGTGGGGACAATGAGCTTAAGTCAGAAAAGGTATGAACACCCCACCTCAGACACATCTTAGAGGATAAGCACCAACTGGACAAAGAGGACAGTGTGCGTGGCATTAGAAAACACTCGGGGTCATGAAGGATTCTAATCTTTCCTGCTTTCACAGTGAAATGTTCTACATAAGTCTGGGGCAAGATGGTGTCTAGAATTACAGATTACACTAGAAAATCCGGTCTAGGACAACCTGTTCCGCTAGCAGTGTATTGAATATGGCATCAGAAGCCTTCCCTCACATGAGCTCACTGATGGCAGAACTCAGCAGCCCACGCCCTACTTCAGAGAAAGACCCTGGTGCCAGGTAAAGAGATCACAGCGAATTAGATGCATTAAGTGAAGAAGAAACAGAAGCGAAGAAATAGGCATTTCCAACACAGACGACGAAAGGAGTGAAAGGAACCAAAGCATGACCGAAGATGTTATTTTGAAATTGGCTTTTCTGCAGACCACATTGCATCACGGTGCATCTGTTGCCAAAAGTGAGCTGGACGGAAAATACAAATGCTCTCCATTTAAAGCCAGCCATTGGAAATGAAAGCAAACGCAGACAAAAGAATGAAAACACTTTAATGCTTATAGATAAGTACTATTTGGGGACGGTTTTAATAAGCAAATGTTTATTTTAGTTGCTTAGAATATTCCCCTGGATTCTACATACATAAATCTCAACCCACGTTTCCCAGTTGCCATAACAACTTGATGCATTTGTTCTCTTGTGTCATTTTTTATCACATTTTTTTTTTTAAAAAACTTTGGTTGCTAGGATAGCACAGTATAGTTGTTAAATTTATTCTATTCACATTTTGTTCTACTTGAAACTGGTGATTTGCTTTTATTTTTTTCTAAAGAAGCTTATATTGCAAAAGTGTAATAAAGAAAATAGTGGCCTAAATTAGAATTCAAATTTGTATTAAAGAATTAATTTTGTGCATTGATTTATGCCTGAATAGTGTAACGTCCCTGTGACACGTAAAATCTAGTTCCATTCAGAAGAGAGGAGCCAATCTTTGCCAAATAAGGAAGAAGCATGGTGTGTATTGTAGATGAGTCTCCAAGCGTGACTTCAACCAGGAAATGAATTAGGGATGTCAGGAAATACATCAAAAGCTGTCATTACTAGTTCTCTTATGAACCATGTTGATTCTTTAAAAGCCTGGCACTTATTTATTACAATGAGGGAAAGTTTTGCCCAAACATCTCCACCCTGTGCTTCTCTGTTCCCGGGGAGGGGACTGAAGGAATTGCTTTCCAGATTGATTTTGAGGAGGAGAATTAGATCATGGGGCAATATAAGCCTATTGATAAATTTGTATCCGTGTAGTCAATTGTTGGAGGAGGCTGCTTGTTCATCCTGGCCACCCAGAACTGAAATAATAGCAAGGAAACTGTAGTAATTAAATCACTGCTTGGCCCATTAGCTCTAGCTTCTTATTGGCTAACTCTTACATATAATTTGACACATTTCTATTAATTTGTCTATTGCCACATGACTGGCTTACCAGCTAAAGTTCTGGCATCTGTTTCTGGCATCTCCTTAACTCCTCCCTTTTTCTCCCCACATTCAGCCTAGCTTTCCCCACCTTCCTCTCTTCCCTGCACAGACCAAGACAGTTTCTTTATTCTTTAATGGTAATCACAGCATACAGAGGGGAATCCCATATCAGTCGATTATTACTGTTTCTTTCTGTTTTTATTGTCCTTGGTGGTACTTTAATATCAATAAATTGTATCACATAAAAATAGTATTGCAAGCTTTGTTGAGGAACATGTAAGGTATAAAGGGAAAAACTCTAAGACTGTGGCTAAGATAGTTGTTGAAACTCTGATACTGACTACCTGTGAAACCCATGGAAATTATTTATCTGCTCATTTTTGGCTGAATAGCCATGGGAAGTAGGAATAAAAATAATTGACTTATTGATTTTTTAGTAAGATATGTAAGTATATGTGTGTGTGTATATATACACACACACATTATTGATATAGTTAATCTTGTTGAGAAAGTGAACTAAGTGCCAGCATTTGTTGCTCTGCTTCCTGACTGAGGTTGGCAATGAGAGCCGCTGCCTCCAGCTCCTGCTACCCTGGCTGTCCTGCTATAAGGCACGTTGTACCTTCAGGTTGTGAGCCTACAGAAATCCTTTATCTAAAGTTGATTTTCCCAGTCTTTTCTCATAGTAACAAGAAAAGTAATACAATTAGGTATGAGTATTCAAAAGGTTCTGACTGTGCTCAGCATGTAAGATGCTGAACGCATCTCATCTTCCTTACTTCCTCTTTCTATATTTCCTTCCGTCAAAGGTCAATGAGAAAGGGCAAGGAGTGGGGGAGTTCTAACTGGAGCTACGAGGCTCACTCTAGGGCAGCCACTTCATGAGGAGTGTATCTACTTTGGCCATCTCTCATCACTCCATCTGTCAACTCAGTAAAGCAGTAGAAACCATTATATTGGGGTTACCTTGACTTTCGGGGAGTATTTGTGTTAGAACATTGACCTCATCACAGCCAAAATTTCATGGACTAAAATAATCTTCCTGTCAGAGTCTTTGTGGTCAGAACTGGAGGCAAATTTGTTTTCTTCAAGGATAATTGGGAAAAAATAATCTTTTACTTTTCTAAGCCTCAGTTTCCATACACAAGTAACAGTAATCAAAGCACATCAAACAACTACGGAGAATTACCAATTTGCTGTTTGTTAATTATTACAAGACATAATGAATGCAAAATATTTCCAACAAATGTTTGTCTTTAATATGGACTGTTAAGGTTGACGATGGCATTGAATGGCCATCCAGCATTTTAGGATCGTACCTACGTCATCTGGTAACCAAGGCAGGCTTCTGTTCCAGCGGGAAAACAGAGTATTTCAGAACACAGGAGTGCTCAGAATTGACTCTGGGCACATTGATTCACGGACTTAGGGCAGTGAGGCGAATGCTTGCTGTCCTCAGCCACCTGCGCATATGAGTGCCCTGATGTTCTGATAGGCTGGGTCATGACTGGCTCCAGAAATGAATGCTGTGCTCTGTATTGAAGTGACAAGAGTCTTCACTTGAGAGCATAGGGAGACTGGAAGTGACAGTGTTGCTGTGATCCGGTTCCTTCCCAATGCCTAAAGCACTCTCCAATAACAAGCCAGAGCGTGGGGGAAGATGCATGACTTTGTGAGGCCACTAGGGTGTCTTTTAGAACCTCTCTGCTGGAACAATGGAGCCATATAAATTTCAACCCACATCCTCTAGTTGCCATGGTAACTTGATGCACTTGCTTTGAAGTGTCTTTTGTGTCTTCCGACCCTTTTGCTTTCTTTTTTTATTTTTAATCATCAGGATTTTTACTTTGCCAGTAATTTCCTTAGTGCGGCTGTGGCTTCTTAACCTCCTATTTCCCCACTCCTCCAATTTCTGAATATGCTGTCAAGGAGCAATTTAACGCTAAACATAATAGCTGCATGTGTGTGTTCACACATGCCTGCTGTGCCTGTAAGTCAGCAAGTCAGCCTCCCTCCTGCCTACCAGCCTTCTTGCAGTCTCCCCCACCTCTCTCTCTCTCTCTCTCTCTCTCTCTCTCTCTCTCTCTCACACACACACACACACACACACACACCACAAAGGCAGACAATCATCAGAAAACTGATATATTGCTAAAGCTGTTCAGTGCTTTAAAAACAGCTTATGTGTCTGAAATAAAAAATTATTTCATAAGTGGCTCCATTGTGAAACAATTAACTGCTTTGGTAAACTTTTAGCATTTGACACGTGGCAGCCTGAATAAAGAGTATGCTTGCCATTGCATTCCTTTCTGTCCGTAGGTCACTTGAAAAATTTTGGATTATGAGGACAGTGTTTCAAGGTAAGGAGAACAAGGTGCTTCGTGTTTCATTTCAGAGACTGTCAGTCACTACTTCGTTTCTCAACTATGGACAGGCTAATCACACTAAACTCCATACTAAAATAGGCTCTCAAAATCGGAACATAGGCTCGCTTAAAAAATACTTGTACTGGATGGATTGAGATAGCAAAGAGTATCTAGAATAAATCTGTTCAGGGTATCATAGAGTTTATAAACATTGATTCCTTCATTCAGAAAACTAGAAGTATGCATCAAGGAATGGGCGACAGTTAATCTTCAACTTATTAGATGCATGTGTATTTTCTTCTTCTTTGTTCCCTTCTCCACATCGAAGAGTTGAGGCAAGCATGCAAATGCAGACTCCTTAGCTATCTCTCACCTTACTGAATGCTGGACATGTGACACATGGACATGGAGGTGCAGAGGCGTTTTCTGGAAGTTGTCCCAGAAACCCGACATCTTGTGATGTTCAAGTTAGGCTCTAAGTGTCTGGGAGCGAACCTGGTTCAATATATGAAATGAATAGGACATTTGTAATCTGTTCTTATCTATGGTAGGTCAGCACTGACCACCCCGGCATAGGATCCCCCCCCCCTTTTTTTAATCCCCCTTTTATGGAAGAAGGGAGTATATTCTCATATAAAATGTGTTTAAGCAGAGACATTCGCAATGCCAGAACGCATTTGAATGCAGGCATCTGGTTCTTGCTAATGTGTGAGTACTGCGGCTGCTTTGCAGTTGTAAAAAGTACTGAGAACTCAAGAACAGTGGCACTGGGTTTTTGATCCTACTGCACATACTGGCTTTGTGGGAGCCTAGGCAGTTTGGATGCTCACCTTACTAGACCTGGATGGAGGTGGGTGGTCCTTGGACTTCCCACAGGGCAGGGAACTCTGATTGCTCTTTGGGCTGATGAGGGAGGGGGACTTGATTGGGGAAGGGGGAGGGAAATGGGAGGTGGTGGTGGGGAAGAGACAGAAATCTTTAATAAATAAATAAATAAAATAAAATAAAAGAAAATTCAAAAAAAAAAGTAAGGAGACAGAAACAAAGTTACATTTAAAAAGAGCTACAGCCCTGTGACGGGGCGACTGCTCTGTCCAGGTGTCAAGCCTTCCAGAGAGGAAGCCACAGAAGATTAAGGGAAATAGAAGGAGATCACAGGGGAAATTCTTGAAGGAGTAATTTCTATGTTACTCTAATTTTAAAACATAATTTCAAGTAATAAAACAAACAAGCCTGAAAGAAGAGATAATTTTTTTTTCATGATTGTGGCTAAAAGCAGGGAGTTCTAGATAAAAGTTCTTGGATTACATTCAATAATTTTCTATCTATCATTGAGGAACACTCTCCCATTATGCATAGATTCACTATCAAATAATGTTTCCTTGAATAATTCTAGAATTATCTGTTTGATTACACTTTTGAAAAAGGATGAGTTTTAGAATTGAATTAAACCAAATTAGAATCGTTCTTGCCTTTTGGGGGTAAGTATTCGACCTCAGTAAGCTTTTGTTTCTTTATCTGAAGCAGAGGGACTGAGTTCTGGTCTAGATTCTGCAGTGAAACTCTAGAAGTGTGGACAAGCTCTCTTGCTGTTAACTGGTCTCAGATGTAACATGAAGAAGTGGTCTGTCTGTAGGTGGCATTCTCTAGGGTGTGGGTGCTAAAGTTCCTAACTCTGTATTCTCTTTTGTTCTGATGAGATCCCTATGTTTCTACAGCTAGGACACTTATTTCCAGACTTCTTTCAAAGCTACAATGTAGACTGAATTAAAAATATCAGTTCCTGATATCTATCTATCTATTTATCTATCTATCTATCTATCTATCTATCTATCTACATTGTCTATCTCTACCTATCTGTCTGTATGTATGTCTATAGTCTTTCTTTCTAGCTGGAGAGATGGCTCACTCAGTAGTTAAGAGCATGTAGTGCTGTCGCTGAGGACCCAAGCTCTGTTTTTATTCCCTATGTTGTCCTCTAGCTCCGGGGAGTCTGATGCCCTCTTCTGTCCCCTGTGGGTACTGCACTCACTTGGACACTCTCCTATCTCCCCAATGCATAATTAAAAATAAAAATAAAATCTTTACAAACTATTTCCTTGCAACTGTTTTCTCACATTATTTATATTATGAATCAGCTTAAAGTTGGCAAACACATGTCTTATTATGTAACGGATGTCTTTATTAATAGTGTATAGTCAAATAAATTAAGTCAATCACTAACTAAAAGGAACAGCTTGAGATACTGGGTTGAAAGAACTAGAGATGCTTCTGAGCAAAGGGTCTTCCAGAAGGAGTTAATGGTGTGGCGTCACCGAGAAAGTGGAGGGGCATAAAGACTATGAAAGCTAGCATTAGTGCAAATGGCGAGGATGGGGGCTCTTTGATGAGCTTCCTTATCAGTAGTTAGTAATGAAAAGTTGTGTTCATTGGCGAAGGCAGAGCTCACAGATAGCTGCCCATGCCAGCAGGAGCCAAGTATTGCATTATTTTGGGGCTTTTCATGTTAGTTCACATGCTGTTTTCAAATGTAAACTCACTGTCAAAGAACAAAATTGCAACAGAATTTATGTAAAAATCCAGTGGGCTTTTGTTGGCTGTGCATGTAGTGGTCTGCATTTCACCTGGAGAGAAGGGAAATGCTCTGGCAGGATGAACAGAGGGTCTGGAATTACAGACAGAAAAAACCGACGGAAGCAGAACTGGGTCAAATGTCAGGCCAGGGATCTGAAAGCTATTTTCCGTCTGTAAGCTAAGCACAGGGAACTTTGCAAACTGAGGTAAATGAACAACCTTCCTCTGCTGGTGAGTCTCCTGCTTTGTTACAAGATTGGTTCCTGTTATGGTTCTGCTTGATTATACTTAAGTAGCCCACGTGGTTTTCTGTCAGGTCTAGTGCAGCGGCTCAGCCAGAAGCGATGACCTTTTGCGACCTTTACTCCTTATTGTGAGCACTTGAACATTCAAGAATTTCACATGACAGTAAGAGCACCCAAGTTAGCTCAGCAGCTCCAAACATCTGAGCATGGGACTTGGGTCTCTTCACCATAGAATCACATATAAGTGAGCTGACTGCACCTGCTGGGGAATAGTGCTTACCTCGCTTTTGCTAAGGAACCACTCCTTACTCCCAAACCTGTCCACACCTGCACCTGCAATAGCTTAACGTTTCAGCATGCAGATCAGGAGATTTGAAATTAGCATGTGTCATAAGTACCTCAAATGCCCTGCCTTGCAACGTCTAAACTTTGCGTGTGGATATCTAGTAGAGCTATGAGGCCCTCTTCTTTCTGAAATTATTTAGTATATTTAGATGAGTATGTGTTATTCTTGTGCCTGTTGGGAGTGGGAAAAATTTAGTCTCTCAGGCTTTTGAACATGATTTGTGTGCTTCTGTACATGCGAGGGCACATGTTTGACAACTTGTGGGAGTAGAGACGGTTTTCTTTTCCTACCATGTGGGTTCTCATTAATGGTGCTTGGGCATCAGACAACAATACTTGAATCAGAGGTCATAAGGAAATCAGTTTGCTACTGATCTGGCATCTTATCCCCCCTGGCTAACTTTCATAGTTTCGGAGGGTGGCACACATGCTATTGGGGAGAAAAGTGGATTTCAGTTTTACCCATCATGAAACCTACAAGTGACGATAATGACCGGTCTGACAAGATATGGCCACAGCTTCAATAATGTCAGGAATGTTATGAGAGCAACCAATTAGTGTCTGATTCAATTTAAGGCCTACTCTACAGGTTGGAACTCACGTCTGGCACTGTTCCTGAGTCCAAGAACATCGGTTCTAGCAGAAATCCGAGTGCTATTATTTGCTAAATAAACACACTATTAAACCAATTCCTAATAACTTATTGTACTCAGATGGTATTTAAGAAGACCCACAACTAGTGAACATGCAGAGAACAAGAGATTTCAGAGTGTTCATGCCTGCATGGGGCGTCTACATCACAACTCACGTCACAAGGCTCAGTGATTATTACAGAAGAGGGGATGTAAAAAGTGTAAGAGCCGGAAGTAGTAGTTGACTGTAGTTGACTATGGTGAAGTAATGTATTGAGGATACAGCAGAGCATTTGATAAATTAACTGACAGTGATTATGACGGCATGCACATGACCTATGCAAGATAAAACCATCCCAAATCCTAGCATGGTGAAGGGATGTGGTCACAAAGCCTCACTCCCACCTCAGGCACTGGTGGCAATTGAGGGCTACCGGGAGAGGGAGTCAGTTTTCTTTAAGCATGAGGTCCCTGAAAAGCTACCCATGACCCAGTAGATGTCCCTCATGGCCATGCTGACAGCATGAAGTGGATTCTTCATGTGGGTTAAAGAAAAAAATGCATGAAATGGAGGGAATAGTGGTTAAAGGCATGAGGGAGGAATTGGAAGGGAGAATATAGGGGAGAGGAATTGATTAAAACGTTATACCCATGTGTGAATTCTCAAATAATAAAACAAGAGGATTTATTTGTTTATTTATTTATTTAGTGTGTGTATGTGTATGTGTGTGCATGTACACGTGCATTACACGGTGTGCTTGTGAAAGCCAGAGGATACCCGTAGAAGTCAGTTCTCTCCTTCCATGGCATGGAGCCCAAGGATGGAACTCAGGCTGTCAGGCTTGGCAGCGAGCATGCTTACCTGCTGAGCCATTCAACATACTCCTGCAGGCTTGGGCTGAAGTTTGTCATTCTTAAATCTGAAGTCAGTGAAAAATTAGAGAGAGGAACTGAGGAAGTGGGGAGAACAAGCTAGCTCTGTAACTATAAGCAAGGCACGTTTGCTTTCACTGTTGAGGACCATGATGGCACTTTCAGCAAAAAGAAAATCTCTAGTGCTTGTGACCCACCTAAAATCCCCTACAATTACTATTGCCATTAAACTGGCCATCTGCAGAGTAGCATGTAAAGGCACCCCTCCTCTGGGCCATGGACTATACAAACAAGTTGGGACGCCAGCCTACTATATAAGTCATAAGAATATGCCCATTAAATGATGAGACTTCCTGGAATCAAGATACTGATTAATTTTGGAATGTATGTGTGTATGAAATTCCATAAAGAAATGTGTCAATTTGCCTGCTAAAATGCATCTGCTATATGAATCCATCATATGAAGTCCCAGCAGTGTGACCTGTCCTGCAACCAGGTAAGTGGCTGTGTGCCATGAAAGGTCCATGAAAAGAGTTACAAAGCATGGTCTGCTGTCACAGCATGGCATGGCTATTCCTGTGTCATGATCTCTTGGGACATATAGTTACCTTGAACATAGCCTTGCATTAGTTCATTGAGAATTTCATGCCGTGTATTTTGGACATAATCATCCTCTCCATGCTGCCTCACTCACCACCATCTCTGCTCCCCATTCTTTCCGAGACTGAGGAAGGAACTCCTAAGTATCATCGTTTCATTGAGCCTGATATTTCGTTGTTAATAATTTTATTCATTTTGAGTACAATGTTTTCATTATTTTCTACCCCTACTTCTCCTTCCTCTAACTCTTCTGAGGTCCTTTCTCAGATTCATGGCTTCTTCATACAGTGAAGATCCTGGGAAACGGATATAAGATGAAGTCAACACTTCTGTCTTTATCTTATTAACCATACTTCCTCAGCCTTTACCAGGTCAGCAGTTTACTTGGAACTAGTCCAATTTCAACGTTCCCTGGTGGGAATGCTTTGGAATTTAAAAACGTAAGTGTGTCCCATTTTGTGTCTTCCCCTCAGGAAGAATATAAAAATGGGTGAAGTAGTACATCCATATTCTAAAACTGACATAAGCCACAGCTAATCACCTTTGTTCGGGTATTAAGATACATGATAAAAACTTGAAAAACATTTAGTTTACATTGCATTAGTGAGTATTCATCTTTAAACTTTTAATTTTATTTTCAGCTTACAGATTGTGGCGGACCAAAGGAAAATATTCCACGTGTTGAGCAAAATAAAGACAACCAGTGTTTTGAGAATGAACCTGAAGAAAAGGCATGTGTAAGTGTTGTCGTATTTGTTGCTATGCCTAGCGCATTCTGTGTGCCCCATTTTCCAGAGATGCCATTACTCGGCAGGGTTCCAGTAGCAGAGACTGGATAACATCATCTCAAGCTTTTGTCTGGCCCGCGTCTTGGCTGAACAGCACGGAATGTATGTCATTTTGAGTAGTTACAGGTTTCACTCTGGGGATCTGTGTTTTGCTGCTGTGGATTTAAGTCTCTGGGGATGATACAAACATTTGTATCATTGAAAAAGAGATCATTTCACATGTAGATTGTCATTTAAGCAATTTTCAAAAATTCATAGTAGACTAATTGTGCATTCGGGAAAGAAAGCCATCTGGTGGTGGTGGCGCTGCTCTTTGAAGATGAAATGGGGTGTGGATGTCCACAAAGCACTCACGTATCTTTAGGCAGGAAACTGGTCTCTAAGACACTTTCAACGGTATGTGCCGTGGTCTTCTTGATCTTGCTGTCTTTCTTCCCTCCTTCTTTGTGATGGGCCTTGCATCTTAGGTACTGAATATGTATTAATCGGGGTTGATCATCCCTTATCCTCTGCATTTTGACCAGCTGTAATAGCTTCTATCTGCTGATAAAGGAAACTTACGACGGGAAGAGTAAGAGCAGCACTGTCTGCATGTATAATATTAAATATTTAAAATATAGTTGGTAACTTTGTTTAGGAAAATTGAATAGCAGGCTCTCCTTTAGAACCTAAGATCCACAAATGGCTATACTCATTGCTATTACAATATTATACAACGTATATGGGGTAAATTCCACAAGACCCCACCCCTAGTCAGTGTCTACTGAGGGGGGAGAATCAGTTTTCTCCAGGGATTAAACGGGGTATCCAATTTCAAGTCGTCAGCCCTAAACTTAAGTACATACAAGGAACTCAGTAGGTGTTTACACACACACACACACACACACACACACACACACACACACACACTCACACACACACATATACATACACATGATTTGGGATTTTCCTCTGTATGCTATGAATATGTTTTATTACCATTGGTTGATAAAGAAGCTGCTTTGGCCTATAGCAGGGCAGAATAAATCCAGGCTGGAAGAGATACATAGAAAGAGTAGGCAGAGTCAGGGAGACACCATATAGCTGCCAAAGGAGGCTGTCACTATGTAGCCGCCTAAGAAGCAAGAGGTAACAAACCATGAACCTCGTGGTAAGATATAAAATAATAGACATAACTAAATTTAAGATGTAAGAGTTAGTTAATAAGAAACCTAAGCTAATAGGTCAAACGGTGCTGTGATTAACGTAGTTTCTGTGTGATTATTCGGGTCTGAGCATCTGGGAAAAGAAAGAACAGTCTCTGCCTACATGTACACACATGTGTGTGCATATAATAACAATTTTGGAAGAAACGACCTTGAATTTGAGAGTGATTGGGAGCAACATGGGAGAACTGGAAATGATGCCAATACCATACGTGTATGAAATTCTAAAACAAATATTTTAAAAATTAAAAAGAAAGAAAACAAACTTTTGGACTTCCACCTGTTTCCAAAGATATTTGTGTTTTTCCTTCCTGAAGATGAAATCATCAAGCTCAAGTGGGAAAAAATGTTCCCATTTGTCAGGAAGAAGAATTAAATACATTCTGGACACATAATTGAGAGACCCTCGTGCTTCTATCATAGGGAAGCATCTAGCCTGCTACTTAAACTTCTACCCATCAGTTTCTTTTCTTTACAGAAGAATTAAAAGTTTTTAATAAGATACTGAATATCAACATATTTATTACTGCCTAATGAACAGTAAGTTTACAAATGCTGTTAAAATGAATCCCATGTTTGACATATTCTTGATGGGATATTTCTATTAAAATCTGTATAATAAAGTAAAAGGCATCAATAAGAACTTTAGGATTCTATTGATAGAGAAGCATTTTACTTCTTAATATGTTTCTTTTCTTTATTTTAATTTCATTTCTCCATGTTCTTTGAGCAATTTAAAATAATTGGGAACATTTTGAAGGGGTATGTTCTGTGTTTAAATAAGTCTGCTAAGTAAAAGATAAAGTTTAGAGATTTAATATTCCAGAATTCTGGTGAGAAAATTTGAGGATGTTTAATCAACTCCGGGCGAAAGGGACACACACACACACACACACACACACACACACACTTACACACTCAAAGAATGGCCTGCTCTTGATGACTAAGTAAATTAAGAGGTGATAAAAGGCCAATAGCAGATATATTAAAAATGACAGTTGACAGATGGATAAACAGAGTAAGTTTAATCACAGTAGCTTAAGTTTGAAGTAATAGAGGGTAGCACAATGAAATACCTGAGAGAAGGTATGCATATTATGGAAAATAAACTGTAGTATCCAAATTATCTAAAAGACAGTATGAGAGAAAAGAAGATTACTACGTATTGGCTGGTGTATCCAACTTTGGACCTGTGGATTTCATTTGCCCTAGCATGGCTATGAATGTGACCTAACATAAAATCATAAACTAACTTAAAACATGAATTATTTTCTTTTGGTAACTCAGTTGCATTGTTCTGAAGCATAAATTTTATAGATGACAAAGTCATGTCACACGCTCAAGAGGTTGGCCATCCAAATCTGGTAGGATTTTCATTCTGTCTTTGTTAAAAGTAGTTATGTTACTTCAAGCAGAATAAATGATGTATCTCTTTATTTGTAAGTTGAGAAATGACCTATTGTGTGTGTACTGCAATCCTTTGTCAAGTACTTATATCAAGTAGCTAAAAGTTCTGGATATTTCATAATTTCAGAGATACAATTAAATGCTTCCTAAAATTGTTTTGTTTTAATATTTTAATCACTAATTCTATTGTCTGTGGTGATAAAGGCATCAATGGATACCTTAAAAATACCACAGTGTATGTGTAGGAAAGCCTGATATCTTTAAACAGTAGTGCATAGGTCACCAGGTAACGTGAAATTTGATTGTAGGGAACACATTAGTCTAGGAAGAGTCATGGTGAAGGCACCAGTTGTAGCCAAAACTCAGAAGACATGGACCATTTTCTCATATACTCACTGCCTACATGTTTTTGGGCAAGTCACTTTACTTATCTTTATCTAAATCTTAAGTAACAGAAATGTTGAAATGAATTGTGACTTTTTTACATATTATATTTATATAACTGTGACAGAATATTGAATTAGTTTAGGGGATTTCATTGCTGCTTGTATTATTTTTCTGTTGCTGTGATACAATAGCATGGCCAACAGAAAATCAGAGAGACAAGAGTTCATTTTGTTTTACGGTTCCAGAGAGAGAGAGTTTATGTTGGCTGGGAAGGTACAGCATTGTGACAGGATCAGGAAACCCACTGACCACATCTTTATCCGTACAGAGGAGATAAAAGGAAGAGAAGGGAAAAAACAAAATATGCAATAAAGCTGTATATCCTTAAGGCCTACCCCAACTAATTTTCTACTTCCAGTAAGGGTCTCCCTCCTAAAGGGACCGTTAACTTCTTCCAAAATGCCACCAGCTGGAGACCAAGTATTCGGATATAGAAAACACTTCTCATTTCAACCTTTATATTTTGATTTCCTGGCTCTCCTAAGACCTGTAGCTATCCCCTAACTTCAAAAATCCCCATAACCTATTAGTCTCAATACGATTAAAAAAATCCAAAGTCTGCTATGACACCCTGTAAAATTAAAAACATACAAACAAAATAAACAACAACAAATTTCATACAACGGCACAGAATATACATTCCCATTCTAGAAAGGGTGAATGTTGGCAAAACAAGGAAAGATTGGACCAAAACAAAACAGAAATCCAACAGCAACAGGAAAAATCACCAACAAAATCTTGTATCTCCATTTTGCTCTCTGGAACTTCAGTTTCAAAGGTTTAGAAGACTCTACCCTTCCAGCTTTGCTGCCTATAATACATACATCTCTTTCTTAGGTGGATTCCATTTCCTGTATTCAGATCTATTTTGGCAGATGTCACTTGACTATGGAATCTCTATCATCTATGGTAACCCAGGCTTCACCTTACTTCTTAGGGTAAACAGCTTTATGCAGGAACCTTCCAGGGCCTACTTGCAGGGACTCCGACACTTCCACCTATTGTCTGGTCTCATCCAACTCTCAGAAACTGTGTGGGAATAATCCACAACCCCCTTAGTCTTGCAGCTTTCATACCTCCAAAGCTAGTAGTACCACATGAAAGACAATGCTGCATTTGGCTGCCAACTAGGGACACTTGTTACCTTGGCAGCAGTTTTTGTTGTGGAAGCAATTCGTTTTTAGGATCAGGGAACTTCGTAGGCTTTCTCCTCCCAGTGGTTAAAAAGTTAGCTGGGTAGGGTCTTTCCCTCAGGCCATTCTTCCCATTGCAATGAGCATAGAAGGCTTCTCATTAACATCCCTAATCTTTTTATATGACTTGTCTGTAACATGAAGCGTTCTTATGCTCTTTTCGTCTCCAAATGTCATTTTTTAAAAATGTATTCTTCCCCATGGTTTATGCTTTTTTGTTTTTTGTAGACCTATTTAGGGTCAATATGTAGTAGCCATGCCACAGATTCAATGTTATGCTGTCTTGAAATTTTCTCCACCAACAAAATTAGTTCATGACCTCTGAAATTAATCAAATTAGGCAAATCTTAGGACAGGGCAGAATACAGCAAGATTCTTTGTCAAAATATTACAGTAATAGCATTTGTCCAGTTGCTGATAGTCCTGTTTCCTCTCCGAAACCGCTTGAGCTTTACCTACACTGTATACACGACTCTCAGACCACTGACTTCCGGGATACTATTAGAATGGCCCGTTAAGCTCTGACTATAGCGTTCAGCAGTTTTTCTAGTTCAAAGTTCCAAATTTCTCTAATTCCTCCAAATAATTATATGGTCATGTTCTTCCCAGCAATAGCCTTACTTATTTGGTACCAGCTTCTGTATTAGTTATTTTTATGTTGCTGTAATAGAACACTGTGATCAAAATAACTTATAGAAAAGTTTATTTTGACTTACATTTCCAGGTCAAGTCCACAATGGCAGGGAAGGCATCTCATGAAGGCAGGCGTGGCAGCTGGATGGTTGCATTTTTATCAATGCACAGAAAACAGAGAGAAAAAGAGCGAACAGGAAATAGGGGTGAGCCATATACCCCCAGAGCTCACTACCAGTAACACTCTTCATATGGCATGCCTTTACATCCTACAGGTTACAGAAGTTCTACTAACAACACCTCTCACTGGGGACCAGTTTAAATAAATGAGCCCATGGGAGAATTTTTTTCATTTATGTTCTCCTTATATAAATATATGTATTCTGACTATAATATATATTTTCATGCTATTAAATAGCTATGCCTTTTGATTAAAGGAAGGCTTCCTTTTTTCAATACAGTTGTGACATGGGAATAGTTTTATGCTTGTTTGCTTTAAGGAATGGGAGCGGCGTGTTCTGTTGAATTTGATATGTGTATACTAGATGCCATCAGTGATCCCTATTTTAATAGTGGTGCTTTAAAAACACTATGTAGATCAAGAAATCCTGCAAAAAAGACCATATTTGGAGACATGCTACTTCTTGATTTGAAAATTGATTTATGTTGGTGAATTCAATTTCATAAGACAAGCACTACTGAACACACATAAAGAAAGATAGGTCTCAATACAGAAATATTAGGTCACTTGCTACCCTGTTCTCACTAGCTGATACATCATACAGACACAAATTGTCTAATAAAATTCAGAGGTAACAAATAATACTTTGAGAAATATTGGTGTTTGTTTTTTCTTACAGGTCTCAGAATTAAACAGCAAATACTTTGACTCTTTGTGTTACCTTTGTGGGAGACTTATTATTGTTTCAATGTTATTTTTAATTTTACATCTCTTTATGTGATTTATATTCTCTTCATCAAATTTTGATAGGTTACACAATTATATGCATTTATCTCTTTGGCTAGCTTTTGTGTTTTTTTTCTGATCTCATAAGATACAATAATATTTGAGATCTCACTGATTTTGTAATGTAGACATATATAGCTATAAACTTTCCCCATAGAACAACATTCAATATTCCCCACTGGTTATGCTATGTTGTATTTTCATTATTTGATTATGAGAAGTTTATTCCTCCTACATAATTTATTCAGTGACCCAATGTTTATCAACATCTGTGTATTGAACTTTGGAGAAGTTCCATAGGCTACTAAGAAGAAAGTATATGCTACCAATGTGAGATGGAATATATTTTAGATATCTGATGTGTCTATGATCTAAGGGCAGATTTTTTTTATCAATTTTGCTTGCATGGCATACCTATTAATCATAATAGGGTATTTTAATGCTCTATTATTTTTGTACTTAAACCTATCTGTATGTTTATATCCCGTAGTGTTTGTTTTTATGAAATTTAGTTCACCAAAGCTCAATATTTTTGGTTTTTTTGTTCAATAATATTTTAAATTCAGAGGTCTCATGTTTTTGAATGTGGTGTTGTTCTATAACATTTTTTGAGCTATTTAGCATTTTATGACCTTCTCATTTAAAATAAGTGTCATTGAGAATATCTGATATACACATATAAGGTCAATGGAATACTCACTCTAGTCTAATTCCCTTAAAATTAAAAAAAAAAGAACGAATGCTTCAAGAGTTATTCTATTAAGCTAATATTCAAGTGGAAGAGAATGCATCAACTGTAACAAGAAAAAAAAGTAAAAAAAAACCAGATCAATTTTCTTGTTGAATGTAAAAGATGTAAAATTTTTTTGTAAGACTATTCTGAACAAAATTCAACAGCACATTTAAATATAATACTCTATGATGAAGTGGTTTTCACACCATGAATTCAAGGATGGTTTGATATCCACAAACTAATCAATGTAGTACAGAAAAAATAGTATGGAGGACATAAATCCCGGGATTTCAGTGGATGCAGAAAGCCCTTTCGCAGAATTCAATATCTCTTTATGATAAAAGCCTTGAAGAAACTAGGAATAGAAAGGTCATGCCAAAGGATATATGATAAATCAGGAGCTAATATGGAGAAAACAAGACAATTTCCACTAAAATCAGAAATGAGGCAAGCATGTTCACTTTCACCAATATTATTAAATATAGAATAGAAATGTTACCAGAACAATAGAGCAAGAAGAACTAAGAGGAATAGAAAAATGGAAGGAAAATATAAATTTGTAGGTGACATGTTACTATATATATATATATATGACCAGAAAATTCATCAGAAATCTCTTAAATTTAATAAACTCTTTCCACAATTTATCAGTAGAGAAAAATTACATATATAATTCAGTAACTTTTGTATATAGCAATAATAACTAATTGGGAATTTCAGGAAAATAATTACAATGGTCTCAAAAATGTAATGGTATAAATCAAACATCTATTTTAAGCAGCTTTATTCCATGGTATCTACTTTGATTACTTTCTCGATGGTGTGAGAAGTCCTTCTGTATTTGTGTTGCTTTTATTGGTTAATGAATAAAGAAGCTCTTTTGGCCTGTGATAGGGCAGAATAGAGCTAGGTGGGAAAACTAAACTGAATGCTGGGAGAAAGTAGGCAGAGTCAGTGGGATGCCATGTAGCTGCTGCAGAAGACAGACATGCTGGCACCTTACTGGTAAACCACGAGCCTCATGGTAAAATATAAAATAATGGAAATGTGTTAATTAAAGATTTACGAGCTAGCTAGCAAGATGCTTAAGTCATTGGCCAAGCAATGTTTTAATTAATGCAGTCTGTGTGATTATTTCGGGTCTGAGTGACTGAGAATGAACGAGCAGCCTCTGCCAACATCTCTGGCTTCCTTATCTGAGCCCCTGCTCCAGTTTCTCTTGATAATGGACTTTGATCAGAAGTGTAAACCAAATACCTGTTATTATTCCTGGAGCTACTTTTTGGTCACGGTGTTTATCACAGCAATAGGAAAAAGAAAAAAAAATAGGACAGATCGGGACTATATAATATTTCTAAAATGGCTTTGTGACCAAAAGCATTCTACAGAATCAATAAAATGTTCAGCAAAATTAGAATGATATTTTTCACAGAAATAGAAAAAGCAGTCCTAAAAATTCAATTAAAACACCAGGCAGTGGCCAGAACAATCCAAAACAGAAAGAATGTTGCTGGAGATATAACAAATTCTGACTTCAAATTATTCCAGAGGGCCATGCTAATAAAACTAGCATGTCAAAGACACAAAAACCAGACATGTAGACCAGTGAACAGAATAAAAATAAATAAATACAAATAAAACCTAGGAATAAGCCAACACAGCTGAAGTCATTTGACTCTTGACCACAGAGCCAGAAACACACACCAAGCGATAATGCCTCTTTAAGAAGTAAAAAAACTAAAGTAAAACTGCCAGAAAACTAAACATCTACCTGTGCATACCTATAGATCTTGTTCTCACACCCTGTACAGAAATGAGCTCCAAATGGATCAAGCACCTTAATTTAAGACTTTAAACTTTAAAAGTAATAGAGGAAATGATAGGAAACACAACTCAGTGTGACGGCACAGGGAAATCCTTTCTAACTGCAGTAGCTCAGGCAATTAATGTAAGAATTCTCAAATGGGATTACATGAAATAAACAACCATACAGCAAAGTGAACCATTTCTAGAGACAGGCGATGGCGTACATTCAACAAGGGATCAATATGCAAAATATGTAAAATCTTAAGAAACATTAAATGAAAGCCAGGCGGTGGTGGCGCACGCCTTTAATCCCAGCACTCGGGAGGCAGGCGGATCTCTGTGAGTTCGAGACCAGCCTGGTCTACAAAAGCTAGTTCCAGGACAGGCTCCAAAACCACAGAGAAACCCTGTCCCGAAAAACCAAAAAAAAAAAAAAAAAAAAAACCAAAAAAAAAAAACTTGTGCAAATAAGCTTAACAGAATCTCCAACAAGACTTATAATTGACCATTACATCAAACAATGTTCAATGTCTTTAGCTATAAGGGAATGAATGAAAATCAAGACTCTATTGATGGGGCTAGGGAGATAGCTCAACAGTTAAGAACACAGGCCTTTTTTCAAAGAGGACCCAGTTCAATTCCCAGTACCCACCTTGTGGCTCATAACCATCTTTATTACCAGGGATCTGATACCTTTTCTTGCCTTTATTGGCACCGGGCATACTTGTGTTACGCAGTACATAGACATTCATGCAAGGAAAGCTCCCATCCATACATGTAATAAATAAATAAATAAATAGATAGATAGATAGATAATTGAAAAATCTCTGTTGAGATTTCATCTCAACCCAATCAGAATGGCTAAGGCTAAGAAATAAATAGTAACATGTTACCATGGGTACAGTAATGAACATATATTCTCCAGAGACTGTAGGAATCAGTGTATGCTTTACTGTGAACATTGTCAACAGAATCAGTCACTTCCCATTCCGTAGGCTGTTGTTTTGTCTTGTTGACCATATCCTTTGCGTTATAGAAGCTTTTCAATTTCAGGAGGTCCCATTTATTAATTGTTTCCCTCAGTGTCTGTGCTACTAGGGTTATATTTAGAAAGTGGTCTTCTGTGCCAATGTGTTCAAGTGTACTTGATATCCAGTTATGCCAGCACCATTTGTTAAATATGCTTTCTTTTTTCCATTTGATTTTTTTTGCTTCTTTGTTAAAAATCAAGTGTTTGAAGGTGGGTGGATTAATGTTTGGGTCTTCTATTCGGTTCCAGTTGTCCTCCTGTCTGTTCTTATGCCAGTACCAGGTTTTCAGTACTGTAGCTTGGTGGTAGAGTTTGAAGTCAGGGATTGTGATGCCTCCAGAAGTTCTTTTATTGTATAGGATTGTTTTGGTTATTCTGTATTTTTTTTTCCTTTTTCATACGAAGTTTAGTATCATTCTTTCGAGGTCTGTACTGGGATTTTGATGGGCATTGCATTGAATCTGTAGACTGCTTTTGCTAAGATTGTCATTTTTACTAGGTTAATTCTGCCTACCAAGAGCATGGGAGATCTTTCCACTTTCTGGTGTTTTCTT
This sequence comes from Microtus oregoni, assembly GCF_018167655.1. Classification (NCBI taxonomy): domain Eukaryota; kingdom Metazoa; phylum Chordata; class Mammalia; order Rodentia; family Cricetidae; genus Microtus; species Microtus oregoni. Next base: position 7,159,480 of record NW_024543059.1, read on the forward strand.
CAATTTCTTCTTCAGAGATTTAAAGTTCATTAGAGAAATACCTGCATGTCTATGCATATCTCAGTACTGTGTACAAGGCCCAGCTATAGAATTAGCCTATGTGTTTATCAGTGGATGAATCTATAAATTAAATGCGGAATATATGCATAACTGAGTTTTATTTAGTCATAAAGAAAATGAAATCATATCTTTGCACAAAAATAGATGGAACTGGAGATTGTCATTTAAAGAATTATAATCAGACTCATGGATACAAATGCGTTGTTTTCTCTTGTCTGGAAATTAGGGAATGTGTATCAAGAGGGAGAGGACATTAAAACCAAGTGGAACTCAAGAATGTGGAAGTAAAAATGTAGGAAAGAGAAAGATGAGAGAGGAAAACAGAGGAGTTAATAAAATCAAAGCATGACATATGTATGAATGAATGTATTGTGTTGGCTAGTCTTCCATCAGCTTAATATACAGCTAGAAAGGAAAATTCAGTTGAGAAAATGCCTCTGGTAAGGCATTTTCTTAGTGATTAATATCAGGGTTCCAGCCCCTTGTGAATGGAACTATCACTAGGCTGATAATCCTGGGTTCTATAAGAAAGCAGGCTGAGCAAGCCATGAAAAACAAATCAGTAGGCAACCCCCCTCCATGACCTTTGCAACATCTCCTACCTCCATGTTCCTGCCATTTTTCAGCTTCTGTCCTGACTTCCAATGATGAACAGTGCTATGGGAATGTAAATCAAATTAATCCTTTTCTCCCCCAATGAGTTCCATGGTTCTGATGTTTCATCACATCAATTATAACCCTGACTAAAACAAATATAATGAAATGCATTGCTGACTCATGATAATCCAAAGAAGGAATTCACGTCACATTCGAGAAATGTGACTGCAGCTTGAGGACATTGTGCCAATCAGAATAATCTGGCCCCAAAAGACAACTACCTTCTAATTCTCCTTATATAAGATATGCTAAGTACTCAAAATCCTAGAAAGAAAAGGTGGTGGGTAGATTGTCTATTGCTAAGGCGATGACTGAGGAAAAAAAAACTTAGTTTTTTTATGGAGAGAAAGTTTCAGTTTTTTTTTTTTTTAGTTTTTCGAGACAGGGTCTCTCTGTAGCTTTGGTTGAGTGCTGGGATTAAAGGCGTGCGCCACCACTGCCCGGCTAAGTTTCAGTTTTTTGAAGATATAAAAGTTGTAGAGTTTTTTTGTACAATTCTGTGAATGCCAGACTACTGAACTCTACAGTTGAAATGGTTGAGAACGCAAGTTTAATGTTCAATGTTTCTAGTAAATGATAACATCAAGGAGATGATTCTGAGATAACCTACCTGAAAGAACTAATTTGGAAAGAATCACATGATCAGATGTTTGTAAATGATTTTCAATGTCTTTGCTTTCAAATTTCCCCTACTGCCAGCCTTCATAGGAGAGAATGTTCTGTCTTGGTATTAAAGATCTATGACTAGACTGTCTATATGAGCCTTGCAGATCAAGCTATTTTGTTGCCAGCTACTCCTTAAGCTATTTTAAACTAATCAATAAAGATAGCAATGCATTTCTTTACAAATGTTATTGCAGAAACAAAAACACTAAAGAAACTAGATTCTATCAATTTACCATGTCAGTAATTAGAATCTTATTATTTTTCTATGTCTGAAACATAAAGCAACCCATCTTGTTCATATATGGATCTTGTAAAAAGATACACAGACTCTACTTACTACCTGGATCAATAAATTCCGTGCTACTCAAAGTCACTATTATATATGACAGAGGATGGCACTTCAGGTTAGATGATAGTTGCAAATACAGTTTCTTTCAGTATCTGTCCATAGAATGTCTATCATGCTGGCTAACAAATTCAGTAGTTACATAAAGTTGTATAAGCCAATTCTTCTGAGTCTCAGATTCTTTTTACCTGTATACTTATAGTTAATTTGCGTCTCATGAATAATTAATGATACCACATATATGAAAATTCCTAAATTCCTAATCATAGCGTACTCAGTAAGACATCAGTATGTCTTTACAACCCATAAGTCTGATAAGCAACCTAATAGCCCAACATTTATAAAGACTTCCCGTGCATCTCATAGCATGATTTGAAAATAAAAATCTGTCCTGAGTAGACTTTCTCCACAGGAGTTGTAAGAATGACCAACAGGTAGGTATATGCAAAGATCCTCACCATTATTCAGAAAGGACATGACAATAAAAATTACTGTGAGAAGCCACATGCCATTTTTTTGAATGGTTGCATGATTGGATGTGAAAACCACTGCAAATGGTACATTTACTGAAAACTGGATTCACAGCTGAGGCACCTCTGAGTTTTAAGAGTGCTCACCTTGTATGTGGGTTGATCCGCCAATGAGTTCATAGCTGAACTAGTATTAAGATCTAGTCAGAAAAAGTAGGTGCCTTGGGTCAAGTTGTTGAAGGGCACTTCTTTTTGGACCCCTCTTTCTATCTTTCTCTACTCTCTGGGTATTTAGGGTGAGCGCCTTGGTGCTACTGTGAACTTTATGCCCTGGGGTTCTGTCTCACCACAGGCAGAAAAAAACCAGCAGAAGCAAGGCAGTGACTTTTCTGGAACTTGGCCAAAATAAATCTGGATTCCTTTAGTTTAGATTTTTTAGGTGTTTTGTCAGTATGATATAAAACTGACACAGATACAATAGTTAATATCAAGACGTCCAAAACTAACAGATACTAGTGTGGGTTCAGAGAAAAGGAAACTTGCGTCTTGTAGGATTGTGGATAGACACAAGCCCTATAGAAGGTAGTAGGAGGCTGAAGAGGAGTTAAAGATAAAATGGTCTCATGACCTAGCAATCTCTTCATTGCACTTTCCCCTAATGAGAAGGAAGTCAGCACCTCACAGAGATGGATGCGCCCCTGTTTGCAGTGCAGCACTGCTTGCCGTGGCCAAGAGGTGGCAACAATCTGAGGGTCTGTAAAGAAACTGGTACAGATATACAGTGGGGCGTTATTCAGCTCCAGTGAAGAACGAGATCTTACAATTTGCTGAAACTCACAAGGACTTAGGAAACATTATAGTAAGTGAAATAAAAAGCACTCCAAAGAGAAAACCACTGCATTCATCTCGTTGTGTATGGAACTTAAGAAAAAAGCCAAATGTACAGAGATAAAGCAAGAAACAAGGAGTGAGAAGTTTTGGGAGTAAATGAGGAGATGTGGGCCAGAGGACGCAGAGAAATGGGTAGATATGAGAAACCAGTTGAGGTAATGAATTTGTCCATGTTGTATATGTGATGAATGTACATTCCAGACCCAGAAAACAATAGGAGGCCCACCTCTCAATGCTGAAATACTTGTTGTGATAGACTTGCGAGAAGGGAAATCATTGCCTTCAGTTGTTGACCTACTGGTGACTTCACCAGGCTTCAGTGCATAGTTCCAATCTGGTGTCACACATGCCCTGGGTTAAGTTAAATGGGCACAAATTAAGACCAAAGGTCATGGTTCTAGAAAAGAGACTGGTATGAGTTTGTGGAGACTTTATAGGGATGAGAGAAAGAGATGAAAGTGTGTGTGAGCGAGAGAGTAGTTGGTGTGTGTCATACACATATAAAATTATCAAATAAAATGAATATAAAAGGAAGAAACATAAGATGATTCCTCTTAAGTAACCTCAGTATAGCAATGACCTCACTATATGTACCCTGGAATCATATTATGTACATTAATTTTACACAATAAAATTTATTTTTAAGAAAAATTTTAAGGAATAAATGCTGAATCTGGAAGGCTTGTATATATTTGTAAACATGGTTAATAATGTAACCACTTGCTTAGAAATCAAAATATATTAAAACGATAGACTGTAAATTTCACATTAAGCTATTGATTCTGACTTTACATAAAAACAAAAACAGCTTGTCCATCCATCCAAAAAGCATCTTGACAGCGGGCTGTCTTCTAAACACTGGAGATGCTTCTTGCTTTTACACACACACTTTGTGTGGGGTAGACACTAACAGGAATGGAGGAAATAATTTGAAAGTGTGACCCTTGCTATGAAGGAAATGAGGAGGAGTGGAAAGGCATCTAATTTAATTAGAGAGTTGGTTGGGGGTGGTCTTCCTGAGATGGCGACATCTGCACAGAGACCAGTATGACAAGGAGCCAGGTGTGTGAAGATCAAGGGAAGTCAGTTCTCAGCAGGATGAACAGCAGATTAAATGCTCTGGGTAGAATTTAACTGAAACACTTTATATGCACGACTGTATGATAGTCTGATTAAGGTGTGAGAAGGTGGGGTGAGGGAAGGGCATTTAGCGATGCTGTGAAGGTTATTCGCACTAACTTAGAAGCAAGATTGCTTTTCAGATGATACAGCCTTTGAGATTTGTGGCTTGCACACAATTATGTGGATATTTGGAATCCGTTTAAGACATAACATTGTACAACAATAAGGGAAACTAGAGCCTTTTAAAGAATGTGCTTAATGTTCAGCAAAGTTAACATAAGCTTACAGTGGGTCTGAGAAATATAATTTAGTTGGATGCTTTCACCATGTACTGTTGGACCATTTATAATTATTGAAATTTCCAGTTTTCAGGTGTTGTTTAGATTTTGGTAACAAAGACATGCAAACCATATGGCCCTTGATTAATTATGTCCCAGATCCACATGTAAAAAAATTGTCTTAAATATAATTGCATCAATGCAAATGGAACCATAGTTTAAACAATTATGTTAAAACCCCAAATTTCTTGACTTTTGTTATAATTATTGGTTCTGTTAAATTGTCTTATTTTTATATTTCTTTTACATAGATACACAATTAACTTGAATGAAATATGCAGTTGCATATAACTTTGTTTTATATTAATTCTTTTTAGGATTCAATATTGTCCTGACATTTTTTTTTTTAATAATAGAAACTCACTGGAAAACTCAGTCCTTGCCCAGTTGGTCCTACTTTCCTACCTGTCTCTGGAGAGTTTGGAAACGAGGGCAGGCATTTTGCCATGACCTGCCTGCATGCTATTTTACTAAGCTAACAAGCTTTGCAGCTACCATTTGTGTGCCTGCTGGCCTGGGTACTGGAGGAACAGACAGACCCGGATGGGAGTCTAGGTAGATGAATTGATTCTGTTATTTTCAGTGGAGCTAATCTTTCTACTGTGGAGACCATTCCTTCTTGAACTGCTCCAAGGTCCCTTGGAAACTATAAAAGGCTTCATTGTGGAAGCCCACAGAGACACCTATCTTGTAGGGTGAGCTCTAGTCTTTAGTCTGCATTGAATCTGGTGTGTACCATGGGCTGGAAAAGGCCAGGCATGTGTGCCACACCTCTGGGTTGTACTTAGGGGGGCAGAGGCTGCCTCTGGATTTGAGGTATGAGATGCAAAGAGCATATAGCTCTGTGTTGGAGTCGCCTGGATTCTCTGTCACCCAGAGTAGGAGATATATAAGTGTGAGTGTATGTTTATGTGTGTACACTTAAGGACATTCTGTTTCATAAAATGGAGATTATACTCCCTTTTTGAAGAAACATTATCATTACTAGGTAGTATACTTACAAAATATCTGCCGTTGTACTTGAGATAAAATCCACTTTACTGATATCATTAAAAATGTTTCTGTTTGTATGTTTCTATTACAAGGAGACAATGCCTCCTACCACAGTGCCCTTGTACACCTTTCCTGCTTCATCATCCGTGACCATTCCAAACCATGCTGCCTCTGGTTAGACTGGACTATCCAATGGGAATATTTTTATTTTTAAATACTTTTTAGCTACATTTGCCAACATATTTATTTCTTAAATTTATATGACTAAATATAGACATATGTGTATTATCCTTACTCTATACATGTATGGCCCACATCTGTACAGGGTTGTACAGCATAGATTCCAATAGGCTTCTATAAATTTATCAGAAAAAATGATCAATGTAACTGGAGATGCTTTTTTCTTTAACAGTATGAATATAAACTTTTTTTACTCTTGTATATCAGGTACTATACCAGGTACTAGCAATATTCTTTAAATCTGCTCTCAAAGCTGCTTAGTTCCTAGTACAATAGACTGTGAATGTGTTTTACTCCTATGGTTATTTAAACATGATTGAGGCAAGCAAACAAAAATAATGAATTTCAGTAGTTAAAGTATAGGCTTTTAGCTGAGATAATTTCTAACAGTAATATTCTGATATCAAACCATGAATCAATATATCCCTGGCATGATATCAACCTTAAGGAATGTCAAGTAATGCAGTTTGCAGGGTATGGCTTTGTGCTTGCCAAACACATCTCATGAGATGACAGGCTCAACTGAGTACTATGTCTATAGAGAAAAAATGCTTCTAGCCAATGCCTTGTTAATTTTAAAAATAAAGCAGCATTTCCCTGGAGGCAAATGAGCGAATTATCTTCTATCATCTTTATTCATGAGAAAAATCAATGGAAGGTAAGGGGCAAACAGACTGCATCCTAACTTGGACTAGGCTTTACAACACAATGTAGGTTGGACAAATTGCTCAGTGGAGAAGGGCACTGGCTGCTCACTAGAGGACCTGTTGGTTAGATTCCCAGCACCCACAGGGCAGCTCACAGCTATCTGTGTAACTTCTGTTACAGGTGATCGAGGCCCTCTTCTGGCCTCCAAGGGCACTTCAGGCACACGGTACACAGATATACATAGAGGCAGAACTCTCATACTCACAAGGTAATAAAAGAAAAACAAACAAATATGATGCATTCACCTACCCTCATATCTACAGACCTTATGCTATTATTCATTGGTGCCGAATTCAAACTCGTGAGTATGTAACGTGCATACTGTGTAGAGCATGTGATATACTTGTACTCATTTGGCACTGTATGAACAATGCTGGGTTTTTCTCCCAAGCAGAGAAAGGATGTTCAGTTTGTAAAATGACAGCTCTGGACACCCCTGATAGGATCCCAATGGATGTGCATGTGACGCTGATTGCAAAAAGTTCTGTAATGTTATTGATTCATACCCTTTCATATATAACAGAGGACATGGAATGCTTCTTCCTTCCAACTCCTGGTCAAGTTTCCTGGCTCCTCTCCAGAACACGTTCCTCACTCCAGCATTTCCAGGTTAAATACCTCTGCTTTAGAAGTCCAGGACGCTCCTCAAACACTCACGCTACAGCACTGCAGGCTTCCATTTGCTTGTCTTTGTTCACTGAGTGTCTTCACATCTGTAGATTCTAAGAATATATAGAGATATATTTATACCCTACACACATATGCATATATCCACATTATGTATATATTCAGATATATATATATATATATATATATATATATATATATATATATCACACACATGTATTGAGTGTGCATGCCTAGACCAGATGATGGGAAGATAGAATTAAATCTAATTTAAGCGGCTCACTTTTAATGAGTGGTTCAGACGCTGATCTACCAGTTCTCCACCTATATCTGCCATATGAGTGATTTGGGAGTGGCTATAGAATGTGAGGACTGAGGTTAGATCATTTTCTCTCATGTCTTCAGACTCCTATGGTTCACAAATCATTTCCAAATATGATCCACTGCAGTCAGAAGACTCATCAGGCTCCCTCTGCCAGTTTTCTCCCTCCCAGGTCCCTCCTCCTATTTTGGAAGATAGAGTGGACTTCCAAGCTACCTTTCTTAAAACGTTTTCTCTCAAACTTCTGACTAAGGACTTAAAATTAAGAGACCTGATTTTTATTGTTGGCATGGGTGCTAGCGACTAGGGTCTTAGGAAATCAGTTAAACATGTCAGAAGTGCTCTGTCCACATTAAAAAGCAAGAGGGAAACAAAGCCTAATTATTTCCAGTGTGACTATGATGACTAGAATTATGTCCACATTAGATGCTCAGGCTGTGCCCGGGAAGCACGCTGGCACCTAAGGGATGCTCAAGGACATGGTTGACTCCTCTGAGATAGGCTTAGGCAGTGTTAAGCTACGTTAATCACTGTAATGAGGTAACGAATGAGGAGATAAAGACGTCAGATGATGCTTCTGTAACCTTCTCCTATTATTGAACCATAAGATAGTTACCTAATCAAATAGAACACAGAATGGGTTTTATTTGTATTGCTTAATGTGGAAATCATTGTTTACCCGTAGGGTGAAGAGTTCAGAGAATATAATTTCTAACCATAAATTATTTTTGAGCTACTTTAAAAGGTTATATTAAATTGAAACTCAGGGTTTTTTTTTTTTTCCCCATCACCTCTTTTTTCCCCCCTCTGAACACATATCTGATTTGCTATGAACTAAGGAAGAAAAATCTTTAAAAGCAGTACTCTCATTTTGGTAAAATAATGACACATCAGTTCTTGACACATTCGTCTATTAAGCAATCGGGAGGTTATTGAGGTTTGAACCTGAATAATTCATGAACGGCAGGAAGAGGTCTTAAGACTCTTATTGAAAATACACCTTGTTAAAACAGAGGGTTGGTAATAGGCGGTAAAGAGCCAAAATATCTTGACCAGTAAATTGAAATGTATGATTCCCTAGACGTTTCTTTCCGGTGTGGTTAGTGGTCCAGCTATGAATTTTCTTTCTAGTGGGGGTGGTGGTGGTGGTAGTGTTGATTTATCATTCTCACTGATCCAGCAGTACTTTCCACCTCTCTTGGAGTCTGCCTTGCCCTTTCCCTGTCTCCCTGTCACCCCGCCGCCACCCAGTGCTCTGGTCTCTGAGCCCCAGTACCTTCCTGTGTGTCTCAGGCTGTTGGGGGGGCTGGGCGGGGAGGTGAATCTTTAGAGAGTGATGTTTGTCAGGCACCCCAGTCAGCTTCACTGGGATTAAGGGAAGGACCTGAGGGAAGGGGAGGGTTAATCACTGGGCTGTTGAAATGCTGCCAAAGGGGAGCACAAAGCTCCGCCCACGTAATAAGTGCCTGTAGACAGCCAGTCAGGGGAGAAAAGTTTGGGAACGAACTCATTTTTTTTTTTCCTCCCTTTTTGCTCCCATTGTAGAACTTTTGTAAACACACTGAAGCTTCCTCCCACCCAGGTTTTATAATATACTTTCTTGATCAAATACTCGGATCGTTCGCTCACTTGTATATGCGGTAGACCACACATACGGCTGCGTAAGTAAAAGGGGAAACGGAACATTTTCCAAGTCAAGCGGCCAAAGCTGCAGCCTCTTCATGTACCTGGCCAGCTTTTTCTGTTCCAGCTGTTAGTCATTTTTTGCAAGCAGCCGCCCTTGTAACCGCAAGTGAATTCAGCTGCGATGTATGCAGCACCGCGTGCACCGTGGCATTCGCTCACATCCTTCTAGTGATTGAGGCTCCCGGGAATCATGCTCATAATAAATAGCTTTTTATTACCCAAAGCCGCTGTTCTGGCAGCCGAACGACAGTCCTTTGATAGCTGGGCCGGGTAGTTGTGTGTGTGTGTGTGTGTGTGTGTGTGTGTGTGTGTGTGTTGTGCCTTACTCAGAGTAGTTAGCAGCAAAGAGAACGCAGCAAAAGGAGGGTACTTTGGCAAAGGAAAGCTTCTGAGTAGCGCGGAGCAGCAGATCAGGATTCAGAAACAGGAGCGAGAGCTGAAGTGTGATTCTCGGACGCTTGGTCTAACACTCATCTCCAGGATAGAGCAGTGCCGGGCACTCACGTCAGCCCTGCTGCCCTTCTCGGAATCCGCTAAGAGAGGATGCAGCCTCGGAGCCCAGCGAACCACCAGGAAGTTTTGCGGGAGCTGATTTCCAGGGGCTTTTCGTCTGCCTAGGAGAATCCTGCTTGCATTGAGCGGTGTGAAGGAGGGCTCGGGTATCCCATGAGGGGGGCCCTCTTGGAAAATCCTTCTGTACAGAATCCAGGCTCTGCATCTCTCAGGGAGCTTTCCCTCACCTTTGCTGGTTTGCTGGTGTGATTTCCATGCACTGAGTCCTGAGTAGGGATCCAGGATGGATTGCCTGTGCATTGTCACCACGAAGGTAGGCTAGGAAACCCAGCTGTTTGGTGCGGCATTTTTTTCCTATTATTATTCCGATCCTGTAATTAAACAGCTCTGTTCGATGCTGCCAGTTCAGGAGATAAAATGATTAGTGTAATTTACTTTGCTGGGCATTTTGTTCCCTATGAGGGCTTGAGGGTCCGCTCTTTCTGTGATTTCAACTTCTTAAAGTGATATGGTGTGTTTGTGTAAATGGCAGGAGACTGTGTCTGTGGGTTTTTCTCTTTCTTTTTAATGGCAGGTTTTGCGTTTTCATCTTTTTATAGCTGGTAATTGAAACATCTATAGTAGTGCTGTTCACACATGGTTTTTACCATACCATATCTGGGTAGTCTCTCTGAGTGGACTAATTAGCTTTTCATTTAAAAACCATGTCTCCTATGCTTGAAGAAGCCAATCAGCTTTACTGTGGCTTGGCATATTGTTTCTGATTGGAGAATTCTGATATTCTGCATTTTGGTGATTTCTTTTAAAGGAAAAAAATTCTCTAGGCCCTGAGGTAAACCAAACAAGAACAATATTTAATATTTGACTGAATCTGTTTTGACTGCAATCAAATGAAATATGTGCATGATCAGATACAGAGATAAAAGTGAGAATAGAACAAATTAAGCCGTAATGTGGGTTACTTAAAAAAACTTCTAAATTAATTTCATTCTGTCATCAATTCTCAATAGCATTTTGCAAGTATTTAAATTCCATAATCACTAGTTGTTTGAAAAAAAGTTATTTTTATTTATAAAACACTAATTAAAAGATACTCATTAGCTTGTGTTTGATTATGCATAAGGGCACACTACAAGTCAATATGAGTCATTTCTTTTAGTCTAATATTGATTAGACACCATTAAACATGGAAAATCAATACTTTAGTATGCGAAATTTAGTAAGTGTAGATTTCTCACTATCATCTTCTTGCACTATTAAGTAAAAAGTTACTTTTGAAACCACTGATGAAATTTCACGTTATATGTTGCTAACAAACAGAATCCAGAAAAAGTCAGTAGGCATCTCCCCAAAGAGTCGTAGCTCATGGGAAATTAAGTTGATATCAGTAGATTTAACATCTGGAAAATTTTAGTTGGCGTAGTTGACAGACTTCTAGATCGTGTGAAAATTCAGCTTAAATTGCCTAGTGTTTACAGCAAAGTCAGGTACAAACAGAAGCCAAGCTGAGATGAAGGAGAAAGCCAAAGTTAAGCGACAGGAAGTGTATGCTTATGGAACCTAGGAAAGAGAAGAACACGACATACAGATACGCTCATCTGCAAGTGTGGAACTTGGAGGTACTTTTCATGAAAGAATGCCATTGAGTGTCAGCTACACGGGTTTTCTAGGTATTTGTTATCAAGTCTTAATAATTTCAGATGCTGCAGAGCACCAGGAGTACTCGCTGGAAAAGTGAGAAAACAGGTATTAATGACAGTTCAAAAGTGGACATCCTTTGCAGTGGAAAAGGTGGTTCAACACCTTTTTAGCTTAGATAACATAAATAAATTAGATAACTGAGATCAACTTAGATAACATAACCTAAAAAAATATGTTTCCCACTTTAATTTACCAAGGTATTAATGGCCATAGGGTCTGGGACAAAGACAAGATATTATTTTGTCTTAAATGATGTAATAGCCGTAAATATCAGTGTCACAGTATTTTCATTCATCATGCAAATCATGTTATTCAACAAGATAAATGCTTGAAAAATGTCATGAGTTATATTTGTTATGTATCAAATTACTTATTTTCATTCTGGAGTGTCATTTCCACCATATTAAAGGACAAACATATTTAAACAAAGTTGCGCTGTACTGTTGACTTGGTAAATTGGCATAAAATATCATGACTAAGACTTCCGGTGGAATATAGACTGCAAATCTAATCTATCTAATCTACCGCCATCTAAAGTATAATCTTTCCCCAAATGGCTGTGTACTAGGGTTGTCCTTGCTCTGCTACTCCTGGGACCCATCCGAAGGAAACTTGCCAATAAGTTAGAAGTTTTAATTATACCTCAGTTCAATCCTAACCCTTTTCTCCCTTAGCAAAAAGTCTATCTGCTGAGCCACTTTCTTCTGCAGAAGTTTTGGTGAGGCTGGAACTACCATCTCTCCTGCTCCTTCTAGAATCCATTTTATCCATAGACCACCCCAGGACCATATCAGATACATATTTTTCTTTCACTGGCACCGTGCTAGTGTCTTGGTTCATTCTTATTCTCCTATCTTGGCCTGGAAGATACTATGGGACCCCTAGATTCTGTAGAAATAAATGCTTCTTCAAATCTTTTTTGCTACAATCTTAAAAATAAAACTAAGAGTAGGATGAATGGGGGGGGGGAGAATTGTGGGAAGTCTCCTGATAAATAACCCAGCATGCATTGTGCTCCCTGTAATTGGTTGCTTAGCATTTGAAGGGGTCCTCTCCGTTTAGGCTGATTTCCAGACCCTCTTGTACTTGGAGCCCCATCTTCTAGACAAGAAGGTCAAGTAAGCACCTTACTGCTTACTTGCTTTTGAGACACAAGAAGCCCAAGGCTTTCCCACATAGTGAGACAGCCAGCTTTCATAAAAGGATTGACTCATCATTCTTTTGATTGTCTCTGGCCAGTTGCAATTTCAGTTATTCTCTCACAGATAACATTTCCAGGAAAGAAAATCTAAATAGCAGGGTATGAATATCTGGGCTCTAGAGTAAGACTTGGATCTGAATGTTTATTCTGGACCTAGTTTTAAAATTTGAGCAGATCATTAAACCTCTCTTTTTCAGACTCCACTTATCAATCTTTGAAAAGGAGGTTAAGAGATGATGTCATGAAGTGTTTAAAGTATCTCACATAAAAAAGATTTTGACACAAAATAATTTATTCAACTACTTACAATGATGCTAATGATGCTAACAAATCCTTCTGTTTCAAGATGGCCAGTGAGGAAAATGAGATTCTCTTAATGTGATTACATACAATGTAGTAAAAAAATACAACATATTTTATATGCTGGTAATTCTTAAAAATGTTTTAATAATTTAAATATATTACCATTAATATCTATAGCTAATACATCAGGAAAATGATATGAGATTTATTAAGTCAAAAACATGCTATTTGATGATTGGCCAAGGGGACACTATCTCTCAGCAACAGACATAATTTCTGGACTAAAGTCAATGAAGTCCAAGCAGTCCATCCAAGTCTTGTTTTACCATGAATGAATCACCAAATACCATATGCAGGACCATGTAGGAATTGAAATAACAGAAGAAAAGTGCAACTGTGAAAAGCAAAAGTAAATCTGTTTCTGTGACTGCGTGAACCCGGACAGATAGCATGTGTAAGGAACGATAATGAGCATATTTTACTGTGCCTCTGAGGTGCTCCATCCTTTATTTCTAGTCTAGTATTATTATAAGAGGTATTATCTCTGCAAATAATGTGATTCAACCTCGAGAAGCATCTTAAAAGGCAATTGTGGGTGGCTTATGTCTTCCTTTCATCCCAGGTGTCCATTAACTATACTTACAGACACTAAAACAAGTTTAAAAATAATCTACAAATAAAACTGTAATATGCTATGCCAAATTACTGTTGTAATTTATTAATAAAGGTGTGATGATGCCATTAACTTTTAATGCATTTAACATGTTAATGTGCATAATGAAACTCAAATAACAGCATGAAAAGTGGCACTGGGCAGCATAAAGGAAGGTTTTATTGATGTTGTTAAGACGACATCTGCTCTGTAAATATGTCCCTGTCTACCTCTGTCACCTTCTAGCCTCTTCTAAGAATTAAAGCCAATAATAAATTCACTTCAAAGAGCAAATGAATGTTATTGTTGGACGTTTAAACATAATTGAGCAAGGCTAATATGTTATTAGTCATTATGGTTCCACTCCGGAAAGGTAGTACGCCATTCTTTTGGACATGAACTCACAGTTTTTTGGGGTTTTTTTTGTAACTGTGGTTAGGCAGGAAGCAAAAATATTTTTTTAAATTCTATCACAGCTCAATGTAGTGAAAATGAAACAAATCACCAAGGCAACAAATGGTTTTCTGAGTGGCCCTGTGTTCGTAGACAAAGCTGTTTCTTCATGCAGATGTACGGCTTCATCTGCTCTCATTACAGCACATCGACCCATTCGTTCTTCTCTCAAGTCTTCGTTAAATATCTACTACATGCTTAGGTATGGCAAGGTTTGAGGATAACATGGACAATCTGTTCTCATGCCATTTAATCTGTTGGGGAAGCAGCTAATGTTAGAGAAAACAGTAACGCGCAGTAGGCAGGGGAGTGTAAGATGCCGTGGGAAAGAGCATGAGCACACATGGACTGTCTACAGCATGGGCAGGGATAATCATCAGGAAGGAAGCGAATACTGTAGTGATAAGTAGGATGGAGGACACAGTAGAGGTCACTATGGCTGGTGCGTAACACATAAGCTATAGAAAATGCAGAGGCGGAGAGGGCCTCAGTCAGGAATACTAAAAGTCGGCATATGTATATATTTATTATTATATATTAAATATATATTAAATTTATGTACTAAATACATATGTATAAAATACATATTATTTTATATGTCTTAAAGAAGATAGTAGCCACCAGTCATTATTTCCAATGGTTCCAAATCTTGATTTTTCCAAATTTCTCTCACATTTTCCTCCACTGGCCTGAACTTTCCAGTTTTCTGCCACATCTGCCTTTCCCCATCCTTACACCTCTGCAAATAAACATAAGGGTTGTCACGTTCACTAACCAAGTGGCCTTCTCTGAACTGTGGTTCCCTCACTCCTAGAACTAGAGCATCTACTTTTTGGGTTTGTTTTGAAGATGCTGAAAGTTAAACAAGCTGGGGTTAACCTCTGTAGCAGCATAGGGTGATTTAGAGTGCTCATGCCGTGAGTATAATACCCCTTCCAGTGTAGTGAGCCCTTGAGCACCTGAGCCCAGCAGTACCACTCTCTGAGGAAGTGCTTATGGTTTCAATCTACTGAAGTCAAACAGTTGTTCCTATTCTTTCGATTGAAATTTGAATTTATGCCCTGGCAGTGCTGAGGCATGCATGGGCAGTCCATATATGGCTCATCAACTTAGACCATGACACCCAATATGGACAACTGACCAGGTCTCTTCCTCAAGAGGGGACCAGCTCTCATTACATGTGGTTGTCAGCCACCATGTGGTTGCTGGGAATTGAACTCAGGACCTTTGGAAGAGCAGCCAGTGGGTACTCTTAACCGCTGAGCCCTCTTTGACTTAGAATGTGATTTCCTTTTGTTTCTCTCACTCTGCCCTATATTTTACTTTCTAGTGATCGTCAAGCTGCATGGATAAGAAAGTATTTTAAATCTGTGCGACCTTTCTTGACCTTCATTAAATTAATGGACATAAGCTTGGCTAGTACTCTGTGTTTCTGTTGTAGGCATACCTGCTTATTCTTTACCGATAACTGCTAATCTGTCTAAATTTGATTTCATTCCCAGGCCGTATACCTTTCCTAAAAGGTATATGTGTTTTTAGTGTACACCCATTTTCTGTTTCCACCTACAATTAACAATTATAAACTTATTTATATGGCTCCCTTTTCTTCCTGTCTCTCTCGACACACCCTGTATGAGGCAAAGGATCTTTCTTTTTTTAACTTTGCTTATGTAGTGCCTGGTACTAGAGAGGAGCTGGGGTGTTTTTATTAAACTCCGTTACTGTTCTCACCCAACCAATAAAGATCTTTCACATAGCCAAGATTTATCCATGCAAGCAAGAAGTGTCATAGTAGAGGGCCAACCAGCTTTTATACCAGCAAGCCCTTTTCATTATCCCAGGTTCAATCACTTCAGTTTTATTTAGTTAAAACTTTCTTTATACTGTCTTTTGGATTTTATTCCTTTTTAACCTGGATACTTATTCTTTTTTAGTTATCCAACTGATGCTTAATTTTAAATTATTTCCAACTATTAGTCTATTTGTAGATTGTATAGCAGTTGGTCATAGCCTATTACTGTAAATGCCTATAAGTAAAATAAAATTTCATTCTACAAATGATATTAATTCTGTGTTGACAAAACTGCATCAAATTATTTTCCTGACAAACTTGACCACCAGGTGCTATTTTACGTAGGCCGTTTTCATTCTGTGACTAAAAGTCACAGTTTCCACGAAAAGTTATGAGTCCTTTATATAAACTTCATGTCAGTTTGAGTTCATGAGACAAGTGTGGATTTTTCAAAGCAGCAAGTGTAAATAAAACTTTTCAAATCCAATGGTATTTAAACATTTATTGAGACAAAAATTAAATGTCACATAACTAAGGCCACAGAAGAATTCATTCGCTTCCTCTCATTACTTATCCATCATTTCATCTGAGGGTTTGCAGGTCATATTTTCTTAAAGTAGATTACTGATGACTGCAGCTGCCCGGGAAACCTGTCTCATTGCATTTATGTATGTCTCACCGCAGGCAGTTCTGCAAATGTGCATCCCGTCAAGATGCAGAAATCAAAAATATTGGGTTTCTGCTTGTGTTAGTAGCGTTAAATCAGTTCGGTTTATTCTCTCTGACTCTTATATTTCATATTTTTATCAGTACTTATCCCTTTAGATTACTGAAATTAGGAAAGATTTTGAAATTAAGAAAATAATATGGGGTTATCAATACTTAACCCTTAGGATTATTTTACAGAGACAAATTAGTTTATATATTTGAAATAATATATGGTTTATATGAGAAGAATGAGAATAATTGCTGAAATCAAGTATAGATTTGGGTTCTTGTTTTTGCAGCTCCATTTTTCTTCATTGTTGCTGTGGGTCTCTGCACCATCTCCCATCCTCTACCAGGGGAAGCCTCACTGATAATGACTGGACAAAAACTAATCAATAAGTATAGCAGAATATCATTAGAAATCAGTTCATTATTTTCTCCAGTTATATTTGATTTTTACCTTAGGTCTTTGGGTTATTTAGTCTCTGCTTCTTGGTGACACAAGCAGTGTCAGGCATGAGTTCCCTCTCCTAGAGTGGGCCTTCAGTCAAATCAGACATTGGCTGGCTACTCCCGCAAATTCTGTGCCACCATTGACCTAGCATATTTTACAGCCACAACAGATTGTAGGGCAAAGGCTTTGTGGCTGTGTTAGTGTGCATGTTTCTTTTTTGATAGCTACAGAGTATTTTCCAATATCAATGAGACTAGAATGTAGGGGTAGGGGTGAAGTTTCCCCCTTGGCACTAGCTCAACTCCTCCATGTTGAATGAGTTGTGTGGGAACTTCCCTTGACATTAGGGCCCCACTGTCAGTTTGTTCAACACCCTTAGCCATCAGGGAAATGGAAATAGAAAGTGCTTTGTGATTCCATCTTACACCTGTCAGAAAGGCTAAGATCAATAATGCAAGTGACAACTCATGACGAAGAGGATGTGGAGCAAGGGGAACACTTCTCCACTGCTGGTGTGGGTGCAAACTTGTACAGCTCTATGGAATCAATATGGCAGTTCCTCACGACCCAGGTATACCACCTTTGATCATAAACCCAAAGGATGCTCCGTCCTACCAGAAGGACATTTGCTCAACCTTGTCATTATAGCTTTAGTCATAATAGCCAGAAACTGGAAACAACCTACATGTTCCTCAACAGAAGAATGGATAAACCAAAAATGATACATTTATACAATGGGGTATTACTCAGCTGTTTAAAAAAATGACATAATGAAATTCACAGGCAAATGAGAATCATCTTTAGTGAGGTAACTCAGGTCCAGAAAGAAGAATATGGTGTTTTTCACTTATAAGTGTATATTATCCATTAAGTAAATGGTAACCAAGCTACAATCTGTAGACCCAGAGAGGTTAGGTAAAGAGGAGGGATCTAGCGACTATGCATGGATCTTCCTGGGAAGGTGAAATAGAATAGATTTTAAGGGTGGACTAGGGGCAGGTGGATGGGAGTTGGAAAGATCAGGTGGTGAGGGGGATGGAGTGGAGAGAAAGAATGAGGGGCTAGTTGCTGGAATTGGGGAGCCTTTGGGGTCATGTGGAAACTTCCTGGAATCTATGAAGGTGATCCTAAATAGGACTCCTATTTACAGGGGACATGAAGTCTCAACCGGTCATCTCTTGTAGCCCAGTAAGGTTTCCAGCCGCAAGTCTGGGCTGCATCCAATTGAATTGTTTGGCAAGGAGGCCCCATGGAATTTTTTAAAAACTGCCATTAGGATTAATGTAGGGTGGAGAAAATGGGAGCTGTGTCTATATGTGTTAGAACTAATGTTACGCTAATTTTAATGACACAAGCAAATTGGCCTGACTTGCCTGTGGTCCCTCAGAGAATTGTATGTGGAGCAGCTGGACAGTAATTGTCACGCAGGACTGAGTTTATCTTAAAGAGCAGGGCGGCATGGTATTTGACAGAAAAGTCTTTGGAGTTAGATTTTTTATGTGGCATATTAGCTCTTCTACTTATCATTTCTCTCATTTGCAAATATTACTGAATTAACCTGTCTCTGTTTTCTTATTTATTAAATGAAGTAGTGTTTCATGGGGTTAGATTAAGTGCAGCATTCGTTTCTTCAAAAGATAGTTACCAAGTATGCACTATGTGCCATCTAGTAGTACCAAGTATACACTATGTGCCAGCTAGGTAGTTACCAAGTATATACTACATGCCAGCTAGTTACCAAGCATGCACTATGTGCCAGCTAGATAGTTACCAAGTATACACTATGTGCCAGCTAGATAGTTACCAAACATGCACCGTGTGCCAGCTATTAGTCAAAGCAGAGAGGAGTAGAGCAGCGGATAAAACAGGTGAAGCCCCTGCTCTTTTGGAACTTAGATAGTGGAGTAAAGATAAAGACGTTCAGTGAGCACAGAAAGAATAAAGAGAATTTTACCTATAAGAACTTCTGTGATGTAGAAGGAAGTAAAGTTAAATCTAGAATGACGAAGGAGTAGAGAGAGGCAGAGAGCTGTTTTAGAAAGGCTAGACAAAGAAGTCCACTCTGAGTAAGTTCTGTAAACTTAAAAGGGAACAGCATTTTGTGGATATTGGTGAAGACCATCCCAGAAAAAGTGAACAGTTAGTATACACACACATGCGTGGTGTCGTGTAGCAGCTACTACACACCGCAAAAGCAGTATCTATGTAGGTATATGTGTTTCCACTTCTTCTCCTCTTCCTCAGCTATTTCCTTCTCCTTTGATTCCTCTCTCACTCTTCCTCCTCACCCATCTTTTGTCTGGGCATCTGACATTTAAGGATCAGAATTCACTGAGGAGAACAATTCAATTATGTGGCTACTGTCTGCCACATCTTTTCTGCCAAGTTGGAATGGGAAATTCCTTTGCTAATAGCGAATAGAAATTCCCAGCTTTATATGCTTGCGGTGAGAGAGGGATGCCCAACGTTTTGCCTTTCTCTGCTATTGTGCGTTTTGTGCGTTCAAAATTAGTAACAGATTAGAAGCCCAGGAGTATAACCCTCCCCGCCATTTTTATTCTGATGCTCATATTTGCGCATTTCCAATTCCTCAAATCCCTGCAGTGTAGTTCTTGAGATAACTTTTTATAGGAAACAGGTTTTGGGAGAAATGAGATTGACACTAAATTAAAAAACAAAAATTAGAATTTGTATTTCTATATACCCAGCAAGTAAGCTGAAACAAAACTTGCAGGAAAATGTTTGCCATCTGTAGTCCTTTAAGAATAATTTCTCCTTTCACTACTCTCTGCTCTGTAGATGGAATGCCACTCTCACAGGGGTCTTTATTAATAAAACAGGAGTTGTTCCCCATTCCTTCCTCTTTAAATCCCAGACAGCCCCATCCCATTTACTGTTTTCTTTATCTGACCTTTACTTTTTACTTGGTTCTGTTTTTATGTTCCCCCATGAGTTTCTGCAATAAAATTTGTTTATTAGTGTGCCTTTTTCCGTCTTCCCACCTTTGCATATTATCAACAGTTTGTAAGGAACCTTCCATAGTTGTACAAGTATGTGAGTTTTAAATTCACAAGTGTGACAAAAAGCTTCAAGGTTTCCTTGTCTTTTATGTTTTGTTTTTCAATATGGTGTGTTCACCACCTAAACAAAAGGTTATTTTCTCAGAAATCACTGGAGTTTTAGAATCTGAAGACCATCACCGTTGGGTCCTTAACCAGCTATGGTCATGGATAGTTGGTTCTCCTAGAATTCTTGAGAATTCCACTCTTTGTTTTCTTTATGCCTGCTTCACTGCATACATAGAATGCCTTCTTAATGCCCGAGCCTGACAATTGGCTACTATAACCTTTCTTAACATTTAAGATTCACTGCACATACAGATTTGTAAATAATCCCCTTGGCACTGCGCTCTATGACTGGGCCAGCCATGCTTTATATACTTAGCACATTGCATGTTGTATGTATTTGCTGTTTGTTTTAGATCTCATCCTACACTTTGGTTTTATATGTGTGTATCTCATTCTAGAGTATGAGTTCTGAAAAGACATAGAATGTTTCTTAGTCACATTATGAGCCGTCCACTTTGTTTGGTACTGATACCAAAGATGAACAAAGGTTCACTCTTTTACAGGCTTTAATATGTATTTTAGTAAATCTATGGATTTGCTTACTCAGCACTTAGTTCCACAAATATGAATGTTTGTCTCTGTGCATATAGATACACATTTGAATTCTTGAGTGTTTAGTTACATTTATACATTCAGACAAGGATATATAGATATGGTGTAATATATATTTTCCCATAAGTGGAAGAAGGAGATTGTTTTCACATTGATGGATAGATAACTCAGCTGAGATAAACAACAGGTGAACTTATCTGTAACTAAGGGGAAGGCCTGAAATGATGTGTAAACTAGCAATTCAGTTAGAGAGAAATGGACTTAAGAGGTAAAAGTTCCCACATACATCACGAAAACTGACATTTGGATCTCATCTTTAGTAAGTCATCTTATCGCAATCATAATTCAAGCTTCGTTTATTCAGGTGTAAAGATAGCCAGATGTCAGCTGCATGCTTTATGTTCAACAAAAACTAAAGCAGCCAAATCAGGCTTTGAGAAAAGATCACCAACTCACATCCATCTAAGTACACCATGATTTAATATGATGTGATACGTGGTCTTGTTTCATGGGAAAATAATTTGCCTTGGTAACATATTTAAAATTTACTTACCATAAATATACTGTGGGGCTATAATATTTTAATTACACAGGGTATTCTCACTATAGGAACACTGAAAATGGTCAAAAAGCTATTCAATGTGAAATTTACGGTTGCTTCATTCTCCTTAGGTACCTGTGCTCATTCTCCCATACCCAACCATGAGAGAACTGGTCAAAATGCAGTAAACAGTATTACTTTTAAGTCAGGTTAATCGGTTCCTGGATGTGAGCTTGTCTAGGAAGCTACCTCAGATATTCTGCCTTTGTTTTTTCTTGGTTTTCATTTCAGAGGGAGAAAATGTATCAGTTCCACTGGATGATTTTACCCTGTGTAACCTTCACAAGAAACTTCATCACACCTTGACTGTCATTTGAGGCTCATGCAGCCCCACACAGGTGACACAGGCACTATACTCAAGGGGCCCTCCTAGTGGGTTCGTCCGTGGTTAAGCTTTAGGTCGTTTCAAATGTTCCATTGATGATATGATGAGGCCCCTGAGAAAAGTGACTAAGAATAATGAATGAGTTTTATAAGATGGGAAGTAATCAGTGGAGAATCTCTTTGAAGGCCACTTAATTAAAGTGATAAAAGAATATTCCTTCAAAAGTCATATTTCAAGATATAAATCACACTACTGATCTACACTGGCAGTCATTCTGGTTGTATGAAAACACAAAAAATTAAGATTTTTAGCTTTTCTCATCCATATTCCATGCTATTACAAAGAAAATTAGGAATATTTAAAAATACTTTTTAATTTTTGAGATTAAAAAATAATTGCAACGTGTCTCCCTTCTCGTTCCTCTCTTCAAAACTCCCTTTGTGCCCATGTCTACTCTTCTTCAAATTCATTACATCTTCTTTTATTAATTGTTATTGCATGCATATATGGATGCATATATTCCTAAATGTAACCTGCCCATGATTTTAAAAAAAAACCTTGAAAATTATTTCTTAAATAAACTATGAGTAAAAATGTTCAATTTTACCCAAATAAATTCTCCATCCTTGTTTTTGTTATGAATCTTTTTGGGTTTCAAGCCATGGCATTTTTTGATATTTTTTTTCATAAACTAGAATTGTCCTGAATTAATACACGTGCAATTTACTACAGCATTGCGAAATGCTATTTAAGTCGAGGATAGATTTAATTGCTGGTTCTTCTTGGCTGATGACTTGGTATTGTCTCTGGCACCTGATCCACACAAAAATTGCTCATTCTTTACTGATTAAAAAGTTTCCCCAAATAAATATTTATAGGTGTCAGAACACTGCATATATACAAGTATTTCAACCGACTCCATGTTTTTGTTGACTTTCACATTATTTTAAGTATCTGAGTGTTGTGATTAAAGAAAATCCTGTACATTTAAGTTGATGGCCAGCCTTTCATGTCTAGTTTTCAGACAGTACCATCTAACACATATGCCTGCTATAAAATCCAAGATGAGAGGAACAAACTGATATGAATTACATTTTAATAGGTTGTAATTATGTTTTATCAAAAGCTCCATTAAATTTTTTTTATTCTTTGGGAATATCGTAATTGTCCCCTTTCAAATGTAGTTGCTGTAACTTTCAGGAAGTAGAATTGTTCGTTTTGGAAAGAATTGAATCTGCTAAATGTCTTCAGCTTTCTTCTCTGTATCTATAATAACAGTGAGAACAAAATAAATTTTTCTCATCTAGTTTCTGAAAGGCACCTTTTTTCCTTCTAAATATTGACCGTACTTGGGAATCCTGAAATTTCACATATTTTTAACTATTTATTTATTAATCCTAAAAGGTTTTGTTATTTGCAAATTTTGAATATATTTGGAGAAAGGAATGTTGTTGGATATTTCCACAAGTTAGAGTCAATTCTGTTTCCTGGGACTTTGTAGTTTATCATAGGATAGGATCTTCCAGTGAAGAAAGTTCAGACTGTGACGTAGATCATGTCTAAAATTTCTTCATTGTGAGGATGAAAGATCAATTTTAGCCCATTTTTGGTTCATCTTCATGGTAGGATGCAGTTGCAGAATGCAAATATGAATTACATTTAATGCACTTTATGAAACTATGTTTTAAAATCTTGGACTCCAAAGCTTAGATTATTATATATAAATGTACATTGCGTGAAATGTATAATGTGGAAGATTTAGAACTCAAAAGAATATTGACACGTGTGTACAGATCATTAAAAACACATTGTATTTCTTAGAAATATTGGCAGGATAGTGATCTCAAGTTCAGTATCCCAACTGTAAAGTCAATTTAGATTCCCAAACTTAGAACTGCCCTAGTTCTCTCTCTCTCTTATTAACAAAAAGCTCCAAATGACACTAAAAGCTGAAGTTCTTGGTATCTGCTGAGCAGTTCCTCACACTTATTCTCATTTAATTTTCATAGTAATCCTGTGAGGTAAATATTATTATTTTATACTCAGAGGTGAGGATATCAGCTCAGAGGAGCTAAGTGGCACAGGAGAGCATGATGTAAGTCACACATCTTACTGTTTTCCAGCGTACATAGCCTCTTTAACATAGCCAACGTATAGCAATTCTTTAAACTGGGGGTACGTTTGGCTATTTTACAAGAGAAATTCAAACTCACAGAGGCTAAAACAGTCCCTCCCAAACAGTCTAGAGGAATAACTAATAATAACTAATACTCTGACAGTCTAGCCCAGATGCAATGGGTTCCTCTCGACACCAAGCCGTTCCCCTGACAAGCTCTCAGGACAGATATCATGATAAAGTGAGTTAACAATATCCTTACAACACTGACTGTTAACTCGTGCCTGTGAATGTCAATTCAACCTACAAGGGAGTAATGACTTCTAATTCAAACTGCCCCATATTTCCCCTGTTGGAACCATGCAATATCAAGTCATAGCTACAGCTCCTGTTTATTATTTTAAAACAGTCTTCTCTGAGAATTTACAGTCTACTTGCTTTCATAAATTTTGGTAACTACGTCATTAAAAATTTAAAAATTGAGATTATAATATAATCACAACATTTCTCTGTCTCCTTTCTCCATTCAAGTCCTCCCATACATCTCTCCTCACTTCCCTATAAACTCATGACATCATTTTTATTAATTTTAAATTGCATGCATATATGTACATATGTATATACTCCTAAGTACATAAATACAGCCTGTCCATTCATATAAAGTTATTGTATGTATGTTTTCAGGACTGATCACTTGACTCCAGAAAACCAGTTGGTGTCCTCTTTCCTGGGAAAGAGCACCTCTTCCTCTATCAGCTTTTCTCAGTTGCCTATAGTTCAGCATCCCAAGGTTATATAAGTTGAGGCCTCATAGACTTTTCTCTTTCCACTTTGGCATGGCCATAGGTGTCATCCTTCTTCAGTTCTTGTTTGGACAATCATGCTGGAGAGACTTTATGGATGTGCTTCTGACATTACTAAAGACATGATCTCACAACATATTACCAGAACCTTTGCCTCTTAAAATCTCGCTGCCCCCTCTTCTGTAATTTTCCCTTAGACTTACGTGTGGGACCCTTAAAGATGTGTCTTTTGAGAATGAGCTCCACAATTCTGAATTTTATTCAGTAATGGTTTTCTGTAGGATGCTATCTCCAAGAACTAAAGAATGCCTTATACCACCCCCCATATCATACATGAGAAGCCATTGTTTGTTTGAGTTGTTGGCCAGGGAGACACCCAAAATGTACAGCCTGTTGCTATTACTCTTGGTGGATTCTTAGAGGTAGAAGGTAAGTCTCTATTGCACTTCAGAAACAGCCCAGAGACCTCTTAACTGCAACTGACATGAATGTCTCTGCCCTGGGTACTACCTTTCATGGTAGCAGAAGCTATCATAAAAGCTTCCAAAAAATTATTATGAACTATACCAACAACCAACATGACAGTAACCCTAGTGGTGCAGTAGTGTATCTTGGCAGTAACCAAAAGCTCTCCAATTAAGACCCTTTAAGTTAAGACCCATTCAGTAAGAGAAATGCTATACCAGGTACAGGAAACGTAGTTAATTATTTCATGCTAATAAAGTCACAGTTCTTGCAGGAGAATCTACAATCACTAATACACTTAACCAGCACAAGGCTTAAAACAAACTATAAATATTTGCCCTTAAACTTAATGGTCTGTGTAGTCTTCACCCATCATTAAGAAAAGTTCTCTTAAAACATGATTTTAATGTATTGTGTTAAGGCAATATATATATCATTTAGTCACAACTGGACCTCTGCTAACCTGGTCTGTTTCCTTAGAGTGACAAGTTTAGGATGAGCAGACTTGGTACCATCATCATTGCCCACTAAATGGTTCTTGTTCTCAGCATCCCATAGAGAATGACCAAAAACATGACTTCTGTCTCAGTAATTGTTTCCTCAGAAACAAATTAAGCCAACCTCTTTAAAATATCTTTCAAAATGCAATAAATGAAAACAAAGCAAAATAAAAACACAGTAGGATCAGGAAAGAATAATGAGACCCATGTGTAATTATGGTCCAAATTCAAAGGAAAAATAATAACCAAGCCTTTTCTTTACATCTCTAAATAAGACAACTGGCTAGGCTACACAGGCTAGACAACAAACTCAAGAATACAGTAGTTAGACCCACCTTTTTCCATGCTCCACATTATTTGCTTTTAATGGCAAAGTGTCAGTGGTGTCAACTTGTTCTGTAGCTGAAACTTGAGCAGGTATGTGACTTTATAGCTTAAAAAGAATACAAAGTTCATAATCTTGTAAAATTACAAATCTACTCAATTCAGTTATTAAAATTGTCCCATCCTGCTGTATATGATGGTGCACGCCTTTAGTCCCAGCCTTCAGGAGGTAGAGGCAGGTGGATCTCTGAGTTCAAGGCCAGCCTGGTAAATAGGGTGAGTTCTAGGACAGTCAGGGCTACACAGAGAATCCCTGTCAAAAAAAAAAGTCAATCCCAAACATTGTCAAAATTCCAAATACTTCCCAGATAAAAGATTCCCACTATGGAATATTCAAATCAGAAATTGGTGTTGGGAAAGGGATTTTTATATTCAGTTTTCTCCCCCTCTCCTCTTTACTACTTGGTTGTTATCTTACAAAGACATCTAACTCGAGATGGTTTCTCTTCTAGGCACTTGTGCTGTCCATCAGAAGTTTTTTCCTCTGAGTTTCTTTGTTAGATCTACAATGTGATTGATGCATTTCTTTTAACTGGACATTTTGCAACACTCTGTCTTAGATAAAGGGTTATTTTAGCAGGCACAATGCTTCCATAATGGAGTGGATAGTCTGCCTTAATGAACCTTGAACTTGTGGGATGCCTTCTGACTCAGTACCAACTTGCTTTGTTACCTTATTAGTTAAACTTCTAAGGTGGAAGCCAGATCCAGTATATTGACCTAAACTGATTACTTAACTGTAGGCTCGTAGGATGGATTTCTGATATGTTATATCTTGTGTATATATTTTAACTTATATTGTTCTTTTGATCCTGGTAACATATGATTTCCTATCTGTAACATCTTTCTTGCAAGTTACATGCAGTTATGGAAAATAAAGATTATTTTAGATTAAATATTTTCAAAATTCTTCATAAACATGTTTATAACATAAAAATATATTTATTAGTTTTATACCCATTCTATCTTGCATGTTAACATGTAGCTATATTAATATTTAAATCTATAAAAGTTATAACGTAGAAATGTATTTATGAGTTTTATACCCATTCTATCTTGCATGTTAACATGTAGCTATATTGATATTTAAATCTATAAAGGCAATGATTTCAAGCATTCTGAAGACAGTATGTAACTGAGAAGTCTTTGAACAGCGACAATATTCACAAGTAAAACTATATTGATCTCTCAATCTGTCTCATCCACAGAAATAATGGTGATTTTTTTAAATTAGGAACTTAAATTTGGTGAGTGCTTTCGAATTTACAATGTGTAGACTGTCTTTTACAATGTGTATCTGTATTTTTTAAGAAAAAAAATCAATCATCTTTTGATATATCAGAGAGAATGATGGACTAGAACATCATAGGAAGAAATATGATAGATGTTAAAATCAAAAAAGTAAAATAAAACGAGAGACTTGGAGATCTCAACCTGTTTTAATGTAAAAGACCCAAACTTATTGATAGCTTCCTTCTAGGCATATTGTTCAAGGTCAATATTGCTGATGCCTGCATCTCAGTACAGCTTTAAGCACCGTAGGTGGAGAGGGAAGGGACCAGTAGTTCGTTTACAGTGGTATTTGTTATTAACATCGACCGCAAGCCATTCTCTGCAGAGCTAGTTGGGCTCTTGACAGGCAAGCAGCATTATCTATTTTTGGCTTGCCAGTGAAGTTAGTGGGAGAGTGTCCTTTCTCCTTTCCTCATGTTGGCTCTAAAGGTCAGAAGTCTGGAAAGTAGGAACCACTGCATGGCTCGGCAATCCACAGTTTGTATATTAAGCGCAGAAGGAGACTCTAATGGAGAATGAAGATTTCCGGAAAACGAGAACATTTTTAAATTCCTTTCTCTTTCTTTCCTCTTCTAGGGGTAGTTCCCCTAGCCTGTGTCCTATCTGTTTCCTTTGCAGGCCCAGCTAAGTGACAGATATAACCTGGGACTGGGTTTTCAATAACCACACTAAAGTATAAGACTCTTTAGACCTTCCTCTCTGCAGTACTTCTGTTCTCCTCTTCCTTTTTTTTTTTTTTTAATTACTCGAACCAAAAGGGAAAATGGCCTCTTGGTATTCAATGGTGCTTGTAGATAATCTTTCACTAGTCCTGAGTTATCATTCAGGAGCTCTCAGCTGAGAGTACACCTTTTGATAGAGGAAATAGATTACATTGTTAGAGGAAAAGGGATTTGGAAAAGATCCATTAGCCAATGCGCACTCCCTCCTCCCTTGTATCTAATATGATTCCTTCATCTTATCGATGAGAAGAGTTCGGTGAAAAGTGTTAAACTGACTTTTCCCATGGTCCACAGATTATACGTTAGTGGGAGCGTTAGACTGTTACTGCAGCACAAGGCCCAACTTTTCTTCCTATCTGACTTTCCTGGCCACAGGGTTAGGAACTAAAAGTATTTTATGACGATATAACATCTCTAGTAAGCCTTTTGTCTAGGCTAATATACTTGGTTAGAACATTAGGGGAGATAGCAGAGTCATGTGACTTCTGAGTCACATGATAGCCGAGTAAGGGAGACATACCAGCTTTCTTCTTGTGCTGTAGTCAAATACATTTTATTTTTGCAGCTATTACATTTTTGAGCAATTATATGGTTCACACAACTCACAAGCTTATTGAATTTTCTTTTTTGCCTTACACTTCATAAAGATGGACAAAATAGACATAAAAACCAAGCTATTTCACCCTTCTCCCCAATGTCTAGGGGTTGTCTCATAGCAGAGTGTTCAGAGTTGGTAGAGGACTAGAAGCTGACAGTATCTTTTGGACAAAACATGGAAATTGTACATATGAACTCAGATAAATCTGCCAGCACACACAAGAACTCTGCAAGTTTTAGTCAGGCAAAATTCTCACTTGGAGCTGGGTGATGCAGGAACAAAAATCTCATTTCTCGTTCTACCCGGGAGCTACTGTGAGAAGAGACAGTTGCCAATAAAGGTGATAGATTGTCCATACTCCAGTGGGTGGCCACATAAGCTAAGAGTATTTTGGCAATAAATGGACTTGATGGGTTTAAAAAGTAAACTACAACCACCACCGCTACAACCCCCGCCACCACCAATAAGATCCCAAGAGAACATAAAGCTGGCTATATAGTGAGGTAAAGGTGGTTCTGTAAGGAGTTGGGCCAGTGGGTGGTGAACAGATGCATCACATTTTTTATTAACTATCAAAGAATCAATAAAATCTCTTTTTAAATACGAAGCTCAGACGTGTATGGCAATTCTTCAACTGCTGAACTGTTTTCCTAGCCTAATAACTAGCATTTTAGGTCTTATTCCAAAAGCCTTAAACCTATATGTATATATGCTTATTTATCTAACATAAATCAAAATTAGAAAAAAAATTGATTTTTTAGCATTTATCCTTGTATGTTGTGGTGATCTGAAGAGAACCAGTATTCATCATTGATAATGCCCCCACTAATTTGTCTTGATGATAACCTGTTTTGCACACTTGACTACAAAGAACATCTCATGACAGCAGGCACATGGCCAAGCTTAGCATGAAATTGTGGTCATCTGATAATTGAAAAATGTGCCTTTTGGCCCTGCTAGTTCTATATGTCATGTTTTGATTTAAGTAAGAAAACTCAATACGGCTGAACATAGAGATTGATGATATAAATTTATTTTTACAGTGACTTTATCAAAAAATCACTCATACAGAATTCCAGAACTTATTGCTGCCCTGAAAGTAAATCACCTCAATAAAGAGTGCTTGAAATTGTTTTTAAAAAACAAATTAGTGAAACATATATGCCCAAATATTTGCATTATAAGAGCAGAGAAATTAGTAATGATGTATTTCGTTCAGTTATCTCAAAAATGTTAGGGTGGTTAATAAGATGGAATCAGATTGTAGGATAATGTTCCTGTAGCCTAGTGGAGCAGATAAAAAATAGGAATATATATATATATATATATATATATATATATATATATATATATAAACCGCAGTGAGTCAGGTTCTTAGTGCTGTCCAAGATATGCCCTTTCAGAGCTGGGTGAATCTTGGCAAGACTTCTTAGCTTCTTGTAGCCTCTGAAGTCTCCCCTGTATAATCACATTAATCTCTATTGATATTCATTTTATTCATTGTGTTCATTGTGGTTACTAATAATTATCTTATGGCTCCATACCAACCCATGGAAACTGAGCAGGTTGGTAAGTCATCTCTGTGGTTTTCATGACAGTGAGTAACGTCACAGAATGCCTATATCTTCATCATTGAGTATACAATGAGAGAAATGCAAGATGTTTTATTAGAACCTCACTCCCCTGAGGACTAACCCTTACAATAGGAAGAAAATAGCACAGACTGTTAAAGGGGCTCCTTACTCCTCCCTACAAGGCCAAGTAGAACTTCAGTTTACAGATTAAAAAGCAAAGATTTTCACTAGAGAGAAATCACTTCAACGGGAAGAAGAGTCTTGGAAATAGTTTAGGATGTCAGACTGCTGATTCTTGGAGCAAATTGTTTTCTTTCTCTTCACTTCTGCCTCTGATGGGACAAGAAAGACCTTTGTAATCTAGACTTTTTAACTCTAAACTCGGGAGTTCAGCGTTTAGGGAGAAACACCTGGAGAGAATCGCACCACAAGCAGTGGTCAAGAGGCACCACAGATAAGCCTTTCTCTCCACTCCATAGATGTAGGGTACAGAGCTTATCAATGTGCACCTGAAGAGCCTAGAGCGCTGCTGTATCTGGAATAGGAGAATGTTTCTACCGTTCCTGTTGGGGCATAGAACCGCAGCTGCTAAGTAAGTGTGGTGCCAAATTCCTAGCGCCCAGAGTAATGAGACAAAGCACAGGCTAATTCCTCATGCCTTCCTAAGGGTAGAAATATAAATGCCGTTTTCTGTAAGACTGCACCAAAAATTATACCCAGAAGCTTCTGTAGTCCCTCTGACTGTGGTAAACTGTGGCAGTCAGCTTAATGATAATAAATATGCCAACTAATGTGTGTCAGTATAGGCAATGTATACAAAATAACACAGTTTTTACTTATTTCCAGCAAAACCAAGGCAAATGTCCAGCCCAGAACTGTCCAGTGGAAGCTCCCACGTGGATGCCTGTCCATCATTGTTCCGTAAGTTACTTCAAGACTGGCTAGACTTAAGGAGAAATATTACTTTATTCTGGAATAACCTTTCTGAAATGTGGTAGAATATGGTCTAAAAGCCTTGAGTAGAGCAAACATTTTGATAGGAAAAAATGTTTTTCCAGAAAGAGGTGTATTATAAAAAGTTACTATGATTAGGGAATCTATTCGCTTGTTTTTGAGTCAGGTACATCTTGCAAAGTACTTTCTCTAAATGAGATATTGATGAGTTAGATTTGCATGGTCATTAAAATGAATATATTTGCACGTGTGTGTTTCTGAATCGCTGCATATTCAGCAGTATTTGATTTGGAGAGGCCTTCAAGAAGATGCTTTTTCTTGATCATTGTTTTGTTGACGGCTTAATCGTGATGAGTAAATGGACTTGCAATCCCAAGTCTTCCTGGTATAATAATAGACTCTGCATTTGTGTTGATGCTTCTGTGTGAGAGTTATTCAAGTGCCTTTGAAAGTAAACAGGTACTGTGTTATTATCCTTGGGTTGCAGTTTGAAGACTTAACCACACAGGGAGTAAGGATAGCACATCAATCGTAGAGCTGGCGAGAGATGCCAGATACCCTACCTCTCTTTTTCCTGTGTTTGCTCTATTACACTGTGCAGAGGAATAAATGAAAGAAAGGGACTGATTTGTATGATATTCTCTTGCACGTGCATTGCCTGATAGAGATGGCAGTAGCCTCTCTGGGGTTTATCCTTGCGATAACTGACAGTTTGTTTGGAATGGAATAATGCGTATGATGGGGACAAGAAACCAAAAAGCTACTTGGGACTGCAGGTGGTCTGGAAGTAATATGTGGAGCCTTTTAAATACCTGCTTCTGTTGTCAAGGTACAAGCAGCTCAAATGGGGCTTCTGGGCTGCCACAGTGCGACTTAGGCTGTGTTGTCAAGGCAGTTTGTCCAGGGGAGGCTACTTTTCATTCAGACTATGTAAAGGACAGAGCTTCTTTCCATGGCTTTGATTGGACGAGGAAGGAAGGGAAGATGGGAATCACCTTTAGTCAAGGAGATGACAAAGCTAAATTTTGGAGGGATTCCTGCTGTGCAGAAACAGCCTAGTCTTGCCAAAGACTTAAAGCATAAAAATGTCACATTTGTGTGAGCAGATGGCCAGAGGGGAGCTTGTGTACAGGGACTCTGCTGCTGCCAGGCAGAAGATGAGTTTTAATAGTTTTACTTCTTCATCTGTCACTCATCTTATTGTGTCCCTGGTGAAATTACCTAGCGATTACTGATTCATGTGTCTGCTTATTCAAAGAGGGATAAGCTCTTCTGGGTCCTAATGTACAAATTCCTACATACATTCTTTTTTTTTTTTTTTTTATGGGAGAGTACCCAATGACTGGGGCTCAGATCTGACTCTTTAGTATGTTGGTTTCTTTAGTAAGCCCTATCTTCGAATGTGGGCTTTGGTAAGGTTTCTTTGTCACTAAAGCATTTCCTTACATGGACTGAGGCTGCTATCTGACCATTTGGTTGGTCTTCTTCAATGGTTGAGCTTCCATTGTGGAATCAAAATAACTTAGAGATGATTTCTCTACTGGGCTATTGGCGTGTTAGATTTTTGACTGTTCTTAAACTCGGCAGTATTTGATTTTAGATGAGTCCTTTTGTACTTTTCATCTCACAGAGTTTTGGGAAATTTATCTTTAAACTAGACAAAATTTAGTAATTCCATACACTTATACAAATTGCTGGTGATATAGTCATGAATCAGTTTCCTTTTTCTTATAATCATGACTAGAGTTCCTGCTTTAATAGATAAAACTGTGTGTAACATCAATAATTTTTTGATCAGAAGTCCAAAGTAAAGGAATCCTGGCAATGCGTTGTTAGAATATGGTCTTTGGGGTCATTGTAAAGAGTTTTCTCTTCTTTATTAGTATTCTTAGGAGCCAGAGAGTTCCAGAGAAGGTCTTTTTATTGCAGGAACTTAAGAAATAGGTAGATGACTGCATTTTAAGACTCTTCTTGTAGACCACGAGCCAGTTGTGCTGACTCTAAAATCTACTTCAAACCTATAGTCAGCTGCAAGCCTCAGAAACTCAGTGTCCTCTCTTTGGGGATTAGGAGCTACTGGGTCCACAGATTTCCTCCATAATCAATGAAAGGTACTCTCATCCCCTGGTAGGGAAGATACCTTCAGGAAGACCAATGCAGTGCGTCATGATTTGTTTCTCTGCAGATAACTCCTCCAAGCATAGAGGTAGCCTTCTAGTGACCGTGCTTAGACGCTTTAGGGTTGCTTTACCTCTACTCACTGATTTCCCTGTCAGATACTCACATCAGCAGAGATAGATGGATTTTTGCTTCTGAGAATCTGCAAATTGGTCCTAAGGAGATACCAGACTGGTGGGCATTACTATTGATTCACACGAAGGACAAGACTTCAGGAAGGGCTTTGGGAACTTTAGTTGCTGAGATGCTTAGAACTGGCCATTCTAAGGTTTTACTTACTTAGAAATCTGATCTGTGAAAAGATTCTTATGGTTAATAAATAATCATTAAGTTATCTTTCCTCCAAAATTATTGGTTTTATTTATTTATTAGGAGTTATTAATTTACTTGCAGTCAAAAGAGAAAGAGAGCACTAGCAACATTTACCGAGTCTCCAACCCTGTTCAATAAAGCTAATACAATGAACGGTTTCAGACAGAAGTTCCTAGAACACTGGAACTTAAAAATTTATAGTAAACTATTAACTCCACTGATCTGATTCTTTGAAAAAGTGGGATGTATAAAAGAGTCACCAAAGATGAGCTTCATTATGACGTATTGCAAGAGAGAAAATGAGTAGTCATTTTGTATTACTAGTTTACACAGGTACATAACAAAATCTACCAGTAGGTAAAACTGTTTTGGCATTAATTTTCATTTTGTTATCTTTCAGGAAATAGTGAAATTCATAACTTCGTATTTTTACGAAAATGTCTCAACTGTCTCAAATCCTCTGAGACTGAACCAGGTTATAAATAAATTAATATATCTTACATAATAAATGAATAGTCTCTATTATCTTCACTAGGTTTTGAGCTGGTGATTCTCTTCTCCATTTCTTTCCCACAGTCCGAGAGTTGTTATTTGGTATTCTACTGCACAGTGATTGTAATTGGGATTTATTACTTTGCGTGGAATTGTCTTTGTCTTTATATGTGCAGTTGCGTCTGATTCCTTTGTTTGTTTTTGTACTCCACACCTATGTAATAGAAGATCTGAAATGGTTTCCTTTGAGTCCAGACTATAATTTTTAGATTGAGATTGAAGATTAAGATTTTTTTTATCCTAGTCATTATACAAATACACAGGTATAATTACACTTCTGGAATAAATTTGTTCTCTAGTGAGGCGCATGGTGATTTCTCTATAATTCTTTGACTACAGTGGGCACAAGAACTATACCCTTTACTACCCCACACTTCAAATTTAACTAGACTGAATGCCCTATTAGTTTGTGTGGCCATGGGTAAGATATCAGGAGTTCTGATTCTCTGCTACTTTTAGTTTTCCAGCTTTTATTAAAATTTAAATTTATTTTACATATCACACCCAGTTTCCCTTCCCTCCTCTCCTCCCATTCCTTCCCCCACCTCCTTTCATTACCCTATTCACTCCTCAGAAAGGCCGCTATGGGAGTCAAGAAAGCATGGCATATCAAGTTGAGGCAAGACCAAACTCCTCCCCTCCCTCATCAATGTTGAGAGAGGAATTCCACCATAGGGAATAAGTTGCAAAAAGCTAGCTTAAGCACCAGAGAAAGATCCTGTTCCCACTGCTAGGGGTTCCATAAACAGAAGAAGCTATGCAGGCATCACCTACATGCAGAGGGTCTAGGTCTGTCCCCTGCGGGCTCTCTAGCTGTTGGTCTAGAGACTGTGAGCTCCCACAAGCTTGGGTCAGCTGTCTTTGTGTATTTCCCATCATAATCTTGACCCCCACTTGTATATATAATCCCTCCTCCCTTTCTTCAGCAGGACTCCTGGAGCTCAACCCAGTGCTTGGCTGTGGATCTCTGCATCTGCTTCCATCAGTTACTGGATAAAGGTTCTATGATGACGATTAGAATAGTCACTAATCTTGATTACAGGGGAAGGCCAGTTCAGGCACCTTCTCCACTATTGCCAGGAGTCTTAACTGGGGTCATCCTGTCAATTCCTGGGAGTTTCCCTGGTACCACATTTTTCACTAACCCCATAGTGGACACCTCTGTCAAGATATCTCTTTCATTGCTCTCCCTCTCCATCTCTCCCCAAACACAACCATATCCCCCCGCCCCATACCTTCGCCCCTGGTGTACCCAGGGAGATCTATTTCTCCTTCCAGGGTAATTCATGTGTCCCTCTTAAAGTACTCCTTAGTACCTAGTTGCTCTAGGGATGTGGACTGTGGCCTGGTTATCCTTTGTTTTAACATCTAATGTCCACGTATGAGTGAGTGCATACCGTGTTTGTCTTTCTGGGTCTTGGATGCCTCACTCAGGATAGCTTTTTCTTGTTCCATCCGTCTGCTTGCAAATTTCTTGTCACTGATTTTTAGCACTGAATAATATTCCACTTTGTAAATTACCACATATTCTGTATTCATCCTTTGGTTGAGGAGCATCTGGTTTGCTTCCAGGTTGTGGCTATTATGAACAGAGTTGAATAAGTGTCCTTGTGATATAAGTGTGCATCCTTTGGGTATGTGACCCAAAGTGGTATCACTGAGTCTTGAAATATATTTAGTCTCAATTTTCTGAGAAACTTCTATACTGATTTCCAAAGTGGCTGTTCAAGGTTTACACTCCTACCAGCTGTAGAGGAGTGCCCCCCCCTTCTCCACATCCTCTTCCATATAAGCTGATATCAGTGTCTTTTATCTTAGCAGTTCTGACAGGTGTAAGATGGTATTTCAGAGTCATTTTGGTTTGCATTTCCCTGATGGCTATGGATGTTGAACAATTCTTTAAATGTCTTTTGGTCATTTGAGATTCTTCTGTTGAGAATTTCCTGTACCCCACTTTTTAAATGGATCATTTTGTATTCTGATGTCCAGGTTTTGAGTTCTTTGTATATTTTTGAGATCAGCCCTCAATAGAAACAGAAGGAACATTGCCAAACTCTTTTTTGATGAGGCTACAGTTAGCCTGATACCCAAACCACACAAAGACACTACTAAGAAAGAGAATTACAGACCAGTCTTACTCATGAACATTGACGCAAAAATACTAAATAAAATACTGGCAAACCAAATCCAAGAACACATTTAAAAAATCATCCACCATGATCAAGTTGGCTTCATTCCAGAGATGCAGGGATGGTTCAAAATATGAAAATTTGTCAATGTATTCTACCAAATAAACAAACTGAAAGAAAATAACATTGTCATCTCATTAGGGGCTTTGAAAGCCTTTGACAGAATCTAACACCCCTTCATGGTAATAGTCTTGAAGAGATCAGGGGCACAAAGAACATATGTAAACATAATAAACGCGATATACAGTAAGCTGGCCGTCAGCATCAAATTAAATGGAGAGAAACTCAAAGTGATTCCTCTAAAATCAGGAACAGGACAAGGCTGTTCATTATTTCTATATCATTTCAATATAGTACTCAATGTTCTAGCTAGAGCAATAAGTAAGCAAAAGGATATCAAGGGACTTCAACTTGGAAAGGAAAAAGTCAGACTTTCGCTATTTGCAGATGATGTTACAGTATATGTAAGTGATTTCAAAAATTCTATCAGGGAACTCTTACAGTTGATAAACACCTTCAATAATGTGGCGGGATACAGATTAACTCAAAAAAAATCAGTATCTCTCCTATATACAATGATAAATGAACTGAGAAAGAAATCATAGAAACAACATACTTTATGATGACCACAAATAATACAAAATATAATGGGGTAACTTTAACCAAACAAATGAAAGACCTGTATGACAAGATCTTCAAGTCTTTGAAGAAAGAAACTGAAGAAGATATCAGAAAATGGAAGGATCTCTGTTCCCTTTAAACAAGTGAGAAAGTGTCCATGTGTTTTGTGACTTGGGCAAAGACAGGTAGATATCCCGCAACTAAACTTGGCTAGAAATTAGCTCCGGACATATAGCAATCAAGAACATTAAACTTAACCAATTGCAGGGAGGTGGGGTGATATTTTAGGGCGTTTCTACTCACTGCTAGGTAGGGATATAACATTCACATATACCTGATTCTATTGAGGAATACCCTTGGTCAAATCCTTGGTTACTTGATTTTACTAGATGTTATTCAGTGATGGATGTTATTGGACACATCAAAAATAACTAACTAATCAGTACCTGATTAGAATTATTGCATCTCTACACATTTTTGTTGGTTACTAGAACTTAAAAGAATAATGTTAAAAGAAGTGTTTTTAAAAGATAGATAGAAAATAATGTCCCTGCTACCATGGAGCTTATCAATGAGGCTACCATAACTATATATTGTTATATATTCTGCATGTTAGTTGCAGTAGATCTGAGAAATATTTTTAATTTAGTGCAAATATTTGAAAATTAGAGCGTTGTACTTAGTACATCAAATCTTGATTATTCACAAGTGATGAGTTAAAACGCATCCTCATATTTCTCAGAAGATGACAGGAAACAACAAGGGTAAATTTACATGTACTTGGTGACACATTATATAACAAAAGAGCTATAAGTTTTCCTCTCCCACACTATTGTTTGTTTTTTTCTTCAGTGCTCCTGATGTTTTTTAACGTTGCCTAGAGCTCACATATCCAGACCATGGCACTCAGAAACACATAGCCTTCATAAAATCATTGTGTCTGCTCTCTGGGAGTTTTCAGAGTTCCCATAAGGACAGAACCATTGGCTCACTCTTCTGTTGGGAAATTGGACCCATGATGACTCTGATGAATATTGCCTTTATAAAGAAGGCACAATTTTTATTTTTTTTTTTTAGAGCACAGTTTTCATACTATGAACAGTCTCTTTACGTAGTAAAAAGTTAGGCCATTATCAGATGATCATAGTTTTAGGAAAATTACAGAAAATTGCAGTGCACAGGACCTTAAATTGGTGGGCACTGGGACCAGAGTGTATGTGGCCATCTGGGTTTGGAAGGAAATCTCAAGGGGAATTATCTCAGGAAAAAGCTCAATGTACTTTAATAAATAAGAGCTCTGTGGATGGCTCTGGTGTCGGTTTTACTCTAGTTGTTTGATTTCAGAATTCATATCCTGAGTACAACACTCTGTTTTTCAGTGCTGGATGTGTTTACTGTGTGCTCTGCTTAATTTCTTAGGTACATATATGTGATCCTGATGATCCATAACACCTTATTTATAACCATATTTATGTGTACCTTTAATGAACATGTTATCTTTTTACCTAGTCCATTATATGACACAGATTATTAGAGTAAACACAGAAATTCATAGGAGGGCGTCCATAAAACCTGTTTTATTAACAGACATGCAAATGGAAGCCTGCAGTGAGGAAGGAATAAGGTATGAAAAATCAAGTACAAGCTCTTCAACTTTCCAGTGGTAGGGATTATTTATTACAGCCATATATCTTAATGTTCATAAATATCGGTCACGAGTCAACACAGTCAAAGCTAAAATCAATCATACGCAAACTTTCTAAAGAAGAAATCATAATTACTCTTGTGTTTTCTAGCTGAAGTTATGGATACAATCATTAAAATTAATTAAATATCTGTTTAAAAGTATACCATGTTCCATTTGCAGGAAGACTAAAGCGTATAAACTTTCCAATTAATTCTGACAGACGGCCGGTGTTATTCAAACATAGACACACTTCCTGGGAAGTGAATTGTTCTTATCCATCCTGTATAGTTGGATTGAATTTGCTCTTTAGCTAGCAGTGATCTTGGGAGATAGACAAATGTTGTTAGAAAGGGACCCTAATAGTGTGTGCCTAGTTTGCTATGGGTAGATACTGTCACTTGCCATTAGCAGTGTACTAATATGTGTTGACATTACAGGGGATTTGTAATGGGTTTAATATTTACCCAACTAAGCCCTTTACCCATTATTGAAGAAGAATTCATTATAAAATAATGACT
This sequence comes from Microtus oregoni, assembly GCF_018167655.1. Taxonomy (NCBI): domain Eukaryota; kingdom Metazoa; phylum Chordata; class Mammalia; order Rodentia; family Cricetidae; genus Microtus; species Microtus oregoni. The sequence goes on from NW_024543059.1 coordinate 7,198,455, forward strand.
TTTGGACTCAAACAAGACTGTTAGAAGTCTTTTACGAGCTTTGTGCCTTGGAGCCAATGTATCACAATCTCTTTGCTTCCCTTTGCCCTTTATCAAATAAATGTAGCAATTAATACATACTTTGTTTTCAAGAATTTTATCTCAGAATTAGAGATACCATATGAATATGCCCAGTTCAGTTCCTGGGAATAGCAAGTTCACACTACAAGCTAATTTTGTTTTATTGTAATATTATTATGAGCAATGATGATCTCTCAAAGTGGTTAGAGTTTATGGTCCTCTACTGACTCTCAAAGATAGCTGAGGAATGAAATCTGACAAATTAGTCTACTCCTAGTTTTCCTCACAGAGTCTAGGGTGTAACTGAGCATACAAAGTTTGACAATGTAAAGGAGTTAAGTTGAAAATAGTATAGTTTTTTCTTTCTGATAGTGATTTATTTTGTAACATAAACATTTATTTTGTTCTGCATGTACACCATGCTCCATTTGCAGGAAGCCTAAAGCGTATAAACTCTCCAGTTAATTCTGACAGCCAGCCAGTGTTTGTCAAACATAGACACACTGCCAGGCAAGTGAATTCTTCTCTTATCCATCCTGTGTAACTCGGATACTGGAGTGAATTTGTGCTTTAGCCAGTATTGATCTTGGGGGACACTGAAAGTCTTTTCTGAACTACGAATCACTGTTGTGTTTGTGTTGTCAACTTAAGTTCTAGAACAGTATCATGGAAGAATGAGTTCGCCCTTGTTTGTTAAAAGGCTGACTAGAAACACGGTTGGTTCAGATATGGAGTGCACAGCACAATGTAGGAGGATGGGAACATCAACAGGAGCCAGAGTTCATCCGTGTCTTAAGAATCCTCCACAGGCCTCTCTTGCTGTCATCTTCTTCCTGATTTGGTGGTGTAAGATCACCATAGAATAAACACAGACATCATGGAGAGCTTTTGATTTGATTTAGATCAGCTAGAGATAAGGGGACATGAGTAAGAATCTTCTAATGAAAGTTGAGAGAATCTTCTCTGAAAGTTGAGATTGTAAAAGCATATTACAAAGGTAAAGGAGCATACTCTTATGATTATATACTTTTATGAAGAATATACCTTTATGATGTTTTTGTGGCTAACTCATAAATTTGGAAAAGGTTAAAGTTAGGGGATGATAAATACCGGAGCTGTTCAAAACCAGCATGGAGTCTTCTTGTCTAACTTCTTTAGATCTGGTTCCTCTTCTCACTGTCTGTGCTATGCTTTGGATTGTGTTCTGACTAGCCTCATTAGATTTAGCCTCAGGTAATCCAGACCAGTGAAGTTATTTCCAGACAACAACAGACGCCTTCCTAGGTCCAATGCAGAGCAGGGGTCAATACCACAGGTCTTGAAGCAGCCTCCACCTACCCTAGGCCCCTGTGGAATTGCACTAAATATTTAGACAAACCCTGGCCTGCAGTAGCTCTGTAATGGCATGTGACACTGAAATGGAACATTAATTGCTGCAGTTCTTCAAGGACTGGCAACAGGCAGTGTGGCCCTGTGCTGGTCTCATTAAACTCCCTCCAAGGCTCCCCTGATGGAATGATTCTCTACCTTCACCAACAAAAAGGGCAAGAAATGCATCTAACCAAAACGCGAAAGTATATGGAAATATCCAGATTTTATCAGTTACTCCTTCACTGTAGCTAAACAGAAAACTATATATAAATATTTGAATAGCTTTACTTGCTGGCCCACGTATATTCAAACACCTAATTAAGAAGTTAGCGCTATTTGTATCTGGATTGGATAAGCCTCTCAACGTGTGGGAGATAAATATGCTAATTGATTTTGATGGCTATTTTAAATTGCATTTTGGTGAAGCAAATATTTTGCATAATTTAATATCCATGCTTTAATTAAATATATACTATAAATACCCTTTCTTAAAAACTATTGTTCCCAGAGCAGTTTGCTTCTGCGATGGATTTGGTCACACTCTGTTGTTCTTTAGGTAGTGTCAGCATTTTCATTAAAATCTGTACTCTATTTATAGCCTGGAAGCAAAAACACATTCTGGGCCAAAACTTCATGTGCACAATGTTTTTCCAAACATAGTTTTGAATAGTATGCATAGGTGGAAGCTTTAAGCTTGTGCAATCTTGAGGTTTGTGGGGACACCTGTGAGAAACCCACAGAGAATCTCACTTATCCCTGCCCCTTGTGCATCAGGATAACAGCTGGGTGGGAGCTGAACAACCAAGGGCAATTCTGTTCTCTGTCACTAGTCAAACAGACAGAGTCCCTGGATTTCACATCTGACCGTCCTATTTGGTACACCTGAGAAGCAGCACGGATTTTGCGGTCACTTGGAAAGAGGCTACAAAGCCATCTCTACTGCTTACACAGTTTGGGGAAATTTCTCAAGCCCTTTGCGTCCCCAGGATGGAGTCAGTGAGATGATGTAAAAAGGATTATCCTTCCTCTCTTATGTATAGTCAGGGTTGTCTGAAGCTGTATACTTAGTGTTTTCTTCTGTTGTTAAGAGTACTGATTCTCAGCATCTGTTTTTAAATGGACAAATGCATATTGCCAAGACAAGATATTGAAATAAATAACACAGTTAATTCCATTCCACCTCTAAAGAAGACATGCATTGTCTATAATATATGGACAGCTCACATGATTTTAGAGCGGCCGTAAAAATCATCGCCTTTCTCCCGGCCTTTCCCAGACCAGGGTATTCATGGTGGACCGAATGAGCCAAACTGCCATAGTTAACAGGAACAGGCATTGGGTAGGAATGTGGCTAAGGAAAGCCCCTGACAACAGACATATAGGCTCTTGGAGGATAGCGCAAAGCATTCTGTTTACAGTTGTCTATTTGAAGACACGCCACTGGGAAGAGTGGGAGTTTGACATTTCGTATTTTCAGAACTGTGGTTTCCTCTAGCTAGTTCATCATAGCAACATACTTTTGTTTGTAGATACATAAATTATTATTTCTCCTATATCCACTTCATTCCTAAAGCAATCTCTCTTCCCTTTATCCTTAATTAATGCAGTGCATATGTGTAATATACTTCCTGTGTCTAAGACACCGTCCTAGTTGAAGTGCTGCAAGGGAATGGGCACGGTCCCCCTCACAGAAGATGCAACAAGAGAGTGAATAGGTGCGCAGGTGAAGATAAATAAGTAACTTGGGTGATTTCTGCATATTTGACAAGAAAATTATATATACACACACACACAAAGATATCTAAACAACATGCTAATTAAATTTAAATTTGAAAAATAAATCAACCAGGGAGAGAAAACGTATTGATTCATTTGGGAAGCATGAACAGTATAGCCTATGACCTGTTACAGAAAGTTACAGTTCAGAAAAACTGGAAGGCCACTGGGGAGAGTAGCGGACAGCATAGTGGGGAACAAGGGAGGAGAGAGAATAGTAGAAGGCACATGCCAGACCAGGCTCAGAATTTCACTGAAGTATTACAGGGAATTGAGCAGGGTGGAGCTGCTCAGAAAACATGCTTGCATTCGAGTTTTGAAGCCATTGTTCTGACTGCTATGTAAAGAACAGGTGGGAAGTGGAAATAATAGGAGGTGGAAGGAATTGTTTAAAAAAGAAAAAAAAAACACCTTGTGAGGATAGCTGCAGTGTGACTTATCTCGGTGATAGAAAATGGGAGAGATGAGCAAATATTCCCAATCCTGGAGTGACTGCTCAGCTAGAGAGAGGAAGTACACTACCAGCTGGATCCTGGGCCTTGGGCGAAGGCTGCCTTTTAAGAGCATCTGTGGGGGAATTACAAAATGTGCTCTGGACAAGCTGAGTCTGAAGAGTCTTTGAGACAGAAGCACAGATACCGTGTTGACTGCTAAGAATTTCATTTTTCTTTTCTTTTTTTTTTCCTTTTTTTAAAATTTATTTATTTATTAAAGATTTCTGCCTCCTCCCCACCACTGCCTCCCATTTCCCTCCCCCTCCCCCGATCAAGTCCCCCATCCCTCATCAGCTCGAAGAGCAATCAGGGTTCCCTGACCTGTGGGAAGTCCAAGGACCACCCACCTCCATCCAGGTCTAGTAAGGTGAGCATCCAAACTGCCTATGCTCCCCCAAAGCCAGTATGTGCTGTAGGATCAAAAACCCACTGCCATTGTTCTTGAGTTCCCAGTAGTCCTCATTGTCCACTATGTTCAGCAAGTCCGGTTATATCCCAGGCTTTTTCAGACCCAGGCCAGCTGGCCTTGGTGGGTTCCCGATAGAACATCCCCATTGTCTCAGTGTGTGGGTGCACCCCTCGCGGTCCTGAGTTCCTTGCTCCTGCTCTCTCTCCTCGTTTTTCTAATATAAGCCAAGCACATTTAAAAGTTGATGAAGCCAAGAAAGCTACTAAGTAGTGGACACATGCATAATAGGCGACTTCACAAGGGTGCCATGGTGCTGCGGCTTCATCAAAGCCGGGTGGGGGGGGAGGCAAAAAGAGTAAGAAATGATTATTCTATGTATTCTGCACCAATCAAAGCTTGCTCTTTATTGACAACTTCCAACATGCAGCATTGAGAACAAGAGGTTACATATACAAGATGATGTCTCATTAGTAACAAATGCTTTCAGAGAAGAGGGAATCCATAATAGCTACAGACTGTGTCATGGTTGGTACCCGATATGTAAGTGCAGACAGTTACAGATTGATATGTGGAGACAAAAGGAAGTTAATGCTTCAGTGGGACGTGGAGAGGCACGAAGTGGTGCGGCTCCTATTTACTATGTGAAATAAGAATGAGTGGGCCTGACATCTGAGAGTGAGAGAAGTGGGAAGGGAAAGGACCAGATGATAGAACTATTAGTATGAAGAACAGCAGTATTAAATATCTAGAGGAGATAAATGCAACTTCCCGGGACATGCCATCTCAAACACATCCAGCTGCTGTTCTGAGGACCGCTTCACTGTCCAGGTTTCAGAGTTGTAAAGCAGGCAGCTCAAGACAAGTGTCTCATAGACTTGTAATTTTGTTGTTATGTCTCTTGTTGAACAAACTTTCCGTAGGGCCTGGAATACAGCCCTCACTATCCCTATCTACCTCTTAACATCTGAAACAATTCCTTCCTTTGAACTGAGGTTTCCTCCCACATAGACAAAGTTGACTGCTTGAATTTCTGATGCTTTATTACAATGTCAAAATCCTTGTGTGCCCTTCCCATGTGTTGTAGCTCAGTCTTCTGGAAATTTACTTCCATACCAAGGTCTTCACTGACTTCCACCACTCTATTTACCATGGCCTGCAACTCATTTGGACTTTCAGTAAGTAGTGTGAAATGCAAGATATTGATTTGCACACCACCTATCTGCATGCCTATCTCTTCATCTTCCAGGACTGTTGGTGTTATTAATTCCAGGACTGTATTAAAGAACAGTAGTGAGAGGAGAACAGTAGTGAGAGGATGCATCCCTACACTCCTACAGTTGTCTCAAACTGATCACCTAGTTCTCCACAAACTTTGACTGAGGAAAAGGTATCTTTATAGGCATTTCCTAGTATTCTTATAATTTTTTCTGGGTACCAGTAGAACCTCATTTTTCCCCAAAGTCCTTTCCTCCAAATGCTGTTGAATGCCTTCCTGAAGTCATATAAGTCTTTTCCAAAGTCTTCATATTTTTTCTGCCAGTTGCCTCAAAGTGAAGATCTGATCAATTGTGCTCCTGTTAGTTCTGAATCCACACTGGGCCTCTGCTAGGATTTCTTCTGTTCTTGAATACCAGAGACAATAAGGGAATATTAAATATTAACAGGAGCGAAATAGAAGAAACTATCAAGAGCCTGAAACTCAGCAAGACCCTAGGAGTGGATAACATCACGGAGGAGGAACTGAAGGCGGTTATAATAGGCTTAGCAGCCTACGTGCTTCTCAGACTCTTCAGAGAGATGGGAGCATGAAGTGATTCCCACAGAGTGGAAAGACTCAGCCATTATTCCCATGCACAAGAAGGACAAGCTGGACTGCTCAAATTACAGGGGCATTAGTTTGTTGTGTCATAGCAGCAAGATTTTCTCCTCCATTATCCAGCAAAGGATCAAGGGTAGAACAGAGGGAATTAATTCTTATTTTTATACTAAAAATGAAACCAAATTTATTATTATTTGTGGATTCTAGAATATTTTCCAGCAAGCCAAAGTTATATGTCAACAATGAAAAGTAGACTCAGAATTATGGAAATCAGGTTGATTAGAAATTGTAGAATTATGTGTGTTAGAAGGCTGAATCTCTCTAGATGTTCCCCACTGACACTCTCAGTCTTCCCTAGCCCATCTCCATTCCTTTCTCTCACCCACCCACCTGTGGGAACACTCTCTACCAGGGAATCCCGAGTGACCACTCTGGACTGAGCACAGATCAGTGCCTTGGTCAACCCCTTAACCCACATTAGGGAAGTGTCATCTTGACATAGATGGGGGCCAACAGAGAGGCACACCGCTGGACAATTTGCAGACTTTGGAGCATTTACTCCTAAACAGGACATCTTCCTCAAAGTTGTCCTGTCAAGGCCAAGGCATCTGTGCGGAAGAGGTGACAGATGAGTCTAAGAGAACAGTGTGACACAGGCATAAGGGACTGATGCACACAAGAACTCACATGGGCTGTGAGAGCATGCACAAGGCCTGCACAGGTTCAAGTGAGCTGGGTTCCCCGGGACAAAAAAGGCAAGTACGCCTAAGGTCTCAACTCTAACCAGAAGCTATTTGCAACGGATACCCTCTTGCCAATATGGAGTCAGTTTTCTCTGATGGATCCTAATTGGGTTTATTTACCACACTCCAGAGCAGGCTCTATGCCCAGAAGAAATTGGCCAACGTAAAACAAACTGCATTTTCTTATTGTTATTTTTGTCGGTGGTGGTGGTATGTGTATTTCTTGTTTTGTTTTGGGGGTGTTTTTTGTTATTTTATTGGTCATACTTGTTTATTGTGTGTCTTGTATTTTTATGGGTATTATTTTGATTTTTGTCTTTCTGTTTTTTTTTGAAAGAGAAAGAAGTAGAAGAGAATATGGGAAGAGAAAAAACATGATTAAAACATATTATATGAAAAAATTAATAAAGAAAGTTTTCATGCAGGAAAAAACAATACAACAGGAACAGAACAACACATCTAATTATTGGTGTATCTTCCAAATTGTGGTGGCTCTTAAAATCAACTAGAAAGGATATTTTTAGGGGCAGAGGTATTGTGAACTGTAGAATATAGAGGAATTTGTTTCTTGTGTAACTTTTTCTCCATAAATCAACCACATAGAGTTGACAGCAATGCTACTGAGACTATTCATTTTTCAATGTTTTATTAATTATCTGTTGTATATAAAATGCTTTCTAAGAAAAAATAGAAGTAAAATGTTGAAAGTCATTGATTTTGGAGTCATAGTTGAAATGCCTGCCACGTGTATGACCTTGGGGAAGTTGCTTAATATTTAAGCTTTGTTTACTCATATTTTTATTGTGAAATTTTTATGAAATAATCAGAAAGAAATGAAATATTTTTATTCAAATTGATATAATTATGTAAATCTCTCAACATAGTTCTTGGCACAGGATTAGTGCTTGGCAAATAAATTCTGTTCTTCTAGCTCTTTTACTTATTTCTATTTTGTAAAAATAAATGAAAGATTATTTTCATAAAAGTAATTTTATAATAAGGTGATATTTAAACATAAAACATTAATAATTTGATATATACATAGATGAAAATACATGAGGACATGTACATGACCCGATATTTTATAGTGGCCACCTGAATATAGGCTACTAAGTAAGACTGTGGGTGGAAGCTATTTTGTTGCTTTGTATTTTTTGAACCCAGATTTTTACTCTGTACATTGTATCAATTTGCCAATTATTTGGTAGAGACAGTCTATTCCAAGGTCACAAAGCTGTGGCATGGTAAGCCATGATCATTGACTGTGATAGCATTCTTGGTAGCCACTGCAAAGCTTGCAAGGATCAAAGATGGCCAAAAAGGAAAGGGTGGATGTCAGACTATGGATAGTTTTCTCTCATCAAGGTGATTGTACTATAAATGGAACAAATCCTATGGAAAGAAAACACATCAGGCTTACCTGGGACAAACGTGTGACTCTGTGGCACCCACGGTTGGGAAGCCTTAGAATCACTTCTTGGATTTCAGCAATGTGATAGAAGATAGTCTGATCTAGTACCATGGTAGATAAAAAGTATATTCAGGTGATTTCCAATGTCTTCTGTCCACATTTATTACTATAACATGTCTCAAGACACTTGTTAGACTGGCCTTCTAGCACTGAACATATAATTTTGCCGCATATATTCTAGTATATTAGAGGACACTGATAGCATCATTTTATGGAGGAAATAGAGGGGTACTTACTTCATTAAGTAAATGCTGAGTCACTGTGTGTAGACACTGAAGTGGACATCAACTCAGTTAAAAATAAGTTAATGACATAATTGGGAAGCAAAAACAAAAGCACACCAAAAGTTGGTGAACAATTGTAGTGTTCGATAAATGTTAATATATAGTAAGCAATATTAAATTATTTCATAAGATCCTTAATAGTTTTCTTTAGATGTTTGAGGGATAATTCTAACATATCACACACATACTTGGGTATTAGCTAGGAGTTCCATACTCTGAAGGGTAAATTTAGAAACTCATGAGGTAAAGACTTTGCCTAGGATGACAGACTGCTCTGCCGAGTTAAGGAGTTAAGGTGACACTATAGATTGATGGTGGAGGAGGGCTCCAAATGCTACCATGCACCTCTCAGTGATATTGTGGACAAAGATGTCATCTTCCCATTATGGACTCTTAAAATAGTATCTAAGGAGAGAATTGCAGAAAAGTAACCAACAGATTCATATTCAAGAGATTCTATCTGCTCACAACATTTACATAGTTTTAATGGATCATCTTTGTCCTCCAAGAAGATACCATTGTGAGAAACATACGTTCTTTGCATTAAAATGTCTCCTGTTCAGTTCAGTTCAGATATTATTGATTGCAGCTTTATGCTAAGTATTGACCCGACTAAGTAGTTAGTGGTACCTTTTGTAATGACCTCATATACTGTACACTTCCCATACATTGCCGGTCATTTTTAGCTTCTTCTGTTTTTTTTCCCATAGCACTTGACATATTAGGTATTATTTTCCTTATTAAGCAGTTTTACTCTGTAGAGTTAGATGTATCAAACTCATGACCTATGGCCATATACAGCCAAAGATAGTTACAAATGTGGCCCCAAACAAAATTGTAATCTTACTTAAAACATAATGGGAATTTATATGTGTGATTGTTTTTTTCTTTTCTTTTTCTTTTTGTTAAATCAGTTGCTAGGTTCTAGAATGTGAATTTTGAGACTGATAATAAGTCACAATGTAAAAAGAGTGGACATCTCTGGTAGGCTGTATAGGGGCAGGGATTTGCTTAGCCATTTTGCAGTTATATAAATTAGACATATAATAGCACCTTATTATACAAGACATTTGCTATAGGTTTATTGAATGAAAGGATATATAAAAAGAAGGCAGTCATACTTTCTTCATAGGTGAAAGGAGGATAAAATGATATGCATTGTATCATTCAAGGACTGAAGTCAGCCAGGTGGTGGTGGCACACGCCTTTAATCCCAGCACTAGGGAGGCAGAGGCAGGCGGATCTCTGTGAGTTCGAGGCCAGCTTGGTCTACATTAGCTAGTTCCAGGACAGGAACCAAAAAGCTACAGAGAAACCCTGTCTCAAAAGTACAAAAAAAAAAAAAATTAGAAGAAGAAGAAGGACTGAAGTCCTTGAAGTATTCGAGCTTTTTCTGTTTCTGAGAATCTAGTCTACTTGCGTGTAGAAGGATGATCAATGTTTTTATATGATCTATCACACTGATTCCTTACAGTTGGTGAGGGCATACCCAAGAGTTGTAAAATGGTAAATATCCATCTAATTATAAACTGAAACTGAATTATTACCAAAGGGAAAAATACACCTACATTTTCTTTTACCTACACAGTCCCCATGTTTTGTTCAGAATGTCAGAATTGTACTTGAATAACACTGTTTGTCAGTAGCTTTTCACATATTTATGCATGATTTTAACAACTATACTCTTAACCACTTTTTAAAAATCTATGTATTTGTGTTAATATTGAGTGAGTGTTTAGTACTAGACTCAGTGACATTTTCGTATTGTACTCTTAACTTTGTATAAGCTTTCATTCAGTTTTAGCAAAGAAGTTGGAGAAAAATAACCGTCAGAGTGAAATTTGGAAATTTGTTTCCAAATGACTCTAATAACACAGCCATTTTAGTACAATCTGCAGGTCTAAATTTATCCCTGTCACTTGTTTTACTTCATATTGTGGAACTCCTAATAAGAAGTCATGTCGAACATAGTTTCTCATATGTTGGTTTTCCCAGACAGCCAGCGGAATGTGTATTGCAGAATCCATGGTCAGCAGTCTCCTTGGTCTGTCCTTATAATGTTATGCTGGTTTCAGCATCTCTCTTTCTTCATTAGGCTAGGATCTCTTTGAGGTTTTGTGAAAGACCTATCTTTCTGTCTGACAATTAAGTGAATATGTGCAGGATAAATGAATAAGTATAATCATTAGGGCAGGGGCTCCCAAGGCTAAGGCATCTCTGAGTTCCAGTTTGTAATTCAGAACCTAGAGCACAAGAAGATCTCAATAAATGGTAAATGACGGCAGCCATTGAACCATTTGACCCTTGATTGTGGAACAGAACCACATTAAAATAAGTATCGAGAAGAGAGTCTTTGCAGCCCATTGATCCACAGGTTTGTTATCATTGATTCTCACTGTGTTTTGGTATACGTCCTCCACCTAGTAACTAGCGAGGATTACTCCAGACCAAATGGCTGAATGTGACTCATATCACAAGTTGCCCAGAGGGCTGCGAGCCTCCCTGAGGAGGACTTTATGCTTATGTGAGGTCTGATGCTTCAAGGTAGTTTTTTTGTGAGACAGCAGCTAGATGTTGTTGAAACATGGAATCATTTGCAAAATTTGGGACAGTTTTGGTGCCTGCAGGACTTGTCACAACAGTCAGGACTGTCATCTCTGGGTGGGAGCAAAACATTTGGAGAGTTAATTGACTATTCCCTGGCTTAAGCCAGGAAATAAAGCACAGCAGGAAATGCTTCTCGAGATTTACCAATATTTCAAAGGTTTGTATTTCCTAATAAAAAGGTTCTAATCTTACTGGGCACATTTTAATCAAATTTTATAACCACTCGGGCCATATCCAAATTGCTTGTTATCAAGATAGAGAAACATATTTCAGCTATTAAATACATTAAGTGGTACCCACAATGCTTGTAAGACCAAGCAGGTATTTTTTTAAAAAAATATTCTTTTATTTTCTTATTTATTAAATTTTGTTTTATGTTCCACTCTCATTTTCCCTCTCACCCCTCCTCCTGACACCCCTCACCATCCCCAGCTCACTCCTCACCCACTCCTCCCAAGAGGTAAGAGTTCTCAAACAGGTATTCTTAAAGTCAACTTACCTATTTATCTACATACGAGCTGTAGCATACTCTATATCATTGTTCTTTCATGGAAAAGCCCAAATGTATGGGTAGATTGTCCTTTTCCTGAATTCTTGAGATTTCTAGAAAAATGCTCTACAAATATCACCAATGAAAGGAACAAGAGGTTGGCTCTTCCATTATCCCCTTTATATAATTTTTATTTAGTACTTAACATACAGATATATCATCTTTATAAGTGAAGACAACACACCTGGCCTAGAATAGCTCCTGAGAGACTGGAAGATGAGCTCACATCTGACAGGACTTACTGCTCTTGCAGAGGACCCCTACTTCCTCCACAGCACCAGCATCACTGCTCACAATTGCTTGTAACTCTACGACCAGGGGCCCGAGCTTATTTTGCTCTCTGTGGGCTCTTTGCATGCGCGTGGTACACAGGAACTCATATACACATGCAAACGTGCAAGTTAATAAATAAGTGAATAAATGAATATTAAAAATAACAAATCATTTCCATTGCCATAGAGCACTGTTATCACCATGTCATTATTTTTTTCTTCTAGGTAACAGTCCCTACCAATATATATATGTATATGTTTATACATATATGTATATGTATATATAAACATATATATATGTTTATATAGATTATACAGAGTCATTGAAGAAGTCATTGCTATATATATATATATACACATATATATGCTTATATCATACAGGTCATTACAGAAGCTCACTAGAAAGGAACAGATAGAGAACCTATTGAAATAGTGATGTATTCTATAGTTTCTGGGGCTTCCTGAAATTTTTGTGTTTCAGTAATATTTTCAAGATATTTCTGATATTTCAAGATAATTTGTATTTATATAACATATTGAGTTACACACATATTATACAAGTTCCATGGTACATCACACTAACTTCATATATGAAGATTTCGATTGTCTTCAGGTATTTTTATATTTAAAGACTGATGTAATAGACACCCTTGGAATGTAGATTACATTTTGTATGCCTAGAATTAGGATTCTTGAGTATGCATATTTCATATTCTGAAGAATGAAATATTGTCAGGCTGGAGGGTTAGATCAGTGGTAGAATCATCGTCCTAGTAGGAAGGAGGCACTGGGTTATATCCCAGTGCAGCTCTCTCTCTCTCTCTCTCTCTCTCTCTCTCTGTCTGTCTTCCTCCCTCTATCCTTGTCTCTTTCTCATCCATGCACACATGTATGTGCACGCAAGTGCACACACACACACACACACACACACACGAGTTGCTTTTGAGTGTGCACTCAAAGCAATATATTAAAATAATCCTCTAAACTTAAATTTTCAGTAACAGTGTGGAGCAATATTTTCACCTGTGACTTTTATATTCAGTAGGTTTTACTTTTGCAGGTGTAACTGGGTATAATGGCATCCTGTTTTAGTTTTATTTTGAATGTCTTGTGTGGCACCTTGTATAAAGTTGACTGCCTTGTGTTTGTGGTCTAGATCCGTTTTCCTTCCCTTCGATTGCCTACTTCCCTTCTAATTCTAACTTAATAAGCGATGGAAAGGAGGGCACAGTAACCCCAATTATGCTCAGTTAGTTTTAATGTCACCATAATTAAAGCCTATCGCCATAAAGCATTTCACTCCCAGATCATTTGCCCAACACTTTCTTTCTTTGTGTCTCAAAGCGCAACTGAGCACATACTATTACATACTCCCTAGGACGGGGACAGTCCGTGATGGTCACAGTCCTACTAGCAAAGCTTATAGCATCGAGGCCCGTTCTCACATTTCGTTGGCTGTCTCCTAGCAGCACTGCTACCTTCTGTAAAACCACTGCCCATATTTCTCTTCTCTCCAAGGAAATTTGTGTCCAGTAACCCACCATCATTAGTAGAAATGACATTTTGTGGTCTCTGGCCCATGTTTCTAAACTGTGTGTGCACGCACGTGTGTGTGTGTGTGTGTGTGTGTGCATGTGTGTGTGTGTAGTTGTATGTGAACAAACCTTCTTTAGAAGGTATGTTCCTGCATCCACGACATAAAAGGATAGGTAGATTTTTTTCTTATCATTCAAGCCTGAGACCAGATGATATTAATTTCTGCTCTGCCTATGATACCCCAGGCCAGCCGTCACTTCCCTATTATTGAATTCACATGTCTGAGTGACAGACTTATTAACATGTAGTTCAAATACCTTCCAAACAGTTGAAAAAGAATATCCTATGATGGAGACACTCCACATCAAATTATGTTTATTGAGTGTTTGCTCACGACCTCTGTGTGAAAGTGAGGTAGAAGGCACAGCCGCATCTAGAGTTACAGGAGGGGCTAACACAAGTGAAGGCTGAGAGCAAACAGATCCAGGGAACGTGGAGATGGCAAGGACAAGGCAATCATCACCACATTCATTAGCAGCAATCCTGCTAAGAGTCTTTCTCCACCCAATGTTGTACTCCTCTTGGTAACCTTGTAAGGTGGGTTTTTACATGCCAGGTTTATCAATGAAAAAGGTTAGGAACTCGCTAAGGGATATTTGGCACCACTGGCTCCAAATGACCTTTGAATGTCATTTCTTGGCTACTACCTGTAAACTGAAAACACTATTAATGTCATTATCAGCAGGGACATGGGAAGATTTTATTGCATAACATGTCCTTCTGCGTTCACAGCCCTGGAACTTTAGACTCTGATGCCAAGCAGGCTGATGAATACGATTTTAAAGTTCCTCTGTGAGGTTTATGAAAACATCAGTATTTCTTCTGTTTCTGATAATATTGGAAAAGAAAAATATATTTTTCAAAAATTTAAGGTCGGTGTGTTTTCCTAACACATCTGTGATAAGATTTCTTCTTTTGGCAATCTACAGTCTTGTGTTTGAATCAGAATGATGTACTTATCTCTGATATTTTTGTTTTCATTCCAAAAGAAAAAGAGTTCTGATTTTAAGTACTGGTCTGAACCAGATGGCCTCATTTCAAGTGCATTTGATTGTTGACTGTTTTGAAGCCCGATAGGAAGAGAAACCTTGGTGAATCTGATCCAGGATATCTGTTGACGCTGTTGAATGATGAAATGTCACCCATCTGAAAGAGTGATCGGTGTTCTTAGCCAAATTTGTGGATGACATTTATAAACATGTTGCTGAGGAAAACTATTGGCAGTACACATTTTACTTTTTATGGGAGAGTGTATTTTTAAGATAATGGACTTTACAACAGCAAAGACTTACACTAGGGGTGTTTCACTTGCATTAGCTTGATGACCCTGGACAAATTACTTAACCTCTCTAAGTCCTGCCATTCTCATGGCAGAGGGTGTTTGGAAAAGTCTAATCCATAGACTGTCATAGGGACTAAATGGAAGAATGAATGTAGGTAGAAACACCAGCAAGGAGTGTTTGTTCAATACCAGCTGTGATTATTGCCACTTAAACTATCTGAATGATAGTAATTCTCAAAACAGAGTAGTGAGTCCCCTGCATCAGAAGGGCCTAGAAGGTTTGTTTGGAAAAGCACGTTTCTGTTCTCCAGTCTGAAGCTCTTAGAACTCCAGGGGTGTTAGGATGGAGTCTGTATAGACATGTTTCTGCAGTACACTGGTGTCTGAGAATCATGACCACGGAAAGATGTGGAAAGATGATACCGTTTCACATTCTGGTTCAGAAACATTTAGGAATGGGAAAAGTGCCAGGAGCTGTCTTAGGGACAAGTGAAGTGAGAAGATGGCCCTGTTTTTAAATTCAACAAGAGCACAATAGCTATTGTTTCCCTCCCAGGTACAGCTGTCATGCTGAGGACAATGAAATGAAGAATGATGAGAGATAATTCTCTATGCCCATTTATTGCAAATCCCCATATGTTCACATATCCAATTCTGAGTGATATATACAGAGATGCTAATGCTAAATTTGTTCCCATTCCATTTGTGCTCTGGCATGGACGGGACTGTGTGTGAAGGGATTTTCATCTTCCTGGTAGATTACATAAAAACAGGGAAGACTGACTAGCTTCTTTTTAGCAAAGCATTTTTACAGAAACACTTTCCATTTTTGTGGGAAGCAGAGAGATGCACAGATACTTAAATAACTGTTTGGCTTCAAGGCTCTGTCCAATCTCTTCCAATCATAACAATCGCTAGATTTGAAATTGCTCTTTAAATTGGGCTTTAAGGCATATTTCTTCACTCAAGTACCTGATTTTTTTTTCAAGTTGCAAAGACCAGTTTATAATTGAAAATTTCCCTTTAGTTGAAACATAAATCCTTCTGAAGTTTACTTTCGTATACTTTATACCACTGATGTAGCAAGATCCCTGCAGTCTTGATTTAGACACTTGCACATTTCCAGAGAAGTTGAGGTTCATATTCCATGGGAACAAGATACATCCAATCCTCCAGAAATGTATCATCTTGTCACTTCCAAAGAATTATCAATATCCACTTTCTATGTTGCTCTCTATAATGTGGTTTGTTCACATATCATATTTGATCACTGCAAAATATATTTTTCCTTATTTGCAGTCAAGTGTGCATTAACCAGTGAGGAATTTTTGGCTGGTAAGATGTGGAGTCAGTCTACATCACAGAATGATATCCAGTTCCCAGAGCCTGTGTGTCATCCCAGTGGGCAGTTCCTTTATACGCCTACTTTGAATTGCCATGAAATGACAGTGAATGTTTAATGTCTAACTCTAGGAATGTGTCACTAGAAGAAATGAAGATATGAATAGATTTTTACCCCCCCCCCAGTAGCTGAATGAATAATGTACTAGATAGTTCTGAGAGTTGTCTATAGGGTGTGATTAATACATTAAACCTCTTTCCTATGCTCTGTTACCTACTTTACAAATGAGGAAACTATGGTACAAAGAGAATAAATAATTTCCCAAGACTTTACAGCTACGAAAGTATAGTGCTTAGCTGTCTCCTTGGGACAAGATCTCCACCACTTTCTCTAACCTAATTTTGAATGGGAAGACCAAGCCACAGAAACCTAAACACCAACACAAAAGGAAAACGTGGTAGCATTGTTGGAAGGTCTGCAAAGCAAATGCCATAAAGTTACGAGACTTTGGAAGAGGGAAAATGACTTATCCAGAGCAGTCAGAGCAACAGAATCATCTGTGACAGAAGGGGCTGAGTATGCGGTCATGCACAGTGCAGCAGAGCATAAGGAAAGCAGAGTGTGTATAGTGAAGCAGACTGGCATTTAAGTTACAGTCTCTCCACACGGCCGTGCGCTCTTTTGCCAGATCAACAATGTTGTTTTCCCCCCACACAGTAGGAATAATAATCCCTACTCTGCTGTCGTTGTTTTTAATGAAAAGGTGAGCATGACTAGAGAATAGTAAAAATCAACCGGGAAAACAGCTGTCCCCTCTTGTGACAGTTTTGCTCAATTCTAGTCTCCTGATTGTCCTAACCTCCAATCAACTGTGCAACCTCATCACACAAATTGAGGATGTGCTGAATTGTCTTTCGGGTGGGGAAGTTTCTGGAAGTACTTAATAGGGGCCAAGACTTGAGCATACTGGAACGGTTGCTCAGGGAAGAGATCGCAAGATGGAACAACTGGAAATGGAGCTCAGAGAGCAAAACTGCTGAGGAAGTTAGCCCATGCTTCGGACTCCTTAGCATTTCCATTCACTGCAACACAAACGAGGAAGGGTGTCGTGTGTCATGACTTGCTGGTGGGACACCGAGTGCGCAGTTTCTCTGGGTTTGATGAATGTGATTCATTTTTTACCAGAGTTTGAAGCTGCGTGTGTGCTTCTGGGAAAGTAAAAAAATAAAGTATATTCACATTAATCCTCAGCTTTTTCTTTGGGAGAAAATGCTAAATTTCTGCATTTTAATTGCTTCCTTTTTTTAATGCTCGAACGGACACACGGCTCTTCAAAGAGCATGACATCTCCTAAGGGATATTTCTTTTGGAGCAACAGTTGAGTTCCAGGGGTCAAGAATAAGTTGCTAATTTTGATTTTGTAAGTGATCTATGTCAAGCAATGTATTAGGGAAAAAGCATGGAAAATAATTTGAACTGTGCATATGTAGTCTTAAAAATACCTGTATAAAATGGTGCCGTGTAACGTAAAAATCACAATCGTCCAAAAATGAATTTTAATTAAAAGTAATAGGAAGACAGACAATGGAATAAGAAAATACACAGATGGGTCTATTGAAATCTTAATTACTCCCTACAGTGAAGAAACAATTAAAAGTGTAAGAAGTCAATCTGCTGCGTGGTAGAAAACACCTGATAAGCAATGGATGAAAAATAGAAGGAACTGCTACAACTCTGTAAGAAAAGTCAAAAATAAGAAGTGAAAAAGACAAAGACTTCAATAGCCATTTCTCAAAAGGAGGCATTCGTCTTATGCAAAGGTGGATTTCTCGCCAGTCGTTAGGGGGACATGAACTAGTGACGGCACTATGGAAAACTATATTGAGGGTTTTCAAAAAGATAAATCACACAATTAGCATATGCCTTATCCATCTCACTCCTGGCTACTTACTGAAATCAGGATCTTGTAGAGATGTTTATTTCAGTATTATTTACTTTATAGAGCAGGCAGTAACAACCCACGTGAGCAGCGACACACTTGTCAACAAAGCAGATGTGATCCACACATACAGTGGGTTGTCATCCAACTTTAAAGGAGCAGACACTGTCTCTCAGCACAGTGAATGCAACACGAACGAAACTCGAGACAGTCGTGCTGGGTACAATAGGCCAGGCACAGGAGGACAAATGGCTTATAACCATAGTTACGACAAAATCCCTCAATAGCTCAGATACACAGGGACTTAAGATCAAATGGTGGCCAGTAGGCGGTGTAGAGGAAAAATGGGGTAAAGTTTCAGTAATGTGGGATGAAATCTACAGTAGAAATCTACGATGCAACTTTGTGCCCCAAGTAATATACTCAGACATACATGTTAATCTCCTTTCATTGCTGTGATGATATATCCGAGCAATCAACTTCAAGGAATAAAGATTCATCTTGACTCTGAACACTAGATGTTGTGAATCATGGTCACATAGCTCTGTTGCCTATGGGCTGGAGCGTGACTATGCAGACCACGTGGAGTGCATGTGATTGAGATAAGTGGTCCCTTAATGATAGATAAGAGTCAGAGAGCAAGTGAGAAAAATCAGGAATAAGATATGACCTTCAAGGGCTTGCCCTATGAGCACAAAGAATGCCAGCAAAAGATGAATTCATCAGTGCTGATAACTGTCACCATGCAATCACCTTCCAGTGCCACCACCTGGGGACAACCCTTCAGCATTTGACTCCAACACCGGCACGTTTTCAATCTAAATCATGACACAGTATTGTCTGAACTGTTCAAGCTTTCTTGAGAAGATAGATTTCATGTTAGGTAGGTTTATTCATTTTTTAACTACAATTTAAAAATAACATAGTTATTGATTATTCTTGCAAACTTCTTCATGGCACTACAAAACCTTCCTTTATTTTTCTTCTTTATGATTTATTTTGGATTTATTTAATGCTGTGTTCTGTCTTGTGCTTATTTTTGGAATAATTTTTGAACCTTTAATTTCATGTTAAATTTCTTAGTCCTTGGATTTGCATTGATTTTTTTTTCAAAGTTTTAGTTCTCTGGAGAAATTTCTACATTGTGTGTGTGTGTGTGTGTGTGTGTGTGTGTGTGTGTGTGTGGTTTTAAGAGCAGTTTAAAAATAATCTTTCAAGTAAAGAATAAGGGTGAAACAGAAAAATACTTATACCCCAGGGTTATAGCTATTTTCCTGAGACATATCAACCATGATCATTTGAAGGGTCTTTTCTCATAACTCTTATATCTGAGTCGGCTACAAGCCTGCTCTATTTCCCACTTTTTCCATTATTGTTTATTAGTGTGTTGCTAAGGTTTTATCGAATGACATCTGTTATATCTGGAAAATTAAAGCTAATCTAAATGCGCTCTTTCTTGAGTGGTGTTTTCCTTCTGTTTCTTAAATGCAGACATATTCAAGATAAATCATAGTACCCCAATTATAGGCTTGGCCAAACTATGCATGGTAGGTAAGTTATTTAAGATGGCATAGTCTAGTTTGTCTTTTCTATGTCTCTAAGCTTACTTCTGACTGAGCCCTAACAATGCGATGCTTACCGGGGTGTATTCTTGTTGTTGAGGGCTGCACACCTTTACATGTTTGTTTCTTATTTGTGTGGAGGACAGAGGTCAGAGGACAACTCCTTATCCCCATAGGTTCCAGGATTCAATTTCGGGCCATCAGACTTGGCAGCACACACCTTCACCACTGGGCTATCTTACTGGCCCTGGAGCCCAATTTTATCTGTGCGATTGTTAAAATGTTCCCCCATTCCTCTCTGTCTTCTGTCCTGTTTTACTAATGAGTTGACCATGGCTTTGAGAAGGCAGACAAAGCACAGGTGTCAAGCTCACTTCCTGGACTCCCATTCACTAAAAGTTCTGACCTTGAGTTTTCAGGTCCCAGCTTCCTGTTAAACCTAGCACTTTGACTTCTATTCCCGTAGTCCCTGGAGACTGCCAAAAGCTCACTCAGCAGCTGTTTCACAGGCTTCTGTTCAGCTTCTCAGCCACTCTCTCAGCTCTGGTTATTGATAGGAAAAAATGGTTTGAGAAAAAAAAAACCTCTCCCCAGGGTATTTCTTCTTTCAGTGAGCTCAGTACCTCAGGTCATGGTTGCCTCGGGGACTCTGATGTTCTCATATTTAAAAGGAATAATAGCGATTTTCTCTAATGAGTTTGCGTTATTATTTTTTTCGATGATAAAAAGTATCTGACAAAAGCAGGTTAAGGATGGAAGGATTTGTTTCGGCTTAAAGATGGGGAGAGAGGGCAGTCCTTCGTGGCAGGTTTGTCCTGGCAGCAGGAGCTTGTGACATCTGGGCACATCACATCTGCACAGAGCGATGTCTTCTGCTGCCCAGAGCTTTTTCTCATTTTTCTTCAGTCCTTGACTCTACCTTAGCCATGAAATGGAGCCTTCTGCACTTCAAGTGGGTCTTTCCGACTCAGCTATCCACTCTAGAAATTTTCTTATGGCAGTCCCAAACGTTTGTTTCCATGGTGATTTTAAATCCTGCAACGCTAACAATTTTAAGCATCACTAAATCATTTCAGCAGGTGCTTTAGACTGCTATAAACTAACCTACTGGAGTCAAAATACTCTCTCTTTCTCTCATTTTACAAATATGTACTTTTTTAAAAAGGAAAATAATAATGTTTATTTAGATATAGTTATGCCAATTTGGAGGTCTGTAGTCTACAAAAGGAGCCTGTGTCATGACTTTCCTGATTTTTCTGAAATCCTTCACTATGTGAGCAATGACAGAAGTAGAAGTAGTTTTATTACTCTTCTAATTACTTTGTTGCCAAATTTAACTTGCTTTCCTTTAATATATCTAGGACAACCCCATATTCAGTAGTCACAATGATGATAAGTGATTTGCTTTTTTACCAGTTAATTCACCAATAGAGTTATATTTATCTTTAATTTAAAAATGATACAATACTGCAGGGTGGTATTGGTACATGCCTTTTATCCCAGCACTTGGGAGGCAGAGGCAGGTGGATCTCCATGAGTTCAAGGCCAGCCTGATCTACAGAGAGAGTTCCAGGACTGGCTCCATAGCTACTGGGAAACCCTGTCTTGAACAATCAAAAAAATTTACAATACCTTCTTATTTTTGAAATTATATATAATTTCCCCCTTGTATTTCCTCCCTTCAGCCCCTAGAGTATACCCCCTTGTTCTTTTTTAAGTTCATAACCTCTTTTTCTTTAACTGTGGTACACCAAAAATGTTCTTAAGTATATTAGAACATGTAACACTTCTCTCAATTTTACTCTTTAAGCAATATGTACTTTCCTGGTGGTTATCTTTTCTGCCACCTATATCTCCCATTGCTTAGGAGACTGGTCTGGATGAAGTTTGCTAACTGTGTCTTCACCCCCTAGAATCCCTATGATATAAGCAGTATGGGTAAAATGATACCTCTTTAATAGATTGGACGGAGGAATGATGGTGTGTTCCTGAGTTAGCCCCAAACTACAATCTGGATCTCTTTCTTTAGCGATGTTCCCTGCTAAAGCAGATGGCAGCTCATCCAGCCTTATGGAAAGTCTGGAATGGCAGGGCTGAGGACAACTCAATGACAATTTCATCAAGTCTGTCAGTGTGGAGAAAGAAAGCTGAAGCTATCAATGATCTATGGTGAAATGTCTTCCCTAAATCACACAGCTGAATGGCCGTCGAGTTAGGACTAGAGTTCAGGCCCTAGCCTCAGTCTTTTATTTGTAACAGAAATCATACATATAAGAAGAGAAATGTCTGGGAACAGGAGGGATCAGTTGTGGAAGAATGGAGGAAGAGAGTATTGGGAAAGACAATCAGAATCAGGAGCATCTCTGGAATAAACTAGATGCAATGGAAACTTTCAGGAGTCTATGAGGGTGACCCTAGCTAAGACTCATAGCAATGTGGGTTATGGAACCTGAACTGGCCATCTCCTATAATGAGGTAAGACATTCAGTGGATTGGAACCCCAACTAAGACACATCACCTCTGACCTACAATTTTCCCTGTTTATAAACTCTGCGAGGATAAAGGTAACACAGAAATTATGGGAGTAACTAAGGGAGCCTACCCCTGACACTGTCTAGGATAAAGCCAAACATGACTGGTGAAGAACAATCAAACAAAAAGTCAACGAAATGATCCCTAATGATTTTTGATATACTCATAGATTGTTAGCTAGCTCACCTAGGTAAAACTTCTCTGAGGACAACTGAGCTAGCTAGTTTTTTTTTGCAGATAAGAATTTTTTTTTTCTGCAGATAAGAATTTCGTTCAATAGAGTTAAATCAGTAGGTTTAATCTAAATATCAGGTTATACTGGAAACAGTGAGGTAGACCTCATTGTTTCCCAACATCCTGTTACAGTTCAGAGATCCACTGGCAGCCAGGGAACAGCCCTCTTCATTCACCTGCAAAGAATGAGAATAATAGGAACTTCGTGCATTTTGCCTGGTTTAAGAAGTATGATCCTGCTTCAGACTTGACTTTGAAATCTCCTGTTGTTCTTTATGGTGCACTGGTGCTTAGCTGTCTCACTTAATCATTGTGGCATTAATGATGCTGCCAGTGGCTTCAGGCTTTTACTGGGTACTCAGGCCCATCTATGCAGAAAAACAAAAATCTATTTAGCCTTACAATAATGCTAATGTGGTGGGAACAGGCCCGTTGCTCAGAAACCATAGGTTATTGAGAAGTAGGAAAAACATGCATCTTACACATTAGACATGGTTGAAGAGTCTGACTTCAAAATCCGTACGAAAATTAGATGATGATCAGGTTAGGCATATATGGATTAAAGAGACATAAAACCACACTATTTCATATAAACCCATTGTTTATTAAATGTGTTTGGTTCTTCTCCCCACCCCCAACCAGCATCCTCCAAGATGAAGGCCCACAAAGCACATCTCTTACATATAAGGTGTCAATATGGACAAAACCTCAACACCTCCTTGAGGGAACATTTAAAACAACATAAAAGGTTGGAATGAGAAGGCATTGGGAATACCATGTTGCTCCTTCTTTTCCCTTTAGCCTTCTTAGGACTGTGTCTGTATTTTCTACCCTTGAAGCTGCCAGAAACACTCTCTTAGAATGTATCTCTTTGATGGGGGAAGAAAGGCCAAGACTAGTTCCTTAGGCATATGTATTTGTACTTTAGAAAACGAGGTTTGTTTATGTTTTCTTCTGTGTGGTTCAGCCCAGGTAATTAGAAGAGCAGAGGCAGGAATCCAGGGCAGTGGCTGATCTCAGCTTTCTCCCTAGTGGAAGAGCACAGTGAGTCAGCTGTCTGCACAGGGAAGGCCAGGTTTGTTGAGATCTCATCTGTGTCTGTCATAATGTAAGCATTGCAGGCACTGGTGACTGGAAAGACAGAACATCTGCTTACAGTGAGGAGGGACTCTAACAATTCCGAATGTGATGAGTCAGTGGTGGGGTTCACAGCCGGTGAATACATGGAAAGATAACAAGAAAACTGGTGATACAGCAGCCATTACCCAGTGTCTGTCCTGACTTCTTCACTTCAGTTACATTTCTTCCACCTTTCCCTTTGTTCTTAGCTATAAAGCTTATGTCTGTTCACATGCTGCAAGCCTTTCACTAAAGCTACTTGAACTCTAGGAACTTAGTTAAGGCCTCAACTTCTCGGGTTGATAATGCTAAGAGTACTAATTTTCATTTTCCCATCATTTAACACGCTGTCATGAGGACTGACACCATTTCTGCTCCCAGTTATGTATCACAACTAAATGTGTTTCAAGACATTTTCAACACATTTGGCATGTTTATTAAGAACCTGTTAAAAAGAACTCCTGGAATCTGAAGAGTAGAAGCTGGAGACACACAACATCCCACAATGCAGGGCTCTTATTTAAGAAAATCTAAATTTCATGTTAATGGAGTGTTACTTTTATTATTTCTAATGATTCCATATAATTCTATGTATGCTGGTTTTTTTTTTTTTTCAGCTTGACAGAGACCTAGACATTAGGAAGAATGAACCTTGATTGAGGAAATCCTGGCCATAAGATTGGCTTGTGGAGGCATAATCTTAATTAATAGTCGATGTAGGAAGGCCCAGAACATTATGGAATATGCTGCCTCCGGGTGGTCATTTTGGGTTCTATAAAAAAAGTGGGCAGAGCAATTTAAGAGGAGCAAGCTAGAAAACAATGCTCCTCCATGGCTTCTTGCCTGAGAATATGACCTGGAGAGTTGTACACTGAAACACACCTTTTCTTCCCCAAGCTGTTATTGTAATGGTGTTTTATCATAGCAACAGAAACCCCAAGACACCACTGTATCAGTGTTCCCTGTTATAGGGGGCTACTTGTTTGTTCCCAGCTGTTCAGCCCCCAAATAATCACACAGAAACTGTATTATTTAAATCACTGCTTGGGTCATTAGCTCTAGCTTCTTTATTGGCTAACTCTTAATTTAACTCTTTTTTAGTAATCTGTGTATCACCACAAGGCTGTGGCTTACCAGGTAAAGTTCCAGCATCTGTGTCCAGCCAGGCCACAAGTCTTCTCCTGGACTCCATCTTCTTTCTCCCAGCATTCAGCTTAGTTTTCCCTGCCTAGCAACCCTATCAGGCCAAGCCAGTTTCTTTATTAACCAATGATACCCACAGCATTCAGAGGGGAATCCCATGTCAGTGCCCTAATTTACATAGCTCTTATGAATAGATGTTTGCAGTCTTTTTGATTTACAAATGAGAAAACCGGAACCAGAGACACTGAATGGCTGAACTCAATACTATGGTGATGGTGTTCAGTGGTTTAATCATTGGTGGTTAATGTGGAGAGATAAATGAGTTAGTTCTCTTTTGCCTAATTAAACAGCATGACCAAAGCTATTTATAGAAAACAATAGTTTGTTTTGGTGTGTGGTCCTAGGAGAGTCCAAAATGACAAGCAACTGCTTAGAGCAGGAAGCTGAGAGATCACATCTTTACCCCCAGGTAAAAAGCACAGAGAATGAATTTTAAGCACATGAGGCTATAAACCCTCAAAGCCTCCCCACCCCAATGACATACTTACTCCAACAAGGATATACCTTTTAGGGGGTCCCTTCTAATTTAAACCACCACAGTTATTTATCACATCATTCTAGATTCTACAGAACAGAAATGACTGTGTGGCTGCCTATTTTTATGGGGATGTATGAAGGGCTCTGTCTGATTGACCCCTCGTCGGTCATAGCAGGGCATTCCATGACAATGGTTGATATTTTCTTCCCTACCCTCTTTTGATTTGGTCAGCTTTCCTGAGAACTTGTGTTGTGGATAGATTATACTCATTCTTTAGGGATTTAGGCTTATGATTCTTTACACTGTAAGAAAAAAATATATTGCAGAATTAGACAACAAAAAGACCATTAGTTTTCATCTTAACATTCATTAATCTTAGAATTCAATCCACAGTATTATAATGGCTGCTTTTTAGTTTTTTTTTTTAAAGAAGTAGAAAAATAATTGCTTTTTTCATGTGTTGGAGGTCAAAAAAGGTACTGCATTTTGAAAAAAACAAGATGTTATCAAAGCTGAGAAAACTCTCAAGAGTCCCTCAAAAAATAAATTGGACTATTAGTAAGGAAACTTCTACAGTTTACTTACAATAAACTAAAGCTAGATGAAAGATTTTTTTTTTCAGGCAGCAGGGACAGAATGCCCGTGAGGATAATAGGCAAGTCTCTTGGTAAAAAAAATGCATTTTCACCTGTTAATGATGAGGATGCCTTTTGCTTAAGAAGAAATTTCTAAAATTTACTGATAATGTTTTGCAAAACTTTATTTAAGGCATAGGGACATTACCAGAAGGCATTCGTTGTGTTTTTCTTTTTTCCTTTTTTTCTACTTGCAAATAAAACATGAAGTTTTAAAAAAATTTAAAACTAGTTCCACACAGAGACTGACACCTCTACTTATGAAGTATTGTTCACAGAAACATATCCTGTGTAGTTCTTACAATAATTGGAGTTATGGATGACTTTGTTCCTGTTTTCATGTGTGTAAACAGATACTCCCAAAGGCTGTATAATACATTTTAGAGGATACCACCAAGAAATAGATAACTCACATAGCTACTGAGGCTAAAACATTTTATTCCAAATTCTGGTAATTCCCTGTCAGAATGGTTTAACCTGAAAAATGTCAAGTTCATCATCTTTTATTACAGTGGATTTACCCACAGACCCTTGCAACTGAATTTTAACAATCTTAAAATTAAAATGTTCTCATCATATTTATTTCTAGTGGTTGAACCTAGAACCTAGAACCTAGGCTAAAACCCTAACACTGAGCTATAAACCCTGTCTCCTGCTACTTTGTGGTTGCATATTAATTTTATTTGGATTTCAAGAAGTTTGCCACAAAAAATTACAGAATTATATGTCAGTTCTATGGATGAGAATGTTTAAGGTATTGAGGAAATCAATATACCCACTAAGTTCTTTGGACAGAGATCTAGGGACAGCAACACATAGCAGACATCGTCCTGATGGCAGAAAGTAGATGTGCTTTTAAAAGAATAATTTCTTTGACTGTCTACATATGGAAGCTTCAGATTAAAATGTAAATTATATAGACAAAGAACATACAATCACTTATAACTATAAAGTATCTCGTCTTCTTGTTTTCCATGATGTTTTATGGAAAGATAACTAAGCATATATTAGAATAGAGTGTCTTAGAAAATGTCAAGAGGTAAATGAATGAAGGAAGGCAATCCTTACTGCAGAGTATGTCAGAACATGTTGCATGTCCAGATGGGTGATGATTCTCTGACAGGAGACAGTGTGCAGCTTTGTCTCTCTATTCAGTCGAACAAAAGAGATGAAAATGTAGGAGCTTTAAAAACACAGCAGGGCTGTGGTACAGGAAATAATTCTTATTAACCTGAGCAGAAGAATGCCATGCATGAACGGTAGAATAATGGTGAGTTTTCAGAGCTCTGCACAAAGCAGAGACTGGAGTTCACAGCCTCCTTGAACCAGTTAGTTGGTTAAGACTCAACTCTGTGAAACATCTCCATTTGGGGGATCCTAAAGCAGATGCTGGGAGCCTCACCGTAGATCACCCTGAGATGATTTTTTTCCAACAGACAGAACAGAAAGTTTAAAATACAAAGTCAGTCTAGAAAGACAGCTTGGCAGCTGAGAGCATTTCCTGCTGTCTAGAGACCATAGGTTCAGTTCCCGTCAGGATCACAACTTCCATTAACTTCAGCTCCAGGGGAGGGCCCAACAACCTCTTCTGGTCTCTGCCTTCACCCCCCACACATGGCACACACATGACACACACACCACAGAAATACACTTAAATAAAAATACGAGATTCAACAATCAGGATATAGCATACTTTAGTAAATTATTGTGTCTTATTTGTCTCAGGAATACTATTCTTTGTCTCTTCTGAAAGGTTTCTGCCTGCCCTTGAGTTTCCTTTCCTCTTCTCCAGTCTTTCTGCATGTGTCATATTGAAAGGCATCCTAAGTTGTTGGGGGCCAGGAAGGAGAAGAGTGTGACAGTTGTCAGGTTACTGCTACAGGAATCCTACCTGAAGTCCTTTCCCATGGTAGAACGCAGCTCTGTAGTTGGAGCTAGTCTCTGATTTATACAAAAGTAATTAGCATATACTTTCAAAAACATTTCGTTGTTTCTATTTATTGTATGTGATACAGTGTTACATGTGGTGTTTCTGTAAATTGGCTTTGGACTGTTTAGAACGGAAGCTCTCAGTCTCCAGGAAATGCCCAAAATATTCCGTGTGAGGCATCAAGATGGAAGTTTCAGGGCTGACAGGGGATCCCAGAGTTCCAGGGTGGATGTTTTGTCCTTCTTAGTAAACCTTGCAAACATGCAAAATTATTTCTGGTTTAGGTTTAGGCCAAGCTTCTCACTGTCATCATTGCTTCATTTAGGGACATATTTTCCAGTGACATATTGGGTCCTTTCCCTGCCAACTGGAGATAATGATGTTTAAAATCCTGTTGAGAATAAACAGTCATCTTTATAGAAGTGGTCCATTCCATTCAAAGTGCCGTGCCGTCTGGAGTTTCTTAAGAGTCACCACACTCTCACTTTCCCCTTGACTACCCGAGACTGCCCACAGCACTTAAGTTCCTGCCTTAGAACTTTGGACCCAGGCAAGTGATTTTGCATGTTTATTTTGTATTGAAAACCTTGATCTTTTTTTTTTTTTTTTTTTTTTTTTTTTTTTTTTTTTTTTTTTTTTTTTTTTTTTTTGGTTTTTCGAGACAGGGTTTCTCTGTGGCTTTGGAGCCTGTCCTGGAACTAGCTCTGTAGACCAGGTTGGTCTCGAACTCACAGAGATCCGCCTACCTCTGCCTCCCGAGTGCTGGGATTAAAGGCGTGCGCCACCATTGCCCGGCTAAAACCTTGATCTTTTAAGAAATAGTTTGGCGTTCATTTCTAAGCAGGTTCACTACTAAGACACTAATCTGATACCCAGTAAAAACTTTTAAAACATTTCGTTTTCTTTTTCTTACTATCTCTTCTTCCAACCCCCTTTGGAAAATAATCAAAGATATCATATCACAATAGCAAGCATCTTGGAAAATAGAAGGGAGGGGAGTACTGTTTACAGTTTCAGTATGGTTCCAGTGAAGCTGGCTTCACTGTGCTTAATCCCATCTGTTGGTCTCCAAGAGGAACTGAAAAATATCACTCCACTTCTCTGTCTAGGATTTGAATAGTTTGAGAAACAAAGCAAAGGAGTGGCCAATGAAAACAAAACATTACCTTGATTCCTGATTAAGGCCAGGTTAAAACACAGAGATGGTTGTGAAAGTCAAAGGGGCCAGTTAAGGAAACATTAAAAAAGGCAAACTCCGCCCCCAGGGCTCATCTTCATGTCTGCAATAACCTAGTCTTTCCTTGGTGGTAGAGTCAAGGCATTTCAGGGCTCTGGATGGCAGTGCCTTCTGGCAGCCCACTGGTTCTGATGGGGAACAGGTGTCTGGTGGGCCAGGCTTGCTCGGTTTCCTGTCAAGCTGACAGTGAGATAAATCTCTTCTTACTTCCAAATCTTCAGCTCTTATCCAGGCTAGAATGAATTAATAAGCAGAGAAAGGCCCAGAGTTATTCATTTGGGTCCTACCACAGAAGAAAATAGTCTTGCATGGTTAAACCTCATTTTCTTTAAAAAGGACAACGAAACTCATAAACATCATCATGAAAATTGTAGTCTCTGAGTTTAGATTATTTTTTAGAAGAGATTCTGAGAAATGAGGTTCTTGAATACAGGTGATTTTTGCTCCTTGAAAAATGGTAAGACATTTTCTTTCTGATGGGCTATACAAATTACTTCACTGTCAGATTCTTGGCTCATAGGGAAGGGTTTGAATAGCAATTTTAAATTGCTAGTGAACTGGGATCCAGTGCTGGTTATATTGGAATTGTAATCACTCATCAACAGTTAATTAATTAGTATTCTCTCCTAGCACCCGGAGGTTACAGAGGAAGGTTAAGACAAGAACTCTGACTCCAGGGAGTTCTCAGTTTAATCAGAAAAATAAATATAATACACAGGAAACTGTAGAGCCAATTATAATGGGGAAATTGCACCATATATATCAGTTAACATGTAGCATACCGCAAGAGCTCATTGCAGCACAGGCATGCACGTTAGGGAAATGCCTTTTAAAGTCATAGGAAAGGTAAATAGCCTACAATCTAGGCAGTTACTGTTGTGGTTTAGTGGAAAAAACATGAAGTTAATAAGCTGTTAAGCTAGCCTGTAAGACTTACACCCAATATTACAGTCATACATTGTGAGGGACAGCTAAGAAACACCGTTTACACATAAAACATAGTAGAGGTTATAGCTAATAGATTTTTGGGGAAGAAAGATGGAGGCAGTGGAGCAAAGTATCAACATAAGTATAAAGATTCAGAAGAAAAAAGCAGAGAGCACGGAAAGACTTTGAAATAGTGTTTACAGCTGTTGTTAGGGTCATAGCCTGAGCGCTGGAGCAAAAGTCTAGTAAAAAACCTGAAATGGAGCCTCCTTCAGTGTGGCCACCGTGAGAATGGAGCAAAAAGGTCCAGTGACCTCCCAAGTCCATTTCCAGGGTCTTGACACAAGGTTAGCTCTCAGTAGAGGGCAGTCCCTTTCCAGTGGTGGTCCTGCCTGTCGCCATTGCCCCAACTCAAGTCTCTCTTGTGAGATCCTGTGCCAGGCTGTCAGAACTGGAAGATGAGATTGCTTGGGAACCAGACTCATGCTTTTTCTTGTCTTGTGAGATTCCTCGGGAAGCTCCAATTCTTGAGGTCCCTTGTTGTAATAGTCTAGTAGACAAAAGAAGGGCACCATTGTCTCTTCAGAGAAGTTTCGTTCTTGTCAAAAGAGCTATCTGTAGCTGCAAGTTTTTTGTGTCCCAATCAGTCCTGCAGTCACTTATAAAATAATTACTCAGAGTCTTATTTAATTTTAATTGTTTGGCTGATAGCTAAAGTTTATTACTGGTTAGCTCTTATATTTAAATTAATCCATTATTTCTATTTTTCCACAAGACTCGTGACTTGTTACCTCGCATCTTGCTTCTTCAGCTGCTGCTGGCGTCTCCCTCGACTCTGCCTTCTTTCTCCCTGGACCTCTGCTTGGATTTCCCTCCTGGCTATATTCTGCCCTGTCATAGGTCAAAGAAGCCTTATTTATCAACCAATAAAAGCAGCACATATTCACAGAATACAGAAGGGCATCCCATATCAGCTATGATAGCTTAGGGTAATTTCCAGCATAACACTTAGTTTGTGACTAGCCAGTGTTCATGAAAATTATCGGAATATATACAACTACCTTACTGAACTTTGACCTTGAGATTACAGCATTACATATCATTGAATGGAACTAGTTCATGAAAGCAAAGAACCCTGACTGGGCTACAATGAGAAGTGGAGGAAAAGGCAGGAGCATGGTATTTAGCAGAATTGAGGATTAATATTCATCAAGTCAGTATTTGCCTTTCTATTAATATGGAGTTTCTAAAATTCATTTAAAAGTTATCTGAACGTATTTAAAAACTCAGTTCTTACTGTTTATATATGTGTGTGTGTGCACATGCATATACATATGTATATATATGTTTATATATATATGTTTATATGTTATTAGGAAGAAATCAGCAAACTTCTGTGTTATATACAGATTCTCTGATGCAGAAGGTAGAGAAAGACACACTATAAAAACATTTTGCATGCCTCTCAACTCATTTTACATTTAAGTGTTTTATTGCTGGTAATTTGCTGTTATATGCTGACAGTGATGGTTGATTCCTTGAGAATTATGTTGCGCATACTAATAAGTTAAAACAGTGTGATGACAATGGCTTACTCAAGTCTCATCTAGTATAGCAGTCATTTAAATAAGTAAATTTTTAAAAAAATGCTATTCTCTTTGCAGCTCCATGCTAAGAACAGTGTGTGTGTGTGTGGGGGGGGATTTTGTACATCATTATTTCTGTATGTATTGACAGTCTTTGATCTCGCAATTCAGATCCGAACTTTCAGTCAGTTTTTGTAGGACTTTATATATGGTCTGTAGTTGTACCTCACTTAAATGTTCAGTATAAAGGGATTATGAACCGGGCGGTGGTGGCGCACGCCTTTAATCCCAGCACTCGGGAGGGAGAGGCAGGCGGATTTCTGTGAGTTCGAGACCAGCCTGGTCTACAGAGCTAGTTCCAGGACAGGTTCCAAAGCCACAGAGAAACCCTGTCTCGAAAAACCAAAAAAAAAAAAAAAAAAAAGGGATTATGAACTCTCTCAGTGTAGGGCCAGAAGCTATTTTGTTACTAAGACTTTGTGACATTATGATTTAATGTCAAGTTTTAAGAAGGAAAAAATAAAGAATATATAAAAATAGAAAGGTCAGTGGTAAAAATAAAAAGAAAACTATAATAGTAGCTTTCAGAAGGTTTTTTAATTGATTATTTTCCATCTTTTTCTCTACAATAATTTTAGTAAATGAATATTTATTTAAAGTAAATACACTTTAATTTTGAGTCATTCTTGAGACTGTATAACAGTATAACCAAATAAAACATTTATGTAGAGACAGATATGTATATAGTACATAATAGATTTTTTTTAATTAATTAGTTTATTTCAATTTCATTTTACATTCCAGTCACAGTTCTCCCTCTCACCCCTCCTCCAGCCCCCACCCAGCCCACCTCCCATCCACTCTTCCCAACAGGTAATTACTCCAATGAGGAATCAACAGAGTCTGGCACATTAAATTGGTGCAGGATCCAGCCCGACCCCCCTGCATTAAGGCTGAGCATGGCATCCCACCAGAGGGAATGGGCTCCAACAAGCTAGTCCATGCGCCAGGGATAGATCCTATTCCTACTGCTAGAGGCAGCTCAGATAGTTCAAGCTTCACCCCTGTCTCCTATATATGTGGAGAAAACATCCTGAGTGAGGTAACCCAGACTCAGGAAGACAAACATGGTATGTACTAACTTATCAGTGGATAGTAGGCCTAAATCAAAGGATAATCAGACTAGAACCCACAGCTCTAGAGAAGCTGGGTGATAAGGAGGAACCTTAAGAGGGACACATGGAGCCCTGGAAGGGGAATTATATGAGATTTTTTGCATAATAGATTTCTTTTTTTTTTTTCTGAGACAGGGTTTCTCTGTAGCTTTGGTGCCTGTCCTGGAACTAGCTCTCGTAGACCAGGCTGGCCTCGAAATCACAGAGATCCGCCTGCCTCTGCCTCCCGAGTGCTGGGATTAAAGGCGTGAGCCACCACCGCCCGGCGCAAAATAGATTTCTTACAAGAGTGTAGACAATATATTTATTTTATTTCTTTCCTGTTTCACTTATTTTTCTTTTAATAAAAACAACTATTGTGGTTGGCATTTATGAGTACCTCATGGTGCCAATCCCTCCTCTTCCAGAGTCACATGCTGGATTTTTTTTGTCAGCTTCCCCAGTATTAGACTAGGTCATTTTGCAGAGTAAAGGTCTACTTTTCAAATTATTAGCTATGTGACCTTTGCAGATTTTCCTCCCATTTAAAATCTCCACTCTATTAAAACAGAAAATTGAGCTGTTGTAAAGATTAAGTCAGATAATATGTGTCAAGCAGTTAGCTTAACGCTGTGTACGACGTATGTCCTGAATGAATATTAGTATTTTAAAAACTGCAACAAAGTTTTGATTTCCCAAAGCTTCATCCTATTTTTTCTTTCCAACCTGTGCATTTTTTCTCCTAGGAAATCTCATCTATGTCCATGCATTTCAATGTTAACTAAGGTGATTCTAAAGGTCCTCATTGTGTCTGGTTGAGATCTGTCAAATGAAAGCAGATTCCTAGTTGAATTTTCTTTCAATCTCTTTCTCTCTCTGTGTCTCTGTCTCCCTCTGTGTTTACATGTGATTTCCTGGGGGACATAACAACAGACACTGAGGAAATTCAGAGAATCATTAGGTCTTACTACAAAAACCTGTGTGCCACAAAATTGGAAAATGTAAAAGAAATGGACATTTTTAAGATAAATACTATATACCAAAATTAAATCAAGACCAGGTGAACAATTTAAATAGATCTATAAGTAGTGAGGAAATAGAAGCTGTCATCAAAAACCTCCCAACCAAAAGAAGCCTAAAACCAGATGGTTTTAGTGCAGAATTCTATCAGAACTTCCAAGAAGAGCTAATACCTATACTCTTTAATGTGTTCCACATAATAGAAACAGAAGAGTCATTGCCAAACTCTTTTTATGAAGCTACAGTTACCCTGATACCAAAACCACACAAAGACTCAACCAAGAAAGAGAATTACAGACCAATTTCACTCATGAACATCAATGCAAAAATTCTCAATAAAATACTGACAAACCGAATCCAAGAACACATAAAAAAAACATCCATTATGATCAAGTAGGCTTCATCCCAGAGATGCAGGGCTTGTTTAATATATGAAAATCTATCAGTGTAATCCATAATATAAATAAACTGAAAGAAAAAACATGTGATTTCATATGGAGGCCAGAGGTCGTGTGTGTCTTCTTCTATAGCTCTTTATCATGTATTTTTTTGTTGTTGTTGTTGCTCATTTTGTTTTGTTATTTGACAGGTCTCTCGCTGAACCTGGAGACTGTTTATTAGCTATGCTGCACAGCCAGCAAGTCCCAAGGATTCCCTTGAACCTCTTAGATTAGTCCTGGGATTACAGGTGCCTTCCTTTTCCCCAGCTCTTTGAGTGTATGCTCAGCAATCAGTGAATTATGGTTCATTGGCATTTCATCAGTCTTCTCGACTGAGTCTTTAATGGTATTACTCCTTTCTTCTCCTGCTCTACTGGGGACTAACCAAGGACCCCTGCAAGCAGGACAAGCTCTCTATCTCTCAGCTAATCCTCCTCTCTCTCCAACTGTTTTCTTCTTTATTATTTAATTTTTTATGCAATATAATTTGATGATAGTCTTTTCCACCCCTCAACCCCTCCCAGACCCTCCCCCACCTAACTTCATGTTCTTTCTCAAAAACAAAGAAACCACCAAAAAGGGCCCTGAAATGAAAATCAGAGCAAATAAAGCCCGAGAAGTCAAAAAATATGAAATCAAACCAACACAGAATGCAGATAAAAAACATGATTTCCCTTTTGTGCTGACTAGCTCTTCAGCTCTCAAAGTGTGTTCTGAGTTCTTCTCATTCCTGTCTTTCGTCTGTTGAGACTGGTCCTTCCATCAGTTTATCAATGCTTCTGTGAGAAGTGAAGAATCCTGCCCTCCTCACCCCTATTTCTAGTCATCTGCATCCAACTTATCACTAAATAATATCCACTCAGCATCCACTTTCTTTCTCTCTTGAATTGCTTCTATTCTACTCCAGGTCAACACCACAATTCACTGGGACCACCTATCTATGAATCTGATTTTTATTTTAAAATATTGCACCCATGAAATGTATTTTGCATGTGGAAGCCCAGAGTCATTCATTAAATAGAAAGATGAATGTGTCACCTCCAAACTTAATGTTGCCTGGACCTCATTTAATCTTCACAGCTCCCTAAAATTAATGTGCATAATTGATTTTTTTAGAATAATAAAATAAGGTTAAGAGTAAAAACGCTATGCTTGACCTGTTGCACAGATGATAGCAAATCAGATTGGCTCATGAGCAGACATCATGTGGCAATAAAGACACACTCATTTCCATCTTCCCCATGCTAGCTCAGCAAAATCTAATTAGCTGCCATATCTCAGTGAAGTCATTTCATCGCTACTGCACCATTGTTTAAGAATAAAGGTTACGTTAACACTCCAAGTTCACATAAAGATGTGCTGAATTCGTGTAAAGACAACATTAATCAGCAGTAATTAAGGAATACTGGTAAAAAGAAAATGAAATTAGTTGGAAAGAAAGAGAGAGAGAGATCAATGGTTTAAATTATGTCTTGTTCCTTGCTCGCATGTTGAGCAGCTCAAGACTGCCTGGAGCTCCAGATCCAGAGTCTCTGATAACCTCTGACCTCTCTGTTCTCTGTGGGCGCTGTACACTTGCTCACATACCTCTTCTCCCAACTCCACATATACTAATACACATTTACAAACAAATTAACTTCAGCAGTGCAGAACTGTAAAGATAAAAGGAAGCAACATCTCAGGCATACCCTCCTATGGCATGATCTGAAGTTGAGAGGTGACACAATAAAGTAATTAAGCCAATCCAGCTCTGTCCATTACTACTTGGCAAACTGCAGGATATTCTACAAGTCTCTGTTAAGTTCCCTCTTCTATAAAATGGGGATAATGGTGGTTACTGACATTGTAGCACTAACTAGATTTTGAGCACAGTACTTAGTACTATATTTAATCCTCTCAGGGAATTTGGATGTGGAAGAAGAATAGCAGAGAATGAAAAACATTAACCAATGTTTCAGACAACATATGTAGTCTTTATGAGAGTTTGGACACAAATAATTTTATACTTTTGAAGAGCGGGGTTGCCAGGGTCCAACCTTGATGGGGTTCACACATTCCAGGGTAGGGAAATGTAGATTAAAAATATTAAATAAATATTTACTGTCAGTATGACTTGGAAATGTCACGGCATTACATACTGCAGTTGATATTGGCATGGGTATAGGTGTTGTGTTTGAGAGGTGTATATTTGTTTGAATTGCTTCAGTGTATTTTGAATTGAACTTTTCTTTTCAAGACAGGATTTCTCTGTATAACAGCTCTGGCTGGAACTCACTCTGTAGACCAGGTTGGCCGCAAACTCACAGAGATCCACCTGCCTCTGCCTACTGAGTGTTGGGATTAAAGGCGTGTGCTACCACTGCCTGGCTTGAACTGAACTCTTGTAGGCAAAGTTTTCCTGTTCGGCAACTGCTCTTACATAAATACACTGAGGCTTAATTAATTACAAATGCTCGGCCAATAGGTCAGGCTTATTACCAACTAGCTCATTCATTTTAAATTAATCCATATTTCTCATTTACTCTCTGCAACATAGCAGTAATTTTATTAGCATGGCACGTTCACTTCTTGCTCCCTCTGTGGCTGGCTGGTGACTCCAGTCTCTGCCCTCTTTTCTCCCAGCATTCTAGTCTGGCTCTCCCAGGTAACCTTATTCTGTTCAGCTATTCGTCAGTCAGTTTGTTAAACCAATCACAGTAATGTATATTCATAGAGTGTAAAGGAATATTCCACAGCAAACTCTGTTATTAAAAGTAGTGAAAAATATATTAGCTTCTTTGGGAAAATTCAGGTGTAGAGAAAAAAATCTGATTTTTAGTCTTGATGTACCATAGGGTAGAATATATATATATATATATATATATATATATATATATATATATATTTTACAAATCAAACAACCCATGGAACAATCTGAGAAACTATACATTAAATGAAATTTTAGAATAATGAAGATATATAGTTACAGAGATCATTTAATATTTGTTTACATCTATTCATTTGTTTGTTTGTTTATCGATTTACACACACACACACATGTGCGTGTCCACAGGCAAGCGCCATGGTACACTCATAGAGGCTAGAGAACAACCAGAGGGAGTCAGTTCTCTCTTTCACCATGTGGATCCTGAGGATTAATCTCTGGTCATGATGCTTGACAGCAGAGTCTTTTACCTGCCAAGTCATCTCTGTGGCACCTGAGACAAGGACATTTGAATTCAGCATCCAAAGTAAGATCTGTGTAATGGGACCCTGTTTTAAGTGCCTCTTCCCTCCTGCACTTGCTTCCTGAGACATTCTGGTTGTCTCCCAAAGAGGTAAGTTCACAGAAGCTTAGCCTTTCCTCTGTGAACTGCAAAGTGCAACCATGGAGAACTAGGCCTCTGTGAGGAGTCGTCTGATCAAAGCATAAGGAGTACTTACTGTGTTCCGCTGCAAAGTGGAACAAGACACAACACACATTCCCGAGGAGCTCACAATAATAGATGGAGTGAGGTGGAGTGTGGTGAGCAGGAGGCTCACGGTTGTCATTTCCACCTTCCAGCACCTTTTCCTGTAACACCTGCTCCCCAGGCTGATCAAACAGTATCACCGCCATGGTTTACATCAACTAAGCGTCACTCAATCTAAAGGCATCATGCCTAGGGTTCTTTTATGCAAAAACTTATTCAGCTTATAAATGGTGAGAAAAGAATTTAAGGGTAAGAGCTTGTTTACACTAATTAATATATATCGCCTCCCTCTTGCATAAGTGATTGAAACAAAATTATTTCTTCATTTCTGTTGCACCAAACAATTAGCTAAACAAAATAAAAATTGAATACTATAGTTGAATCCGGAGAAACTGTAATGTCTGTGGTCTAATGATACTTCTGTAGAGCTTGTTGATAATTAAAGGTGGCCAAGTGGACTTCTAGCTGTGGGTACAGAGATCTAAAACCAAGGAGTTAAAATCAGCTGGTAGAGAGAAAAAAATATCCCTTGCTAAGGCCCTTTTGCTGGAAAAAAGAAAAAAAAAGCCAAAAACTGAAATCTGTCAGTGGTTAAGCAGAACTGCTGGCAACGAGGGACAAGTCTCTGGCTACTCTCCATAGGATGACAGGATAATTAAGTTGATATAAAATAGTTAAAAAAGGAAAAAGTCAGTTATTTAAAATACCTTATTCTTAGAATTTGCAGGGATTCTATGGTTAGCAATTACTAAGTGTCAGTTCTGTATAATCCCAAGTTGCTCCCAGTGTAAGGGAGAAATCCAATGTAATTTAAGAAATATACCATTAGAACGTTTGATTTTTAATTTTTGGATACACTGGACTCTGATCTCTGTAATCATATGTGAAGTGTATTAATTAATCTGTAGTTAGTCATACAGGTCCCATAGCCTTCATTGTGCCCGGAACACACTGGAAACAAAGAACACATTTAAGAAATTATTAGCATAGTTCCTCAACTCATCATTTCCTCCCCACAGTTTTGCTTTACAGAGATAGTCCTCTTGAGCTGCAGTATTATAAAAAGTATTTTGAAATTAAAGTAACATATAAAATTAATTAGTGGGGCTTATTATTGAGTGTGATACTATAAACGCTTCGAAAACAGCATGCATGTGGTGAATGAAAACACAAAAGAGAAGGACACAGGGGAGTGTGAATCCTGTTGATTCTTTCTACAGAAATAGTTCAGTAGCTCAGCTGTATCCTCTACAAACTGATTGTAATAATACTTTCCTCAAGGTTGGCTTAAGCCTTGAAGAAATTATCTTTTTTGGTATGCGGACACAGTTTCCAGGTGAACGATCAGGAATTGCCATTATGACCTGTGAGTGAAATGTTTTCTGTAAAATATATTCCTTCTAGGTTTAAATACTAGGACTAAGCAACGTCTCATGAACCATTTCCAGCTCCCTCAACAAGGAAAAGCTCTAGTATGCGCTAACTCTTAGCATGACTGGTAGATGCCTCTTTTCCTTCCTGTGCAGAAGGGCCCTGCATTCTTTTCTGTAGTGTGGAGGACATTAGCCCAGTTTCTCAGACTGTTCTAGCAGGAACTGAGTCCTAAAGGTCTGGAATTGTAACCAGCGAGCAAGCCTGCCCTAGAGTTTCCGTCCTTCCCATTCATACGCAGGTTCTATAGAGAAAATATTTACATACATTTGTGTGATTTGTCCAGGCAGGTAGGGGGAAAAGAGTCCCAGAGTTCTGTTTGGAATGCTTTAAATCAGACCCTAGAGGTATTGTTTTGTATTTATTTTTATCTGAAAACCAGTTTTGATGCATTAGCTGTTTTTTATTTAATATGCCACATATTTGGACTTGACCCATATTATTATAGGAGATTTGCAACTCTATTGGGTATTCAAAAAGATATCTGCAGTCTGTATTAATTTCTCCAATATGAGAAGTTGTCTCTCTATTCCCTAAATCATCTAGCTTACTTTAAAATTCTCATATATTTTAAAATAAATTAAAGCCATTTTTTTAAACTGGCTTTATCAGGAATGGATAAGTTTTAGTTTTAACTGCAAAGGATAGGATTACATTTAAAATAATGCCCCAAATACCATTTTTTTCTGTATCTATCATTGAACCAATACTTTAATGACATCACCTAACAATACCAGTGCTATGTAGTCATCACATTTGTAGGGATAAGTCCCGCCCCTTAAGGGGCGTGTTCGCCTCGGGCTAATGTCTGCCTATAAATTTGGCGAGCAAGCTCCGAGCTTCTCGCTTCTGCTTTCCTGGTCTCCGCGGGAACGGTGGTTCTGTAAGTCTATTTCTACATTAAAGCTATATATATATATTTTTACACTCTGTCTGCATTCGTTTACACCGCTACATTTTGGCGTCCAACGTCGGGCTATTTTGCCCCCGACTCAAGCGGGTAGCCCACTACCTAACACAGCACCCTCCCGGGTGCTGTTTTTCAGTTCGTGACTCCGGCCCCAGTGCTGAGTCCGAGACCCACTCGGCGACACAGGCCCATTCTGCCTGCCTTGGCTAAGTTTTGCAGCGGAACCCCACTGCCTGAATTAGCAGAAGCTCAAGTACTTGCGGTTTTGCAACAAAAGCTGCCACAGCGTCAGATTTGGTCTGTTACAAAGTTACTTGGCTGGTTGTGGTGGCCACACCGGTAGGATTTGCTGAAGGAGGCAGAGGCAGGAGGATCACAAGTTTGAGGCCGGCGAGGCAGTGGTAGAGCACGCCTTTAATCCCAGCACTTGGGAAGCAGAGGCAGGCAGATCTCTGTGAGTTTGAGGCCTGCCAGGCCTTGGTAGTGCACGCCTTCAATCCCAGCACTTGGAAGGCAGAGACAGGCGGATCTCTGTGAGTTCAAGGTCAGCCTGGTCTACAAGAGCTAGTTCTAGGACAGGCTCCAAAAACACAGAGACCACCACTGGCAGGAACCGATCATTGCAGGTAAAAAAATTTTCTTTTATAAATAAAATGTCTGAACACATTACTGTTCAAGAATTTAATGATTTTTTTAATTGTACCATGTGGGAGATTTTACAAGAGGTGTCTATCACCCCACATATATGGATCCTTCTGGGATTCGTAGTTTTCATTGGCACCAAATGGTTTGATAATAGAAATATGATAAAGTCTTTACGAGACGAATCCAGGATTCTTAAGGTAGAGATTGAACGCTTAAAAACAATTGAGAATGACAACAATCTTCTCAAGAATCAGTTTGAAGTTCTCCAGGCTGATAACAATCTTCTCAAGAATCAGTTTGAAGTTCTCCAGGCTGATAACAATCTTCTCAAGAATCAGGTTGAAGTTCTCCAGACTGATAACAATCTTTTCGAGAATCAGTTTGAAGTTCTCCAGGCTGATAACAATCTTCTCAAGAATCAGGTTGAAGTTCTCCAGACTGATAACAATCTTTTCGAGAATCAGTTTGAAGTTCTCCAGGCTGATAACAATCTTCTCAAGAATCAGGTTGAAGTTCTTCAGGCTGATGTTAAGGAGAAATTCATTACTATGGAAGAGGGAACAGCTGATCTGGACCATAAGATTCAGTCCCTTTCTGTAGGAAATGAAACATTAACTGAGAGAATCAAAACTGCTGAATGTGACAATCGGATTTTGTCTAAAGCTTATGACAGATTGACGGAAAGATTGTCAATACAAGAAGGCACGGTTTATGCCATAAAAATTATGTCCAAAGATGAGATGTTATCTCTAACGGACAAACTTCATACTTTAGAATCCTCAATGAAGGCTTTGGAACATAATTCTGGACAGGAGATTCAGACATTGCAGAAGGCAATAGTGAATAGAATTGAAAAGATTGAGGAATTTCTAAATTCTGATGAGGAAGAGCAAAGGGTAGAAAGGCAAATTTTAACTACATCTGTGGGTAAGTCTCTCCGGGACAATTTCCACAAACCTCTACCTACAGCTCTACCTGCCTTTCCAGTAATAACAACAGAGAAGGTGATTGGTTCCAAAAACCCTAGGGTCATCAAGGAGGATACATGGGAGCCTGTGCGTATGAATGATCTCAAGGAAATAAAACAGGCTGTCATGACTTTTGGGATGCAAGCCTCTTTTGTTAAAGAGATGCTAAGATCTTGGGCCACGACAAGCAGAGCAACCCCCTCAGACTGGCTCCAGCTGAGCTCTGCGGTACTCGAGAGTGGACCGCAATTGAAATGGAAATGCTTATTCAGGCAAGAGGCTAGACTCTTAGAACAGCAAGAAAAAGCAAAGGGAATTGACATTTCCCTAGATCAAATTCTAGGTGAAGGGCCCTTTTCCGATCCTCAGGAACAAGCTAATTTGGATGAAAACACACTCTCCATGTGTACTACAGCAGCCTTAAGGGCTTGGGACAGGGTACAAGACCCAGGACAGAGAATGGAATCATTTGTCAGAGTTAAACAGGGTCAGAGAGAACCCTTTAGTGACTTTTTACAAAGATTAACTAAGGCTGTACAAATAGGAATATCTGACCCAGAAGCAAGACGTATAATGATTGAGTCTTTGGCTTATGAAAATGCAAATGTGGAATGCAAAAGGATTTTGGGTCCTTTAAAGCTCAGATCAGCGCCGTTGGAAGAATGGGTCTTGCATACACTCAATGTTGATACATTTGATTATGGCACTGAAGCATGGGTAGAAAAAGCAATTTCCAATGGTAAAAGGAGACACCAGAATACCAAATGTTTTAATTGTGGAAAAATGGGTCATATGAAAAGGAATTGTAGACAACGGATTTTCAGAAATAATAATAATAATAATGCATCTTTCAGAAATAATAATAATAATGCATCTTCTAGAAATAACAGAAATAGGAGGACTCAGCCTTCAGGTTTATGTAGAAGATGTGGAAAGGGCAGACATTGGACGAATGAATGCAGGTCTACAAGAGATAGACAAGGCAACCTGATACAGTCGGGAAACGTGAGAGGGGGGGCCTCACAGGCCCCCATGGCAAACATGGTTCAGTCATATCCAGTTTCTGCAGAGAACGTGCCTCATCAGGACAATTAGGAAGCCCCATGCCTACTGTTACAAGCAATAATGATCAGAAAGATAAGTTACGTGTGTTTTGGCAAACTTCTATAAATGATCAAAGACCTAAACTGAGAGTGTGTGTAAATGGCATTTTTATTACTGGCCTGCTGGACACAGGTGCTGATGTAAGTATCATTACCCCAGAATCTTGGCATCCGTATTGGCCTCTTCAAAATGTAAATGTTCAGCTCCTGGGAATTGGAACCCTATCTCGAGTAAGGCAGAGCACGAGATGGGTTGAATGTATAGGGCCAGAGGGACAAATAGGAAAATTAAAGCCATATGTAGCCAATATCGCGATGAATTTATGGGGTCGTGACCTATTACAACAATGGAATACCGAAATTAACATTCCTGCTAAATCTAGAGCCTATATTTCTGAGAATAATATTAAAAGATATTACAAATGGAGAAAACCGGCCATTCGGGCTGTACAAGAACAAGCAATTGATGTCCCTTCAGAGATACCAACAGCCTTGCCTCTAAAATGGTTGACTGAGAAACCAATATGGACAAAGCAATGGCCTTTAGCTGAGGAAAAGTTACAGGCTTTAGAACAGCTGGTACAAGAACAATTAGATGCTGGACATATAGAAGAATCTACCAGCCCTTGGAATTCTCCTGTATTTGTGGTTAAGAAAAAATCAGGTAAATGGAGAATGGTGACAGATCTCAGGGCCATCAACAAGGTTATTCAACCTATGGGCCCTCTGCAATCTGGAATTCCTTTGCCCTCTTTATTACCAAAAGGATGGCCTCTCATAGTTATTGATTTAAAGGATTGTTTTTTCACTATACCTTTGCAAAAAGAAGATAGAGAAAAATTTGCCTTCACAGTGCCTACTTATAACAATTCTCAACCTTCGAGGAGGTACCACTGGACCGTTCTCCCCCAGGGTATGTTAAATAGCCCCTCCCTGTGCCAATATTTTGTGAACCAACCATTGCAAATAATACGCAAGAAATTTCCCAAATCTATAGTATACCATTACATGGATGACATCTTGTTATCCGATTCAAACATGGATACCTTGAATAGACTGTTTGAAGAAATAAAGATACTTTTACCTAAATGGGGTTTGCAATTAGCTCCTGAAAAGATTCAGAAGGGAGATTCTGTTAATTATTTAGGTTATAAAATAGGTTTGCAAAAAATTAAGACACAAAAAGCACAAATTAGGAGAGATCGCCTACGGACTCTTAATGACTTTCAAAGGCTGTTAGGAGATATTTCCAGTCTACGACCAGATATTGGAATAACACCTGATTTAATAATTCATTTGAACAAAACCTTGGATGGTGATAAAGATTTAAACAGTCCCAGAAAATTAACAGCTGAAGCAGAAAAGGAACTGAC
Source organism: Microtus oregoni (assembly GCF_018167655.1). Taxonomy (NCBI): domain Eukaryota; kingdom Metazoa; phylum Chordata; class Mammalia; order Rodentia; family Cricetidae; genus Microtus; species Microtus oregoni. The sequence continues at coordinate 7,242,409 of NW_024543059.1, forward strand.
AATGATTGAGGAAAAATTACAACAGGCACATGTGGACAGGGTGAATCCAGAGCTCGATTGTATTCTCGTCATACTACCATCAAAAATTTCTCCTACAGGAATTTTAATGCAGAGAGATGATATTATTTTGGAATGGATCTTTTTACCACATAAACCAAGTAAGAAACTGAAAACTTATGTGGAAAAAGTCTCTGAGTTAATTATAAAAGGCAAGCTGAGACTTCGTCAACTAGCAGGCATAGACCCAGCAGAAATTATAGTGCCTTTCACTGCTGATGAACTAAAGAAATTATGGGAAGATAATGAACCATGGCAAAGAGCTTGTGCTAATTTTTTGGGAGACATTAATAACAACTATCCAAAAAGCAAGCGGCTTAACTTCATAAAGAGAACTTCTTGGATTCTTCCTCGAATCGTCCGTGATGCTCCAATAACTGGAGCCCGTACATTCTATACTGATGCCAATAAATCAGGGAAGGCAGGTTACAAATCAGAAGACTTGGATAAGGTGGAACAAAGTCCATATACTTCTGTCCAGAAGGCGGAATTATATGCCATTCTTATGGTGCTAAGGGATTTTAAAGAACCTATTAATATAGTTACAGATTCACAATACGCAGAAAGAGTTATTTTACATATTGAAACTGCTGAATTTATACCTGATGATACTGAACTAACCTCATTGTTCCTTCAGGTTCAAGATTTGATCAGGAACAGGCTTTGCCCTATGTACATAACACACATCCGATCCCATACGGGTCTGCCAGGTCCTCTAGCACAAGGTAATGCAGAAATTGATCAATTATTGATTGGTAGTGTGCTACAAGCCTCTGAATTTCATAAAAAACATCATGTTAATAGCAAAGGTTTGAAGAAAGAGTTTTCAATTACATGGCAACAAGCTAAGGAGATTGTAAAGAAATGCCCTACTTGCTCTTTCTATAACCAAACGCCACTGCCTGCAGGGGCTAATCCAAAGGGCACCCAAAGGAATGAAATCTGGCAGATAGATGTGTTCCACTTTGCAGAATTTGGCAAATTAAAATATGTACACCACACCATAGACACGTATTCAGGTTTTCAATGGGCTACTGCCCTGAGCTCAGAAAAGGCTGATTCAGTAATCACACATTTATTGGAAGTTATGGCCATCATGGGTATACCTGCGCAAATAAAGACAGATAATGGTCCAGCATATGTATCTAAGAAAATGAAACGCTTTTTTGAATATTATAATATAAAACACATTACAGGTATACCAAATAATCCTACAGGTCAGGCAGTTATAGAAAGATCAAATCGTACTATAAAGGATATGCTGAACAAACAGAAAGGGACCGAAAATACCCCCAGAAATAGATTACATAATGCTTTATTAACCTTGAATTTTCTTAACGCTAATGAGAAAGGAACGACAGCAGCAGAAAGACATTGGATAATGGAAAAGTCTGCTGAACTAAATCAACCGATTTATTTCAAAGATGTGCTGACCTCTCAGTGGAAGCCAGGAGATGTGCTACGTTGGGGAAGGGGTTTTGCTCTTGTTTCCACAGGAGAAGAAAAATTGTGGATACCATCAAAATTAATAAAGTTTCGATTTGAAGAGGAGAAACCTCTTGGAAAGGAGAAATGACAACTCATCCACAACGATGATATTCATACAGGTGGTAAGAAAAACATATAAAATGGGGGCAGGGTTCTGTTCTTATCTCCACAGGAAAACACTCATCTTTGAGAAATTCAAGGAACCCTGGATGTTTGGATACTGACAGATGGAAAAATACCTGCCCAATAGGAAATATCAAGACAACTGAATGGGTTGTGTAAGTAATATTAAACCATATTTCTAAATTTATAAAGCTGGTTTTGAAGTTGGACTCTGGCTCAGTCCCTCTCCAATTCCAAGCCTGTTAGTAAGAGAAAAACCCAGAGTTTCTGGAGTTTCTGTCTCATGTCAAGAGCCATGATATGGGACAGAAAGAAATATGAGTTTAGAAAACATCTTTGCTTTTCTTCATATCTATCATACTTTTCATTGAATATATCTATCATGTCTTTCATTGAATATATATATATGTCTATATGATTAATGTTTAAGTTTTTCATAATGAACAATGAGTTTTTCCTGAAGTGATATTTGAAGTTTCCAGGAAGAAGATGGGGCCCCATAACAACAACTCCACCTGGTTGATATGACGTCATGATACTGATAGCGCTACTACAAGACCTGCTTTGGGTACCAGCTGCACAAGACAGTTCCAACTTGGTTAGCTGAAATGGTGCACATCTTATACAACATTTTGGTCAGACCTGCACGAAAATACTCAGAGACTATTTGCAATTTTAAAAGACATTATCTTGAAATTTAACCATCATTTTACTTTCACAGGATCCCCCAGAAAGAACGTCGCCCCTATGACAGCTGGAAGTAATTCTAGAGAACGACGTCCCCTCTCCCAGTAAAGTTTGTCCTTGGGTTTAGGGACATCATTTAGGGGTTGATTATAATTAGTATATGATTGAGGGTTGGGGGAGGAATTTTATAAGCTCAGGGATCATTTTGAAAAAAAAAAAAGAGGGATGATGGGATAATAGACAAATATATTGGTATAGATTGACTATTGTACGCATGCATGTTTCTACCTCTGTTTAAAACATTTTTATGTATTGACATATATTGTATTGATATATATGTTGTATATATTTACCATATTGCAGTGTACATTTCTACCTCTGATTAAGATACTTATATAATATTTGTGTATTGATATATATTTACCTACTGCAATGTATATTTGTACATTGTTTATATTTGGAGGTCATTGTCCTCATTTGTTTCACAGTCGTTTATTGTCTTAGTCTTTAAGTTAGATAGATATTGAGAATTATATAGACTAATTGTCATCTAAGTTTGTCATTTATAATTAGACTAATCAGGTTCTTTAGATATATAGAGATTATACTCAGTATAGATAGATAATCTTCAACCTCTTCAAAGAGCTGTAGAAAATGGCCTTTAATCTAACTCAGAGTTTCGTGATAGTGAGACACAATTGCTCCTGGCAACACCGCTCTATTCCCGAGAGAATGTTGAGCACCAAAAACACTCCACCTGGAGCCTTTCTATTTGGCAGTACTGGCCTTTGGGCAAAGAAATGCCCATACCTCAACCACTGACACAGATACAGAGCGTGCATCAATGGATAAAACAGGACTGTCATATCCTGCCAAGACAGGGTAAGATAGTTTTGAAAAGTTCCTTGCCTTTAATAATGGTATGTCAGTTATGTTAGGCCTTAGCCAAAATTGGTTGACTCAACGTTGCAAACGAGACTTTGGGTGATTGCCCAGGTAGTCAGTTGTCTCTGTCAATTGTTGCACATTTTGGATATATCTCGTTTGTTGAGTAGTGTTTATTCCCTTCTCAGATCTTTGACTGAGTTGAAGATTATATAATTGTAGTTACTCTTTACATTATTTGGACTTCTTGAGATAGAATGTTTAGCAAAGCTTTTGTTCTCAATATTGTTTGTTGTATTTATTATTTGTTGTTATTGTATGTAATTGTATTTGGTTTAGTTCTGTCTTATTTAGACAAAAAGGGGAGATGTAGGGATAAGTCCCGCCCCTTAAGGGGCGTGTTCGCCTCGGGCTAATGTCTGCCTATAAATTTGGCGAGCAAGCTCCGAGCTTCTCGCTTCTGCTTTCCTGGTCTCCGCGGGAACGGTGGTTCTGTAAGTCTATTTCTACATTAAAGCTATATATATATATTTTTACACTCTGTCTGCATTCGTTTACACCGCTACACACATTCTTCGTCAGGTTACATAGGATATATCCTTTCTTTGCAGACATTTTGAAGTACCCAGATGAGGTTTAGCTTTCTAAAATTTAAGTCATTGTTGATTTTGACCTTATTAAATAGCAGAAACCCAGGAGTTTCTTGTTCTGGATTCAAATCATCCTAACTACAAAGCCTGGAAGCACCAGATATGTAATACCTTTTAGATGTAATGTCTTGTCCAGTTAACTTAGAGGAGAGAGGGTCAGGGGTTGGTCACATGTGAGGGCACACTGACACTGTGACTCAGGAGGCTCAATTGATGGTAACATAAATCCTTTTCCTATGTGGTTAAGATCTGCCAACGGCTTTCAGAGGAGCTGCGAGCTTGAACCGTTTGACCTTCAGCGGTTAATTTATTCAGCCATTGCTGAGTGCTTACCACACACAGGTGCTTGTCCTAGTACCGGGTAGAGGCTAGAAAGCTCTGTGAGCAAGCAGATGAAACGGCAGGGAACTCACAGTATCCTGTGCTTCTCTTCTGGCCTGCCCGATGTCCCTAGCTTGTTCCTGATAAGGCACTTCTTCCTCCCCTAAAAAACAAAGTCATTTGATAAATAATTCTAATATTTGTTCTCTTCCTTGTTCTAAACAATTGGGACAGAAAATAAGGTGAAAACAGAACTCCTGTTTCATAGCTATATAGAGATCAAAGAATGTTTGTTTCAACGTATTCTTAACTAGAGCAAGAAATGTGAAGAGCGGGAGCCATTCTAGTGAATATCAAGGTAGAGAATATTCTAGGCAGATGGATATTTTGAAATACTCTTTGTTTTGTATAGAAAAGGAACCCCAAAGTAGGTAAGCAGTTGGAAGTTAGGTGTATAAGTAGAAAATAATAGATGATTTTAAACTCATTTTAAACAGCCTAATAGCTGTTTTGAAACCTTTATTCTTAAATTTTTTCAATAGCTAAAATATAGTAGAAGACTACTTTAAAGAACATTAGCCATAAGCTTATTCAGGGGTCATATGTACACAAAAGGGCGGTAGAGGTTGGCATAGCTCTTTCTCCTTGACTTAATTAAAGCTAACAATATCATGCACACTCGATGTTTTCACAATAGTCAGCATTGTAGGGAGCTCTGGTCCTGACTGCTCTCTTGGGAACAGTCTGTATTACATACGTGGCTACATTCTTCGTGTGGGTGTGTCAGTTGATTGGTGGTACTTGTGAGGAAAATCTTGCTATTTCACAAGAGTCAGTGGTGGGTTTCTCATCCCCGTCCTCTCTCTGTTATCTGAACCTAAGCACATTTGAAGGGTTTGATGAGATAGAAATAAACAAGGCTCTAGTGGGCAGATTCTGTCCAGGCTGGGTCGAAAGACTGGATGCTGGCCCCTGGATGAAACACCGCATAAAGCCAAAGGCCAGGTGTCCAGGAAGAAACACAGGACCCACTTTTCAGAAGCAACTTTTTTCTGCAGAACAAAAAATGATAAAATTATATCAAAAGAGAGCTCTCTGTTATTATTTATCCAATCCCTGGTGCTTTTAAGTTGGGAGTTTGGCTTGGAGCCCAGAATTTTACCCAATTCAGGTACAAATTCCCTGAGACCTGTAGATTCTGATGATAATGAGAAATAAACTCATGAACAGCATGGGGAAATGAGTGTATAATCAGAAACAGGAGCCAACAAGGGTAACGTGTGAGGCACCTCTGCTGAGGCTGGCAGGTGGAGTCCACTCCTAACTTGTAAAGGCATGAACATTACCACGGAGACTGAGACTAATGTCTTATCTAAAGGGAAATCAAGGATACAGATCACGGGAGGTTTGAGAGAGGTATGTTTGCTGTCCTGCACTGCATTGCTCAACTGCTCCTGCTGTGCTCTTACCTAGTCTCTGGGGTTTTTATGAGAAAATATTCCCCGTTCTTATACTGGAAAAGAATCCCCTTAGGCCTCACCTTTTTCTATCTTGGCTTCATTTGACCCTGATTGCTCTCGACGCTTCATTCTGTCTTACCCTTAACATGGTCTCCTGCTTCTTTATAATTGGCTTCTAGCGTGCGTTTCTTAGCTCTCAGACCTGAAAGCTTCTCAGTAACAACGTCCAACTCTACACCCTGAAATAATGGCCTCCACTGTTCGTGAGGACACTGTCAGCTGAACTACCAAAGGTCTTCACATCTGTCACAACTGAGACCTACAAAACCATAAACTTCTGTTGAGGTGAGGATTAGAATCTTAGGAAACTGCAAAATGTTTGATCATCTGAAAAAAAAATAAATTCAAACTTTCTACTTTCTATGAAGAGAAAGGAAGATTCTTATATCCCAATAACATTAATCTACCATCTCCATATCTGAAATTCATTGAGAGTTGTTTGCTGAGTCACAAATCCAGCTTTCTCCACAGATAATATTTCAAGTGGTTTTCATTTTCCATTGTGTCTATATTGGGCACCTAGGAACTGGGACACAGGGTGATGAAATGACTTTGCTAAGGGTAAAGTGTTAGCATGTGTGCAGGCAACTGGATGGCTTCTCTCTTAGGGTAAAGTGTTAGCGTGTGTGCAGGCAACTGGATGGCTTCTCTCTTAGGCTGTGAAGCCTTGGAAGGGTGCTAGTCACGGTAGAGTTGAGTAGTGAGAGACCTGGGGAGAGGGCTCCCTGGCGAAACTTTATCACAACTGTCTGAAAGCCCGACATCGCATCCCCATTGTGGATATAACAGTCAAAGCGTGGAGGCGTGGCCTGCAACTGAGCACTGGTGGGGTGGAGAGAGTTGATGGAGAGAGCTGGATCCCCAGGGCTTACTGGCCAGCCAGCCTGGTCCAGATAGCAAGCTCCATATTCAATGAAACATCCTGTCTCAAAAAATAAGGTGAAGAATGACAGAGGAAGATACCCACACCAACCTCTGGTCTTCACCTGTACCAGCACACAGGCATGCATGACACATAAGTTTTTAAAAAGAAAGAGATACAGTAAGGAGCAGAGGCTTGACATTATTTGCAGCACAGAAGTCTCTGGCCATGTATGACTTCTAAAGGACATCTGTATAGTGTAAGGACAGTTGTCACATGAATTGGAAAAGGACTTCATCACTTGAAACAAATGAATTTGTGAAAGAGCCAAATATCTCACAATAAAACAGTTAGCTTATGTTTGTTTTACTCAATACACAACTATTTATCTTGGAGAACTTTATCCATTGAAGTTTGGGTAAATACTGATTCGTTCTGTTGTTCTTAACATCTTACAAGGCCGGGTATGGTTTGCTTTCTTCTTGGCATGAAACGTGTGAAAGTTAGAAAGCATTCATGCCCCAGTTGCTGGCATATTTGGTAGGACGTGTGCTGCCAGCTGCTCCTAAGGCATTAGCGTGAGCCTGGGAGGCGTGCGAGACAGAGGCCTCCATGGAGGCTTCTCTACCGCCCACCTAAATTCTGCTTCAGTTCCTTAGCAGAAGCTGCCTCCTTCCGACGGATCTCTTGGTAGCTTGAACATGGTGTGAGCTTCACCCGCTTTTGCTTTTCATTTTAGTTTTTAAAATTTTCTGCTAACTCTACTCACATAACTAGTTAAAACTAGAAACTGGGGCATTTTAATGATCGATATGAGCAGTTAACGCTGTGACTCTCTGGGGATGAGTTTTAAAGTTTGTTTTTTCTAAGTTTTGCTTCCGTGTTTGAGATGGCATCCATCTTTTCACTTGCCTTACAGTATGTAAAACTGGAGACAGTCTACGGTTTCAATAAAATAAAATACTGCCTGACGATCAAACAAGGATTGCCCTAATATGTTCTTATCGACCAGCTCACATTAAAGAAAGACACTACAAATAATTCACCCCTTCCTAGGATTCGTAGTTTGGAAGATTGTCTATGCATTCTTTTTGGAAAGCTTCTTTTCGTACAAATGAGAGCACTAGACTACATAAAACTATAAGGTACACACGGAACATGTGCAAGTGTGCGTGTGCACTGGAGCTTAAGGAAAGCTGGAAGATTCTGCTGTGTTGTCAACCACGTTATCATTGTTGCATAAGCATAAATAAATTCTAGCAACAAAGTTTCACTTTACTTCAACATTGATGCATTTGAGGACACTTCCTGACATAATTAGTTTCCGAAATTGATTTGAATCCTTCAGAAATGTGTGACTAAAATGAAGTTTGCTTCAGTTACTTCTCAGGAGTTAAAAATGTAAACAGGGATGCACTCCTAAATTATGCCGGTTGTAGAGTTGAGTGGATGTTGTTACAGGATTCCATTTTATCATGGAAAATGATACTTTAATATGACCATTCCCTGTTAGTTCTCTCCCGACTTCATGCTTGTGGATAAAGATGTGACCTCTCAGCCACTTCTCCAGCGCTATTCGTGCCTGTCTGCCACCATCCATCACAATCATAGACTGTAGCTTCCTAAACTGTAAGCCCCAGCAAACCCTTCTGTTAGTACAATAAGTAAATAAACAAACAAAAACAAATAAGTCTTACCATTTATTATCAGAAATAATTGTAAATAGAACATCTAACAAAAAAAATAGCCTTTCAAAGTGGCCTAAATTTCACTTAAGGAACTAGAGAGATGTCTAGTTGGTGAAAAGCACTTTCTGCTCTCATAGAGAACCCAAAGACTGCTTCCAGTATCCACAGGATACTGCTCACACCTGTCTGTAGCTCCAGAGCTAGTGTCTCTGGCCTCCAGGAATACCTGTATTCACGTGCACGTACCCACATGTTGACACGAGCACCTAGGCACAATTAAAAGTAATAAAAATAAGCCTTTAAAAAATGTTCTTAAATAGTTTTTACAAATCAGCATATTTAAACCAATGACTTTTTTTCCGAATTGAAAAAAAAGATGAATACCATGTTGGTAGATAGTTGGCTAATTGAAAACAGAGCAGGTCATGCTACTATCTGGTCATAATATATTCAAGACCAAAGAAAACAGTCAAAAGGAACAAAACAGTAAAAGTAAGCTGAGACAGCTGGCAATAAAGTGGCATTCTTTTTAGCACCTTCAGAATGTGCAATTGATTACCTCGAAACCAAGAGGAAATGGGACAATTCGCAGATTAACATATAAGCATAATCCAAATACTCAGAAGAAATTCTACATGCAGCATTTGTTATTTAAACAATTAAAAATGAATTCTTCAGATGATAAAAAAACGGCAAATAGCCAGGCAATGGTGGCGCACGCCTTTAATCCCAGCACTTGGGAGGCAGAGGCAGGCGGATCTCTGTGAGTTCGAGACCAGCCTGATCTACAGAGCTAGTTCCAGGACAGGCTACAAAACCACAGAGAAACCCTGTCTCGAAAAACCAAAAAAAAAAAAAAAAAGGCAAATAAAACATGAAAGAAATAAAAATACTAGGTGAAATTGAAGAAAAATAAGTTGGCAAGTTATAAGTTACAACTGTAACCAGAATTTTGGTGTATTTCTGAAAAATAATATACAAAATTTCAGACTTAAAAATAATATTTTATAGAAATAAAAAACTAAGCAGTTTTTTTCAAATGCATATACCCATTCCGCATCTGGATGTAGTACTTTGAAATTAATGATCTTATGATAACATATTAGTTACTAAAATCATCTGAATTACTGAAAACCTAACTTCCAGCTCTGCAGTTGGAGAGATTGTGAATTGTTCCACACTCTCTTATGCGGTGATTTGTTCTTTGTATTTATTTCTGGGGAATGTATGTTTCTACTTCTTTTACTTTCCCTCAGTGTTTGGAATATTTGAAAGGATAACTTTACTTCCCACAAGCTGCCAGTCACAGATGACTTAATAGGTTATTTTCATCTTGCTTTTAAGAGCAGTAAATATTCTGTTGCTTGAACTATCTCAAGAGGTTATGAAATTGAGTTTTCAAGCATTTTCCAAAGGTGTTGTTGCCCCTAGTTTGGAAGTCTATTAATGCAGAAGAAGAAAAAATGAATCAGAAAAAAAGAGAGTTATATATTTACTTACGTAAAAATCTACATTAAAAGACATATTTAAATTACAGCCTTGAATCTAAAGATCCTTCAACATTAGAAAATCTTGTCTTCAGGATTGCTCCTCAAAGACAGTAAAGGACAAATTGTCATGATAATATATAGATATATATTATCCATATGTTTTCACATGGTGTGAGCATTTGATGACAGTAATCCAGATCTGATTTCCTAGATATTTGTTGTAATGCGGGAGTAAAGGAAATTTTCTTAGTGCACTAAAGTCTGTTTATTTGTATTCAAAAGCAAAAGCAGTGTCTCTACCAGCATTTTTGAGAAATAGCAATAAGATCAGAAGACAAGATAGCAATTCTGTGCTATTTAAAATTGTGCTGAAGATTCAGACATAGTGAGATGTCATTTTATAAGTAGTATAAATATTGGACTATTCAGCTTTCATTGTCATAACAAATATCTGATGTAATCAATGTAATGAAAGAGCTTAGTTAGGTTTATGTGTTTAGAAGCTCCATTCTATGGCTTGCTGAGTCATTCATTTCTCTTGTTAGTATAGCAATGCAGTAAGCACTTCATAGCGGATATGTAGAAGGTGCTCACTTGAATACACATGACTTGACGATCTCATATTTTTCTCACTGTTCAAGGCTTATATAACCCCCTAAAAGCACTGCTATGAGGAACAGAACTTTAATACATAGCTGAGTAGGGAGTGTTTCAAAGTCAAGATACAACAGTTTTTAAAATTAAAAAGGCAAGAAATTTAGCATTAATCATAGATACACACAGTCTAACAGAAATTCTAATAAAAGGAAAGTGATAGAGTAGATGATTAGAGAATTGGTAGAAGTATAGATAGTCAGAAGAAATATAAACTGCAAACACATTAATAAGAATGAAATCGAATCCCTAACCTTGAAAGTATATCTTCGTTGTTTATTAAGTATTTCTGTGGGGAATCATCTGAACACAGTTAGCTAAAGACCAACCTATATGTGAGTGAGAACATGTGGTATTTGTCTTTCTGGATCTTGGTTACCTTACTCAGAATGATTGTTCTCAGTCCCATTCATTTATCTGCAAATTTCATGTTATCCAATAGTTGAATTGTGTAAATGTATCATATTTTCACTATCCATTCATCTGTTGATAGTCTGTTTTTATGGCTATTGTATGTAGCCCAATTCATAAAAACCCAGAGACAGAAAATGGGGTTCAACCTGAAGGTCAGAAAAGTAAAACAGCTAGCCACTGGTTCTTACGTCTACCACAATTTGAAAAGGTCATCCTGCCTCAAGGAATCTCAGAATGAGACTGTGACTGAGAGCTGTCTCCTCCCGTTTTATAATCCTCTCTAGGGCTGGGATTAAAGGCATGCACCACTACCACCTGGTTTCTATGGCAAACTAGTGTGGCTACTGGGATTAAAGGTCTGTGTCACATAATGTATTATGCATGCAAGTGTGGTGTGTGTACACGCTCCTGTGGGCAGTCCATACAGGGAGAGATGTTCGTTCCTGCATCAGACATGTTTTGGAAGGCAGAAGTACAAAGGTCTTAGGGTGATACCTCCAACCACTTGATAGCCAAGCATGACCACACCCAGGTCTATGTGGCTCCCATTTTATGTCTTACACTCCCATGGTCACAGTTCTGGAGAGATGAGAAGGTGGAGTGGGGTCTTCAGCAGTTCCTTGTTTTTCTCCCAAGGGTAGGATAATGCAGACAGCAGCACAAGGCAGTGTGCTTCCAATGACTGCAGCTTGGCTTAGTGGCCTCCGTTGTGTTGTGTCTGGATGGAAGTAAAGACCCTCCAAACTGGAAAAAAAAAAGGTGTGTCACCACTGCCTGGTCTGTAAGGCTGATCAGTGCAGCTGTTTTACTCTCTGAACTTCAGACAAGCTTTATTTATTAAAATACAAATGAAATATCACTGCAATTGTGAATAGATCAGCAACGAACATGTATGAGCAAGTATCTCTATAGTTGGATAGGGAGTAATGGGGGTACATGCCCAAGAGTGATATTATGTTACGATATTCAGATTTTTTGAGGCACTTCCACACTAACTTCAATAGATGGTTTCATCAGTTTGCTTTCCCACCCTCAGTGAACAAGTGTTCTATGTTCCCTACATCCACACCAATGTTAGCTGTCATTTGCGTGGTCTTCAAGTCTTGTCCATCTGACTGCTGTAAGATGGCATATGAAAGTAGTTTTAATTTCTAGATGGTTGAAATGGTGGACATTTCTGACCATCTTGGGCATCTCAGACCTAAGTGTAACTGTAAGTTCCAGGCTCTTCTTTGCCAAGTTAATGTTTACTGCACTAACTTTCCTATTCAATTACTATTCGGTTGCAATTAATTACTTTGTACACTCATACTAAACTCCCTCACTTAGAAATTTCCTTCAAGTGTTTATCAAATATTAATGAATGTACTAATTGTCCACCATAGGTTTGAAGAGTAAAATACTAATGCATTATAATTAGAATATAGCATATAGCCCACTGCTTCTAGACAAACACCAAGATCAAAGGATGGCATCTGGTCTTCCCCATGAACATATTCCTAGTGTCACAGTTGCTGCTGATGTATGTGACTAAACACATATGCATTCAAATTCTATATGCTTTATATGCTGACTCCTTATGAAATATCCTAAAATATACAATGTGACAATCAACATAAAATCATGTAGTTGTCCTATTTGACAGCATTTATTTACAACATGTCGAGAACATTTTGCTGTCAGTTACTATGTGGCCTTCTTTCAGATACCTATGATTTTACAATTTACCCAAGAACTTATCTGTTAATGAGCAGTCACATTGCTTATAATGCCCTGGGCTTGCAGGTCTGTCTTTGACAAAGCATGTTCATCAGAACCAAATAAGGCCCAGCCCTGTGTGTCATGGCTGATCTTGGTTGTCAAACTTCACATTCTTGGGAAGAGGAAACTTCAATAGAAAGATTGCCCCATCAGATTGGCAGATGGGCATGCTGGCGGGCCATTTCCTTGCTATGCAGGGGGACCAGCCCATAGAGTGTAGTGCCATCCCTAGGCCGGTAAGCCTGGCTGTATAAGAAAGCGAACTGAGCAGATCAGAGGGAGCTAGACAGTAAAGACCTTTCCTCCGTGGTTCCTGACTCTGCTCCTGTTTTAGTTCCCTCTCTGACTTCCCTCAAGGATGGACTGTGGTCAGGATGTGTAAACCAAACAAAAGCTCTCCTTGTCATGTGGCCCAGGGTCACGGTGTTGATCACAGGAACAGGAGAAAACTGTTGCTTTTCGAATGTAAAAGATGCTGTATTGCGTCCTACCAGAACTAAATGGAAAAGTCTCATTTCTACACGTTACTTTCTAATACTGAATTTGTTCAGTTCTTTTCATAAATTAAATATGAGAAATAGTCTTAGTATTTTTACTAGTATGAAGAAGGACTCTGACATTACTTAATAACAAATAGTCATTGATTTAAAACGTTTATTCATTCAATAGTATTTTTCCATCGAGTGGAATGCCATGTATATCCCATACTTTGTTCTGACATGCATTTGGCTCTCTTGCCTAACTTTGTCCCACTGGAATAGCTTTATACTAATTTCATTAAAGCCACATTAAAGACTTAATATTCGAATTGGCAAAGCCCTTTTCATAGACTACTTTTCTGTATATCTGTTTCTGATATGGGTACATGTTTGCATATGTTGGGGCACATATATGTCTTGAGATACAGATACCTGTGTAGCCCTGATGTTGTCATTGAGTGTCTTAGTAGATCAATCTCCACTATTTACTGAGGCAGGGCCTCTCCATTCAATTCAGATCTAGCTGATTAACAATTGCCTAGGTTGCCCCGGTAATTGATTCCTGCTTCTGCATCTAGGGTGCTGAGATAATAGGTGGCCACCACACCTGCCCTTACATGGCTTCCAGGGGCTCAGACTCTATTCCTAATCCTGTTTAGAAATTGCTCTATCCATGAAGACATCTCCCTATTTTTTTCTTATTTTGCATTTGTAAATTTGTTCGTAATTGCCGAAAGTATTCTTCTTATGGATATTAGAAATGATACTATCCAATAATTTTGCAATTCTAAGTTAAATTTCATTAAACTTATATGATTTATCGTTTATTCTATATAAGACTATGATACATCTGTGAATCTTTTATGTACCTCTAGAAAGTTTTATAGAGATTTTTCCCTTTCTTTTTTTCATTTAACTCAACTCAATTTTCTCCATTATTATCTTGTATCTGAGTACTCTGGTTTTAGTGAAAGGTATTCTGCACAAAACTGCACTTTAATTTTTGTGTTTAAATTTCCTCAGATGAAGGCAAGCTGTAACATCTGTTCCTGAGGACAGCAGACTTGGTCAGGGCCGAGGTCAGTTGTCAGAGTAATATGTGTTTAGATTTGAAGTGACAGTGAGAAAAATGTTTATGGTGTCTGTGTAGTGGACTGGCCAGTATTTCTTACATGCTCGAATATGTGCAGTATCTAAGACAGTAGAATATGGTGTGCATACATATGTTTTTCCTTGACATAGTGGGAAATATGTCTAAAACTGCAGCGTCATGTAAAATTAAAATGTTCATCTCTGACCATTTATTGTGATTAATTATGAATCTGATATTTCTAAGGTAATAGCTGACTCCCATATTATATATACTGGTGATTTCAAAAATAATAACTATATAAGAGATTATGTTGCCAGCTATGGAGGTATGTTATAAAATCATTTTTCTTATTTCTCTAGTTTCTAGTATAAAATCATTTGTTTTTAAAGAAAGCTTTATCCCTATGGAAGGAACATTCCATTCCCTCCGCATATATTTTGATTGACCTAAAGTTTAGAAAATCTTAAAGCAAAACTTGGAAGAAGAAAGTGCTTTACAGGATACACAAGTCCAAGGAAAGATAAAAGTACCAGCAGAGACAAAAGAGTCCTGATGGAGTCTGGGTGGCTTTCACTATGGTGTAAGCGGCTCTATTCTTTCTGCATATTTAAAGGCAGATGGCGGCTGTATAGACAAAATGCAATGAAGAGTCAAGGCGATTATTCATTTCCTTCCGGCTTTAGGAATGCATTCTGGTGGGGGGGAAGTTGCTTTGGGGCCTTGCGTTATGCAAATACCTTATCTTTGCTGATTGAATTCTGAGAGGGAAAAAAGAACTACACCGTTTTCTACTTTGCCTGTGTTCTAATTGTTGCTGTAGTGCAAATCAGACACCGGAGAGCAACTGTAATGCCATCTACCTTGAGGGTGTACAGAAAGTTGTTATGTGTAAAATGTTTCAAATGCCCAAAATGTTCTTCAGATGCCTTTCCCTGCCTCCTGGCTTGCTGAGCCTTGGTTGGTGGCCTAGCTTCTCATGCCAGTAGAGGTTTTTCACTGTCGGTGTGTCTCTCCTTTTATAAATGGCTCAGTCTTGTTCGTTGAATTTCACAAACATTTTAAGATGCTGTACCTGACCCTCTCATCAACTTACCCAAAGCAATGATTTTCTGTTCAATAAAGATGACTCTTCAGCCTGGCGTGGTGGCACACGCCTTTAATCCCAGCGCTCGGGAGGCAGAGGCAGGCGGATCTCTGTGAGTTCGAGGCCAGTCTGGTCTAGAAGAGCTAGTTCCAGGACAGGAACCAAAAGCTACAGAGAAACCCTGTCTTGAAAAATCAAAAAAAAAAAAAAAAAAAAAAAAAAAAAAAAAAGATGACTCTTCAGATGAAGAAAAGAAGACATGGAAAGACCCAGAATCTTAGGTTCAGTGTGTGTGTGTGTGTGTGTGTTCACGTGTGCATGTGCACACACACGCATTTCACTTCAAGAGCTGAAAGATGCTAGCATCTCTAAACTACAATTCTATTTGCTGAAAGAGCACACTATCTCTTAGCACGCCAAGGCTTACCAAGGGTGTGAGGCAGTTCAGAGAATGTGTCTAGAAACACAGGGTGCTTCTCAGTATGTACTAACACTATCATGTGATCTAAGTCACAGATTCAGTTCAGCTGTTGAATACTACATTACATACATTTGTAGGTATGTTGTTGCCATGTGTATTTCAATCATACCTTTTCATGTTTGAGATTATAGGATAATTACATTATTTCCCCCTTCTTTTTTGTCCCTCCAAGCCCTCGTATTTATACCTCCTCTCTTCCAAATTCATGGCTTTTTAAAAATTAATTATTGATATATATATATATATGTGTATACATATATATGTACATACATATGTGTTCCTTAACACATAAACACAACCCAGTCAGTCTGTATAATGTTATTTTTATGTAAGATTTCAGGGTTGGTTATTTGATATTAGATAACTAGTTAGTGTACTCTTCCCTAAGGAAGACTATTTCTCTAGCTCTCAGCTTTCCTTAGTTGCCTGCATTTCTTTGTGTAAAGTTGAGGCCTCTTGGCTATTCAACCCACACATGATGTTAACATGTCTATTGTTGTTGTCTTTGTTCATCTCATATTTAGGCAATGTTTCTGAGACTTTATGATTGTACCTTCTGACATTTCTAGACGAAACAATATCTTAGCAAACTCCCTGCTCTCCTGGCTTTTAGGATCTTTCTGCCCCCTTTTCCACAATGGTTTCTGAACTTTGGATACAGGCATAGTATTTTAGATATCTCTATTTGGACTGGATTGCACAACTCTGCATTTTGATTATTTGAAGTGTTCTATAATGGTCTCTGTCTGTTCCAAAGAAAACTTCCCTGGTGTAAGCAAAGAGCAAACTTGTAAATGAAAGACAATTACTTAGCATTAATTAGAGATTTAGTTTAGTAAAGTGGTTCATGTTGTAGGTTCATTCCAGCATCCATTGCTGTATTGGTGTTGTGTTGATGGCTACCACTCCACTACCATCCATGGTTGTCCTCTCATTGAGCGGGTATAAGTCCAGTCAGAGAGCCGTTGTTTGCTGCCAAGTCATAAGAGCCATCACTGACTTCGTCATGGGGCTCATCAGCCATGCTAATTGTGATTCATAGCATCATAGCTGGGTAGGAGTGCTGGTAGTTTCCCGGCTTTCGAAGCCTGAATGGTGCCTTCTGTTAGCATGAAAGCCAGTGCCTCAGGCCTCAGGACCACAAGCTGTGTTATTAAAGATTTCTATTTTGAGATGTAGTGAATGTTGCTAGTAGCTGCACCAAAATATTCAAAAGTTTAAGTTGCACTCAAGTTTCCTCCAGATAGTAAATATTCATCGTGGAGAGAGAGGTTGACAACCTCAAACGCTGACAGTGGCATAGGGTGTACTTCTCAATGTGCTGTTCATCATAGGTAATTTTAGTTTTCATCTAACAGATGAAATAGAATGATCTGACAGTGATTGTACAATTTGCCCATGATCACACGAACTACTGTACAATACAATCGGCTTTCAAAAACTAGACAACTCTTTTATGACAAAATAGCTACTTTTTGTTTGCAGTTTCTAGTATGTAGGTAATTTAAAATAACATAAACCAATACCCCTATTAATGGATTGTTTTTGTGTTTGTTGCTTTATTTTTTTCTTAATCCCAAGGTGCATGTCTTCCTTTTAGTCTTTATTACATTTGTGAGAATTTTATCTGTGTTATGATCTCTTCTCAGAACCAAGGGCTTTATTGGTTTTCTATATAGAAAATCCTGTTTTTTTTATATTTCCTGTTTTCTTTTTGTTCTCATTGAAGTTTTCAAACTTCTTATTAAGTCTCGTGGTTTCATTCTTTTAAAAATAACCAGGATGGTGATGTTTCAGCAAAGCTATCTTCATTATGCAGTTAATACACACCTTCTCTCTGAACATGACATAGAGCCTCTCACAAATATCACTTACTCCCCTCTATGTCTTTCCAAACATTATGTTCAGGTACATGCATGTCCATATGCCTGTGGAGCCCAAATGACATTTTCAGGTCTCATTCCTCAGGCATCACACACACCTTTGAGAAAGGTTTTCCCACTGGCTTGAAACTCATCAGTCAGATTAGGTGTGGCTGTCACTGAACCTCAAAAATCCTCCTATAACTTGTTCCTAGGTGTGAGCTACCATACCTGGCTTTTATTATGAGGGTTCAGGGAATCAAACTCTATTCCTGATACTTATAAAACAAGGACTTTCCAAAGTTATCCTTTTCTTTGTTTGTTAAGACAGGTTTCTTTATGTAGCCCTTGACTGTCTTGGAACTCACTCTGTAGACCAGGCTGGCCTTCAACTCAAGAGATTTGCCTGCCTCTGCCTCCCGAGTGCTGCTATTAAAGGTGTCTGCCACCGTAACCTGGCTACAGATTTTTTTTTTAATGCAGTATAGTTAAAAAACTTTTGAATACTTTAGGGAAAGACTAGCATATGTTTTATTTCCAAAGATAACTTTCTCATTTTAAACTATTGTGATCAGAATTTTGTCTTTGAATTTTGAATCTGTATTTGATTGGGTGGCAAAAGCAATAGCAGTTCTATTGTATGGACACACTGAGGTTTATTTTCTATGGACTAAGAATTTGATTTGCATTATTTAAATCTACTTTATTAGTTGTATTGTCATAACTTGGGCATTTCCTTTTTACTTGCTAACATTGCCAAAACATGAATATGTTTACATTTGCCCAATAAAACTATGATGTTATAGGTTAGGGGAGTGTGAGGTTTGCCTGTGGGAAACATGCAGGTCTCATGTTATCTGGAACAAAATCCCTGGGTGATGTTCCAGGCTGCGGATGTTGTTTTACTAAGAGACCCAGAAGTCATGTGCCTTTGAAAGTCATCCAGGACAGGTTCCAAAACTGAGCAGGAAGCACAAACATAAAAAAACTGCTGCTAATACCAACTTAACCCAGATGATAGAAGGGAAATTGCCCCTACCTCCTCTTATGAAGATAGAGTGACTAACATATTCAAGTTGTAAAATGTTGCAAAATTAGACAGAAGTCTTACAGAAAGTCTCTTGAAGACCAGGCTGGCCTTGAACTCACGGAGATTCACCTGCCTCTGCCTTTGAGTACTGGGATTAAAGGCATGTGCCACCACCACCTGGCTAAGTTTCCCAATGTTTTAAGAGATAACTGAGAACCAAATTTAGCAAATAGTCACACTTCTACCCTAAAGGAAAGATAATCATTTTCCTTCCATTTCATTCTGATTTCTTTTATTTTTGTTGAAAATACGTTCTTCTTTCATACAATACATCCTGAACACAGTTTCTCCTCCCTTCACTGCTCCCAGCCACCTCCTCCACCAGTTCCTGTCTCTTGCAGATCCATTTCCTCTTTGGTTCAGAAAATAGAAGCCCTCCCAGAGATAACAGTCAAACAGAACAAAACAAGATACAGTAAGACAAGGCAAAATCCCTCAAGTATCATGACTGGATAAGGCAATCCAATAAGAGGAAAAGAGTCTCAAGTATGGGCCTAAAGAGTCAGAGTTACACCCACTCACACTGCTAGGAGTCTCACAAAAACACCAAGTTAACGGCCCTAACATATACAAGAGATCCTGGTGCAGACCCATGCAGGTCCATGGTTTCTTCTGCCATCTCTGTGAGCTCACGTAAGTGCTGCCTAGATGGTCAGAAGGGTCATGACCTCCTGATATCCTCTTCTCCTCTGACTCCTACAATCTTTCCTCCCTCTCTTCAGTGTGAGTCCTGATCTCAAGGAGAGGGAATCAATGGAGACTGCTAATGTAGACTCTCTTACTGCGTAATATCTGACTGTGGGTCTTTGCATCTGCTCCCATCTGCTGTAGAAGGAACCTTCTCTGATGGATGGGGCACTGATCTATGAGTATAGCAGAATATAATTAAGAGTCATTTCATTTCATTTAATTGTTTTGCTTTTGTTTTGTTTTTGCTGGTTGTGTTGAGTTCTACCCTAGTTCTCTGGGCTACCCATTCTCTGGTTCCTGGCCATCCAACTAGAGTAGGACCTAGGCTCCCTCCCTTGGCATGGGCTTTAAGTTAAACCAAATATTCATTGGTCATTCCCACAAGGTCTACAGTACCATTTTTCTAGCACATCTTGAAGGCAGGACAAATTATAGGGGGAGAGTTTTGTGGATGGGCTGGTGTTTCTCTTTTTGTATCCAAAAGGATACCTCCCTGTGCCAAAGAAACTACAGTGTAGGGATGAAGGCTCCATAGAGGTACAAGCTCAACCTATCTAGTTCAATGAACTCTGTGGAAGTGGTTCTGGGTAATGGGGCCCCACTGTCAGTTTTTAGAGAGGGACCATCTAGCCTAGTATCAGCTTGGATATGTAACCCAGTCCCACTACTGGAAGCCTTACCTGGTTATAAAAGATTCCAGGAAGTTTCCAGTGCACAGGATTTCCATACCACTTCCCACAATGATCTCCAATTACAATTGTCTCTCCTCACGTCCCCGTTCTGATCCTCCCTGCTTCCATTCCAACGCCCCCAATCTACCTGCAAAATCTATTCCATTTCCCCTTCCTAGGGATGAAGGCGTAAGTCACAAACAATGCCACACCAGCTTGGAATTATGATTAATAGGGTGGTATTTATTTAAAGGGGAAAAAACTTACAGATCACTGTCCCAGTCAACAGCCCTCTATGCAACCAGGAAGGGAGTCTAGTTGCCAGCGGAGCAGGAAGTGGAGAGAGAGAGGAGAGGGAAGTGGCCGCTGTTTTAAAGGGAGAGAGACCACGCCCCAATGGGCTGGTATCTCAGCAGCTATAGGCTGGAGGAGTGGGAGGACCTCCCGCAACATAGGGAGATCCATTCATCCCTCCCAGAGCTCTCTTCTTTACTTAACCTCTCCAGGTCTGTGGACTGTAGCTTGGCTATCATTTACTTAAAAGCTAATGTCTACTTATAAGTAAATACATACCATATTTGTCTTTCTAAGTCTGGCTTGCCTCACTCAGGACGATCTTCTTTTTCCTAGTTGCATACGTTTGCCTGAAATTTCCAAGATGCCCCCCCCCCCCTTTTTAAATAGCAGCTGAGTAACTTTTACTAAAGCAATTAACTTTATCTTTATAAATATACAAATTGCCTATTAAATAAGAGAATGCAGGCTATTAGTTTAGGGATTTATAGTACATTGATATATCTTGTGCCAACTATCGTCTTGGAAAGTTAAATTTTGATAAATCATCATGATCTCTGGAATGGCATTTCACATCTCACCAGATTTGCTTATGCCATTATCCTTAACAGTATCAATTTTAAGATAAATGAGTAAATGAATATATTTTGTTCCTCATGAAGCTACACTTCATTCAAGGGGATATTTGAGTATCTTTCTTTCTGAAAAGCCAGGAACATCATCTGGTGAGTGTTTATTAGTGGATAGGAATGTGAAGGATGTACAGTTGGATCACATGCATCCTACAAAGCAAGGATTTCCTTCATGCTACATGGAAGAGACAGATAATCACTTTTTCTCACAATTCATGATATGACAACCCAATTCTATAATATATATATAATATATATTGGAAGTGTGTACTTGATTATTTTAGATTGTAATCCTGTATCTCACGAAAGTATAGATCTGAAAAAATTCTGGTTTGAAAATGAGCAGAAGGCTGGAAGCCTGTAGAAATAATCCTATTACCCAATTTTATGAAAATCATAAGAGCACAGTTTTAAGGAGATTGCATCTAAAAATAATTCTATTGGTTAAATCTTAGAAATTTTCAGTTTCATTATTAGTAGGGACAATTTCCAAAAGGAATAGGAACAGAGCTCAGATGATATACGGCATTAAGAATGAATAAAAATCAAACTGGACAAAGAATGTGGCATACTCCCCAGACTAGCTATGTGAAGGGGATGAGAAGATGAAGAATTCCATCTCTTCTCATCATCACAGTGGCTACTAGGTGACTAATAGATGGCGAGCATACCAGGTGGAGTGATGACTCACAGCCTGAGACAGAAGTGGGCCAAGGTGCGGTGTGTGGTTTCATCACCTAGACCTACTCAGAAGGTGTTTAATTTAAAACTTTGGTTGTTTATTTTGTAACTTTTCCACAACACATTTCAAGCTGAAACCGTGGAAAACAAAACTGCAGCTGTGGAAGGCAGAGCATCAATCTGGGCACCAGACCTCACTGACCTGGACGGCTGTGCAGAGCAATTAGAGGCTGGTGAGGAAAAGTTCACATACACAGTCGCGCAGTTCAGGCTGCCTTGAAAGCAAAAGATGTTCAAAGGGGGCAGGAAACAGAAAAAACAGACAGAGGAAAGTGCTCAGGTTCTTCTTATGCCTGAAGAAAAGTTTATAAATCAGAGAGGAACTTCCGGGTGGGAGACTGAGATAAACGTGCAGTAAAAGTAAACGCTCTGCGTGAGTTTTTGGTGGATGGCATCCCAAGGATGATTATTAGCTGTGGTTATCATGAAAGGGGTGCAAAAGAGAAAGTTGTACCTACTTTGTGTTCTCCAAGGCTAGAAGTATTGTTGAGAAGTAAATATCGATGTTAGAGAAAACTACTCCGTTAGTTTAAGTAAGAACACCATGGGCACTGTAAATAGCGATGGCACCTTTTGTGGTAGTCTTTTTCCTTTGATGTTTTTAATGTTTATTTTCAAAAGAGAATTACTGTATTTGAAATCTAATTTTTAGAGTATTGAAGTTTTATTTTATAGTTCTATGGTTTCTAAGTCATGATATTAGATTTCATATATTCAAACAAAACAAGAGAGCATTAGAAGATGAATATAATTACTAGGATAAATCATTTAGCACATTTTCATATAACTTATTGAAATCATAGAAATAATTATTGAGGGAAAATATATAATTTGTGAGTGTCTGTGAGTTTCTGTATTATGATCTTTATGTAATAATCTGGGACTGTTCATTGAATTCCTAAGCTTTACTGAAACCCACTCATAATATTTCTGTTTCCAAGTTCTCCCAATGCCTACTGCCCCATAGTCTGTGGACTTCGTGTAGCATCTTATGTTCTGATATAATCAATACAAAACAGATGTGTAGTTGGAGCAGATGCTGACTTTGTGTTGTTTAAAACAACGCAGACTAACCTTCTTACGAAAGAAACATGACTTTGTTAGTGTAGCTTCTATCTTAAACAATAATGTGTCCTGGAGTGGTGGGACAGTCATTAAGACTCCTTGATGTTCTTGCAGAGTAGCCAGGTTTGGTTCCCAGCTCACAACCTCTTATAACTTCAGATCCAGGGTATTTGATATCCTCTTCTGGACTTCTTGGGTACCTGAACTCATATACATACAATAATTAAAAGTAAATAGTTCTATTCAATCAATACTTTGCTGCTGTTGACTGGTTAGAAATTCCTTTCTTACCCACTAGTGGATCAAACCATGTAGAAGAGAGGATTAAATGTCCTCCCTTTACAATACAGTTCTAGTCAATGCGATTAGAAAGATGAAGGATATCAAAGATGATTTTGATCTCAGTGCAATTGATATAATTAATATTAATTCTGAGAAAGGTAATTATCATTGAATAACACCTAGTTTTTTTGCTAAAAGCTTTTCATATATAAGAATAATTTATAACAAGCTAATATTCAGTGAGCACTCAGAATGTTCTATGTCAGGTGTTAGAACTTTGTGTTTTTCCACTTGCTCCTTACAATCAACTATTAGGAAAGGTGCTATTATTTTACATATGTGAAAATGAAGGCGCTGTGCCCAGAGCTATGCAGCTGGCATTGAGTGAAGCCAGAATTTAAAGTCGTTTGACTCTGAGGCTTATAATTTGCAACACCAATCTATTTTTGTTTTTCCTCTATTTGTTTGTTTTAAGTGCTAGCAGTACAAAAGAAACCTAAATAGTACACTCTCTACCAAGATTTTAAAAGATTGGACCCACCCACCAACTTTTGCATTTGAAATCTTAATAACATAATTCAGGTAATTCAGGCCTCTAAAAGAATCTTTTCATGATAATCCCTAACTGCTTTGCTCGAATATCAAATCCCAATTTTCGTATTGGGGTCTTGTTTTTTTTTTTTTTTTTTTTTTTACGCTGCAAACACTTTAATGATTATTGTTGAGCATACATTTTAGAAACTCACGTCCAACTGCAACAAGTTAAATAAAAGTTTATAATATACAAAGAAAAGACAACCAAACATAAATGTTGCTGCGAGTGTGCCTTGCACCGAGACCAGTGTTTCCCTCCGTTACTATAGCTTTATTTTTGAGCTGCACAAACACACTTTAGAATTCCATCTTTTTTAAGATGGTATTTAGGAAAAAATGAACTCCCACCTCAAAGAACTAAAAGGCTGTGCATGATTCTGGGCTGGACAACAGAGAACACTAGAACACTCTGGTAGTGCAGGCAGCATAAAAAGGAAAAGAAAAAGCTCGAGATGCCCATTAACACTCTATGTTTTAAGGATTTCATCTCAATTGAGGTTTGGGATGCAGAAAGAGACAGCAGAGACGGGGCCGAGAGAAGCCTCTTGCTTTGTTTGCGGAGAAGTGTGATCCTCACACTAATGACGTTTGCCTTGTTTTCCACCAGGAAGGCTTCGAGAACACCTGGAATAGGTTCCTTAGCTGCTAATGACAAAGTAAATCCCTTCCTACTCAGCCAGCAGGTCCCAGCACAGGCACTGTGCTGCTTTTCAAGGGCTCACGGGACTGGAAAGGTGGTTCTGCCTAACTGTGTACCAAGTGTCAGCGTTTCATACTCCATACACTACAGTTGCCGTCACTGATCCCCGTTTGCTGGCTTCTTAGCTACTTGGTCAAAATCCTGCTTCCTTAAAACATAGAGTGTTATTGGGGTCTTGTTTATTTGAGTTCCTTAATAATTGTTAATTAACTATCATAAACTATCTACAAAAACACACTTAGGAACTCAGTAATATATAATCTATACTTTCAAAATTTGTCTTTTCTCTTGTATTTAAATGTTTCACTTTTGTTGACAATCTTTTCATGTGTGTCCAGCTTTTAAAAAGTAATTTTGCTGAACATTTTCAAATTACCAGGTGATAAGAGCTGATAATTTATCTTTTCCTGTATTGTGTTCCTTGATATCAGTATTATCACTGAGAACGCTTATGGTTTTGATTATATTTTTCACCTAAGAGTTACAAAATAATTAAATTTTCTTTCTAGCTGGGAGAACTTTTGCCCTCAATACCTTCAAGTAGTTAATTTTGCCATAGGAGCTGCAATAACTAATGCTGCTTGTGTTTAGAAGGTGGGGACAACTAGGAGGATTCTATGGTGGAACACTCGCCATACAGATGAGAATCTGAGTTTCAACTCTAAGAACCCTGACAGAGCTGATATAATACTACAAATATCTGTACTACTAGCACGCCTATGGGGAGAATCCCTTTATGTTCATGGATCAGATGATCTAGATGCACAGTAGAAAAACAACAAAGATACCTCATCTTAAAGAAGGCTGACCAACACCTGGAGACACATGCGCACGCGCGCGCGCACACACACACACACACACACACACACACACACACACTTGAGAGTTCCAGGCAGAACTTGTTTCATTTGTTAACACCATTTTTTAAATAAAATTATGTGCATATAATGTATCTCAGTCACATTTATCTCCTTGATCTCCTATTTATCCTCTTGTATTCCCCCAAGAAAAATTTCTCTCCAGACTCCATGTTCTCTCTGTTTCTGTCTCTGCCTCTGACTCTTTATGATCCAATTGTGTTCAGTTGGTGCTGTAGATATACTCATGGGTGTAGGACCATCCATTGGAAGATGGGCAATCTACCAGAACCACCCCTGTGAAGAAAACTGCCTCTTCCTTCTCTAGCCACCATCAACTGTTAATAGCTCTTCATGTCAGATTTAGGGTGTACCCCTCTGTCTTCTATACTAGAATGTAACCTAGCTCGATTTCTACAGGTCATGTGTATGCAACTATTGCTGATGTAAAATCATTTTTGCAATAATATGTCATGTCCAGAAGATACTGTTTTGCCTTGGTCCTCTCTGGCCTCCAGCTCTTAAAATCTTCAAGTCCTTCTACCATGCTGTTTCCTAAGCAGGAGAGGGGTGTAATATAGATGTCTCATTTAGGGTTTATGCTCTATGGTCATTTGTTCTCTTCACTTTGACCACTTGTCATATAATTTTTATGAACTTTTGTTTAGTTTTCTTTTATATCATGTTATTTTGGTCATATTCTTTCTCCTCCTCTTTCTCTCAGGTCCACCCCACATCTCTCCTCATTTAACTCATGCATGCTATCCCCCTTTCCAAAACAAACATGAAAAACAACAAAAATGACAACAACTTAAAAAAAAAGACAGAAAATAAGTAAGACAAAATATACAAAAACAAAACAAATAGCAAGTGAGCACACACACACACACACACACACACATATCATCACTACCAACTCTTCCTGGGCATGGGACCTGTCCTGGAGTGTGGTTGATATACCCACTGAGACCTCATTGGAGAAAACTGATTGTTCTTTCCCTAGCATGTATCACTTGCAAATAGCATCTTGGTAAGGTTTGAGGTTTTATGTTCACTTCCCTGGCTCTGTGCTAGAATTTTGTCTGGTTTGAATCTCTACAGGTTGTGTGTGTGTGTGTGTGTGTGTGTGTGTGTTGTGTGTGTGTGTTGTCACAGTGTTGGTGAGTTCAAGTATATCTGGAAGACACTCTTTGATGCTGTCCACTACCACTGATTATTATAATCCTTCTGCACCCTTTTCTGCATAGATTCCTGAGCCTTAAGGGGAAGGTTTGATTAAAAAAATATATCCCATTTAGGAATAAGTACTGAAAAGTCTCTCACTCTCTACACATTTTCCAATTCTGAATGTCTGTGTTAAAAACCATCCACTATAAAGAGACATGTCTCTGGTAAAGACTGAAAGCTGCATTAATCTAAGGGCATAGAAATATCTACATAGAACACAGTTCTGGCATGGGTATGGAAAAGGGGGAACTTTCATTTACTGAGAGTGAAAATTGGTACACCCCATGTGGAAATCACTGTGGTTGTTACTAAAAAAGTTACAAATAGATCTACCAAAAGACCCAGAAGTACTACTTATATATATAAAGTTCTCTTTTTTTAAGGTAAAATCTTGGCAAAAAAAAAATGTAGCCTTACGATGGTCACACTCTATTGTTGAGTCAAGTCACAGAGAGTTGCCTAGGCTCAAGAGTATGGTATGAATATTCTATAGCAAAGATAAAAGATTGAACAAAGCATACCATATAAAGGTTTTTATAAGTGTTTTGAAAAATAAAGTCTTATAAAATGTTATTTTTTGAAGGGTGGGTGAAGAACATTGCACTGAAAATGCTAAAACGTTTTAATGTAGAGCCTTCTATATTCCCTTCACAGTGTTACCCTGAATACAGTGGGGAGAAGGAAATTGTCTGTGACTGTCTAACTTCTAAGAGTCAGAGTCAGAATTCAGGCCAGTTTAGTCTGCTGGCCTCTAAATCTCATTATTATATTCACTTTAACAAGAGATAGTAATAGTGAAAATGTTCAATACACATTTAATATTTTATTAACTTTATTTTGTTAGTAACCAGAATATATTATTATTTTATTTTATTTCAGTATTTTACATTCATATTGATAATACATGAATGTGTTATATCTAATATAAAGTATGTTTAATCTGTAAAGAAGAGTATCATTATTTATATTACCACTTATTAATAAGTCTGATTCATTTTTAGCATATTAATTATATGTATTATTATATCGGTTGTATTATTTTATAATGATCTCATTCTATAAATATTTTACCTTGGCATCCATGAAATCAGGGAAAGTATATAATGCATATATATCCCAAGAACATAGATTAATAAAGAAAATTGTGCAGTAAATATTTCTTGGACTAAAAGCTCATGCTGTTGTTACCACATGATGAATTACTTGCAAGTTTATTAGAATAAATACGAACTCCCTTCCCGAACTATAAAGAGTTTATAAATGGAGTGAATTTTATGAGGGTTTAAATTCTCTTACCTACCTTTGCATAATGTAGAATAAACTTGAATTACAACACATGAGATGTGTGTGAAAAATCTTACTAAAGTCAAAATTCTTATACAGATGAAATACCTTTAAACGAATTGAACTGAAAAGACAATTTGCATATGGGGGAGCTGAAGCCTGGAGAGTATGAAAATTGTATGATTTAAGGTCTCATAACTGAATTCAAAGAGATATTCTTTCACATATTTACATATTCATCACTTTTCTTCACTTCACTGCAGACTGAATGTTGACTGGGTTTCTAGGAGCTCTCCTACGTTTCTGTCCGTTTACAAGTTTTGTGCCTTACTCAAGTTTTGTCTTTTTGTGCCAATGACTTCTATACATTACATCTTGAGATACTGTTCTCTCTTTGTTCAATTCTTCATGAAACAACTTACACAAGGACAAAGGAGAATGGCTAGTCTCATCTCAGTCATGTTTTTAAGTAAAGAGGACTCAATTTGGAATCATAATTCCGCATTGACTAGCTTTGTATCTTTCAGAGAAGCATTTGGTTTTTGTATCTCTTTTTGTTGGTTGTAAAATGAGGTAGTCTGAGTGGTTCATAATCTGGGATATGATGATCTCAGTAGAGTTTTTCTATGGTCATCATGATGGTGTCACTATATTCACTATTAATGGGGACATTTTGAGAAAACTACTTTTTTTCAAATGTGTTTGACAGACTATGTCCTGAGACATTTTCTTTATGAAATTGCAGAAATTGTCTTCTGATAATACTGTGGGATATTTTCCTAACCATAAGTTAACAATTCTAGTTCTAAAACTTTGGTAAAACAACTGCTTAAGAAAATACATCTTTGTCCCTGTACATGACTAAGGTGAATAGTGAGTCATTCCATTTCCAGAACTCAGTTAATGGCTTTTCTCTTCATTGTATTATTTTCGTTGAATATGACCTCAATAATTTGAAATAAGGAATAAGAGATTTGGTAAACAAATCAGATCTCTAGGTCAAAAATCCAGGATGAATCCTCACTCCACTGTAGCCAGTTGGATCTTTTGAATTCTCAGCGTAGATGTAGCCCATCTCCCCTTTTTCCTGGACAGTGAGGAGAGGAAAGAAGCAATGACAACAGTGGAAGGAAGGACTTGAAAGAAAGATGTAGCATGGAGCTACCTTTTAGCCCTCTTGGATGCTCTACATAAAGGATAACCCAAGGACATGTGCATCTTCCTAAGCATACATAAATCAGCCTGAGACTTGTCCTTAATGGAATTGTGTCTGAGTTCTGAGAATGTCTTACAGGAGACTGAGCAAGCTGTGCTATTTATGGTCTTAGGTGGTAAAGATACTGACACTTCTTTTTATTGCTAAAACATAAAATATATCATTTGGGTGTCTTTATCCTATTGAATGCAGACAGCAGTGTGGCACCGCTATTTTTTTTTTTTTTTTGGAAGAGAGAAAGGCATTATTTTCTTATGCTGAACAAAGACATGTGACAGCATCACCCATTGTTGGAATATGGGATGTAGAGCTATGATTTTCATTTACTTACAATCACAGTTCAAAACATGTGAAATGTATTTAGTTTATATGGCTTTGCCTCTTTATATTCAAGCTGATTCTTGCCTACATTTATTAATGGTGAAAATTCTTTAATTTGATTTCCATTCAATAAAATCAGAGGTTCTTGGTAAGTTTCTTTTGTATAGGGTGTCTCTTTTGGATACATAGCAGAATCTAAATGGGTTCATATTTACTGTTATGAACATTTATTATCTATGTATCCCTAAGGAAGATAAGATTTAGTAAGCAGTAGTTAATGATAAATCAGAATTTTTTTCTAAAGTGAATGACTTCTAATGAACAGATATATAAAAATTGATAGTGAAGGGCACATTATTTTGTATTTTGAGGTTGGAAGATGTATTTGACTTTCGAAAACCAGTCTTGCATGAATGAAGTGATGGTGAGCAGCTAGTGTGTACTAGTAATAGATAATGGAATGCTTGATGGGCTTGACATCTCTCTAGTGTTAATATCAGAAAGGGAGTTTTTACATTAAGTTTATTTTGAATGGCTTCACAAAGTCATACTCTTCCCTACCCGACCAGCTGTTGGCATTCAGTGCTATTGAGAGAGGGTGAGTCAGTTCCCTTTCAGTACGTTGCCCCTAGTAAATTGACTCTTCTCCACTGGAAGGTCTTATATCCAAGACTCTATGGACAGCCCAGATTGGACCTGTTGTGTTTAATAAAACAGAATAGAGGATTTCTGTGGGTAGGGAAGGGGGATGAATCTGGGAGGAGTTGTGGGGTGGCTGTTATCCAAGAACACTGTACAAAATTATCAAGGAACTAAGACCAAATGAAAGAAAAGTGAAATCCCACAACATAGACTAGGAAGATTGCTGTTAGTTAAGTGCTAGTTGCACAAGCCCAAGGACCTAAGTCCAGATCTCTAGAACTCAGGTTAAAAGGAGAAGAACATGCCTAGTCTCACACAACCTGATAAGCCATGGCTGGCTGATGTACATCAGAGGCCTGCACTTTTCTGAAGAGAACTGAGGATGAGTAGATGGGAATGGGGGAGAGTGGAGTTTGGAAAGGGGAACTAGGAAGAGACAGGCGAGGGAGGGAACAATGTGATTGGGCTGGGAACAAATTGACTAATTAAACACATTATTTCATCAATTCATTCAAAAAAGGTAAAGAAAAGAAAGCAAGGCCCAGAAGGGTGTGCTTATGATCCCATACCTGGGAAGGCAGAATTTGAAGCATCCCTTGAGATGACTGGCAGCTCATCTGGCCAAACTGGTGACTCCCAGTCCTCAAGAGAATCTGTCCCAAGAAATATGGTAGGGGCCAAAACCTCTAGCTACTAAATGAATAAATACACACGTACACATCAATAACAAACAAACAAACACCGCGTCTTTCTGTACAGCATCTGGCTTTTCCTTTTACTGGTCTGCCCCTGCTGCTGGCTTTATACTTCATGAGAACCCAGTGCCAGCGAGTGATTCTAAGCACACTGCAGATAGAAATATTTATGGCTTGTTTTTGTACTGAGGTCCTAGAGACCATTGGAAGCAGTTTGCTTTAGCACCCAATCAATAGATGATTAATGGCATTTATTTTATTTCTATGGCTCTTGATTTGTTTTTTCTCACTGATGCTCTTATTTAGTATCTGAATTTCATATTCATTTAAACATTTTTCTTGAAGCAGAATAGAGGTTTCTTTCCTTGTGGCTAGTTATAATGGGTCTCTAGGGACTCATAGTTCTTACATTAGCATTATTATGGCAAAACCTTTATTTTATTCCTTCCTTTCTTAGCATGGGTAAAGCCCACATGACCCTGTTTTCTCTCTAGCTTCATCTCTTGCAATGCTCACTTTAGCTACCATATTCTAGGGCTACCAACCTGCAATCTTCCATAGGGGTTGACACTTGATAACTTTTTCTTTCTGGAGTGTACGGCACCTACATTTTTGTAGAATCAACTGCCTATCATTCAGAAGCAAATTTAAATGCCTCTTCCACAGAAATCTTTGTAATCCCTGAACCAGGATATAGTGTCCCATCATGCATGAACATTAGTATAATATTAATCAGAATTATAAATTTCCTTGTTTACTTTTTATCTTTACTTAATGCACATCTCTAGTCTACCAGAATATAAATTCACAGAGGACATTGTTCACTATAGCATCTATAAGGAACTGAAAACTGCTTGTATAGAACCAGTCTTAATATTTACTCATTCAGGGAATAATATAGTATTTAATAGTGAAAATTAAAAGTATCTATCGTTCTTTTAATTTGAAATAGACCACTATTATTTTTAAAAGTTTTATTACAGACACTTACATTATTTTTGTTAGAGTGCATATGTGAATATGTGTGTGTCGTAGGGCCTAAGCGAAAGTCGCAGGACAGTTTGTGAGCATTGGTTTTCTCTTTACCCTATGTGAGTCTTTGGTATTAAATTCAGGTCATTGGGCTAGGTGATAATGCCTTTATCTGCTGCCTTAGCTTACCATCTCTGACTACCTCGAGGACCTCTTATTTAAACTTTTACAAATAGAGAACCATGTCAAGAGGTGAAGAGTTATTTGATTTCATGAAGCAATAATGCTAAGATTCAATAATGAAATCAAAGCTCATGAATCTGGAAGCCTGTGTCTCATTGTATAATCTTTTCACTATTCACTGTTATTACTTCAGTCTTTAATCCTTTAGAAGTCTATGCAAGTCTGTGAATGCTGATCAGTAACACTGAAGTCTAACGTTCTTGAAAAGTCAAACATTTCCTGTAACCTTGGTATCAAAATGCATTTAGAGGCAGGAACAATGTAAGTCTACTTATAATTTTCATATATCTTACTTAATGTGACTATTTCTATAGTTCAGTGCAGAAATAACTAGTAAATTTGATCATACTTTTAAAAAAAGAATCCCTTATCATTCTGGGTACTATTACACATTCCTAGCACACATACTGTGTAAGCTCTCCAAAATTGAAATGTTTTTGAATTCCAAGACATAATTAACCCCGAGAGTTTAACTCAGGTGGGAGGATACACAAGCTCATGCTCTTTTGTTGATGACTCAGGAAATGAAGATAGCCAGAGCCACACAAGACAGGAAAGAAATTATTTGTATTAAAAAATCTTACATTGCTAATGAAAAAAAACTAGAAGATTTAAGTGAGTCATATCATTTTTTGAGAAAACTGCAGAGTAGGAAATCAATTACCATTGTTCAGCAAACTTTTGATCCTTTTAGAGAAGGGATGTTAATTTACTGGAAAAGGATCAAAAGTTTCCTGAACAATGGTAATAGATTTCCTCCCCTCCACAGGATCAGTTCACACAGATCAGGCCAGTAATTTTCACAGCTGCCTCGAGTAGGCACCATTATCTTCACATGGGTAGGAGAGGTTTCTGTAGAGTTACATAAGCTGAGAAAGGTCATCTAAGTATAAATAGCATATTAAGAGCTCATACTGCAGACAGTCTGGCTTGTACTTGTAGCCAGAGTCTCTAATGGTAAGATCTACATAAGACAGGGATCGGCATATGACTTCTGGAAGCTATTTATGTGCTATACATCCTTTCAATTGTGAAAGAGTAAGTCAGGCTAAGGTGGAAAACACTAAAGGATAGGCATTCTTAAGTATTTATTGAAGTTCTAGATATACTGCAAATTAAGAATATTTAGAGTCCCCAAATATTTTAATTATCCTTGTATAAGATTTAGCAATTTGCCACAGGCAAAAATCAAGTTTTAAACCAAACCACACACACACACACACACACACACACACACACACAGAGAGAGAGAGAGAGAGAGAGAGAGAGAGAGAGAGAGAGGAGAGGGGATTACTACTTGTCTAAAAGAGATTGTGTGCATTCTGGAAAATATGCATACAGGTAATGTGATACAGACCGAATAGGCAAGTTTTTATTAATTTAATAATACTTTTATATGTAACAATAATTAATAAAGAAAGACGTCATGAATTTGAAAATTTGAAAGACAGAAAAGAAGGAGGAATATAAGGGAGAACTTGAAGGGAGAAAAGGAAAAAATAAGAGGAAATGATGTAATTTTATTTATTCTAATCTCAAAAAATAGATTTTTTTTTTAAAAAGCAAGCGTGAATAACTAATATAAAGCTTGATGTATTTGTATGGGCTTCCAACTCTGACCAGCCATAAGAATCAGCCAATAAGAGCCCCATTTCTTGGTCTTTAACCAGACTTTATGGTCTAATTTGTGTCGGGCACAACAAAGAATCCCAAGTGTTTAAAACTACATCTTAGTCTTTAAAACCAGTTTAAGTTCATAGCAAAACTGAGCAAAAGATGCAGGCTTCTCATATACCCATTTTACTATTCACCCTTTATGTATAGATAGCCTCCCCACTATTAACATCCCCCACAAATCTCTATAATTGCTAAAGTTAATAAGCTAACATTGACATAGCACTGTCACTCAAACTCTATTGTTTATACCAGGATCACTCCTGGTAGACATTCAATAAATTAGGAAGATATAGCATAACCCATATTCGCCATTACAAATGCAGTATTTTCCATGCCCTAAAAAACCCCCAGCTGTTCTTCCTACTCATCTGTAATTTTAAGAAGCTCTAATGCATCAATCAAGGTTAAAAACTGCCGACAGATTTTGCATGTTCTCTTCTGGTTTTGACATATGAGAGGCTTAGCTAAGCCTCCTACCATGGACCACTAATCATGGCTCATATCACCATCATGTATAACATCCTTTTGTAAGCCTCTCTCAAATTCAAATGTGTCTGTGACTCTGCTATGTTCAAGTTCCTAAGGATTCTACATGTAACTAAGATTTTATTGTAGGAGATGCAAAGATGGGTGTATTCTTCCCTGGATTTTTATGCATAGTGAGTATTTCCAAAGTCGAAGAGTGCAATTTCCTATTAAAACACATTGGCCCTGGAGTTATTTTCTAAGCACTTACTAGAAGTAGTTGGTTCACATGTATCCACTTACATCCAATGACTCAAAACATTCTTTGCCACCAAAACATGTTCTTGGTTGAGGTTTAGAAGCAACATGTGTAGAATCCATTCCTCCAAATATTTAGTTTTTTTTTCAGACCTATATGTGAACCAGTGCCCGTGTTCCCAGGAAAAAGAGCAGGGCCATAATAGTCATCTTGGTAATTATTAACTGCATGAGAGAAAGTTGAAAACCTAGCTACAGTGAAGCAAAATCTGAAGTACACAGCTCTCATAGAGTCCTCAGATATAAATATGATTATTCCACAAATATTTATTAAACACATACCATAAGCTAGACACTTTAAAAAGATATTCCTATTTCCTGGATCATTAAAACTATACAATGTATATGTGAAATAAGTGTTATTTTGTAAAGTTTATGGACAAAGGAACTGACATTTAGAAATATTAGTTGATTTTCTTAATATTTTCCAAACTATTAATTAGAGGAAAGTATTTGAATAAGGCATTAATTGCTACCCCACCATTAAGTTTAAAATATTTATTAAAAGTTTTCATTGTTGTCTTAACTTTCAGATATAAGCTTTCTGAGCTTAGTGATAAAATCTAACTGTGTATTTTACCATAAAAATCAAGTAAGCAAGAAGGAAACATTTTGGGGTGGAAAAATCACGACAAATAGGAACCAATGGCAGGATAATAATGAGAATCCATTCTTGGTCAGCTGCAGTTGCTTGATTTATGTAAATCCCCAGCAATACATTCC
This sequence comes from Microtus oregoni, assembly GCF_018167655.1. Taxonomy (NCBI): domain Eukaryota; kingdom Metazoa; phylum Chordata; class Mammalia; order Rodentia; family Cricetidae; genus Microtus; species Microtus oregoni. The sequence continues at coordinate 7,277,407 of NW_024543059.1, forward strand.
TCCAAGCACACTAGAGATGAAGGTAAGCAGACAGGACCTACTGGGTAATGTTAAAGGAATTCACAGGCTGCGTTAGAAATAGAGAGACATAATATCATTTCTCAGGAATATGATCTCTGGAGAAAGATCTGAAGTGCATTTCAATGACAGGCTCTTTACAAAAAGCTTCCAGCGTGCGCACTCCTTGGCCTGCTTAGGAATAGGGATGCCGATCTGTGCACATCCCAAGGCATCTTGTTATCTCTGTATTTGTATGTATGCGAGGTTTGTCTCTGTGTTATCTAAGTGCTCATACAAATGCTCATTCAGCTCCAGGCCACTTTCCTTTTTATGATCACTAGACGATCGTGTGCATCCGGGAATGTGAAATTGAAACCAATCTCCTGTCAGTAGCCAGGTTGATGAGGGCCTGATCATGAATTCTTCACTAACCACTCAGGCATTGCTTTGAAGAATGCAATCAGTCACAAAACAAGCAAGAAAAATCTCACACCCTGAACCATATTGCAGGAATATTTGCTATATTGTTATTTCCATATTTTCATTTTCATTGTGAAGGAATAGGAGTCTATTTCTCATTTTTATTACATCTATGTCCAAACTCTATCAGAAACCTTAACCTCTGTCGAGAGATGCTTATTTTACTCATTCTGCAAAAGATATTTAAACTTTACATAAATGTAGATTATATCTATCTTTGTACATGATACAAGTCAGACTCAGAATAGACAATAAATACAGAATTTGGCATCTTGATGGCATTTTAATGTGTAGAAAATAAAAATAATACAAATCATCCTTATAGGCTTAGCAATAAATATTTATGGGGTCCCTGCCCAGCCTTCCTGTCGGAGTTGCCATTCACTCATAGAGGTAACCCTTGACAGACATTTTCATGCCACGGTGTGCTGCCGCAGTACTTGGCTCATCCGATGTAGCCAGATTGAATCAGAGCCAATGCCTATTCTTCTCCTTGGTAATTGGAACTGAGATCAAAAGATGGTTATCCCCAGCTTCTAGTCACAATGCAAAACTGAGATGACGCATGAGTTTGTTCTCTTCCCAAATGAATAGACCTTCCAGAGAGAATTATGAACACAGTCTACTACCAATAAGATTACAAAGGCAAAAGTAAGAGCATCCAATCACACAAACAGATAGAACTGGACTGTGAGGAGAAAGGAGCCGGGCCACCTTGTAGGTCAGGGATCTGGCAAACACCTTGAAAGGAGGTCTCAGTGTTTCAGAGGGAAGGTGCTTTAAATCAAAAGACCAATCTACAGCGGCCAGCCACAGCTGGTCTCTGTGCAAATCCTGGAGGATTTCAGTAACAGCCTGGGCAGGCAATGTAAGAGTAGGATAAAGGTCCCCGGTTTGGGATGGTATTAAAGGACATCTGTTTTATGCCTTGTCTTAAATCTGTGCTTTTGATCTTCAGCAACCATGATACTCCCACTTAGATTTACAGAGCATAGAATATAGAAATTCATAATACATATAATGCAAGTGCTTCCAGCTTTTATGACACCAAGTAAGTAGGGTGAGTGACTGGGGATTCATTTGGGTTGGTGGAGGGCTTGGCTAGCATGTAAGAGACCTGGGTTTGATCTACAGCACAGAATAAACCAGGCATAGTAACACATACTCTGATCCCTGTACTTAGGAGCTAGTGAAAGAACCATTATCTGCACACAGTACATAGTTAATTTGAGGCCAGGCTAAGTTTATTGGCTCCTTGTTTGTTTTAAAAAAAACTGAAGCAAAAGCAAAAAACTAAACAAAGCAAACAAACAAAACAACCAAGCAAACAAAATGAGCAAAAAATAAGAAAAATCACAAAATCCTGAAAAAATAGAAATAATATGTTCTGGTAATTATTTTAAAATAAGTATCTCAATAACATTTAAAGTCTTGCTTGTATTCTTGTTCACCTGCACTTGCTCATAATTAGTAGATGAGAATCTGGACTAAAGTTACTGGTAGGGTTATGCTGTTTAAAGTTCTCTGTGGAACCTCCATAGGCTCAACCATGACTTATAGCAGTCTGTGATGGCATCTACCTGAAGGAACTCCATGGTGATTGTGATTGAGACTATGTCAAGACCCGTTGATTCAAACTTTCACAGCCAAGAACTGAAGAAACACAAAGCTGGCCCTGAAGTGAATGTAAAAGCTTTATGTTGCAATTGTGTAGGATGGTCAAGGACACCTTAACTCCCTCTCCAACACAGACAGCAGTGATGTATTGAGGTCTTTCTTCATCAATAGCCTAGATAGTTTAAGCAACCTTTCAGAAAAAGAGACTCTAGAAGTCAAGAATTTCTGCTCTAATGTGCATATAATTCTCTTTGGGAGAAAGAACACCTCCAAAGGATGAATACAATAGATCCAAGAAGTCAGAACTTACACAGCCTCATGGGTACCTACAGGTTTGATAAGCCAGAGTGGTATTTGGGCGGCACATAAAGACCAACAAAAGCAACATAGGGGAATTTTTTAAGATGGCTGGGAGCAGGGTGCTTTGCTCTCTATACATGGAGAGAAAAAACTGAGTGGCTTGCTTTATTGAAACGTCGCCGCAAACAGAATCCTTGTATATAGTTACGTTTTCATTTGCCGTTTATTCTTTCCATAAGGCTACAAATTGGAAGGTATTTTATTACCATTTTTATAAGCAAATCACTGTTATTTGGTCTATATTTAACTCTCTACCCATGCGCTTCCTAAAAATCTCTTCTAAAGCACTCCTTGCTCTCTACTTGACCAGCTGTTAGTTTAAGGAGTGACTTGTTTCCCTACTTGAGAAAGAAGGCTATAGCTTTTATGAGTGAGGCTAAAACTACTTTATAAACATGTGCTCCATCTCATTTATCAGCTGCAAGGCTCTCTGGTACATTACCATTTTAGCGCTCTCCTCCTCCTTAGATTTCACTAGTCATCTAATTTTTTGGAAATATTCTCAGCCTGAAAAGTTCAGCCAAGTTCAGGAAACTGTAGCAAAGACAGCCATGTGATTTCATGTTGATCACTTTGAATTTACTGTGTAATTAGTGCCCAATGGTGTTTGTTATCAACACATATATCTACTACACATTAGCTGTGGCATTTTCTGTAGTATATATAATGCTAATACTTACCACCTCTGTATAACATTGTAAAAATACAATTAGGCCAGCTTCAGCCACCAATAAGATAGAGAAATGCAGGCTATGAACAAAGGGAGAGAGCTGGGACAGGCAAGAGATGATCAAGGAAGAATGAGTAAATTAAGAAAAATACAACCTCTATAAATGATTTAAGTAGTAGATAGATCCTAATAATGCATACATTGAAAGTTATAAGCCACCCAGCATATACAACACAAGAGAATAAGATAAAATGAGAAGTTAAGACACATAGATAACAGAAAAAATAATATTATTAATAAAAATTAATTTTTATATCAATGATTTATTTTAGCTATTAATTAATAATAATATATCAATTATAACTAGAGGTAATATTTTGTAAATTAATACAAATAGACTGGAATGTAAAGAAAGATTAAAACTATGTGGTGGCAATTTTAGAGAATTTAGTGGCTGACAATTTCCCAGAAGGAAGCATTGAGCAAGCTTAAGATTACAAAGTGTGGGCCGGGCGGTGGTGGCGCATGCCTTTAATCCCAGCACTCGGGAGGCAGAGGCAGGCGGATCTCTGTGAGTTCGAGACCAGCCTGGTCTACAAGAGCTAGTTCCAGGACAGGCTCCAAAACCACAGAGAAACCCTGTCTCGAAAAAACCAAAAAAAAAACAAAAAAAAAAAAAGATTACAAAGTGTGCTAAGTCCACATAAAACAAATAAACACCAACCTAAGCATAGCACAGTGAAGTCACAAACTATAAAGGAGGAATAACATGTTAGAAAGTGCAGGAAAGAAAAATGTCCACCTGGGAAAAGCAAGTCGGCTTCCAGTGGCCAAGAGATAGCTTGTCAGACTGAGGTGTGCAATAGAAAAGAGATTTTTAAAAAATGCTTTGTGTTTGTGCTGTTCTGTGCACAGGGAAAAGACCAACAGAAGATATAAAGAATTAAGTGAGAATATCTGTGAAAAGTGTAGAGGGACAGGTGGGAAAAGAGAGCAGTTTGCTGCTAAGGCTGTCCTGAGACCCAATTTCAATTCTTGAAAGCCTGACTTATCCGTGATTTCCATAAAACAGTCCACATACTTCCAATAAAACACAGCACACTTTCATTATTGCTTAAACTACTATAGGGTAAGGTCTTCTTGCCTGTTTCCAAACTATTGATAAGACAGCTACTCAAATGTTCCAAATATTACAAATAAAACTCAATTTTATTAAGTATTTATTGAGCAGCCATTTGCATGCTGTGTATTTCTAGGTGGTGATGGTACTGTTTAGGCACTAAAAGGATAAAAAGCCGTGTGTGTGTGTGTGTCTAAGTAGCTCACAGGCCAGAGTAGAGAGACATAAAGATGTAGACAACTATACTTAATTCTTGCTAATATTACGGTAGGCATCTTGAATACTGCTATTTGATTTCCTATTCCTCTTAGAAACAGCTGACCATTAGAAAGTGCAACTACTTCTCCAAAGTCACCTGACGTAGTAAGTGATGGAATTGGGACTGTAAAATGAGTTTGACCTCGGTCTACACATTCATCTCCAGAGTACCTCTGAAAGTACACACCAATTATTTGCCTGGAACCAAATATTTTTACAAATATCATTTCATTTCATGATTAATGAAAGTCACTGGCATTGCTAACCTTACTGTAAAAAGAAAATGAAGTTTGTAATCCTTGTGTATGTTTCCTGTAATGATGCAGTCACCAAATGCTGAGAACAAAATTCCAATTGGAATAAAGTGAGGATTGCACATATTTTCAATTCTCATGTACCCTATCAGGGGTCTTTCCACACTTCCTAGCATAGGTGTCCAAGAAGAGATCTTATTTTTGGAAAATCCAGATGAGAGCTAAGACACAAGATGACACACTAAACTACACTAAAGAAGAAAAATTCTGAAAACCTCCTCTTCATTGACAGTGTGAGAAAGGCCTTACGATTTGCCACTCTGCAGATAGCAGAATACAAGGTTGGTTTGTCTTTATGGTCTTCACTCTTGGCCAATGGTTCTTCCTCAGTTCCTCTTCTTCCCTAATGTTCTCCAATCATGGTCTTCTTCCTTTTGATTGTTTTTAAAATTCCAATTCATGTGTTTATGATGTTCATCATGATTCATTGATCTAACTGGTAGCCAGGTGTGGTGGTGATAATTATGGAGGCCTGAGGGAACAGCATCCCTGAACCGCAACAGAAGAGTGACGTCTACGTTAACATTTACATGTGTGACTGCTTTCCAAACCTTAGAGGCTATAAATTTGTGTATGTTGTCTTTGTCACCATGAGCTTTTCAGTATTTAGTCAAAATTATGGGCAAGATTCTATCCAGGGTACCTAATTAGTCACGGTGAAATGGCTGGGAACTCTGCTTCCGCAAATGTAAGCAGTGCTGGTGTGAGGAAACAGTAGCAATGAGCAGGGCTGGAGACAGAGCCTCTGCTCTGCCCTACATAGCAGCACAAAGTCTCCCTGTGTGCTTTCTTGATGCGAGGTCTTGCTTTGTTCTTCCTGCTGCTGTTGGCTTCCTGTTCTCATGGGACTGCTTGCCTTGTGTTTGCAGGGAGCTGGGACAACAGGGGTATACCACCACATGTGGCTTCAAATTTGAGTCATCTTTAATTAGTACAATTGGCTGGAATGATCTCATACTAGGGCCCTGAAGTGGCAGAATTTCCTGGAGCTTTATGTCTAGTTTTAGTAAGGTGCCTTGGAGAGCTAGGAACAGAATTCTGGAATTTACCATAAACACATATTCTTCTTGTTTTAGTGACACAATAACCTGGTAATGATGTATTCGGAAGGCACTGGAAGCTAGGTGAGGGTTTAGAAAAATCTATGTGAATAAAACTTGGCTCATAGTATATATGGTCTAATACAATCAAATGGCCTTAATAGTTTCACAAGCAAATGTGTTGCACACACTTGTCCCTGCTAAAGGGGGCATAGAAGTCTTCAAAAGAGTGTTAACATATTTATCTAGGCCTCTGTTTTTGTGTATAAGGATGAAGCTCTCAGCTATTGCTCCAGTACCATGTCTGTCTGCTAACTGCCATGCTCCTTACCATGATGGTCATGGACTAACCCTCTGAAACTGTAAACCCCAATAAAAAGAAAAAAGGAAGATAAGTAGTAAATATATACCATAATGATGACGAGACAGATATAAAGGAGGGAGAAGAACCTACCAGGTAGAGGGGCCAAAATTCACGAAAGCCCAGTGATAAGAGAATGGGTTCAAAACCTAGAATCCTGCACATCTGGAGATGAATGAAGAAGGGAAAAGAATATTGAAGATGAGGCTAGATATGCACACACATCTAGACCAAAATGAACAAGCGTACAATTTTGTTTTGATCCTAAGAATAATTTAAATTTATTGAACTTTCAGTTATAAGATGTATTACATACAAACAGTTTATTTAGACTTATTTTGAATTATGTACACACACACACACACACACACACACACACGTATTTTAGGAAATAAGACTCATCTCATGTACCACTTATGCAGGTTTTTCCAACAATACCAATTTCTTTACTTTTTTATTCATTTAACATAGCAGCCACAGTTCTCTCTCCCTCCCCTCCTCCTGCTCTCCTAATTCCTCCACCCCACCCCAACCCACATCTACTTCTCAGAAAGGGAAAGACCTCCCATGGGGGTCAGCAGTGCCTGGCATGTCAAGTTGAGGCAGGACCAACTTGCATCAAAGCTGAGCAAGGCATCTCACCATAGAAAATGGGTTTCGAAAAGTCATCTTATAGGCCAAGGACATATCCTGGTCCCTACAAACAGACCAAGCCACTGTCATCACCATGCATAGGATCTAGTTCAGTCCCATGTGGGCTCCACAGCTCTCAGTCTAAAGTCCATGAGCTCCCAAGGGGTCAGGTCAGCTGTCTCTGTGGGTTTCTCCATTGTGATCTGGACACCCCCCCACCCCCCGCCGCTTGCTCATATAATCCCTCCTCCTTCTTTTCTACTGGACTCCAGGAAATTGACCCAGTGCTTGGACTGTGAATCTAAGCTTCTGCTTCCATCAGCTACTGGGAGTAGGTTCTATGATGCAATTAGGGTAGTCACTATCTGATTACAGGAGAAGGCCAGTTCAGGTACCCTCTCCACTATTGCTAAGAGTCTTTGCTGGGATCATTCTTGTGGACCTGGGAATTTCCCTTGCAACACATTTCTCCCTAACCCCATAATAGCTCCTTCTTTCAAGATATCTTTTTCACTTCTTTGCCTCTGTGTCCTTCCCCCAACTTGACCATCCCATTCCCTCATGTTCTCACCCACATCCCCTCCCCTCTGCCCTCAGTTTACTCAGAAGATCTTATCTATTTCCCCTTCCTAGGGTAATCCAGTGTCCTTTTTAGGGTCTTCCTTGTTACCTAGCTACTCTGGGGATGTGAATTGTGGTCTGATAATTCTTTGATTTTCATCTAGTATCCACTTATGAGTAAGTACATACCGTGTTTGTCTTTCTGGGTCTGGGTTACCCCACTCAAGATAATTTTTTTTTTCTAGTTTGATCTATTTGTCTGGAAAGTTCACAATGTCTTTTTTTTTAAGTTAAGTAATACTTCACTGTATAAATGTAATTTAGTTGAGGAGAATCTATGTTGTTTCTAGGTTCTGGCTATTACGAATAATGCTGCTATGAACATACTTGAGCAAGTGTCCTTGTGGTATGATTGAGCATCCTTTGCATATATGCTCAAGAGTAGTATTGCTAGATCTTGATGTAGATTGATTCCCAATTTTTTGAGAAACTGTCATACTGACTTCCAAAGTGGCCGTGCAAGTTTGCACTCCCACCAACAGTGGAGGAGTGTTCTCCTTACTCCATATCCTCTCCAGCATAAGCTGTTGTCAGTGATTTCACTCTTAGGCATCCTGACAGCTGTAAGATGGTATCTCATAATCATTTTGATTTGCATTTTCCTGATAACTTAGGATGCTGAGCAATTCTTTAAATGTCTTTGGCCATTTGAGATCCTTCTGTTGAGAATTCTCTGTTTAGAATTATACCCCTTTTTTAATTGGATATTTTGGTAGTTTTATATATAGATTCTTGATTTCCTTATATATTTTGGAGACCAACCCTCTGTCAGATGTGGGATTGGTGAATATCTTTTCCCATTCTGTATACTGTCATTTTACCTTATTTACCATGTCTTTTGACTTATAGAGACTTCTCAGTTTCAGGAGGTCCCATTTACTAATTGTTGCTCTCAGTGCCTATGCTGTTGGTGTTATATTTAGGAAGTGGTCTCCTGTGCCAACGTTTTCAAGGCTACCTTCCTAACTTATCTGCTGTCAGATTCAGTGTAACTTGATTTTTCTTGAGGCCTTTGTTTCCCTTGGAATTGAGTTTTGTGCACGATGTTTGATATGGACCTATTTGCAGTTTACATGTTGACATCCAATTACAACATTTGTTGAAGATGCTTTCTTTTATCCATTGTGCAATTTTGGCTTCTTGTCAAAAATCAGGTGTTCATAGGTGTGTATATTAATGTTAGGGTCTTTGGTTCAATTCCATTTATCCCTGTGTCTGTTTTTATGACAATACCAAGCTACTTTTTATTGCTATAGCTCTGTAGTGGAGCTTGAAGTCAGGAATGGTGATGCCTCTGGAAGTTTCTTTATTGTAGAGGATTGTTTTAGCTATCCTGGGTATTTTGTTTTTCCATATGAAGTTGAGTATTGTTCTTTAGAAATCTGTGAAAAATTTTGTTGGGATTTTAATGGGGATTGCATTCAATTTGTAGATTGCTTTTGTCATTTTTACTACGTTGCTTCTACTTATCTAAGAGCTTGGGAGAGCTTTCTATTTTCTGATATCTTTTTCAATTTCTTTCTTCAGAGACTTAAAGGTCTTGTCATCGAGGTCTTTCACTTGTTTGATTAGACATATCCCAAGATATTTTTATATTATTTGTGTCTATTGTAAAGGGTGATATTTCTTTGATTTCTTTCTCAGCCTGATTATCACTGGTATATAAGAGGGTTACTAAGTTTTTTTTTTTTGAGCTAATCTGCCACATTACTGAAAGTGATTCTCAGCTGTAGAAGTTCCCTGGTAGAATATTTGGGGTCACTTATGTATGCTATCCTATCATCTGCAAATAGAGGAAGTTTGACTTCTTTCTTTCCAACTGTATCCTTTTGATCTCATTTTGATGTCTTATTGCTCCAGCTATAACTTCGAGTACTATATTGAATAAGTATGGAGAGAGTGGATAGACTTGTCTTGTTCCTGATATTAGTGTTGGCTGTCGGCTTGCTGTATGTTGCCTTTGTTATGTTTAGGTATGTTCCATGTATCTCTGATCTCTCCAAGACCTTTATCATGAAGGGCTGTTGTATTCTGTCAAAGGCCTTTTCAGCTTGTAATGAGATGATCATGGGTTTTTTTTTTCAGTTTGTTTATATGATGTATTACATTGACAGATTTTCCTTTGTTGAACCATCCCTGAGTCTCAGGGATGAAGTTTACTTGATCATGGTAGATAATTTTTTTTGATGTGGTGTTCTTAGAATAGGTTTGCCAATATTTTATTGAGTATTTTTGCCTCAATGTTCATGAGGGAGATTGGTCTGTAATTCTCTTTCTTTGTGGGGTTATCTATTGCCTGTGTTTTTGTGGGTTCAGCTAACTAAACCTGGGTTGGAATTTTCCTTCTAGTACTTTCTGTAGATCTGGATTTGTGGATATCTGGTTGTTTTTTTATGGAATAGCTTTTTTTTTTCGTATATAAGGTGAATTTTGCTTGGTATAGTAATCTGGGCTGGCATCTGTGGTCTCTTAGTATCTGTATAACATCTGTCCAGGACGTTCTAGCTTTCAGAGTCTCCATTGAGAAGTTCAGTGTTATTCTTATGGGTTTACTTTTATATATTACTTAGCCTTTTTTCTTTTTAACTCAATAGTTTTTCATTATTCTGTATGTTGAGTGTTTTGATTATTATGTAACAAGATGACTTTTTTTTTTTTGGTCCAATCTATTTGGTGTTAAGTTTCTTGTATCTTCAAACACATATCCTTCTTTAGGTTGGGAAACTTTTCTTCTATGATTTTGTAGAATATCTTTTCTATGTCTTTGAGCTGGTATTTTCCTGCTTTCACCCTATTATTCTTAGGCTTGGTCTTTTCATGATGTCCCAGTTTTTCTAAATGTCTTTTTTTTTTAATTTATTTATTTATTAAGGATTTCTGCCTCGTCCCCACAACCGCTTCCCATTTCCCTCCCCCTCCCCCGATCAAGTCCCCCTCCCTCATCTGCTCAAAGAGCAATCAGGGTTCCCTGACCTGTGGGAAGCCCAAGGACTGTCCACCTCTATCCAGGTCTCGTAAGGTGAGCATTCAAACTGCCTAGGCTCCCACAAAGCCAGTACGTGCAGTAGGATCAAAAACCCACTGCAATTGTTCTTGAATTCTCAGTATTCCTCATTGTCTGCTATGTTCAGCTAGTCCGGATTTATCCCATGCTTTTTCAGACCTAGGCCAGCTGGCCTTGGTGAGATCCCAATAGAACATCCCCATTGTCTTAGTGTGTGGGTGCACCCCTCGTGGTCCTGAGTTCCTTGCTCGTGCTCCGTCTCCTTCTGCTCCTGATTTGGACCTTGAGATTTCTGTCCGGTGCTCCCATGTGGGTCTCTGTCTCTGTCTCCTTTCATCGCCTGATGAAGGTTAATATTCCTGAGGATGCCTATGTGTTTGTGTTTGGATTCACCTTATTTAGCTTCTCTAGGAACATGAATTATAAGCTCAATGTCCTTTATTTATGGGTAGAAACCAAATATGAGTGAGTACATCCCATGTTCCTCTTTTTGGGTCTGGCTTACCTCACTCAGGATAGTGTTTTCTATTTCCATCCATTTGTATGCAAAATTCAAGAAGTCCTTGTTTTTTACTGCTGAGTAATACTCTAATATGTATATATTCCATACTTTCTTCATCCATTCTTCCGTTGAAGGGCATCTAGGTCATGCTCAACTTCCTTAGCGATCAGGGAAATGCAAATCAAGACAACTTTAAGATACCACCTTACACCTGTCAGAATGGCTAAAATAAAAAACACCAATGATAGCCTTTGCTGGAGAGGTTGTGGAGAAAGGGGTACACTCACCCATTGCTGGTGGGAATGCAAACTTGTGCAACCACTCTGGAAAGCAGTGTTTCGGTTTCTCAGGAAATTCGGGATCAACCTACCCCTGGATCCAGCAATACCACTCTTGGGAATATACCCAAGAGAGGCCCTATCATACAACAAAAGTATATGCTCAACTATGTTCATGGCAGCATTGTTTGTAATAGCCAGAACCTAAATGTCTTGTTTTCAGACTTTGTTGGGTTTAACATTTTCTTTGATGGATGAATCTATTTTTTCTATCATATCTTTGGTGCCTGAAATTCTCTCTTCCATCTCTTGTATTCTCTTGGTTATGCTTACCTCTGTAGATCTGTTTGTTTACCCAGATTTTCCATTTCAGGAATTCCCTTGGTTTGTTCCACTCTTTCAATTTTCATGTCCTCAGTTATTTCTTTCACCTATTTGATTGGTTTTCTTGACTTTCTTAAGGAATTTAAGGATTTTTCCAATATTTTTGTTTGCCTTTTCCTCAATTTCTTTAAGAAAATTTTTCATTTACTGTTTAAGGGTCTCTATCTTCTACATAAAGTTATTTTTAAGGTCATTTTCTTCTGCTTAATCTGCATTGGGATCTTCAGGTCTTGTTGTTGTTGTACCACTAGGTTCTGGTGGTACCATATTGCTCTTAATGTTGTTGAATTTATTCTTAAACTGTTATCTATCCATGTGGGTTTGGGGTAGTTATAGGTACAGGTGTTGATTCTTCCTCCAATTGGTGCAGGTGGGGCCTGTCCCTCCAGAGGCCACTGATGCTGTAGGAAGAATGGTTGGCCAGGATGGGGGTGGGCATAGGAAGAATGATAGATTCTGGTGGTTTGCAGAGTAGAGTGGGTGGCAGGGGTGGTGGAGTGGCCTGCCTGCCAATGTCTTATCTGTTGACTGCCAATACCACTTTCTAATCTATATTACAATATGGATCCTAAAGAGTCAAGATAAAGAAACCATTATCAAATGGTTTCCTTGGTCTCTTAGTTTCTTTATAGGTTTACAATGACAAAATACTTGGCTCAGTCAACTAAAGGAAGAAGAGATTTCCTCCAGTTTACCGTTTTAAAAGGATATAATCTCTCATGCCAGAAATGATATGGCAACAGAAGAATAAGGGTACAGGAAACACCACATTGGCTGATAGGAAGTGATAGGGAACAGGAAGTGGGCGTGGCTATATAGCCTCAAGGCCCATCAAAGGAACATCTTCACCAATCAATATTCTACCTCCTAAAGTTTCTATAACTTTTGTAGACATTACCACCATCTGGGACCAAATGTTCAAACAAATGAGCCTTGGAAAGTCATTTCTAATTCAAACCATAATACTTATGATATATCTTTTAAATACTCTCACTTTTATATATTTAATTCCGGACAACTACTGATATAATTTCTATTTCCATAGTTTTATTTTTGCAATATTGCTGTGTAAATTAAATCATATATATAACATTTGACATTTTATTTTTTTAGTGAGTTTCTCTGATTGTTGCAAGTGTACACTTTTTTATTATTCAATAGTATTCCCTGGTATGGACATTGTACTTTAACATTTCACTCACTGAAGGACATTTGGTATTATTTAAAGCTTGTTTAAATAAATAGAGCTGCTTTAATTATTCATTTATCATTTTACGTGCTTTTGAGTCTCTGAACAAAATGCCTCAAAGTGCAATATCTGGATTGTTTGATATTTGTGTGTTTAATCTTTAAGGAAACTGCTGAGGAGCTGAAAATTTAATTTTTCCTCTGAAATGTTTCAATTTCAGGGTTTTATTTTTTAAATCATCAATATCTAAACATGTCGCTTCCCTGCATCTTTCCCCCTACTTTTTCTTCTGTCCATTACTGGGCCCTTGGCTTGCATCTTTCTAATGACTTATGTCATACTCTGTTCTCCAGTATAACAGGACATGTTATAAGGAGTAATTTATAAATAATAGAAATATATTTTTACAGAAATTTATATTTCTGGTTCTGGGAGAACTAAAATCAAAGTGCCAGGTAATTCAGAGTGATGAAAGCTTCTTCTGTCCTTTATAGAAGGCATCTGCTTTCTGTGTTACCAGAGAGGGACAAAGAGAGAGAGGCAGAGACAGATAGAGACAGAGAGATAAACAAACTTTGTTCATGTTCTTTCATGAGTATATTTATCCCATTATCCGTAGTTACTTCATGGTTTCCCAAAAGACTCTTTCTATATTGTACTGAATTAAAATTTCACCATTAATTTGAAGGGACACATTTTTAAACTGTAACAGCTAATGACAGATTCAGTACATTATTTTTTTAGTCTTCCTCTCTCTTTGAGGTTTGCTTGCCTTGAGCTGGATTGTTTGTTCTTTTTGTCAGAGTTTGGAAGTGTCTGTAAAGAAGTCCCATGCTGGATATAGAGCTCTAAAATATGTTTTCTAGTTCTATAGCCTTTATTACCATTTAGGAATCTTTAGCACAGAAAGGTTTCAATTCTGATTAATTCAAATTATTAATTACTTTCTGGAATAGATCATAATTTAGATATCAAATCCAATAATGTCTTACCCAATATTCAACACTAAAGATTTGCTCTTGTATTTTTCTAAGTCTGATTTAGGTTTTTGTGTAAATCTATTACGTATTTCTCACGACAACTCACTATATTCTGTATTTATTTCAAACACTTTCTTTAGGATGCAAAGTGCTGACGGCTTTTCCTTATGATGCTTTCAGACCTGTTCATCATTGTACTTTGTTCATACCATTCCCTATTGTCCCTTCTTATTCTTCCTCCCCACTTACACCGTATTTCTTTCCTCATAGTCTTTCATCTATTTTTGCATTTTTTAAAAGCTAGTTTTATATGAAGTGTGTGCACTAAGCTGAGGTTTACTTATTTAGTTTGTTTATGGATGGTCAACTGCTCCAGTATCATTAGTTGAATAGCTTTTTTTTTTTGTATTGCAATTACTTCTTTATTGAACTGGTTTTGTATGTTTTTAAATCAACTTAGTATTTTTATATCAGTCTATGTGGATCTTCTCTATTCCTGTTCATTGATATCACAATTGCTTCACTATTTTCAGAGGATTTTATTACAGTGCTTACTTAAGTCTGAGTATCAGGTAGACTGAGTATCTTCCTTTTTCTTATCATTATAATTACTCTAGATACTTCCCATTTCCATGCAGTTGTGTAAATAATGATCCTTACTGTAGTTTTGATTGTGCTTTTTTAAAAAAATAAAACATCGACACCAACATTAGGTTACATATTATGTGGAATTTTATGTCCATGAAATTGTACATTTATCTGTTCTTTCTTTCATCAATGTTCTGTAGTTTTTATAGTGTAAGTTCCCTACATGCTGTGTTCAACTCACACATAGCATTTCACCTTTCTGTAAGTATGAGTGGAGTTGTACGTATGTTTGTATCTGAATATTCAATTTCTAATACACAGAAATGCAGTTATTTTGGATATTTCTCTTGTATCCTGTGACTGTTTAATTTACTTTTAGGTTTATAAACTTTTTTTTAAAAACAAATAGGTTCTTTTGGATTTCCCTCTGTAGACACTCATGTCTTCAGGTAGGGACTCTCGTTCTTTCTAATATGCATCATTTTCATTGCTTTTTCTTGCCTATTGCATTTGTTTAAAACATTTGGACTATGCTGAGAAGATATGAGAAGAGTTAAACTTATTTCCAAGCGTAAGGGGGAAACATTCAATATTTTACCACCAAACATTGTATAACATCTTTTCTATGCATATTCATCTCAGAGAAGATACATTCTATTCCTTCTTCTAAAAAGTTCTGTCAAACTCATTATGTAACATAAAGTGGTATAGATCTTCCTTAATCTGTTAATATAATAGATTGTTGAATTAATAAGACAAATTGATATTCAATTATTCTTATCTTCTTAAAATCAATCCTATGTGATCCCTGTATAGAATTACATTTGTATATTTTTAACTGTATTTGAAAATGTTTAGTTGAAGTTTTTTTTGACAAACAACACAAACAAACATACATACATGTGCATGTGCCTCTGACATTCAGATTTAGTATAGGATGCAAACTTGCTATCATGCTGTTCACATGAGAAATAATAAGAGTACGGACTCAAAGGTAGCTGATATTAGCAAAAAGGATAAGAAATATTATAACAGCTACTGTAAGAAAATTTGTAGGACTTGGTAATTGGTAGGACATAATGATTGAGAGATGAGAACCTGTCAAAGGTTTGTTAGGCTTTCTGGTTGTTTCTGGAAAGGATATGGTACTGTTTATGCTATTGGAAGCACACTGGTGGGATGCCAAGTTCTGGTGGAAAAGAAAGAAGCCAACTGAGGTAGTAAGAACGGTCATGTAATTGTCAGCTTCCCTGGGAATTGGGAAGTGATTGGGGCCTACACTTAATGGGTGGTTAGACTTATAAGAACTTGTGGAGAGGAGAGAGTTTAGTACCCAGAAAAATAAGATTGAAACTAAGACAGAATGTCTGCTGAAAGCAAAGTATTGGCATGTAGAAAGTGCAACAAAAAAGAAAAGGAAAATTATGTTGAGGGAGAGGCAAAATTGGGGCCAAACCATCTATTTGGTTTGGTGTGAGAGAGCCACTAATGAGAATTCTTTGGGTTGAGTGAGGAGGTGGAAGCCGGAACAGAGTGAGAGATGAGTGGGAGGTGAGGAAGTGAAAACAATGAATATTGACAAGCATTTCAAAGTTTAGGCTGTGAAGGCAAAGAGAAGTACAGGCAGCCACTGGGTGAGGCTGTGGGAGTCCAGGGAGTGTCTTTATTTTTAACATGGAAAGGCTTATGCATGTTTAACTGTTTCTATTTTGGGCATCCTTATAAGTTTTCACTTATGGAAGGATTACCGGATTTAAAAAAAAAATCTGTCTACTGTTTTAGAGGCAAAACAGAAAATGTGAGTCATCTCCCAAAAGTTGGGATGTTGGAGAACTCCAACCAGAGCTCAAAATTAAGAATGGGCTTCTGAATTTGTTCTTATTCTACAGTAGTCCCACATAGCGAGATGTGCATGGAGTCACTAGTACCCCTTTCTGGCGTCTAGTCCTTGGTTTTCTGGGCCTAGCTTGACTGTCATGACCCTCTTACACAGCCACAGTCTCAACAGGGAGAGTATAAAGTCTTCAACAAGATTGCTCAGTTATCCTGCAATTATTCGATTCTTTTCCTCAATGTTAATACAACTTTCATTTTCTCCCTCTTCTACACAGACTTCAGAGAAAGATCATAGCCCCTTACAAAGTTCCTAGCGCATCCTATTCTCACAATATTTCAGGAGAGCGGATAGGACAGATAGTTCTCTGAGTCAACCAACATATCCAAAGTGTCTGTCTCTATGTCATACATGGCATATGAGTGACATAGCTGCACGGGACACTCACCTTTGAACACACACAGTCCAGAAGAGGAATTCCTCGTGGTGCATGCTGTGTTGTGCAGCTATTTTCTTGGGATTAACACATTCCATTCTTCAGGGGAAAGAAGGCACCAAGAACTCAGAAAGCATATGTAACTTATGAGGTGTAGGAAGCTCACAGAAAGTAGAAGAACAAATCCTCTCACCAAGGTAACATAATAAACAGAAAATTATTAGAGGAAGAAGTGGTCCTTCAGTAGAGCTACCTGCAAGGTAAACAGAACTTTCCAAAGATGTAGCTTTTGGGGGTTGCCGTCCATGTTGGTGTTACCCATTCTCCTGTATCTAGCCACAGTAAAGTCAAGTTAAACTTTAGTGGAATATTTTTGGAATATGGTCAGTACTCTAACTGGAAGGAATGCATTTGTTCACGTCTGTTGTGGGAAGAGTCACACAATTGTCAGAGTTATACCCAGAGGCTACGAGAGCACAAAGGTAGGACTTATGGCACCCCTCACCTAGGTCTGGAAACGTTCAACAGCAAAGACAGGAATGTAGGAAGAGTTAAGTAACAAAGTGAGGACCACACTAGTGGATATGGACACTTTAAAGTGTTAGATGTAAGTAAAATTACTACAGCAAAATACAGTATACATGAACTCATAGAGAACATTGCTAGGCCCAAGCCGTAGAAAACTTAGAATATATTTTTTCCAGAAACTTGACTATAGCCACTAAATATAGTACATCAAGGAGAATGATCATCATGGTCAAAATCTACTAGCTCTGGGTATCTTTACCTTGCCTACATTCATTATGTGTTTGATTTGAGTTAATATTTAGCTGTCAGTCTTAGGAAATTTTTGCTATTGTCAAATTTTTTATGACCCCCATGTTCAGTGGCCGCACGTGAGTTTCAACTCATGCCTTATAAGAATCTGTGATATAGACTAGAACGTAGTATATATGGCCCATGCAAAATTAAGTTTTGAATTAAAATGGAAATTCTTAGCAATATTCATAGTTTTAGTAATAAATTATTCATTTTGACCTTAAGTGTTACAGTTTACTACTTGACAATGCAATATGATTTTTAGTCAGGTAAATATTTAGAATTCTTTTTGGTTTATTGAAACTAATACACAATTTCAAAGGTTTTCTAACATCTTAAAATCTATTAAATCTTCAATATTATGTCTATATTTCCCAAATAATAAAGGACTTAGTATCCTGCTATTGTCCTCTCTAGAGTGCCTCCCCTCCAAGGCATGAGAAGTTTTAACAATGGAAGGGAGTACAGTATAGTGATAAAGGGGACAGAGAAGGGATAAATAACAATAAAGGATGTTTGAAAGACGTATAAGAAAACATATTACTTACATAAATGTCATATAATAATATCACATATGTTATTTATACGCATGTACAGTTTAAATTAAGTTATGCAAATAGGAAACTATAATTCTTGATTTGGACCTTGAGATTTCTGTCCAGTGCTCCAATGTGGGTCTCTGTCTCCTTCCATCGCCTGAAGAAGGTTAATATTCAGGAGGATGCCTATATGCTTTTCTTTGGGTTCTCCTTCTTATTTAGCTTCTCTAGGATCACTAATTATAGGCTCAATGTCCTTTATTTATGGCTAGAAACCAAATATGAGTGAGTACATCCCATGTTCCTCTTTTTGGGTCTTTTTGGGAGCAGAAGGAGAGAGAGCACGAGCAAGGAACTCAGGACCGCAAGGGGTGCACCCACACACTGAGACAATGGGGATGTTCTATCGGGAACTCACCAAGGCCAGCTGGCCTGGGTCTGAAAAAGCCTGGGATAAAACGGGACTTGCTGAACATAGCGGACAATGAGGACTACTGAGAACTCAAGAACAATGGCAATGGGTTTTTGATCCTACTGCACGCACTGGCTTTGTGGGAGCCTAGGCAGTTTGGATGCTCACCTTACTAGACCTGGATGGAGGTGGGTGGTCCTTGGACTTCCCACAGGGCAGGGAACCCTGACTGCTCTTTGGGCTGATGAGGGAGGGGTACTTGATTGAGGGAAGGGGAGGGAAATGGGAGGCGGTGGCGGGGAAGAGACAGAAATCTTTAATAAATAAATAAATTAATAAATTAATTAAAAAAGAAATTATAATTCTTCCCTCAAAGGTCATAGTCTATCTAATGAAATTCCAAAACCAGGCATGGAAAATCTTTGAGTTGTTTATTGGCAAAGTCTAAGAGACTTCCCCAAACAATGCAGGCTATTGTCATTGCTTTTGGTTACACCCAGATTATGAAAGTAAATCCCTAGTTTTTAAGGCAGCACAAACTTTGGACACAGGACGGGGACACATGAGCTGGATCGGACCCAGAAGCATCTCCCCTGAGGATTAACTTTCTTTTCATAGTACTAGAGGGAGCCACATAATCCACAAAAGGAAAGCAATCAATAGCCCTACCAGCTGTAACACCTATGAATCATAACAATGGCCAGAACAGCCAGATATCCCCAAAGGATCAATAGAGGATCATATTTTGAAGATAACCAACAGCCATCTAATTGTACATAAGGCCCACTTAATATGAGGGATTTTATTCCTGGTAATGCAAACCTAGCCAATTACCCACAGCTAGCAACACATGGAAACTAAAGGAAACCTAATACTGCCACTTTCTTAAGCCAGTATAGTGTCTGTTTCTTTAAAAAAATATGCTTTAACACAGACGCTCAGAGAAAAAAATTAATAAATGGGTTCTCCTGAAACTGAAAAGCTTTTGTAAAGCAAAGGACATGGTCAACAAGACAAAATGACAGCCCGCAGAATGGGAAAAGATTTTCACCAACCCCACATCAGACAGAGTCTGATCTCCAAAATATACAAAGAACTCAAGAAATTGGTCATCAAAAGAACAAATAATCCAATAAAAAAATGGAGTACAGATCTAAAAGGGAACTCTCAACAGAATAATCTAAAATGGTCAAAAGACACTTAAGGAAATGTTCAACATCCTTAGTCATCAGAGATATGCAAACCAAACAACTCTGAGATTCCTTCTTACACCTGTAAGGATGGCCAAGATCAAAAACCCTGACGACAACTTCTGCTGGAGAGGTTGTGGGGGAAAGGGAACACTTCTGCATTGCTGGTGGGAACGCAAGCTGGTACAACCCCTTTGGATGTCCGTGTGGCTGTTTCTCAGAAAATTAGCAAACAACCTTCCTCAAGACCCAGTAATAGCATTTTGGGGTATATATCCAAAGGATGCTCAATCGTGCCACAAGGACATGTGCTCAACTATGTTCTTAGCAGCATTGTGTGTCATAGCCAGAACCTGGAAAAACCTAAAAGCCGTTCAACCAAAGAATGGATACGGAAAATGTGGTACATTTACCCAATGGAGTAATACACAGCAGAAAAAAATAACAACATCTTGAATTTTGCAGGAAAATGGATGGAGCTAGAAAACATCATTTTGAATGAGGTAACCCAGACACAGAAAGGCAATTATGACATGTACTCACTTATAAGTGGCTTTCAAATAAATATTTCTCTTATAACTAGTCTAGTGCTAGGTTGACTATCTCTAGCAATTGACTCAAAAGCTAAAACAAATAATAAAAATAGCACGGGCTTTCTCTTTTTCTCTGTATCTGTGCAGAAAACTAGGGTTTCACATTTCTGCCCCTCATGGGCTTCATGTGGTTGAAGCAATTCAATTATAATGCTGTCTTGTATGTATTGAGGGGGACATAAAGGTGAAAGTATATTAGGTCCATCTCCTCCATCGTGACTGAGTCTCTTCTGCCAAACATATAATCAGGTGTATTGCTGATGTAATATCATGGGTCAGTCAACTCTGAGTCAACAGGAAATATTTCCAGAGTAGATGGGATCAGCTTCTCCTTTGAGAACTAGTGGATACTTGAAGGAGATTAGAATTCTGCTACAAAAAAACAAAAGGACTCAGAAGCAAGCAAAAATATGGGTAAACATTTTATGCAGATTAAACATACTTTGCTTACTTAGCTTCTCCAATGATATGAATTCAGGTACTTCTGCCTGAGTCTGTCACTCCTGAGTTCATGTAACTATTCAAATATTTCTACTGCATATTACTAAAAATCTATGTATTTTTATAAAAAAAAAGAATTCTGCTACAAAGGGGAGAAGGGACCAGAAGTGATTATACGGTAACCTACTGTGGGTACACTCTATGTACGCATCTTCAATGGGTAGCTCCATAACCTGGAATTCTCTTAAACTGGGCAGCATACCCCATTGCAAAAATTAATGTAATGCTTCAAAAAAAATAAGAGAACAACTAAGGTCAGACTTAGACCTTCGTATTGATTAAAATGCAGAAAGTTCATGGTGCCGTGCGATTAGTAATGAGAATTAATAATGCATTCTGTTTTAAGTCCTCTGGGTGCCTGTCTGAAAATAAGAAAAGCCTAATTTAAAAGGTGAGGAAGAGCTCAATAAATTTGTCAGTAGGCAACATTCCAGCAGTTTCCTTTTGTGTATTTTTATTGTAAAAGAAACAAATTCATAAAAGAATTGTCTACTCGTGAATAGAGTACTAGGAGTTTTTGGCCTTGGCTGGAAGAGAGCCATTCGCTTACTCTTGTGCTCCATCAAAGGCTCCTTCCGCTAGTGCTGTGCTCTTTGTACGACTCACCTAATTATATGTATACACACAATCCCAAATGCCATAGACGAAGCTATCCTAGGAATATGGTATTTTTAATCACAGTCATATAGGCTCTGTGCAGCATAGTCTTCTGTCTAGGCCGGTTATAATTAGCTTTGTAAGCACTTGCATGCTATAGCCCCTGGATGCTGGTGTAATTAGTTTGATTAGTAGTTTGTGAATGCGAGAAATCAATAGAATTTTGTATGTTAACAAAAATTTGGATATTTTCACGTCTTCTATCCCTCGACCTGCTCTTTTGTTACAAAACGGGTGTCCAGATCTCACTTTATACTCTGCAATATGTCAGATTTTGGAGATGATGATACCAAAACGCTCTCTTGCCAGTTATTGTCAAGTTTAGAGTGTACAGAAGGCAAACACGTATAAGCCCTGCTATGTACTGTGTCTATAACAGGTTAAAGGAGTATAAATGTGTGGGTATGTAGCATGGGTGCATGCACATACTACATTAATGGCTATGGAAGAGTTAAACGACAGCAGCAGAAACGATCTCTACTGAATACAGGGGCAGAAAGGTAACAGAGATGCAAAGTGTGTCACTGTAGTAATTAGATATTATTGAACCCAGTTGGAGGGTTGTGGGGACAGAGCCAGACTTCAGAGGCTTCAGGGTCACGGGGTTGAGCTGGGCTTCCATGTGGATTTGAGCTGCAAAGAGAAAGCATGGGATCATACCGCTGGGGAGACAAGGTGAGGAGAGAGTCAGAAGAATGTCTGAGTAGATGCAATTAAAGTACACGCCATCGGCAGTGAGGGTGAAGCAGACCTGAATCCCCTGGGCATTTGACAATTCTTAGCTATAAGTTTACGGACACACTGGGTAGTTAGGTGACATATTAGTAGGGACTTTTCTACCATATTCTTAAATGTCTTCCTCTATATGGGATTCGGATGAGGGTGATGCCCTCTGTGTAGTGTGTTTGATAAGTTTTCAGGCATAGTTTTGTGATACGCTTTTACTGTGCCCTTCCTCCCAAGTGGTCATATAGAGTGAATGAATAAATTATTTAGGATTAGGAGATACTTCATCTGTTGAATTCTTGCACTCTTTGATTGGATACAAGTCTGTATCTGAGTTCTTACATCTAAGCTCATAATTTCTTGTAGTTCCATCTTTAGGGGATCTGCTGCTTTTTGTCTGGCCTCTGTGGGTACCCACACATGGCAGATACTCATACAGACACACATACATACATGTGAATACAAATGAAAATGAGTCTTAAAAGATGTATCTATCTTTGCCCCGTAGTTGGTGCTAGACAGATGATGTCTACATGCATAGGCATAGATTCTTTCAGACAGTTTATGTTTTCCTTCAGAATGGAGCCAACTGCTGCTTGTCAAATGGAATCATTAAGGGGCAAGGTGCATCGTGAAGGCCACTGGTTTGTGCAACATGGAACAAATTTATTTCAGGACATAACCAAAACTCAACATACTCTCCTTAGTGGGTTCTAGTTATGGACATTTTGAAGGAAGGGAAATGTGGTAAAGTAGCTAAATTGCCCAAGAAGGAATTGGTTCAACTGAGATGCCAAAAGGCTGAAGACTTTAATTTTCAAATTCTTAATGCCTAAATAATAGTATTGTATTATATACTATGTAGCTGAAGATAAAAGGGAGGGGATACCTACACACAGATAACCCCTTCTGGGAATCCCTATCAAAGTTTTTTATTTCTATTTTGGTAAAGTGTTCTGTATGAAGTCACTGTTCCAGAAAGAAAAACTTGACTTTCCTACTCCCATTTCCAGTTGGCATTCTTAGTGGGAAGTAGGGGAAAAAAAAGTCATTTGCCCCAAAGTTTCCCAAAGTTTACTCTTGCCCCATCTGATTATGTGGTCCGCCTCGTGTCTGAGATTCATGGTATTGGTGCATATGCTTGATTTATGGAGGGTTGGAAGTTGAGCCCAGGTTTCCTCCGTGCTAGGTAAACACATTACCAACTTAACTACATCCCCAGCAATTCATCTTCAAAAGTTTCCTAGCTGTTTACCAAATGAATATGAATCACCACCAATGCCACGGATTCCTCAGGGCAAAGAAACTTGGCAACAAGGCATACAACATAACAGAAAAGCAGCGGCGTTCTCTAGGTGCTCGTTAACATAAGTTGCTGTTTTATCTCAACTGCTTCATTTCTACCTACATCAGAATCTGAAAAAGTAAATTGAAAACTCTTTCATTGTCATGTATATCGGTGCATGACATAACTCACAGGTGGAGGTCAGAGCCAACCTCAGCTCTCGGTCCTCACGGCTCAGCTTGTTCGAGACAGGGACTCTTGGTTGTTTGTCCACATGCAGCCCAGACCAGCTACCTTACAAGCTCCCGAGGACTCTCCTTTCTCCACCGTCAATCTCATTATAAAACACTGAGATTACTGATGTGTGCCATGTGCCCTATTTTATGTGTGTGTCGTCAGTATTTGAACACACGTCATCATGTTTGAATGGCAAGTACTTTACCCACTAAGCTATCTCTTCAGCCCCAAGACCCAAGTTTTCTCGAGGAGATTCTATTGCTATAAATATGCCAAATATTTCCCTCAAAATTTGATGGTAAACATCACCCAAGTGGCTCTGTGTTCTTTTAAAAAATAAAAATAAAAAAAAAGCATATTTCTTTATTGATGCTTTGGGAATTTCGCATCATGCACCCCAATCACACTCACCTCCCTGACCCTCCCTATCTGCCCCTCACCCCTGCAGCATGCCTTTGCAAACTAATTAAAAAACAAAGCCAAACAAAACAAGCAAACAAAGAAAATCCACCTCCCTCCTCCATCTTTCCAACATCTTGTTATTCACCCTAGTGGCATCAGTAGCTGTGGCATGGCACGCACTATACCCTCTTGTCCAATCAGCCCCACCCACAACATGTGCAGTGTAGTGAGTCATTGGTCTGGTTCAAGGTCTCTGGCACACCATCACCTTTGAACCCTCACTGAAACTCCTCTTGGCCATCCTGCTGCGGCCCTGAGTCATGGAGATCCTTTGGCTATTGTTTCACAGGAGCGGTCCCTTCATGCTCTCTAGTAGATCACAGATGGGGTAGACGTTAGGCCACTCATATTGGTGTGGACTTGGTAGTGGCATAGCCCTCAGGTGCCAAGCTGGCCACAGGATGCAGCCTAGACCCTGGACATCCATGTGATCTTTGTTGGCACCATG
This sequence comes from Microtus oregoni, assembly GCF_018167655.1. Lineage (NCBI taxonomy): Eukaryota > Metazoa > Chordata > Mammalia > Rodentia > Cricetidae > Microtus > Microtus oregoni. The sequence goes on from NW_024543059.1 coordinate 7,301,945, forward strand.
GGGCACAGACATCAGCACAGACCCTGGCTGTGGCAGGTCCATGGACGCAGCCATGCTCTCCTCAGAGGCCATCATATCCCCCAGCAGCAGCACAGCTCACTCAGGTCAACATGATCCTGGTGTGACATGGCCTTTGGGTACTGAAATGGCCACAGGTGGTGTGTGGCCCAGACCACAGGCATCCCCATGGTCTTGGTGGCATCCCCATTTTCTTAACAATCTATTGTGCCCTGAAAATCTCTTCCATTCAGTGTTCAATGGCTTATTTGACAAAATCCCCATGTGATTTTCATTTTCCCTCAAGGAAATGAGTACAGGCAACAGGGATTTCAAAGGTTTAGGGGCACATGAATTCCCATGTTTTATATGTGCTGTGAATACCATGGAGAATCTCTGGTTTTCCCTTTCAAAGATAGCTTTGCTTTGGATATTTGCCTGAGCTACAACATAGCAAGAAGGTAAGTGCCTTAAAAACATCTATTTTTCCCTGTTCTTTGGGAATTGAATTTTTTCTCTAGTAGATCTTCCTTCCCACATTCTTCCTTTACTGCCACGCCTACATTTTCTCCCAAAGCTAAAAGCTTTTGTGATTTCTGTAATTTATTCAGCACACCAGGGAAAAATAAATGACGGTAACTTTTTACCTATAATATTGGTTTTTATTTTCTAAGTCACTTAGCATTGACCATAGGACCTTCCATATTATGAAAGGATTATTCTATCCAGCTAATTAGCACACTGAAAAGAAATTATTATTTTTTTCTGTTTACAAATAATTCTATTTCTGACATTTGAAAGTCCCAGCTTTCTTTCGTGCGTCTGTGCATATTCACAAGCAGGCTGGAGGTCAACCTGACACACTCGTCTTTGTGAAACCACCACACTTGTCTTCTCACTGGTACCTAGAAGTCACCCTTAGGCTGCATAAAGTGGCCCAAAAGCTTCAGGGATCTGCTTTCCTCAGTCTCCTCCTTAATGCTAGGATTACAAGATGCTAAGATCCATCATCACATCTTACATTTTTTTAATCAAAAAAAGGACCCATAGTCTTCTGTCTTCACTAGTGTGTGCTGCTCTTGCTTTTCTTCTCTCCTGAATAGTTTATGTTCAATAATATAAAATAAAACCTTCTTCTTTATTATCACAATTTGCCACACATTTGTGCATGAAACCTAAAATGGGAGGCATTTTTTTAAGTCATGATCCTGCTTTTAATCGTTATCTGTGTATCTATTTTCTTTTCAAAAATCATGACAAGCCTGCCTTGATTGCTGGCTATTTGATAAGCAAACCTGGAACTTCATAATCTCTGTATTTTTACTGATTGTCTTTCTCCTTTTCAAGTAACCAAAGGAAAAAATTCTAGTTAAGTCTAATTGTATTTGGAAAATGGCAAACATTGGCCGTGAACTTTAAATTCCCTTGAGGTTGTGTTGTCTTTGTACCTTTTACGTCATCCACCAAAATAACAGTGCAGTCATTTCATCTCTCATGCTCTAGACCCTTTGGAGAAGTCCGGCAGTCTGGTGCTTAATTCCTACACAGAAAACTTCCTGCATTTAAGATCTAGTGAACTGAGATTGTGAAATAGCTTAGATATTTCATAAATGCTCAAAACAGTTTACGATATGGCTGTTAGTGGTTCAGTTTGAAAGACTGAAAGGTTTATGTTTGCTGTCTCCAAATGTTTTCCTCCTTTGGTTAATACACCATCATTAGTAATCATTAATTTTACTTATCTGAATGTATTTTCAAAAGCATTTGCTTTAAACCAGTGAAAAATATAAGAAGCAATATTTAATGGGCTTTAGATGTCTCCTTATATTCGTGCCAGACACACAAGGAGGTGCTAAGTGCTGAAAGGTTGCTTCCCCTTAGAATTTAAAGGCCTATTCTTCAAGGTTATAGTATTGGGTATGAGGTGTTTGAGAGTTATAAGAATCAAGTTCTCACACATAGAAATTGTGCCTTAATTAAGGTGCCCCAAATATCTCTCTTACCCCTTTTAATACAATGTTACAGTGGGAGACAGGCACTGGGATGGTTAGAACCTCTCTAGACACCAGCTGTTTCCTGTTCGATCTTGGCATTCTGACCTACACATCCACGAGGGACAAGTGTTTATTGTTGCTAAGCACCCAGTTTATAGTGCATTCTTATGGAATCCCAAATGGGCTGTGGTAGGATTCTCAACAATTATGAATGGATGAATGAATGAATGAATGAATGAATGAATAGCACATTAAATCCTTGGACACAAGAAGTGTTGTGATTTCAAGCATAGAAGGAAAATACCATGCATCAGAGGAAGTGTTGAAGGAGTACAGGGAGGAGGGAAAGGATTGTCGACATTTACCTTCAACTATGTTAAAATTCTGCCTTGCATTGGCCAAAAGGAAAAGAAATACCTGAATCTGATTAAGTATACTATTTCAGTGGAGTTAGAATGTATTCTTCTCCAAAGTGCTGATTTTTCTAGAAGCTTGTGGAAAAGCAAAATAGTTTCTGAGGTGTTCATTTTCTATGTTCCTGGGAGAACAAGGAAAAAGAAATAAAGTAAAATTCTGATTCTTTGTTTTTCTTGTCAAATATATTTATTTTATTCAATTTTTAATTTTTTATTCATCTTACATACCAACCACAGTTCCCACTCCTACCCTTTCTCCTGTTCCCACATTTTCCCTAAAATACCACCCCATCTGCTCCTCAGAAAAGGTGGTACATTAAGTTGAAGCAGTACCAAGTCCCTCCTTTCTTTATCAAGGCTGAGCAAGGCTTCCTACTGTAGGGAATGGGCTCCAAAAAGCCAGTTCATGCACCAAGGATAGATATTGATCCTACTGTGGGGGCCCCTCCAACAGACCAAGTTACACAACTGTCTCCCACATGCAGAGAGGGTCAAGTTTGATCCTATGCAGGCTCCACAGCTGTCTGTCTAGAATTCATGAGTTTCCGCAAACTTGGTTCCACTGGCTCTGCAGATTTCCCCATCATGATCTTGACCACTTCCCAGCCTTGCTCATATAATCTCTCCTCCCTCTCTTCTACTGGACTCCCAAAGCCCAGTTTGGGGCTTGGCGTTGGATCTCTGCATCTGCTTCCATCAGTTCCTCGATGAAGACTCTATGATGAGAGTTAGTTTATTCACCAACGTGTTTACAAGAAAAGACAAGTCCAGGCACCCTCTCCACTGATTCTAGGAGTCTTACCAGGTGTCCTCCCTTGTGGATTCCTGGGAATTTTCCTAACACCAGCTTTCTCCCTAAGGTTGAGTTGGGGGAGGAACAGAGCAATAAAATTCTGGGTATTTAAGATTTCACAAGTGATGGAAATTTTCACAAAAACGTGGCTTGAGAGTTTCCTTATAGCTACCTCATATAAAGTATTAGAAAAAGAAGAAGCTACAACAAAGGATTCTGTCTGGTTTGGGTGAGGACCAAGTCAATGTTCTGTACTAAGAAAAAGGAAAGGTGAAGCTTGCTTATCTAATGTCTTCAGACCTATTGTAGACTGTGTAGAGACTAGATCAAGTTGCAAAGATGACTGAATATTCTATTTTGATTTTGATGACACTACCTAAGGAGTTTTAAATAATTTTGAGTCGGGAAATATAAATTTTAAGGCATGATTGGTAAAACTCTTTAAGTCAGAACCAAAGCATAAAGACAGTTCTATTCTACTCTCCGTAAATGAAGAGTTAAATTTTCTTTGCGTTTTGATGTTGAGGCTCTACACAGAGAGGCGTTCAACCGAAGCAGTTATTGTCTAGATGCTGCTTCCTTGCTGGAAAATGCCAGGGCTCCAGCAGAGAATTGCGTTTGCTAAGGCATAAAGATTAAAGGCAAAAAAAAAAAGGGGGGGGGGGAAGGGAAAGGAAAAAAAAAGAAAAGAAGGTGCTGTTTTCAGGATTGTTACAATTGCATCTGCGACTAACATTCTGCAGTCACTGCAGCTCTCCAGGCTAATCAGTGTCCAGGAAGCAATATGCTGTAACCCCAGTTACTGACTTGATGGGTGCCCTTGAAGTAATCAGAGAATTTCTCACTGCCTTAATTTCCCCAAATATAACATATGATAAAATAGTTTATGCTGCCTTGGAGTGTAAACTAGCTAGGAAAATATTATTTCCAAGCATTTTAACATTCAAAAATTTTATCAAAGTCTTTAAAATATTTTTTTCAAAAAATATCTGTGAGTATAGAGATAGGAATTTAAAGGGTGGTTTTGATATGGTGGATGTTCATTTTACAAACAATGCCTTTCACGACATTGTTGTATCCATGCACACATCTGTTTTGCCACCCAAGTCATTATTATACTTGAAAGTTTTCATGGATAAGAAAGTTGGTTATTATTATTATTATTTTATGACAGCAGATTGCATGGCACCTTCCAATAGTATGAAAGATATCCAACAGGGAGGAGTTTCTTGCTCCATACCAACTCCATTTCTCCTGTGACCAAAGTTTGCGGTGTCTTCAACAATAAGCTGTTACCATCCAACTCTTCTGGGAAGCCAAGAACAATGATGGACAATGGAATATATTGTTTGGGGGGTGTTTCTCAAACTTCACCCAGGAAATTTCTTTTTATAATAAAGGGTAACTGAGACAAAACTTCGCTAAGGGTCACAGTTCAGAGAATTAGAGTCTGTGGAGTACTCATCCACAAACGGGACATCTCCATCACCCCTGTGGTGGTTTGAATAAAAAAAAATGTCTTCCATATGGTCATGTATTTGGTAGCTCGGTTCCATGAGATTATGGAACTTTTGGATATGAAGCCTTACTAGAGAAAGTCCAGCATCACTGGAGGATAGCTTTAAGAGTGTTTAACCTTACTGCATGTCCACTTCCCTCTTGGCTTCCTGTTTTGTGAAATCTGATCTCTTAAATTCTTGGCTTTGCTGCCTTCATACGTATTCCCACTCTGGAACAATAAGTCAAATAAACTTTCTTTCAATAGTTGGTTTTGGTTATGGTATTTTATAAGAACAACAAAATCTAAATCACCTTCTTTAAAAGAAAGACTGTGAGAGCCAGAGATGAGGGAACCAAAACAGTCTTTACCTGGACCAAAGAAGGCTGATGCACTTAGGAAATCATAGCAGGTGTGTTGCCTGCACAAGATCAAGCCAGGGAACATTATAGCATAGAGGATGGAAGGGCTCACAAGACTCTTCCCCTAACTGAGGAAATAATGAAAATTAATGGGTTCTAGAAGGGGCAGAGTCAAGTTTTTTTTTAATGGGTATAGCCTCCAGTAAGTTGACCATACTCTAGTGGGTTTCCTCACAACCATAAGTATATGGTTAGCATAACTTAGACCTGGCAGGCTGTAAAATATATAAAAATGATGACAAGAAGTTGGGAGGAGTGGAGGGAGTCTTGGAGGAGATGGGGAGTAGTAAATATAATTAAAATATAGTATATACATGTATAAAATTCCAAAAGAATTAATAAAATGTTATGTCAAATAGTGTTGATTGATTTCTGATAGGAAAATAGAACATTTTCATTGATTTTTGAATCTTAAAGAGTTAATTTTAGTTTTAATTTTGTGAATGTAATCTATGTGATGTGTCTATGTATGAGCATATAAGTGTGGGTACCCATGGAGGCTGCAATGGTATAAGATCTCTTAGAGCTGTAGTTATAGGGAGCTGTGAGGGGGTGCTGGTAACCAAACTCTGGTCCTTTGCACGATCAACAAGAAAGAGCTTTTAACTGCTGAATCATCTTTCTATCCCCAAGAATTGGCTTTAATGTATAAAACACAAAGTAAAAATCTTCATAAGTCTATTCTTAAAAAGGTCCATGATGAATAGGATTCATGGACAGTCTTCAGGGCATACATAAGTACTTTGCTATATTCGGCAAAGTTTGGATGACTTTCCTTGTAAGAATTCATTGTTTCCATCATTCTTCTGAAGAATTATATTTTTCTTCAAAAGTTAAAAGCTACCACTTCAGTTGGGTAACTGAAGAGTTGGTTCACTGTGTAAGACAAAGCTTGCTCCTCCATCATGAAGGCCAAAGTTAGAATCCTCTACACCCAAGTAAAGAAGCAGTTCCTGCCTGTATCTCTAGCTTTGGGCTGAGATAGTTTGGTCCAGCCAGACTTAGCTAATTCAGCTCTGGGTTCAGTGAAGTACTATCTCTAAAGACAACAATTTAGGGGACCATAGAAGAGAAAACATCTAATTGCTATCTGGTCTTCCGCTGCCTGCACATGTACTCATGTGCACTAATGTGCAGGTATCATACACATGCATACACAAGTCACTGCATGTTGGGCAGTCTGGTGCAATGAGGAGGCTAAGGAAGGAGGATCACTACTTCAATGGCAACCCTATCTCAAAGGAAAACAAGAATGACAAAACAGAAATGAACAAAAGTCACTTCTCTCTATATAATTGCTATTATTCTCTTGTTCTGTGTTATCAGTCCTCTTCTGTGCAAACACATGCATGCATAGGAATGTTCATAACTAAATACACACGTAATGCCAAGAACAGTGTGAAAAAGTATTATATACTGTGGGCATTGTTTTATCTCAATTCTTCTTTGTAAGATAATTTAATGACTTCTTTGCATTCAATTACATAGATAACATGATTTTAATTGGTCCCTTTTTTTGTTGGACATAAACCGTATTAAAACTTCCCTATTATACATCCTTCATCATTTTACATTTGTATTCACATCTGTATGTATCTTAAACCCTTTAATACAATTGCTTTAAAGTAGCTTTTCACACTATTTATAAAAATAAGCTATAATTTATTAGTCTTCTGAAAATTTCCCACCAGACACAGAGTATGCCTTCCGAATAGGAGCACATTTTAAAGAGTTGGTTTCTCGGGAGACATCTCGGAAAGACAGCAGTGATTTAGCTGCTGCACTGTTTCCTGAATCACGGGTCTTGGTGATTGGGATAATTGTACTTTGCTGTGTGATCTTCAAATCGTGCAGTTCTCATTCTGGGAGGGCTGTCTTGGGAATTTTTTAACATGAAAACCTAGCATAGAAAGAAAGCTTCCTCCTTTGCCTTGGGTTTTAGCCATCTACAGATGTATCATGCACTTCAAGTAAATTTTACTAGAGAAGGGGTCCTTTGCTGGGTGAAGAATTCAGACTGGAGCCCTGGAGGAGTGGTATCAAGTGTTTCTCTCCATCTATGGAATAAAATCAACAAGAACTGTCATGCCACGCCCACACCTTTGTATCAAACACATTCTCTTGCTTTGAGGAAACGATTGCTTTCAGTGAATTTCTTGTTTGAATTTATCGGTCACTATCCATGTTAGAGGACATCTTCTGCCCATCCTTCATTTGTTTTCTGGTCTCTTCCACCAGGTTCTAGGAGTTGTTTTGTTGTTTCAGGGACTTGTAAGGTGTTTATATTTTAGTAAGTAACTTAAAAAAAAACAAAACTGGCAACCAGCATATTTTATTTATGAAGTGACATTTCTAATTTTTTAAAGCCATGAATTCCCAGCAGTTGTCCCATTCTTTATAAAACCAGGTGTCATCCAAGGTCTTGTAAATCCCATACCACAGCAAGCAAGTATTGCTGGTTTTTAAAAAACATTGAGTTAGAATTGCCAGCAATTGGTTGATAATTTGTTGATCCATTTGAAAGCTAACAGGATGTCTTTGTTCTCATTTCTGCTTTGAAATTCTAGGTGCTTGTAGGCTTTTCTGCTCAGCAGGTCCTACCATCTCTTCAAATTCATCATCCCCAGGACTGATAGGAAGCAACCCATTGCTTCTCCCATTCCTATTTCTCTCAGTTCAGCCACAGAGTTTTTAGCCTTGGGAAGAGAAGCCTTGGTCTCTCTTTTATCTTTTTTATGTTTGATGATCCTCTGACCCAGATTTTCAGGATGTTTTAGATTCTGTCTGTTTTCCTATGCCGTGGATGTCTCAGAAGTGAGAGAATGTGACGTTGTCCTTTCCAATGATTGAACCTAAATGCTTCATTTACATATAGCTAGGAACTCTCTCGAAGGACTACACACAGTCCCAGTGCGGGGCTCTGAAAATATAGAACTAGCTCTTATGTAATATCTGTCACCAAACCCATCTTTCTAAAAATACCAAGCAATTCCAGTCCTCAATATCGTCTCTGCTTATATGCCAGGAATATGCCACAGCCCCAGGTGGTCCCCTTGCCTTCTATGCACTCTTTCAGGAATGCTTCCTCTAAAATATTTACCACCTGTCCATTTGAAAAGATTGCTTAAGTCACTGTTTCCCTTCCCACCGAATAATAGCTATCTATTGCTTTTAGTGATGGTTTTGAACCAGAACCCCCTGAAGCCAAGGGTTCTTGTCTGGAACCTTAGAAGGCAAATCTTAGGGGAAAAATAGAAAAATTAAGTTGTGGAACTTTATCCTAAGTCCTGCAGTATTAAGAATGTCTTAATTTTTATCTGCATTTCATGAACACACTGTGATGTTTGTGTAGGGTATTTGTATCTAGTTGTGTGTCTTCTCTCTGTTTTAAGCTAGTTGTGATGAAAGAAGAACAGGTAGCACTATTCCAATTAGATAATAACTAAAATATACCTACTAACTGTTTTAACATTAAGGGCCAAATACACTGATATACTCTAAGTGAATGCACACCAATGCACACTGAGTGAACAAATTAATATTTGTTTTTCCTTCTTTTTCAAAAAGTATATGTCTTCACATTTTTATAATGTGAATACAGATTTAGAGACACTACATTAATTTAAATGCAAGTCTACCTTTTTTAGAAGACAAATTATTCCTAGGCAAGGTTTAATAGGCCATATATATATATATTATAATATAATATAATATAATATAATATAATATAATATAATAAGATAGGAGAGCATGTGTTCCATGTTTCCAGTTGTGAGACAAGAGGCTCTGTCTTGGGTATCAGCCTTCTCATCTCTCTAATTTGTTTTTTATTTTGTTGCTGAACCCAGATTCCTGTCATATATTCCTTGCTAAGGATGATAAGTAAGGGTAACTCCTTACTAAGAAAATTACGTCTGTCCCTGCAGTTTGTACAGTATTTATCTTCCCACAAGGCTGTCCACGAAGCAAAACTCTCCTCTCTGTCCTCTTGCCTTCCATGGGGTCCTTTCTTTCTGAATCACTGTGGGAAAACATAAGAGGTGAACAGATGAGCAAAATGAAGAAATTCCAAATTATATGATTTTATGAATCCCCGTGGTCTTGGTGACCGTTGGTTGGCAGCACATAAATGTCTCTGATCTGGTTCACTTATCACAAGGATGGTCCCCATCTCTTCTGTCTGACATTCACCAAGTCTCCCCCACTTCAGTAAGGAGCTCTTGCTTTGTGGCGGTGATTTCTTGCTAATCAAACAACAGTGCAGAAAGGTAGAGTGTTCAGTAGCCTCTCTGTAGGGTATTAGCAATTTCTCATTGCTCTCTGGGACAAAATTCCCAGTAAAAGCAAAGGGAAGAAAGGTGATTTTGGCTCCTTATCTGGACATATATTTCAGCATGGTAGCAGGATCCTCAGACAGCTAGTCACACTGCGGCCACAGCCAGGAAGCCAAAGGTGAGGGATGCAGGCATTTGGCTATTCTCTTTTTTTATTGAGTTCAGGACTATTGTCCATGGAGTGATACTGTCTACATATAGAGTAAGTTTTCCCATATCAATTATCATAATTTAGGAAATGCCTTACCTACTTATCTAGAGGTTTGTTTCTAGGGTGATCCTAAATCTCATCCAATTGACAATCACAGTCAATTACCATAACTTAACTGTTGTCAGGTTGACTGCAAACTACATCACTAAATCATAACACCCATCCCAGCCCTCTAGCCTCCCATCTCCATCATACAACATGAAAGGCATCTAGGCCCTTCTCTGAAAACTCCCCCATAGCTTTGTTTTTCCTTTTCTTTATTTTGTTTTACATACCAATCACAGCTTCCTTGCTCTCCTCTCCTCCCGTCCCTTTCCCCATCTGTCTCTCTCCCCCTCATCCAACCATTGCTCCGCCCTCTCCATTCAGAGTCCCCATTAGATTTTTATAATGCCCATCCAGTGTTGCAGACATGATGGCTTCCTTGAGAGCTGCAAAGCTTCAGTTCATATGGGAAAGCCAAAGAAGCCAGGTCTCAAAGTCAGCGAAATGGTAGGCGGCAGTTGCCACAATAGGATAAATGTGCTTACCAGTAAGGAGAGAAGTCAGGCAAGCAAGCAGTAGCTTTTCCCTAGGACCTCTTCAGAGCTAGACTGCTCCAAAGGTGCTCGCCAGTCTTGGGCAAGCTCTTCAGCCTTAGTTAGCCCTTTTTGAAAATATTCTTCTAGACGTACACAGAAGCTTATCTCTTAGCTGATTCAAAAATCTAGTCAAGTTGAAACTAAGATTAACCATTACACCAGACATATGCAGTTCTGGGGTCTAAGAAACCCCTGTAGGACAAGAAATTCCCTGCCGCTTCTGCCTATGGAAGATTTCAGTCTTTAATAACAAATATCTCTGAATGTTGCAGGCAGTCCTAAGAATTCCCATTAAGTCTTGAAAAGACATCGCCTCTACCCTCAGTCAGTTGACAGCTGACTGGAAAACAAAAGCAGAAATCAAATGAATGCAGTCCAACTGCTGTACTAGTGCCTGTCTGTGGGAACTTAGGGGAATGCCTATTTAAATCTGTCACAAAGTCTCATGGAAGAGCCTTTGATATTTTAATGATGGGGAGACTTGAAGAGAAGGTTTTCTAAAATGGTTTTTGGAAGAGAGATCAATGTGATTGAAGGAAAACACTAACAACTTAGATGTGGTGGTGACACAGCCATGTTGTCTCGTGATGTTTGTCTCACATATACCAAAGAAAAGCACATTATTACCTGCATCGCCCTTAACAGTCAAACACGCACACGCACACACATTTGACTTTAACTTATGTATGTTAAAAGCAATGGAGATCTAATTATAACATTTTCTTTGGTCAGGCAAACAACATGAGACTCTATCCCTGTGCCACTAACTGCATTAAAGCTCTTTATATACACGAGCATAGAGCTTTTAACAAATGGAATTGGACCCAGTGGTAGTAGCCACACTGAATTATAGGGTATTTCATTATTTAATTATGTTTATTAATTAAAATGCAGTTTTGGCAATGCATATTGCCAAAGAATAGCTGAAGAATTAAATTTCATATATAGACTTACCTAATTACCAGTGCTCCTCAGTGTAAAAAAATTAATAGAGATGCCAAAGTTCAGGTAATATTTAGAAATTGCCCTAAACATTGGACATAGATTTTAATTTAATGAGCAAGGCAAAAATGTCTCAAAGATGATTTCCAATTAAATCTCTGTCTGATTTTTTTCCTGATAAGTGCCAGACAGAGAAAATGAACAAGTATAATCTGATATTTTTAAATGATAAATTTGTATGTGGTTAGAATTTAAAATATTTTCTTTACTCTAAATTTAGCTTTTAAAATTACCTGATTCAATACAAACACCTTTACAACATGTTACAGTTTAATTAGTGCATCTCAGAGGTGTGATTTCAGAGATCTTATGTCTAAAAATTTCTAATAACTTCTTGAGTGACTATCTCCACAAGATACACTTCTTGTAATTCAGGGGCTTCTGATAGGCAAAGCTCAAGCTTCCAGATAGTTCAAATAGGCTCTGGAATTAAGTAAGCTCCTGGCAGACAAAACGGGTTTAGACACAGGGAAAACACAGATGACGGGCCTTATGCTGAGGATGGCTGCCTTTGTTTGAGGACTTGTTTTGCACTGTAAGCTGTGCTAAGTGAACGCAGAGTGCAGGGACCTACCCAGAACCACCGACCATAGATCTCCAAAGCGATTCCAAAGTTAAGCTGTTAACTGTAGCCATTCTCCTGTCTTCCTGAAAGTTCACAGCTTCCATTTTCACTAGAAATGTGTTTTTAATATAAATGCAAAGAGGGGTACTGTAGTAATAAGGGCGGCGGGGCTGCGTCCCCAGCACCCCAGCCGCCCGCACGGCTAGCTTTACCCGAAATAACAACACACAAACTGCTTCCTGCTGAATGGGGGCATCGTTAATTAGGTCTTTCATGGTATAACCTATGTGCTAGTTTCATCTCAGTTGGCAGTTGAGCGAAGCAATTTTCTGAAGGTGTTCACCCCAACCCTTCAGGAGGGCGTGGTCCATCATACCAAATCGGAATAGAATAAATGAACAGGGTCTCATCCTCTGTGAAAACAAAATAAGAAACTCCTTTCCAAAGCATCATGTCCTTAGATCCAAATTTCAAAGTCAAGGCATTTTCAAAATATCTATGTTGGATTAGTTCAGCAGCATTTATAAACAAATATCTTTTAGCAGCTGTTGCTCCTTCCTCAGCATTCAAACAATTCAAAGAGGGCATAATAGCATACAGTATCAAAAGTCTCTGTGTATTTTCCATCTTTGTGCAGCTTTGTTTTAACCTCTATTTTGTTTATTTTTACTATTAACTCTTTTCTTTTTGAGATAGGTTCTCTGTATCTTTGACCTGAAGTAACTCTGTAGACCAGGCTGTCTTTGAACTCTCAGAGATCCGCCTGTCTCTGCTTCCCAGGCATTCGGGATTAAAGGTGTACACTACTACACCTTGAACTCACAGAGATCTGTTTGTCTCTGCCTTCTAGGCACTGGGATTAAAGGCATGTGCTACCACATCTTGAAGTCACAGAGGTCAATCTCCCTCTGCCTTCCAAGTGTTGGGATTAAAGGTGTGTACTACCACACACAACAACTCTCTTCCTTTTTTTTTGTTTTTTACTTTAAGAACTTCAAATTTTAGTCTGCATATATTTTTAACACACTGTAAACCATTTAAAAATTTTCTTTGTCTTTGAATCTCTCTTTACTGTATATCTCTCTTTTTCTGACCACATGAGTCTTTACTTTACCAAGCAATATCAGTAGGATTAAAGTCGTGGCTTTGCCGGCTAGATGTAGCCCATTCCTTAGCTTTCCAGCCTCATGGCTGAGGTTCTGGCTGTAGCCACAACTGCCACAACTCTATGGCATTTCAAGGTCCCTGCCAGCAAGCGAGCTTCAGCAGCCTGTGCTTGCAAACCGCACGAACCGCCTGTGTAAGAGTCAGAGTTTGCCCTGGCAGGACAGCCCAGAAAGCTGGCATTTTTAAACGGCGCAGCTTTTTTCCTGCTATGGCTGAAAACCGAAAAGCATGCATTCAGGTTTTCGTCAACACCATTTAACTGTTTCGTGGCAGGACCTCTTAATGAGCTGCAGGGTTTTGCAGCTAAAGCTGAGTCAGGAAGCCTCTCTTAGATGAGGCGTTTGCTTGCCTCTAGCAAGCAGAGTAGATCCGATAAACTGTCACTATCAAGAAAACATGCTTTACTCTTTCCCAAGCTTTTCAGGCTTTCAGTGGATACAGTTGTCCGCACGTCTGGGCGCCATCTGTAGTAATAAGGGCAGTGGGACTGCGTCCCCAGCACCCCAGCCGCCCGCACGGCTAGCTTTACCCGAAATAACAACACACAAACTGTATTCATTTAAACACTGCTTGGCCCTTTAGCTCTAGCCCTTACTGGCTAATTCTGATATCCTGATCAACCCATCTCTAATAATCTGTGAGCACTGGTCTTAGTGAGCACCGGTCTTACCGGGAAGATTCTAGCCCACGTCCATCCTGGGTCGGAGCTGAATCGCATCTGCCTGGGAGCGGGGCATGGCGTCTCTTCTGAGGCGTCTGCTCCCGAGAGGAGAGCTGTCGAGTCTGAGCTCACTTCCTCTTCCTCCCAGCATTCTGTTCTGTTTACTCCTCCTCCCACCTATGTTTTAACCTATGAGGGCCAGCCAAGCAGTTTATGTTTTTAACCAATGACCTTCCTCCATCAGGGTACCATAATAAGTTAGGCTGTCTCTGGTGGAGTTAATGAACAACAGTATCAGAGTTTTTCTGCAGATGCCTTATTGAGACACCCAGCTGTAGAATGGGCAAAGGCATTCTTCTCAGGGAGCTTGTTCCTTTTCAGTTCTGATTCTGCTGTGTCCTTGGGACAAAATGCTTCATACGAAAGGGAAGATCAGTTTGTCTTTGTTCTGAAATTACAATCTCGTGCAGATCTTCTTCCCTGCGATTTGATTCTGTGTCTGAGTACTCTAGAATTAATGTGGGTGTTACAAGTTTCCAAGAATAGGCATGTGTTGCCATAGACACATCCTTTAAAAGCTGTCGGTGGTGCATTAGTGCACAGCAGTGATGAAAGGATCTCAAAAGGTGCGTTTCCTGAGAGTCTGGGACCTTGCATTGTGAGCGTTCATTAGAGATGTGACTTCCAGGTGAGAAGTGGTCCCACAATGCCCTCCTCGAGCCTGGTGACACATCATTATGAAGTCACTGAGATTTACTACAGAGAACACTCAGGCAGCAAGGGAGTCAGGGTGAAGAATGAGCCTCTCTAATTAAGACAGTAGTCTTGGTTTATTAAGGATGAGAAATTACAAAACACTGGTAGTTGAAGTAAATCATTTTTCTTACTACTAACCCTCCCCCACCTTGCATTTGGAAGAAATAAGCTAAGTGCTAGATTATTTTGATAGAAAAGAAAAGCTGTTAAAGAAACAAATAGAAGAATCTAAGGTCATCTTTTCCACATACTTTGAACTTGTTTTGATTATGACTGTTATCTCCCTGGGAATATTATAAGGGATATTGAAAAAGGCGACTCTACAATAGGCTTCTGTAAAGGAAATTCTTGGGCAAGAAGACAGGATATTTAGTGTGCACAAGTTGTTTGCCTTATGCTGGCTAAGCACTTTAGTGTCTATTTTTTTTAAAGCTTTGTTTTACTTTTAATTTTTATGTGTATTTTTTGTATGCATTTATAAAAGAGCGCTGCTGGTGCCCATGGAGGCCAGAAGCAGGCACTGGAATCTTGAGATGGAGGTATGTAGGCTGTGAGCTGCTGTGTAGGGACTAGGAACAGGTCCCACGTCCTAGCTGCTGTGTAGGGACTAGGAATAGGTCCCATGTCCTAGCTGCTGTGTCGGGACTAGGAACAGATCCCATGTCCTAGCTGTTGTGTAGGGACTAGGAACAGGTCCCATGTCCTAGTGAGTAATTTTTGTTGTTGTTGCCTAGTACTGTTAGGGAAACTGGAAAAAAATGAATATATGCAAAATAATTCTCTAGTCATTGAGTCTCACATTGACTTCATGTCATCTTTGTAGTGAATATGTAAAATTTATTATTGTAATATATTTTGTATTTTTTACATTAGGAAAGTGAAGGTTAAGAGTTTGCCTAAGGTTAACTACTCAGCAAGAAGACAGAATCAAGGTCGGCCTCATGGCCCTTAACAGTGTTGCTATTCTTTTTACCCCCTTTATGTTTGAGGCCATAGGAAAGTCCAGTCCAACAGCTTAGGGGTCAAGTTCTGGCTCATCTTTATTGTTTGGTGACCAGCAGCACAGCTCTCTGCATGCTGGAGTCTCAGCCTTCTTCTCTATGATATAACGGCAGTCATATACTGACCTTAAAGAGCAGTCAGGAATGATGGAAGATGGTGACTGCCAGATACATATTCCTTGTACATGTCTGACACAATGCGGCACGTAAGTGATTGTCATTTGGGGTTTATGATCTAATTAGGAAATACTAGGTAATTATGGTTCTTTCACTATTTTTGTTTGTCTATTTCATAAATATGAAGCTGATAGCATCTTCCATCACTGGTAGAAACTATTGGTGCAATGAAGGTGGTGACAGCAAGGCTTCTGTGTGGTTCAGGGAAAAGATCAGCTGGATAAAAACATTCCAGGGTCTGGGCAAGGTTGAGTAAGTGCATTGCATTGCACTGCCTTTTTGTGCTTTGGTTAGAGAGCCTTTAATTTGTCCTTCATTCCTCAGACTCACTCCATACTGTTGCATATAAAATGTTTTAAATATATTGCATTTGCATGAATATTGCTTGGATGTGAGTTCTGTCTAGAGGCTTCCTTAGCTAATATTTTACTCTCATAATGTAAGTTTTACAGGGATTTGATAGTAATGCAATAAATGACAAGGAATAAAAGAAGGGGAGAATGAAGTAGTGAACAGTTATTTCCATTGCATCTAACTGTATGCATGTGAGCATAGATACATGAAACCCGTGACTTGAAATTTAAAGATGATGAATAGTAGCTAGAAAAAAATCAGAATTAAGAGTGATCTGGGTACAGGAAGAATACAGAGTCATGTGGAATCACGGCTGGATGCTGCAACTCCGGCGTTGGGCTGAGTTGATTGCCTTGCTTTTGCACAATGTATTTTTTTTTTCTGCGAGCAGCTCTAACAGAAGACCAGTGAGGTGAGTAGGTAAGTATAAGCTTCACTGGCTGGTGCAAGCCATGGCTGTCGGGAATTTTAGTCACCGGTACTATCCATTATACATCTAGTTTAAACACTCGTGCTGGGAATTCTTTGCTTCTGAGCTTGAGCAGAACCTGTGACAGGCACCACCTAAGCTGAATGCCACAGGCCTTACTCAACTCCAGCCAATTAAGGAGGTGAGAGGTCCAGGCTGTTTCCCTAACAGCTGCCAGGATCACATTTCTTTTCCCTTTTATTGAAAATCGATTTTTTTTGCTCACATTTTATATCCCAATTGCAGTTTCTCTTACCTCTACTTCCCTAGTTTCTTCTCTTTTTCCCTCTCATCCATATCCACCCCCTTCCTGTCTTTATTTAGAAAATGAACAGGTTTGCCAGGCAGTGGCGGCGCACACCTTAATCCCAGCACTCGGGAGGCAGAGGCAGGCGGATCTCTGTGAGTTCGAGGCCAGCCTGGTTTAGAAGAGCTAGTTCCAGGACAGGAACCAAAAAAAGCTACAGAGAAACCCTGTCTCGAAAAAGAAGAAGAAGAAGAAGAAGAAGAAGAAGAAGAAGAAGAAGAAGAGGCTTCTAAAGAATAATATAATATAAAAGAGAAACTGACATATCAGATTTGGGCAAAACAATTATAAGGAAAAGAACCCAAGAAAAGGCACAAGGAACAGAGACTCACTTTTTTTGCACACCCAGGAATCCCATAAATACACTAAAACCGAAGCCATAATACATACACAGAGGACCCAGTGCAGACTCATGCAGGCTGTGGGGATTTTGCCACAGTCCTTGAGAGTTTGTTCATTTGAGTTTTGATCATGTTGATTTAGAGGGGCTTGTGTTTTTGGTATCCTCCATCCCCTTTGGCTCTTGCACTCTTTTGACCCCCTCTCCCTCAGGGTTCTCTGAGCCCAGAAGGGAGAGATTTGACAGAGACATCCTACAAGAGGAAGCGTCTCTGCTGATGGCTGGGCAAGCACTGCTCCATGAGTGTAGCAGAATGTCACCAGACACACTTCAATACACTGTTCACCAAAGGAGCAGAAAAAAATGCTCAATGGGGAAACGCTGTTTCAAAAATATTGTATGGTTTGAGTTTTGTCTGACATGGGAAAGGCTAACTTATTAGACTGTGTTACCAATGCTTAGCTTTATAATGTAATGCGTTTTGGCAATCTATGGCTAGCGAATGATTAAGATTTGAAAGCATTATTATTTAAAATATTAATCTTCATTACCAACAAAATCAGCATTTCTAGCAAAATAAAGAAGTCAAACTTTGTAGTAATAGGGACGGCGGAGCTGCATCCCCAGCACCCGGCCACCTCCACAGCTAGCTTTACCAAAAATAATTACATGGAAACTGTATTCTTTTAAACACTGCTTGGCCCATTCTCTTCTAGGCTAATTCTCACATATTAATTTAGCCCATTTCTAATCATCTGTGTGTAGCACCCCAAGGTGCGCTTACCAGGAAGATTCTAGCCTATGTCCATTCTGGGTCGGAGCTTCATCCCGGGAGTGGGGCATGGCGTCTCTCTCAGGCGTCTGCTTCCGAGAGGAGAGCTGTTGAGACTGACCTCACTTCCTCTTCCTCCCAGTGTTCTGTTCTGTCTCCTCCTCCCACCTACCTTCTAACCAATAAAATGGGCCAAGGCAGTTCCTTTATTAGCCAATGACCTTCCTCCATCATTTCCCCTTTTTCTGTTTAAACAAAAAAAAAGGCTTTAACTTTAACATAGCAAAATTACATATAACAAAACAGTTATCAAGTAAAAGTTACAATAGTCTTTATCATAACTAAGGAAAACTATAACTATAACTAACTATTCTTAACTCCATCATAGACTCCAGAAAGATACAATATTACCTAAGCAAACAAGAAAAAAGCAACTTTTAAAACTCTAGAAATGACAGAGACATCTCGCTGCCTGGACAGTCACCCAAAGTTCCTCTGTACCGTTGGGGCATCCATCTTCAGCCTTCAGGCCCATGGTATCCAGCAGACATTTCCATAAAGCAGGAAAATTCAAAGTCAGTTCAGTCACTATCTGTTGTGTCCTGCAGAATGTCTCGCACACTCTTTCATGAATCAGGAACCCCGAAAGATCATCTCACCTTAGGCAAGTTGAGTAGTCCTCTCTCTGCGGGTTCTCTGTGTTCAGTTTATGCAATAGTCCAGGCAAGAGCAGTTTCTTGCCCAAATGGCTATCAAACTCCATAACGAGCCTTTTCGATGCCCATCTTCCTCTTGAAGTAGCTTGGTGCTGCCAGGAGCAGAGTGTCTCATTGTCATGAAAAGTCCTCAGTTATTAAAACATTAAATGTCCTATTCTGTAATCTTTGAAAGACATGAAGAATGTCTATCTAAAATATATCTCTATATATCTAGAAAATCTAACTAACATGACTACAAGCTTGACTATTATTTATGATTATCCATCAACAACCTATATTTCCTAATTATACATTAAATTTTAATAATGAACTACACAATAACAATACCTTAATCAATATCAGAAATACATATACATATAACAAAATTGACCTTAAATCTCTATCAATAAAGCAAAATCTATACTAATGCAAATTATTCATACCTATATCATATCCCCCTTTAAATGTAAAAGAACGTTTATATACCATATTTGCGAATATGGGCGTAGTTTTTTCTCTCCAAACTGCTTCCTGATGAATGGAGGCGTTGTTAATTAGGTCTTTCACAATATAACCTGTGTGCTGGTTTCATCTCAGTTGGCAGTTGAGCGAAGCAATTTTCTGAAGGTGTTCAGACCAACCCTTCAGGAGGGCGTGGTCCATCATACCATATCGGGATAAATGCAATCCACAAGGTCTGATCCTCTGTGAAAACAAAAGAAGAATCTCTTTTCCTAAGTATCATATCCTTAGATCCAAATTCAAAATATCTATGTTGGATTAGTTCAGCAGCATTTATAAACAAATATCTTTAGCAGCTGTTGCTCCTTCCTCAGCATTCAAATAATTCAAAGAGAGCATAATAGCATACAATATCAAAATTCTCTGTGTATTTTCCATCTTTGTGCAGCTTTGTTTTAACCTCTATTTTGTTTATTTTTACTTTTAACTCTTTGCTTTTTGAGACAGGCTCTCTGTATCTTTGACCTGAAGTAACTCTGTAGACCAGGCTGTCTTTGAACTCTCAGAGATCTGCCTGTCTCTGTCTCCCAGGCATTTGGGATTAAAGGTGTACACTACTACACCTTGAACTCACAGAGATCTGTTTGTCTCTGCCTTCTAGGCACTGGGATTAAAGGCGTGTGCTACCACACACAACAACTCTCTTCCTTTTTTTTTCTTTAAGAACTTCAACTTTTAGTCTGCATATATTTTTAACACACTTTAAACCATTCAGAAATTTTCTCTGTCTTTGAATCTCTCTTTACTGTATATCTCTCTTTTTCTGACCATATGAGTCTTTAAATTACTGAGCAATATCAGTAGGATTAAAGCCGTGGCTTTGACAGCTAGATCCAGTCCATTCCTTAGCTTTCCAGCCTCATGGTGGATATACAGGCTGCAGTCTTGTTTATAGCCTCTATGGCGTTTCAAGGTCCCTGCCAGCCAGCAAGCTACTACAGACAACACTCAAGTCCTCTCTCGGTAGCCAGCCCTCCTGCCTCAAACAGTCAGAGTTTGCCCTGGCAGGATGGCCCAGAAAGCCGGCATTTTTAAATGGCACAGCTTTTTTCCTGCTATGGCTGAAAACCGAAAAGCATGTGTTCAGCTTTTCGTCAACACCGTTTAAGTGTTTCGTGGCAGGACCTCTTAATGAGCTGCAGGCTTTGCAGCTAAAGCTGAGTCAGGAAGCCTCTCTTAGATGAGGCGCTTGCTTGCCTCTAGTAAGCAGAGTAGAACCGAGAAATTGCTGCTACCATGAAACCAGGCACAATGCTTTCATTTTGTTCTAGAATTATTTCCCAAGCTGTCTCAGGCTTTATGTGGAAGCAGTTGTCCACGTGGGCGCCACATGTAGTAATATGGGGCAGCGGGGCTGCGTCCCCAGCACCCCGGCTGCCTGCTCGGCTAGCTTATGCCCCGAAATAATTACATGGACTCTGTATTCTTTTAAACACTGCGTGGCCCATTCTCTTCTAGGCTAATTCTCACATATTAATTTAGCCCATTTCTAATCATCTGTGTGTAGCACCCCAAGGTGCGCTTACCAGGAAGATTCTAGCCTATGTCCATTCTGGGTCGGAGCTTCATCCCGGGAGTGGGGCATGGCGTCTCTCTCAGGCGTCTGCTTCCGAGAGGAGAGCTGTTGAGACTGACCTCACTTCCTCTTCCTCCCAGTGTTCTGTTCTGTCTCCTCCTCCCACCTACCTTCTAACCAATAAAATGGGCCAAGGCAGTTCCTTTATTAGCCAATGACCTTCCTCCATCAAAACTTATATCCTTTTTTTTTAAAAAAAAAAACTGTTAAAATGGCTGAATTGGTAAGAGAAGTCTTGCAGGCTGAGGACCCAAGCTAAGTCCCCAGGCAGTGTTTTTACAGAGAAAGACAGATCCCTAGGGCTCACTAGCCAGTCAGTCCAGCCCATTTGTCAAGCTCCAGGATAAAAAGAGATTCCCAAATCAATCAACAAAGTGGGTAGTTTTTAAGAAAGGACTCTTGAGGTTATCCTTTGCCCTCCACACTCACACACAACTAAAGTAATTAACATGTGGTTAGAGAATTAAAACACACAATTATATTAACTGTAAAGTGGACCAATAATTATCTTTTGAATATAAGGAGAATAGGGCATGCTGGCTCAAGACTGTAATCTTCATATCCAATAAACAGAGGCAGGGGGATTTCCACGTTGAGGCTAGGAGAGGCTATATAGTGAGACCCTGTGTCAATAAAACCGCATAGTCTGAAGAATGGTATTCAACATGTTACATTGAATTCAGTGATTGGCATTTATTTGAGGAGGACTCAGCATTTGGAGTCTACCAGAAAGGATTCATGTAAGGCATAGACTCCTGTTTAGGAGAGAATAAAAGACTCTCGGTAGTAAACGAAGCTTGGGTTCCCATTGGAACAGTTCAGCAGGATTGTTGTCAGGTTCAAGCTTTCTTATTTATCTACTCTGTTCTTAGACAAAGAATTTGTCT
Organism: Microtus oregoni; assembly: GCF_018167655.1. NCBI lineage: Eukaryota > Metazoa > Chordata > Mammalia > Rodentia > Cricetidae > Microtus > Microtus oregoni. The sequence goes on from NW_024543059.1 coordinate 7,323,445, forward strand.
TTTCTAAGATTGGTGTCTTGATCTGTAAATAAGAGGCAATAATATTTTCTTTAAACATGAGCATACATGTGAAACCTCACACAGGCTTGAGAGATAATCATTGTATGTTTATCCTCATACTTTCCCTGTGCAAATATTTCAGACCTTTTACTCCTGCAGTGCTGCTCTCCAAAGCTCACCCATTTCTGGATGTTTCTCAGCTAGTCTTCTCTTTCTCATCTATATTTCTTTCTCTCTGTTGATTTGTTTTTTGTTCTATCTTTCCAAGAAGGCATTCTCCCCATCCTTATGTACAGAGGGTGGGTCAAGTTCTTACTTCTCTCTGACCTTTCCAGAACCACTATGTATTATCATCTACCACTTTACTATAAGTAATTTATTTTTTTTTAAAGCCAGCATTATCAACTGGGCCAAGCTACAAGCATTTAAAGATCAAAATGACCCAGGCCTTGCAACTAGTAAGTTATAGTGTTCTCAGATGAAGGATCGAAAGGCAAATGATTTTAATTAAGTATGTATTCAAGCTGTTTGAAACATAATGTAGATATACCAATTAAACATGATATAGATATACCAGTTAAACCATATTCTGCCTAAGGGCAATGGTTCTGTTTTGTTTTCCTAAATTATTAAATCCCTCTAAATTCCTAGAACAAGAACCATAGAGCTGAACATTGGATAATTTTTGCATATTTATTATCTAAAATTCTTTTGTGGAAAATTTTATATAAAACACTTAAAGAAACCTAGATATAAGCAATCAGTTTAAAAATTCAGTGTGAAGACTTTAAGCTTATGGGATCCTAAAATTAGAAACAGATCCTTGATTCTCTTAGAACCAACCCATCATTTTTTCTAATGAAGCCAGTGTTCCTGAGCATTTAAGCAGTCATGTTATGAATTATTTTGTGTCTAGCTGATAGGCTACACCAGGAGCCAGCCTCAGCAGGGAGAGTCAGGCTTAAGCTGGTGCTGCCTGTAGTGTTGGTCCAAGGACCCACATATCAAATATCCAAATCAAGCCCAAGGTAGCAAGTTAGAATGTAATGAAGAATTGTTCCTAGTCGGTGCTGTAATGGGGACCAGTGCTTCTCTAAGTGTGTGGCTAGTTTACATGTCTTTGGGAACTGTCAAGGTTAGCATTGGGCCAGTAATGTTTGATCTCTGGAGGCAAGAGCAATGACACTGGCCAATGCAGTTTTGTAGGCCAGACAATCTTTTAATACTGCTTAGATCGGGCAGCTAGCCAGAACTTCCAAAGAGAACTTTCAAACTTTGTTCCATGTTGCATTTTATTGACACAGAATCCCTCCTTCTACCGAGACACATTTGTGTGTTTCTGGCTGCACATTGAGCTAACTTTGGGGACTGGAAATAATGGTGATTGAAAGATCACAGCTTATTAGCTTAATGTTTGCTTAGCCTTTTGCTGGAGCCAAGCACAAACAATCCAGAGGCAGATTTGGAAGCCCTTAGTTCCAAGTTAGAGTTTTTAAGCAAGGGAGCTGAATAAATACTGTGGTTCATATTGCAGCTACAGTCATTACGTGCTATTGCATGGTCACGGTGCTGCTCTTCCACGTGTACGTCAGTGTGGGGCCTGAAGAGATATATGAAGGACAATTGAAAAGAATGTAAAATAAAGCCAGTGCATATTTTTCCAAAGAGGTCTTCTTATTAGTAACCATTATTTTACTATTTTAGTAAATTTTATGTCTTAGACATAATACTAAGAAATCTTTTCTAATGCCTCGAGAATTAAAAATACTATTTGTATTCCATAATCACATGTCAGTAGGTAGTCACGTGAGACTTAAACTTGTACCTGTTTTATTTATTGTTCAGGCTACTTACCCAAGTCTTTCTGTGCATAACTGTATTGTCCTAGGTTCGTAGTTCCACGTAAGAAATTAAGACTCAGAAGTCCAGTGAAGGTCACTGCACTGGAGGCATCTGGCTTTCAGAAAAGCACTTATCAATGGTAGGGGTTGCTGTAGGCAGGTCCTGATTGCCAATCACCTTTTAGTCTCTCTCTTTTTCTCTTTATTTTTAAACTTTTGTAGCTTACAGACATATACATTCCCTCACGATAGTACAAAACAACTTTCTGGCAGTCCTGATGCTAGATGCAAAAGCCTAAGATCCTCTTTGATGTGGGCAATATATTTGTAAACACGTCTATGTAATAAAAGAATGCATTTCCCTGGGACTTCAGAGGAGGGAGTGACCCATTTTGCCTGAGAGGGTGAGGGAAGCTTCAAAGAGGTGGTGGAATTTGAATCCAGCCTCAAAGAAGTTGGCTTCCACCTTCTGGCCTAAGGAGACCAATGCAGAATAAAGGGTTGAGAGTTCGCCCTGCATGTGTTGCCAAAGGATGAAATGTAAAGATGTCATGCTGTAGGTGAATTCTTTATTTTTAAATCACACATAGCATGTAGACTATTATAAGCAGATTATAGTAAATTAAATGAGGTTTGAAAATGGATGCAATTCACAACCTTTAAGTTATAATTAGCTAAGAATGTCTATAACAAGCTATACTTAGGCAGGCAGTGTAGGATTGAGATTAATGTAATGTAAGATGCACAGATAATTGGGCCATGGAGCCTAGAACCTGGGTCAGCATCCTGTTTTATGAGAACCTCAGCAATGACTTACCCTTTCTGCCTTCACATCCATCATCTGAAAAATGAAAATTACATCATATCCCTCCTTCACTGTCTCAGTGGGTGACAGTGTGGTTTTAAGTGTAGAATGGGTTAATTTGTACATAAGTTGTATGTATTTGTATGTAATTAGTTAACTTGTATGTAAGAGATAAATAACACTAAGAAAGTATGGGAAAGCCAATTTTACAAGCGTACTTATAATTACACATATTATATATTTACTTGTGTATCTGCATATATAATTTCAATGTGTTTACTCCACGTAATGGGATAAACATGGATGGCCTCAGGAGCTATAGATTATGTTACACACACACTAATAAAAGATAGGGAATACTTCAGTTCATCTTGATATGGGGTGCATTTTCAAGAGACCACCCAAACAATATAAGATACTGCCATTGCTTTGGGTTGTCTGCTAGATCATCACGTTAAGACCCTACAGATGAAGACACCATGTGCTTCAGTCAAGGACTCAGGGGAATCAGCTGGGCCCTTACTGATCCCTCTGTCTTCAGGGTGAGCTCTCATAGTGTCAGAAGTTGCTACGTAAGTTAGGAAAGGAGAGAAGTGAGCAACTCCCCTACCCAGCTGTAAATTCCGAGAACTAAAATGAGGACATTATCAACAACAGATGTCTTGGGAAGGTATCTCCAAGGACACCATAGTAGCATGGATGTCTTGGGGGTGGGGACAAGATCTTCCTAATTGGACCCGAGTCCCACTCAGTTGGAGGGAACTCATGCCTAATACTATAAACTTAACAAGAACCCCTGTCTGGGAGAGTCATAGAGGAGAACCTGCTGCCCCGTTCTTATTCCTGTGTGCTCCCTCAATACTCATGCGTGTAACCACGTGTAAGTGCAGCTCTCATAGCTCTCCAAACAAGTTCCATTTAGCAGTAGATCGACTATTACATAGAAACACAACTTCTCAAAAAGCAGATAATAAGTAGCCATGGGATGCCCAGGTTAGATGTCTGTAACACCTCCCTATATCTAATACTCAAGGACTACCCCAGAAGACAGGTCAGAGATACTATACAAGTCTTAGGACCAGTATGACTGCTGTAGGGTTGTTTGTTTGTTTGTTTGTTTTTAATCTGGACAGGTTAGTGATGTTGTACCTATGACCTCTCAGCAGTAGCGCTGCACAAGACCTACAAAGACCACAATAGCCAGCCTGCCAACATGGATGGCAGAAAGCGGACAGACCTCTTACAGCCATCAGCCACTAACTTGAAAAGGCAAATGACTTTTAGGCTTTTGATATAGATTTTTTTTTATTGCGATCTTTTAACTCAACTATCATGTAAATGTGCTAGGGGCACGTATTCTCTACAGCACTTTGAGATATACTGTTGTGTTGTGTAAGGCTAAGCTCCTATGCTCAGAGCTATCAAGGTATGCTATTCTCATTTATTAACAAGCTGTACAAGGGGAACACGGGCTCAAATCATGGCCTCCAACTTTCACATTCCTGGCTCCACCACTTACCCACCACATAGCTCAAGTCAGTCACTTAATGTGCGAGGTCTTCTCATCTGTGAATAAAGAAAATAAACCCAACCACAAAGAGGTTGCCGCGAGGAATAAGCACTCAAGCTCTTGCAAAGCATTTAGAGCACTGAGCACAGCAAATGCGCAAAGCTTTCTCACTGAGCTCCTCTCAGGTGTTGGGCATTGCCATGCATGATGAGTAATGACTTTCCCTTAAGAAACAGAGTGTCTAGGATGAAGATAGGCAAACTCATTCCATTGGCTAACTCAAGCTTGTTGCCTTTTAAATATTTTAGTGTGTGTGTACACATGTGCATATGCACATACTCATATCATAGCACATGGATGGAAGTCACAGACCAATTTAGGGAACTTGTTCCTACTATGTGGATCTTGAGAATTGAACTCAGATCTTAGGCTTGATGGCAAGTCCCTTAACCCACTGAGCCATCTCACTATCTCTAACCGAATGTTTCTCATGATCCAGTCCTGTCCACGTATTTGTATATTATCTATAAATGTTGTCTTCCTCCAATGTCAGAGTTAAATGGTTGTATTAGAGATATTGAGGCTTACAAAAGAGAAGAAAGAAATAAAAATTTACTAACTGGCCCTCTAGAGAAAATGCTTACCATGTTTGTTGAGTGAAGAGAACAGGCATGTGAACCAATAAACTCTATGGATTATGGCAAATGGATTTAGCACAGTCTTGCATATATTTATCAAGCATTTCCAGTGCTTGATAATATTCTGAGTGCTAGGTTCATGGTGGTAAAAAAAAGAATACTTGAACCCACATGAATCTAAAATTCCAGTTGGTAGATAGATACGCAAGAAAGTATGTAAGGAAAGAAAGTTTCAAAAAGTTTGTGTCTCCCCGGTGCTTGAAGTAGACTACAGCAGCATCCAATGGGACTTTCCCAGGCTTATAATCATTCCCCACCAAAATATGATCAATTTTAGTTCCTGCCCATAACTGCCTCTCAAAAAGGCCCATTCCTCCACTGTTTTTAGTGTATGGTATGCTGCTAGAACAGGCTTTGCCCAAAGAAAGTGCTAGATAAATATTGGTTCAATGAAACAGAAAGGAATCAAATCATTACTCTGTTTGCTTTGACAGGGAACTTCCCATTCTTCACATTCCCGATGAGGGGTACTTTTGTCGTCTAAAATGACTCCCTTGACGTCTGCTCATTGATCTCCCTGAATTTCATCACAGGCAGCACACAGATCAAAGGGAAAGAAGAAGGCACTGCATAGGGTCCAGGGAAACCGCGTCCCAGTGGTGTCATAGGGCTGCAGTGAGCAGGTGGCTAAAGGGGACGTTTCTATAGGTGTGACTGTGGAAATCCACAACGACCGTGACTGACACAGGACATGGCTGTCATAGTGGGAGGAAGAACAATAACATTGTGTGGAAAAGACGTGTGATTATACTTCATGGAGACTACATTTGTAGAGAGGCAGGTTAGAATGCATTGTTCACAGAATGGAAAACAGACTAATCGCCAAAGTGAGAGATAATTTGATAGCTGTGAAAATTGCAGTACTTCATTTTATTAGAATGAAAGGCAATGATTAGAACTAAAGGTATTGTTAGGAAACAAGGAGGCTATCACTTCTGGAGTAGGAGCACACCCAGGAACTCTGGGAGTAGGAGCACACTGATGAACTTTTGGAGTAGGAGCACACACTTAGGAATTCCAGGAGTAGGAGCACACTCAGGAACTCTTGGAGTGGGAGCACAGTCAAGAATTCTGGGAGTGGGAGCACACTCAAGAACTTTGTGAACAGGAGCACACTCAAGAACTTTAGGAAAAGGAGTGGCATAATTATGTCTGCATTCTAGAACATTTATGTCCTTCAGTGTAGGAAATAAAGGCGCCTGCAGTCTGACTGTAGGGAACAATGGCTACTTTGTATTTATATTATCTTAATTTATATTATCTTAATATTCAGTGCTGCCGTGAAAACCAGGGATCATCACATCCATTTCACTCAGGAAGTGAATAAGAATCAAAAGAATTAAGCATTTTGTCCATAACCACAAAGCTAAAATGTGAATGAGCTGGAATACAAATTAGATATTTTAAAGATAAACGTGTTAATTCTGGCTAATCCTTAATGTCTCTCTTAGCATGACATCGTGGGAGAATGAGAAAAAGGAAGTGGTTAGTAAGAAAAGGAGGAGGAAAAATCTGGACATAGATAACTACAGCAGCCTGATGAAGTAGGAAAGTTACCCATCCAGAAAACGTCAGTCATGACTGTGTCTTTGGGTACTGAATAAATGACTCATGATAATGATGCAAGTGACCACCAAAGTCCTAGGAAGATTCAGTTCTTAATCAACAGGTAGCAGGGTCACTAGAGGAACATCCAAACTGTCCTTTGAAAATGTCAGAACCAGATGTGTTTCCTGAAAGGGATAAATGCAGGGGCAATGCGAAGATGCAGAAGAGGGTGTGAGAGGACAGTCAGGAAGCTCAGTACGGTTTTATTACAATAGTTCAGTTAAAAAGTGGTGAAGGTCTAAGCCAGCTCAGCAGCAAGGGAGCTGGAAAGGTGAGAAAGGTTTCATGAGACCAAACACACAAGCTAGAATGTGTGGGTGGGGGAGATTAACCTCTGATAACCCAGAGCACAGTGGGAGATGAAGTTGGAAAGGCCGAGAAGATTCAGTGCATGGAAGGCCTTGGAGGCTCCTGAATTTAAATTTAGAACAGTTAGACAGGCAAATAGGAAAATATGTTTTAGTGTAGATTGCTTTCAGGTTAGAGGACTAAATGATAGAGCTCTCGTGTATCCGTTCAATCGTTTGGTCCGAGACTGTTCACTTATAAACACGATTGTGTGATGGATAAGACTTTAAATCTAACTTCTCATCCATTGCTCAAACTCACTCCTGATACATGTTTTTAATCTTGGCAAATTGCAAGTAAAGAGCCAGGCACAAACCCTTCATTTTGTATCCAATCTTTTCTTTATGTTACATGGAAGCATTTCATTCTGGGTAAAATTTGGAACTCAATAAATTTCTGGTTTTAGTTGTCCAGACCAAGACAAAGGGCATGCTATTGGAGTCATTAGAGATGCTGACTTATGTTACCTCTTAGTATTTCCTGGATACTTAATGACTGATAAAAGGTACTGTGGGAAAGAAGTAAACGTAATTGGACTGTTACCCTGAGCAAAAAGAAAGACATTTAATTGTTAAATTGTTTATTCCAAAAGAGCCCTTTGCAAGCTTTTTAAGGTTACCACCTATGGGCAATGGATGCTCAGGAGACAACTTATAATTATGCGGCTTCCTGAGTCGACTCTTCACTGACTGGTTAACAGTAAGGGAAGTTCAGTCAAGCATTCTTAAGAGATGGAGCATTTACACTTCAGTCATAAAATCTTTAGTGGAGACAGAATAAAAGTTGATTCGTGTATGTAGTTATTCAATTTAAGTATATTTAATTCAGAAGGATCTGCCTTCTCTAGGATGAGCTGCATATATTTTGCCTATTATTTGTACAATTCTGAATCTGAAAACTGAAATCATCATATACTATTTCTGAAAACTGGACCTATATAGCATTAGTCAGGTTCCTCTGAAGAAGCAGAACTGACAGAATGAATTTAGATACACGGTTTACAGGTATGGTCCCACTATTCTAACAATGGCTGTTTCCCAATGGAAAGTTCAAGAATCTAGTCGTTGCTCAATGCTTGAGGCTGGACGCCTCAGCTGTTCTTAAGCATATACCAGGATCCTGAAAAAGTAAGCTCTGATGCCAGCCAAGGCAGGCATTGCGAGTGAAACTGAGGGTAAGACGGCAGAGAGCAGAAACTTCCTTCTTCCATGCCCTTCATCCAGGCTGCCACTAGACGGTATGGCCATGTTTTTTGGTGTATCGTCCCATTTCAGATGATTTGATCATGGACGATCCTCCCCCCCCCCCAGGGTTATAGTTAATTACAGATATAGTGACAGCCCAGAGTAGCCATCTCTCTCTCCATCTCTGTCTCTGTATCTCTCTCTGTGTCTCTGTCTCTCTGTCTCTCTGTCTCTGTATCTCTCTGTGCCTCTGTCTCTCTCTCTGTCTCTGTATCTCTCTCTCACACACACACATACACAGAGAAAGAGAAAGAGACAGAGAGACAGAGAGACATATACATATACACATAGACATATACGTGTAACTTATAACAGGGAAGGTTAGTAAGCATTAGACATTTTACTTACATTTATCCTTTGGTCCAGACAATTAATTCCTATTTTGATGATGAATATGTATGCGGTGTGTTTTACTTCATTTACTCATCCCAAAAGCTCTATAAAGTAAGTACTTTTATCTCGAATTTAACCATGCCCTCTGCATGAAGTTCAAAGCTTAACATAGTGTTTCAGGGCCTTGAGGTCATCCAAACTTGCATTTTTCTTTTTTAAAATGAAGGTAATTCTTACCACATAGGGTTAGTGTAAGGATTAGAGCTAATACTTAGAAAACTCTCAGCATGGTTTCTAGCACATAATGAGTCCTCGTAAATGGGATGGAGCAAGCATTGTAAATAGAAGCCTATTTCCTTACGTGTTCGCCCTTTACTGTTAGCACATGCAAGGTCTAATGCAGATGTGCTCTGGGCAAAGACAGGCTAACCACTAAACCACACTAATCATCAAGGTGTCCTTCATGCCTTCCCTGCTCGTATGGAAATAGAGAGATCATGTCTTCTGATAGCCTTCTTAAATATGAGCTCAGTGAGGCAAAATCAAGTTAAAGTCAATTATTAAATACATAAAGAGATAGTGCCCCATAGACATTATTGCCATCTTTTCTTTCAATAATATGAATTTTATTATTTTTCCTTTCAAACATTCCTAGGAATTGATGCTCATACATCTAGATTTACATGTATACTCTACACATGTATAATTGTATATATTCACATATATGACCTTGTGGGATCAGTGACTACATTGTCAATCTAGGTGAGTGAGCAAGAGGGAAGCAGATTGCTCAGCAAAGGAAGAACGGTAACTGCTTATTCACCTTGTATGCTCAGTGCTTGTTATAATGCCTGGCAGAAACGGTGCATAGTAGGAGCTCAACAAAAATCTGCCAAGGGTGATTCCAGATAACCAGGTATTTATAGTACATCTGTATATATTCATAAATATAATTAAGTCACCTTATCTCTCAGGAAGTCTATTTGTCATTCAAGATTTTTGTCACTGTATAAGAAGGAACAGGAGGTCTATGTTACATCTGCTTCAAATGATCTTCTTTTACTGTTCTAGTAATAAGACTGAAATAACCAAATTGGTCTGACGAGGTCTTAGAATTAAGCAACACCCACAGGTAGCCAGAGACTTTTCTTTATTAATCTTCTTGGAATTAAAAGTTGTTAGAACCATGGAAAAAATTCCGTATGAAATCTTCCAGAGATCAAGCATATTCTTAGCTCAGTGCAGATGCTGCTAACCTTAAAAATGCATAACTGTGAGTGACAGGTAAGCAGGTTGTGCTCTAATTTGAGATTCATCTAAGTGTAAATAATCAGAATATATTAGCTGGAGGCACTTAGCAGAAGATTTCTTCAATATGTCCCCTTAGATATGACCTTTGAGGTAACAACGGAAATAAACACAATAGTAGTAACTTTTAGCTCACATATACTATGTAGCAAGCATCTACTTTGATTTTCTATACTCCATTTCATTTAAATTGTACTGCAGTCCTACAGTGGAATTTTAATTTTTTGAAGCTCAGAAAAAAAATTATATAACTTTTCAAGGTCACAGTGTGTATATTGTACCTGGCAAGTGTCTGGCTAGTTTTATACTGGTGTGTGGAAGAGCAATTGTCTCTAGCATCTTGTTAGAACCTTCCAGGCTAAGGCTCTTTTGTTTCTGATTTTGTAGCCCCTGAGTTCAAGTTACCCTACTCTCTATATACCACACCTTTGGGGAAAGCACTGTGTTCATGTGAGCTGAAAGTTTAAGTGATAAAATTTACATTTTCATTTGAAAATGGAACATTTGAGATCAGCAAGTTGAAGAATTCTTATTCATGACTGACTCAATCAAGCCCCGCCCTTTGCTGTCTTTGGCCTTCCTGTATATCCTCAAGTTTGCCTACATCATGGTTTGTCTTTCTACACACAATGGGGATTATACCAAAGGAGACAACAGTGAATTGCTTTCAAAGAAAAGAGGCTAGAGTGAACATTCTAAGTCTGAAATCAACAGAGAGTGCCCTACCACATAGCAGAGAGAGAATGGAAAATGGGAACATGATGGAAGTTAGCCCTTGCTGGGAAGGTCCTTGGAATGGAGAAGAATGTGCTATGGGAACTCCTGCATCCTGCAGGGATGTCAGGAATGCCTTGAGGGGAAGACTAAACCACCACAAATCCCATCTTTTGTTTACTATAGAGGAAGACCTTTTGCAGCTAACTGGGCAGTTGACTTCAAGAACAGACAGGAAGAAAGTTAGTATCTAGCTCCCCATTCCACTTTTTATTGTCACTTATTCCTGCTACAGGCCACGTTACTTAACACCAGTTTGTTGGCTAATTCCTTTGTCTAATGAACAAATTTACTTAACATCACAGTATCTGTGCAATTTATTTCAAATAAAGATACTTTTCAGAGGAAAAGGCTATGCTGCTAATTACACTAAAGCAATGGGTGAGGCATAGCATTAATCCTGATAAACTGAGATTAATGGTCCTCAGCACCAGTGCCCAGTTTCTGTAAATATTTGCAAAGAGTAAACAATGATGATCTCATAAATAGGGACTCATCACTCAGGATTTTCTATATAAAACCCAGCATCAGTTTGATTTTTCAGGGACTCAAAAATAGGTATGGGATAGAGAAAAAATATTTACATTTTATTGTGTTTTATTTTTTAGATTATGGCTTAATTACAATTTTTCACTCCTCCTGTTTCTCCCTCTAAAACTTCCCAAATACCATTCTTTCCTCTCTTTCAAATTCATAGTCTGTAGAATGTTACATGTATGTATGTTTTGGGTGCTGATCTTTTGTCAATGGGCAACAGAATGGTGTGATGTTCCCTGAGGAAGACTATTCATCTCGCTGGCATTTCTTAGTTGTCTATAGCTCCTTGTGTAGAGTTGAGACCTCATGGGCTTTTCTGTTGCTCTCATGCTTTTTCAGATCATGTTTAGGTGCCATGTTGGTGAGACTTTGTGGTGTATCACCTGACAGACGTTAATGAAGAGAATCCTCAGGCCTGGTCCGATGTGAGCACTTTTGGCTTGGTAAAGCCACATATATGCTGCTTATAATCAAACATCCGATGATTACTTTGGGGAGATCTTGTCTTGGTTAGAAACAAAGGCCAAAATAAAAGGGGGACGATGGATACTTGTTCTTAAATCTTGGACACTTGTGGTCACCTGCTGCAGATACTGTTGCTAGGCTGTATGTGGTCTGGCCACTGGCTGCTTGAGTATCTAGGTCAGTGGTTTTCAACCTTTATAATGTTCTGACCCTTTAACAAAGTTCCTCATTTTGTGGTGACCCCCCATCATAAAATTATTTTCATTACTATTTCATAACTGAAATTTTGCTAGTGTTATGAATTGTAATATAAGTATCTGATATGCAGGAGATCTGATATGTGATCCCTGAGAATGGGCCATTTATCCCCCAAGAAGTTCAAGACCCACAGGTTGAGAACCCCTGATCTAGGTTCTCAAATTGAGTTGCTTACTTAATATGACTCTGAGGGGAGTTTTAAAGACACTATCAATTTTGTAAAATCATTTCCAATGTATTTCTGTATTTTTAATGAGCAATTTTAAAATTTCTACCACTTATAGACAATGTTATTTTATATCTCATGCATGTATCTCGAGTCAGTCTTTTTTAACACGCAAAGGAAATTTAGCCTGTTTGTTTACAAGTTTTGTATCAAACTATAATTTTGAATATGTTCAATTTTACTTTGGGAATCCTTCAAGAAATAGCAAACCTCACAAAAGATTATACTTATATGTATATTTATAATTTACCTCTATCTTGGATTGATTGCTCATTAGGCAAATCTTCTTAAATAATTTGAAGCATTGCCACTAATAATTTTGTTGCTTTCAATTCGTGCTTGCTCATAATTAACCACCCCAGGCTAGAATTAGGATAAATGGTAGCTAGGTTTGGGAAGAAGGCAGTGTTTGCAGATCACGCTGCCTTTTGATTCTTCTTTGTGCATTTTACTAGTTGAAGATGAATGAGCACAGTAATAAATACTAGTTAATCATAGTCTAGTTTTAAAGTCTATTTTTTAGACATAAGCAAAATGTATATGAAATCTGTATAGCAGATACTGATTTTAAAATATAAATAATAGGGATTGGTGAAAATTTTGTTAAAGGACCTCTAAAACTCCTTCCCGAGTCATACTAAGTAAGCAGTTCCCTTTGAGAGTCTCAGGGTTTGGATGGAGAGTGGTAGGTAACAGGCACTCGCTTCCATCTGAGACTGATGGTCTGTGTTCAGTCCAAGACCTCCATGGGAGGAGGGACGATCCAGCTTCCACAAGTTTTCCTCTGACTTCAGCAAGCACATCCTGACTCTTGGGTGCCCCTCCTTTACACACAAATTAAAATTCCTCTCCACCTTAGTGACTGCTGACCTAAGATAACCTCCACAGTGTAGCATCACAGAGCTATAAAGGAAAACGTGGTGCTTGGATGCTTTTCCTGGGAGCTGAACATAGAACGGGCATTCCAGAGTACTGGGTACTAGCCCAGTCTGATGACTTTAAGTGACTAATTATCCTTTGTAAACCACAAAAGAGTCATGTAGAAAACAAGAGAATTCTCAGATGCCCTTGAAGGGTTTCATACCTCTAAGTTTCTGATTTCAAGAAGTCAGAGGAAGCTTAGTGAGCTACCAAGCTTTCGGTGTACTTGTCTGTAGACTGGAGCCATCACTGTAGTCCACACGGTCTCACACATTAGATCTTCCTGCCTCAGCCTCCAGGATGAGACTGTGGGCATGCGCCATCCCACCACCCATTGGCTGGACTTTTAAAACTCTTCTATTAAATACGTTATGATCGTTAGGTCTCAAAAAAACAAAACAAAACAAAAAACCTTGGGGCACGTGCCTCACTGTGGTGCCTGTTTAACCTATCAAAACTAGCTGACCGGTCTCTCAGGACTTCTGCCCCCTGCCCCCTACCCTAAACCTCTCTGGCCCCTGAGTTCCACTTCCCTTTCTATAATTTCTCTTTCATATATTCCTTCAGTCATTTTGGCTACGCACTCTCTTGGTCTTTCAGTCTTTTTATGTTTTCCTCCCTCTTCCATCCGTCTTACAGTCCTGTCCCCCCACCCCCTCCCCATGGCCTGCTCTGTTCTGCTGGTCATGTTCTGTCTTGACTCCTCCACATGCTCTCATATCTCCAATTAACAGCTCTGCCCTCAAGCATACCTAGGAGCAGTCATGTCCATATTTTCATCAAACATATGATGAGTTTTCTAGTGTTCTAAACTAACCTGTATATCCAGACCATGGTTTGTCAGGCTCAGTATCACTGGCATTTTGGAAAGAGTAATTCTTTGTCATGGGTGCAGTCTTGAGCACTAAAGGAGGTCCTGCAACACTTCTGAGCTTTACGCATTCCCTGCCAATATCAACCCGTCCTCCCAATTTTATTAGTTAAAAATAAATGTTTCTGGACATTGCCAGATGTTTCCTAAGGAGCAGAAGTAGTCATTAGTGATTCATAAAAATATATTCTGTTTTTACAAAAAATAAAACAAAAAAAAAAAGAAAACCAAAATAAAACAAATCAAAAACACCTAAAATGGGATGCTGTGCTGAGGAAGTATATGGCTATTTCTAAGAAGGAATAGAAACAACTTCAGTGTAGCTAAAACATGAAATTTGAAATGGGATCAGATTCAAGTAAAGCAGGGTACATGCTAAGCATGTTCATGAAGCTACTGTGATTATTTTGAATAATCACATAATAAATAATAAATATATACTGTATTTACACTATCCTGACTAACAGAAGATTTTTAATTGAGAATGATACAATTCAGATTTACACCTGTTAAAGATCATTTTCAGATGGATATGCCAAAATGGCTTAAAACGGATCAAGAATACATCTGAAGAAATACATTTGTGGCTTCTTCAGCAAGCTTCTGGAGAATACAGACAACGTAAGAATACAGATGACAAGTCTTGGGTATGGGGAAGACATTGTAAATTCTAGAAATATTTGAACAAACGTGACTCAATAATTCACCTCTATTTGATGCCTTAGTCACTGTTTTGTTATTGTGAGGAATTTACTTACAGATTTAGAGGGTTAGTCCTTGATCATCATAACAAGAAGCATGGAGGCAGGGCAAGACAACAGACATGACATTGGAGCAGCCGTAGAATTTATATCTTTTTCTGCAGACAGGAGGTAGGTAGGTAGGGAGAGAGAGAGAGAGAGAGAGAGAGAGAGAGAGAGAGAGAGAGACACAGAGACAGAGACAGAGAGAGTGGGGGGAGAGGGAGGGAGGGGAAGGAGGGTGAGTAGGAGGCCTGAGATCGGCATTCGAAACCTCAGAGCTGGATCCAGTGATAAATCTCCTTCAACAAAGTTGCACATACTCCAAGGAGGCAACACCTTCTAATTCTTTATGAGACTTCCACCAACTGGGGATTCAAATATATGATGCTAGAGGATCCGTACTCATTCAAGCCACCACAGTTGAGGATGTAGAATAAGGTCTTGCCAAAGATTAGTGTTAAATTTCTTGTTCGTGATACTAGATAAATACACGTGACACCCAGCAAAGCAGGAAATATGGAGAAAGAAAGAAATTGATGATGGGCAAACAGGTGGATGAAAAGACCTGGAGCTTAGACAAGGAAAACAGAGGATTTGGAAGTCACCAGCATAGACGTGGCAAAAAAATGCCATAGAATGAAGCGAGTGACCTGGAAATAGGTCTAGAATGGGGAAAAGAGAAAAAAAAAACCTCAAAACCTTGAGGAACTCAGGAATAAGAATATTAAAATAAAGAGCCAAAAGTTCAAAGTCAGAGTGATAAAAACTGAGATCATAAGCCAGGGTGATGGTGAATAAGTAGAATGAGGGAAACTGTCTACATATGTTGAGAAGTCTTGTAGAGCGAGGACAGAGGAATGGCTATTGGGTGGAGGACATGTCAAGGAGTTAGTCACAGTTAAGGAGACCAAAGTGCTGGCTTTTAAAAACAGCCAGTTGTTTGCGAAGACATGTCAAAGGCCAGGAGCACGATAGGACACGGTGATGCAATTCATGCTGTAATTGTTTGTTTTGGTGATGAAAATGTATAATGAAAAGTGCTAGGAAGAAAATCATTGTTGATTTTGTTGGCTTGGTGTACTTGCCTGTTTTTTAATATTGGAGAGACGTCAACAAGTACATAGACAAACATTAAACAGAGAGAAAGATATAGGTGTGCTGATCTCTCAGGAGTTAGCCTTGCAAAGGGTGTGCAAAGATAATGACATCACTCACTCTACCCGAGGAAAGAGAGTTTGCGAGGGGAGTACCTCACTCTGAGTTTTAATTTACTCGGTGGTAGATGTTGAGGACTTTGTTTATTTTCTCCTTGGAGTAAAAGGCAGTCATCTGCTAAGAGGAATGAGGGTAGACAAATCTCTGAAGTACGAGGCTGTGGAGAGGATTCAAAATTATTGAAAGATTATGAAGGATGCTGTTCAAAGACTAATAGAAAAATTTCAGTGATTGGGCTTTAGCTAACAAAAGTTACCTTTTAACGCCCTTATTTGTAGCTACTTGACAATCGATTAGCTTGTGAAATAATTGAAAAAAGATACCTGTTTTTTCCCAAGGGAACTGTTTACCAGTTGACACCTGCTCTCTCCTGTTGAGAAGCTTATTTGGGGGTTATGGGCATATGTATGGGGCATGACAAGCAACAGGTGACCAGCACTGACAATGTATTGTTAAATACTGAGTAGCAAACTACAGACAATGCATGTTACAGGCAGTTAGGGGAAAGAACCTGGGGTAGTGATGTGAGGATCTTAGAAGGGTCAGCTATTCCTTAGGAGAATGAGGTTTTGAGAGAGAACCTCCCTGAAGTCTCTTCTCTTAACTTTTAGGTAAACTATGTCAATTCCACTGCCCTGCAGTCCCTATAACTCAAGGTAAAGGTCAGGATCCTTAGATATACCTTTTATCCATAAAATAGGCTCTAAATAAATACATAGACATTCATAGGGCCATATGTGCTTCCGAGGAATTGTGCAGTGAGATTCAAAGGGGTTTGTGTACCATGTGCTCACATTTGCCTCCAGGCATGCCTTCAAGTGATCAGCCCTGGTCACTTGGAGATTCTCTCGTGGTATCTGGTAAATTTGTGAGTGTTTGCTTTGGTGCTAGCAGCAGTGTAGGGAGTATACTGGAAGCCAGTTAGGAGCTGGAAGACAGGGTAAGGCTGTGGGAGAGAATACTCATAATAGGGTCACCCTCACCCCCTTACTTTCTAATATCTGGACATTTGTTTACTTTAGAAGTCTGAGAACAATCACAGACCCCAGAATTGAATTTTGTCTATCATACTTTGCACATGCCTGTTCTTATAGAGAAACTGAGTTATGGAATGAAACAGTCACTTCTATTTACATCTAAAACTTTTGTCTAAGCATAGTGTAAACCTTTACTGGACATACAGGGTCATATTATTCTCAATACTGTCTTGAGAATCGAGAATCAATTTGTGAAATGAGGCAAGAATACCCTAGCATGCCCAGTGGAGCACATATCAGAGGATACAGGCTCATTACTGTGTGCTCTTTATGATGTATTAAATGTTAAAGCCTGTAAGTAATGTAAAAATACTAACATAATGCAGATATGTTTCCAGCTTACATTTAACATTTATGTGGATTCTTTAAAAGATAAGATGACATCAAAAAGACCCCAATTTTTTTTGTTACATCAAGGTATTTGTAATACATTCTTTTCTACTTTTAGAGATCCCTTACCAAAGAATTATGATATGCTTTGATGTGCTTTGCAGCCTGTAAGTTAGTTATTATTATTATCTCTAAAAATTTCCAAGAAAGAGTTAAGAAAGCCCAGCGCCAGCGAGGCAGTTCAGGGTATATAAGAGGACTGCTTGCTATCCCTCCAGAACCAGCTTAGGAGTCCTGCAGAAGTGCTGGATGGTCACACAGCTCCCAAAGGATGCAGAATCGTATTTATAGTAAAAAGGTGTTGCTTATTTACCTCCATCTCCCTATCATCCAGCCCTCATTACGCTACAAATTACCAGCGGTTAAACTGACTCTGCTCTAGGTAGGAAGGCAAGGTTTGCACACCTTATTTATTTTAGCTCTTACAACATTCCCGTGAAGTAGGTTTGCAATCTTTATTTGGCAGAGGAATACTCGGTGGCAGAGAGGGGTTATGTAACCAGCCCAAGGTCACACAGTTGTGAAGTGACAGAAAATAGATTTAAGCCCAGGTTTGTTTTCTTTCCTTTTTGTGACTGGAAGCCCAAGGGCTGCTTAGAAGAAGGACAAGATAGTGCTGTGTCTACATAGTCCCTTCTTCGTTTGGCTTCCGTCATGGAGGGTTGAACTTCCACTAAGAATTATTTAATTTGTACCAGGAATCAGGTGATGATAGGACATGGTACATAATTCAAATTTTAATGTGTATTAATGAAGTTTCATTGCAATGGATTATGCACTGTCCATCTCATAGGGATTTCCACTGGCTGCTTTGCTGTGAGAACATCAGTATTGTGTAGCCCTGGACAGGTCACGTGCTGTACAAACCTGAGACATTTAGTGCCCTTTCCTTTACCAAATGGCTTTGCTGATGAACCCAGTGATTGTAACTTTAGTGCCACATTGGAGCCAAATAGGAAACTTTGTAAAATGCTAAAACCTGGTTCCCACTGCGGAGATTTCAACTAATTGGTTTGGATTATAGCCTGGTGGCTATCTAGCACTCATGCTTACCTAGTCAATCCCATCTTAACAAAGCAAAAGAAAAAATACAGCTTCCAAAGTCATTGTAACTGTGCACAAGGGAACTAAGTCATCCATCAGCCTAATTTTACAGATAAGGACAATGGTGCCCATCACTAAGAATTATTTTAAATATTAACTGTAACCACTGTTGTTGTTATATTATTAACAAATTACACCCTCATACTGCTTTATATTTTTCCTTTACAAATATTTATTATTTTAAGAGTAATTTTAGTTTTAACCTGATGGGTATATGTGTGTGCGTGCACGTCTATGTGTATACAGCTGTTCACAGAGGCCAGAGGAGGTCATTACATCCCTGGGAGTTAGGGTTGCAGTTGGTTGCCAACTCCCCTACTTCTAGTATTGGTCCTGGGAACCAAGCTCAGGTTCCTAGCAGGAGCAACAGTGCTGAGCCATCTCTCTAGTCCCCAAGATATATTTTAAAGACTTGTTAAAGCTTCAAACCAGGGGTTAGAGCTGTCCCTGTCCCTCAGTTGGTAAAGTGCTTGCATCAAAAGCATGGGGATTTAAGTTCAGATCCCCAGTACGCTCAGAAAAAAAAAAATCCAGATATAATAGTGAGTGAGTCCTCTAATCCCAGAGCTGAAGAAACTGTTGAGGCCAGCCAGACTACTCCCATGTGGACTACCAGGCTCTTTGAAACAACCTACGAGAGAGAGAGAGAGAGAGAGAGAGAGAGAGAGAGAGAGAGAGAGAGAGAGAATTTGAGAAAGGTACTTAGCATTGACATCTGATACGTACATGCAGATACACTTGTATGGGCATCTTTCCACCTACATGTTGGATACATATATCACAAAATACATGTATCACTAAAACAACACCATAACGCACGCGCGCGTGCACACATACACACACACACACACACACACACACACACACACACCTGGGTTATATTTGAATTCTTTGTTTCTTTTTTAAACATTTTTTACTAGATTTTTGAGTTTCATTCAATGTGTTTAGGTCATACATACTGTTAGAGGTTAAGTTTCTATGTTGAAAGAATCAACAAATTTTAGAACACATTTTCTAAGGCAGGCAGTGAGGACACACTCCTTTAATGCCAGCACTTGGGAGGCAGAGGCAGGTGAATCTCTGAATATGAGGTCGGTCTGGTCCACAGGGATGATGGGGCCTCTGCAGATGACATTCAAGAAAGAAAACCACATGGAGAGATAAGGATGAAAACCTGGTGCAGACTGATTCTGTCAACCTGGATTAGACTTCGGAGAGTCTAATAGCAGGTGGTTTATTCCCAATGTATTTAAGTCCAGGAGAGTTTGGAAAAGGTTTCCTGGTGTAATTCAATACCCTTTGCACAAGGAAGTATAATTACGTTGAAACTCAATTAAAGTTCTGGTTACTTCCTCGAAGAAAGTGGATTCTAGAGATACATGCTCTGTACTATGTTAAGGACCACGTGTCTGGCCTAAGACTCAGTCATCCAAATAGCGGAGAGACCATTTGTGCTGTTAACCACCTCCAGTCCTGTTTCGGGAGGTTGGAGGAGCCTCTGGCTATGAGGGTCATTTAGATTGCTAGCCAGCTCAGGTCTTGGTTGTAAGAGAACCAACAGAGAACACAGATCACTAGCTGTTAATCACTTCCAGTTCTCAGCTTTCTGAGTAGAGAAACTAGCTTTGCATTTTCCCCATTGGAAAGACAATCCTGTGTGTTTAACATTCCTGGTTTCTCTGGAGATCGGTGGATGCAAGTATCCCCGTGCCATGCTCCCAAAACAGACCGAGTTCGAGGACAACCAGTGCTACATACACAGAAAAACCCGGTCTCAAAAAACAAAATAAATTAATAATGAAAATAACTTTTTTTCTAATTTTTATGCTGTTCCTGTTTTAAAAAAGTTGGAACATTTTTAATACGTTTATATTCATTTGTAAATTATTACTTTTTCATTCATTATAACTCTTAAAATTTTATTTTATTCTTAGTGAATTTTGAAAGTTCCTTTAAGGGATTTCTAATATAATATGTTGCAGATTTTTTGCTAATCCTTTGTTTGCTACTCTGTATTATTCACCAAAGTAGAATGTTTATATTTTTTGCATACTCATAATTACCTATTCTAGTATAACTTCAGTCCTTTCTTCAATATTATACAAAACCAAGACTATGTTTTCTTCTATTATGTTTGTGGTCTGGATTTTTATACTCAACTCATTGGTTCAACTAGGGTTTTACTGGTTTGGATAATCTTTAATGTCCTCAACTAAGTAATGAGTAACACACTGTTCCATTTTTCAAATGGCAAAAGATTTGGTATGGATGAGAATTTCTGGGATTTCTCACTTGTTTTGGAACATAGATTTATTCTATGCCCTCCAAAACTATGGAGCCGGTTAGAAATTTCTTTTTACAGTTGTCAGCGAAGCTCTTCTTGTGGACATAATGCAGCTTTGGACTGAAAACGGAGGACTCACTCTTAAAATTGTACCTATTTATTGTGTTTGTATGTTGTGGGGAGGCATGCTATGGCATGTGTATCGTGGTGTGTGTGTGTGTGTGTGTGCGTGTGTGTGTGCGTGTGTGCGCGCGCGCGTGTGTGTGTGTGTGTGTGTTTGTTGGACAACTTACAGGAGTTGTTTCTCTTTTCTGCCCTGTAGTCTTAGGAATTGAACTCACCTGGTCAGGTTTGGCTGCGATGTTTACAACCTGAGAGGTCTCTCAGTCCATTAATACAGAACACTTCCAATGGACATTGTGATTCTTGTTCATGCCTCATTTCCAACAAGTGAAAAATAAAGAAAGTGGTCACTATCTTTATGTACTGGAACCAGGCAGTAGATCTGCAGGGATATAGCCCACGTCTGCATTGGGATTCTTTGAGATAGGTAAGCCCACTTGAGAGTTTTAAACAGGTCTTAAGGCCTTAAGTCTTCCTTTGCAATGTACACACTTCAAAGCTATAAAAGAAGCCCTATCCAAGTCCTTCCTGACTTCACTTTTGTCTATTCCCTACCAGTGTGCATCTCTGAGGTTGGAACATCTGTCTCTTTCCTTTGTTCTTCTTGTCCTGGGGTATCCAAAAGTCTGGAGGCCATCAAAGCAGCAATAAAAATATGCAAAGTGCATTTTTATCCCAATTCCTCATGAAAAAAGATTTACTTAACAGTGCATTCATTGATTGAAAAAAAAAATATTTCCTGAGAATCTTCTGAACCCTAGTGGAGACAGGCAGTTTTAACTCCTCCTCGTTTACCACAGCATCCAGCCGCTGTGTTTGTCTTCACTTACTGGGAGAGCTACAGGAGAGGTAACCTGCTATGACCTCTGGAGAGGGAGGCGTTAGGAACAGAAACGACAGCTTCTGCTTTTAGAGCCATTAATAAAAGTTGTTGAATGATAGGACATGGGCGTCCATGTTGTTTTCTGACTGCCCTGGAAGTCACAGTTATGGTACAAGTACTTACAGTTTGTAATTACCTAGCTTACTATGACAGACAGAGCTGGGAATCGAATTAAGTGGCTTCCTTCTCTTTCATTTGCTAAACAATCTCCAGCTTAAGCCAAGATTGCCTTTTTTCTCCCATCCTAAAAAAGCCACAAACAATGACAGACCAAAATAGCTATTTAGTCAGAAGTGACGACACTTTCTGAACGCTCATCATTAAGAGGGAAATAGACAACCTAGCTCTTTAATGCCTCTCCCTGAATTACCTCCTGCCCTCAGAAGCATCCTCATCTCACTGCCCAGGAGAAATGCCCAGTGACTGTCTAGCCTCAGCACTGCTGCAGGCTCTGAAGGGGAGGCGGCTTATGCAAAACATGTGAAAGAGAAATCCTAAAAGTCACTGCAGCTCCTTCCTGTGAGTGATGCAGTTCTTCTCTGTTCTGTGAGAACCGTGGTGGCGAAGACATCACCCATCTTTTTCCTCCCACTATTTTTACTGCAGTGAGAACTGTTGGTGCCTGCTTGCGTTTCGCCAGATAGCTTTAGAATCCTAACTGAGCATTAGGGCTTCCTAAAGCTGGGGAAAAAAAGAGTTTAGAGACCTGCATTGGCCCTTGTCCTCGTGGCTGAATAAAAATTCAATTAATTTGCAATATCTGTTGCCTGTCAAGGCTGGTAACAGCCAGTAGGATCTGAAATGGTTTTTAATGAATTATGCCCCTCTCATGGATTCATGGAAATAGAAGCTTTTTCCCCCCCTCCTTCTCTCACTCTCTGTCTCCCAGAACCAGCTGGACATTTCGTATCAGCTCCTGCCGCTGCTCTGAGGTTCAGTCATCTCCTGTTTCATTCCATTCCCATCCTGTGTTGAGGGTCTTTTACCAGCAAGGCAGAGCTTTCGGGGAATGGGATGCATGGTCTTCTTAGAGAGCCTAACAACTTTAAATACCCCTGGACGGTAGACCCAATGCTATTCCAGGGCAGGGCAGCTCCCCACCCCAGAAGGACCGGTTTAGGGTTTAGGGGACTCTGTGAGAGAGTGAGCCTTTGGTTCTTCTCTGTTCATACTGAGGAATGGAAGAGAGAGGTGTGCTCGCGCTGGTTTGTAGTATTTGCCAAACAGGGTACTGCACCAGAAGAGCCTGGAATGTAGTGCAGAGCTGATAGGCTCCAAAGGGGGAAAGGGTTCCCTCTTCATCTATAGTCAGCCCGATGCAGTCCATGGCAAAGTATCTAATAGGACAGCACTTGGGCTCTTCAGAAATATAAGTAACTCATTGGTTAAATTTCAATTCTTCACCTTTCCCCCCCCTCCTTCCTGGGTGAGCTCATTCCCCCCCTCCCTTTTTTTTTTTTTTTTTTTTTTTTTAAACCCAGTGATTTAAAATGCTAGAAGGAAAAGCAACTGAGGTCCTAACTTTCGGGTGCTGAATCCTCAGCTAATTGAAATTACTGGGCACAATGCTATATATAGCCAATGAAGAGATTCTGAGCTCTCACTCAGTGCCTTCAAGACATGTCGTTTTGTAGTCAGAGGAAACAGGGATCAATGCATTTTCAAACTGACAGAGGGAACGGATGCTCCTTAGCAGCACATGCCCAGGATCGTGTGTGTGGGGCTTGCGCTGTGCTGAGAAGCTGATCACCGGCCCATATGCCCCTTATTTACTGCAATGTTCTTTGCATGTTATTGTGCACTCCGGACTAACGTGAAGGTAAGAGGAGGCGAGACGGCAACTGGGCATGATGTACATGTTAAACCAGCTGCAAAAAATGTCTACCTTGTGTGGCACCAGGACTTTTCGGGTGGCCGGCTGAGCAGGCAGATTATTACAGGTGGTTGCGAAGGCTTTGTTTTATTGTTGCCTTGCAGCCTCCCCGGGGGAGCGCGTCGGAACGCCGCTGTGAAGTGACCTTCAGGTTTAACTGTTTGTAATTCAGGTTCAGGCTCACTCTTGGAGGGTGGAGAGCGGGGAGGAAAAGATTGGAATTATTTCGGTAGGCCAGCACCAAGAAATCAGCGGAGGTAACAAGCTATGGATCCGGCTGTAAATTAGGATTTAGCCTTTCCTTTTGAAAGTGCTGTAAGCTGCTCTTGTTCCTGCAGCTTCATTGTTATAGGAGCTCCGGGGGTTTGAATGTAGCTGCTGGAATGGCATTAGGATGTGAACTGTGGGGTACCCGAGCATCCTATGTGTTGAATGAAGATGACGAGCATCGGGAATTTGCTGATATTAATCACACAGATTCTCAGCTCAGGGTGGGCTGTTGGCTTAGACTGCGTGGGTGCCGCTGCCCCGGCGCTGTCACCTCGCTGACATCCACTTGCTGTAGCTAATAAGGCTCCAAAGTTGAGCTCAAGTTTGGGAGATTTACCCCTTGTCACCGGCGAGGACGATGTTATTATTGGAAAGGTTTATCTGACACTATTCATTCAGCAAGGAGCACGAGAGAGCAGCTATGGAATTCCACTTGCATAATTTAAGTGAATTTACATCCTGGGTTAAATTTTTTTTCTTGAGATTATATTTCTTATTGAAGCAGGTCAAAAAAGAAATGATTGTCTTTGAGGAAGAAAAAAAAATCAGAGGCAGTTTCAAGTCTGAAGTAGGACTTCTGAAAAAACAACAAAAAAAAAGGTCAACATGAGGTGTTTCCCTTTTTGTTTTAGTGAGAGTGTTTTAATGTGTCTAGCTACTAAAGTTTCATTTTGTGTGTTTGCAAGTTTTATTGGAGAGCTGCTGGCTGTTCACATTTGCAAACCTTCTTGCCTAGCATTTGAACTTCAAACAGGTAGTAGACAGATTCCAGGGGTTGGCCAGGTCTCTCGCCGCTGTAGCCTGGAAGCTTGCTGTGCGTGAGAAAACAGAGTTCTATAGAATTTACTTCTTACTCCTTTAAGAATTCACTTCATCTGAATATGGTGGGATTAATAAGAATCATGATAGGTTTTCAGAGATGGGCATATCCTCTAACACCAGCGTGGGCTCGTTCTAGTGCATCTTCTATTTCAAGCTTATGGCCAGTCCCCTGATTTTGTGAAGTGGGTGAGTCCTTGTCTTCCCTCCTTTTCTGTTTCAGAAGCATGAAGTGCTTCTTTCAAGAGAAGTGTGGTAACTCACATGAAGGGATACTCTTTTGATAACTCACTGCTACCTTTAGGAAGTGCAGGAAATCCTGCCATGGATTTCCTCTTCGGGAAGACCCCTCCGTCTGCTAACTTCTAATAGTTGTCTTGATAGGTTTAGTTGAGATTGAAATTTGTCTCACTTCAACTCATAAGCCAAGGGAAGGCTTGTTCTGCTGAACCTGGATGACCTCTGGAGAATAAATTATTAATCCTTTCCCTAACCCATGTGGAATGCTGACGCTTTCTGGCACAATCGACAGAAAGAGAGGCCATGTGTGTTCCTATCAGCAACATACACAAAACAGACTTGTTTAAGAGAATATTAACTTCAATTTTAGGTGTACATGCATGTTTTTGTATAATTGGCTTTTTACTCTCTAATTTATAATTTTACGTTGCATGCTTCTCTTCTGAAATAGAATGTTTTGTGAAACAGTTTTAAAAATGGTCTTCACCAGGGTTTCCATCAGATTGGGTACAATAAACTCTTACCTAATGGGGTTTTTTATGTTTCAATATAATTGATTTTATGTCCATGATACTTAGAACTACTTATCTGAACATCTCTGCAAAAGCCTTGGTTATGGTGTGTAGTTTCTCATGTCTGACAGAATTCAAAGTGATGTTTCTTACACTGATCCAAAACTTTCAGATAGTTATAACTTAAAGGTTAGAAATGTCTCTTGTGAAATTTATTTTTCAATGCAAATGCAATATTAATGTCACATTTTGCTCTCAAATAATTATTTGACAAATGTTATATTTAGATAATATTATAGGCAGAAGGACTTTTGAAATATATTTTGAATGCTTTCACATAAAAATCAAATAACATTAAAACTGAAATACTAGTATGTATTTCTCTCTCTCTCTCTCTCTCTCTCTCTCTCTCACACACACACACACACACACACACACACACACAATATCCCACATATCAGAGTGTAACTTGAGGGTCACCATTATTCAGTTATTCTTTAAATGACAGATATGTTTTGCATACCATGCTGAAGTCTTAGATGCTAAAATTAATGAAAAATAATCCTTGTTGTTATAAGACTTCTAGTGTAGAACAAGACACAGACAAATTTAACAGTGAGTGGTCTGAAGTATGAGGGGACTTGGAAAGGGCTTTGATGAAGGCCATTACTCTAATTTTGCTGTCATTGGAAAAGGAATAAATGAAGCCCAAGCTGGTTGTACCCAGAATGACCAAGAGAGATTCCACTGTCAAGTCACCTCTGTCTTGAATTTCTCTAGCCATCCTGCTGAGAGCAGGGCATGATGGGTAGAAGGAGCATGTAACTAACACGCCTAGAAACCTGTGAGGAGCTGTAAACAGTTGGGAGTGGATGATTCTGGGGTGTTACACAGCTGCACAGTACCTAATTGAAATGATAGGCAACCGTTGCAGTGTAACTCTGAAAACTATGTTACTTTGTAATCTCTTTCTGGAATGAGGTCTTTACACAGAAAAGAAGAAGAAGAAAAAAACAGACTTCCAATCAAGAGTACTATTTATGTTATGTTTTCTTGATAGCTTTAAGTTGCTGGAGTGATAAAGATACATATCATGCTAGCTTGGGTTTCTTTTTAACTTTATTTTTTTTTCAGAAAATGATTAGAACAATTTAATTTGATTGTGGTCACACAAAAGGAGGTAATGTGCTCATTCTGTGGATATGCAGTGCCTCTTTGATCTGAGATTGCCTGTGCTGTATGAAAAGTACCTCTTTGATGAGAAAACATGGGTGATTTGCTGTATCAGATGGCCACATCATCCTGTCTATTGAATTAGCTCTATTTTCTGAAAGTAGAGATGTTAATGACCATTTTCTAGGTGATCTTACAATCACCATATCAGGATTTTGCTGCCTGTGGAACTACTACAAATGTGATTCTATACCCCTACACAGGCTCAGTATTTCAAGACAGGAATGTCAAGCCAGACCAGCATCACAGTTAGGGAGACTAAGGGAGAAAGAGGACACATATGTTCTTTCTGTCCTCGTGTTGAGAGCAGACTTAGTGTAAGATTGGAATCTCTAGAACTTTGACTTCTGCTCTTTACTGTAACTCCTGATGCCTATCTACTCCTTAGATTCAATCATTCTGCTCTTTCATTTTGTAAATTCCTTGAGTCAACGCAAGAACATTCTAGAAAAATGGTGATGTCGAATTGATTTTAGGTCATGATTTCTGAAGATTTCAAGCAAAACTACATTTGAGTCTGTCTTCTTCACTTATGGAATAGTTTGAGGACTTTTTAAAAAACTATCCAAAGTTTTGATTTTCATTCATTAAATATGGTCACTAATAGCTATGATATGGATGCCGTAGGCTGGAGAGTTGTGTGTGTGTGTGGGGGGGGGGGGAGGTAAAAGCACTTCAAGAGTGAGGGCCTGAGTTTGAATCCTCAAAACCTGTGTAAGAGCTTGACAATTAGTGTCCCTGTCTCTTATGGGGAGATGGGTGGTAGAGACATCACAGAGACCCTTTTGTTTAAGCCCACGTAGAAGATAAAGAGCAACACTAGAGGATTCCCATGGACCTTCACACATACTCTGTGGTATGGACACATCTGTACTCATGCACACTAATGTGGACATGCATGCATGCGCACACACATACACACACACACACACACACACACTCACAAATGGTGCTCAACATGTAAAGGCTATAAAAAGTTCTTTGAATACAGTAAGAAATCAGTCAACTAGGTACTGATTGAAAAACTACAATTGGCAAAATAGCATGAAGATTTTTGTTAGGAAATTCTAAGAACCAAGCACATTTTTAAAAACTATGGTTAATGAGAAACATATTATGATTTAAGATTCCTCTCCAACCACAATTGTCATCACAATCAAATAGCATATACACACACACACTAAAATATAATTTAGATGGTAGAAGCTGAACATATAGGGCTTGATTGTTATTAAATTTTATATTATAAGCACAAATAGAACCAAATACAAAGTACTGAGCAGACACATGCCTGATTGATATTGATAGAGTCTTAGACTTTTTTTATCCACTTCTCTTCTTCCTGACTTATTATCTTAATCCTATGTATTTCTTTCTTTTATGTGGTCACTTTGACATCATAAAATGCTGGTTTCAAATGCTGCACTGAGTGCCTCCAAGTGTCTGCACCTACCCATTTACTTTCTTGATTGATACAGTTGGGTCTTGAGACTTGGTTGAAGAAATCAATAGTTTTCACTAAAACAACTTATTGATTGTCTGTTTCAACACTTTAGCATTCAGACATTCATCAAGCTCAATCCTATCAACTTTATCTTCTGTGATAGCCCACACCATTTTTGTCTTTGAGCTTTAGCTAGTATAGTTTATTCCACTGGGTCCCTCTTCTGATGCTTACACATGTCTAAATTCCTCCTTACTCTCAGAAGTTATCGAGGGGATCTACATTCCTGGGAACTGAACCTAAGCCATACCAGCTACTCAATTTCTACTTTAAATATTAAATACAATTTATCCTTCACTCATGTGCCAATATATTTTTAGACTTATTCTATTTTTAATTTTATGTATAGGTGTGTGTACACACACGTAAGTAAAGATGTTCACAGAGCCTAGAAGAGAATGTCAGGTCCCCTGGAACTAAAACTGCAGGCACTTACGAGCTGTCAGACATGGATGGTGGGTGTCAAACTCTGGCCCTATGCAAGAAAAGAACAAATTGCTGACCGCTGAGGCATCATTACAGCCCCCATGGCAACCTGTCTTCCATGGCTTCATGTCACTCACAATATGATTTTCTTCTTCCGGTTGGTTTATTTTGCTGATGTTTAAAGATGTTTCCAGCCACCAAATGGATTTTAAGCATTTTGAAGACAGAGACTGTATATTATTGTCTTTATTTTTTTTAACACCTTGTTCAGGAATTTAACTACGAAGGGTGGCTCAAAAGGAGAAGCTGTTGAAACTCTGCCTCTTTATGTTGCTGACACCTACTCTTCGCCACATTCTCTGCTGTGTGCACATACTGATGCTCTGAATAAACACATTCTTTTTGCAGGCAGGGTTTGTAGGATCATGAATCAGAATGTGTGGACAGTTTGTGTAACACCTACGGCTCATAGGTGTCGTGAGACTATGGCTCATGACACAGTCAGAGGTGGTTCCTGTCAGGGTTCCAGCTGAATAATTGTCATCTTCTTTATTCCGACACACTCTGGGAGCTCACCCCACGCCTATGTTATAGCTGTCTGATTGTGAACCTCCCTCCTTAAGAGTATTGAGTCTACAAAATATAAACCAACTTGATGTGTTGGTTCACAACTCTTAATAAAGTCCTGTAATTCAAGTAATTTTAAAGTAACATAGCTAATAAAAAAATAAGTGACATTATGAATAACAAAAGTAGCTACCCTTTGTCAAGCTTATGAATTACATTCCCGAACTGCTTACATGCTCTCTTTGTTAACGCTACCACTTTGTGGATTAAGCTTACCTATGTTTTTATTATTTAGATGAAATTTATTCAGGGGAACTAATTGATTTGCCTAATGTTACATCTCTTAATTGCCAGTGAAGCCAGCTTTAATCCAGGTCAATTACACTATGAACTCTGGTAGCAGCATAACTACACTGATACATAGATGCATGAACACTAACAATTACCACGTCACAGACTCC
Source organism: Microtus oregoni (assembly GCF_018167655.1). NCBI lineage: Eukaryota > Metazoa > Chordata > Mammalia > Rodentia > Cricetidae > Microtus > Microtus oregoni. Next base: position 7,352,876 of record NW_024543059.1, read on the forward strand.
TCAACTATTGTGTTAAAGAAGGCCAGGAGCAAATCAAGCAGTGAAAATGATTGTGTTCTTCATGTAACATTTTTTCTTTAAAATTCTTTCTATTACATGATGGCTAGGGTCAAACATAAGGTATTCTTTTACATTCCCAATGCATTATTTAACAAACATTGTTTAGTAAACATTTGCAATTGTTCCTGCACAGAACCAGGTGTTAGAAATAAAGGGAAGAGAATTAAGCAGGCAATAATCCCTTCCCTTGGAATTTATCTGGCAGTGAAGTAAGTATAAAATAAAAAATTAAGTAAAATTCATAATTGTAAGTACTAGGATGAAAGAGATGGAGAAAGAAATTGGAGGCATGAGTTCTGGGAGGCTTTTGGTGATAGCCTTAAACAAGGTAATTATTGAAGGCATCTATCATCTATCTATCTATCTATCTATCTATCTATCTATCTATCTTCGCATATATATGATAACACACACACACACACACACACACAATTATCCCCTCCATGATGGCTAGGAAGAGAAATGTCAAAGGTATATTCAAGTGAGCAAATCACACAGGACTTCATAGGTCAGGCTTCTGTTAGTCCAGTGGGGAACCAGTGGTTTTCCATGGAAGAATTAAGAATTGACTCATTTGACAACCACTTAACCTTGGTCACTTAGGCTCCTATGTGGGACACAGACTTTCAAACAGGAAGTCTCAGAGTTAAGTGACAACTTAGATGTTCTTATCACTATCCAGGGGAGAGGTGTATATTTAGGAGATTGGGTATATGGAGCTCAGATCTGTATAGAATTATGTTTGAGCATTTTAGCGTCTTTGGTTTTGCAGCCCTGACTATCATAATCTCCTTAGACATGGAGACCTAGTTCTCAGTTATTATGGGTACCATTTAGAAGTAAATCTTAGTTATGCTGAAGTTTCTATCCTTTTAATTCCTCCAAACTTTTAGGAAGGTAGATTGGCTAATACCGGAGTCATCCATATAGTAGAGCTTAATTTGCATTTAGCCTCACATCTTCCAGGCATCTGGGATGCTCTCCTAGTTCCTGCCTAAGTCTACTGTGAGTCACTGCAGAGCAAGAACCATGCCTCCTTTTGCCTGTATGCCCACTGACTTCACCTGACAAGTAAGGTCTGAATATTTGCTAGATAAGTGAGTATGGATGGATGCTACCCATTCATGCCACAGGACTTATTCCACAGGGCCTCTTTAGTGTGGTATGACATAGGAGCCGATGCACAAGGAGAATAGATTCTTTACTCAGTGAATGGTTTTCTCTGCTAGAAAATCAATGCCCCTGTAATGAGAGTATCCATTCAGCATCAGCATCAGTAAGGAAAATCCTTGGGATCGAGAAGTATGACTGGGCTACGCCTAGGACAAGTTTACAACTGGATACGGTGCCACATGTCTGTAATCTCAGTAATGGGGAGGTTGAGGTGTGAGGCGTGATGACTGTGAGTTCAAGGTCAATCTGGGTGATGTAGCCAGGCCTTATCTCAGAAACAATTTCAGAAACGTAGGAGGTGCCGCCCACGTGTAGAGCCTCAAAGGAACAGGTTACCATGTGTTCAGAGAACAGTTGACTACCACTTCCCTAAAAAAATGTATAGGCACATAAATTTCCCCAATTTTGCACAGTAACACGGATAAGAAAAAAAATTAAACTTATAATTCTTGATTTTGAGATGAGCTTTCTCACTCTGGCAGAAACCGGCTTGCTCAGAGTTCAGTGTGTGACATGGACTGGCCTCAGATTGTTGGTGGTCTCTGTGTCTCAGTGTCTCAGATACTGAGATTTAAGGAAGGAGCTGCCACAGCCTTCTTAAAATTGCAACTTAACCTAAGTTTTTCAAAGCAGCACTTGACTTTATCAAAAGCTATGCCTATCCAGACTGTCTGTTCATCTTTATGTTAAAGGTTTGATTGTTTATAGTGTTGCTCAAGATTAACTAAAGTATTATAGGCAGATGTATAGTTGCAGGAATGCAATTCACACTGACCGTTTTGAAACAAATGCCTTCATTTACCTTTCTTAATGAATTTGGAAAGATCAGAATGGATCATAGCTCACCACTCGAAAGACATGTTCCTTGTCTTAAGAAGCGTATTACCTCAGACGAAAAGATGAAAAGATGATAAATAAGTTACACAAATCGGCCAGTGCTAAGCAAGATATAGGTGAAATGAGCACAGGGTAGGTGACCAGATAGTCCATTTGTTGATAGACATATTTGTTCTGTTCATCAAGGTCTTCATGGTTCAGAACTGACTTCTAAGACTCCAGGCCTTGAGGGTTAGCTGGTCAGTCTGTGTTCAGTATACTCAAAAGCATTAGTAATATTTGGTGAGCATTCATAATGTGTAGCAGGCACTGTGTACGTCAATCATTTGATTTTTGCAGTAATATTAGAGAAAGGTTTTGTGGGTAAGCCCATTTTGCCTGTGGAAGGACTCAGCCATACATACAAGAATTATACCATACAGAGCCTCACAGGTTGGATCTGCGGTACTGAAACAATTCCTGTACTCAGGAACCATGGGACAGGACAGTGCCTGGAAGCCCACCTTTCTTAATTTGACCAGCTCCTTGGTATTTGAATCCAGTGTCCACTCTGACCTTCTCCAAAGGGCTGTATATTATCCCTTTAGTTATGATGGCACTGGTCCCTTCTCTGGTTTATTACTATACTTTTAATTATACAGATTTTTATTTCCACTGATTTTTTTCCCCATATGCCAAAGTCTGGGAAAAATCCCATGACTCAGTAACTTACACCTTGCTCTGGGTCTAGGGGTGAGGAGGGGTGCTTATGCGTAAAAGACTTCATAGCCTATTGGTATGTCTTCAGCCCTAGAAACAAGCCTATTTGCCAAGGCCTAGACTTGATATTAGTGTAATAAACAAGGTAAGAAGACTTGCCAAATAAATCAGCATTGTTTGGTAGCTTGAGAAACCTATCTCTTAAGAATGGAAAAGTGGCTGGGTGGTGATGGCACACACTTTTAATTCCAGCACTTGGGAGGCAGAGGCAGGCGGATCTCTGTGAGTTTAAGGCCAGCCTGGTCTACAAGAGCTAGTTCCAGGATAGGTCTCAAAGCTACAGAGAAACCCTATCTTGGGGATGGGGGGAGAATGGAAAAGTGGAAGATGACCAATAAAACAATAAATCTTATTCCTTGTTTTGATGTTAACTCTTAAAAACAAGAACAGAATCTGAATTAAGCATAGGACACGTCTTTCTTTATAATGGAATTAAGGCAGATATGATTACAAGTATACCAAGATTTTGCTATTTTAAAAATAGCGTATGAGCATTCTTGTTTATTTTTACAAATTACTGATGTTTTGTAAGAGTGTACCTAGAGAGAAAGAAAGGAAGGAAACTGAGGCGATGGGGTATGCGGGACCCTTGGGAGGGAGGAAGGCGGCCTTCTGAATCAAGCCTCAAACCTTATGGTAGCTGATAAAGACGTTCATGCGCTTGTGTTGCCTGCTTTGTGGATGGATCTTTAGATGCTGTCCTTCTGGCTCGTTAGGAATGTAAACTGAGGGATCAGTCCATATACTTGGCATTTCTCAGCTAATTTTAGACTGTGAAAGAATATTTGCTCATTAGAGACATTATATAATGTATAGAAAATGGCAAAAAGTCTCTACTTCTTATGACCTTGCTACTCAGATCGAGGTTCTCTTCATTGCTTTTTGATGTGATGTGTGTGAACATATAAGTTTGCATGTATTTGGAACAAGTGCTTTTGTAACTTTTCTTTTTGCTATGACATACCAAGAGCATTCTTGTGTTTCTAATAATTATTCCTAAGCACAGTCTGAATAGGCGGTGTAATAGGGACACTTTTCTCTTTTCTTTTGAGAAGTAAATAAACACAGGTAGGCAGGGGCTGAAAGCATCGTTTTTCTCAGGCCATTGCCTCTCACAGAGGATAGAAGGCTTTCAAGTGTAACCTTGGAATAGCTTTGAAATGAGATGCACTCTGGAATGGAAGAAAGAATATATGCGGAATGTGGGTTTCCAAGGGATCCTTGCCATCGTACTTTAAGCAAGGAAAAAACTGTAGGCTTAATGCAAGTATGTCAGCAGCTAGTCCCTAACACAGTTGCTACGCCCACCACAGCGAAATAACATACTTCACAGTGGTATTTTAAAGGTTCCTTTAAACAGAATCCAGCCAGACAACCTGCTTATTATCATCATTCTCCCGGGCATTTAGTGTGGAAACACTGCAATCATTTTTACTCCACAGCCCCTGTGGAATCTGATAAATCCATAAACGCTCTCCAGCCCATCTCTGTCTTGGTCCTGAATGATTCCTTCTGCATCATCTGTTTCTCCTTTCTTCCATGAAGGTTCTTTCCCTCTATCGCCTGCCAGAGGAACATCCCAACTGGCTTCCCAGTTTCTTCTTCAAGTTTATCCTCTCCACAGTGGCTCCACACTTACTTTGCTTCAAACCCTGATATGAACCGGTCATACATTTCCTTGCTCATGGATGTTTTGTGATACCTAATATCATAAAAATTCTTCTTTCTGATGGATAACCTCAACTACGAGTCTATCTTGGCAGGCTCCTGTCCCATGCCAGACTCCATCCAAGCCATGCTTTGCTTGGAGTGAAGGTAAAGAAAGGAATGTTGGATAGGAGACCCGAGTAAGACATGTCTCCATCCGCTGACTCATCGGTGCTACATTAAATACTAAGTCAGCTTTCTGCAGCTTGTGTTCTAGATGGTGTGGTTGAGAAGACAACAGAAAACATTCCTCTCATGCCATGAGGCAGGCTGTAGGCAGGCAAAGCCTCATGAAGAGTGTGAAGTCCACTTAAAGGGTGCTAAAATACTTTCAAGGAGGCGATGGGTTGCCTGCTGAAGTAGTGAGGGTAGGTTTTAACCTCAGTGTATGTTATACCCTTGGTTATGTAGCTGAGATTCCCTCACAGCACACCTCAGATCCCAGGAAGTTGGGCTGTGATGCAATCCCTTTGTAAAATTGGTGGCAGTAGCTCTAACACAGTGCTTAGTCTTGCAGTTAAAGGAGACTAGAGAGATGGCCCTTGGTATCAGGAGTTGCACCTCTCCTGGCCAAGACCTCTGCCAATACTCAGCCTCAGGCAAATAAACAGAAAGCATCAATGATTACTTGGGATACCAATCACAAAGTTGGCTTTGTATGGAGAAGAAATCCAGGTATGCAAGAAGACTCCATTAATTCCAAAGTAATAAAGATAGCTAAACCTTTAATTACTATTTTGTGTCTGGCAAGTGCATGCATTTGGCAATGCATATATTTGTTTTTCTGTGAAAAGTTTCCAAGTTAAATGTCTGTGAAATTGCTTGTGGAATGATAGGGGACTGATTTTTGACTCATAATGGTAAAACAAAAATATTTTTAAAAAACTTTCTGCTTACAATGCAGTTGTAACACATGAGAAAATTTAGAACATGTATTTTAAGTTTTATAATTCGATATAAGTAATCTAAGTATTTGGGAAGTTTTGTTTGTTAATCAGATAAAGTATTTTAAAAAGAAAAAATTTAAGGGATTTTAATTAAGTTAAAAGTGCTTTAATGACGATTCTAAACTCATGCTAGGTAAGTAGAACAATACAGTTATAAAGTAAAACAATAAAGTAATGTCTAGGTTTGTAAAATTAAATTTTATAATTTATTTAAAATTTATGCATTAATTTTATAAACTAGGTAAGACACATGTTATCTTTTTTTGTCTGTGAAAGATGCCCCCAAAATAACATTAAAATACTTCCGTAGCTTTCATTGGGTGTTAAAGAGGGTGTGAATTTGGGTGGGTGGAGAAGTGGGGAAGATCTGGGAGAAGCTGAGGGAAGGGAACTATAACCAGAACATACGATATAAAAAAAAAAAACATCTTCAATAAAAAACATATTCAAGGTAATGTGTGTGACATTGATTTATATATTCTAGGGCATTAGAAAGTGCTCACTATTATGGTATCTGCTGATGGTTACTCTTCAATCTGATGTTTCAATGCAGGAAAAACATTTACCTGTCCCCTGTGTGACTCAAGGCCACAGAGACCTGTTCATTTCTTCACTAGAGAGAGCATCTCTCTTTCCTACCTTTTATCACTTTGTGTTTCTAGTGCAACATTGTAGATCTCTATTGTGGGGATTTTCATGTCTCTTTCTTTATTAGCATGGACATTCTATTTTGTCGTCAGTTGATTTTTTTTTTTAAAGATGTAAAGGCTGAGTAGTTCTTACAGACTAAGTATTGTTTTCTTTCCCAGGGACAATTCTTAATGAGAAAGTTTATCTATGTCTATGAGGAGTGAGTGATAAATTACTGGATTTGGTTCCGTTAGAAACCTAAGCAGCAGTTATCTCAGGAAATTCTGCAATAAAATATTTAGGAAGGTAATTGACTAGTTTCAGAAATAACCAGTTAATGTAAATAGCTAAGAAAAATTCAAAATACATTGAAGAAAAATTGAGGGTCCATGAATACGGTGAAAAGTATTCATTTTCCCTCTTGGGCCTGAAACTGTTGTGGTTCAAATAGAACCACAAGTTAGGTTTGCAATGTGACTAAAGCAGTGGATGCTGGGCAGGGGACGCTGGGCAGGGGTGGGCATCAGTGATACAGGACTGTGGGTTTCTAATGAACATTGCTCTCAGGACAGTCTGCTCATTCTCCTTGTAGAGATCTGCTGCCCATCTCCTTCCCTTCAGTCTTGTCTACTGCAGCCAGGAAGCTGTTTCCAGTTGCTTTTAATCCATCAGTCAATAACATTGATTTTTTTTCCAACATGAGGTGTTTCTCACCTCTTCTCTCATTATCCCCTCCTTCAGGGCTAAACAAAGTTTCCCGGTGTGCCACGGTTTGGATTGCCTATAAAACAGAAATGACCAGAGGCAGAATATAGGGCTTTGGTTGAGTAGGAAGGGTGACCAGTAACACAAAATCTTCCAGAAGCATCTTGGGCAAAATATTTTTGGCACAGTCCTAAGGGATATTATTTCCTCAAGTGGGAAACATAAATGCACATAAAATGTCTATCTTGTCTACTGTAGTTCTATTGAACAGGCTGAGGGGAGTGAATCCCAGAGGTCTGCCCTGTTTCCTGTGTAATTTTGGAGGGGTTCTTCTGAAGTAGACATCGCTACTCCTGGAAGTGAGTTAGGAGACCAGTCATGCTAGATGAGGCCATCGAGGACAGTACAGACACTAAGGAAAAGTGGCCATTTCTGCACCGGTAATAAGTTATACATAGCTCTCACAACAAGCTTGCCATGTGATTATCATTACCATCTAATATACTGTATTACTATTATATTGTCATCATTATTACTGCATCTCCAAAATCAAACCCATGTTCCCAAAGTCATTGACTAAGATGGTAGTATCAGACTTCCCAGGGTACAGCACACTGCTGTCCACACCACTCACTTTTTACTAGAGATAATTACAAAAGCCTTGATGGTACAAACGTGTGTGAAGGCGATCCACCTCCTTAGTACAAGGCTAGGTATTACAATTGGGTTTGATTCAGTAATGCTAGGAAGAAATGATAGGGTTTTATGGTAGAGTAGGAACTGAGAGAAACTTCAGATGCTGCTGGGCAAAGAGTTAACCCAAGCTTTTGTAGCAGACGCCTTATAGCAGGGTCACAAAAATCAGAAGAGAATTACTGTTTTTGTGAACTGTGTTTATGATGTTGACCTGCATTTTCGTGTAATCCAGCATGGTTATATCAAGCGACCCCTCCACTTAAGTCTCAAAGTTCTATGTTTGACTTTCCTTTCTGCCTGTTATTATATGCACAAGCCTGGGTTATTTAGCCTGCATTAGCCTTAGTGACATGGAACATTAATGTTTATTACATAGACCTCTTTTGTTATAAGATTCATGTGTGTTAACATTGCCAAAGCCATCATAAATATGTGTTCTTCATAACAGAGATTGAACCAATGATGTATCTCCTCCTTTCTAAGAAGTTTCCACTTCTTCAATGCAACATGAATTCTCTAATTTTTATTTTTGCTGGATTTGTGTAAGGGAAATGTTCTAGTCCTTGGTGGAAACTCCTAAGGAGTAAAAATCTCAACAATCTGTATCAATTCAATGGTTGCAGTGAATTTCAATCCTGTACTGGCATGGAAAAGAGGAGTGTGCACGGCATTAGAAAGACTCAGAAATTTCTGAAATTGTATCTGGGAATATAACTGTATAGCTTTTCAGTACAGCACAGGGCAGGAGAAAGCAGTTTTGAATCATGTCACTGGTCTAAATTGAGATGCATTGCCAGTATAAAATAAATATGGAATTTGTTAGGTTTATATGGAAAATTTACTTTGTTTATATTAAATTGATATGTTTAGATATATTGCATTAAATAAAACAGGGATTTGAATTTTATCTTTACTTTATCCATTGTGGCAGTTAGAATATTTAAAAATACATGACTCGTATTTATGATTCTTACTTTTCTCTGGAATAATGCTGATCTTGTGACCAGAGGGTGTTCCTTCTTTCAATGAGTTGAAAGGCCTTAGACCTTGATTTCCTGAGGCATTTTTTACAGTCACCATGGTGAGCTGTCCATCTCTGTAGGCTTTAGGCCTTGAGGAGCAATAAAAGGATATTTTCTCATATATAGCTCTAAGATTGTAACCCATCCTTAATTGTTTCATTTGCCAGATAACCTCCAGTTTCCAGGTCTCCATGCTCTGCTGAGGTCCAGAGAAGCCAACTGACTTGTTCAGATCACTGCTATCTAGTACTTTATTCACTAGGTGCACTGGCCCCTAAATGCATAACCAAGCTGGATGCAGAAGTTAGATGGAATAGGGGAATAGGTATTTTGAAAAGAATTAGGAACAGTTGGTATCAGGATTCTTTTTTGCTTCTTTGTTTGGTGTGTATGTCTGTCTGTGTGTGTGTGTGTGTGTGTGTGTGTGTGTGTGTGTGTGTGTGCAGAGCATCTTCTTGAACTTTTACAGTTACAAGTATAAACAATGTGACTGAAGCTAGGCTAGAAGTACTGACTGGGAGTTTTCCTAGTTAGACAACAGGTCTATGAACTTGGTAGAAACAGCAAGAGACTCCAGGATGCTCCATCTTAATTTCTGTGAATACAAAACTAAGACACAACCTCTCATACTTTCAAGTCATCATATAGTATTACAGAGGCAACACAAGACTTCCATTCCATATAAGCTTTGGTGAGAGTGATGGATGAAAAAATTATAATCAATGACATAATATCTCTTAATTTTAGTTTTCTTAGCCCTGAAAAAAATGAGTTCAAATAAGGCTATACCTGCTTCTGTGTCTCAGGTATAGCTGATGTTCAAATAATGGAAGCAATAAATAAGCAAATATCCATTATATGAGTTTAAAAGTCTTTTCACATCAATGTCTGTGGATGTGTAAGGCATACACCATTTTAGGACTCTTATTTCTTTAGTTTAGAATAAAAAGTATGTGCAGTGAAAGAAAATGGAACCATCCAGGACATGGAGCTATAACTGGGATTTTATGTGTTCAACTAGTCTACTATATTACATATCTACACATGTGAGAGAAACCAAATCTGAGTCAAGGGAAGCAAAAACACTCTTTGTCCCCTACTTAAAACTCTCGTCCATCTTTGAATCTAAAATTAGGGCACCAGTAGATACAGGATTTATAATCAGTTTTCTGGGGAAATGGAGCCGAATCTCAATCCCACCTTGAAAAGGCCAAACGACCTAAAGGAGACAGTGCAATTGGGGCTGTGCATTTGCACTTCCTAGCACAAACTTCAGACATGCATTTTTAAACCCCAAAGGGACTGCAAAGCTCAATTTATTTTCATGGAGTCTTAACTGCTGACTGAAGATATAGCATTTAAGGCAATCACCATGGAAATGAGATTGTATGAATCATGGCTCCTTAAGGCCTACTCAATATGCCCTGACTGACAAGTCCAGCTTTACTTATATAGACAGGATCTCTTTGATGAGGCAAATTCAACATATGACTAACTGGGAGACACAGACAGATGTTAAGAAGTGATATTTCTGACACTTGGTAGAATTTTACATATCTATCTAGTTATTATCTCTCTATCATCTAAAAATTTAGCAATTATATCTCAATCATCTTTCAGCCATCTATATCTATCTATCTATCTATCTATCTATCTATCTATCTATCTATTGATCTGTTTGCCTATTTGTCATCTATGACCTGTCTATGCTAAGAGAAATGGAATAGATACAAATATACAGATTCAGTTAAACTACATATATAGAGGGCAAGTTATTAAAACTATTGTGAAACTTAATGATATGAATAAAAATAATAATTAGGATTGAAAAGGGAGTCTGTGGAAATAGTAACAATAACAGTTCAATGAATATTTACTGTAGGCTGATCATGTGCCTCAAGTTGTGTTCATAAAACAAGAACTTTGACATCAAGCATCCATATGTATAACATACTTCAAAATAAAAGTGTGCTTCTTGGGATAGGAGTGATTCATGGAGGCAGGTATGCCAGTATATAGTATTCAGAGCCCAATAGGAGTATTCCTCCAAAAACAATATAGAATATTGCAGAAGAGAAATCATTATTTCCAAAGACAGTATAAATATCTAAGTTCACCATGAAAAACTAAGTTACACATTTGGGAGCCTGTGCACTTTAATGGTTAAAGTCCTAGATGCCAGTGATCTGTGTAAGTCCGTTGTCCTGTGTGGACCTCAGTTGAGTTTGGAGGCTTGGAATCTGGATCACAAAGTACAGTGAACACCGAACACTCATTTCCTTCCTTCCTTCCTTCCTTCCTTCCTTCCTTCCTTCCTTCCTCCATCCCTCCCTCCCTCCCCCTTTCCTCCCATTCTTCCTTTCTCAGTTCACAGTTAGAACCTCATGTGAATGATAATAAGCAAGTCCACGGAATCCTTAAAATGGATTATCTTTGTTTGGTTGTTTATTTACATAATCAGTATTTATTTCATCTGCCTTTTTGGAGAATTAGTTCTTTATTTAAATTTTGCAATGACTACTTATAACAAGCTTATTCACCTTGTTTTAAAGAGAAAAACCTAAATGGAAGGAATTAAATAGAGGGAATAATTTTGGTAGATTTTAAGAACAGATAGAAAATGTATTTCAGCACAAGATATGTATATTTGGGAAACAGCATAGTCTTATCTTGTTAGAAAAGAGATTAGGAAAAACAAGTTGGGCCCACATCACGAATATTACTAAGACAGAAACTTGTCACTTACATTAGAAAGTTATTGAGTACTTCAGAGTGGATAAAAGCAATTTGGTAAACGAAAGCCTGTAATTGTCACTAAAATAAAACACGGGAAAATATTATCTCAAAGAAAAGGAAGCACTTCATTTTCACCTGGTCAAATACTGGTAGAGAATTCTGGGCTACCTTGTGCAGGAGGGAGCATGTATATGTGTCTAGTTCTGCCAAGAAGGCTTCTTTCCAAGGGTATGTGATGGTGACAGTACTTAAAACTCATTATTGGAAATAAGCAGTGTATATTGTCCAGTCATGGTTTATCAACTTTGTTACACATGTTACCCCAGGGCTGAGGCGTGAATCAGAGCACCTGCCGTCTCAGCAGTAGGACTTGAACTCAAGCCCCCAGCAGCCACATACTGCTCTTGACAAGGCCTTGGCCAAGCCTGTAAGCCCAGCTCTGAGAGTCAGACTGCAGCATCCCTGGGCTGGCTGGACGTCAGCCTCCCTGTGGGTTCTGTGAGGGTCAGTGCAGTAAGGAGGTAAGGAAGGTGATAGAGCAGCATGCCTGATGTCCTTCTGTGGACTCTTTACAGAAATATGTACACTACACCCCCACCACCGCCACCACCACACCCCACCAACACCACAGCAACACACCTCACCCCACCCACTACAACCCACCATACCACATCACCACAACAACACCACCACACCAACCCCCACACCATCACCACCATCACACACAACCTTAAAATGTGTATAGAGGTGAACAGCCATTTTCTTCCACTGTTGGCTAACCTCCTGCATTTCTCAGCTGCGTTCTACGCAGTCGCTGTTTCTCTAGTCATGAATTGCCATTCATATCATGTCCTTAAAAAATAAACAGCACTTTTCCCTCATGCATTGTGAATTTTTCATGTATTAAGCATATTAATGCTTTTGTTTATCACCTGTTAAAATGTTTTTTTTTTCTGGAGAAATTGCCTTTAGTCTTTATTTACTCCGTATTTCAATACACTGAAACTTAAATTTTTGATGGGTTGTGACTCCACTTACCCTAATATACCATAAATTTAATTATAACTATAGGGTTTTGTGGTAGATCAGGAACTATTAAATTATTCTAATTTTAAAACCTAGGAGAGGATATTTCTTAACCTAGCTCTTTTCAAATGTCTGTGAGGTGAAGATGCGGCTGTCTTTCAAAGGCATAGGACTCTAATTCTCTTAAGCTCATAGACTATAGAAAGCATAAAGAATAAAAGGATTCTTTTATCTGGATACCTCAGATTCTAATGGGGCTTTCTGATATGCATTCATATGTGTGACCCGAGGAGTTAGAGTTTCCATCAGAATCGAGGCTCTGACCGTGTCTGGTGGTGTGGGAGAATGTGGAATTGCACCCTGAAATATGAAGAGGAGGGAGTCGATTTCTGACAGAGCATAAGACATCAGATCCATAAAGGATGCTAACCCATTTTGGAAGTAACACATACCTGCTGTGCTTGCTATGTGCAGAGCAGGAGAAACATAAAGTTAGTGAAATGTGATTTAGAGTGACATTGTACAACTTAGTGTGCTCTTGGTCAAGTGTGTCAGAATTTCCCCTATTGCCAGTGACCATGACTATCTTACTTGTTCTGAAGACTTTAAGTAGAGGAGTAGTATGTTTTTTATTCTCTAAGTATTTCTCCAGCGCAGAAGTTGGAAGATGGCCCAGCAGTGGGGTTAAGACCTGGGAAAGACATATAGAAAGCTTTTCTAGTTATCATACAACAGAAGGTAAAGACCTAAACTATGAAAATAGCACATGAAAAGGAAGAAGAAACTCCACTGATGATTAACACAGGCCATAATGATACACACGAATTGGTGGCAGGGAGAACTGGAGACTTGCATATTCTCAGCTTTGGCCATGCAGCAGTTGAGTCCTTATGTCTCGAGAACGTTAGAAGATAGCAGATAGGGAAAATGGTGTAAAAGTTGGCTTCGCTCTCTACTGGACACCCGGAGAGCTGTAGACAGCTGCGTGTTCAGACCTGCAGCTCCCAGGTGAGCACTAAGCTGAAAATAGAGATCTGAGCATCATCACATTGTAGGTGGTGGTTGAAATCACAGGTGTGGATAATACTTCCCAGGGAGACTGTAAAGAAGGAAGAGAAAGAAATACAGAAGGAACCCTTGGGGATGCTTGCACTGTGGGGTGAGGTACTGCTGTGGGGGCAGGGTCCAATATCTAAAAATGCTTTGTTAGTGGCAATGTGCTCTCCAGATAGATGGGACCGTTGTTAATATTCAAAATGTTTTTTTTTTGAGGATGTTTTTAGAAATGTTTATTCTTCTCTCATACATTATATCCTGGCGGCAGTTTCCTTTCTTCCCCTCCTCTGTCCCTTCCCCCACCATTCCTCTTCCCAAGATCCATGCCTTCACCATTTCCCTTAAAACAACAACAAAAAACCCAAAAAAAAACAAAAAAAAAAAACAAAAACAAGCAAGCAAGCAAACAAACAAACCAAAACCAGGCCTCCAAGGAATATCTACTGAACGTGGCCTGGCAAGACACAATAAGGCTGGGTATAAATCCTCATATTGAGGCTGGATGAGGCTCCAGTAGGAGGAAAAGGGTCCTAACTGCAGGCAAAAGATTCAGAGACACCCACTGCTCCCTCTGTTGGGAGTCCCACAAGGACACCAAGCTACACAACCATAGGCTTATACAGAGGACCTGACTCAAACTCATGCAGGTTTGTGATTGTAGGTTCAGTCCCTGTGAGCCCCTAGGAGAGCTGCTTTGTTGATTCTGTCAGCTGTGTTCTCGTAGCATCCTAGACCTCTCTGGCTTCTACAGTCTTTCCTCCTCCTCTCCCACAGGGTTCCCTGAGCTCTGCCTAGTGTTTGGCTATCGGTCCCTGTATCTGCAGCTATCAGTTGCTGGGTGATTCCCCCTGATGACAACTGGGCTATCGCTGATCTAGATTTATGAGGTTAGCAGAATATCATTAGGAATCATATTATTGACTTCTTTTTTGTTTTAAAACATTTTGGTTTCTACAAGCAGATAGATGTACTACCACGGACACAAATGGCAGGCTAGTTGCCATTGTAAGCTTGGAGGCTCTGTGAAAAGCTGTAAGCAGATTCTTTAGCTAGGAAAAAAGAATCAATTGTTAAGGTAGAAGAAGCCTTTGTAAGGATGAAACATGAACCAGGTTCTTAGTTTTGCTTGCTCCAAATGTAGCCATGGGTTCACCATCTGGGAATGTGTAGTAACTGTAAGCAAGTATGTTACCACTGAGTCATCCCCCAAGAAACAAGGCCTGGGTCCAGATTCCATTCAAGAATTTTATAAAACTGCCTTCCAAGAAAGCTCAAGAGATTTTTATGAAACAGATTGGTTTAATATCCCTACATAGCCTTTGTTCAAAGTTGCAATATTAAAGCTATTTTTATGAAGGCTTTAGGAAAAATAAAATAGCTTGTTACCATCTCTATGTCCATCTCAAAATATATTTTATACTGTTTTGTGTTTAATGTTCCAACTCCAACCTTCTTTTGAACCTGAATTTGAAGCTAAGGAAAGGCTCTTGCGGTAAACTGTATGATAGAGTAGTAATGGCTGTGGAGTTTAAATTAGAATCCATACATAGTTTGTGTTCCAACCTGGACATTAGTTGATGTAGAACATGATTTCCATGAACTTCAGCTACTTCATTTTTAAAATGGCAGAAGTGACAGCTAACTTATAGGTCTGCCGTGTAAAATAATAGCCTCATAATAGCGACCATAGAAGCTGGGAAACACTTTATGAGCCAAGAGCCTATGTAGTTACCATGGTTCATCCTGTCATCATTCTGAAAGTGTTTGATCTTAAATATTATTTTGGCTAGTAGAGTAGCAGACTTTATGACTTATTATATGGAAATCTATGATTGCATATGTATGGAATCAAGACTTAAGGGCAGCATTATCTTTTAGTAAGGTCTGTGGCAAACTTGATTGTCATGTTTCTCATTTCACTGACTACTGGGACACATGACATAAAGTTTTCTTTTCAAAATGTATATCTTTTTAAATTATATGTCTTTGTGTGGGTTTCTGCAGGAAGATGGGGATACTCAGGGACCAGAAGAGGGCAATGGATCACATGGACCTGGAGTTAGAAGAGGTTATGAGCCTCCTAATGGGGCTGTTGGGAACTGAACTCTTCCTCTGCAAGAGTAGCATGTATTTAGAAGAGGTTATGAGCCTCCTGATAGGGCTGCTGGTAACTGAACTCTTCCTCTGCAAGAGTAGCATGTACTCTTAACCACAAGCCATCTCTCCAGCCCCATTTTGAAGGATGCTACAATAAACTCTAGGGAAACCTGTTGTTTATTTGGTATATTTTGCATATTCTTTGCTTGCTTTGAGACGGTATTTAACTCTGTAGTCATGGCTGATCTAGAACTCACTATTTAGTCGAGGTTAATCTCAGTCCCTTGGCAATCCCCTTATCTTTGACACCCAAGAGCTGAGATTACAGGTGTAAACCATCACACATGGCTTGAAACATTAAATATTATGTATGGATAAGAAACTGGATAAGCAATATAAGGCAAATTCCCAAGAAGTAAATTCTCATTTTCAGTTGCACAAAGCTATTTTTAAGTGTGTGAAAGGAAAGTGAATATGTAAATTCACCTAGTTTCTCATTCAGTGGTCCAGTTATGCTTGATCATAATGTTGTTTCTTATTGTAAAATAACAACCAAATTCAATGTTGTATCTAAACTCTTACATTATAATTTATTTCTTTAACCTTTAATCACTAAGTTTTATGAAGAAAATTGTTTTTCAATTTGTTAAATATACAAAAATATATATTTCTTTTATATAACTTATTTAACTTGATACTTTTTTATTCCCCCAGAAGAGTACAATTATTGAAATGGCAGAGACATTTTTATGTTCCTTTATATTCCAAGTGCCTGACAAAAGGTTTAGCCACACTAGCTACAAAAGTACTCAAGTTTCCAGGCTGTGATAGCACACACCTTTAATACAAGCACTAGGGAGGCAGAGGCTGTCAGCTCTCTGTGAGTTTAAGACCAGCCTGGTTTGCAAGCACTAGTTCCAGGACAGCCAAGGATGTTACACAGAGAAAGCTTATCTCAAAACAAACAAACAAAAACCTTGCAGGTTGAATTATTGTCTATATTGCTTCTTTTGTTAGACAAAAATTGACTATTTTGAAATTTGGATTAGGTTTTACATGTATTACCAGGGTTTTAACACTTGTGTCTCTGTTCCTTATTACTAAGATAATTTGAAGAAGAGGATGTTGACGTATACTGCTTGCCAGAATGATGAGCTTTCCTTATCATATTCCTCCTGATAAAATACAGAAATCATACATTAAATCTATCAATCTAGGAAGCTGGGAGGACCATTTCCTATTGTCAGCCATTGTAGGAGACCAAAGGTCAATGAAGATATTCCTGATGACATAAGGAGGGCTTTGCTAGTTTAGAAATGATCCCCACAGAGATAAGTTCCTATCACTAGCTGCTCCAGTGACTCTCAGTCTTCTAGGGTACCACCCAGACAATTGAAGCTGCAGCTTTCCCAGAAGAGCTCCACTCAGCTATTGCATCTCCCAGACCAGCCTGTCTCTTCCCCGAGAGCACTTTAGCACTGGAAAAATTTGTTAAGGAGTCATTTTTCCACTGTGATACTTGAAGGAAACCGCTAGGTCCTGATTTACCTGCCAGCACACTTGGGCAATTGTTGGTGTTAATTCACCTGTAAAAAGTGAAGCTACTCCCTGTTCCTCCTTAATGCTTTAGAGGAATTACTACACATAATATAATTTTATTTGAAAATGATATTTACATAATGTATTGAACTAAGTGACCCAATAAAGGCATTGAAGTGTACTTAGAATTCTCATCAGCAGGAGGAGGTGCTGGAAGAGGAATTATCAAAAAAACAAAAAACCCAAACTGTCACATTTATTTTTGAATACTACCAATATTTGTTCTTTGGTATTTGAGTCCAAGTATTTGCCAGATACAAGTGAAATTAGCAGCACTTTTAGTCTTTTGTCTTTTAATTTAGTTGTGTGGGCCAGGGAGGCAGCAACAGTGTTGAAATAATTGTGGCAGTGACTCAGATTTAACATTTGCTACACAATTAGATTTTCTTTAGGTCAGCCAAGCAAGTTGAGCTTTGCCTTCGCCCAGCCTTTCTTAGATCTATTGTAATTACTGTACAGGCTTCAGTGCTGAAGAATCATACACCTGCTTTTTAATATCTTCCCTAGGTTTTGATGCAGTCACAGTTCAGAGGGACATTGGTTTTGCTCGCTTAGTTCTCTTTTCAAATGACAGGTTATTATTTAGTGCTCTCTCTCTCTCTCTCTCTCTCTCTCTCTCTCTCTCTCTCTCTGTCTTATACTTCACCATTTGCCACCTCATTTTAAACTTGTTTACCTGGTCATTCACAGAACATCTACGAATTCCTACTGCAAATACCAAAGTGAATGAAATTCAGGCTTGGCTCTCAAGGATTTGGCAGCTGACTAGAGACAGATAGGACTCTGAATGGAAAATGAGTGTGTAGACTAGTAATCACCAGAATAAAGGCATCAGAAAAGGAGAAACAGAAAATCAAATGATTGGCATCTGTCCAAGCCTTCCAGAAGGGGACTCCAGAGGAAATGGCAGGCTGGTTGGGCTGTGAAGGACACAGCAAGTGGTTTCAGGAGAAAAGACTGGTGGGGTGAGGGAAAGCATTGCAGGAAAGGGGGCCACCATGTTGGTTGGAAGATAGGAGGGAAGGACACGGATGACCTTAGGAGCAGGAGTCAGAAGAGGAGAAATTCCTGGAAAGGCTTCAAAGCAGGGGGCGAGTCTCTGGGAAGGAGAAGTGGGATCCTGAGAAAAAGATTCTGAGCGTAGCATTTAGGAGATTTCTGGCGGTAAAGGGCATTTCCAGGAGAGGCATTTGGATAAGGATGCTGTCATGAGGGGATGAGGACAGCGAAAGGGCTGAGACGCAGTTTAGCAAAAGCTTTGAGGAAGTTGCTCATTTGAGACTGAGGGAAGAAGTGAGGGGAGAATAATTACCATATTAATTCAAGTCAGGAAGTCCTTTTTTACTAAATTCTTAGACTCTTTCAGGTGATTAGACGTTTATCTATGTATCCTCTCTAACTTCTACGTTTGGCAGAACTTCTACTTTGGCAGAATGAACCATTAGTAATGTGGGGTGCATCACAGTTTTGGTTTTTTTAGCAGCACACTGTATTCTTGAAACCAGAAGTCCAAGTCTGTAATTTAAAATGTACTTTGTACATTGAACTTTGACTGAATTAATGAGAAACAAGAGAGATCACTCCTCCAAATTACCTGCTTTGATCGTTGCTCTTAAGGTAGTTGAACCAAGGTGATTTCGAAATAAGTCTCTTTTATGTAAGTTTTACAGTATTTTCCCAATAATTATAATTTATATGGACATATCATTTATATGTGTTCCCCTTTACATCTGGACAATATTACTCACTATTTTTTAACCTGAGCAAATACTCAATATGTTTGCATTTTCTGAAATGTATTTTAATGTTATAAAATCTTAGACTTCTGTTTTCCCAAAACCTCAGTATAGGGAAATTATGAAAGAAAAGTGAATGTGTGTCTGTCAAACTTAATTTTCTCCCCCCTTCCCTTCCCTCTTATCTCTGCCTTTGTGTGTGAAAGCATTCTATTATAAAGTTCAGCCAGGTCTTGAGCTCAGCCTCCCAGAGATAGAATTGCTGGTGCCCGGCACCAAGCCTGACCAACAACTGTGTCTTTTTAAAGGGAATCACAACAGGGTTCAATTCTTTTACTGTATAACAAAATCTAGGAAGACATGGTAATGTAGGTGAACCGTGATTTATTCCCCAAAAACATAGAAACAAAAGGTCTCAGGAAAAACTTTTAAGTCTACTAAATTTCTGAAAAGACTCATAATTAAAGAGAAGTCTATAAAGACTATTTTAAATTCCTAGAAACTTTCTCAGGTAAATAGGAGAGAGGCAAGACAAAACCTTCTTTCTAGAGCCATTAACAATTACTGTATAATACTGTTAATCTAATAAGTACCAAATTGATAGAACGTACTTAGCCTTTTTGCTTCGTTGCGTCTTTGTAATTGCCAAAGCTACAAACAGAATGAATGTCTACATGCACACTTTGCTTATTCAACAGTGAACTGCTACACAGCACCAAAAAATGAATGATTACAGACTAGAGCTCACTGTTAGCTCTAACACTGACTTAAAGACAATGATGTATGTAGTTTGATTTTGACGTTGAGAAGGATGAAAAGGCTTCACTTAGTAACATACATGTGATCAAAAGCAATGAGAAACAAAGGAAAATGAACACAGTATAATTTGTATCTATGATGTGATCAGGATGGGTACATCAATGCATAAGACACATGGTAGTGTTAGATTCTTAAGTTGATTGGTTGGCTCTTGGAGACTTGTTTCCAACACACACTTTATAAAACACAGACAACAAGGCATGGGGCACAGGTCCTTCATCCCAGCACTTGGGAGGAAGAGGAAGAAGAATCAGATGTTTCCACTCACCCTTGGCTAAGTTTCAATTCCAAGGCTAGCCTGGGCTTGTGTTTTTGTTTTTTTGTTTTTGTTTTTGTTTTTGTTTTTTTGACTCAAAAAACAATCTAAACCAAACCAAAACTAAAACAATAAACAATGACATAAAAAGTTTCAATGTTGTCCCATCTAAGGTGAGACCTCAATAAATGGCAGATTGTGTCACTGAGACTTTTGTTCTTAATTATAATTACCCAATACATACTATGTCCTAAGGAGTCACAGCTTCTTTCTTTAATTTTTGTTAAATACTTCCTGATTTATTGTTATTTGCAAGTTCACAGAACAACAGAAGGGAAACTTGAGATTTAATTTGTATCACTAAATCATCTAGGCCTCTAAGGGGCATCTGACTCTGGAAACATCTGGGAGATTGACTATATTTATCTTCATCTCCTTGTTTGGCACCATCTTGGTGAAACCTATGCTGTCTGCAGGATAGTTCATCTAATAATTTGTGTCTAGGCTAAGTATGTTAAATACTGTACCTTTATTTTGAATTCAAGTTGGAGTATATAAAATGTATGCAGAAATTAGTGATTTAAGCAATTTGGGGAGCTAGTGTTTCATTTTTTATGTTACTCTTCATAAATATGTGACCAAAGCCCACTTTCAATTCTCTTGTTCCCTGTGTTCAAAACAATATTTTTTAATAAACCAGTAAGCAAGTAACAATTTAGTAGGTCTGATGTATCCACAACTATATTCCAATATTTATAATACTGGTGTTTGTTCCAAGTTTACTAAGTGACAGATGCCTTGCTAAGTGCTAGCATGTTCTGCAGGGTTATTTTTACAAGGTCTGGCTTCTCAGGTTTTATAAGAACAAGCCATTTGTTCCTCATTTTTAGCCAGTCACTACAGTGCATATTTCTACTCTTCAATTGGCATAAAAACTACAAATATTTACTTTATTCTATGACCCCCCCACCGCATCAGTATTCAATACTATTAAAGTCCTGGATCCTAGAAACAGTAATTTTGGAAGACTAACTTAAAACATTGGAGAGATCCTCTTACATATCATCATAATAATAAAACTAAAAAACAAAACAAAAAAACCCTCTGCTTTTACCTCATTATTGAAATACTTTTTCTTTTCAAGACAGGATTTTATTATGTAGCCTCGACTGTCCTAGAACTAACTCTGGAGGTCAGACTAGGCTCAAACTCACAGATATCCTCCTGCCTTTGCTTCCCAAGTGCTTGGGTTAAAGGCTTGTACCACAATGACCACCTAGCTTGGAATACTTCTTTGAATTCTGGTCTTGAGTGATATCATGGTGTTTATGGCTCTTAAAACAAAGGTATGGAAACACTACTGTTATCTGAACCCATGGAAGAGAGAATTTTATGGCCTGTATTAGTTTACAATCTCTTTCCGTTCCTTTCTATGTTTTTTAGAAACTAATGTTATCTCTTATTTTTGAGATTTGAATACAATTATAATATTTCTCCCTTTTCTTTCCCACTTCCTTATACCCCTCCTTGCTCTCTTTTAAATTGATTACCTCTTTAACCATTAATTGTTATTGCCTGTGTGTGCACACACATGCACATACACACGTTTATATGTTTCTAAATATAACTGGTTCAGTCTGTATAATGTTACTGTATGAAACATTACTAAGAGACATGGTCTCATAGCGAATTCCCTTATCTTCTGGCCTTCACAGTCTCTTCAGCAATGATCCTTGAGCCTTGGTGTGGGAGTGAATCTGATGATTGATTGTGTCTTTTTGCTGTCATTAACTGAAATTCTGTGTTTGTATTTATCTCTCTGGGATGTGTTTAATACCTCATCGCTGCTTTAGTCAAATAGAAATTTCTGTGGTTTTATTACTTCTTTATTTCCATTGTCTCCTTTTTATAACCCTACCAAATGAATCTTTTTCTTTAACTTTAAATGATGTCTTGTTTTAGTGATTTTTTTTAAAAAGTATTTTCCAGAGTGAGGTAAATCAGAAAAAAAAAAAACAATGAACAAAACACCATATTATATAATAATTTTGTAATTCAATCTTACCTTTTTTTAAAAGATGGGAATATTTAAAACTTATACAATGGTGTACAACCTGCAGATGATGGGGTCAGCCTCTCTCCACATCCTGAGTTGCTCCCATGAGCACGCACTGGTTTTTAGAGTTTCTGGCATAGGAGGAGTGCAAGAATGAATCAAGCAGCCTTCTCTGTGGAGCTCTTTGCATTCTGAAAGCAGCAGACATACTGGGTGATACAGGGACGACACAGTCAGAATCTGCATGGCTTTTAGGCTGCTACACTGTGACAAACACCCCGACTTCGGTGGTAGACCCATGCTAGAAGCAAGAGACCAGTTTCATCGACCAAAATCCCAAGCCTTCACATCTATCCCAAGAGGCACATTGAAGAGTCAGTTTGCTTGATTGTTGTCATGTGGAGTGTGATTACGTGATTGGGCCTAACGTGGAGTCATGGCTCTCTGTGTGAAGGCTACTTCCTTCTTCATAGACTGGCCCACTTAAGAAAGGCAGGCGGCTCAGTTCTCCCCATGATCGCCAGAACAAGGATGTGAACCTGCTCTCCCTGTCGGGTATTATAGGAAATGACCCTGTAGAGTGTATTCCACCAAGCAGGACAACCAGAAGTTCCTACAGATATGGGCCATAGGGATATAAGCTACTGATAAATAGTGCAACTGGGGGCTGAACAGAGCTTTTTGCAAGACTACCTGAGAAGTTTATGGAGTGTGAATATGTGTTGAAGACAAGAAATGGGAGTGGGGCAGGGCTGGACGGAAAGAGTAATTCAGACAAAATTATGTAAAAACCACAAGGTAACAATTCTGTCCTTGTAAAACAGTTTCCAGAGGAACAAAGAGTAATTAGCAAAATTAAAGAATAATTAAAGCAATAGTTCTGCTGATAACCTTGGCTGCACTTGGTGTTCGGAGAAGAGTCAAGAGTAGAGCAGAGCAGGCCAGAAGGCTTTTTCCCAGAGGCCAGACTCAAGAGCCTTTGAGAGAAAGGGCAGTTTAGTCAGACAAAGGAAGAATGGCATTGTGTACAGATTTACAGAACCCAAGTGACATTAACTCAATGGGGACTGTCTTTTTAATAAGCTTGTAGAACACTGGTTTCTTAAAATTCTAAACACATTTAAGATTATTCTGAAGATCCAGAAGTGTTTGCTTTATAATATCCAACTAGGTTATAACTGTTCAGAATCTGAGATGGTTTCTTTCATTTCTTTCCATTTCCCAAGCACACCTAGTTATATTCTGACATAAGTTTCTAATAAATGCTTATGAGTGAGCCATATTTTCTTTATTAGTCAGCCTTGAATTACCATAGCAAAATAACTGAGGCACAATTAACATGCAAAAAAGAAATTATGTTTTTGCTCTCTATGGAAGTTACAGTCTAAGACTAACTGGTCCCGTAACTCTGGGCATCTCATGAAGGCAGCGTGTCATGGTGGGTGAACTTTCTGGAGCAGACAACTTATAGTGTGAGCCTCTAAGTGAAGACAGACAAGAGGAGGCTGAGTCCCATAATCTTCTTAGAGGTTGTGCTCTCAGAGGCCTAGGTTCCATTTTCTAAAGGTTCAGTTATTTCCCAAAGGCACGGAAGAGGGACCAGGGCTTTAATACACGAATCTTAGAAAAACATGTACAGATCACATCACATGCCTAGTCAAACGCTCTTAGCTTACAATGTTCAATAAAGTCTGTATGCATTGACCATTAACAGATCTTATACAGTAATAATTACCATATCATGTACTGTTACTGTATTCCATAAATATCCACCCACATTTGAGGGCACGGAGCCAATGTACAATTGAAAGCCATATTTAAAATACTTAAAAGTCCTCAAAATGCTTAAAAAATAAAACTAAGAAAATTTTATAAATAAGAATAGAATAATTAAATAAATTTTATAAATATATTTGATTTTTCTTTTTCAACAAATATTGCTTCAAACCTTGAGACTTGCTGAGTCAGACCTCAGCCTTTTCAGGGTTCCTAACTGTAAGAAAGTTAGGATAGGAGGAGTGGACCTGAGTACCTAAGCTGAGAGCCAGGGTATTTTCTTGCCTTCCCAGACTGCCTCTCAAGGTTTATTATTTGGAGGCTCATGGTCCACATTAGAGTTATAGAAACTCGAGCACACAAAGGCACAGTTAGGGTTGCACGCACCCTAATGAGAAGGTCCACCATCCCATCACCCATAAAAATATTAGAGACATGGTTAGGATCCACGAGCAAGATACATGGCCTGCTTGAATTTCAGGTTGCCTTATTTCTGTGATCATTTAAACTAATTCTCTCTCTCTCTCTTTCTTTTCTTTCTTTTTATTCCTCCACTTTTATGATATTAGGGGTGAGGAAGGGTGCTGGGGTGTCAAGTTCTAGAAGGTAAAGGATAGAGGTAGGGAAAAAAAGGATGTGTAAGGTTTTTTATTTTATTTTTATTTTTTTAGAAAGGGCTCTTCTATATATCCCTCGCTGTCGAGGAACTAGCTCTGTAGACCAGGCTAACCTTGAACTCAGAGATTCACCTGCCTGCTTCTCCCTCTTGAGTGCTGAGATTAAAGGTGTGCACCACCACTGTCTGGCTATGGCTAAGCGTGTGGAAGTTTAGAACTTCAAATAATTTGAAATAAAAAACTTGACTTGCAGACTAAAGGAAGTATTAGTTAGATTTATCTCTATAACCTTAAAGGGTCAATGTTATTTTTATTGCATTATAAAAGCACATATCAGTATAAAACAGAAATATATATTCAAGTATAAAAGTATAAAACACGGATGAGTTAGGGAAACTAATAGATACAGATTTAAAATAAAACACCCCATTCATCCTTTCATTTATTTATTGATTCATCACATTTTAGCAGCCTTCATGAAGAGACAGAAAATTAGGAGTATGAGTAGAAAATAAAGTAGCTGTCTTCCACCACTGTGGGTAAAATTAGTATTAATAGCATTTATTGACCATAAAGAATAATATTTAAAAGAATGGGCCTGGTACAACCCAACCCTCGTACTTGGGAGGCAGAAACAGGATTACCAGATGCTCACAACCAGTCTGGTTGACATAACAAAAGCTTTTCTTAAAACAAAACAAATTAAAGACCAAAACAAAAATTAAATAATAACATGTTGTTGAATTAAATCTGCAATTACAGCATGTATATAGTTCTAATGACTTTTGAGTTTTGCACGACAAGCTTCAAAATGACACATTGAAGGTTGACTCAATTCTCTTCTTGTAATTACCTAGGTGACTGACAAATATCCTCTGAAATCATTTCACTTTCGTGTGCTACAACCAAATAATTTATATTTAAATCCACTTTTTATTAGTTTTGACAATGAATGAATAGTTGATAGCATGCAGTATTAGCACCAGCATAAATGTAGATCCTGAAGTCATGAGACAGTCATATTTAAAGGTGTCATTTAAATGATACTGAAAACCAAGTTTTAGTAAATGTATTTTCACATAAATAAAATAACAAATATGGTAAATTACAAAATACACAGAAAACATCTATCAACGCGAATGAAGAATTATCATAGTAGATGATGCTTCTAACTTCTTCATCACCTACTCTTACTATTAATAAATTCTGAGCTATTAATCAGAGAGGGCATTAATGGGAGAGCAGAGACCCACTGCTTTCGATCTGTGCTTGCAAACTCTTTCATGTGTCTAGCATGAGCTAGAAAAATAGAAATTGTTTCTGAGTAAACATACTTTGGGTCCAAACTACATTTAAGCTTTAAGACATGAAAATCTGCTCACTTGGGTGTCCTTGGAGTGATGGAGATCATCTCTTCTGCCTTCTTCAACAAATGGCTGGAAATGTAGCAATACTGTGCTGTTTTTAAGACTGATTTAAAGTCAAAGTCTTAAAATTTAATAAAACATCCTTGTCTTGTCCCTGAGTGTTAGCGAATTTTCTTTTATTGCAACAGAACATCATGGCCAAGGAAAGGTCTAACAGAGAGTTTAGTTGGGCATATGGTTTCAGAGAGTTTTCCATGATGGTGGAGTAGAGGAGGTAGAAGATAGCAGGTAAGAGCATGCATCTCTAACGGCAAGCAGAAAATAGAGAGCACGATGCCTATGGCCTGTGGCTTTTGAAATCTCAACGCTGCCCCACAACTCCAGTGAGGCACCTCCATGGACAAGGCTACATCTCCTAATCCTTCCAACAGAGTTCCACCCACTTGTGACCAAGTTATTCAAACATATAAATCTATGTATGGTGTGTGTGTGTGTGTGTGTGTGTGTGTGTGTGTGTATGGGGGGAAGCATTTTCCCTTAAGCTACCACACTCTGTAATGGAACTCATTTTATTAGAGTTGAGAATGTGTATATGTGTTCATAGTTCTTTCGTTACAATTATTTTGTATGTATTTTGATGCCAACTGACACTACATAGTTTCTCTGTCATGTTAATACTTTCTTAAAATTGGAAAATTATTTATTGAAGACCATTTAAAAATGCTAATATCTATCATGAAGGGAATGTTGCTGTTATTTTGTATTGCGCTATTACCCTGATAACCTTTATCTAATGCAAGCATATGTATTATAGATATCTGGCTTAAAAGATGAGAGTCCACCATAAATTCTTTTGGACACAGTAAATTTAAAACTGCTAGGGAAGTAATGGCATATAAAAAGTACAAGTATGTAGCAAGGAAATCTAAGATTCACACTGCTATCGTGTAGCCAAAATAACTATATAATACAGAGTTTCGAGTACCTGTACCTACTGAGAATATAGATGGGGTATAACAGAAGCTGTGTTTTGCTGAATAGGCTAACTAATCAAACGCCCAGAAAATTGGAGACTAGGAGAGAAGCATGGTCTTGTTGCCAGGCAACCAAAGGTCTAAGAAGGGACCTTTCAGTAGGATACCCGTTGCTCTGAATTCCAGCAGGATATGTGCTGAGTGTATGTCAAGTGGGATGGACTCCTTCTCTCGCTGGTTTCCGAAGTCTGGCATGTGTACTGTCCACACACTATGCCCCCGACCTTCTTAGCTCAGTGCATCCCAGAAGGAGAGAAACAAGAGAGCTCTGACAATGACCATCATGGAAGCCGCTGTGGGGTCACAGTGAAACCGGGCTAGAAATTATCTGTCAGGATCTGGTTGTCACTGTCTTTTCATGTCAATGACTTCAGTGGGGTTGGGGTAGAGGACTCCAAATACACGGTATAAAAAGTTGAGATGCCGTGTCTCTTCAGGCATAGTCAGGTCTTGGGAGAAATACTGGGGTTGGAAAAAAGGGAGCTAACTGGCTGAGGGTTTTTTTTCCATCCTCTCCAGGGAGAAAGCAGACGAGATAGCCACAGAATTGGCAGCATGATTTTCGTACTCAAACTGTTAAACATGGGAAAGATTGGATCTGATAAGAGTCTGAATATTAAGGGTCTCCAGAACTCCCAAATGCAGTGCTGTGTAGGACTGGGTTCTGCACACTGCAATTAATCATCTGCCCGATGCCTGGGAGGGAAGTTGGACCTTTTGTACTCTTCTGAAGTACCAGAGAAGACATATTCTACTTTGGGGACTCTGACAACAGTTCTGGTATCTAAAAAATGTAATGTAAATGAATGTTTTCATTTTATTTTTTTGTCTCTTAACATTTGTTTAGACAAAAAGTACATGAATCATCCTCTCACTGTCAGTGCTGGATTTTGACCCATAATATATAAAAAAAAACCTATAATATAACTTTGTGGCAAACTAGCTTTTAGAAAGACTTAACATGGACTGGAAATATAGTGTTCATTCATTACATTGTTAGGGAAATATTCATATATTTCAATACAGAATTCTTGATTATTTGAGCAAAAAGTGCCTCAAAATTATAGTGGTAAGTGCCTGGCAAGACTGGGATCTCCTGTTTGTGGGAACCACGTTAATGTGTTGCCTCCTTTGATTTATGTTTTGTTGAGTTGGAATTCTGTTAGACTACCTGAATCTGAGAAGGACAAATTAACACCAAGGAGATGGGAATGTACTGTGTCTCTGGCACCTTAGCCAGCCCTCAGCACATGAGTCCCAACAAGGGACTTGACTTAGGAAACCTCTATTCTTTTTAATTTACTTGTAATGCCTTTAGGGCTTCTCTTGAACGTCCTTGCAAAGATGTGCCTTAACTTCCCAAAGCTTTAGATTCCTTAAAGGGAAAATAGTAATCATTGACCTTCGAAGTCAAAATTTAGATGGCACGTAACCTGCCATATAGTTCTATATTCGATGTGAAAAATTGGCATTGTTAACCCTGCTCTGCCTCAACTGTGCCAATATTCAATGATTCACCATAATCTGACTTTTATTTCCTTCATTTCCATTCTTTGTCCATAGTGATGCCTATGTTTTTTTGCAGAGTCAATTGTTGGATATTATACTAACCAGTTATGCTTTTATATTGCTATTAAACATATCACTGTTAAAATGGCTATTATTTTCTAAAGCACTCATCTCTTTTCATCTGACATAAATCTTGCAAATAATTTATATCTTAAGTCTGACCCTCACTATGAAACTTTTGCATATTTTATAGCCTCCAGACATTTAATGGCTTTTTATGGCATTCATTCTGTTTGATACTTCTTGACACTTAGATTTTATGATGTATTTGTTTACTTTGTCTTTTTAAGTAAGTATAAATATTGCAATCGTGTCTTGATATTTCTTTGTATCTTTGTTAGTAATAAGCCACAATAGTTACAGCTAATGAAAAATTTCCTGAAAACATTTGAATTTTGCCTAGGGATTTCTTGTATTACAGATAGGAAACTCTAGGCATGTATCCCTGCTTTTCCTCTTTTGTGGAAGACGTTAAACTCATCTGTGTTGGTCTGTGACAATAACCTCTAATGTCCCTCAGAAGCTTTTCAGCGAAGAGCCAGTCTTCACCACCGAGTTGCAGCTGAAGATTTTGAGGGTGTGTGTTTGCTACTACGTATTCTCCAGTAAGGGGAGAAGGATTGAGACACAGATAGGAGCAAGTTAGATGAGTTGTTCTTCCAGGAAAGAATAGAAGAGAGCATTGACATTGAGGTGCTTTAGAGCGAGGGACAGAGATTGGAGGCTAGAAGCTGAAATGACAAGATAGTTTTGTATGGCTCCTAAAAGAATGTAACAAAGTGTGTGCACAGAAGTGCATTTATCAATATCAATGGGGAGGTGTACATCTTTATTATAAAATTTGGTTGACAAAGTTTTGAAAGCCGAGAAGTCTTCCATGTGCAAGCTGCAAATCCAGGGGATACTGGTGGTAGATTCAGCCTGACTCCAAAGCCTGGGATTTGAAAAGGGAGGTGCTGGTGTATATCCCAGTGTCTGTCCCTGTGTCTGAAGAAACAAGGAAAGTGCCCTTGTATCTGAGGGGATGAGAAGTTGGGCATCCTAGTTCAAATAAATAAAAGGAGGGAACAAGGGGAACAGGGAGGGAGAGGAAAGGGAAAATCTACCCTTTTTTTCTGATTTCTTTTGCTCTGATACTAACACGAAATATCTCCATGATGCCTGCTAATATTGGTGAAGGTGTATCTTCTTAGTCCATGCATCCAAATGCTAGCCTTTCCTGAAGCACCCTCATAGAAGCATCTAGAAATAGTGTTGGTTGATGCATGAAGTTAACTATCTTAAGAAAAAATTTTGTTATTTTTTTCATGACCATTAGGGCTATCCCATAGAAATGGGGAGCAAAGAAGGAAAAACGATGAACAAAAGAGAGGAACCAAGTGCTATTGGTCTCAGCTGTCATTTTTCCTATTATTGCTTCTGAGAAACTGCCTGGAACTATTAAAAATAGCCTTTGAACAATAGAGAGTTTGTGGAATTTTGAATGGGTTAAATATAAGTGGGTGGTTGGGATTATAAACTGTAACATTTGGAGTGAGCTTACTTACTTAGTTCAAAGGAACAAATAAACCTCACTCCATAGCCTGGGGAGACAGTGTAGCGTGGAAAAGAATGGAACAGAGAAACAGGTAGATGTGAACCTCCTGTTTTAGTCTCTATTAAGATAATGGTGGTCAACTTTCTCAGCCCCCGTTTTTCTATATGCAGGAATTAAAGGTGAGTACTTGGTAAAATGTTATTATTTTATCAATAATTATTTTTTTTTATCCTGATGGAAGTGTACTTAGCACTCATTCTCATGATCTTGATTAAGTGGGCTGGGTATTTATGTCTCTTGGCATCCACATTTTCATAATGTCACCAATGGAAACCAAACTATTTCCATTGGGGGAAGACAGAATTAAGACTTTCAGGTAAAATGAATCCATTTTAAGCTTTTGGATGAATATTTTATGAATTTTAGAATTTTACTCTGAGTATGAATATAACCAGATGGTCAGTGATAGTGTCCACATTCCAAGACTTTTCCGTATGTCCTGTTTTCTTCTCGTCAACTGAGCTGTGGGTTTGAGTGGAGGGTTTCTCTGGTTTTGGGGAAGGCCATTTTGCTTTCCTTTTTAATTATAACCCCACATCCATATCTTTCTGTATACATTTTTAGAAAGAATTTTTGTGATTTAACAAGTTAAAAAAATCTTTTCCTCAATTTTTTTTTTTAAAACATGAACAGATGGTGCTTTTCTGTGTCTTTTTAAGGGAGCTCTGTCTTCTAGAGCAAGGCCCAAGCTCTGCATTTAATGTAATACAGCCAAAGAATATGAAGAACAAAAGTGGCCATAGAGTTCCGAGTTTACACCAACACTTATACCCTACGAGAAGTTTACTGTACAATTTAGAGGCGTTCATGTGGATACTTGGCAGGATTAGAACTGAGAAAATCTGGGCTCATATATCGCTTAGCTAGAAGCTTAAGGTGACTTTGCAAATTTAATTTTATATAGCCTGTAATTTAAAGTAAATATGCCCCAATTATGCGTTAACATGTGTGATACTTTATGCTTGATCATAATTGACAAGATCGAATGTGAAGAATACAAGCAATAAATTTAACCCGTCAGGCATTTTTATTCTCCTCAGCCATTGTGCCTTCCCTCTATAAATCATTGATTCTTAACCAAGTGAACGGCTTAATTAAGGTTATGACAAGTACTTGGCAGAAAATTTGGCTTCTTCTCCGTTGTGCAATATCCATCCCAGTGTTACACTCAAATATACAAATATAAATAAATTAATCAGATATGACTATGCCCTCCCATTATTTCCAACAGCAACACCAAGTAGTATTGGGGATAAACACAGTCATCGCCCACTGGACATCAGAAGGCAGGTGCGGGAATAAAGGTAATAACCCTCACTCTTTGCTCCTTATACCATGGAAGGGGCAACTATTATAAATAGTTGGACAATAATTAGTGGCAAAGCAAACAATCTTGTTTCTATTTTAGTCTTATTGGTAACAGATATTTATCTTTTGTAAGTTATTAAATTTCTCTTAGGAAGAGAAATTTGAAGTTTTTGCCCTTCGACAAGTATCCTGAATGTGGGACAGGGAGAGACACTGTTGACAGAAAACAAGAGACGCTTTTGCACCTAACCTCACAGTCCCAGCTTGTGCCCCCGTCCTGCCCATCCTTGAAAGCTTCCCTGACCTTCCTAGGTTAAGCTCCTGCTACTCTTCCTTTGAATGTCCTCTAAGGGATTTGTAATCCTGCCGGTCTATCTCCTCCATCATCATGCTGTAAGCCTCATGGGAACAAGATTCCTATTTCATTCCTTCTAAATCCCCTGGCCCTTATACCCTCCTGAGCGAACAACACTCAATAAATTTGTTGTTGGGGGTAATTGCATTGGATTTCCAAGAGAGACACCATCCCTCCTTGTCTCTTCCGAATGTTGCTGAGTAGTTAGGTCAGAGTTTACGTTTTCTCTTAAGGAATAGCTGAAAATCTTTCTGGTCAGAGGAGTGCTCTAGTCTGTCCTGGAACAGCAGGCCCTAAAGCGGCTGGTTTATGATGGTAGAGTTGGTCCTCGCTAATAGCAGGGGTACGGGGCTGCTCGTGCCTTCTATGTGACACCTCCATTTTATTCAGATAGGCAAACAGAGATTTTAAGAAACTGCATATTTAGTCTAATCTCAAAGAGCCAGGAATTAAAGTTAATTCTACGTCTCAAGCCTTATTCTGTATTGCCTTCTCACCGTGTCTGCTTTTGTGCATGCCAGAAATCCATCCCACATTGGTTGGTCATAACGTTTTAAAATATTTTGTGAGACTTTCAAAAGTCGTTTGTGCGAAACTCTTTACTTCCGTCTAGTATGCTGCTACTTTTGCTCAAGGGCTGAGCTAGGTAGTGGAGAGCTATATCATCTAGAGCAGCCAATGAAAATAAAACATGACAGTGGATAGATCAGAAGGCTCCACCTTCTACTGAGGAGTTTAAACGCTATCCTGGGAACTCATCTGGCGGTCACAGTGTGGGAAATAGGCTGATAAAGTGGTCTCCCTTCACGCACACACTACTTTTAAAGTTTGTTTTTAGGATTTCAAAACAAAAATGCTTAAAGAACTCTTATGGAACCTATGCATACTTTTACAATTTTTTGGCTTATTTTCTGTTGCTTAAGGATTGTGTAATACTTCATTTAAACCCTTTATTTGTAAGCTAGCTTTTAATAATTGTTTAAACTAGTTTTTTGTTGTTTTCATTTAGGTAAGTCTTCAGTTTACCTAAAGCATAAATGGGTTCTGTATTAAACTGAAGTATATATTAGATGAAAAGACTCTTACCTTTAATTTTGATTTAAATTTGTATCATCTGGCAGTAAGAAAAGTGATTTTTTTTATCCTAACTTTGTAAGTTTACACTTAGTGAAAAATAGTCAAAGCAAACAAACCAACCTATTCTGAAACATATAGCTTCAAATCTTGTTAATTATAAATTTTCCTCTTGTGGATATCATATGTGTGTAAAGTGAAATATCATATTTATCCATCTCCCCTACCCTGCTCCTACTTCTGCCTCATCTGTCAAGAAGACCGACTAAGCAGAGTCAATAGTACGGTGTACAGTACCGGCACAGCTGTCAATGGACTAGCTAACATTTGAGGCTTGCTCCAAAGGAGAGAATTTCATGCATACCACTGTAATCTTGCTCAAAAGCCCAAGGCAGGGGAGTGCACAGGACCTAGAGTAGAACCTAGTATTGTTTTCCTGATTGATTATGCTATCAAGTTTCCTTCTAAACACTTACTTTTATACTCTTACATACGTACTCCTCTATACTTTGGTTAGAAAAGCCTCTTTTGTCAGTGAGCAGACGTTAATTCAGAGATGGGAAATTTCCTTTAGAATGCCAAGAATGAGAGACTGAGTGTTCATCTTTAAATGGGCGTCTTCACTGACCACCCCTACCTTGCGAGTCTAAGGGTGTCTCATGGAAGAACACACACTATAATCATGTAAGACCTGGAAGGTGGATGGAAGCGCTATAATGCTATCCTCTGGACATGACACAGGTGTTTCACTCATAGACCCACAGCGGCTGTGGCTCTCCATATGACAGCAGTACACTCACAATCCTGGCAGAGAAGGGAAGGCACCTTCCAGGTCCAGCCACTGACTGAAGAGCTGTCAGAAGTTGATAGCTCCCAGACACGGGAAAGCCATTCTTTGAGGAGGACAAGGCCATGCTCTTGTGCCTGCTCCCACACCCATGAACACATAGACAAAACTAACCAGACTTAGTAGGTTATTGACTGGGAAAAGGGAGAATAAGATCCTAAAATTGAGTCGGGATTGCAGGACTCCCAAAGGACCAGTCCTACTACAAAGATCTACCTCCCTCTCTCATATTTCTTTGTGTGAGAGAACAAAAAATAGAGCCGATGTATTAAAAACTTCAAAAGGTAAGGCTACTGATTTCAAAGTCCAGTCTCCAATCATGGAGATCACAGGACATAGTACCCAAAGGATTGACCCTGCTCTTTACTGCTCTGGGGGCCTGGGTGGCTGTCTCTGTCACTCTCCTCTGATTTCTTCTTAGATATTTTTTTTTTTTGCAAACATCTTTGAGTGTGTGTGTTCTCCTAGTCTTCCTTATTCTACTAGGGTTAGTTTTTTATCTCCCACGTGGTTTCTGAGTCAGTGGAGACTATTTTTGTTCCTTTTTATAGAAGGGGAGAATCACAAACATTCCCTGGTTCCAGAAGGGAATGGATACAGTCCCCTAAACACTTTGCCTTTCTTCTGTATCTTTCCTGTGGTTTCAGTACCAAGGCCTTTCTCCCCAAAGCCCTGTCTACCTCAGAGTTTACTGTTGACACAGCCTTGATTCTTTGTTTCCCTTGGAGATTTCTGTTATTATGCAAAAAGTATTTTCACATTTAAAGGCCCCAGTACCAGAGCCCTGCTAGTGACATCTATCTTTCACCTTGATTCACACCTTGGAACAATCACATACCTAAAATACATTTTGGAAATATGAAAATATTTATACATATTCTTTGTTACAACTGCCTGGGGAGAATTATTGGGTTTCAGTGGAAGGGGGTCTAGGGAGTAGCTAGCATCCAGAAAGATGAGAAGTTGTTCTGCATAATTTTCAGCTCACAATGTCAGTAACTGCTCCAGGAAACACCAGATCACCCAGAACTGTGCGCCCCTCTCGCCCCTCACTCCCTTCCTCTTCTGTACCGTTTTAATGGTGTGCATGAATGTCCTAGCTGGTATGTCTAGGAGCAGCAGCAATGCTAAAAAGAGACAAACATCAGGTTCTTATTAGGCTATGTTCCAATATCATTATTTGATTTCTAACTTTGATGACAATGCATGGTTACATTGGAAAACTTAAAATCGTTGATGATCACAGAGCTTAGCAGATTCCTATGAACCTCACAGTCATGTTAAAAGAGCTTGATCAGCCCAAATCCGATGTGCAGTTCAAAGACCTAGAAAAATAGCAGAATGATCTACTCCTACCTTGTAAGTGTGATTTTATTATACCTACCTTAGCTGACATCATGGTCCACAAAAAAGGAAACCAAAGCATATAGTGGGAAAATCCTGGGATTCTTTGGTTAAAAATATAAAACATACAAATGAATAAAATATCCTGGGGTAAAACACTAGCCCACTGAATGGTAGGTTGATTTATTAATCATAGATCCTCACAGCCTGCTTCAGGACCTTATCAATGACCAGTCTGTGATCCCTCTTATTTGGCTTCATCCAGAAAAGTAAAGGAATATTTCACAAAGAAGAATCCATGAGACGTGTTTGTCCATATATTCCTTTCTCCTCTGCTGTGAAGCCAATGCTGAGAACATGTCCTAGGTAGCTCAGAGACAGCTGTTAGCCCAAATGCTTCCAGCCAGGAAAGTAAAAGCTCCACCAGGTAAGAAAAAATGCTACAAAAGGCTCTATGCTGGGTGAAGTTGTCTAGATGAGTGTTGGCCAAGGTTTTGGAAAACAGTGCTTATATAAAGGGGGATGGAAGATTTCTGCTTGAAATAAGGCAGAGAATGGCTATTTTAATCTTTCCTTAAATGATTACGGCTCCTGTAGTGGGTAGGGGCTTCACTATTTAGCAGAGGACCTAGCAAAAATGGTTCAGAGGAAGGCAGAAAAGAGGCATAAAAGTGAAGCCTGGCGCCATGGGGGTTAGGCGAGGTAAAGGAGGCAAGAGGAATGACAGAAGTGAAAAGCAGATTGCACATCTCCCAGCCAGTGAAGAATTTGAATTTTACCTTCACGCCTGATCTACTCTGGGAAACTAGTGTTCACTCATTTCAGTTTTTTTTTTAAAGAAAAAAAAATCAGTTTTACTCATTTGAGAAATATCAACTGGTTTCCAATATGCCCTTTTTAAAAGTGAAGTTTTAAATTATGAATTAAAACACCTCTACTTGATGTAAACCTGTTGGACAGTCTTGCATCATTCTGTTACATTGAGACTGTGTCTAGAAACAACCTAAGTATCAGAGACGTGAGAAATCTCCATTCATGCCCATGGTTGCATCCAAGGAGGATATAGAACAGCAAAACACTGGAAAAGGAATTGTACTGCTTGCTGTTACTGCCTGCAACTGGGTTAAAATAAAATGAAGTGCCAAAGGTCTCTGAAGTGAATCGCAAGTCATTTTATTTGACTTTTTAATATTATGTCTTGGAATGTTTTCAAAATCAACTCTTGTAGCCTATTGTCAAGAGGAGATAATAGGAGCCTCTGCAAATGTCAAGGCAAAGGTCAGATCTGACACATTCGTCTCCAGGTCTGACCAGCAAAAAATCCTTATCATTTTTCTTGTCCCAAACTCGCTTATCCCCTAACTCTGCTAGGTTGGTTTAAAGGTAGGATATTGGCTGGTCACAGCACCTCATAAGCTTCATACAGTTACTTACCAATAAATACCTCTGGCTCACCAAGCTATAAGCTGGATTCATTAGTTTTATTGTGTTTTGTCTTAACTCCAACTTTTAGAAATGTGCCCTGCATAATAGTAGCTACACAACAGTTGTTTCCTGGGAAAAACGAGTGACTCGTTTTTTTTGTTGTTGTTGTTGTTTTTTTTTTTTTTTAATAATTCCATACCACAAGCCTAAACACAGTAAAATACAGAAAACATGTAGGCCATCTTGAAATTTTGTGTGCACAATCCTCGAAGTCACCTCGTACCATTGTAAGCATTCTGGACATTTTTAAACACCAAGAAAGAAGGCAACAACTTAATATTTCAACGATGCCCATGCCCTAAGTTTCTTCGATGCTCTTTGGAAGAAATAAACGGGCAGCCACAGTACTTATTATGTAAGCGAAAGGGTGTGTGCTAGTCTGCTCATTTGTACAATGCATTTTCAGCTTCTGAGCAATAAACCAGTGTGAGGCAATGGCTTTATCCTGTAGTGATCTTAATTTCATGCTGTTTAGAAAGGTGGGAAATGCAGCTTCCACAATTTTAGGATGAAGCAACGACTTCTCAGGTTGTTCAGGTTTACCATTTAATTTCCATGCAGATGGTTGACTGACATCAGATGGAGATTTGAAATAAGTCACCAGGAGGGCTGGTCACTTTAATGACTGCCTCCCTGTGAGATCTGCATTGGAAGTGATGGATGTTGGGAGTAAGCCTTCTACTCCTCTGAAGGCTTCTGGGGCATAGGCTAGCCTAGCCAGTTGACCCTCTGCTGATATATTCCTGCATGTTTCCTGGAGTCAGGTTAGGGCTTCTTTGCCAGG
Organism: Microtus oregoni; assembly: GCF_018167655.1. Taxonomy (NCBI): domain Eukaryota; kingdom Metazoa; phylum Chordata; class Mammalia; order Rodentia; family Cricetidae; genus Microtus; species Microtus oregoni. The sequence goes on from NW_024543059.1 coordinate 7,389,950, forward strand.
CTTAAGGATGAATTCTCCCTCTAGCATTTGTCCTCTCACCGGTGAGCTGCACCTGTTCCGTTTATTCTCATTCATGGTGACTACCGCATTATCTCTTTGTCCCAACTGATGCACAGCGTGATTCTTGTACCGGCTTTTCAAAACTCCCTTCACAGTACGCCTCTTATTTTCAACTTGCTTGCTAAGGGCCTTTGAAGTTGGTTATTTTCCTAGGCTGTCACTGATTTGGAATTTTTCTAGAAACATCTGCCAGTATAGAATATCTCATGGTGAGTGTTTATCCATTTGAATACCAAAATTCATGGCTGCTAGAAAGACTCGGGCCTTAAAACAAATTTGACTTTCAATATTTTGATTAAAATGTATTTCGAATCTGAGAGTTAATGCTTTGTAATAAATGGGAAATTGTGACCCTATTTTTTAAGGATGACACATGAAATATTCTGAGACATAGCAGGCAATCATTGGGACAATCAATGATAATGACTATTCACAGTTGAAACTTCTGGTGGTAAACCTCAATAATGTTGCTTCGCACAGCCACAGTTTACGCCCTTCCATTATTCGGAACCCATTTTGTTCTTTCCTAACCGCGTTTGAAATGAACTGTAATAGGAGCATTTCGCTGACATGGCTCTGAAAGAACAACTTAAAGAGAGGAGAATGTTTTCCGTTCATGATTTCAGTGATTTCAGTCACCAAAGGCTGGCTCTACTGATTCTCACCAGGTGGCAAGGCACAGGGAAGCTAACGACGCCCACCAGCAAGGAAGCCAAAAGAGAAGGGGGTCAGGGACAGGGGAATGCTATGCACTCACTTTCTCCAAGCAAGTCGTCTCATCCCTCTAATGTCACTTAGTGGGTTCATCCTTTCATGGAGTTGGAGCCCGTGCAATCCAATCATGTTGTGGGAACTCCTTCAGCCAATAGCCTTTAAGATACTGGCACACTCTGGGCGTGGCCACATGTGCTATTTAAACAGATGTAGAAACGTGCACAGGCTCTCTTTCTCTTGGCTGCTGGATTCAGTTCCTGTTCCCTGCTCATGCAGAGGACTGTTGATCTGTGAGTCTGCACCTAACTAAAGAACCCTTTCTTCTCCATTCTGAGCTACATTATTTTATTGTAATCATCTACATCTGGCCCCAAAAGCACCACTTCTGAGCGGTATTGCAGTAGCTAACTCTTCAGTACACAAGTTTTAAGGGGCATTACCTCTCTAAACCATAACATGTATAACATGTATTTGTCGCTTAATTTTACCAGCCTTTTGACATGTTTTATTGTTAGAACACACATACGCACACACATGAGCACACATAGGTGTGTGTGCACACGCACACACACACACATCTGCACTGCACACAGCTCATAACATCAGCTCTACTCTTGCGTGCCCTTGCTATTTGCTGAGTCCTGAATATAAGCTTAACTCCCTCCCTGGCTTATTCTTTTGTAAAATAGAACTGCCTTGAGCTATCAATAAGTTATAAATTTTGAGAAGCTGAATTGTCTTACGTTCTCTTATGTTTCCCAGTAGTTTATGATACAAAAATATGTCATGCTTTTGTTTGTTTATTTGTTTGTTTGTTTTTACCAAATAAGAGACTTGATTATTCCTAAGGGTCTAATTGAATCAAAAATTATACCCTGTTTGTGAGGCAAGATGTTTTGTAAGGAATGATCAAAGAAGCACCTAATCCTTGCTGATCCGGTAGCTGGCTGACAGCTATTGCATTGACTGAGACAGGTATAGACAATCGTCTGGCCATCAAAGTGATTTGCTGAGAAGCTAAAGCAAGAAAGAGGCAGCCTGTAGAAGCACTAGTATTCTAAGAGGTAGTTTTATGAAGGACTTGTTCTCATTGTTTGTAGGAGATTATTTTCTTTTTCTAACAATCCTTCATTTTAAGGATGTAATCTAACCTCAAAGTCACACACAGTTGTGTGCTCTGCCCTTGAACAAATGGGTTCTAGTCCTTGTTCTGCTGTGATGTGAGTATAAAGTTACCATGGTGAACCCATTTTTCAAGTAAGGCGTCAATGAAGAGCACTGTATTGGTTTCCCCTAATTAAAAAAAGAGAACCTTGATCATCGCTCACTTGGTACATTTTTTGTTTTATCAAAGACCTTCAGTTTTTGTGTTAACTGAGTACAGTTTATTTCTCATCAGTTGACAGGATAAGATAGGAACCAGCTATATTAAAAAGATCACCTTAAGTTAACTATATAGTCTTGAGCAAATTGTTTAGCTTGTTCTGTTTTCATGCATTTGTCTAAAATATGGACTTATAGAAAGTGGCATAAAAGCAAAAGAAAAAAGAGAAAATGAAAAAGAAAGTCACAAGGCAACATCACTTACCCCTTTTAAAAGAAAGTTAACTGTTGAGTAGCAGACAGCATAGGCTTGTATACGATCATGACATTTGCAGCTCATAAATTTTCTTTACTTGTTTTTTTTTCTATTTCCTAGGTTATCACTGTATCAAAGAGCATTATTGGATTCAAAGCCCTTGATCTTCCAACTTGCCATTTAGTCATGCACATAGGCTGTGTTTTCCCAAGATCCTCAGTGCTTACTCTAACTGTCCTCCATAAAATGCCCCACCCATTTCTATGAAACTCGTTATCCTGCACCACTGACCTGTACATCTAACTGCCCTGTCTGCATCTTCACTTTGATGTCTCACAGGAGCCTCCCATCACTTCCCGTGTTTATGACTTCCTCTGGTCAACGTTCCTCCAGTGTTATCCATTACAGGGATTGGCCAATCCATTTGGTTGTGATCACACCCATTCCAGAGACTGCCCTTTCTCTCTGGCCACTTTAATGTATCAGATTTGACTCCTCCTTATTTTTTGGAATGTATCCTTACTCTCCTGCTATCATTTTATCTCAAGATATCATCTTCCCTAGTCTTTCTGCATCCTTTCTTATCCCAACAAATCTACACTGCATGCTTCAGTTAGAAGTCTATACAGCAGATATTTATGTCTCTGCTGTCTTGACCATTTCTTTCTCCTAAGACTCTTCTCCTTTGACTCAACTGTCAATTTAATTCACACCTTTTCAAGGAAGTTTTCTTTGCCTGCCCACAAATTACATAGTCTCAGGGTCTTCTGTACTTGTCCCCTTGTCTGCTTGCTAAACTTTAAGGTTGGTAAAGCTAAATGTCAGGTATTTTAAAAAAATTTCTGTATTTATTTTTTCCAGCATAGGGGAACATATAATTTTAAAACACATAGGGCAAAACACAAAGAAACACTGAGTGCCATTATGTCTACTTCCTGAATTTTCTAGCAGTCTTTGTAAACATGGATAACATCCTATGTCCTTCTGTGTTTCATAAGATCCCCACCACCTAACGTTTCTGCCTCACAGAAATCTTTAGCTTCCACTAATAACTTCCTTTGCCTGGTGCCTTGCTAATCTTTTCAGTAAACTGAGAAACCTGGTATTCGTGGTTAGCTTTCGGAGAGAGAAGTTTTCATCAAGGCTCTTGTTCACAAGAAAAAATGATAAATGATGTCAGTGTTTGGTTTTCCCTAGAGTAACATCTGTGTTTGTATTTGGGCTTTAGCACTTCCTTGGAGCTTTATAAAGTCAGGTCCTTTCAGGGAGATCTGCTATTTTGGATTCTTAGCTATCATAATGAATGATTCTGCTCCACATCCATGGACTAGACTGTAGGTCTCTTCCTTCGTTTCTGGTTGATCTGGTAAGTTTATGGAGAGGAGGAGCTGGCCCATCCATCCATGTTAATGTTCAGGATATTCCTTTTAGGAAAAAATAACAAAGAAGCCAAAAGACTGTGTGTTGTTAAGTCAGCCTCAAGACATATTTCCATAATGCTAAGAAAAAGAGCAAAGATCATAGCTCTAAGACAACAATTGCACATGAGCTATTCCCTTCTAACATTTCAGGAAATTCAGCTTTTGTTTGTAGACTTGTCAAAGCACTGCAGGATTGGCTGTCTTTTGTTCTCACAGGCCTTACGTGTGTTTCCTTGCTGGGTTTTGGTAAGTATATTAGTCGCTGTACAATTTAATGAATTAGCATATACTAGGTGGTTTAAAGCAACAACCATTTATGATCTTACATTTCCTGACACTTGAAGTCTTAAAGGAAGAAAGGAATGTTTCAGTAGGACTGTAGTTTCTCTCGAGGCTTCAGAGGCAAATCCCTTTTTTTCTGGCTTCTAGAGGCTTCCTGCATTCCTCGGCTCTTTACCTTCAACGTGCATCCCACTCTATCTTCTGGTTTCATCAGCAGGTCTCCTCTTTAGACTCCTACCTCTGTCTTTCTTCTGCGGATCTGGTGGTTTGTCCTAGGCTCACCCTGGCACCCCAGGAAAACAGTAGCCTTCCATCTCAAACTCTTTTATAACTGCATACATCCTTGTAACGTACAAAGTACCACATTGGAAGGATCTGTGAATTCGTGCACATATATCTTTCAGGGGCTGGCATTTTTACCATGCTGAAGCATATTTAACAATTTCATACTTATAAAACTGCCATCCAGACAAAATTAAAGTCTAGAAATTAGGGTTATAGCTTGTCTTTTTTTTTTCTTTTAAATCTTGGTAACTTAAGGTCATGAACTTTTCCTCTCTTCTAGTATGCCATGTAGATATCGTAGCTGCTTATTATTAATCAGCATTTGTCTGCTTAAATTATGTATCTGATCAATGGAAACTATCTTCTGAAGCTGTAAAGCAAGCAAAGCTGTTTAATAATTTGAGACTGCACTTTCCACACATACATGTGAAATTCTGTTATATGTTAGTGGTGACTAAAACCAGTATTTATGGAAGCTCCTATACTTCACCCCAGTCTCTGAAGTACAATCTAGATGTTGTCCCTTTGCTAAAAGAATTGCTGACCTCCTCATAGAGAGGTGGCTTTTACTGTCACTTTGTTATGACGGAATCATGTAGTCCACTGTATCACAACATTTACTACCTTGGTGTATCGATCTGTTTATTTCCCAAACTACCTGCAAAATCCCCAAGGATAAGGACTGTGTTCTGCTTTTCTTAGCGCTGATGCCCCCTAGAACAGTTCCTGACACGGTGGTGCACTGTTCTTTCCTGAGGGAACAAGTCCCTGTGTAACCCTTCTTTGGCATTAGCTGGCTAGCGACATCTTAACACCAACTGGTGAGCATGATAATAACACAGGTCTAATGAATATAGAAGGATACCCAGAGCCCAGTCCCCGTCCCTGGCAAACAAATCATCGCACATGTTCATATGAATGAAAGTGGCAAAGTCATTTATTATCATAAAGCTCAGTGTTAGGCATGATTGGAGCAGATTCGCACATACGCCTTCTGGATTATTGACAGAGTAAGCATGGCATCAGAGAATTTAAGTAAAGATGTAAACAGTTTAGTGAAAAATAAAAAAAATGCATTAAGTGAGAACAAATTTGATCTGAACTTGAATGTTCTCTAGGTAAGTATGGGCATATAAATCTGTTAGAGTTAACTTTTCCAGTATATATACATTCAACCTTACCCTCTGCTTACTTCTCTGCATACAGAAATGATATGCTTTTACTTCCTAGTTATCTTCACCCCTTTGGTTATTTAGCAGCTCTCTTATGGTTTGTTAGCATTTTGCTGTGTCAGTATTCCATTTAAGAGGTTTGGGTATGGACTCCTACCTACAAAAGGGAAGACTGTGTGGCTCACAGTATTCGTTTAATATAATGTGAGTAACAGACCATGAGATTAAGCCAATTATGTGTGTGTAATTTCTAAATATGTATTTTACCAACTAAATTGAAAATTAAAATAATGGCTATGAAATAGCTTGAGAAGATAGCTGAGCTCTTTCAAGGTCTAGGATGGTCTAATAAAAAGATCTAGAAAAATGGTATCAGGAGGAATGAGAATAGGGACTAAGGTAGGGAATGAGTCTCAGGGCAAAACTTCCTTGTCACTGGCTTGCTACATCAGAACACTGACCGAGGAACAAGATAATAAGACAGGCTGAATGAATCTAGATGAGTGACCAGAATCTTTTGCCATTCCCTGGAAAACAAACCTGAGCACGTGCTATCCTAGTAAGGATCAATGAGTAATTTTCTAGCACAAATCATAGATCAGAAAAGTGTGACACACATACATTCTGAATTATTGATAAAATAAGCATGAGAAATTAATGAAATATATATATATATATATATATATATATATATATATATATATATACATACATACACACCTACTTTTTCTTTTTGGGTTTTTTGAGACAGAATGGAGCCAGGCTCACCCTTTGTCACTCCGTGAGCTGTAATAGTCTAATGACTCTCTGAACCACGCTAACAGATGCTGGGAATCCTGAGACCCATTTGGTGGATGCTGATGCTGACCCCACATTGCAGTTCTCTACAAATGTGTCTAGGATTCCAGCTGAGACCGTAATAGCTCAGATCTATTATGTAAGATCTTAATACCATGGCTATGGGCTATGAAGAAATCTCTGAGTACCATCCTTGCTGATCTCATGTTTGGAAAGACATGCTAATACAACTTTATAAGGATAGCTTCTAATATCCATAGGAGCCAGAAGATCAGGGAGTTTGCTGTTAAATTGTGTCTCCTAGGAGACTGTTCCCTAAATCTTGGGTGTTTTGTAGATGCATCTATTGGGCCCTGGCTCCACATCTCTGTCCTTTGATTGGTTGTGATTCTCATAAGAGTCTTAATAATAGCTTACTTCCTGTTCTTTGTTTGCATGTGTTGTCTGAAAAGTGTAAAAGGCTCCTATATCAGACATGCTTTTCCCTGAAGGAACAGAGTAATATATTAACAGGACAATCTTGCTATATTTATATTTTGTCATACTCTGAATAAGAAGAATAAAAGATTTGTTGCTATTATACATGAGACATAAATGTGTTGTTATGATATATGATACCATATGTTACTATGTATGTATATGCATAGCTTAAAAGGTAAAAGTATTTATTATACCTACATGTCAATGAATGTGAATATACATAATTATGGAAAAACATTAAGATACCAACCCATCTATCTATCTAATAAATTATCAATGTCCCTTATTGCCAGATACCATTGAGTTATTTGGGGAATGATTCAGAAGATATCAAGAAGACTGATTTTCAAGTAGATATTTTCTCTAAAAGAAAATTTAAAAATCTTTCACCTTGTTCTCTCAACCCACGAAGTTCGGGGAAATGGGAATGTAACATTTAGAACACTATTATAGTTTCTTGGTTCTTTCTGTGCTGGATGACATTTTAAAGCTGGAGAGCTGGTCCTGGAGCAGGAGCAAATATAATGGCTGACGTCTCTGACAGTTCTCACACAGCTTTGTGGGGTCCTTTGTTTCTGTTTCCTAAAACCTTACAGACCCTAGGGCTTTATATACTTCATTTTCCCCCCTTGAATGGTGTGACCCACTAACATTGTGCTGAAAATGTTAGCAACTCATATATCTGTGTATCTACCTTCACGGCATAGGGTGTGAACAATTGCACATGTGTAATATTGAGATTGATGTTTCCCATTAAACCCTCTCATTTTTCTATCCCCTTGCTTTGTGGATTTTACTTTTGTGTCTCAGTCACCCACATAGTAACCAGAAAGACCATGGAATTGACTGCTTGCCTCTTTGGCTGACACAACCAGAGTCCAACTTGTTGAACCACTGAGTTTACTTGGGGTTATTTATGGGAATATGGGTGAAGAGTTACTTATAGGAGCAGAAAAGACTCAAAGCGATCTGTGTCTCCAAAGCCCACGCCAGCATGGGTGACAGCTCAGAAAAGCTGGAAACCTGGAGCACATTCTGCAGCCTAGAGGTTGGAGAGTGTTCTTTCCAAAAGACTTGGGGTGGGGGGTGGGTCTGTGCTGCTTCCAGTCAGTTCTGCTGGTTTCTGCTCCTTTCCGGCAGCTGGTCCGACTAAGAGTCTTTTCAGTAGCTCATCTTCTATGGGGGTTCTAGTGAACCCCTTGGGTCAGTTTCAAGGACTTTCTAAGCTATTTTGAGTTCTTTACCCTCCTGCTTAAGGCATTTCCATGCTGTATAGAAATTTTCAATTTCTGGGGAAACTGTTACACACCACCAATCTGTACACATAATATGTTATTCATTTATTCACCAAGTCTTTACACAGTACACAGTATGCAATGAACGTGTTCAGTAGTACATGAGAAACAAGAAGAGTGCAATACAGTCCCCACCTTTAGGGATCCTAGTGTTCAAAGGTGACTAACATTTGTGTCAAACATGGAGTCTGCTTACGCTGTTTACCATGGTCGCATCCAGCATGTCATTTCTCAACTATGGATTCCAGTATCTTCACTTTTCACTATGGCATAACAGAGGGTAGGGAGACACCACAGTGAAATCACTTGCTGCACATGCAGAGAAACCTCGGCTCAAATACCCAAAATGCCCACGTAACAAGCCCTGCATGGTCAGTTCCTGGTAGCTATACCTCCATGGCCAGCCAGTCTAGCAAGATGAAGGAGACATAGAGGGAGTAAGACCCGGGTGGGATAAAGATTACGAATTCCAGATTCAGGGAGAAACCCTGTCTCTAGGAAATAAAGTGAGAATCACAATAGGACACAGCCAGTTTCCCTCTGAACTTCACATGCATGCAGGGCAGGCACACACACCAATACCACATACTCAATGAGGGGTGTGTGTGTGGGTGTGTTTGTGTGTGTGTGTGTGAGTGTGTGTGTGTATGTGTGATAACTAGTTCATCAGACTGTGAGGATTTAAGGAGAGAATGTGAGATCGTTTTAATCTTCAGTTATGTTTCCTCCTTTCTGATTCACCATCATGGCTTCCTAAATAGAACTAGAAACAGGTCGGCTCACTTAGCTGAGGACAATGCTGTTTGGTAAAGTTGGCCTGTGTTTTTGAGAAGGTCAGACGGTGACAAGACAGTCTTATACTTCCCTTATACATCTCACACCATGCTGGACTCCATCTATAATGGAAGTTACCTCCATTCCTAAGTGTAACACTGCTCCAGTAACGACCGGCGAAGTGTTTGTCAAGTCTCTTTTTACATAAAAGACTAAGGATCTTTTTGGCTTTACTATGGCTTCCCTCCCATAAATCTGTGGGCTAAAATTATTTTTTTCTTCTTCTCATTTTGAAAGGGCTAGGTACACATTAGGTCGTGTGGGGGTCCTGGCAGCAAATCACCATGGTTCTAATGGTGTTCCCGTTATCCGTGTGCCAAGATTTGAGTAATTGGAGTTCGCACAGAAAGTGCTCAGAAGAAACACATTTCACATGTAATTGACTACAGTTTGAGATTGCCCTAGCTTCTATCATTCAGAACTTGCATAGAAAAAAAAAATAAGGTTGTTAGAGGAATCCTATCTTGCTTAGTAATTCTCTCAACCTTTTGATCTTCTTCCCTGTTGATAATCACCGCCGAGCATATTTCTTGCTGCTGAGAAGGTGGGCAGGCGCTGCCGCAGCCCACAGCAGGTTTGGAGGTACCTCCTTAGGGGGTTGGCAAGGAATACCTCGGGAAGCTGAGAAGTGCTTTGAAAAATGTGTTTGTTTCTTTCACCCTAGAGAGTCTGAGCAATCAGGCTTGGGCGTTTTCTTTCTAAACTGTTTATGCCTATGAAGTGAATAATTTAATCAATGTAGGAAAGTGGTTTTCTCGCCCTAAACATTTCAGTTTTGATGGCTAATTTACGTATATGCTCAAGGAGATTTTCAAATTGATTAGGAAAAACTTTTGATATGAGTCAGTCCGTGCAAATTCTCTTCTCTGGAGACTTTTGTTTGATAATTTGAGTTAGCTTTATTTTTGAAAAAAAATTTTAGCTGAAAATCAACAACTTTCTATTAATTTCTAAAGCTGTAGTCAAATATATGATAATCTGATGTGCTGGCTAGTTTTTTTCTTTCAATTTGCCACAAACGATGAACATACCTGGGCAGAGTAAATCTTAATTGGGAAAATGCTTCTGTAAGACTGACCTGTAGGCAAGTTTGTTGTCCATTTTCTTGGTTGGTGATTGATGGGAGGGTGAGAGATAGCACATTGTGGGTGGTGCCATCCCTGGGCTTGTGATCCTGGGTTCTATAGAAAGCAGGCTGAACAATACAATAGGAACAAGACAGTAAACAGCACCCCTCCATAGCGCTTGGCTTGAGTTTCTTCCCTGACTTCTTTGATGATGGACGGTGATGTAGACATCTAAGGGAAATAAATAATAGCTCTGCAAGTTGTCTGTGGTCTTAGTGTTTTGTCACAGCAACAGACATCCTAGCTAAGAACCTGGCTATCTTTAGTTTGAGGTAGTTGAAATGTATCTAGACTCTTTGAGTCAAGGCAGCAAGCTCCCCCACATCAGTGATGGACTGACAGATGCAGTTCAAGACAGAGACAACATAAGCCTTCTTAGGATCTGCATGTCCAGATACAAGACATAGTCAAGGATATCTTGATGGTTGTGTCTTGGAATGACAACCTAAAACACTATTAGAAGTCGATTTCATTCCAATAATCTAGGTCTTATAGAAATGTCTAGTGAAGGGGGGGGGGCAATTGGGAAGGATTCTAATGCCACACTCAGACTTGGTGATCATATATTGCTTTATTAACAGTATGCAGTGGAGATTCAGAAAGAATCAGGATATGGTGTCATCTCTGTCTCAGTTTGGGAGTGTTAGGTTTTATGTAGCTGTTTCATTAGACTGACAAGGAACAGTTTATGCTGTATTTGCTGTGTATGAATAAAAAACATGTTGGAGTACTTCTAGCCTTTTGAATGATATTTAAACCAAGTGCTTTGGAAGTGTTTATATGTTCTGTAAATCACTCCTCTAATGTTTATGGATTTTCATATCTGTACGCCACCATTTAATCTATTTTCTTTAACTGCATTATCCTTTCGTGTGTGTGTGTGTGTGTGTGTGTGTGTGTGCGTGCATACTTTGTGCATGTTTATTTGTGCAAGTGGGTGGTTTGTGCACAGGTGTATGAGGACATGTGTCTGATTATGTATGGAGGAGAAGTATGCATCAAGTTTTGTTCCTTGAAAAAGCAACCCTTCTTATTTTGTTTTGTTTTTGTTTTTTTTAGTACTTGTCTATAACTAACAATTCAGTTGGGTGGGCTAGCCAGAAAACCCCAGGCATGTGCCTTTCTTTATCTGCATAGCACTAAGGTTATAAGTTCAAGCCACCATGCCCAAGTCTTTGTTTGTTTTTGTTTTTAACAAGGTTTCTGGGGATCAAACTATGCTCCTGTGTTTGCATGACAAGCACTCTGCTGACAGAAGTATCTCCATAGATTCCTCATTCTTCGGGAAAATTTTTGTTGCAGTGAACAATCTCAGATACTATTTCTTTCTCTGTAAAGCTTTTCCTAACCCTCCAGGCTGGATAAATGTCTCCTGTTTCGTTTCACCCTAAATAATTAGTTGCATCTCAATTACTAGACCTACTACTTTCTCTGTAATTACTTGTTCACATGCCAGATTCTAGCTAGAATACTAGGCATATGTTTGTAGACATGAAATAGGTCAAGCAGAAAAACAACAAATTTCTAACTAAAGGCTGTCAAAGTTCCAAATTATATATTTATAGAAAACATAGAATGTGGAAATATGATAATGGTGATGGGGCATCTAGGAGAAAGAATAAAGAAAAATCAAGGTATAAATAATAAGTCTTTGTGAGCAGGAAACATTTATAGAAATGATAAGGAGATGGGCAGATTAATGTATGGAAGTATGTGAATTGATTGTATTGGTTCTTTTACTAAGGGCTGTGGTCATGAGTTCTGGCTGCAAATCTCCATGCTTGGCAACATTAAGAGAAAATTCTAAAATAAATACAAAACTGACAAATGAATTTATTTATAGCTTAGACCCAAACTAAAGATGGGAAACTTCTCATTCTGTCTTCACCTTGTCCAGTCAGTGTTATAACTTTACAGGAAAGATGATAGCTGGATAATATGTGTATATAGGTATATATTGGGCCTACAGTACAGGAATGTGGAGATAAGTCTTTATCATGGTCCTAGATGGCAGAATTTCTGGGAGTGGATCATGTTCATTCCCACGATGGCACTCTAAGTAACACAATTCATTCTCTTAGCACACAGCCAATAAACAATCAGAAGACAAGTTTTACTATATGTAGCAGGTCAGGCAAGCACTTCAATATTAAAAGCAGTGCCTCCTCAAGCACAGAAGTGTCATGATTTTATCCAGCGTGTCTATGCATATTGCTTTATAAAAGATCTTTGGGGACGGCACAGTTTATATGCTCAGTTTGAGGTGTTTATTACAGAGAATGCTTAGTTGAAGGACGTAGTTCAAAAAAGTAAATTACATGCACACTTGTGGACATTTTTTTTTTATTTAAAGTCAAGAAATCTGGGTTCAAAGGGTTATTGAGATAATGAACAGGAACAACTATGGGAATGTTTAACCTGAAGCCTAAGAAAAGGACACTAAAATCGAGTGTAAGTGATTCTCACTAAGAGTGCCTGTTCACTCACCAGCTACTAGTATGTGTTTTCTCTGTGAAGTTGGACATGTGAAAGAAAGTCTGTCTATCTCTTGGGGTCCCATTAAGACTTCATATGTTCTCAGGTGGGAATAAAGCAGTCATTTCACTACATAACCATTTGCAATAGTTTCAAGGCACCCTTACAAGTTTCTGAGATAGTGAATAACCTCTTGTCTGGTCAGAAGAGATATGGGTTGGTTAAGTGTATAGTTTTCTTCTTAAATATAATGTGCACAGAAAATAAAAGAGAAGAAAATAATGATAGGTCATTATACTGCACGTCTAGAACCCCAGAGCTTGAAATGGTTATAAAGGAACATCAAGGTCTTATTCAACAACATAATGTTCAAAGCCCTGTTCAACACCCATGCACACACACAAAGACACAAAAACAAAAACAAAAGAAATCCATGTCCATTGTCAAAACAAATACATGTAGTAAAGTTGAGCTACAATTATGGAATTCATTCCTCCATGGTTTCTAGCTTTATTTCAGATTGTTATATAGAAAGTAGCCCTTTGTAGGTATTCCAGTCCAGTCCAATGAAATTGTGATACACGTTATAAAAAAATGCTATGTGTTTCATCTAATAGAATTATTGTCATAAAAAGTTAAAGAATCAAACTTTATGGCATAGAACTGCCCATGTTTGAAGTTTAGGATAGCTCATTAATCATTAAGCAGCCGGCCCGAGACAGAAAAACAAACCAAGGCCGTGTTTGAGGTAGGTCCGCTTTGTGCTATAAGCCATGACCTTTTATTTGAACGTATCTGTCCGCTGTTGTATCTCTTTCTGAACATTTATCACTTCCTTCACCATTTTTGACTTAGTGGTCTGTCATATATATATTCTTAGACTCTGAAATTCCTTAAAGTCCTTGTAAGTTGATTTCTTCCATGGCAGCCCGTGGTGTGATAAGATGACACATTGTCTTTGTGAAAATAATTACATGCTCATTAGTGACTGAGCACGGTGACTATTGACATACATGTTAGTTTATGTATGTGTGCATAGATGAGTTTGGAACCAAAGAATGAAAAAATAATAATCAGATTAACTATTAAATAAGCATGCCAGTTTAGATGATTTCTATTTTCTAGCATTCATTAATGGACATCAGAATCTAAGGAGAAGCCTACTCAAGGTACTCTAGTAAGGGCAGTCTGTAAAGGAGAAAAACAGAAAGCTTTATTGGGGAAAATTGTTCGAATTCTTCAAATAGGGAATTGTAGATGAAGAGCGTGCCCTTAGGAAAGGTCTAAATGACCAGAGCTGGCGCTGGGTCAGAATCTATTAGAAGAATGAAATTGGAAAATCCATTAGGCTGCAGGCTTTTAAAAATGGAATTGTGAACTTTTGCATCCATATAAACAGCCAGGACTGAAAAAGGAAAGGTCAGCTTTAAACTCTGATGAAAGGATCTACATTAAAAAGGGTTAGCAATTTCAACTGTCAAGTTGTGATTGCTAATGACTCCATAGGGAAGAGGAGGAGAGGAAACAAGATCTAAGACAGGAGTGTTTATCTCTTCTCCTGGGAGGAAGAGCTGGGCCGGAATTCCCTAATGTTTCTTCATCTTCCTCTGGGCACCAGTTTATACAATAGTGTGATGGTGAAGTAACCATAGTAACCAAAACATAGAAATAATCAGTGATGTCAGAAGATACACAGAGGTAGCAGAACTCATGTGTAAATAGTCTAGCTAAACTGAATTTCTCTTTCTTTCTCTCTGGGGCCTTGAACTTTTATTGATGATTTGAAACACTGCATTTAGTTATCTGCTTTGCATGTATGTGTATGGACATGAGCATCACAGCATGCACACGCAGGTCAGAAGATAACCGGGAAAAGTCTCCTTCCACTGTGTGGGTCTTCCAGCCTCACAGCAAGCATCTTCATCCATAGGACTATCCACCAGCCTCTCCTGATTCCCATTTCTTTCCCCTCATTTGATTCCTTTTTCAGCACTTCATGACTTCGTATCTTTCATTTACCTTATATAACAATAACTAGAGCTTATTCTCTGACCTTCAAATGTGAGTAGGGAATGGGTTTTTTGTTTTGTTTGTTTGTTTGTTTCCTATAGCATTCTGTGCTGCTACACAGTACCATGCAGTAACATTTTTCATGTTATATTATAGTTATGTGTTTGTGGTTACTCATACCCCATGTGGGGAGAAAGGAAATCAAAGGTTATTTTAGACCTTAGCAAGTATAGCATAATATAAAGCACATAGTAGGTTTAGTAATTATTTTCTTGGTGAAATAAACATGACTGACTATCCTTTCACGTGAAAATCTGCCTTTCCTCTTATTGTTTTTTTCTACCCATTTTTCATTTACAGGAAGAATAACCCAGTTTCTACTGGCTTTGGGAGAATTCCCTTGTCTTCACTTTAATCTTACTTGAGTTTGTATTTTTTATTGTATGTCTTAGATTTGATGCAAGAACACAAAATTCTAAGGTGTTAGACACTCTACCAAGATTGGCAAATAAAAAGAAGGCAAAGCTTGGTCTACTGGGGTGTGGCATTCCAAACACTTGTGATTTGCCCTTAGGAGATTTGTCCGAAGAATTTGCAAGTCAACCTGGCAGGAAAGAGAATACATGGATAGTTTTCAGGAAGGAAATTCAAGAGAGTGTGGTGAAGGGGTTGTGAAAAGAAGTACCATTAAAATACATGAAAAGACCAGTCCATACCCATGAAATATTTTCTGTTTCTAAATGAAATCCTTGCATCACGGTCAGGGGATTGTTTCCTAAGGGTAGGTCCATCAGCGCGGATTCTTCGGCTGTCCTCTGCCATTGTGTTTGGTTCCACTAAGGGAAGCACATAGCTGATGTGGTAGTAGAACCAAAAGAAACAGATTGTAGGTCACACCTCAAGGAGGTCATGGGTATTACCGAAGAAATATGATTAAGTTTGAAACAATTCATAAAGTCCTGAGGTTTATCATTAATTGCTGCCTTAGATACCAGGACAATAAGTGAAAAGGGATTTTGAATAAATTATAATCCATTCGTAAGAAGAGTCAGAAATATATATTGGTTTCTAGTTGTGGGCAAATATTGTGCTGGGAAATGACAAGATTAATAGGTCCAGTCTTTGCTGCTAAAGAGCCTGTACTGTGTTGGGATTGCAATGTTTGCTTTAACACTGGGGAAGGAGATAGGACACATCTGAGAAGCTCCATCTAAGGAGCTATATTGGCTGAATTAAAGAGGAGAGGATTTTGGCCAAAATCTTGAATTATGAGTAGCAACTTTTCTTTTCTTAAGAGGAAACTAAGAGCAATTAGGTTTCTTTTATGGTTGGTTGTTTCATAAATTAAACTTTCAATTTATGTATATGTGCATGTGTGTCTACATGGGAATGCATGTATGTGTGGTTATATGTGTATGAGAGTATGTATGTGTATATATGTGTGTCTGTCTGTCTGTATATATGTATTTATGCAGGCACATATATACCATGCATGTCCAGGTCAGAGGACAACCTCTCAGGAGTCAATTCTCTGCTTTTACCATGGTCTACAGGGAGGGTATACAGGCTGTCATCTTGGCTGGCAAACACTGTTACCTGCTGATCCATCCCCATTGCTTCTTTAATTGGTTCGTACTTCTTACTGACTGTGTTGGTGCATAGCTGTTACCAGCAATGATATCAAATTATATGAATTTGTGAAGAATCTAGAGATAAGAAGTATCTTTCTGTGAGAGTCACATTTTACAAAATAATCTCATAGAAAGGAAAAATATAGAAGCAACAAGGAAAATAAAAAGTAGGATTGTTTTATCATATCTCCCATGCTTATCACTTATTTCTTCAATTAATTACTATAGACAATTCTTTTATTTGATGTTATGTTTTTGGATTTAATGTTAGTTAAGATATGTGAGCATTGCTTTGATATATTTATAATCTCTTATATTTGTTTTTTAATAGGAAATTACATTTTATGCTTTTTCAGAGGAAGAAGCAGAAAGGAACAGAATTTCTAATTCCTAGTTTATTACAGAAACTGTATCAGGTCCTTTAAATGTGCTTTAACCCCGTCAGTGATTCTATGAAAAAGAATGAATGAAACCATTTTACAAGTGTATATATTGAGGTACCAAAAGCATAAATATGTTGTCCAAAGTTATATTTTGACCTGAATGATCTGCCATGGCTCTCCTTTCTACTCTTTCTCATAGCACCAACATTTAAATGTTGATTTTCTCCCTCAGACTTATACTTTTCTCTGTATATAATAATAGTGTGATATTTCCTTAAATGTTATAGCCCATTGCTCTTTCTAACCTTGGTCCTTCAGGGTGTCTGAATCTCTCAGATATACGAGTAATCCATATTTAAATCAGTGACTGTAAGTACTGAGGAAGGAACGGCATAGTGCAAGCCTTAAAGGTTGAAATACAGACAGTAGGTCAAAAGTCATCAGTCAACACAGTCATGTTGAGCAGCTAGTAACTACTCCAGGGTGGACAGGGAGGAATGGAGACCTGGTAACATCTGGTGGACACGTGTCATGCACATCAGTTCACGATTAAAGTACAGTTTAGTATTAAAAGCACACCTACTAAAACGTTCAACATACATTTCATGGGCAATCCCCTTAAATCCACAGTATAATCCTAGGAGTGAAATAGTTCTTTCTCTAGCCCCCTCCTCTACCTTGATAGCATGGTGGTTTTGGTTTCACAACTCAGTGGCACTCCCAATACTCTGGTCCTCGGGGATTAAGGGCCCGGCACCAGGTGCCACGCTAGCTCTTTTGTGTGTGGTCTTGTGCAGCTTTGCTCTTCCCTGACTATTTCTTATCAAATTTCCTACCTTACTCGCTACATTCCCTCGCTTCCTGTTTTCTGTTCCTTTGCTGTAACCTATCTATACCTACAATACTCCATAGAGCCCCTAAACTCACTTAATCTGCCCTTCTGTGGAATTTGAATGTAATGAGAATCCTCCCTTTCTTTGGCTTGTGATGGCATATGCTTTTGTTTCTCCTCCTCTCCCCAGGACCGTTCAGTTTGCCTTCTCAAACATGTAATCCAAATGTTCCTCTTCTTGTGAGAGCTGTTCCACGGCTCCAACAGATAGAGGCCAAGAGACTGATGATGGGCAGGGGCCAGGAAAAGTAGACTTGAAAGTTGTATTAGGGTCTTTGGTATCAGTCCCAAGTACAGTAAGAGATCACCGAAAGAGTTAAAGCTGGGTATAACGAGGTCTTACTTGCGATTTTGAATCATGGGAGGCAAGCGTGGATGTGGGGTGACTAGCTACGAGAAAATTAGAATATCTTGGAAGAAGGAGAATGAGAACATTAGCTTGGTTGATGATAGAAGCAGCAAAGGTGAAGACGTGTGTGTGTGTGTGTGTGTGTGTGTGTGTGTGTGTGTGTGCAAGAGGTATTTATAGCTTGAACAACTTGATACAAGGGAGATGACTAGAGAAGAGAAAATCTGTGTTTTTTTCAAAGGAAGGAAACCAGTGAGGTATGGTATCACCATCGCTGCCATGCTGATTGGTTCCAGCTGTTCTGGTTTCTTAAAGGGTTTCCTGTTATGTAAGTGTTGTGACCTTTTCACCGCTTCTCGTCCCCTCGGCATTGGTGTATGTACTTTTACGGGATGAAATATGTGACAGCCCTTTAAATATTGAGAGGTCCATTATTGGAGGAAGGATTGAAATGACTGTGTGGCCACAGGGGCATCATCAGGCAGGCGGGTATTAGAGATGCAGAAAGAATTTTATGATTTAATAAATAGGAACGTGGTGGGAGACAAGGGCTCTGTGACTGGAATTGTTTAGGCGATCTTCTATGACCATTCCATGGGAATTATTATAGCAAAGATTTAGATGTGAGATACAGGAGAAACTTGGGAGGGGTTGGGCAGATAAATCATCCTGAGACTTTATTCTTACCCTGAGATTCTACAGTTCAATGATATTTCCTTGTTCTTGCTTCCATTGTGACAAATATAAGAAATTCTGAATAGCTGTGGCCCGGCGAACCTCTCTTGGGTCTTGGCTGCTTGTTCATTCAGAATTTTGTCATTGCTCTGAGTGTCTGCCTGAGAGCACGGTTGATTCAGAACAGTCGCTCAGCAGTAAGGCACCGCGATGCATTAATGAAGCTGCTGTAATTGAGGATTTTACCCAAGTGTGACTCCCAATCCCAGCTCATGCATAATTCTTCTTCAGTATGGATTGTTGCTTCCCTAGCTGGCAAGTCATTACCACCTTGGAAGAGCTGTAACTTTTAATTATAAGAGATGTTTCTTGAAAAACAGGAGAATTGTTCGGTTATCGTCTGGACACATTGAAGCTTTGAATGTAAAATCCTTTGGGATAAAGGATGATGTGAGGTACACACACACACACACACACACACACACACACAAGGATCAAGCTACGTGGTATTAAGGCTGTCTTCTACTTAAATGATGTATACAGCTTTTAATTTGTATAATGAGTGTTCTCATTAGACAACTATCCACATTAAAAGAGAATATATGTAGCAAAATGAAACAAAACAAAAACACATAAGGAGGAGACACATCCATTAACCAGAGCACTAAGCCAAAACATACCTATTCTATAGGAGGACGGAGTCACATTCATGAACAGAAATGCATGAGAACAGGGCTTGTCATATCCCAGCATCAGGCTACAGTCCACGAGTGAAGTGACAGTGGCCCTTAACACAGTGTAGGGATGCGATTGTTTGGTTGAGGCTCAGGCTTCATCAGTTTGCCATTCCCGTAGCTTTAAAGATGCCACCCTCGTGGACCATTAAATAATAAAGTCATAGAACCTCTCTGTTTCCTGGCTACCATTCAGGGCATTAGCCAGACATTTTTTTCCAGAAGACAGCGATGGTGTTAGGTAGCAGCTCAGAAACATTAAAAACAGAGTAGATGAAATGGAAGCTGCCCTCAGAAGGACTCTCACATAAGAATACAATAAAAACAATGTGCGATAAGCGTGTAACATTTCACAGTCAAAGGAGAAGTCTGGGATACGTGGATGGGTAGCAGAGTTTAATATAAGATTTGGATTAACAATAAAGGCTAGAAAAGGCAATTTAGTGTCAGAGAGATGTCTCAGCAGCTAAGAGTGCTTGCTGTGCAAGCAAAAGGATCTTAGTAAAAAAAAAATCCCTGGAAGCTATGTAAAAGCGGGCATGGTGTGCACGTGTCTGTCACTGTAGCACTATGGGTAGATGTGTAGAAGAGGCAGATAGGACACAGGGGAATTTCAGGGAATTGCTGGGTCTCAACCTAGCTTAGTTTTGGTGAGAGAGAGGTTTTGTCTCAAGAGAATAAAACAGAACACTTCAAATCCTCAATTTGTGTGCACATGCACATAAACTATGCACATACATCACACCAGTGCACAGAGAAGAAAAAAAGGACAGAAAGGAAATTTAGGGAGGAACCAGGCATGGAAATAAGAGTGAATCCATCAGTCTGAGTATCTACAAATGAGCTGAATGCAAAATCAATTACAACATATTTCCCTTGAGTTCAGTGTTCATTTTCTGAAGAAAAAAACCACAGTCTAGCTAAACAATGTCTTGCTGCATGAAAGAGATTAAAATGGTAGAAGCTGTCGTATCCTCGGTGACTGTGTAGGCTTTGCACATATTGACATGTCTCATCCTCAAAGACCTCGAGAAGTGGGGCCCAACTGCACTCCAGTCTTGCAAGTGGAGTAGTTGAGTAGGGAGTCAGAGAAGGTGAAAAAGAAAAAGAATTTATTCTTCACACCAGACAAGTTTCTGTCCTACTTATAGGAACATTTATCCAAGAAAGAGGATGAAACAGGTGGCGATCTAATGTTAAAAGTGAGACTAAGAAGTTTTGGGTGTTATCCCACAGCCCGTGGGTGGTTGGTGAAGGCACCTTCTTCCTTAATGCCTTGTGGGAAGTAGGCTGGAACTCAATTCACCTCATCCTATCAACACACAAGCCACGGCTGGGCTAATCCCCCATCCCTGATGCTTTGGCAAACTAGGTCAATAGGATTTCCTATCCCCTGAGGCTGTGAGGCCCCAAAACCAGCCTTTGGAACTCATATACTACATTTCTGTCCTTCACTCCCAGACTCTTTGAGACATTTTAAAATGAGAGGGATCATCTAACTCCCACTGAGATCAAACTCTTATTAGTATTCAGTCAGCTGCCTTTCCTACTTTGTCTGCTAAAGATCTCCAGGTAACCAAATCTCAACGTGCCTATCTTTGGAATTTCCCTTGGGTACACATGATTCCATGCTTATCCTCCTGGAAGATTTTCTGTGAGTTCTAAGACCCAGCACAAAGCTTGATATGGGGTAGGCACTACATCAATATTTCTTTGATAAGTAAGAAGACACAACACAGTGATTAGAATTGGAATTGGGATTAATGATATGTATTCAACTTTAAGATATTTGTTTTGGGAGAATGTGGGCAGCTATTAGGATGTTTGAATAAGACAAATAAGTGTCCATCTGTCTCTCATTAATCTCTCTGTCCCCAAAAACAAAGGCACCAGGTCATCAGTTCTGTGAGCTACAACGCCGGTAAAGGATCTGTCATTTTGCCATTTATACATCTCTTTAGTGTAGAACACCCTGATAGTAATTGGCTAATTTGCCTTTTCAAGCAGCCATGTCTGTCTGTACTCTAGAAAGAGACAAGGGAGTTCAGGGAAGATGAGAAGCCTCTTATAAAGAGAGATTCAGCAAACCTCTGCTCAGAACCTGTGCCTGCAGTTATCCAAGGTGAGCGGCTGGCGGTGCCAAACCTCAGATTCCTCAGCTGTCACCTCGAAGATAATGACGCCTTTTTTGTTATTGTTGTTCAATTCTGCAGTAATTAGTGAGGAAAGTGTACAAACCTGATGCAGACTAGGTGCAATAGAAACCTAATTTCATTTTTTCCTTTCTTTGTACCAAGCGAATAGTTCATACAATAAAATAATAAGTATGGCTTTTCTAAATTTGGTCTGGGTGGCAGTTCTAGCACTGAGTTACTATGGCAACTCACTTTTTATTTTTATTTTTTATGGAAAGAAATTTTCTTGAGTATTAGTAATTTTAAAATTAAACTGCTGTGTGGAATAGATACAGAATATCAGCCAACTTGTTTTTGTGCTTTATCCTTACTAATCCAATTGATTTGTGGTGTTTTCATTTCATTATACAGAAGCATGGGAGCTAGCTTGTCCCAGTAAACACACCTGTGGAGCTGTGAACCATGTTATATTTACTTTACCTCAATATAATTATCTCAGGCTGGGGTCACAGTAATGTCTCCGCTTTTCAAGTATGAGGACATAAATTCAGACCCTTCCACCCCCCCCCAAAAAAGCCAACCATGGCCATGCATTTTTGTAACCCTAATCTAGAACAAGGGTCACAGAGACAGGTATACTCCCGGAGAAAACCGGCCAATTGATGAGCACTGAGTTCAGACATGAGCCCATCTTTCAGAAGCTATGTAGGAGGTGACCAATGAAGATAGGCAATGCCTGTTTCTGGACTGTACATGCACAAACATACATGTATGTGTAATATTCACATGTATAACACACACTATTTCAAGTAATTCTTAAGTATATACTATAGAATAGTATTTTTATTTACTGGCATTTGAGATAATCAGAAGTTATGACTACTTATGACCTTCTGAATCTAAAATGAAAATCTTATACCATTAAGAAATTTTTCAGACCCAAGGCTGTCTTTTATTAATCCATTTTTTCTCTGCACACAGAATTCCAAAAAGAAATTCTTAATGTAGTATTATTAACACCTCAGTTTGTAGCTTATTTGTTTTTTGTTGACTAAAACATAAGCAAGGTCCAGGCATTCACTGAAGCTGCTTGAAGTCTCACCTGCAATTCTGTTATCTTGAGGTCCCAGTACCTTAGCGTCAAGGATGTCTGCAAAGCTTTTCACTCCGAGGAACTGTTAGCACAGTGTCCTTATGAGGGTAGTTTGTGCTTTATGGGCCTTGACTACATGGAGAATAACTAAACTGACTTAATGGTAACTTGCCCAGAGTAGCAGCAACAGCTGCATATTTCCTGCAAGTGGGCTCACTATTAATCCAAAGGTTAAATCTAAACCTGAAATCTGTGCTCTCAATGAATAAATTAAAGTTGACCATCATACCTCTTAATTAAAAGTCTCAGATTTAAGTGACTTACTTATAACCCTCATGGTTTTTGCTGGTGTGTGGGTCATGTCCTGTTTATTGTTCTGGATACTCCTGGCCTGATGTGCTCTGTTTTTACATATTTATGTATTTTTAATAAGAATGTTTTTGTGTGTAGAATTCTAAAAGTTATAATGCCTTAGAGTACAATCACACATCCAAATACATTGAAGTGAAACAACAGAATGTCAGAATAAAATGGAAAGACAGGGAAGGATGATTTCATTTAGATGATCACCATTAAATGGGTAAAAGATTTCTATCAACCAGAATAGCTGTCTAAAGTCAATGGTGTATTATCTTCAAATTGTTCAGATATCTAAAAAAAAAACCTGTATGCCACTTAGCCATCATTTTAGTTGAAGTTAAAGAATAAAATAAAAACATCCATAGTCCTTGCCCAAAATGATGTAAAACAAGGTAGATTTATAGTAATCACAAAAGTAAGTAAGATACATTTTAATTCTAAACTGATTTTCACATTAAGCTTTTTAGATAGAAACAAAGAGTGGAACCAATGAACAACAGAATCAAGAAGAGGGAGGATGGGGAAAGTTAAGAAGAAAGTTAAAAAGATGTGATTTGTGGAATTTTGCAGAAAGAGTCCAGTCTCTGAATAGTTCATTGCATATTGGTCTAAACATGTGTGAGATGTACAAATTAAAGGTCAAGGGACTACTGACCTGGAAATTTGACATCTAGATGTATACTGTAGGGAAATCCTCATGTAAGCAGAAGACGAAGGGCATTAATAAAACAAACAGCAAAACAGGATGTTTCCTGTAGTGTTGTTTATAATGGTATAAATCTCAAGATATGTAATTCTGCTCTTCTGTATGTAGGAGGAAAATCGATAAGGAAATTAAAATGAAAGAACGAGATTTGTATTTATCCAAGTATTTTAACATGTTGAATGACACATTACAAGAGAATGTGTATGATGTAAAACAAGCTGTGCAAACTGATTTAAAGTCGCATAAAAGTCTCATATGAAGGGATAGGCACGTATGTTAAAGATTCTGAGGTATGGATTAAATGAATATCATATTCATGATCAAGAACATGTCTGGAAAGGTTAATATGACGGCATAATGCTATGTTTTTAAAAGCAGACCAAATGCTAATACTAATTTTAGGTGGTGAGTGCACGGAGTCATGAACTATTGTCTTTGCATTTTTCTGTATTATTTCATTTTTTAAAAAATTAAGTACAGCCGGGTGGTGGTGGCGCACGCCTTTAATCCCAGCACTCAGGAGGCAGAGGCACATGGATCTCTGTG
Source organism: Microtus oregoni (assembly GCF_018167655.1). Classification (NCBI taxonomy): domain Eukaryota; kingdom Metazoa; phylum Chordata; class Mammalia; order Rodentia; family Cricetidae; genus Microtus; species Microtus oregoni. Next base: position 7,413,986 of record NW_024543059.1, read on the forward strand.
AGTTCGAGACCAGCTTGGTCTACAGAGCTAGTTCCAGGACAGGCTCCAAAGTCACAGAGAAACCCTGTCTCAAAAAAAAAAAAAAAAAAAAAAATTAAGTACATTGTACTTGAAAGTGGTGTGTTTTCACAAATAAGTATTCTCGAAGTATTTTCATTGGTATTGGGAAATGCCATTTAATACTTTAAAGAAGGTCATGGAAACTTCTGTGAATAAGAGGTAGTTACTGAGCTGCCAAACCAATTGTTCAGAAGCAGTAGAAACTAATTTTAAGAGATCAATAAATTTTCCAAAGTCTAGATGACAAAATTTCCTTTCAAGAAGCTGGTTTTTGGTCCTTTCCCAAGAATAAAGTAAACAAGTTACGTGGCTTCAGTCATTCTGCTAAATTTAATCTAACTTCCTTAGAAATAATTATAAAAATTTTGCAAGGTTTTAATTATTTAGTTGACTCTTATATTTTTTCTTATTCATCTCTTTTCACGGATTTATAAAAAAATTAACCCAATGTTTTCATTTAGTGAGAAGTTAGCTAGAGTCATGAAAGGCCAGTGTCTGGGAGGAGAACAATGGGTTTATGGGACACAGACATCCCACTGCGTGCTAACATCAGGTGTGGCAGCGGAGTACTTGGATTTTTGTTTCCCTGTTCTCCCAGCTAGTTTGGTAATTTGAAAAAGGACTTTTCTGATACACTTTAATACCACACTTAGTATATCCAGATGCTTGTTTTGGTTGTATGTGTTTTGACCCATATAGACTATTAAAATCACCTAAGCTCTAGTCAAGGTGCTTACATAAGAGAAGTACTATAAAAACAATATCAATGCTTTGGGTGATGAAATTTAAGATGTGTGCATTCAGGATACAAATCCCTTCTCAGATATTTTTATTAATAAATATTTTGTAAGTAGAAGCATATGTTTTCACTTGTGTGTGTGTACACTTATGTATGTGTAAATGTACCCATGTGTGTAGTCATGTGGAGACCAGAGGACAGTCTCATCTGTCATGCCCCCAATGCCATTCATGTATTTGAATCAGGGTCCCTCAATGGCCTGAAGCTTATTAAGTAGGTTAGGCTGGCTAGCCAGTGCCTCAGTCACAACTGTGACCATTCCTTGGAGCTACTATGAAGAACTCATTTGTACAGGACTTATGGTTACCTTTGATATTAATTTTGTCAGTCAGATGTGTTCATCTAAGCACATATTATACACCAAACACTAAGCTGTTTTCCAAAGACATGACCTTTCCCCTAATAGAATTTATAAACAGAAGACAAAGGAGAACCTAATTTTGTTAAAATAAATATGTCTTCTAGAGATGTTGAAAAGCATAATAAAATTGTTGTAATTTCTTTTCATTCATTCATTCATTCATTTATTCAACAACTTCATGGTTTCTGCCAACTAAATACCAAAACTGTTTTAGGTACAGAAGTAGAGAACACAACCATGGAAAAGAAAGGCATTTTTTCTACTGTTTTCTGTCCATAAATGTTCTAAGATGATGTCACCAGGCCAAGCAAACAAGTATAGCCATAGCCAATTGTTGTATATGATTTAAAGAAAATCATAGGTAATTATAATAGATGGTACTTGAAGAAAGTGCAGTCAGGAAGGACCTGTGTGAGGAAGCAGCCTTTGATCCAAAAACACAGAGAAAGAACAGGTGATAAAAAAAAATAACATCTTATGTGGAAGTGAGAAACCAATGAGTAAGAGCAAGAAAGAAAAATAAAACACTAATATATCTCAGTCTAAAGAAAACATTGTGGCTGGGTCACAGCATGAACGGAATATGTTAATACGTGAAACTGGATCAGTAGCAAGGTATAGGTATGATACGTATGTAGGGATTGAGTCATGAGAAGGTTTTGAGATTTTGGGTTGTACTTACTGTTATGAAAAGTCTCTGTCTTGGATAAATGAATAACATGCTCTCCTGCTTTCTCTTTGCTTAGTGCACTGTTCTAAAACTTGGTTACTTAAACCACCCCCTGTTTTATAGCTTCTCACTTGTGTAGGTTGACTGATTTGGGCTAGACATTTCTTTGTCCCGATTTTGAGTCTCTTACACTGTTGCATGCAGAACTAGGTCTAGGCTTAACTTGAAGATTGGTTCAGATGCTGAAAATGTGAGGAGATTTGTCTCAGTGGCCTTCTGTTTGCTCTCTATATGACCTCTCTGGGTAACTCTCCAGTCAAGTATATGGATGGAATCTAATACAGAGAGTTCAGGGCTCCCCAAAGCATCAGTTTTGAAGTTAACAGATATTGTCAAGGCGTAAGTGTAACATTGGTAGATTCTTCTGTTGAATTGTATTATAGTAATTCTCAGATTATCACTGGGGCATGGTGAAACAGGTCTATGTTAAAACATGTACTCTAGAATGTGTGGGCACTGAAGTCCATTTTTAGGGTATCTAATATGGACTGACTTCTGGTCCTACATAACTCTTTCCTCTTCTACATGTAGAAGAACGTCAAGTCTCATTTTGTCAAAGCATAAAGCATAGGTTAGAGTCCCCATCCTACCAGATAAGCCATAGGAAACAGGGGCATAAAGGACCTGTCTTCTACAAGCAGCATAAAATGGTGGGACAGGGACAAGAGTGCCATGCCGATAGCCAGAGTGAAGTTGTGGAGGCACCCAGCATTCTCTGATATCTAATCATTCTGATAATCATATCTAGTTAGGCAAATGTCATCAGGTCCCTCTTGAGGGGGCATATGATTTCGGTTGATTAGAAAGGAGTTGTGATCTTTGGAAATAATTTTCTTTAGCTCTTGTCCCTATTTTGTGAGCTGTTGGCTCTATGATTAGATTTATCATTTCTTGCCCATGAAAAAAAATTATGAATATAACTGGGATGCTCTCTCATCCTCTTTCTGTCTATAACAGTGATTCTACACCTTCCTAATGCTTTGACTTTTTGATAGAGTTCCTCATGATGTGGTGACAACCATAAAATTATTTTTGTTGCTACTTCATGACTGTAATTTTGCTTCTGTTATCAATTGTGATGTAAATATTTGACATAAAGATTATCTGATGTGTGATCCCTGTGAAAGAACTGTTTGCCCCCAAAGGAGATGTGTCCCATAGATTGACAGCCATTGCTCTATAGGAGGCTCAAGACTGATGCTGTCTTTTTTGGAGTACTTCACAACTATACCTGTATAATTATTATTAAAACTTTTCATGTTTCTTGTACAGTAGAAGCCAGAAAGTGTGTGTTTTACTCATCATTGTTATCCAGCATCTAAAGTTATGCCTGTCAACATAATGCATCACTTATTCATTCATCTATTCAATCACTGCATAATCATTCTTCTCATTTTGCAGAAAAAGAACCTTGAAAATCAAATGTCAAGTTCACACAAGAAACAAACACATTTCCAACCAATGTATCTGCATTGCAAGTCCCCTTTACTTCACTAACCCTCTCCTCATCTCCCAGTAAAGCTCTATCTCATGATCACAGGTTTTCTGAGAATATTCTAGTGTTAACGCTCAGGTATAACTTTAAAAAGCAACATAATAGTAATTGCTGTTTGATTAAGTCAGTGATTGGAATAATAAAATCTCTGCTTGCTTCTGTAGAACTTTCTCTCTTAAAATGCAGCCGTTCTTTAAAACAGCATTAATATGCATATTTGTTTGATTTGCATGCTATTTGCATATTGATCAATTCATTTTGCAATTAATTCAAGCAAGAAGGAAAGTGTTCGTGTAAGTAATACATTAAGTGGTGCAACTATAAAGATATTTTTAGCATATACTAAACACATTAAATCTACCACTATCATCAACATTTACCTGTGTAATAGGGCAATGATACATTGAAAGATGGATTTATACATGTTTATAAACATATATAAATATATATAGTGAACTAATATATTTAAGTTTGGGCTTTTTGTATATTAATTTTGTATACCAATGGGGAGCTGTATGTGAACAGGCATATAACAATAATGTGCACAGATACCCGTCATACAGATTTTATGTATACATAAAAATGTTCTTATAATGAGAATACATTAAGTGTTTGTATATATATATATATTAATATATACCTCAGTTATACTAGAAAATTATTATGGCGGAGGTGGGTAAAAAACATATAATATGTTGTTAATATTCTACTTTTCAAGGTCACTGTTATATACATGGATGCAGAAACAGAGTCAAGTAACATTATCTACATGAGCACAGTTTTCCTGTGCTGACCACTGTTGATGGAGGTTTCTGTTCTGCCTGGTCCTGCAGCCTTTCAGTCCCAAAGAAACAAAGAAGATTACATTAATTATAAACTGGTTGGCCTATTAGCTCAGGCTTTCTTATTAACTAATTCTTACATCTTACATTAACACATAATTCTCATCTGTGTTAGCCATGTGGCTTGGTACCTTTTATCAGTGATGCATTCTCATCTTGCTTCTTCTATGTCTGTGTCATGACTGCAGAGTGAGCCTTTTCTCTTCCCAGATGTTTCTGTTCTTGTCGCCCCACCTATACTTCCTGCCTAGCTACTGGCCAATCAACATTTTATTAAACCAATACAAGTAACAAATCTTTAAAGGGTACAAGACCATTTGTCCCACAGAACACCACCTGCTTCCAAATGACAAACACAGTGACGTAAGACTACTTATAAATGCTAAGCCAATAGCTCAAGCTTATTACTGCCTCTTATAACTTAATCCATTTCTCTTCATCCCTGTGCTGCCCCAAGTCATAGGTTTTATCTCTATCCCATTTTGTGTGTCCAACTTGGTCACACAACTTGGTCTAGCTGGTGACTCCTCTGACTCATCCCATCATTCTCCATCTGACTTTCACACCTAACTTTATCCTGCTCAGCTACTGGCCAGGTGGCTTATTTATTAAACTAATCATAGACATATATTGTCACAGTATACAGAAAGATTATTACACAGCATATCTACTTTCAAATCATGAGTGCATAGTAGGAAGGAATTTTGTTGTCCTTATTTTTTAAAAAGCTTATTGAGATATGATTGATTTAAAAACACCTAGAAATACTTAATGTATATAATTTGGTGGGTCTGAACATTAGCATATGATGAAATAGCTACCACCATCAAGGAAAAAAACTGTACCCATCACTTTCATTCTTTTCCCACCACTGTGTGTGTGTGTGTGTGTGTGTGTATGTGTGGCAAGAACACATCACTTCAGATCTACCTTCATAAATGCTTTTCCAGGATGTGCAGTTTAGATAATCACTGGTACTGTATTGTTTAGCAGATAACTAGATTTCAACAACGTTCCTTATTCTTGCTATGAAGTTCATAGGGATATATTATAATTCTCAAAGCTTTGCCATTTACATACCTTTCCTGAATTTCTTACCTTGTATATATATATATATATATATATATATATATATATATATATATTGGTTTTTTATTATTGGATAGAGCTTATTGAGTAAAATATAGTAGAACAGCTGAATCCATAAACACACATATAATGATATAAGCAAAAGTGTGCACTTGTGCACACACACACACACACATAATTTTCTTGTTGAGAATCCTAAGGCTTTTAGAATACAGGTTGTTGTTTTTTTCATTGCACAGTCTCAGTAATCATGCTCTTAGAGTTACCTAACCCTCATCAATTTAACAAAAATGACACTTGGGACAGATGCTAAGTAGAGCGACAAAAAGCATCTCTGGCTTCCACAGTGCTATGGAGATGGGAATTCACATTATGACCATATGAAATAAAGATTATTTCAGGGCAAATGATGAATTGTGTTTTTCTTCTTCCTTGTTTATTATAATGCTTAACTTTTTAAAATCATCCACTCTTATAGTTAAAGTATGGATTACAGGTTTCAAATCAGAAAAGTTGTTGATAGGTAAAATAAGTAAAATGAGGCAAAGATGGTGAACTTTGGATCCTGTGCCCCATCCATGACCAGAGATCAACGTCTAATCTCAAGAACCTTAACTTTAACATCAATTAAATAGATGTAATAGTGCCTCCTAAGCAGGATGATTATACGTAGAGATCATTCATTTTGAATTTTAAGATAATTCCTAATTTGTCATACACACCCAGTGAATGTTATTGTTACTAGTAAATTATAGTTAATGATGTTTATAATCCATTTAGTACTATAAAGTTAGTACTAGGGATTAGGTTAGATGTATACACACTAGCATGGATTGCCTATATATCTAGACCCATGGTTGGTTTCCACAATGTAAATAAATATACATAAGCATTTCAGAATAGAGATAGTGAAAGTACCCTTAAATACATTTAGCTACCTTTGACCCAAGTGTGTCATTTTTGGAAATGTATACTAGGAATGTAGCAAATATCAAGATGAAAATGCTGTGAATTAATTTGTTCATATATTAATGGTTATCACAATATTATTTGTAGTACTAACAAATAAGAAGCCTCCAGAGCAGTGATTAAGTAAATAAGGATATATCAAGTGAACATTTTCCCTGTGTTAGTTAGGGTTTCAGATGCTGCGAAGAAACACCAGTACCATGGTAACTTTAATAAGAAAAACATTTCATTGTGGTGGCTCATTTGCAATTTCAGAGGTTCAGACTGTTATCAGAATGGTGGGGAGAAGGGCAAAGTCAGTGAGAAGCAATGTAGCCCCGCTGCAGATAATTGCCGAAACTTTTCCCGGTAAGCCACAGCCTTGTGGGAATACACAGATTACTACAAATGGGTTAAATTAAGATGTAAGAGTTAGCAAATAAGAAGTTAGAGCTAACGGGCCAAGCAGTGTTTTAAATAACATAGCCTCTGTTTGATTATTTCTGGAGTCTGGGTGGCCAGGAACAAAACAAGCAGCCGCCCTCCAACACATGGCAGCCGGGAGCATGGCAGAGTGCAAGCAAGCATGGTTCTGGCTACATCTTCATCAGAAGGCTAGAGGAAGTAGACTGAAGTTCTGGGTGTGGCTTGGCCTAGCCCAACAGTGACACACTTCCTCCAACAAGGCCATAACTACTCCAACAAAGTCACACCCCCTAATAGTGCCATTCTCTGTGATCATATTGGTGGCAATTACATTCAAACTTTCACACCCCATGAAAGCAAGAATGACAGTAGTAAAATATACTCTGTTTTATAATATTAAGTGAAGGTACTGAAATGACTTAGGTACTTTGATTATTTTCTAACACAATGTATCTTTTAGAAAATATATGAGAATGTCCAAAAACAAAAATGTCTTGTTGTAGGATTAAAAACAGATAATGTTTTTCGATGCTTTTAAATTTAGTTTAAAATAAAGTATGTTTGCTCATAGAGTTCAGATGGCTGCCTCCCAGCTACTAGGTACCGTGTTGACAGGAAGGACACCTCAGTCAACAGAACAGGTGATGCAGTCAGCAACGTCCTCATGCTGGTAGAAGAGTGCTTTGAAAGTCTTCCAAAAATCTATAAATCCAAACTGATATTTTATTTTCCAATTTAAGTATTTTAAATTAGCCAATATTGCAAGCATATAGAACATCATGGAAAAACACACAATATTCAACCATGTGCTTAGGACACAGAGTTAAAAGATGAATTACTATGACTTATTGCCTTCCCTCTTCCACTCCCTAAACAAAATAGGCACAGCACAAGCTGGACCTTCCCTCCCTAATGCATGCCATCCTCTCTCCTTGTTTGCTCCCTAGAGTTCTGCATTATGCTCACCTGGGTTCTATTATTTCCATTCAGCATCACTCAGAGGAGCATCAGCCGACTGATCATCAAGGTAACCAATGGAATCCTGATGTAATTCATCCCTCTGTTTGACTCCCATACAGCGGGGATGGTAACACTATTAATACTCAGTGATGCATACGGATTAGTGGCTCTCAAAGCCTCATCCCCAGGGCCCAGGCCTGCATCATGCAGAACTCTGGGGGCTTGTAAGAGACGCGACCTTTGAGGCCCACACCACATTTACTGAAACAGAATTCGAGTCAGCAGCTTGTGTCTTAGCCAACCCTCGAGGGGATTTTTATGCATGCTAAAGTTTGAGGCTGCTGATGTGAGAGCATTTACGCAATAAGCAAGGGGAAGTCTATTGAGTGATTAATGTAATTTTTAATCAGGAAATTAAAGAATGCGACATTAACTAAGCTCCTGTTATGAACCAGACACATGACATTTCATTTAATTCATATAACCTCATTAGGTACACATTAGAATATTCCCATATTACAAATTACCATGCCATGGGCCTCCACTGAACACACTGTCAATACCAAGCCTCCCTAGCAACACACTCAAGCTGTTTGCGAGAAGTTCCCGAGGTGAGGCCCCATGCATGCCTGCATGGGAAAGTGCTGCTCCACCAGTGGAGACCTGCTGGGCTCCGAGGAGAGGATTCTGTCTTTATTTTCTCCTTCCCCATCCAAGACAGACTAAAGCAAGTAGGAGGAGACCACGTATATATCAAATAAGCAAAATTATTCAAGTATTAATGAGGATTCAGGGCAACGTGCATTCAAGTTGGTATTGTGGATCATTAAAACCACCCAAGAAAGCATTGTTGAATATTTTGGATTTGAAAATGCCTGTATCCCTCCCTCAATAATGTCATTTTTATTTACAAATTCTTTTTTTTGTTTTAACTTTTTTTTTATTGAGAAAAGGAGAAAAAAAAACAAATTTCCTCCTCCTCCCAGCCTCCCATTTCCCTCCCCCTCCTCCCCCTCCTCCCACCCTTCTCCCCCTCCCCCCACTCCTCACCCCCTCCCTCTCCAGCCCAAAGAGCAGTCAGGGTTCCCTGCCCTGTGGTAAGTCCTAGGTCCTCCCCCCTCCGTCCATTTCTAGGAAGGTGAACATCCAAACTGGCTGGGCTCCCGGAGGATCAACATAGTAAAAATGGCAATTCTACCAAAGGCAATTTATAGATTCAATGCAATCCCCATCAGGGTCCCATCAAAATTCTTCACAGATCTTGAGAGGACAATAATCAACTTTATATGGAAAAACAAAAAACCCAGGATAGCCAAAACAAACCTATACAATAAAGGATTGTCTGCAGGCATTACCATCCCTGACTTCAAACTCTATTACACAGCTACAGTGATGAAAACAGTGTGGTACTGGCATAAAAACAGAGAAGTCGACCAATGGAATCGTATAGAAGACCCGAATTTTAACCCACAAACCTATGAACACCTCATTTTTGATAAAGGAGCCAAAAGTATACAATGGAAGAAAGAAAGCATCTTCAACAAATGGTGCTGGCACAACTGGATGTCAACTGTAGAAGAATGAAAATAGACCCATATCTATCACCATGCAGAAAACTCAAGTCCAAATGGATTAAAGACCTCACTATCAGTCAGAGCACACTGAACCTGATAGAAGAGAAAGTGGGAAGTACCCTACAGGAGATGGGCACAGGAGATCGCTTCCTATGTGTAACCCCAACAGCACAGACTTTAAGGGCAACATTGAATAAATGGGACCTACTAAAACTGAGAAGCTTCTGTAAAGCAAAGGACACTGTCACCAAGACAAAAAGGCAACCTACTGACTGGGAGAAGATCTATTTACAAATTCTTAATTAAATATTTTTGGTGATTCTTGATATCACAAAGTGATAGGACTTTTCTACCTTTCTTCCTCGCTGACTGATGATGAATAAGCTAACCTGAAAAGTAGAGAACGAGAGCAGTTTTGTGACTCAGAGTGGCTTGACTTAAAGGCGTCTAAAGCAATGGGAAGGGCTGCAAGGTTCTCCTAATCTGCTTTAAGGTTTTCTACCTTAAGGGCTTGAGAGTCTCAGTTGCTAAGAGTACATTGTACCCTTCCATGGACTTGAGTTTGATTCCATCTTTTGAGGGCTTATAACTACTTATACCTCCAACTTCAGGGAGGTCTCACACCTCTGGCCTCTGTGGGTACCTGAACACACACACACACACCCCTTTAAAAACAAAAATTTAAAAAAATCTACATTGCTCTTCTTTACGTCTTCTTAAGTTCTCACAATATCTTCCAATTCAACTACTTAATAGATACCCCTCTTTCAGCCATAAACTTTGTATACTATTTGGAATTATTTTCTACTTAAATTCGGGGACTAATCCAAGTGGAATAAAATCTGAAGACCCATCTATATGAGCGTATGTGAATTGTAGACAAGTTTTTCAAATGCCATTCAATTAAAATATTTTAGTCTGTATAGATATAATAATTGAATTCTATTTACATATAATGTGTGTACGGTCAATACCTCCATGCAGTAAGTTACATTTTAGACAGGGTCTCTTGTAGCATAAACTGAGCTCAAAGTTGCTACGTAGCTGAGGGTGGCCTTGAACCTCTGATCCTCCTACTTCCAAGTGCTGAGATTAAAAACATGTGTCACCACCATAAGTTTTATTAAGACATAAATTATTAAAAACAAAGTCAGTGTTACATAACACTTGTAGCAGAGTTCTAACAAGGAGAGTAAACTTCACCGAGTTCAGATGGATTTTTTTCTCCATAGTCTTTGTTATAGGACTCTTGAGTGCAAAGGTTGTCTGTTTTATTGTGACTGGCTTCAGAAAAAAATGAATGTTGGAGAGGTTGGGAGAGGGGGCATTAAATAAGCAAATGTAAAGAAGTAACGACAGGTAATGTTGCCAAACACAAGGACACATGGCTGAGTCTCTCAAATGTCTCTTGATATCCTTGAATCTTTGGAACTTGCTCTGTAGACTAAGCTGGCCTCAAACTCAGAGCTCTGCCTCCCAAGTGCTGGGATTAAAGGTGTGTGCCACCATCGCCTGACCTGAATAACATTCTTAATCTTTCTGAAAACTAGCTTTCTAAATTATGAAATAAGGACTTATTACTATCTAAACCTAAGGTCATTGTGAGGTAATTTAAATGAAACACATGTTCAGGACTTCGGCATGTCACACTGTTGAAATAGGGACAGCGGGGCTGCGTCCCCAGCACCCGGCCGCCCACATGGCTAGCTCTAGAAAATGTCCCGAAATAATTACACGGAAACTGTATTCTTTTAAACACTGCTTGGCCCATTATATCTAGCCTTTTCTCTGCTAACTCTCGCACCTGCACTAGCCCATTTCTTATAATCTGTGTAGCCCACGAGCTGGCTTACCAGAAATGATCTTAACCTGCATCTGCCTGGAGTGGGAGAATCATGGCAACTCCTGACTCAGCTTCTTTCTCCCAGCCTTTTGTTCTGTTTACTCCACCCACCTAAGGGTTGGCCTATCAAGGGGCCTAGGCAGTTTCTTTATTCCTTAACCAATGAAATCAACAGATTGATATATGGCACTCCCACATCATCACACTAGTGCCCTCCAGCTATTTCTTTCCATTTTCCTTGGTATTAGGAGACATTCAGTGTTATCATAAAAATGTAGTATTTAAGTTATTTACCATCTTTGGCTAGATATTAAATATTCTCTCTCTCTCTCTCTCTCTCTCTTTCATCTTCTTCTCACAGAGATAATGATAAAGCTAAGCTTACAAATACTGGGTAATTGCCTCAGGGCAAGTCGCTATAGCAAAAATCTAAGAGCCCGATATTTGAATTCAGGTTCTTTCTCTCCTGCATCTTTCTTCTCAGCTTGTGCAGCCACACCAAAAGTCTCCATTCTGCTTCAGTACCAATGATGGTTTAAGGGCCTAGGGAAGTTTAAGATCATTTAAGATTTTGCTGTTAGTAATTCTTTCCAAGTATAAGTCAGAAAAAAAAAACTGGCAACCAGACATCCATTTAGATCACCTTTTACTATGATTTACACAATCACACTCACTAATTTGTGCTCACTGGTTATATATCATTAAAATGCGTTTAATGTAATAGCCCTTTAAACAGATGGCTGCCTTTCAGCCAAGTTTTAGAGCTGTAGACTGTGCTCACTAGGATAATCGCTATAGAATAATAACAACAATAATAGAGATGGTATTTGTTATATATTTCTTGAATGTCAACTATTAAGCTCAGCTTGCACACATTGTATAAATTGTCGTTCAGTTTATACACTGCCATAGAAAGTTTGTCATATTCATTGGATTGTTAAGGAATCTTAGAAAGGTGAGGAAGTTAACTCAATTTGTATCCATCCAGAAATCAACGTAGAGAGATTAACTGCAGGCTTACCCCAAGAGCTAAACCACTGAACCTATTACCCCTATAAATATTCACTGAATACTGTTGTGTTTGACCTTGAAGGTAAAAAATTTCCCAAAATAAAAAGATGTGTGATTCCTTGGTGCTTAAATATGTATCTAACTCTAGTATAAAGACCTAGAACGAATTTCCCAAACAATGTTTGTTGGGATAAGAGTTTTTGGTTTTATTTTAAATTTAAAAAAGTCTAAATTAATTAGAAAACACACTGCACATCTTTGACCAATATACGTTATATAAATTAGGTTTGCAAAGCTAATGAAAAGTTTAATTTGAAATATTGACATTTTCCCAATTTACTAGATAACAAACTTGAATTTCTTCAAACCGTCTTGTTAGTACAGGACACCAGCTTTCATAAAAAAAAAAAAAGCAGGTTGGGAATTTTTGGCCTAGAGAAATTCTTTCTAGTTTCTGCTGTTATTACTTCATTCTGAGAAAAGAACTTAACATCTGTGTTTGTTTGGAAATCCACATTTCCCACAGTGTGTATGAGCTCGTCCTCCCCTTGAGGTTGTGGTTTAGTTTTCCAAGGCTCAATGTCAATACTACTACCTTTACAGCTATTTTCCTCCAACAATGTGATTTCCCTCGTTATTTTGCCAACAGTTTTGTCCATGGTGTCCCCTTTCTGTCAACCTCCCATTTGCAGCTGTGTGTTAGGGCTAAGAAGACATAAGTTGTCGATTTTAATCAGGCTACCACCACATGCACAGGATGTTTCAGGCAATAGAGCAGATGGATTAATATTAGAAAGAGAACATCTGTTTGCCCTGATGGTTGTCTGTGAACAACAAGAAGAAAAAGCAAGAATGTATGTTCCCTCAAAAGACTTTTCTTCAGGGAAAAAGCTGGGAGAATTAAAGTGTCAGTCATGTAATTTCAAACTCTCAGATTAGGAATCCAAAATTTCAGTTTAGAAATAATTAGAATAAATTTCCCATCCTTATCACATGTTAGCACAATTCTATTGGTCTGGCATTTTCCAAGTAAAGGCTGGTGTTTGGAATGGTCACTTGATTGTATTAGAAATGACTGCCCCTGTTCTCTGTAAAGGACATACCAAAAGCTATAGCTATAAAATACATGAAACCTAATTTAGCTGCAGTGTATTCGTCACCTTCAGTGAGATATACTCTACATTGTGTGTGCAGTCCTTTTAAAACAATACAGAAAGCTAAATGGATGGCTGGTAAGGACCGGGTAATTGTTTGCCTTTTCTTCAGCACTCCTTTACGAGTATATGTAACTCTGAACATATGGCCATAGAGAAGCTTACAGCTGTTCAAAGGTCCAGAAGAGCCACCTCCCACCAGAAAGAGCCTGTAGTGTGTTCTGTGTGAAAAGCACCTTTTCCTTCTGTGTAAGATGGACTTCGGCAGAAGAACTCATCTGCTATTTTGGTTTGGAAGCAATCTCCCATTATCTTAGTATGGATTTATAGCAAACTGGCTGAGGGAAGAACAAGTGGTTCATTTCCAAGGGTGAGAAAAATGAGGTCAAGAGTTCAGTAATATATGAAGGCATTATCAAGGTCAATATTGAAGCCTGGTGTGGTCTAAATCACAGTCTGAGAGGCATATAAAATCAACAGCGTTGGATACATTGACTGTAGAAGAGAAAAAAGCCAGTGCTGTTCCATTTCTTATGTGACAGGCAGTAAAGGAGTAACCTGCTGAGGTAGGTCTCAGACGCTGAGCCTTCACCTGGCTCTGCCTATGAATTCATTAGCTCAGTAAACTCACTTGCTTCAGTGTGCCTGGCAAGTGAACTTGTGGGCAGGAAACACTCTGGAGCATTGAGGAAAATCAATACCAAGTTTTCATATTTTAAAAAAGGAAACAAACTTTAAATCTCACTAAATAGGGAAGTTTTCAGTCCCCTTCCCTGGCAGGTAAGATTCCTTGAGAGCTGACTTATAAAATCCTTCTATGGTATGTTTGGGAAAGTTTTGCTGTGTCCGTTGAAAAGCATAGCCATCATTCTAATTAAACATGTGTGACTTATGCTACTGAAGTGCCTTCCATTTCAGCTGTGGATGATATGCCCTGGTACGAAAGAGCCCGAGATGCTGGTAAAAGTTGCTGAGCTGAATCAGTGTTAGTAGTTTAATCACGTAGGTTAAATGCCGTGGACATAATCCAAAGTGGAGGTAAATTGCTTTCTGTATTGTCAAACTTAAGCATCTTTGTAAGTTTAAGAACATTGTTTGGGTTTCAATGTTAAGTCTGTACATAACATAAATAAGTAATACAGTGAAGTATGATTATTCATAAATAAAACCAGAGTGTGTGTCACTGACTCTATGATGTATTATTACTTATTTATGTTGGTTTTTATGCCTAAGGATTACTGCAATTATGCAGATGTTGACTAAAATATTGCTTTGCTTTTTTTTTTATTCTGCTCCATGTTTCTCTGTTCATTGGCCGTCACCTTCTATGTCCTAAATTTGTCCCAGAAGCTGTGCCTGTTTGATAGTGCGGTTAGGTTCAGAATCATTTGGAAGCCCTGAGGTCATCCCTAAGACTTCTGTAGAAGCCATACTTTTGTCTCTCTCCACTGAAAAACGTGTCTTTATAATACATGTAAACTGCACTAAACCCAGAGAGATGAAAATTTACTACTTGAGAATCTAAGTTAGCAGCACAGGCCCGGAGTGCTGCGATTAGCATATTGACAGGCTGCTCTTGACCGAGTTTTGTTTCTGGTAAAACTTGTCTTCTCTCCCTGAACTGTCCTTGGAATTCTTGGTTTTGATAAAGATTTATGAGTTTAAAGAATTTTGGACAAAAGTCTGAAGTCATAGTTCAGTATGTATTATATAAGTAATTACATAAGTAATAAGTATTATAAGAAGTATTCTAGCTTCTCTAGAATGTATGAAGCACTGTATATAACTGTTTATATTGAGAAAAAAGAATTAAATAAAGATAGCAATAACAGCCACAAGCAAATCAACTGAAAGAAATAAAGAGAAGAAAAGCATCCACCATGCACAGGGTCCATCATACAGTACATATTTGTGTCTGTGGCAGATACTGCTTCATCCCCATTCTTTTTCTACAATCCTAGGGGCATTCAAAACAGTCTTTGAATTTTACAATGTCCTTCATGAATAGTCGAATTAACGCCCTTATGTTCTTTTCTCCTCAACTCCATGCCCAGTTTTCCAGGAGCAGGCAGTCACTACACTGTCAGACTCTGTGCATCCCCTGATGCCTTGCAAAGTCATCGAAGTTCTTTTCTCTGAGGGTAAACCTGAATGAGCACATGTATTTGCCTTCCATTTAGACACTGCAGGGGCTAGATTATAAAATGGGGTAGTACAAGCAGCTGGGGAACACGTTGTGTGTGTGAGACAATGCAGAGATACTAGAATAGTGAGCTGCTGAGGACCAATGGCATCGCAGGCAGAAGATTTTTATCATCATTTGAGGTCTCTACTACAAAGAAAAGAGAACTCAGAGTCAGATTCGTGACTCCTTTCCTACTTGTTATGTGATCTTAGGTGAGAGTTTGAATTTTTTTTCTCCCATTTAACCAACACACAAAGTAAAATAGAAACACAGTCCTCGACTTAGTTTTGAGACTCGATGTGATATATCATAGGTAACTTTATTATGTTTTTCACTCTTCAGGGAAGATCTTGAGGGGAGGGAAAAAGTAGATAAGCTGCAGGTTTATAAACAGATAACACATAAATAACATTCACTGGGGGATACCCAAGCATACAAGGATACCCTTGTAGTCTCTGTCTTACAGTTTTAAAAGATCTACTTTACCTTTATCTAAATTGCTTTTCTGCATCCTCATCCTGCCAGCCGCTGGAGAATTTGGCACACATCTGAATGTCTATGTAGCTGGTTTTGGTTTCCCACACATCAGAATCCCATATCCCATCTCCCATTCTCTTTTTCCAGTTATAGTTATGCATACCTACGATGATTCTGCTTCTAGCTGTCATGAACAGGGCAGCAAGAATGGTGTGCAGGTGTCTCTTTGGTATAAGGAGAATATACACACGGGTGGTACACCTGAATCATATGGAAGTTATGTGGTTTAGTTTTTAGAAGAACATATTCTGATTTTCTTCAGGGCTTTTCCCCATGATGAATGCTGAATTTTGTCAAATACCTTTTCTGAATCTATTGAAACAATCATGTAATTTTTCCCTTTGAGAGTATTCATGTGTTGTATCACATGGCTTTTTCTGTATTTTATGAACCATCTGGATAATTTTTACATTCCCATCACAAGATCAATTTGACCATGATCTGTAATCTCTTTTAAGTGTTGTTGAATTCAATTTTCTGGTATTTTATTGGGAACTTTTATCTCTCTGTTCATCATGGAAATTGTCCTATTGCTTTCTTCTTTATCCAATTTTAATATTAGAGTAATACCGACTTGGTAAAATGAGCTCAGTAATGTTCCTTCCTCTCCTATTCATGGAACGGTTCGTTTGAGAATTATTAGCATGAGCTTTTTCTTCAGTGTTTGGTAGAGTTCCACAGTGAATCTCTCTGGCCTCAGGCTGTCCTTTTGGGGAAACTAAAAGACTATGTTCATTTTGTTGCTTGTTCTAGGTTTGTTTAAGTTGTTTGCAGATGTTTTATTAATTTTGGTAGGCTCTGAATATTTAGGAATTTATGTAGTTCTTCTAGATTTTCCAATCCTTGCCTCTCAACCTCTCTCCATCCGTCTCTTCTTTCCTTCTTCTTCTCTTTCTTTTTCTTCCTCTATTTATTTATCTTTCTTTTTCTTTTTTCTTTCATACATATAAGCTTTCTAAATATTTCCTAATAAATCTCTGCTTTACATTGGAGTCACTTTTAACATTTTCCTTTTCATCTTTAATTTTATTAATCTTATTTTTATTCATTATGCTTAGGTTGACTGTGACTTTTATAGTTTTTTAATCTTTCAAGGAATAAAAGATTTGATTCTGTGTATTATTCTTTTAGTCTATGTGCATGAATGTCTGTTCTAATCTTTATTATTTCTTGTCATTTACTTCATTTGGATTTGGGTTGGTTTTGTTTCTTGAAAACCTTGGGATGCATCATTAGGCTATTTATTTGAGATCTTTATGACTTTTTAGCCATAAACACTTAGAGCTGTGAACTTTGGACTTAGAGCACCCTTACCTCTACCACAGAGGTTCTGGAATATTTTATCATTTTTGATCGATTTTTAAGAATTTCTTTGATTTTGTTCCTTGATTTTTTTTAACAACACAACATTCACTCAATATATTGTTCACAATCCAAATATTCTGTAGTTTCTGTAAATTTTCTTTCTCTTTGCTTCTGATGTGTGAGGTCCTTCTGTTTGTATGTTGGTGTCACTGGTTATGAATAAAGAACTGTCTTGGCCTAGTTGATAGGGCAGAACTTAGGCAGGGAAGACAGAAAGAAAGGTGGAGTAGGAGAGAGACACCGTTAAATCCCCCAGAGACGGACATGCTGAATCTTTTCTGGTAAGCCACTGCCACGCGGTGATACACAGATTAATAGATATGGATTAAACTGAGATGTAAGAATTAGCCAATAAGAAGTTAGAGCTAATATGCCAAACAGTGATTTAATTAATACAGTTTCTGTGTGGTTATTTCAGGTGTAAGCTAGCTGGGCGGCTGGGATGAACAAGCAGGCCCTCTCCTTGCAACAGACTTCTAATTCATTTCCTGGATTGTGATAAAATATGATGAATTATTTCAGTTCTTTTGTATTTGTTGCATCTTGCACTGTGGCCCACAATAGGAATGATTCTAGAGAAGGTTCTATGAGCTGCTGAGAAGAATGTGTATTCTGTAGCTGTTATGTGGAATATTTTATACATATCTGATAAGTACTTTTGTACTCATGCAATTTGTGAAATGTCTTTGTTGATTTTCATTTGGATGACCTATCTAAAGAAGAAAGCAATATATTAAAGTTACCTTGACTGTCTGTTATTTATATGAAGTTTTTGTAGTTTGTTTTTTGTATGAAATTACTACCAGAATGTAATGCATAAGTTTACAATTGTTATGTGTTTGTGATGAGTCATTGTCTTTATTAACATGTAGTGTTCTTCCTTATCTCTACTGAACAGCATTGGTTTGAGGTCTGTTCCAGCCTATCTATCTGTACAATCTTGATTTGGTTTCTAGTCACTTGATAGATTTCCATTATTTGACTCTCAGTTTGTGGGTGTCAATGAAAT
The DNA here is from genome assembly GCF_018167655.1 of Microtus oregoni. Classification (NCBI taxonomy): domain Eukaryota; kingdom Metazoa; phylum Chordata; class Mammalia; order Rodentia; family Cricetidae; genus Microtus; species Microtus oregoni. The sequence goes on from NW_024543059.1 coordinate 7,432,374, forward strand.
ATATTCCTTGGAGAGAGCAGACAGGCTGCCCTTGTTATTATAAAATGTATTTAGATTCCATCCACCTGCCATTCCTTTGCCAATTCCTTATGGACCCTCCTTGTCTTCCTCTTCTGAGTATTAGTCAATTAGTTCTTCTTAGATCTGCATGGACATAGGTATAATCCACTGGAGCATGGAAAATTATTGCTTTTTAATTCAGGCTGTGAGGCCGCATCTTTTAATGCTGAGTTGAGAGGAGAATGCTGCAGCCTGTGGTTTTGTTGATTTTTGTTCTGAATTATTGACTTACTATGTATTCTTTCCTTCCTTCTCTGTTTGTATTATCAGTATGCTGGCTTAATGTATTGGATATAACAGCTTCCTTCCTGGATGTCTTTTGTTCAACAATTTCTCTTATTAAATTTATTCCTAGTCTTCTCTTGAAACGAGACCATCTTCTTCCTCTGCATCCACTGCTACTTTAAATATTTTCTGCAATGCTGGCTGGATTGTCATAAATTGCAATTGCTTGTGCTAATATTAAAAGGCTCCAATTTCTCTATCCGTTTCCAAAGATGACTTTATTGGATCGGACAATCTACTTGGCTAGCGATTGTTTACTTTCAGAGCTTGGATCCATTAGTTGAGGGAGGAAGCTTCTCATGTAGTTGATGAGAAATCTATGTTAGGTTATAGGTGGGATTTTGTGTTTCCCTTGTAGTTTTGGTATTGTTTCTTTACTTGGTGGACTTTCTGGGATATGGGTGTATATGTGTATGTTTGCTTGTGTACCCATGTGTGTGTGGGAACACATGCCCATGCATGTAGCTGTAGTTGTGAAAGTCAGAAGTAAATACTGGAAGGAAAAGGGAAAGTATGTGCTGTAAACGAGTGTACGGCATGAGTAAAGGGAGGTGGAACTGTTAGAAAGGAATGTTTTCTCACTAGTAGCAGTAAGACTTAAAAATATTAAATAAAGATAATGTTAGAGATACGTGCATGGAAAGCGCCATACCAAAGCTGTTCTGGCAACATACAACTAGAGCAGAACAATCAAGGTATAAAAGTATAAATCAGAAAAATAACCATTAAAATATAAAATAGGAGATATAGTGTAAGTCAGTGATTCTTCCTATTTGAGAGGAGTGTGGTATGTCTCACCACTTAGGGTGTTTTTTTTTTTTTTTTTTTTTTTTGGAGCAGGCACTTCTGTGGTCCCCACTAAACAAAGGTACCCTTTGTGGAGAGGAGTAGCTGAGTGGAACTCCACTTTCTTCAGAACTTCCTTGCCGGAGGTCCCACCTGTCAGTGAGAGCTTTATTTTTGGCAGGGGAGTAAAGGGTTTATTCATCGCTGTTCATCACCAAAGGTGGTCAGGACACTAACTCAAGCAGGGTAGAAACCTGCAGGCAGGAGCTGATGCAGAGGCCAAGGAGGGACACTGCTTATTGGCCTGCTTCCCAAGCTCGCTCACCCTGCTTTCTTAAAGCACCCAGGACCACCAGCCCAAGGATGGCACCACCCGCCGTGGGTTGGGCCCTCCTGACCCTCCCGCATTGATTACTAATTAAGAAAAATGCCCAACAGCTGGATCTCGTGGAGCTTTCCCGTTAGAGCACTGGTGCATTAGCCTTTGCTGATAGAGGTTCTGAGGGGTGTGGAAGACCTGCTCATCCTTGTGCCCTTTGTCTGTGGGTGTTCTTTCCTAGCCCACTCTCCAATTATGCTTGTGCACGGGCGTGTGTGTTGCCCACTTCAGCTCTCTTCTCACTTTTCCATCACCTCTGAGGACAATCTGCCCAGTCAGTGGTGAGAGGGGTAGCTCCTCACACTCTTCACCCAGGACACCTTGAGTTGCTGGTTTCCAGGCTGCAATACTGGTCCACTCTCCACAGCTTGTTGGACTCTGGTTGTGTCTCCCCAGCTGGGCCAGGCTCTCTCCAGCTTGCTGTATTTTTTTATCATGTCCATGTCAAGAGAAAACAGTATTTCTTGGGAAGCTACTACTGACGTCGGTGAAAAATAGGAGCAGAGCAGGGTGTTGCCAGGCTCCACTTGGCAGTTGCTTCTCACCGATGCTCCGTGGAGAAATTTATCAGTCCCACACTGCTAATTTCTATTTTCGTTCAGCCCCTTCTCTCGCCAAACAGGGTCTATTCACCTTTATCAGACCAACTTGGCTCTTTTCTTCCACTGGGTCAGTAGCACCTTGACGTCCATCCTCTTGCCCTTTCATTGTGGTTATAGGGGCGCAGGACAGAGCCACCAGCAATTAAGCCTTGAGATGGAATGCCTTTGGTGCCTGCTCACTGATACAGCTGTGAACAATGAATTGCAAGGACTTTGTATACTGAAGTCAAAGGGGGTGTCTTCTGTTTTGATTTCTCTCTGTGACAGGAATTCACTTCTCAGCAGGAAGACAAACTTAGATGAAGTAGATACCACTTTCACTCCACCCCACCTGACTTCCAGCACTTTTTCCTTCTAGAACTTTCCTTTCTGCTTTCAGTTTCATCCACCAGATAAAAGGAATCTGAAGCTTGCTCTTGTCGTTTCATTTAGACGGAGCTTGGTGCATGCTTTAAGGGTAGAGAGCTTCTGGATTTTTCCTCATTGGAAGACACACAATATATTCAGGTTAAGTAATCCTTGGCATGATGGCTTCCTTATGCGGGAGCAGGCCATGCAGCAGTTATGAAGAAAACTCTCCAGAGACAGGATGCCGACTTCCCTCTCTTTGAGCACTAGGACAATTATGTGTAGGATAAAGACAGCAAGGAGAAAAGGGTAAAAATAAGCTTCACTAAGTGCAGCACTTGACACATAAAAAAGTACTGAAACCTGATATGAGCATAATTTTAGCACTTGGGAGGCCACGGCAGGAGGATTGCTGAGTTCAAGAGGAGCTCAAGCTACAGAGTGAGTTCGAGTTCAGCATAGAGTATGTACACATACAAACCATTCCAAACACACCAAAATCGACAAGTGCTACATTAATTATCATTTGATATTTATATATTATATGTAATGTAATATGTTTCTATTGATGTTTTCTCTGTGGTTAGTTAGCTTTAGTAATCAATCACAATGGCTTAGGCACTTAGCCTCAAACTCATTGTTTGTATTTACATCATTATTTATTATTGTTCCAATCCTCATTTTAAACCTGAGTTTGTATATTTGACTCTATTTCAAAGATCCCACATTAATTATGAAAATTAAATAGTCCTGGTAATAAGGAACAAAGTAATATAATGCTGTAACAGTAACGGTCTGGAATATGTCACAACTCCCTTGTGTTCAGGCCTTGGTCCTAGTCCAGGCACTATAAAAAGGGGAGGAACAGAAAATGGAGGTAACTGGATGAGGGTGGGTGGGCCTTTAAAGAGAACTGTGAGGTCGCCAGTCACTTCCTCTCTTCTTTGCTTTCTGGCCATGAGGGCCAACTGTACTATCTTGAAACCTCAGGAATGGTGTGCCAAAATAACCCTTCAAGTAAGTTTGGTCTTCTTTTTGTTTTTAGGTATTTGTCATAATAAGAGAAAGGTGGTTAACACAAATGAAGTGTGTGCATGTGTATGTGTGTGTATTGTCTCATTGGCATTTATTGGGAAACCATTTACCCTAAGTACATTTAATGCCATACAACACACCATCAACAAACTTCTGGGAGAGAAGGTTGTTTTCTCACTTTGGAAATGGAAAGGAAGCTAGACTTTAGAGAAGCTGGGTAGCATCCAAGTTCAACTAGTCTCGAAAAGTTAGGTAGGAACAAGACAGCCCTGTTTCGCTGTTAAATGTGTGGTTTTCCCACTTCATCATTATATCCAAGCATAATATAAAAGACACTTTATGGTTCGTGATCCTTTGAGTTAGCACAGAATGAAAACTTTATCCAACATCATAATGGCATGCATGGAACATTAAAAGCAGCGTATACTATGGCACACGTTCATTATGGGTTGTTATTCTGGGATGGAGGCTGGAAACGGTCCCTGTGTTGGACTATAAAGCCCGTGGGTATGGAGTAGAATAGCAAAGGTGGACATATATAATCATTCTTAAGGCTTTTATCCAAAAGTGACATTCCAGTTCTGCATGTATGATATTGATCAAAACTAATCACAAGTGAAGTTCACCAGAAAGGCCAGCAATTACCTGGAAATACTAATAAACCCAGTACGGCTTTCTGTGTGAGATTTTATTTCCTTTTGCAACTACATTTTAGTTGGGTTTGTGAAAGCACACGTTTGTATTTTCTTGACTTACATACCACTAATGGTTGAAGACAGCCTAAGGAACTTCAGAGATCTTCAGCCAGGATCTTAGCCAGAGACTCACCATTGATTTGGCCTATCTAGTGAACTACAGCATTATTGGGAATTGATACTACATCTATTGTGTTGGCAGCATTAAGACACAGTGTCTTGCTATTTGCCAAATTCATTTCTGTAGCTGCCCTAAGCCTTTTTTTTTAGCATAATCAACAAATAACAGTTCAAGAAATGATTATTCCACATTTTTCCAGCAGCCAATTGAGCTGAAATTGTATTTTGGAGATGATGTACTGAGCCTGAATTGCATGTTCATTTCTAACCAGGCTAATGTAGGGGGATGTTCGTTAGAGCTTTGGCATCTCTACTTCTTTATACTCTTCTCTACTTTCCCTGAAGGTGAACTTCATTGGCTTTCTCAGTAGTTTAAGTGGAAGAAGTTCATTGTAAGAGATAAGTATGGGAGTTAAATGGAGAACAAAATCAGAGACAAATCTTTGTTTTTTTTTTCTGCCAGTATTATTTCTTCCCTTCATATTTGTAGCTGCTTACATCTTTAAAATTGAGCCATCCTTCCTTTTGCTGTCTTGTCCCTTATTCCAATCTTGGTTTTCATACGTCAGTTCTTGGGCCCAGTACCAGTGCCTCGGATTTTCTCTCTGCCTTTGTAGCTTCCTCTCTCCTTGTTCACAAACAGTGTTGGGAAGAACTCTGTGGTTTCAGGAACCAAAGCTTTAGACTTGCTCCTGGAACACAGACACAGGGCCTTTGTTTGAGAAGGGATTTTTTAGAATCATCTCATTTCCTCACTGATTTAAATCTCTTGTAGATCCATGATTCCAGTTCTTTTAGTTTGTGGTTTCATTGTGGCTTGGCTACAAAATCTTATTATTTTGCCATAAAATTTTGATATATTTAAGATATTTGAGAACATGCGTATCACGTATTGTTGGGTTATGAGTCATAAAAAAATTAACCCTGGGCACTGGGGCAGAAGAAATTGAGTCTTGTACCAGTCAGCTTTCCACTGAGATCATCACCCCACAAAAGGGGACAGGTTGACCACTCGTGGTCTCTGAAGGTTCAGCCCATTTTTGCTCGGTTCCATTTCTTTTAGGGAAAATGGTAAGTAGTATATCATAGTGAGGACACTTGGTAGAAGATATTTTGCCATGTATCCATGGGATAGAGAAGGTGTGTGTGGGGGGGGGGGGGAAGATTTATCTCTCCTGTGCCCCTTCAAGAGCACACCCTAAAACCTCCACAAGGTTTTAGAGATTTCTCTGACCGCTAAATATCATGAAGCTGAGAGTCAAGCTTTCCCATCACCGGTTTTCCAAATCCAAACTCTAGCAACTTGTATCTTTGCTATGACTAATCTCAAAAGTTTCTAAGCTTATGTTTTTGCCCTAACCCTACTAGAGCTATTTTCCTTCAGTTCCTACGCCACCTTCATCGCTTTTGCAATCACACCCTGAGCTGCTCTTGTGGCATCCTCTCTCTAGCTCAGACAGTTACAATCGCATACACTGTATCCAGAGCCCTCTTAGAAAACTCAACTCTCAAATTTAAGTCTAAATCATTTTGTACTTCCTATAGAGGCAAGTCTAAGCACACCCTGGGTTAAAGTCTTTCATCAAATCACATCACAAATGCACCCAGTTTTTCTAGCTGGTGTTTGCCTGACTTTCAGTCAATAAAAATTCCTGTTTCTTTCTTGTTAAAAATCTAACCACCTTCTTCTCTAGTTCACTTTATTACCCAATAAATCTGTCACACCAGCTATAACACGGTCAGTTGAAGCAGTAGACTTGAGTCTTAATTCATCACTTAATAACTTCATGTATTTTGATCAATTTATATTATCACACGTCGCTTATGTAGTAACTTCTTCACTCTGTGAATACTGAGATTAGTCATCTGGGTTATTGGAGGTTAAACAGACAGTTTCTTTAAAGACTATAACATGATTCTGGCTATACTGAATTATAGGAAGTCAACAATGTGAGCTTCGTTAGTCCTCTTCAATCTAATCCTTTTCCTGTAATGAAAGAACAAACACTAAGGTGTCTTCCTGCTTAGCTCCTTAATGAATATTCATGCAGGTAGTTTAGCATAGAGATAAATAGGAACACTAAGGGGTTTTCAACAAGGAACCAAATGAGATTCACTATTGGAAAAGTGACTTGGGTGCTTTCATGGAGGAAGGCCAAAACCAATAGCAGTAAGACAGTTGTAGAATGGGATGTATGGTGAGGACTTAGCCCCCAGTCTAATGCAGTGTAGGGGTACCCTTCATGCAGGGAACTTCTCTACCATGCTGAGCACACACACACACACACACACACACACACACACACACACACACATTCTCATTTTCCCTGGAGGAGTAGGACTAGACTAAATAGCTCTGGCATGAATGTAAGAGCTAAGAAATGAAAGCAGGGTACAGCTTGCTGAGCAACAGTGCTTCTCATCCTGAAGAGTCAGAGAATTTCAGTAAAAAATTGCAGTTATTGACCTAAGAGTGGCAGGTGCGGTCAGGATTGTGATGTGTGTGACTGGGGATGTTTATATTTTTGATGATTTTGTGTCTCAGTCTTATCTCACATTTTACCAGTTCTGGAGATGGAGAGCTGATTCCGGAAGTCAAATATTTGAGCATATTAGTAGTAGTAAAAACGACACATCAAGCAGAACATAACAAAAAGCGGGGAACTGCTTAGTTCACAATATACATTAAGTATGAATTTATTTAATGTCTTCCTAATGAATGTTGGGCAGAAGAAGCCAAGATTTTAGAAAGAAATTGAGTGAATTGTGGGAGAGGCCTATTGTAGGACCACAGAACAGGATTAAAAAGGAATAAGAGAAGGAAAAGGAAACATTTCCTTGATTGACAGATGAAAGGGGGCCATGGAAATAATGGTGATCCCAAATTGCTTGGACTGCCGTGATCTTGTATCCTGCCTATACCTGAGGTGATTTGTAAGAACAAGGATTGGGGAAAGGTTGCCCAAATCATTGGCTGATACAAACCAAATGCAAATTAATTATATGTTTGAGTGAGATAGTTACCCGTGTAGTTACAGGAGACTAAAATATGTGACAGACAAGCAAAGAACCGGAAGAACAATCACCAGCAGGAGGTATCGTCTGCTTTCATCACAGTTTCTGCATTCCTGAAATTAATTGATTTTGTTTTTGGGGTAACTGTTTTAGGATTCTTTTCCTCCCGGGGATTGTGGCTCTCACAAAAGGATCGTTGACAAAGGTCTAATTAGGTCAAAGCTCTTGGATATGTTCCACATCTGCATGACGTTTGAAAATCCTCTTCTGAGTTTCTTTAGATTATCTGCTCTGGCCATCAGAATTTGAAAGGACAGTATATTCTGCCACCTCCATTCCCTCATAGTACAGATGTGAATATGGCAGAACAAGCTTATCACATGAACTTTTAGCATGTGAGACTCGAAGTTGGGTCTCTTGAGACCTGAGCTCTGTTTTGTTTCTATGCAAACGCCAAGTATCCTGTGCCCTAGAGCCTGTGTGGGTAATTCTTCATTGTGGATTATTTCTTGCTAGAAACTTTGTCTATCAGAAGAGCAAGCAATGCTGGCTAGGTAATTAAGTAAGCTAATATATAGGTTTTAAAGGGCATTTCTCACGCCCACATTGACTTTTTCCCTATGGTTCCAAAGGTTCTAAATGTCATGAGCCCACAATACAGGTCAGTCTGGATAGAAGGAGCGTGCCTGGTCTGGTGGAGAACAATGCCTGAATCACTGTAATACAGGGGGTGTGGTTGAGGGGTAGGCTGTTGCTGACAAGAGAGCCCTTGAATGCTTCCACACACACACTGTGGGTGTCTTCTAATTGTTAGCTGTGAGTGAGGCTGAGCTTCCCAATTCAGTTCATGGCTGAACACAGCTCCCTGTGGTCTCCTGAACATGTCCCCTGGCATCAAGCATCTCTGAAGCAACAACGGCAGGTTGTATAACGTTATGAGTCTCAATTTCCCCGTAAAACGGGAGCAGCATAACCAAGCTTTTGAGGGAGAGGATGCCTACCAAGGCACAGATACCTGCATGCTGCCTTATCATGTAGTGTTGGAGAAAAAGTGTTCATTTTCTCTCCTTTAGTTTACATCAGTAGGCATCTTGCTTCTGAAGGTTAATTATACAGCATCCCTAAAGTCACCCAATAAACTTCTGTGTAGAAACTACACAGATAAAGGCATTTCTTTTCCCTTCCTTGAACTTATTGTTTGGAATAAAATATTCCTGCTACTGAAAATTGATTTGTTTTTTTAGTTACTTACTTGAGATTTTAATGTTTGCTTTTCTATGGACATCAGTGAACATTCTTCAAGTCCTTCAAATCCCCTGCAGTATCCAGCACATAGTGGAGATCTTTGAAGCCTCATTCCATTCCATGTTTATCAACTGTCTGAAGTTGTAGAGTTGTGAGCAAGATACAAGGGTACAGCTTAAAGTTCATGTTTCCCTTGCCAGGCTGAGGTTCTTCATTCACTGCCTCTGGCTGTTGAGATCCCTCAGGTTTTAGGTCTGCTGTCAGTGATAGGTACACAAAAAAAAAGTTGCATTTGGACAAGATGGGGGTAATGTTGTTGAAACCTGTACTGTTACCGTGTTAGCTTCATCCCTTATAGAGAGATTGTCTTACTTGTCTTTGCGACTCAGTCAACTTCCTCTCACGATGCCTGGAATATAGTAACTAATTTTTTGGAATAAATGGGCAAAGCCATGCTATATTTTTTATCTGAAAAAATGTACTACTGAGTGATTTACTCATCCATCTAGACAGCAATTATCACTGAACAGCTACTAGAGACAAGGCATTGTCGTCCACATGGCCTCTTCTCTAAAGCAGTAAACCAAATGGACAGCAGCCCTAGAACTCATGAAGCTAATGTGAGAAATATAAACAAATAAGGAACGTATGGTTTTATGTCATGTCATGGTGTATGTGTCATGGAGAGAAAACTTTAGCAGCTCACAAAGTTTGTTTTGGCGGGTGATGTTTTAAATAGGACAGTTAGGAAGACATCTCTGAAAAGTTAAAACACCTTACATGAACACTGTGGTTGGAGACTAAACCATGTATTGCATAGAAGAAGGCAGCAAGGATAGCCAGCGTGAAGGCTTGGAGGCAGCAACTTGCTTGGTATTTTCAAGGATCCAGGTGATGTGGCTCAAGTCAAATCAATGAGAATGGCTGTAATATAAAATGAGCCTCACTTATAGTTTTATTCCTACTGTATTTGGGACTATATTATATATCTGTTGTTGTAATACCTAGGAGCTTGCCCTGTGGATATGACAGCATTCTTCAGTAGATTTCTTGAGTCAGGTGAAAATTTGCAATTCAGATGCTACAAAGCTAGTCACTAATTAATCCAGTCACCCCATCTTTGATGAATTAATTAGCCATAAAATATTTATTGGGCATCATAACTAGAACTTACATTTCTGAACAATTGCCATAAACTAAAAAAAGTATGGTTTATGTGCTTTCTAAAATTTCCTCATATAACCTAACAATGTAGCTCCCTTTAAAGTATCACTTTCAGATGGAATTTATGCATCAGAAGTATTTTTAAATACTGTATCTGTCATCAGAGAGTTCATTCTCTTGCTGAAGAATTAAGATGCTAACATATATAGCATAGCAGATTTTTAAAATATGCTGGTTCCGTCAAGTTGATATAATTTTGATAAAAAAACAGAGACAATCTCCTCTCACTCGCTTTCCCCATGAGAACACCGTTGTGATGACACTGTTTCTGAAGTGCTCATTGTATGCTGAACAAGCTCAAACGCATGCCAGGGTCCTCAAGGACCAGTGGTTCTCTTTCCACATAAAAATGTCCTGTGGTTGAAAGGTTCTTCCACCTCAACATTTGAAGCATCAAATGCAATTCTGCAAGGCCAGAATATGAATCTGCCTCTTTGGTTTGACAATATCTTTTTATTTCATATGAGTCACTTTCTAAAATGAATGGTGCATCTGTATACTCCCTAGTGTTTCATCAGAATGCTGTGTGTGTGTGTGTGTGTGTGTGTGTGTGTGTGTGTGTGTGTGCATGCACACAACTATTAGGAAAATAACTCCGTAGATTTCAATAATAGAGTAGGGTGTTTTGCCTCAGTCTACTCCCCCCCCCCCCAGTTAATTATTTATCTTCCTTTCCTGATGGAGGAAAGTCATTGGCTAATAAAGGCACTGCCCTGGCCCATTTTATTGGTTAGAGGATAGGTGGGAGGAGTAAACAGAACAAAATGCTGGGAGGAAGAGGAAGTGAGCTCAGAGACTCCACAGCTCTCCTGAGCAGACGCCTCAGCAGAGAGGCCATGCCCCGCTCCCGGGATGAAGCTCCGACCCAGGATGGACTAGGCTAGAATCTCCCTGGTAAGCGCACCTTGGGGTGCCATACACAGATGATTAGAGATGGGCTAAATTAACATGTGAGAATTAGCCTAGAAGAGAATGGGCCAAGCAGTGTTTAAATGAATACAGTTTGTGTGTTGTTATTTCGGGCATAAGCTAGCCGAGCGGGCGGCTGGGGTGCTGGGGTGCTGGGGAAGAGGCCCCGCCGCCCCTAATACTACACTTTCCCATGAATCTGTTTTAAGGAATAGCCTTGACCCTCTTCCTATTATCCCTCGCTAATCGTATCAGTAATATGATTATATATTCAATATATAATAAATGACTTGGCTTCACTATTTATAAAATGCTATCTCAACACCACTGGGAGTAAGAGGAGGAGCTAGTAAGATTAATTAACTGATAAATAATTGAAAACCACTTTGCCATATGAAATGCTCAGAACACCCTAAGAGTCTGGATTTGGCTTTTGCATGCAGTTGCAGCCAATGAGCAACATCTGCTGGAGGACAGAGGGGTGGGGCAGTCTTCATAGTGATGCTTTCACAATTTCATATTGACTTTGTTTATCTTCACATAGCCCTTATTGTCAAATATACCCACTAAGATATGACAAAGTGTTTCATGGGGCACTTTGAATTTTTCGACAATGAGTTTCCCCATTGACATTAACTGCTGACCAATCTGTTTTTGTAAGATTCTTTGGGTTCCTTGTCATTGGTTTCTTATCATATGAGGAGAAGGCCTATCAGTGTTTCCTTTTGTAATCTTCACACATCAAGCCGAATAAATTCCTAGGTCCTCATATTCAGTATTATGATGTATCTTCTTTGTATTTTGTGTCTCCAAATTCTGCAGTCCTCAAGAATTATTTTTAATGACAAAGGCTTTTCCTGTTGAGGAGGAATGATGAAATTTAATCATATGAAAACCATGCTCCTTCATTTATATATCATCCTTGACTTTCTGCAACCTATGATGGTAAAGTTGGGTAATTGCTACAGGGTTCATAGAGTCTGAGACACTTAAACTACTTAAGGACCATCCTTCCTACTTGTTTACTGCCCCTTTCTGTGGACCATGATTGCAGTCTGAAGAAGCTCTAATAGTTGTTTTCATGGCTCTGGGTTTAGTTCCTGTGGAGTCTTATAAAAGAGAGTAATTAATAACTGGAGAGTGAGATTCAACTTCACAAATTATAAAATGTGTTATTTGTGTTGGGTCTGAAGAACAAACACCAGTTCTTCAGTTTTAAGTACTAAATGTCATTGTAAGAGCAGTTACACACTCTACACAGAAATAGCCAAGTAGAGATATCCTAAGAGTGCCATGGTAGACTATATAGTGGAAGGAAAGAGCTGGAAGGTGAGTGAACAATGGGGATAAGGATTGGGAAGAATTATATTTGAGTCAGAGGTCTATACAGAATCCTTCTCCAATAGGAAATAAACAGAAATCAATGCTAGATGATTTTAAATTTGCTTGTGTTTAATTTGTGTCCTGAACCTCGCCTGTCCCTCTGTAGATCCCTGTATGTTTTATTCCAAAATGAATAGAGGCCCAAGACACAGCCTGAGGGTGTGGGGAGGTCCTCTGAGTTGAAAATCTAGTATGCTTTCCTGATAATATTTTCTCCTTAAAGTGTCTCAGAGGTCACCCTACTAATAAGGTCATAAGTTTTCAAGAAAGCCTCTAAGCCCTGAAGTCCATAAGGTGCTAGTCCTGCCTGCCTCCATATGGTAAATGTCCAGCTGCTCCGTTCAGCTAAGCCTCTGTTCAGCAAGCCCTTCGTTGAGCTAACCCTCTGTTCAGCTAGCCTTCTGTGGGTATGAGCACACTCAATGTGATCACTCGTGGGTCTGTGAAATTCATACACTCCCACTTCCCATTCTGGAACTGCAAAGCCATTTGATTCAGTCTGGGCATGTGCTTCCACCATTCCTAACATCTTTAGTGAGGCAACAACTCAGCTGTGTGAGATTTCCTGTTAAATTGAAGTCTACGTCTTGGCAGGACAATGTGTAATTTAGTCAATGGCTCATCTTACCCAGGATATGAGGAGTGGATCTGGGGATTACAGCAGGCTTGGGTTATAAAATAGAGTTTTATTGGATAACCTCCAGTGACTAAGAGTTCCAGGGAGGCAAGATGAAAAAGTTTATTTTTTGTACTACGGTCTGTTAGGATATTGTTAGGCACCTCAGATCCTGGATGATGGTTTTTTTTCTTACATAGCTGGGGTGCCAGGATCTCTGGAGACATACACTAAAAAGTCTGACAGTTAACCATGGTCTAAGAGAACTGAATTCTCTGAGGTGGATGACCTCATGGGTTTGACACAGGGAAGAGGGGCCACTACATAGTGAAGAACTCAGAATTCTGAGGCAGGTAGATATGGATTTCCTAGATGTTATATATGAGGCTTCCAATAAGTCACAATCTTGGTTACTCATTTCTGTTCTTTGTGAACCGTGGATTTGTTGTGAGAATTAAAAATAAATTCTGTGAGTGTATGTACTTGTATATCTTCAATCCCTTGAGTATTGCCTAGTGAGTACTGGACTCATAATGAGTATTTTAGCAGGTGGATGAAGATTATTGATTGGTTTTAGTGATAATGAAAATGAGCTATGTATAAGGGAGGCATGGAGGGTAGATTTGAAACATTATTTGAATGTATGAAATTCACAAACAATAAAATGGAGTTATGTGGAGCTCTTGAACACTGCGATATCTTCCATATATAAAAAAAGGGTATCATGACCCAAACAAGAAGTCCTGTCTTGTAGGCAAACAATCTCAGCTTAGCTCATTGGTCTACTACTCATGGTAAGAATCAAGGCAAGTTAGTTACCATTGTAATTCTCAAGCTTCAGATCCATAGAATCTATAGTTTTATACATAGTTCTTCAGACCTATGGAACATTTAACACTTTTTTCAAAACAGACTGTCCTGGAACTCACAATGTAGGCCAGGCTAGTCTTGAAGCAGAGATCTGTCTGCCTCTGCCTCCCGAGTCCTGGGCTTAAACGTGTGTGCCACCACCATATCATTAAATCATAAATCTTAAATATTCTATATTATGCCAGACCAGACTTTAACATAAACTTAAAAGTATATTTATGAGTATAAGTGCTCACTGGCTATATAGCTAGAAAATGAATATGAATGTATTAATATACAGCAAATGTTTAGAAGCCATGGGTAGGAACATGCTGTGGAGGAAAAGGAAGAAACCCATAAGGGATGATTAAAAAGAAAAAACTATAACAAAAAGATTTCCCCTGGGATTTCACAAGGAACACACATTTCAAACAAATAAACATTTAGCAAGTGTGTAGAAGTGCGTCACTATGGTAAGCCGCGGAGGATAAACAGATTTCACTTCTCAAATTGCTATGACTGAACACCTCACAAGAAGCAACTTACCAGAAGGACTTCTTTTAGGTCACAGTTTCATGATGGCTGGGGCCCTCTCTGTGGAGGTGGGAACCTGTGGCACAGTTGACACTTTCCAAAGGATCAGGAGGGAGGGGATGGATGGGGGAAGAGGGACAGAGAGGGCAAAGAAAAGGCAGATGGGAAGGAAGAAGGGGAGAAGGAGGAGCTGAGGCCACCCTGTAACATTATGATCCACCCACCACTAACTCTAGTGGCCCACCCACCTAGACCCACCTCCAGAAAGTCCCTCTGCTTTTGTAAGAGACCTCCAGCTGGGGATCAGTCCTTCCAACATCTAAGCCTCTGGGGCATTTCACATGCAAACCCTAGCAGAGTGTATTCCTGGGATGGATGAATAACGAAGAATTTCTTGAGACCAGTAAACTTCCCAGTCACCTTTCACTACAGACAACTCTTCTGCTTTCTAATATGCCATGAAATCATGCTTCTCACTGCTAGAATGGTTCCTCAAGTAGGGTGAAGTAGCTCAGAGCTCAAGACTTGGGGGAGGTCCCTTTAGATTATTAGAGGTTTCACTTATTCATGTAGTCTCTGCTCATCATGCAATAGTGATCGGGTCTGGAGGAAACACGGGAATTTACTGGTAATATGGACGTGTGATTTTAGACTTAAGATTGCCTAGGAAAAAGTGTAGGGTCTGAGGAAATGAGGCGCTGTTGCTGCTGAATCATTTGCTCTCACTTTTACCTGTCTTAGCACTCACACCTTCTTCTTTGCAGCTGGATTTATTTAGCGATGATTTTCATATCCATTATTTAATGTGCTTGCCACCCCGGTTTCACAGGTGAGAAATGGTGAAGTGCAACAGGTGGGTGGATAAGCAATAGTGTCCCGATTTTATAGTTGGAAAAACAGAAGCTCAGAAGGCTTATGGGACTTGGCAAAGACCATCTTGTGAGATACACCCAGGATAAAGGTATAAAAAAAGCCATTGAAATCCAAACACAAGTCTTTCCATTACAACTTGGCTCTTGATTCATTGTTTACAAAGAGATTTTGTGTATATTATTTCTTTCACTCTAGAGGCAATTTGGCTGCAGTTGTTGAGGACCCAATTCTGGAGTCCTTGTTGACTAGGTGTGGGTTACCAAGTGACCTAGTTCACTTGAGCAGCGTCAGTTTTCTTCCTGGTGAGGTCAGAAAAAGAGATCCTAAGACTGGGGTACTAGTGAGGTTCAATCAATTAGTGTTGAAAAATGTCACCTACTTTTTCATCTTTTAAAAGAATTCCCAGCATACATCATTTATTTACATCTTTTCCTACCCTATCTGTATTCTCTAATTGTTCTAGAGGAATGCCCCGCACCCTCTCAAATCCATGCCTTATGGTTACCACACCCTGCTTGTTCTTATTGGGGTTCATAGGTGTCAGAGCTGTTGGTTGATTTCTTCTTTTGGAATCTGGCATGGTGTCTTCTGGTAACTTGAAACTACTCTTTAGGGAGGAGACTTCTCAGTCATTTCTAACTCAGGGGCCTGTTTCTAAATTATTGCTATATTTAGCAATGGGAACTTACCTTGCAGTTACACAGCCTAGGGTAATAATCCACTGCATGTTTTGGGAGTCCCTCGGACAGCATGCCCTCTACTTTAATCATTACTATTACATATAAATATGTATGACTATTAGTGTTCTGGTATGTGTAGGTGTTTTAGGTGAACCAGTTAGGATCTCATCTTTTTTCTTGTCAACCATTTTGTGAATCAAACACAATGAAATCTGAAGTTCTTTGTAAAAGAGGTACTGAAGACTGTGAGGAAAGACAGAAGAAACTTACTGAACTTGAAATGTCACTAAGAGAAAAGTAGAGTTTGGCACATCGAGATTTTTACCCGGCTTAGTCTCAGAGACCATATACATATAAGCAACAAAAATTGACTCTACAGGTTGTGTTATATATTTGCATATATATGCATATAGCAATAATCAGTGAAAAAGAGACTGGAGGAAGCAAAATGAAGAAGTAAAGTAATATAATTCTATTTTGAGTAAAATATGTTTATAGGGCTTTTACGCACTAGGATTTTTAGTGTATGTATCAATGGAGATTGGAACAAAATGGTATAAGATTCCCTCTTCTTTCTTTGCTGGAGGCTGTACCACTCTGTGTAGACCTTCAGTAGATCTGACTCAACTGTTTCAGGGAACTTGAGCTCATAGTTGAGTCAGAGCTACTGAAGCTATCTATACACATGTATGGCACAGCTAAGCAAGGCATCTGAAAGCCACAGTGAGCTGGCATTGCCTATGGTACTACTCTGTAAACAGAGACCACACATTCATTTCCCAGCCACCCAGACCTGAAATAATTACACAGAAACTATATTAATTATAACATTGCTTGGCCAAAAGCTTAAGCTTCTTATTAACTAATTTACCCATTCCTATTATTTTATATTTAACCACAAGGCTTGTGGTTTACTGGTAAGTTTCCAGGGTGTCTGTCTTCTTCAGCAGCTACATGGTATGTCTTTGACTCCACCTACTTTCTCTCTTTATCTCTGTTCAGAATTTCCACCTGGCTTTATTCTGCCCTGCCATAGACCCAAAGAAGTTTTTTTTCCTAATCAATGATAATAAAACATATTCAAAGCATACAGAGGGAAATCCCACATCACCTCCCCTTTTTTGTATATGGCTGAGAACATGTCAGTGATTTTTTTAAAAACCAAATCACCCCTTTTAATTTAGGTGTCCTTAAACTTTTAGTTTCCAAATCACATTCTTTGAAATGAATATGGTATTTTAAGCATGTCTAGCATACAAGTAAATATCATCATAACACAATGAAACATATGAAACATATGAAAATTATGTTTATACATTGCCTTTATTTTTAATTATTTTTATTGTGTGATAATTTCATACATAAATTTAACTTTGGATCAATTCTTTCCCCATTAAATTTTCCCTATCCCCACTACCACTTTTGCCTTCCAACATCTTTTTTGTTTGTTTGTTTGTTTGTTTGTTTGTTTTAAACCAGGAATTCCCATTAAACATGAGCAATACTGAATTATCTGTTGCTTGCTGAAATTCTACACTATGCCCAGTACTGGGTCACCCTTGATTAATGTAGTAGGCATAGATTCCCTCAAGGTGGTCCAGAAATCAAAATTATTTCATTTCATTAGGTAAGCCAGAAGATATTGAGACCTTCTGACCCTTGGAGATGTCAGACTTTAGATGAAGCAGTCAGGGAAGTCAGAAGTCAGATCACACTTTGTGCTCTGTGAGCAGTTTCTGTGACTTGTTTTTCACTCCTCTCTGCCTTCCGTGGTTTTGGATCTACACAGCTTTTCATTTGGTATGCTGGTATACCCAAAAGCTGCTTTCCCAGTATGCCCACTCCCCAAAGCCTTTTATTTCTTTCGATTTCAAAGCTGAGCAGCTTTATTGATGAAATGCATAGTCATGGCAAGGCAAACTCACATTGTAGACCAGATTGCAGGGCACATGCTCTTCCAGGATCTTCCTGACTTACTCTCTGCCTTGTTTCTTGGGAAGCTGATCTCACCCCAAACATCTACACGGGGCAGACTTCTCAAAAGAACAAGGTGGATATTTCCTACAAAGGTTTTTCTCTGAGGAAATACTGTGCTCCTTGTTGAGTCAATCCTAAGGTAACAGTGTGTGTTAAGTCCTGATGTCCTGGTGCAGTGGGCAGAGAAATGGGGGATGTCAGTCGGGCTAGAGGAGGAGAGAACCCGAGGGAGCAGCTGAGTTGTCCAGGTCCATTCATAAGACTGAGATGAGGTATGAGGCAAGTAGTTCCCAGGACAAAGACAAACATACATTGTTGCTCAAAGATCCAGCATGGTGAATAGATGCTATGTCAGAGAACAGGGGTTTATGTAGAATATGAGCGTAAGAGGCTAAGGATATCAAGGGTTATTTACTGAGGGGGCCTGCAGTCTCATTATAAAGAGCTCAGGCCTAATTCTTCCTATTTATGTGACAATTTCATAATTTTAGATTTCTTTCACGCTGAAATTTCACTGTGAACATATACCACATTTTTTATTATCCATTCACCAAATGAAGGATATCTAGGTTGTTTCCTTTTACCTAGCCATCAAGAATAGAGTGTCAGTGAATGTGACTGAGCAATTATCAGTGAGGTAGAGCATTGAGTCCTCTGGGACTGTGTCAAGGAGTGATATAGTTGAATCATATGGTAGATCAACTTTAAGCTCCTTGATAATTCTTTACAATGATTTCCAGTGTAATGTCACTAGTGTGTAGTCCCACCGACAGAGAATGAGGTTTTCTTTTGCCTATGTCCTTGCCAGAATTTATTGCAAATTTTCTTGTCTCTTGTTTTTTGAGTTCTTAGTTTATTCTGAATTTTAATCCTCTATCAAACATACACATATATTACATGCATGTATGTTAACATATATATTGAACAATAACTAAAAAAAGAAAAGGCCATAGATTTGATAACTAATTAGGGGTACAGAGCAGGAGTTGGAGGGGACAGAAAGAGGAGCAAAATGATTTAAATGCAGTATAAAATTTTATAGGTAAAAATAAAAAATCTCAAATACTCAGCTATATTTCATTTGCCATACCGCCTTTATATCCTTATTATACTTCATTTAAGAAAAGAATTATTTCTTTTGACTCCATGTCTTGTCCCATTCTGTTGTGTTAGAAATATTTAAAAAAAATTTTATTTGTTCAAAAGATTGCATACAATCTACTGGACAGCAAATGTGGTCCTTTTGTAAGAGTATACAATAAGAGCTCAGACCCAACCACATAGGCAATGGGCATCTCTACTTTCAGACTAAGACACAAGAGAGATGCAATGATAATTGTGTTGTAGATTGAATTTTACTGTAATCTATGGTGTTTGTGATTTTTGGGTGTCTGCAGTTCAGGGCTCAAGCTAGAAAAGCCTTGATAATTACCAAGTTCTTGAACAGGCGATATTTAAAAGAAAGTTCTGAAGTCTAAAGACAATAAATAGTGACTTGGTCCATGCACAAGTTCCACTGAACTGTCCTTCAGTGCAGAACCAGGGTGATGGGTCAGTGACTAACCCAAACAATGGTCCCAGCAAATGCTCTTGCTTTCCATACAGACAGGCAGCGCTTTATACTTTCCTTTGAGGGGTGCCTTGCAGTAGGGGAAACAAATGTCAATGTCAGTCAGCCCATTTTGCTTAAGAAAAAGCTTTGGAATTCAAAACGTTTCTTTTCCACAGTCGTCTTGTAGGTCTGATGACTATTTTTCCTTCGGGGTTATCTCTGCAGGCCAATAGTACAGGGATGATTTCAACATGTTTTCCCTTCACTTCTCTGGGAACGTTTGGCTCTGAAATGAACGACATTACACTTGCAAATGATAGAAGGATGGAGAAAAGTTTAATTCCTTTCCTAGTACAGGTAATGCAGAGAGATAATAGCAACATCTTCCTGTAGGGTTTTTGGTCAGTTTAGAGAAGTTAGTTATATGTCTTCGCAGATTTAAATACATAAAGTGTAAAAGAATCCAGGAAAATCATGAATGGGCCAGTGACTGAAACAAGATCCCAACTGACCAATTCTGTCATTCCGAGCCCTGTCTAAGATGCTCTCATTATTTTATTCTGTGTGGTGGTATTTTCCTTAAAACGGCATTCTCAATCTAGTAGGTAACTGTGAGCTTCACAGAAGGCTGTTCTGAATCATAGCCTGCCTGCCCACTTGCTCCCCAACTTCTTTACTTTAAGCTATAAAATACAGACACACACACACACACACACACACATACACACACACATACACACACACATACACACACACGGTGAGTTCTTTTTAGTTCTTACAGCAACAGAGCTGTAATTCTATCAAACTCAATTCTATCATGTCATACTTTGGGTGTGTGTCCACATATATGTTAATGGGCCAGGGGGCCTTTTAAGGACAAACAGTCTTCCTATTAAATATTGTTTGAGATAAGTATTGCGTGATGTCTGACAAGGAACAGGAAAATTCCATGTTAGGTGGGTACAAGCCTTGTAGTCTAAGGCAGGAAGTTGCGACATCCTGTGAGTCAATGGGGATGGCTAACCACTGCAGCACCATGTAGAATTTTTAATTCGCAGGTTGCATCTAGACGCCCCTACTCAGCCTCCCTTAACCCCTTGTGGTTCCTCCCCTGCATCTCATGAGGAGAGAAATTCACCTAGATTCTAGGATGAGCACAGGGAAAAAAAAAAAAAAAACAACGAAAACCTCCCCATGCAGAGCTCTCAAACACAAATGCTCTGTATTCTCAAAGTTCCGCATTTCCAACAGGAAGGAGTTGCTGATGCAGTTTAAAGAGAGCCTCCCAGAGCCTGTGGCATTTAAAAGTCAATGCTAAGTGATGTCGTTTTGAAGAAAGATCCAGGGGATGCTGCCAACATTTATACTTCATATGCTTGTAGAATCACTTCCAGTTCCATTTCACTTAGATCTCTGTATGGTAAAGATTCCCGGGTTGCTATGGAAAATATGCACTGAAGCTGATGCTATGGCAACTAGTCACATATGGTGGGGAGGCATCACATGGCACCAAATTTGCATAACTAATTTGAGCATTTTCGTGAAGAGCGCAGTCTGTGCATAGGGGGCTGAGCAATATGAGGCTTTTTTTTTTTTTTTTTTTTTTTTACTGTGCACACAAATGTATGACGTACCTTTCTGTTTGTGCTTTCCAAGTTGTTCACTCCCTTCTTATGGCAGGTGTCACTATAGATGGCATGCGACTCTGATGAGTGTATTCCTGAACATTTAATAGTGAGTCTGCCTCGTTGTTTTGCAGTGATATTCTGTTTACTTAATGCCTCGAATCTTAAGCCTCTTTTCCCAACATGAACTTTAATGAGATCTGTATTATCTTCCTACTAGTTAATTCAGCTCAGGAGATTATATATTTATTTGAAGTGTGGCTGTGACATGTTAAGTCATGCCTGCTGGCTAATGTTGTTTCTGTCTTTGATGCCTGAGGTGCTTTTATCTGTACCTTACAATTCTCACAGTGCCTGATGCACTGAATAGAAGGAATGGGTTGAGGTATCAGTAGGTCATTTCCCTGTCAAATTATTGAAGCCCTTTCTATGCGACCCTTGTGTCAGGACAAGTTAGCTTCTCCGGTCCCAGTGACAATTCACCGTACCCTGTTCTTACCCCAGCTATAAAAGAATCTGCATTGTTCTTAAATTGACAGTTTAAAAAAATGGGTTGTCTTCTGTTATATTCTGAGTGCTTAAAAGGAGAAATTGGTATCTTATTAAATCTGTTTATGGTGTGGCCTGGCTTGATTCCTATCAGAGCATAAGAACGCAATGTGTGTTTCTGAACAAATACATGAAGGCAGTGGGCAAATGATAAATGTGTCAGTGAGAGATTTACATGCTGTATTTGAAAGAGAAATGTTAATCAGATTCTCCTGCTTTGCTCTCTGTTTCTGTCTCCCTCATCTCTCCCACACCCACAAAATGACAGGGATCTAGGATATGTCCCAATTGTCCCTGTTTGATTATTCTTATCCTACTGTCATTTTCCAGCATCCCTCAGAAGCATGGGGAAGAGAAAGATCCAATGTAATGGCATTTGTTTCCCTTCTTGTGATGGTTGCTGGAAATTGAACTCCGGACCTCTGGAAGAGCAGCCAGTGCTCTTAACCTCTGAGTCATCTCTCCAGCCTCAATTCCCTTCTTAAGAACGGCCACTTCCAAAGGTCTGGGTCACCATGGTGAAAAGGCTGAGACACCTGAACCCCGAAAAAGTCCCTACTGCACCTGCCCCAGCTCTTCCGCAGTGCAAAGCCCTGGGAACATCTCATTCTGCACTTATGCATGGCTATGCAGGCTTTCACACCTTCTCACTAGCCCACTGGTGCCTGAATATTCTGCAGAGAGAGAGAAAGGCTCAGAAAAAGGGGTGGAGGTGGGATGAAGAGTACCAAACAAAGAACTTTGTATTTATATATTTAGGAACACACACACACACACACACACACACACACACACACCAGTCAAAGCAAAATAGACTATGAATAGGCTATTAAAACAAGCATGTGTGTGCCTTTGCATGCAGGGAGAGGCCAGAGTAGGGTATCATATGTCTTTTTCTGTCATTCTTTGCCTTATTCCTCTGTGACAGGGTCTCTCACTCAACTGAAAGGCTCAGCTAGACTGATTGAGAGCCAATACACTCTCAGGGTTTACTTATTTCTGTCCCCAGTGCCAGGGTTCAAGGCAGGAGAAGCCATGTCTGGCTTTGTGCCTGAGTGCTTGACTTTAAGTTTAGGCCCTTATGCTTAAAGAGCAAGCACTCGTATTCTCTGAGACATCTTTCCAGCTCAGGTATTTTTTTAATTCATCGTATTACTCTGGAATATTGTTCCAGTTTTAGAATGTATCAGTAACTTATTTAATTTATTGCTTACTAACATTTCATGGTATCAACATACCCCATCTTCTTTAATTAATGACTTTAAGAATACGTGTTTTTATTACATACGTGTTGAAGAGGAGAATCTCTAGATTGACAGCTGGATGCTTTGTTCCCTTTTTCTTGAATCCCATCTTGTTTCTTGAAGTAGTTACCCCATTTTGTATTCCTACCACAAATCTGTGTGAATCAATGTCTTTATATCCCAAGTAGCATTTTCACCTTATCCATCTTGTGTATATGAATGTACATCTAATAATGGGGTAGAAGATACTGAATGTCTTTCGTAGACACACTTTGTATCATCTTCAATGTATTGTCTCTTCCTGTCTTTTACCCATTTCCCAATGTGAGTTGTTGACTTTGGATAGTTCTTTGTGTATTCTAGAGGCTAACTCTTTGTTAGATATATACTTTATAAATATTTTGATAGAATCAATTTTATTAGTATTTATTTTAATGGTCTATTTTATATAATTTTCAAATATTGAGATTCAATAAGTTTCTTCTGGGAGAGGAAACATGCTCATGAATAGTGAATTGCTCTAGAATCATATATGGAAGCTTGTAACTTTTCTTTGAATTACTTTAGCATAGTACCTTGTCAGAATTCAGCTAGATTTTTCCTTTCTATTCCATTGATCTGTGTATCTATCCTGCCTTAAAGCTCACCTGCTCTTAATTATTATAGCTGTAGTCTAGAAATAAAGTAGACTAATATCTCTTAATTTTAAGCTATTACTTGAATTATTGTCTTTCCATATAATGAACTTCATAAAATATTATCTCTGCTTACAAGTATGCTTTTGGAATTTGATGGGAATTATACTGAACTTGTGCATCTGTTACTTTTCTGCTGTTTTGATAAAAGACCATACCCAAAGCAACTTATAAAAGAAAAGGTTAATTTTGGCTTACATTTTCAGAGACATGAAAGCCTGTCCCAGTGGAGAAGGCATGTCAGTAGACAGACATGGTAGTGGGAGCAGGAAGCTGGCTATTATATGGTCATCCACACAGAGGAAAGAGGGGGTAGTGGGAGAGAGAAATAGGAAGCGGGATAAGGCTATAAACTACCCCCTCAGAAAGGCTGTAAGTTCTAAAGGTTCCATAACCTCCCAAGACAATACAACCAACCAGAAACCAAGTGTTTAAATACATTTCCTATCACACCAACACAACTTGTACATAAATCTGAACAAAATAGGTATTTTATGCAATTGAGTCTTTGAATTCATAGTCATGATTTGTCTGTTTAAAATTTCTTTGAGTTCTTTCATCTGTGCTTCATAGTTTGGGACATACACTATTTATAGTCAAGTAAATCATATTTTTGAGAAATTATACATGGTACTGCAGTTTTAGTTTTCATGTTTTCAGCTAGCATATAAAAACAAGTTAATCAGTTGTGTGTGTATATTGTGTGTGTGTGGTGTGTGTATGTGTGTGCTGTGTCTGTGTGGTTGTATGTCTTGTGGTTTTGTGTGTATATGTGTGTTTGTGGTAATATGTTAAAGGTGACATCTTACATGGTAAAGTAGTTGGGTCTAGGATACCCTTGCTTCTACCTTTGCTTACAGATGGAGAGAAGGCTTTTGTTAGGACTCTTTTGTGGGTATCTAATAACATTTCTGAGTTTTGAATTTATTTAACTACAAATCTGGACTCCAGGAAAGAAAGACAAAGCAGTCTAAGAGAACTTATTTATATTCCTCCCTACTTACTTGGGTCTACTTGTGTTTGTTTTATATATAATATCCAGCAGCTTTACTTATTAGGAGATGTTGAGACAGTTATCTGTGTTTCGTTTTCCTGGAAGGGGAAGTGTGTTGTCATCTTGTTTAGCTCTTGGCATTTAGCACTTGGCATCCTGTTCTGAGATCTGGGACATCAGTGCCACTACCATTTGAAAGATATCATTCCCAGCTACAAAATCTGGCGGGCATTGCCACAATACACATAAAGTTGGCAATAGCCATGGGCTGAACACAAAGATTTCCAGTTTTATCCTATGAACAGGCATGTATGGCAAAGATTCAAATTGGAAAATAATGGTATCTACCATCACCATAATATTTACCATGAATGTGCTACCTTATTAATAGAATCAAAAATATTGAAAACAACAATAGTCATTGGTACCATCTTTGAGTATTTGTTCATCTGACTTTTCTATCAACCACTTTTGTGCACATATTTTTCAGTGTATTTGCATGTAACTATTGGATATTATCATCATACTGTAATAAGAAAACTAGACAAACTAGAAGATAGTTTAGATCACTGAGTTCATGAGAAGACCAACAATATATTAGAATTTTTTTCTTTTATTTTGAGATTATAATATAATGATATCATTTCTCCTTCTGTATCCCCATAAACCTTCCCATATACACTGTTTTTGCTATCATTAAAATTTACAATCTCTTTTTCATTAATTGTAGTTGCACGCATATATGTATATTCATATATATATATCTAAATATGTCCCGTCGCATCAGTATGGTGCCATTTGTCATTTGCCTGTATGTTTTCAGGGCTGACCGTTTGGTATTGGACAACCAATTGGTGTGCTTCTTCCTGCGGAAGACTGTTTCTCCAACACTCAAAATTCATTAGTTATCCATAAAAAATACCACCTCAGGAAAAAACAGTCGTCATGAGGACAGGGGAGGTTGTAGATGTGGAAGAGTAAACCTGATCTGGGTGGTGTAGGCACACTCCTTTAATCCCAGCACTCGAGAGGCAGAAGCAGGTGGACCTTCTGAGTTTGAAGCCAGCTTGGTTTTTAGAGCAAGTTCCAGGACAGCCAGGGCTACACAGAGACACCCTGTCTTGAAAAAAACAGAGAGAGAGAGGGGGGGGGAGGGGGCCTGAATGGTAGGATTTATTTTACAAAATAATAAGAGCAGACTTGTATATGGAAACAGCGTTCCAACACATTGAGAAGTCAAAATGATTGCTAACCATTTGAAATATCATGGCCACAGGCATACACATGTTCTTAAAATGTTAAATCTTTCTTTCTATTTTGAGTCACTGTTCCATTTCTTGTGTGCCACAGGATAGTAGAAAAGTACAAGCCAAAAAGTGTTTATTGATCCTGTAGATTATGAGTAGAATTATGATACATCACAAATATAACTGTTCTTATGACTCTTATACCTAAGTGCACATAGGCATGTTATTTGCACCATTTAGAAATTTATTTTTACTAGTACTTTAATTTTATGTTCTAAAAGGAGACTGTCATTCCTTTCCTGGCTGCCCAGACATGAATAGTCACACAAAACTTTATTAATTACAACACTATTTGGTCAATAGCTTAGCATATTCCTAGCTAGCTCTTAATTCCTAAATTAACCCATTCCTATTCATCTGTGTATCACCACTAGACTGTGGCCCTCCTGTAAGGTTCTGACATCCTTCTTCAGCAACTACATGGCGTCTCCTGACTCCATGTTCTTTCTCTCTTTCTCTCTCTCTCTCTCTCTCTCTCTCTATATATATATATATATATATATATATATATATATATATATATATATATATATAATGCCTACACATGTAGACATAAGGAGCTATATGAAGAGGTTCACCATTAGAGAGCCAGGAGTGCTTAATGTGGTGGTTTTGCTCTAACTAAATCATACTGGATCTGTGAACACTATAATTTCTTTTAAAGGAGTTAGCTATTTAAGACTGTGAGTGTTTGATCATTATGTCTCAGGATGATCATGATAGCTCTTTTCAGTGTAGGCCTTAATAAAAGATAATTGACCTTAGTTCCCATGGTTTGCTTTCAGCTCAGGGGCGCAGAGAGAGAGAGAGAGAGAAATATATATCTTTCCCATCTGGCTTTACTCTACTAAGCCATTGGCCAAAAAAACTTTATTCATCAACTAGTTAAAGCAACACTAATATAGAAAATGACATCCCACATCATTATGGTCTCTCTTAACAGTTTCCTTCTTTAAAATGCATGAAATAGCTTGGTGAAAAGTAAACTTATGAATGATTTTGGATTTTCATAGAGAATACAGAACCATTTCACTGAGATCAGTAACTATTATGCTGATGAGAATTAGCAGCTATTCATTGATTGAGTACCAAGAGAAGGGTGCTGAATTGTGCGTTTTGTTTTGTTTCATGTTTCCAGTTTTCTTGGACAAGTTTCATTCATATCTCCACTCACAAGTGAGGAAAAACCCACTGAGAAAATGAGTTGCTTTTCTGTGCTTCTTCATAACAGAAAAATCCTGTGCTTCTCACCACCCTTCGTGGTGGTCAGGTGTCTGACCATTATCGGCTGTGCCACTAACACCTTCTTTACTGGTATATTTTTAGCTGGATGTGTGGGTTCAGGCAAAGGGTATCCTTTATAAGAGATCAGAAAGTAAAGGAAGAAAAGGCCCAGAACATGCATCCCTATGCCAGCAGTGGCAGTCAGTGGTCACTGTATAACTCTAGCACCTGCAAGCTGATGCCCTACCAAGTCTCCAGCTCATCAGACCCTTGTCTCTGCTTATTCTCTTTCCCTGGTCCATAGGTGCCGTAAATGGTCCTTGCTCTCCGTCCGCATTCTCAGTTACCTGTTATCCCCTTCCTTTAAAAGAATGCCACCCCTCATCTATAAAACTACCTTTAGCATCCCATTTCAATTTCCATTTTTTCGCTTTGGGCATGCTAAAGACGCCAAGAGATAATACGGCTCAGTTGCAAGGTTAGTACATGGTATACCTGACTTTCCTGGGACTCTACCTCTGCTCTGTTGGATACTGAAGTGTATCTGAAGTGTATGTCTTTTCTGCTAACAGTAAGCTCAATACTGAATGGTACCCACGTTATGGGAAGAGTTAATTATTTACTAAGAGCAGCTAACATAGACTCAGGAGATAAGTTTTCAACAGAAAGGATTTTAGATATATAGTCTCAGCAGGTGCAACCCTAGAATCCCTACACATGTAGACATAAGGAGCTATATAAAGAGGTTCACCATTAGAGAGCCAAGAGTGCTTAATGTGGTGGTTTTGCTCTAACTAAATCACACTGGATCTGTGAACACTATAATTTCTTTTAAAGGAGTTAGCTATTTAAGACTGTGAGTGTTTGATCATTATGTCTCAGGATGATCATGATAGCTCTTTTCAGTGTAGGCCTTAATAAAAGATAATTGACCTTAGTTCCCATGGTTCGCTTTCAGCTCGGGGGCACAGCTCCCATCACGGTCAATTATCACCCAGTAATTCCAACAACAAAAGTGACTTTTGCTTAATTAAGCAATTCTCTAATCACCTTCCCGGCCTGGAGGATGTAGCATGGCACATATTAATATGACCGATCCACGTGGACAGCTCAAACACAGTGTGATTTTCTAAGTATTTTCTAAGACGGAACAATTTGCCAAGAGGACACCATGTAGATTTGATCCTGGAGAAATTTGGAGAATTGAAAGCTACTCCTACCCCTGAACTCCAGGCTCAGTGCAGGAAGGATAGACTGCTCTGTGTAGGTGGAGTCTATCTCTCTCATTCACCCCCCAGTCTTGGTCATCAGAGATGCTCAGAGTTCTTCCGAGTTAATATTAATATCAGTGCACCCCCATGTGGCAGCAAAAGAATTATCCCTGGAAAGCCGTAAATGCTCAGAGACCTTTCTCTTATTTATAAGATTCCTATTCTCTTTAGAGATGTTACTTTCAGCCCTTACTGGCATTAGGAAAGTTTTATTGGCTCATAAAAAGAACTTATTTTAAAAAACATCCATCTATAAAACTGTATAAATATGTTTTACCCTCCTTTAACCTGGCTGAGTATAGTTATATCAACAAAAAAAGAGAAAGAACCTAAAAACTGCAGACAGTAGATGTAAAAAGTTCTTTTTAATCTGCTTATTAGAGTACAAATCCTGTTTAATTGAAGGTGAGAGGAACTATTTTGGACTCCCAGACAGAGACATAATTTCTACATCTTGGCCTTCCCTTTGCCGGTCATGTGGCCTTGAGCATCATACATAGCCTTAGTATTCTAATGTGAACAGTAAGAGCAGTTTTCCATCATAATTTGCATTTTTAAAAAGAATTAAGAATATAAGAACCTTTTGTTAAGCTATACATTAAATTCTCTTCAATATAGTGAACAATTTCTAATTATAGCCCTAAATTGTACAACCAGCTAATTGAAAGTTTCAGAACCACTAAACAGTGTATCTTAAAACACTATCTTTAAACTTATTTTTACCTGTATACTGTACACTTTTTTTAAAAAAACATGCAATCTACAAATCTATATTTGCATTAAATACATATAAACAGTAAGAAGTACATTGTGAAGCCAGTCATGTTTCTGATCTAAAATGTATACCACTGGTTCATAGGTGGCTACTTTGTTTCCTACTCTCTTGTGTTGGAGACAGCCATTTGTTGATTCCTGGCCACCCGAATCACACAGAAACTGTACTAATTAAATCACTGCTTGGTACATTAGCTCTAGCTTCTTATTGGCTAACTCTTATATTAATTTAACCCATTTCTATTAATCTGTATATGGCCACGTGACCCTGGCTTACTGGCTAAAGTTCCCAGCATCTATCTCCAGCTGCTCCATGGCTTCTCTCTGACTCCGCCCTTCTTTCTCCCAGCATTCAGCCTAGCTTTCTCTATCTACCTACGTTCTGCCCTGCTATAGGTCCAAAGCAGTTTCTTTATTCACTAATGGTAATCACAGTAGACAGAGCGAACTCCCACATCACTCTTGTTCAGTTTTGTAAATATGGTTCTGTAAAATTTCAGATTCCACTCAACATAGTGCAAATTCTGTTTCTTTGGCAGCAGAAATATATTCTGCTCATCATACTGAACGCTGTGGTGTCTTCTCTCTATTTTATATATATCTTACAAAGGTACTCAGAGGTTCAGGGAAGACAGTGAAAGAGCTTTGTATAAAATGTGCACACACGATAGTATTACCGAGTGTGCGGGTAGTGGCTGATTGTCTGATGTTATTTGTTTTCATTTCTGTTTTTAAATAGAAAATAGAAATCGAGAGAGACCAAGTTGGAAATCACAGGAGTAGGAAGAGGATAGAATGGGAAGGAGGAAATAAAGGTCACTTGCACCTCTCCCGGGAGCCTTTGGTTTTCACACTTTCCAGTACAGTTTGTTTGACAGGTGTAATTGAGAAGGAAAAAAAGTTCAAAAGCAAAGCATCTCAGGGGTGCTTTTTCTCTGGATTTGAGAAACTGACAGGGGATTACAAATAAAGCTGCGTTCTAAAGCACAGGTTAGCCTCGACCCTCTTTTGCACAGATTTTGAAGACCCGTAAGTGGAGTAACAGGAGGGTTTTGAGTATTGTGTCTGAACACAGTGCTCAACAGTCGCTATGGAAAGGCAGACTCTACCCGACTTGAGAAAATAGCCTGGAGAACTGACCGGCAAAGTGTTCTGCTTAGATGATTTCCTTTATTTCCCTTCCTGTTCCATCCCCTGTGTTGTCCTTTTAGGTACTATATTCACAGGCTGTAGGGCTGAGTTCGTTCTGCATATTGTTTGGCAGCACCATCTCAATTCCGGCCTCAGAGAAGATACAGCGGTGCCTCGAATCCCCTCGAGTTTCCGTGGCTGTGTCGGAGAGGGAGCTCAATGACAAGATACTCAGGCTCCACGTATTTTGTTGCGCAATGTGCCTATTTCTGTGATCCTGTTGGATGACTGCACTTTAGTTTTTTGAGTAAATAATATGTTAGTGGACATAGACAATCGAATAATCGTATAATAAATATGAATTTGCTATATTATTCCTTAGGGAATGCGTCTATAAATGCAAACTCAGAATGCTATACAGAACGATGGTGGGAAATATTTGATGTGTATTATAAAATACATACAATGTAAGCCAATTGATCTACCAAAAATGATTGTAAGAAAATGTTATTTAAAGTTTGATCCATATGGAAAGTAATACAAAACTATACTTATAGATATTATTACCTGGCTGGTCTTATTAGCTCTAATGAAAAAAAAATGCTTCAAAAAGTAGTAGGTACCTAATATATGCATGTATGTATCCAGTAAATCCCTTGACCACCTCTGAGGGGCTGCTAGTGTGCTGATTCCTGCCCACAACTTGTATAGGAGGCTTCTCTCCTCTGAATCTCCAGTTCACATGCTGAGAACAATAATAAAAAAAGATACCCGTTATTTCCAGCCCTTTCTTGTTTTACCTCTTCCCTGGAAGTTGGCTGAGATTTAGATATCAGTTAACTGCCCTCTGTAAACTACACTTGGTTCCTTCTTTCTTTTAAGTCCCACAACATTTTGAATGAACCACGAAGAGTTTAAAGAGTATTCTGGGATGTATCCATCACCATTAGAAACATCCAAGTGTTCATAAATGTCCTGCATGAGCTGAGCTAAGAAATTTGGGGATGACCATAAATGAAGCATATTCATGTTACTGAAGCAGCTTGGAGTATTTTATATGCATGCATGGGTGTGTAATTACCATACTTAGTAAGATGATAGATGTATGTATTGGGTAAAGGGGTCAGAGAGAGGAAATTTCATCCTTATAACAGCAATGGAGTAGAGGGATGAATTTAGAAGAGACTGTGCGTGAATGATTTGAGTTCAGAATGCAGGATCATTTAGAAAAGAGCAGTCTCTGCCCAAAGAAAGAGTGAGCAAACAGATTTGGTTCCCTAGGACACTTGCTAAACAAGACTTTCAAACCACAGGCGTGGGAAGCACCCTGCTGAGGGAGTGAGTATGGGAAGAACCAGTCTGACTGCTGCAGAAGCTATGGGAAGCAGAGGAGGTCACCTGAGAACTCACCAGAGGGTCCTGAGAGGCGATCTGGGAAAGACACAGGGCTTAGCCCACCAAAGATGGAGTGTGAGCAGGGGTGTGTGTGTCCCAATAGGGCGAGAGGAGTGTGAGCAAGGGTGTGTGTGTCCCAATAGGGCTAGAGGCGAGAAATCATCCTTTACCTACAGGGCTTCTTGACTTGCCTTGGTGAACTTCACGGTGCTTGGAAACCCTAATCATATTGGTCTGGCTTCCTAGTTAAGAGACCGAGATTTTAAAAACACATCTTCCCACCAAGGCCATTATTCTTCAAATATGAGAGCTGCATGGAAATTTACTTTAGAAACTTTCCCTATGCCCCTGGGCCCTAATTAAAATGAAGTCTTGAATAAAGAGGAGAGCTTTGTCTGTCTTCCCAAACATGGGGTGTGGTGTTCCAGAGAGATTTATAATGTAGTTCGTTCTGTAGCTGTAACTGTTCTTTTGAGGATTGTCTGCCACTCAGCCTTATAGTTACTTAAGTGCCAATACTGAGAGGTGGCAAGACAGATCATGAGGTGTGCCTCAGAGATTTTTCTTGCTCACTTATCTTGCTTCATTTATCTCCTTTTGAGGAGGGCTCAGCCATGGAATTGAAACTTCAGGAAGCTAGTGTTTGCCTGACCTGAGGGAAGAAGATATAGCATAATGAGAATTCAGTGACAGGAGCTTGTGCTGCCTGCTACAATACTCTGTCATCCTGGGGATGCAGTGATCATTCCTGGTTGTACTTAGTGATTCTGGGATGTCCCAGCTTGGAATTAAGATGTGGTTGATGTTCACTTTCTCCTCCGATGTATAATAAAGGTGACTGGTGAGCACCCTATATGCTAATGGTAGATGGTGTTCCAATGTTTTCTGTATGGGCAGCATCAACCATTATCTCATTGTGAGAGTTCTGCCAGAGGCTGGTTTTACGACTTCCACCTTTCAGATGTAGAGTTCAGGGTTTAGTGGCGTTACAGGTTGTATTGCTGGTCCTATTGGTGTATTGGTAGAACTTGGGTGAAAAACATCCAGGTTCTTTTAAGATGGATAGAGTTAAGTAAACTTTGAACTTAAGAATGGGTCATCATTATGATGTAACTCATTTTTCAAAGAGTGTTTTGTACTTATCTCCACTCAAGAAAGTTGGAAACAGGGGTGGCCTAGAAACTACATATATCCCATCCCAGGTGCCTTCTGTGTGTTTTTTACATCTTTTTAAAAATTGAAATAGAATCACATCAGTTTCCCATCTTCCTATCCTGTCTAGGCTGTCCCAGCTAGTCTACCTTGAACCCCTCCCATGTCCTCACACTCTCAAGTCAATAGCCTCTTTATTGTTATAACACACACACATATTTTAATAAATATATACATATTTATGCACACACACAATACAACCTGCTGTGTCTTCTTTTTGTGTGGTTTAAAGGCTGACCATTCTACATTGGGCAATCAATAAGGGGCTTGACCCTAAAGAGGACTAATTGCCCTTCTCCCAGCACTAGTTGCCTGTAGCTCTTTGTCTAGGGATAGGACTATGTGACTCTTTTGCCCCTTCTACACTAATATGTCTGTTGATATTGTCATCTTTAAATTTCCTTGTAGAGCCATTTCAAGGGATTAGTGTTTTACTGCAGACTCCCTGGCATTTTGGTTCTCAGAGTCTCTCTGCCCCGTTTTCTGTGATGTTTCTAGAGCCATAAACCTGGCACTGTGATGTAGATGTATCTGTCTGCTCGATGCTTCACAAATTTTGTTGGTGTCTGTGTTTTTGTTTGCGTGTGGTTTCTGTGATTGTCTCCATTTTCTGTGAAAATAAAAAGAGAAGATGCTTTGATGAGGGTGTGGATACACTTGTCCATGGACATGAGGAGAAGATTTTGAGTGCAGTAAGAAATTACGCTTGTCTAGCAAAATGGCAGTGGGAGATTCTTTTCTAGGTACTATGATCTCACTAGCCCTAGGAATCTGGTTAGGTCTCCAGTACTAGGCATCATTTTTCTCTTCTTTAGTGGACCTTAGGACCTATCAGACAGCTGATGGATGCCACTGACATGTGAGTGGGTGTTATTTACTGTCTATGTGTATATGACATGGAATAAGAAAACAGGAAATACCAGAAATCAGGAAAGTATACAGGGATCAAACATGCAATGAATAGCAGAATACAGGTGATAGGAAATGGGGAATGGAATAACGGGGGAGGGGGGCTCCAGCTGGGGAGGAAGGAGGGAAGTCAATACAGAAGAAGTAGGAACTAGAAACAAATAACACCAAAATTGGTTGATTAAAAAACAAACTCAAGAATCATATTATTTTATATTTACCCCAAATTACAAAAGAGATGGGGCTTTTTGGGAAAAATGAAAATTGGTGACTTATCTTAGGTCTAGCATAAAAAGAACGTAAGACAAATTTAGAATATTCTGTTATGTCAGAAATCAAATCCATTATGTCATAGTAAAAGATCTCAAAAGACTATTCGCTACCACTGGCCAAAATAAGCTAATGTCTGTGCCAAAGAAAATAATAATTAGAGAGGATTGAAATATACCACATTAAAATATATGTTTATGTCTATTGCTTTAATGATAATATTTAAGATTTCCCTTTATTTCCAGCCTTGGAGAATGCTGAGGATCCTTATTATTAATTTGGAGGCTGACATACAGAGGGAAGGAATCAAATAACTATCTTATTTGATATAGATTGAAATTTGAATAATCAAATAGTGAAAAGAAATTTATCTTTATGGCCATCAGCCATCTACTTAACCAACTGGGAAGAGTGGTAAAATATCATTATCATAAATGAATAAATCTGGAGAATATGGTCAGCAAAGGAAACCTTATTAGAAGAAGGTGGATCACCTTCCGAGTAATTTCTGGTGTAGGTACACCCTGCAGTTCACGAAGGGGTCTTTTCTGTAGGAAGCCTGTCTCCAGAAAAAAAAAAAAAGATTTTATGGGAGCTCCGGGGCAAATAGTACTACTGTTAACACAGCAAGGAAAATCCACACTAAAAGTAACTATGAGACAAATAACCTCCTTTATTTATTTATTTTAAAATCCTCTTCTTTCTCTGTTTGTCTGTGTCTGCCTCTAGATATCTCTCTCTGTGTCTCCGTGTCTCTGTGTCACCTTTCCCCTCACCTTTTCCCTCCCTCGTGTGTGTGTGTGTGTGTGTGTGTGTGTTATATGTGAAGTTCTGAACAAGTGTGTGGAGTCGTATTTCCTTTCTCCGCTTTTATGTGTGTTTTCAGCTTCAGGTTTGAAGTGCAAATATTTTACTTGCTGAGCCAACTCACCAGATCATCTCTTTAAATTTTTAATGAACAAGTTGGAAGGTGTAGAGAGAAACCAAGAGAGAAGTGGGCAGCACTAGCACTTCCTAGGGCAGCTTCAGGTACAGACAAACACCCAGGCCTTCCGAGTTATTCCACAGTCACTGTTATTTTATCCCCTGTGCTCCATGATGTTTAAGATGTGTTTCTGCTAAAAGTCACTACAAAGCCAGAGAAGTAGGAGTCTGTGACTGAAGACACCCTGTGTTCCCTGTCCCCCAGCAATAGATCATACCTAAGCAGATTGCACTGGCAGCTTAATGCATGCTTATGGAATTAAATCATAACTCTAGAGGGACAACCTGCAGATAAAGATAACTTGAACTTGTACGGAGGTGAACTTTTGAAATAGGAATCAAAGCCTTTAATTTTAGGTCAGTTTCAGCAGGACTGGTAAGTCTTAGGCTGAATACAAATGCGAGTTGAGGTAGCAGGAAAAATAACACCACCACAATTAAAAATCCTTAAGATTGTTTTTTTTTTATTATTCACTTATGTATTACATCCTGACCACAGTTTCCCCTCCCTCCTCTCTTCCCAGCCCCTCTCCCCACAACTTCCCTCTCTCCCATATCCACTAGTCCTTGGTTTTCCTTCTGAAAAGGACAGAGATATCTCCCATACATATCAACCAAACAAGGTCTAACACGATTCAGTAAGATACAATACATATTAAGGCTACATGAGGCAGCCTCATCCAGTAGGAGAAGAGATCCCAAGCACAGAAAAAGGAGTCAGAGAGACTCCCAATCCCATTTTGGGGAGTCCCACAAGAACTCCAAGCTCTACAACATAAGGTTATGCAGAGGACCTAGCTCAGACCCATACAGGGTCTATGTCTGTTGCTTCAGTTTCTGTGAGCCCCTCTGAGCTCTGATTAGCTGATTCTGTGGGTTTTTTTGATGATGTCCTTGATCCCTCTGGTTCCTAAAATTGAGATCATTTTTGATAAAATTGAACTCATTTTTGAATCCCCAAATGGCACTCAAGAAGTATAAGAATTTAAATAATACAATTGCCTCTTTCCTGTCTTGCTCTCCTAACCTAGACCAAAGATTTGAAGGGAAGTGGCAGGTATGCATAGTGATGCCAGAATGGCAATGTACCACATGTGTCTGTGACTCTTGAGGGTGCACTCATACCCGTGGAGATAGTCTCTGTGTTGATGCAGATGACACTGTGGTGCAAACAGGTGAGATTGTAACTGAGGATGATATCCCAGCATCTTCTTTTGGCTTAGATAAACCATGAAGATATGCTGGTTTCTTTGTCTCCATTTAAAAAAACAATTTTAGTCATTCTTTGACAATATCCTCCAGCATAATATTTTGATCATATTCACAACCATTCTCCCAATGCCTCTCGGATCTATACCCTTTCCTGCCTGCCCAAATTAGTGTCTTCTTTTTTAAACTCACTGAATCCAATTTGTGTGACCTATATAATCTGGGTACATGGCCATCAATAGGAACATACCCTACCAATGATCACTACCTTACAGAATGCTGACTCTTCCAGTGGTTATAAACTGTAACTAGTTCGTTAGCTAGGGTAGATCTCATGTCTACCTCCCTGCTCCATGCTGAGATTTTGTCTGGCTTGATGTTGACAAAGTCCTCGGCATGCCGTCCCAAACACAGTTGAGTTCATACCTACAAATTCTGCATTGAGAAAATACTGCTTCATAGTCGTCATCTACTGCCTCTGGCTCCTGCACTCTTCTTGCCCCCTCTTTAATGATTGTCCTTGAGTCCAGGGAGGAGGAGATAAAATAAAGACATCCCATTTAGGGCTGAGCATTCCACAGACTCTTATTCTCTGCATCCTGAGCAGGTGTGGATTTCGGCGTTAATTGTTGTCTACTGTGAAAAGAAACGTCCCTGATGAGGGTTGGGAGATAGATGAATGAGTCTATGGATGTGACAGTGAGTCGTTAGGAGTTAGTTGAATACCGTGTCCATTTAACAGAGCCATAGCAGCAGGACAACGCTAGGACGAATGAGCCATCTTGCCACAGGTTCTTAGATCTAGGAATAGTGCAAGCTGTGAGTTCCATCTCATAGAGCAAGTCTTAAAGACAGTCACAAGGGGCGGGTATCCCTTGACATCCATGCCATGATGGCACCACCGAGCAGGCCCTGCCAGGCCAACGATTATGTTTTTATAGCTTTCAGGGTCCACAGCTGGATAACACTGACTGCTTCTCTCCTTGATGGCATGTATACTGTCTCCCAGCCGTGTGGAATTTAGCCAGGGGAGATGAGGTTTCCAGGTTCACACCAGCCTGGTTTCTCCATGTTGCATGACACACATACGAAGGTGTGCAGAGTCGTCAGTGGTAGTTCTTACCATGAAGTTCTGGAAGGTAACCAAGAGCTATGACAACAGTCTACATTGTGTACGCCGCTGGGGGGGTGGGGGAGGAGCAGTCTATGGGACCCACTGGCCTGCATGTCCTAAGCAGTAAATCGTTCCATGAGCTAGGCTGTCTATTGCTGGTGATAGCTGCTTAAGGGACATTGTCATCCCTTTATATCTCTATTTAAATATTTTTATATGTTTATATTTCAGGAAAGTCAACAGTAAGTAGGTTTCCATACACATTTTCAAAAGAAGTCTGTAGTGTTATTGTTCTTTGAAATGTGTCTCCTGTTTTCTGGCTCCGTCACCACCCAGCTGCCGTCTTACGCCTCTTTTCCTTGTACTCTCCACTCTCCGAGCAACACAGAAGCTGCATGTGCAGGTGAGGAGGCCATTGCCTCTTGAAAATTAATTGCCCGCCACTAATGGCCCAGAAACATTTAGTTTCCTTTCATGGCACGTGGCTGCAAAGACGGACTCTCAGACAACATCTCAAGTCTACAGAAGTCTAGGTCCTGCATTTCATGTCCAGTTCAGCACCACATTCGTCTCAGTCACCATCTCTGCCATACTGGGGCTATACATTTCTTTAGGCTATGCCAGTAATTGATAAGTAAGATGTTTATGTTAAGAATACCTCTCGACAATTATTATTATTATTATTATTATTATTATTATTATTTTATTTTCTTTGTATAAAATTATTTTTTAGGCCTTCTGACTTTTAGTATGTCTAACCTAAAGCTTGGGACAAAATAGCAACTTAGTAAATATTGTATATGTTAATGAAATCAAGTTGGATGGGGTCTTTATAGGGCACCAAAAAAGAAAGGAAAAACAAATAAACCCTAACCAATGTCTTTTTTGGCTCTAGCTATTGCAGAAAACACATAGGCTTAATATAACAAAACTTGCAAACATCTATATTTCTTTATAGAATTATTTCTATACTTTAAATATAGAATATTTGAAAGAAACTAGATTGTTTCTAAGTATGCTTGCAACAAGGTATTTGCTGACAAGATGTCTGTGATTTGCATTCAAAAGGCACTGGGATTTTTTCTTTTTATGTGTTGTACCAGATCCATATTTGGTAGCTTCAAATTTACACTGAAATTACTTTAAAAGCTCACACATTAGGATACAATGGACTCCAACTTCGCAGTTAATGAAGTGCCGCCTTCCTCTCCTTTGCTTCTCTTCTAATCTCAGAAGAAAGCATTTCACAGTTTACAGACTAACTCTCCTTTTGTTACACAACTACTTCCTTAGCTTTAGCTACCTGGCAGTTCCAAATAATTGTGCAGCTGCCATCTAGTGGGCATGATCTGTAATGGCGTTAAGGAAACAGCTCAGAACTCATTGAGTTGGAAACAGTTTTGTTACTCATAGAAGGAGGAATTTACTAAACACATTAATATGTTTCACGATGGTGAAGCCACTTAACATAAAATTCTAGCCAGAACTGTAGATAAATTTCTCAAACTTTTAATTCCTTTGTATTAAAATGTAAAAATACCAAAATCACCATGAGGTGCAACTACAGATTTTAGTAGCAAGCAAGGAAGAGGGCAAAACGTGTCAGCATCAAACGTTGATAAAGACAATGAAGATTATTTACACACATCGTTGTGGGGAGGCAGAACAGTTCAACCACTCTGGGAGACAGACAGCGGCTTTTTATAAAGGTAGACATAGACATACTAACCGCTCTGGAAGACAGACCGCGGCTTCTTATAAAGGTATGTCTACCTTTATAAGACATACTAGAAACCCACAGTTACATCTCTACACACTTATTCCAAGAGAACTGGAAAAGTTATTTATGTAACATCTGCACACAAATGTCTATGGAAGCTTTGTTTGCAATAATCAATACCTGGAAGGACACCAAATGTCCACCGAGTAATTAATGGATAAATGATGATCCATCAGAATACCTTAATCCATCCTAAACAAATGAGTTATTGATACACATAATAACACAGATGACTCTCAAGTGAGTTTCAGGAGGAAATCAGTCTACATAGGATATAATTCCACTTGTAGAACATTCTATAAACAAGAAACCTCCAAAACAGCAATTAGCTCTGTGAGTATCAGTGATAGGGGTATCAGACAAGGGGACAATTTACAGATAGGAGTGAACTTCTGGTATAAAGGACTTGTTCTCTATTTTCTTTATTCATGGCTTCCATGATGATATGGTTTAAAAGTCTGTCAAAAGCTATGCGACTTGATATGTTGGAAAATATGGCAATAAATAAAGGGAATATTAAAATACTTCACAGCAGGAGACTAAATAGCTTTAAATTTTTGATTACAATCACTGCAGATCAGGGGAAGGGTGGTCAGGTATCCTGCATCACAGTTGCGCGAGACGAACGGAAAGAGGGTGAGACAAATCAGACATTGACCTTCCATGTGGACCCACAGGAAATCTCGAAAAAACTGTCTCCAAAACTTACACTGCCTAATGCTTTGCCCTCAGGTTTACAGGTTTATCCTAATTTCTATCTCTGAGCTCCTCTTATTGCTTATGAAGCAGTAGCCTACTGGCCACTTTGTATCCCAGTGAATAACATTTAATTATGTTTTCTGATTTTTCAAAATGTTCCTATAACTGCATAGCCTTGTGAGGAGGTCAAGTTGTTATTTCTATTTTAGAAGTCCTTTATGATCATAGAAGTTATACCATTTTAAAAATCTATTTTTTTTATCCTGTGGTGACATTAAACCATAACTAATCATGTACATTGATGAAAAATGAACTTTACTATTACCTTGATATTTAATAGATTGTGTAGAATCAAATGTTTCATGATGTATTGTCAGTACTTTTAAATAACCTAAAAATAAAAATAAATACAGCAAGCAAGTTGTAAGCTATAGAATAATGTGATAGCCTGTTAATTTACCAAGGATATCTTCATCGAGAAGTTGTAGGATTTAATAATCAAAATTATTCCCAATATTTTATCAAAGCATTATCTAAGCATCCATTTAGTATTTGAGATGCAGGAATGCCCTGGACAGAATTGCTCCTGCCAATACATATAGTAGTTTGCTTTTCCTAGAATAGCCAGTGATACTTAACTTTTTCCAACATCTGAATCTGGAATTTTGTATGCATGGTGTCTGATAAGTTCTGTTCCTCCCTTCAAGTTTCTTGCCACTTTAGGGTTGGCAAGAGACTTGACCCTAGAGTGGCTCCCAGGAGCCCATGGTGATGTCCCCAGTTAGTCCCTTGGGCAGCTGAGGATAGGCAAACTGAAATGACCCTATCCTATAGCAATACTGATGAATATCTTGCATACCACCATAGAACCTTCATCTGGTGATGGATGGAGATAGAGATAGAGACCCACACTGGAGCACTGGTCTGAGCTCCCAAGGTCCCAATGAGGAGTGGAAGGAGGGAGAAGATGAGCAAGGAAGGCGGGACCATGAGGGGCTCACCCACCCACTGAGACAAGGGGGCTGATCTATTGGGAGCTCACCAAGGTCAGCTGGACTGTGACTGAGAAAGCATGGGATAAAACTGGACTCTCTGAACATGGCAAACAATGAGGGCTGATGAGAAGCCAAGGACATTGGCACGGGGTTTTGACCCTACTTCATGTTCTTTGTGGGAGCTTTGTGGGAGCCTAGCCAGTTTGGTTGTTCACCTTCCTAGACATGGACGGAGGGGGGCGGACCTTGGACTTTCCACAGGGCAGGGAACCCTGACTGCTCTATGGACTGGAGAGGGAGGGGGAGAGGAGTTTGGGGGAGGGGGAGAAGGGTGGGAGGAGGGGGAGGGAAATGGGAGGCTGGGAGGAGGCGGATACTTTTTTTCCTTTTCTCAATAAAAAAAAAGAAAAAAATAATCTTTTATTGACAAATTTATTATAGTTTAATTGACAAAAATTGGAAGTGGTTCTAGAGAAGGCAAATTCGTCAATTTGGAGTCTAGTTTTCAAATGGGAAGTGAGAACTTTTCACCGTTTTCACTCAGACTCTTTGAAGTTCCCCAAGTTTAAAACATGTACCATGTGGCAATCACTTTTTTTAAATTTCATTTCACACAACAATCTATTATATTCTGTGTAACTCCTCTGTATAGATGAGAAAAGGTAGAGGTTGGGCTATATGAGATACCATCCATGATCTAGGACGTAGAACTAGTAAATCCATGCTAACTCTTATTCCTGGGATGTAGGACTAGTAAATCACATGCTGAGTCTTATTTCTGGGTCTGCCCTGACTCCAGTAGTATTTTCTGTGTCTAATTTGAACTTTTATGATAATAATTTTACTTTCCATTTAATATTAGACGTTTTATGACTAGCCACATTCCACATTCCAACTTAATATACATTAAGCTTTCATTCATGGTAAAAATTAATCTTTGAGCTGGGTGGTAGTGGCACATGCCTTTACTCCTGGCATCTGGAAGGCAGAGGCAGGCAGATCTTTGTGATTTTGAGGTCACCTTTGTTTACAAGAGCTAGTTTCAGGACAGGCCCCAAAGCTACAGAGAAACCCTGTCTTGAAACAAACAAACAAAACCAAAACAACAGCAAAAGATTAATCTCTGAAAAGCGTCTACCTTGTAAAGCATTTATATTATATATTATAGCATTTTGATTATAATTCACATGAGATTTGACAGATCTTTTAAGAAGAAAATGATTGTGAAAATCGTTTTGTAATTTTCAATTGCTATTTCACCAAAGCCATGCTGGAGCTGAGATTCAAACCCAGCTCGTTTCAAAGATGTAGTTTACATGGTAGATGCTCATCACGGTTTTTAGGATCCAAGAGATCTACTTTGAATCTCAGTTGCCCTGAAAAATTAATTACAATTACTGTTTCCTTTAACATTGGTATATCAATATTAATGAAGGCATCTTATTTTTTATTGCATTAGATTGTAAGCATTGTGAATATACAGATTACTTTGTTGAACTTTCAATTTCCGTTACTCAATACTTACCTAACTTTTTAACAAGGGCTTACTATACCGGGATTCATAAAGTGACTGAATGAAAAAATTGAATTATTGAATTGCTGAATAAATCAAAACTGGATGGAAGGTAGTTTTGTTTGGCAAGTTAGTTAATTTGTCTATCCATCTATTTATTTGGTATACATTTGCAAATGAGTTCCTGTGTTCTCCATTCTATGCCAGGTGCTGAGCTGTGGCTACACAACAATTTGGTTTATTCAAGGTACATCCATTCTAATGGATCAATGTCTGTACCAAACCAGTTGCTAACTCTTTTGACTATTGCACCTGACTGAGTTCTTGGCATATGATGATGGAGAAGATAAGCAGAAGTGATCGTGATACTCATGAAAAATTTAAATAAATGGAAAATTTCTTCTGCTTTAGGGAGAAAGACACAATCTACTATGCAGTGGATTTCAGATTTCTCTGATCTAATCTAGATGAAGTAGCATTTATGATTTAAAAAAAACAGAAGAGGATAATACAATCGATTTCATCATTAGACAAAATCACTTTTCGCCTTTGAAGGTTAAAATGACACTGCTGTCTTATGGGGTGAATGCTGCTCTTCAAATAGTAGTGGTCAGCTGTGCATCTCCCCAGTGCCCTTCCTTTCTATGAGAGATGTGTCAACAATAAGTTGGGCGATGTTCAAGCTTCATATATAGGGAATATTGAATCTCATTCATGCTGAAGGACACTGATTGTGTTATGGGAATATTAGTTAATCTCCTTTCAGACAAGTTCAGGTAATTTTATGAATGAACACAGCCATGTGGGTCTAAGGGCTCAGAATAAAAGGCATCAAGAAGAAAGGGATGCTTGAAAGGATAGGGAAAAAAAACTTATTTCATTGTGAGAGAAAGAAGAACATGGTAGATTTCTTTTTCCAAAGAAAAATCTCTTGACTACTGTAAGGATAGAGCCTCAGCTCAGCCTTGAGTGACCTACAGCACTAACCACCTTCTGTGAGCTATTTACATTTCTCTTTTTGGTAGAAGGATATCAAGTGAAAAGGATATATAGTTAAAAATTAGCTGACTATACTGAAGTAATTTTCATGCTTTACTGATGACTTCTAAAGATAAACACATATACAGATACACATCTTCCTGATCAAATACATTGTATTTTTTTATAGAACTTAAAGAAACACAGCATGTTCTGTAGTTGCAGTGTTTTTCAGTGGACTTTACGATTCCTTTGTGACGTGCCCTGGGCTTTTGAAAATGCACTGATTACATTGTGTTCTCAGTATGTGGTGCAGGGGACAGGTGATTTTTACATGACCTACTGCAAATGCAAAATGTCACTCTGTTGGCACAATTTCCTATGCTTTAATCTGCCAAAGCAAGAAAAGATGGAAGCTGTAGGGAGGAGTTAGGTTCAAATTAGAAAGAGAAAGTCAACTCTGCATGCATTACTGAATATTTTCATGCATGAAGTGTCTTTTAGACATCACAGAGCCTCAGAAGACTCAAAAGTGGATCTTACTGCTCATATAGAAATTTACAGGTGTTTAATCCAAATCCAATTTTAATTCAGTCTTAAGGAAATACATAAGGTTCAAAGCACTTTGTAGGTTTAAGAAGGAAGGGATCACTCTGTGAATGAGCAGATATAGACACCTCCTCCTTCCTCTAGTTGAACTCTGTTATGTCCCCAGCACACACTGGATGAAGTCTCAGCTGCCTGGCAGTGCACATGAGGCTTTCATGAACTGACCCAGCTACTTTTTCTCTGCAGGCTTTAATATGCCAATGAGCCTAACTGCTGACAGCCCTGTCTTCTTCCCTTTTCGACTTCTATCACTGGCTGAATTACAAGCTAACTATAGTAGCTGGCATTTAGCCAGTGCCCCAGCCCTATTATTTAATAAGTTAATGAGCAGTCATATCTAGGTCTATCATGCCTTCGTGCCGTTCTGTGTATGGACCAACTGCTTATTCTGATTAACATCTGTGAACTCACTATTTACACTTTCTCTGATACTGAGGCTCATTTTTTTTTTTTGTTAAGAAGGGGATAGTAGGCAGGGTGGAGGCAGAGGCAGGCGGATCGCTGTGAGTTCAAGGCCAGCCTGGACTACAAGAGCTAGTTCTAGGACAGGAACCAAAAAAGCTATGGAGAAACCCTGTCTTGAAAATCAAAAAAAAAAAAAAAAAAAGAAGGGGATAGTAATAGTACCTATTTCCTAAGATAGAATTGTTCAAGAATTAAAGTGGTTGAAAGTAAAGTGTTAAAATTAGATTAATATTGTGTCTACGTCAGTGAGGGGCATAAATGTGTGCCATGTGATGCTTGCTGTCCAAACTGAGAACCACCAAGTACTGACCAGAACAATCGCTAACATATACGAATGGAGGAAAGCCATGGGAGAGTCTCTGCACAAGTGGAAAATCTTCACATGGAAGAATAGTTGATTTTTGGCAAATAGAGTTCAAGGAAACTAGGTAAAGGAAAGTCATTATCCAAGAAACACAGGAATTGGGTAGGTTTTAATTGTAGGACATCTATCACCCTCCTACCCCCGACATACTGTCATCAGAGAGCCAAGTGCTTGAAAATGTTTGGCTAGCATCATTCCTGTGAGTTTAATTCCTTTCTCTTATACTGCCTCTCAGTTCCACATGTGGGAGCCAGTAAAATAATGAGATGAAATGAAATTGCAGGCCGGTGATCGCAGCACTTGGGAGGTAGAAGGAGGAGATTGGCCACAGGCAGTAATCTGTTTCTACGCAGAGTTTGAAACCAGCCTGGGCTCTAGGAGATCCCATCTCAAATGCAGCTCCCCCTGCAAACAAAAGAGGT
The DNA here is from genome assembly GCF_018167655.1 of Microtus oregoni. Lineage (NCBI taxonomy): Eukaryota > Metazoa > Chordata > Mammalia > Rodentia > Cricetidae > Microtus > Microtus oregoni. Next base: position 7,477,273 of record NW_024543059.1, read on the forward strand.
AGAAATTTCAGGTTTGTGATGTCTACAGGAAGCACCAGAAGCTGCAAACTGTAGGTAGACTTTCTGTGCCTTATAAGTAAGGAAAATTATATAATAAATGCATCAAAAATCAATATCTGTTATAGAATATGATATAAACCTTCACTGGGTTCAGACTACCACTCACCTCCTCCATGGATCCTCCACAGATTTTGGAAGAAGTCATTATACAGATATAGCTCACAAAGTATATGTGAAGTAGATTTTCTCAATTAGGTAATACTCTTAAACCAACTTTCACTATAAAACTGACAATATTCAAAACAGTTGTTGTATCTGCAACACTCACTGGAAGACTCACCCTGCTTGAGAAGTGTGGGTGATTAAGCAGATAGTATTTCCTTCTTATGCTGTCCTAACATGGGAAGGTGGGGAACGGTGTCTACAGGGGATTCTGAGTTCAAGATCAGAGCTATATTAAATCTGAATCATGCTTTCAGTTAGAGGAATAGGACAGAGTGTGATCAAGGCAATGTAGCTCTAAACTTGATGAGGGTAAATGATGAAAAGAACAAGACCAAGGATGAGAATCCCACTAACGCATCTAACTCATACAGAGGGACACAGCTGTAATACTCTGTGTAGCTGTTATGTTCTCTTTTCAGAATACTATGGCACTTCCATGTTATAACAGGCAGTTTGCTAGCATGAGAATGCAGTATTCAATAGACAAAGGCCATGGTTATGTGGGAATTAGTGAAATAATGGGATAGGGTCAAATTAACAAGGGTAAGAACATTTATAAGAGAACAAGTGTCATATTTATAAACTCTGGCTAGAGAAAATGAGTGATAAGTATTTTCATCAAATTACATTCCACAGTTTCCTTAGGGCACAAACTAGAAGTTATAAGTTTGGGTGAGATTTCCCCCCATCTTCTATCACGGAACTCTATTCTCCCATCATAATTCTGAATGTCCTATTACAACTGACCACTCAGATTTCCTGCTGTGAATGCTTATCTTGAAGGGATAATCTCATATATGTTTCATTTTTCAGGACTACCTAGTGCTTCAGTTGGTACCTAGAAATGAAATAAAGACTTGTCAAATGAGTAGATAAATAACTAACAAAGTGACACAAGGTTTCCTTAGGGAATTTCTCTTCACATTTATTGACAGTGCTTTGGAAAAAGCATCAAAGAAAGAGAAAGAGAAATCAAGGTTGACCAGATGGCTGAGTGCTAAAGGTGGTTGCCACCAAGCCTGCCTTGAGTTTGATTTTCAGGATCTGTATGATGGAAGGAGAGGACTGACTCCCCCCAGTCGTCTCCTTATCTCCACACATGCATCTTGATTCTCATGGGCACACACATATAGAGTAAATAAAATTCAATAATTTTTAATTAGAAAAAAATTATTGCACCCCTTACTTTAGATAAAAATAACAAACCTGAGGGGTGTGTGTGTGTGTGTGTGTGTGTATGTCTGTGTACAAGTGCATGCTCTCTAGTGTTCTCCTCTAAAGGATTGTGCATGTTGTTATTCATTATATTACTATATGATCTCTTTAAGATAGGGTCTCTCGCTGAACTCTACCTTCTACTCTCCCACCTCCCTACATTTTCATGTCTGTTTAAGAAAAAAAAATGCATTGCTTCAATTCCAAAATCGCAAGGAAGAATCTGATTAGCCATTTTGATTCAGGCATAGACTGAATTTGCATTATAGGTAAACCCAATAGGACTTGCCTACAAACATGTCTGGCGGGGAGGTACAAGAAACAACTGCGGGACAGAAACCAGTATAATAGAGCTATGGAGTCAAGAAAGCGTTTCCTATGACTAACTAAGAAACTAAAATATCTTTAATAGGTTGCACATCCCCAAGTTAACCCACCATAGAACGTAGGGCCAGCTGCACGTCAGCTGCTGTCAGTCATTTGTTGATGGCTCACATTTGGAATGATAGCCCTCTGGCAAGCACTGCAGGCTTGTGGTAGACCTTATAACAATCCTTTCCCTCAGCTTTGGAAAGGTCCTTAGGGTTGGTGGTGCAGATCTGCTTTCCCTGACCACTTTATGTGTGCACCAGACTTAGACAGCTGAGAGAGAATCGCAGAGCTTGTATTGATCATGAAATTCTATTTGGTCTAGCAAATATTTATCTCTAATAATTTCTTTCCTGTTGCTATGATCAAACACCCTGAACAAATCTACTTAAAGGAGAAGGCATGTATTATTTGGATCATAGTTATTATAAGTTAGTGTCCCTCTTTTTGGAGCATTCACAGTGGTAGGACCTTGATGCATTTAGTTACCTTGTACCTGAATCAAGAAATGGAGAGTGTGAATGTTTGTGTTCAGCCAACTCCTTCCTTTTTGTGCCTTCTAAGACCCAAGTTGAGGGAGCACCACCTACTTTTAGTGTGTATTTTCACACCTTAATAACCTTGATCAGCATGATCCCTCACAGGAACACTGGAGACTAAATAATCCCTCACAATTGTGGCTGGTAGACTGGCCTGTCTCTGAGGTTATTGTAGATCCCATTAAACTAACAGTTAACATTAATCATCAGGTCTCAAACAGCATATTCAATAGTGGGTATAGGACTAAAGAGGTTACAATGTTACCTCTATAACTTAGGGACACGTATTATCTCAGAAGAGGAAGTTAGAAAATCATTTAAATACATAAAGAGGATTGTGATAGACATATGCCCAAAATTCTGTGGAAACATTTTTAAGTCACTAAGAGAATGTTGAAAAGGGGTGCAGATCATCACCTCCCTGTTAGAAGTATAGAAGTATAGATTCAGATCTCTCTGAAACACCTGTTTCCTAGTTTGTTTGTTTGCAATTTTTAGTCCTATTTTTTTCCTCTCCTAAGAAGAAGCAAACTTCCTTGTTTTTGCAAACATGTATCATTTGCCAATGAAGCCAATTTACTAAACAGTTTATGGAGACATGTTGTCTGTCTTGTCCTGAGTCTTCATAAGGGCAGAGAACCCTGCAGGTCCATTGGAAGATGCAATAGGATGAAGCTGAATCTATCACAATTATAATTTGGTTTACATATCATCCTTGAGTAGACATTATTTGTTTACTTATAGGTTCATTCCCTAGAGCATAATCCCTAGGTACAGGAAAGCTAAAGTTACTGTGAACACAGATATTGACTAGTGTTAGTGCTGGCTGCTGATCTAAATCCTCAGGGAAAAGAGAGACCCGTGTGAGAGGCCCAGGATACCAAACTGAAGCATGTTTTGTAAAAGACTGCATTAAGGGTGGTAAATCATGGTGAAAACTTGGGAGAAACAAAACCAGCACATTTTCTTTCATGTGAAAAAAACCACTATGTAATAAATCCACTGTACCTTAAACAGGAAAAAAAGCACTTAGTGACGTAATGCTATAGAAAGTATAGTAACACAAGGCAAGTGGCAAAAGTATTCAGAAGTACATCGCTATGTACCGATATTGTCCAAAGATGATAACTGGATTTACTGAAATTGCTAGAATTCAAAGTGAACACTTTCCCCTAGATTTCTTAGCCATTGTGTGTATGGTACACACATTAATTGCACTTCGAGGTCTAAGTCTAATGCTGCCTCATTAAATACTAATATCCCAAAATGTGAAAAAAAATCCCAGCCTTAAAACACTCTAGAATCCAAGAACGACCTTCAAATTGGAAATGGCCATCATGGAAGGTTTGATCACAAACCACACCCTTGATAGTGAGAACCAAGCTATCCTAGGAGGAGAAAGGCCTGATCATTATTTCACAACAAGAATACCTCTTCCCCACACATTACCATTTAGAGCCCCTAACAACTGTATGTTTCTATAAAATAAAAATAATCTGAGGAATAGACCTGGTCAGTGGTTCTCATCAACTTAGACCATGAAACCCAATATGGACAAGATCCACGAAACCGCCATATACAGGCTGCCCATATATGCTTCAGCATTGTTAGGGCTTATATTTCATTTTCATTTTTTTCAATAGAATAATCAAATACCTATGCTAAGAATTACAATGTACTAGGAATTGTAGGATGCTGCCTCTAACACATCTCACTGAGAAATTGCATTGTCTTTCCCATTTTTAAACTGTTGTTAGGGTATATTTATCATTCGGGAAAAAAGGAAGGAGAACTTGTGACTGCTCACTATATGATTTATGTGCACTTTACAGAGGGTACTCTATCTATTTCTTTGATTAGAAAAATTGTGTGTATTTTTCAAAAAGCCAGAAGGGTTAAGCAAGTCCCCCAAATGAATACAAAATAAAGGAACTGAGATGCAAAAACAGGCTCATCTGGCTTCATAACTCTCTTACTCCGCACCATTTTTAAATAGATCAGCAGCTGGAATATCTAGTGTTTTTGAGGGGACATATTCCCCTTAATTATTAAGTACATTTAGAATTCACACAAGGTTATAGGTTTGCAAGGAACTTTGCAATCATTGTTTTCTTCCTTCTTGTGTTTACTCATGTTTTGAATCTAGCTTGTGGTTATAGCCTTGTGGTAATGGCAAAAGTCATTCTGGAGACACTGTGAGGGTTTGAGATTGTAAGTCCAACAAAATTATTCATTTCATAATATCCAACACAATATTAGGACCTATTTTACTGGTTTCTTTAGATAATATTTCTAAAGAAAGTTTGGGTTCATAGTGAAGCAAGAGACATATAAAGTACTGCCAAGTTATACCTCACCCTATACAAGCTTAGAATTTGACATCCTACACCTACCTCACTGGTGCATTTATGAAAACTGAGAAGCTTACATTGTCACATCATAATTATGGAAGCCCCCAGTTTACAATAGGGCTCACTCTTGATGCTCTACAGTCTATATGTTTGGGCAATGATATTTGTCTTCATAGTACCAGGCAGTGTGTTTTGACTGCTCTAAAAATGGTCTGTGTTTTTTCCATCAAAATTTTATGTACTCAGTGATCTTTATGATGTCTACATAGTTCTACTGCTGTCTTGATTGTTTTACAAGGCCTGATATTGATAAGAATTATTAAAATGACTGCTCTAGAAAATTATATTGTATTATTTATTTGATATTTCCTACATTTCAGGGATTTCCCTTAAATTGATGGTGTATACTGCTGATTATTCATTTAGTAGACTCAAACATTTTTATATAAATTTATTATCTCTTCTCTCTGCTTCCACTCCCATTTTTTCTCTCTTTTTTAAAAATTTTTTTTTATTGAGAAAAGGAGAAAAAAAACATAAACAAAAAACAAGTTTTCACCTCCTCCCAGCCTCCCATTTCCCTCCCCCTCCTCCCACCCTTCTTCCCCTCCTCCCACCCTTCTCCCCCTCCCCCCACTCCTCTCCCCCTCCCTCTCCAGTCCACAGAGCAGTCTGGGTTCCCTGCCCTGTGGTAAGTCCTAGGTCCTCCCCCCTCCGTCCATATCTAGGAAGGTGAGCATCCAAACTGGCTAGGCTCCCACAAAGCCAGCACATTAAGTAGGATCAAAACCCGGTGCCATTGTCCTTGGCGTCTCATCATCCCTCATTGTTCGCCATGTTCAGAGAGTCCAGTTTTATCCCATGGTTTTTCGGTCACAGTCCAGCTGGCCTTGGTGAGCTCCCAGTAGATCAGCTCCACTGTCTCAGTGGGTGGGTGCACCCCTCGTGGTCCCGACTTCTTCGCTCATGTTCTCCCTCCTTCTGCTCCTCATTGGGACCTTGGGAGCTTAGTCTAGTGCTCCAGTGTGGGTCTCTGTCTCTATCTCCATCCATCACCAGATGAAGGTTCTATGATGATATGCAAGATATTCATCAGTATTGCTCTAGGATAGGGTCATTTCAGGTTCCCTATCCTCAGCTGCCCAAGGAACTAACTGGGAACCTCATCTTGGGCACTTGGGAGCTCCTCTAGGGTCAAGTCTCTTGCCCACCCTAAAGTGGCTCCCTTAACTAAGAATTGTGGTTCCGTGCTCCCCTATCCACCCTTCCTTTATCCCAATCCTCCTGTTTCCCCAAGTCCCCCCTCCTTCCCTTCTACCTTTTCTCTCCCCATCTCCCTTACCCCCATCCCACCCCAGCCCCAAGATCCCAATTTTCTCCCCGGCAATTTGGTCTACTTCCCTTAGCCAAGAGGATAACTATATGTTTTTCCTTGGGTTCACCTTCTTACTTAGCTTCTTTAGGTTCACCTATTGTAGACTCCGTGACCCTTATTTATGGCTAGAAACCAATTATGAGAGAGTACATCCCATGATCATCTTTTTGGGTCTGGGACACCTCACTCAGGATAGTGTTTTCTATTTCCATCCTTTTGCATGCAAAATTCGAGAAGTCATTGTTTTTTACCGCAGCGTAGTACTCTAGTGTGTATATATTCCATACTTTCTTCATCCATTCTTCCATTGAAGGGCATCTAGGTTGTTTCCAGGATCTGGCTATTACAAATAATACTGCTATGAACATAGTTGAACAAATGCTTTTGTCATATGATAGAGCATCTCTTGGGTATATTCCCAGGAGTGGTATTGCTGGATCCAGGGGTAGGTTGATCCCGAATTTCCTGAGAAACCGAAACACTGTCTTCCACAGTGGTTGCACAAGATTGCATTCCCACCAGCAATGGATGAGGGTACCCCTTCCTCCACAGTCTCTCTCTTCCTATTCAGTTCAGACCTTATCCCATGGGATGGCAGCATGAACATTTAGGATGGGTCTCTTGTCCTCAGTTAATTATCAGTGGAAACACTTTACAGGAACACCGGAGGTGCATCTTTTCGGTGATACTAAATCGAGCTAATTTGTTAAGAATAGCTATCATAAAGATTCACACCACTTTTAAATCATAACCTTATACCCTTTGTCCTCAAAAACGCATAGCCATCTCCTCATGCAAAATGTACTTAGTTCTTCAGTTAGTATCGGAATTCCTAATAGAAACAGCAGCTAGCTTCTCTCCAGAGGCTCAAGGCAAGCCTCTAGGTGCAAGATCGTGTAAAATCAAAATCAACTCTCATGCTTCCGGTTTATAAGAGCACAAGGAAGTATTCTCATTTCAAAGGGAATGGATGGGAGAACTGTCAGACCAGACCAAAGTAAGACCCAGACCCAGCAGAACAAGTGTCAAACTCTTCAGCTGTGTGTCCAACACTCCAGGGTTGCGAGGGCAGCAACTGAACTTCAGTGAACTCTGGGAGCCCTGCCCATCAATTTCCGCCACCCTCAGCACTTCTCTCTTGGACTGACTTCACTCGGTGTCTCAGCTTTGCTTAATCTACACGTCACGGTCCTTGTATCCCCAACATGCTGCTGTCTTGGCTGCAGTTTTGGCTTCCCTTCCCTGGCCTCTCTTGGCCTCTTTGCAGAGAATGTGACTCTTCTAAATATTTGCCTTGCTTCAGTGTCTCTGTAGAATCTTGGTGAAACCTTCTGTGCCCCTGCAGTGCTCACAATTTGCATGCCTGCGATACCATATGGGTGATACTGCTTACTTCTGCTGTTCGTGAAAGGCACAACAGGGAACTTTTCCACAATTTCTGGGGTGATATTTGTGCACCTAAGTAGCTAAACCTGGAAAACCACTATTTAGCTTGTTCAAAAGCAAAACAAGCAAACAAACAAAAATCCTCTCAGGGCTTTCTGCTAAGTCTCTCTCATTTTAATTGAATTTTCATCTTCACAAATTGAAGACTTTGATGAGGATCTTGCCTTTCCATCTGCTCTTCCATTGTTGGCTGCAAATCTAACAGGGCTGCTATCTTTAACAATGGCAGCTTCTTTCTCCACAGCTGTGCATGCAACTTTAAACCAGTTTACAGGCCGTCCCTCACCGAGCTGCAGACTTTATGTATTTCCTTCTGACTTCAGATTTGATGAAAAGCAGCAAGCAGTCACCATACCACAGCCTGGATACTATGTTGTTTCCCCAAGTCCTTTCCCTAAAAGCTACTTTTTAAATTTATTTTTAAGATTGTAATTTAATTACAATATGCCTCCTTTTTCTCCTTCTAAACCTTCCCATATACTCCTCCCTGCTCTTCAAATTCAGTCTCTTTTCTCATCTATTGTTATCGTATGCATTTATGTACTCATATAAAAATATGAAGATTACATAAATATATATATATAATTCCTACAGATAGCCTGTAGTGTCAATATGCATATACATACTTATATATAAATACATAGTTTCTAAATATAACTTGTTGTATCCATATACTGTTACCTGTATGTATGTCTTCAGTGCTTGTTTGACACTGAAAAACCAATTGACATGTTCTCCCTTGTGGAGGACCATCTCTGTGTTTCCAGTTTTTCTTAGTTCCTTGTAGTTCTTTGACAGGTTTGAGGCCTTGTGGGCTTTTCCTCCTGCCGTTTGGCATGCTCATTGGGATCATTCTTGTTCAGCCTCACTCAGGTTCTCAGGACTTGTGAAGAATGCAGCAAGAGTCTTTGCCAGAATGCATCATAAATAGCTTCTAGTTGAATATTTGGATTAAGTTCCCCTCTGAATCCTTATGGGTCCAGCCTCCACTGTCTGCATTTCTCTTAGGACTCTAGTCTTCTGAATTCCCACTCAATGGCCGATCAAGTTTTGTTTCTGCATCCCATGGATTCTCTGGTCATAGCTTCCAATTTGTCAACTGCCATCTCACCTACCAATTCAGAAGGTCTAAAAACCATAAGGTCAGGTTTATCACAGCAACAGCCCTAATTTTGGCTCCAGTTTTACGTATTTGATTCCTTTTCTCTTTGGTGCAACAACAAATACAGACAAAAGCACTGTGAAGATGGAAGTCTACTGTGGTTCCTAGTGCTGAGGAAGACAAGGCAGCGAGAGTACAATGTCGCTGGCTGCATTGTGTTTACAATGTAAAGATGGAAGTCTCCTGTGCTTCATCATCAGGGCAGCCAGAGTACAATGTCGCTGGCTGCATTGTGTTTACAATGTAAAGATGGAAGTCTACTGTGCTTCATCATCAGGGCAGCCAGAGTACAATGTAGATGGCCACATTAAGTCCACAATGTAAAGATGGAAGTCTACTGTGTTTCATCATCAAGGCAGCCAGAGTACAATGTAGATGGCCACATTATGTCCACAATGTAAAGATGGAAGTCTACTGTGTTTCATCATCAAGGCAGCCAGAGTACAATGTAGCTGGCTGCATTGTGTTTACAATGTAAAGATGGAAGTCTACTGTGCTTCATCATCAGGGCAGCCAGAGTACAATGTAGATGGCCACATTGTGTCCACAATGTAAAGATGGAAGTCTACTGTGTTTCATCATCAAGGCAGCCAGAGTACAATGTAGCTGGCTGCGTTGTGTTTACAATGTAAAGATGGAAGTCTACTGTGCTTCATCATCAGGGCAGCCAGAGTACAATGTCGCTGGCTGCATTGTGTTTACAATGTAAAGATGGAAGTCTACTGTGCTTCATCATCAGGGCAGCCAGAGTACAATGTAGATGGCCACATTAAGTCCACAATGTAAAGATGGAAGTCTACTGTGTTTCATCATCAAGGCAGCCAGAGTACAATGTAGATGGCCACATTATGTCCACAATGTAAAGATGGAAGTCTACTGTGTTTCATCATCAAGGCAGCCAGAGTACAATGTAGCTGGCTGCATTGTGTTTACAATGTAAAGATGGAAGTCTACTGTGCTTCATCATCAGGGCAGCCAGAGTACAATGTAGATGGCCACATTGTGTCCACAATGTAAAGATGGAAGTCTACTGTGTTTCATCATCAAGGCAGCCAGAGTACAATGTAGCTGGCTGCGTTGTGTTTACAATGTAAAGATGGAAGTCTACTGTGCTTCATCATCAGGGCAGCCAGAGTACAATGTAGATGGCCACATTAAGTCCACAATGTAAAGATGGAAGTCTACTGTGTTTCATCATCAAGGCAGCCAGAGTACAATGTAGATGGCCACATTATATCCACAATGTAAAGATGGAAGTCTACTGTGTTTCATCATCAAGGCAGCCAGAGTACAATGTAGCTGGCTGCATTGTATTTACAATGTAAAGATGGAAGTCTACTGTGCTTCATCATCAGGGCAGCCAGAGTACAATGTAGATGGCCACATTGTGTCCACAATGTAAAGATGGAAGTCTACTGTGTTTCATCATCAAGGCAGCCAGAGTACAATGTAGCTGGCTGCGTTGTGTTTACAATGTAAAGATGGAAGTCTACTGTGCTTCATCATCAGGGCAGCCAGAGTACAATGTCGCTGGCTGCATTGTGTTTACAATGTAAAGATGGAAGTCTACTGTGCTTCATCATCAGGGCAGCCAGAGTACAATGTCGCTGGCTGCATTGTGTTTACAATGTAAAGATGGAAGTCTACTGTGTTTCATCATCAAGGCAGCCAGAGTACAATGTAGCTGGCTGCATTATGTCCACAATCATGAGAAGACAGAATTAAAAGCTGGAACTCAGTTGGACTTCCTTTTTCCCTTTTAATTTAATTCAGGACTCCAGTAGCTGGACTGCTGACTACCTACATTCAGAGTATACCCTCTCTGCTCAGTTAAACTCAGGTGGTTATAAATCCAGTCAAGTTTTCTTTACCTGCATTTCTTGTTGCACAGAACAACATTTCCATGGTCTGTTAGAAGACCTTTTTGAATGATCCTTTGTATGTAATCATTTGTTTACCATGCAAAATAAAGTTTGTAGGTAAATTGACATGTAGCAGGAGGGCCCACTTGTTCATCCTGGCCGCCCATCTAGCTTAGTCCTGAAATAACCACACAGAAACTGTTAATTAAGTCACTGCTTGGCCCATTAGTTCTAACTTCTTATTGGCAAACTCTTACATCTTAATTTAACCCATCTCCATTTATCTGTGCATTTCCACGAGGTCGAGGCCTACCAGCAAAGTCTCAGCACGTCTGTCTCCAGCGGCTCCATGGTGTCTCTCTGACTCTGTCCTTCTTCCTCCCAGCATTCTGTTCAGTTTTCCCCACCTACCTAAGTTCTGCCATATCAACAGGCCAAGGCAGTTTCTTTATTCATTAATAGTAATCACAGCATGCAGAAGGGACGCCCACATCATTGACCAATCTTCACTTTATCCCTTCCAACTTCGCCCTCCCCCTGTACCATTTCGTCAAGCCCACCAAAAGAGTGGCCTATATAGCCGCTTCCTTTGCCTGCCTTTTCATTAGTTCCCATCCCTGACTCTTCAGGTACAACAGGCCTCTTCCCCCTATTAGCTGCAAAGGAGCAGTTAAAGTCTGCCATGGGTTCCAACCTGCATAAATCACTGATATAATTCCTAGTCCTCTTCTCCTTTCACTTCCAAGCAATATAACATATAGTGAAACTTAGTTTTCCTTTCTTAGTATATGCTCTTTGTCAAGTTCTAGTTTAGTTAAATCTGATCTAGTACGGTTGATACTGTCCACTTTTCTTAGCTCTTCTTTGCTGACTTCCTTGTTTCTCCAGGCTTTAGTAGAAGTGGAGTTGTACATGGTTTAGAGCCTTTTCTCAGGACCGACACTTAAGAGCACTTGCTGCTCTATCTTAGAGTTTAGATCCAGTCACCCACTGTGTGGTTCACATATACCTGTAACTCCAGCTCCAAGGTGATGTCCTCTCCTGGTTTCCATGGACATCTGCACACTCACAAATAATGAAAATTTATTTTTTTATGAAACAGAGACTTTGTTTTGCATTTACAACATCAAACCAATGACTTAAGTCACATACATATACTTATAAATTCTTCAAATCTATTTTTAGTTCTTTTTTGCCTCTAACCTGGCCTCCTATGTAGACATTTAACTCTGTATTCAACATCTCTGTTTACATGTTTTATAGTTTGTACAAACTTATGAGGAAAAATACTTTCTTCTATTACCAGCCTTCCCGAGGCCCCAAACAGGATTAAGCCTAGGGGCTTTATGTCAAGCTCTCCTACTTTCTGTCACTGCTCATACGCCTTTGCATGCTTCCAATTCAGACGATGCTAACTTATCACTCAGGTACTTCCTCATCTGTCTGCATCAACTCTTTATCCAGCCCCATCTCCACCTGTCAGCCAGAAAGGTATATTTTAAAAGGTAAATTAACATCAATAGCTTTCCCAACTCCCAGGATGGACTATCTCTTAGCTCTCATGTCCCTATCAAACCGAATTGCCTTTACCGTTTGTTACAAAGCCAAGTTCATTTTTGCCACAGAGACTTTGTGCTGTTGACTTGTTTGCTCATGTTTACTCATGGGAAAAGGTGAAAGCTGTTTACTTCTTCAGGTCTTTGCTCAAAAGCCCTTCCTGAGAAAGGTATTCCCATAGCCCCCTTATATAAATAAGCCACAAATGGCCTTCAGTACTCTCTACGAGACAGCCTTAGTTGAAAAGAAATGCAGTCTTATTGCTGGTACTTTATGTGTAGTTATAGTTTATACTTTCCCTGATTCTCTGGCTCTCACAAATGTTCCTGTATAAAGCAACACTTTGTCCTGTTTTTATTACTCTATCCCAAGTGCTTAAAACTGTGGGTCATGAAGAAGAATATATGATCGAGTGAATGAAGGAAGCTGAAGAGGTTTGATAGTGAAGGCTGGAGATCTCAGCAAATGAGACATTGATCTCATACCATTAAAATTCTGCACTTTATTCTCTCAACACCTGCCTTTGTGTTTGTGTGTGGTGTGTGTGGTGTATGTGTATCTCTATGTGTGTTTTCCTGGTGTCTAGTGTCTCCTACAGTTCCCTTGATGATGTATCACTCACAATATTTGATAATATTAATTATTTTGGAGAAGTAAGTGACATAAAATACTCTAAAACCGAAATAGAAGAGAGGTACTGCATCCTGCATTCCCGCAGCCTGTCACTCAAACCGGAGAAAGTCACCTAAACTAATTTGATTCTTAACAAAACCAGGTTTAGTTATCCTTTTGTTTTGTCTTTAATTCATTTTCCATGTATCTTCATCTTTCCTGAGGAATTGTTCTCTAACACAATGCTGTCACACATAGTCACATTGTGATCATCCTTATGTGTGGTGAAATGCATATTTTGTTTACTTTAAAAGCTAATTAGAGTCTATTCACAAATATCAATAAAAGAAATTTGCTCTTACCATTCTTTGTCATTTCTTGAGTCATAGCATTCACAAGGTGACTTCTACCCAAGTCACTATTTTGCTGTGCTTCCGCTAGTGATCTGGTTGTGCACCTGAATTTGAAGTTCTAGATGAATTTCATAGCTCCCTCATCTGAGAGAGAGAGAGAGAGAGAGAGAGAGAGAGAGAGAGAGACCAGCAGAGGGAAAGAAAGAGACAAAGAGACATACACAGTGTGTATATTTCCATAATCCTTACTGGTTTGTGAAGAATCTTTCTAAGACATCACTGCCTAAGCAGGACGTTTCCTTTCTTTTAAACAGCAGAGTTTCTGTTCTAATCCTGTCCCCTTTACTCCTTGATTATCATAAATAATGTCTAATGTTTTTATAATGACAACAAATACTATCATTTTGTTGTTACCTACAAACTTAGCAAAGTCGCAAAAGCTCTGTGACTTTGTTTCTCTTTGTTAAAAATTAGGATGACATACTTGTTGTTTTGAGATTCATTTCAGACAAAGTACAAGTGCTGAGTAGCTAAGCAGTACTGATGGTGGTGGCTAATTCGGGTAGGCCCCTCCTCTTCAGCATCTTAGAACTGATGGTGGTGTCTAATTCGGGTTGGTCCCTCATCTTCAGCATTTTAGTACTGATGGTGGTGGCTAATTAGGGTGGTCCCTCCTCTTCAGCATCTTAGTGATAATTATTTTCTTAGTTGTGAGTAGAAATGGGAAATAAATTTGATCATCAGTTCCTCTAAAGTATGAATAACTTAGTTGCCTAATTATATATACTGTCCTCTAATTATCTTCTTCATACCTGCTTGATTGCTGACATGCCTTCTGCCATGAGTTAAACAAATATTACTGAGAACAAAGAAGTTCTTGATTTAATTGGGTGCTACAATGTCTGGGTTGAGTCTTGTAGGATTTATCTTTCTCCCTTATCGAATCCTGAAGCCCAGAAGCTGCTAAGCAGTGTTAATTAGGTACTAAAGCAAACTGGATTGTGGAAAGTGTCTCCTTAACAATATTTTACACCAAGTGAGGCAGCAACGCCATAGGGGTTACACAGTCTAGGGTCTGCTGCAGGTGTAATTTAAAGTCCTTAACAAACTATGGCTTGCTGTTCGATTTTATGTCTTCATGAAGCCAACGTATGTCATATTCTCACAAAGCACCATGGTTGGTGTGATTGAAATGGCAAATGATGATGGGAAGAGCCAGTTTTAGAGATTTACAGTCCTCGCAAGAGTTAGTTACATTAGAAATGGTAAGATATGGTTGGTATAGTGTATTTTAGTAATTTTATAAACATAATTTCTTTATGAATATATAGCTTATATACGGCGGTTTTCCCATTAAAGAATTAAGAAATTCTGGAGAAAAAAAATTCTTTTTTAACTCAAGAACATAAAGACTTAAGCCAGTGGCTTGAAGATTTTGATTCCAAATTTTTTTTAATATTTATTTATTTATTATGTATACAATATTCTGTTTCTGTGTGTATGCCTAAAGGCCAGAAGAGGGTGCCAGACCTCTTTACAGATGGTTGTGTGCCACCATGTGATTGCTGGGAATTGAACTCAGGACCTTTGGAAGAACAGGCAAGGCTCTTAACCACTGAGCCATCTCTCCAGCCCCTTGATTCCAAATCTTAATATTGTCATGGGATCCAGAATCCAGCACCTGGTATCACGTTATACTTCGTGGTCCCTCTTCTTAGCTGTTTGAATGAAATACATTTCTTTGAATACATCCTTATTCAGTAGTTCATTCAGAAAATGTTTTTCTAAACACCCATTGTATGTATGCACTGTTCCCGGAGTAGTTTTTCACAAAGCAGTACAAAGACAAACCACAGTCACTGCCGCTGTGACCATTCTGGCTGGCACTGATTGAATATTGCCAGTCCCACAACATGCCTGGAGGAGTTGTAGATACATAGTGGGAACAAACAGCAGGAGGAAGGTGAAAAGACTGAGATTGATTTACTGCCTGGGAGGAACCCAGTCTGAAGTCTTAATTTCCTTAATTCAGTATAGGAATTATACAAATATGCGTAGCCCAGGGTTGTTATAAGGGTTATAGAGGTTGATTCGAACCCCTAGGTTCTAATGATGGTCCTTGATTCATTGAGAAGTACAGAAGTTGTGTTTTCACATTAACTGTGCAAAAAAAAAAGTGTTTATATGATGGGGAAAAGATGCATGGGATAGTGCTCACAAAATCCTGGAATCTGGAAGGGACAGGGTTTATTTGAAGGGCAATAGAAAATCTAGGGGGCAGAATACAGCAAGTGTGCATAATATCAGAAGATCATTTCAAGTCTTCCTCTGCTACTTCTTTAAGGCAATACGAAATTTGGCATAAAAATTTCCTAATTTCTTCAAAGGTGATCTTTGGCCTTTTCAAGTCCTCTTGAAAGACAAGTATTTTAGAAATGAGAACACTGACTTTACAGAGGGCCCAGTGAGCAAATCCACAGAGCTTACTTGTAGTCTCTTAACCTTTGCTGCTTTACTGTACACAAGACGAAAAATGATCCCTGCCCCCCCCCCCCCGCACACACACATTCCTGAGAATGAGGATCCAGCACTTAGTGATGCATCAGATCACTTTTAGAACAGTGCACTCCAACAAAACGATAAACTACCAAGTGAATATATGACATGCTCATGTTTATAGTCTCTGATAGCACATGGTAGCGGCTCAATGAAAATTTATTTATTAAATAAGCCTGCAAATGTGTGCTCATCCATCAGGGAAAAAGGCATATAAAACTTTACAGTGCTAATCATTATTTCACTGTTCTCACTATCTCATTGTAGTTATTGGTATAGACACTGTATTAAATACACACACCCGGAACAAGCTGAGAGAAAGAGATACCACTCTTGATTAGATTCGTGAAGACTAGATGACTTGTGTGGGGTCGTAGGAGAAAGTGCTGGGCAATCTGATCTGTATGTACTCCTCTCCCAACATCTTATCTCTGACACCAATCAAGTTTCCTTATCCACAATTTCCTATCCTGGCATCCCGATGAGCTAGCCCTGCAGCTGTGCAGGCTAGAGCAGATGTTACCCTGTCAGGTGTCTTTGATTCTATTTCAGAAACCACAGGAAGCTGGTTGTAGAGAAATCACTAGCACTGTCAGAACAGGGGGACGGCAGCCTTCTTTGTGTGCTCATAAAGGAGGCATGGCACTCAGCCTCATTTTGGGGGCGGGGGAGGTGACACGCATCTACACTGGAGGGATAGAAGCTGGCTGCTGTCTCCTACCCAACTCCTTCTGTTCTGCTTTGTAGCTGATAATTATTGCAATGTTTATATCATCATTCATTTAGACATAAACTTTTTGATGACAAAAGGCATATTCTAACCATCTTGAATATCCATCACCTGAATCAGTGTATAAAACTATGTGCCATATCATAGTTTCGGGTTTTAGTGATTTGAACTAAACTCATACGTAGGTGCTTGAGGGATGGAGAAGAGAAACAGGCAGCCAGGGAGATCTGAAACAATATTTACTGAGTACCTTGGTGCAAGGAAGTGTTCTATTATGGCATTTCAGTATATTTTTATAGCAAGTCTATGTGTTTGGTGATAGTAATTCCATTTTGTTGTGCAAAGGGCTGAACTGTCTAAACAAATTGCCTGCAAGCATAGTTCTAGTGTGTAACTGAGCTAGAATTCAAATCCCTGCTCACCTGACTTCAGAGGCTGTGTTTTTTTCTCATGCCTCATAATTACTTCTTCCTTTGAGGCAACAGCTTAGATTTACTTCTCTCACAGTAAATGCACTTCTACTGTAGCCTCCGTCTGAATATGTGAATGGGTTATGTGAATATGGATGAAAAATTATGTAATTTAAACATAATGGCAATGTTTATAGTAAATTGCTTGTTTTTTTTTTCTAGTAAAAAAAAGAAATTGCATTCATTATCATAGCTTTCTGGAACACTTTATCCATTCATGTGCTTGCAAGTTTATTAATTGAAAATCAATTTAAATGTTTATTCTTATACAGCCAGGTGCAAGTGTCATAGGGAAATTGTGAGTGGCCTTGTCAAATGAAGGACTGGCCCAACTTGTCTATAGTAAACCATAGACTTTCCCCTGATGGTAATAGTGTGTGGACTGTCTGTGCCCTTTGCTTGGATTTTATAATGTTCAAAGATGTATTTCCACAAAGTTACTGGGTCAACTTGGAACTAAATTTTTCCAAGACCACATGAATGCCACCATCTTTTTCCCCATTTGCTATTAATGAAGTCCACTACTCTCTTGCAATCTGTGTAAGTGTATAACAATCTCACTTCGAGGGAGGCCAAGTCAATGACTGACAAGAACCAGAAGTCTTGTATTAAGTCAATTTTGATATTTGTGGCCATCAGATATTGTTGTTAAAGGAACCTTGATTTGAGATTTCTGTAGCTTGCAGCTGCTGGAAGATTGGCATGCCTAGACTAGGGAACAAGGGAGCTAGGTCACATCACCACTTTTGCACACCACATTATGACACAGAACTCTTTGGAGTCTACCTTATCTCATTAGCTCTTTTTCTATCCTTCTTATTGTAAAAGCAGAACTGAGTGTCAGAGGTCAGACACTTCTTCTGGCTTACATTTCAACTAAGTAAATGGACAGTTTGATTTCTAATCCAAAAATGAAAATTGCATGCTTTTCAATCTGATCTGGCCTAGGCTAAAAGAAGTTCAAGAGCAGAGTTAAGATCACCTCTAAGTCCTAATATAAAATAATAGGCTATCCTATTTTCTGGCTTCATACAGTAGTAAAGACTTCCTTTTACTGAACTACTTCCTGGGATCCAGTATATAACCAGAGCAGCTAGTAACAATCTTTCTTCTATGTTTCTTTTCTCTTTTCTTCTTTTTTTTTTCAGAATCCCCAATGTTTCATCAAGCATATCTCTCCCGTACATTTTTATGATTTCCTGCTCTCTGTCGCTCCACCACCTAAACTCCGCTAAAGCAGAGGTGGCATGATTTGTGCACACCTCGTTTGTTTGGCAGGCAGCAGCCAGTCCTTGCACATTTATACCCCTCACTGTGCTTAAGCATTCCACATGGAAAACCTGAAGACAGAACCCTTTGGTTATGCTTTGCAGGGCTTTGTGTGTATGCGTTTTGTTTTCTTTACGCTGAGGATCCAGAGAGCAGAAACATTTGGAGGTAGACTTCTGGTTTTCCCCTTTGAGACCTGATTTGTCTTTATTTCAAATATGGTTTTGAATTGTACCTAGTCACAAAAGAGTGGTTTTTCGAAATTGATGTGTTCTTAGTTGGAAAGAACAGGGCGACATTAGCTCAGGTGGGAACTTGACTTTGTTCTTTCAAACCTCATTTGGCTTTAGTATTTTGAGTTTAAAATAGATTTAAAAATGTTTAACTTTTTATTAAATAGGAAACTGCTACTGCTACCTTTTTTTTTGACACAGAGCTGTAAATTCTGTAATTAGTTCAGCCAGAACGGAAGAGTTCTTCCTGAAAAGCTGTATTCACCCAGGAGGAGTTTGCAGAAAGCATTTTTTTAAGTTAAATTTACAGAATTTCTTTCATATTTAAATTTGCCACTGCATGGCACATGAGAAAGAATATTCAAAAAGGTGTTACAAGACCTATATTTTCCAATCCCAGCTGCACCTCGAATGTATTGTGCTGGAGTTAAAAGGGTTGCCCAATCTTAGCTATTTCTATGGGTAGAAATTGCATATTGTCTGATTCAGGAAATGTGATTCAATTTGTTTTCAAAATTCAATATGATTAGCAGTTCATTGAAGATCCTATATATAGTTTTCTATATACTGACAAAAATACAACATCTACACCACTCTTATACCTCAATAAAATCCACTCGTCTAAAATCTCTTATCCAATAGTTTCATATCAACAGCTTTGTGCTTCAGCTGTTTGAAATGTCTTCTTCTGATGGAGCACATGAAGCTGTTCTTTAGATGAAGTTCATTCTAACTTATCCAAAGTAGATGTTATTTAATTTATAATTCAACTTAAATAGGGAACTTGTCCCCTTTTATTCTTTCTCTTAGTTTCTCTTTGGTCTAGGCAATAGTAAGATTCTTCCTATCATTATGCATTAACTTTTATAGTCTAGATTTTTAAATCAGTGGACTTGTGCAATGGGTATACTTTTAACTAGAATAAAGACTTGAGGTTTTTCTAACTCATGTCATTTAATTTATATATTTACCTTCTGGTGTATGTATTTTAGCTTTGGCTGTTATGAAAAAAAGAATTGTTATAGACATGAGTGTACGTGTCTGAGGGGAGATGTTTCTCTTGCTTATGAGTACCTAGAGTATATGGCATTCACCCTTAACTTTCAGAAGTGCCAAAGTGTTTTCCCAAAGTGAATGTATCATTTGACAGTCGCACCAGCATTATGTGAGAGTTGAGTGTCTCCCACCCTCATCAACATTTGGAACTCCCAAACTCTAATTTTAGTCATTTTTATGGGTTTCCAGAGCAACTTCATTGTAGCTCAATCTTTGTTTCCTTCCCCATTAATCTGATGCTTTGACCTTTTTTTCTCTTGACATTTTAATAACTAAAATATTCAACTTCTTATAGGAGATGCATCTCTGTTGAGGATCAGAGATGCAAGAGGCCTGAGCAAACATTTGAAGGTGATGCTATGTTCCCAGTGTTGTTTGTGTTTATGGTTTCCTGGATGTATTCATGTACTGAAATATCAAACTTTGCATCTTATGTGCTTATAGTTTATTATAGGCTTTAGTCCAATAGATCTTCTTTAAAACATATTCCTTAATAGGTGCTTTAGACTTTTGGAATAAAATGATCTTAAATATTAATGCGTAGTCTTATATCTGTGTTCTCATTGGCCTCAACTCACTTACGATTTCCTCTCCTTTCTTGTATTATTCTGTTGTGATCACAGTCCATTATATATTCCTGATTTGTTAACAATCAAGCATTTGTATATTTACTCCATCATTTCTACTTGAGCTATCTTTGCCCTCAATTTCTCCAAGGCATTTCCATTCATCCTTTGGGTTTCTGGTGGTTTTCTCTCACTTGAGAGCCGGGCAGCTTTCTTCAAGGCTCTCCTCCTAATCAGTCCTTTCCACTGATCTGTGGTCCCCACAAGACCAGGGCTGTACTGTTACTGATAACTAAACACCTCATCACTGTGCTCATCTTTACTACAGGAGATAGCATGAAGGACTGACTCAAAAGTCTTTGTTGAAGGGCTGAGTAGATGGTTCAGACAACTACATGTTTGATATGGGAGAAAAAGGACATAATTTCAGATCCCCATATCCATGTAAAACTGGACACACCAGTGGTACCTTTGTTCTTAGAAATGGAGACAGGAACATCCCAAGGGTTTGTCTTGTAAGCCAGCCTCCAGGTTTATCAACAACTCTTTATTAAAAACTGTAATGTCGAGAGGTAGAAGACACTTGATAGTCACCCCTGGCCTATCCACATGCATTCCTGGGTGCACATAACTGTATATGCACATATATACCACATGTATGCACAGGCTATTTTTTGAATGAATAAATGAGTGAATAGTAAGTGCATAACAAAAACAGGAGACAATGTGTTGACATTATGAATCAACCAACAAAGCCTTTCTACAGCTAGATGCTGTCACGTTTAACTAATACAATGGGATCTTCTAATACATTATACTTAACATTGACTACCATAATAAAAGAATAATTTAGCATTCTTATAACATGAGTAAGTCACACACTATAACAAAAGGTAGTTTTGGTTTTCCTTTCCAGAATGATTATTCTTTAAGTACACAGGAAATGGAAACTTGGCAAGGTCATACTTAAAACTTAGAGTCAACTCAGTCCTTAAACACAGTCTATAACCGCATATTAAAAGAGATAACTGTGTCATATCTTAAGTCTATGGTATATGATTGCGAGAGGGATCTGCTGTCTTTACAGCTTCAAGGGAGCAATTGTTTCATTGAATAATCATCACTTCATTTCATTTGGGATGATTAGCTCAGGGCCCCTGTTGACAGCATGATAGAGTGGGTGTCTTTGTGCTAAGTAACTCACCTTGTTTAGTTCTTACCACTAGCCCAGCATCTATTGTCGGAATGAAAGACGACTGATAAGGAGAGTCTGGTTGCAGGAGTGAGCACTTGGAGACAATATGAAACCATTTACAATGAACCATGGTTTTGTTCTCTAAGTTGAACTCTAGATTTAGGGTTTTTTTTTGTCTTCTGGCAATGAAAATTTGTCTTTGTTTCACAGATGGGCAAGTACACTATAAAAATAGAATCATTGCTTCACAGGAATTTTGCTGCATTTGGTCGATGTTCACTTGAAATTGTTGGTGGTTTGTTTGGCTAATTTTGGTGGGCACTGAATGAATGAACAAGAGAATGAGTGAATGAGCAAATGCATAGTATTGAACACCAGTGCATGTGAGGAGAGACACTTTAATAGGGATTTTTACATAAGACTTTTTTGTACTCTTCATAGGAATCCTATTACTTATATGCTGTAATTTAGTGAACTCTTCCCTCTTTCACCGGATGAGCAAATTACCCAAGACAATGAGTGACCAAATGCGAGTTATTCTGCCAGCATCCGCCCAACAGGAACCCAAGGCACAGATGTTACTCTTTCAACATCAAAATCTGACAAAACAATTGATAACCAGAAAGACCTAAAGAATTCTTGATTTTTAAGTTGAGTTTTGCTGCTAAAGATATTCTTATAGGAGCCTCAGAGGATATTTGTTTTAAAGTTTCTTTTTTAATAAAAAATGCAAATGTGATGACCACAATGACTGTGGAAATGAGAGCAATAACTTTCCAGAAAACTTGCTTCTAAAATGGCAAACTCATCATGATCAATGTGCCATCCTTTCTGTAGTAACAGACTTGTGCTTTACAAGTAGGGGATTGGGATAGGGTGATTTTTTGACAACTTGATACCTCTTAAAATCGCCTGGAAAAAAATTTAATGCACGATTGTACAGATTGGGTTTGGTTGTAGGCATGTGCGGCAGGGGAAGGGCTGTTTTGATTACCTCAGTTGATGTGGAAAAGCTGAAAGTGGGTAACAACTTTCCCTGGTATGAGGACCTGTCCTGTTTAAGAGCAGAGAAAGCTAGCTGAGCTTTAGGCATGTGCCTGTTTGTCCTTCTGCTGTTCAACCAGTTCCGACTAGCCAAGACTTCCTGCCTTGACTCTCCCCCCCCCCACACACACAGTGGTAGATTCAATCTGGAATTCTAATTCAAAGAAACCCCTTCTTCCCAAAATTGTTTGTTGAGGTGTTTCATCATAGCAACAGAAATGAAACTAGAACAGGATGGATTAGGAGACAAAAATCGACACCAGTTTTCCTGGAGCCCTGTTGGAGGTTGTTGAATGATTGCCTTCATCCTAAATAAAATAGCTACTTTTCATTCATTTAACTACAAATTCTATCCTGCAGCATGACAGCTTGAGGAAAGGCTGAGCAGATGTTTTACATGAAGCTCAAGTAGAAGACAGCTATGCTCTAAATGT
Source organism: Microtus oregoni (assembly GCF_018167655.1). Taxonomy (NCBI): domain Eukaryota; kingdom Metazoa; phylum Chordata; class Mammalia; order Rodentia; family Cricetidae; genus Microtus; species Microtus oregoni. The sequence goes on from NW_024543059.1 coordinate 7,499,892, forward strand.
TACTGGTCCAGAGGTATCTGCGGCGGGGCCCAGAGAAGTAGCCATAGGTTCCTAAATCAGAGAGAACACTGAGAGCTCAGAGGCGGGAAGGGAACATGGAGGCTATCTGAGTCAGTGTGTGTGAGACCTGACAAGATCTTAACTGAGATGGTGTGTTCATTGATAATAGGAAAATAGAAGTGCTGAGAACAAGTCAAAAAAGAGCTATTGGAGACTTGTAATTATTTGGTAAATGTAGTAGCATTTATTTCTTTCTGTTACCTTGAGAGAAATTCATTGGAAAATCTACAGGATTTATATAATGTGTAGCACAAATCAGGTATGGGCGAAAGTTATTTGCTAATACATTTTCTCATTTAAACCTTCTAGAGACCTTGGAATATCATTACCATGTTGCAGAACAGAAAATGGCCCTTTGGGGAATTTAACTTTATTGATAAAGTATTTGTATGGACTTTAAATAGAATTATTAATGCTTATGGATGCATACTTTCCAACAGTTCTGATTTCAAACCAAATTTGTTTAATTAATTTGTAATCTCTTTGATAGCAATAAGGTGCATTACATAGTTCAGGAAAGTCCATGATGAAAGATACCTTGTTTATATTTCTTGCTATATTAATTATATTAAAACATTTCTACTGAATATTTAAATGCAATAAGTGGACTTTTGTGTGTAGTGCAAACATGAAGGAAAGGGATTCAAAGACTGAAACTGCACAGTTATTAGCACATCCTAGTGTGTCTCATTTACCCCTGAGCTTGCTTTTTGAATCTCTTATGTTTTTCTGGCAAGATTAGGCATGTTCAGTGTGGTATTGCCATAAACTGTGTAATACTTTCTTAGTGGGAATGACAGGGAAGAAGCCCTTGAAATAACAATCTGTATTATAGAAAATGAATGAAAATTTGCACAATCTTAGCTGGTAAGTATCAAGCAGAATGGATCTATAAGTCACAGTTCTTGCCTTCATATCCTCTTTCTATTATCTGACTAAACTCTAGGCCACTACGTTATTTTCCCCAGTCTGTTCTCCTCCATCCTTCTAACAGGACTGCCCTTCTCCACTCACTAGGACGAGGATAGCTATGACATTATTTGGCTGATAACTGTGTAAGTAGGAAGATATTATTACTATTGTTGTTCTCCAAAGTGAAGTTTTAAGAATGACTCCATTTCTAGGATCTTCCCTTTTTCCATGAGAAGAGAGCATCATGCCCTAATAGAGGCTGTTCTTCTTCCATGAAGCTCTGTGTTCTACAGTAAGACGTAAGATGTTAAGGACATTCAGCATGAGAGATGAATATATGTGATTGAAAGTCATTAAAATATTTTGATTAGTTGCTTCATTTAGCTGATTAGTATACCAGCTTTGGTTTGGAAAGCTATTCTTTCTATGATAGAGATTTCTCCTTTGGTGAGATTGGGTGATTGTAGTGGTAAAATAGGCTAATGAGCATGTAGGATTTAAGGCAGTGTGCTCTATTGATGAGAGTTTGTCCAAAGAAAGAAGCACACAGTTGTAGTATTTGCCAGAATATAGGGTAAAAATATTCCTTTTAATTGATCCCAAATTATTGGGAACAGTGTCACTGAATGGGGAATGAGGAGGTCACGTAGTCAACCCTATTTAGCAGGATCTGGCACCAGCAAAGTGCTGAATTCAGAACAGAGCACAGAACAAGCACTACTAAGTTCCTATATAATAGATAACACCATATAAATATGTATCCACTGAAAACAAATGATGGAAAGAAATAAATTTATATTTCGTGGAAATGAAAAGATGGTTCAGAGATTTTGAGCCCTGACTGCTCTTCCAGAAAACCAGAGTTCAATTCCCAGCACACATAAAGCCAATTCCAACTCTGTAATGCCCATTCCTAGGAACCCAACATGCTCTTCTGTAGTCCTTGGGTAGCATGTGTAGCACACGTATGATACACAGCAAGCACCCATTCATATAAAATAAAATAGCTATGAAAATGATCAGCAAAGAAAGGTAATGACTCATCTCTTATCCTAATTTCTCAAATAATAAAAAAGATTAATAAATGTATTTGGACCCTGTCCATGTTTATTGATAATATTGTTTTCGTGAGTGGGATCAATATTGAGGGAGATGTAACTAAAATATATGTGCAATCTATTTTCTATGAAAGATGTTGTTATCAGAAAGTCCTATAAATGCTACTAATCGTCAAAATGTCCAAATAAGGGTTGTTATTTTGATATTATGATGAACACGTCACATCCTGTCATTCCTGAGAAATATTTCCTCCTAAAAATATTGCAGAACATCCCCATGTTGTATATTTCCAAACTAGTACATTTTAGACCAATAGTGCAGTGTGTGCTGAAGAAGATGCTTAAAAGAAACCCCTCACTAGCTCAGAATTGAGAATAATAGAGGGTTATTTACTTAGGGGTAGACTCACAAGTCAAAATCCTCTGCTGGAATGGAGAACAGCAACCAAATCCAGCAGCCAGAAAAGAGACCTGACTTACTTAGGCTTAATAGTTTGAGGCCACACCCAAGTGGGCAGGTATCTTAAAGGCTATAGGCAGTAGGAATTCCTAGAGCAGGCTGCATATCTTAAGGTAACAGTGCCTCAGTTCTGTAACCATAGTGGTTGCTGACTGTAACTGAACAGTTCATTGTAATGGACACAGGCCCCCACATTCTCTCAGCCCTCCAATTACTTTAGAACTATTATTGAGAGACAGGAACTAAGAAGGAGCAGTCATCAAATGTCTCCAAATATACCACATAGAAACAGATATGCATATGTGTTTATTGAGAGAAGTGTGTAGATAAATGGGTTTTTTTCTTGATGGAAGCATAAGAGACAGAAGCAGTAAAACACACATTTTTGCTTTGTATTTTCTCGTCAGGCCTTATCAATCTGAACCAGCACTAATGATTAAACGGGAAATGACTTGAACGTAAGAGCCCTTAATGCTGCCCTAGAATAGGAGGTCAGGCTTAACTTGGCAAATTCATCAGGGAAAGACTGTGTTAGATATTATTGGATCATCACAATATAGAGCATATGATACGTTTGGGGTGTTTGAAATCCAAATTATAGGCTAATGAATAAGGGGACTATATTGAACCACATTTTTAGAAGCTATTCTTCCTTGGAAAATGCAGCCACAATTACAGACACTCTGTAGGTGGAAGCGTTCTCACACTCACATAGCTTATGGGGGGAATGCTAAAGCCTATACCTCATCTGTTAGCACAACCTTCAGACTACACAAGATGCCTCATACCAGTGTTTTCCTAAAATATGCCTTAGTATATGTAAGAGTGACATACACATACTTTCCAGCAGCCCCGCTCCCCATGCGTATAAACACCAAAACCTAAGTCATGGCTGCCCTCTTCACTTAGAACCCTTGTTAACTCCTGTAAATCCCCCGTGGAGTTTTGTTCATACTGGATGCCATACTGACTTTGCAAATGCTCTTCATTTCTTAGGCAGAACTCAGATTTCCCTTACCAGAGTTGGGAGGTGATTGCAAAAGTGTTTTTTTCTGGACATCTTCCTTGCCTTAGGAGTGAGAACGTCATTTTGGGTGGGGAAAGTTAGGGGTTTTTGTTAATATGCAAAGAATTTTATGGAGTTTAGTGTACACTAACTCCAGAGAGGAGCATGAAGTATTTTAGGTAAGGGTGATAAAAGACACTTTATAAGAGAATGCATTTGACCTGATAACTTCCAATTTTTGTTTTTTTTCTTTTGTCCTTGCTGTAACATTGTAAATCTGGACAGGTTCCTGGGATCATCAGTGAAGTTGGTTTTAAACCATCTCATCCATATTTTTGGAACCTACCTTGCTTGCCTTACTGATTCTCTGGCCTAAGAAAGAGAGACTGATCTCTAAGGTCTGTAAGCAGAAAGTAGAGCCACTGCACTGCCCTGTTCTGATGCTTGCTCCAAAAGTAGATGGGCAGCTGTTCCTCTTGGCCCCATCTCTCTCCAGGTGTCATGAGGCATATAAATAGATAAACAAGGCACTCAGACCTTGCAGATAACTCAGGGACCACCACATACAGCCCCAGAACTTTCTTACTCCACACCCTGATGTCTCTTTGCTCTCTCCAACCTACCATCTGCGAGGAATGGTGCCCGGCATCCAGGTGGCCTCAGACAGTTGTACCCTTTTCTACTTCCTGCTGCTTACACTTTCTTTTAATCACATCCTAAAAGTCACCGCTAAGCTCTTTTGCAGCTGTGTAAGCTGCTTACTAACTTAAAGTCTTTTTGCAGTTTTCACAGACTCAGGTGTAAAACCAAAACCAAACCAGTCCAAACAATAAAGCATCCATTGGTCTCCTCATTTATACTTCTAGAACAGCATAGATACTTCTGTGGCTTCTGGGAGCCTCTTAGCCACCGAGGTGGGGGGCAGGGCAGAATGTCCTTCCCTTTTGAATTTGAGAAAGAAAAAAAAAACGTCATCATCAGATAAAGGCTTGGTTCTGAGGTCCTTTTTCCAACCTAGGGAGCGAGTGAACTCGCTGACCCAGAAGGAATTAACCAGCAAAATCATTTGGAACCTAATTCTACACTAGATCTCGTTGCGGGCCACTGTCCCCTCCCCCGTCTCCTACTAGCTCTTCTATGGGGGTGGGGAGGACAGTCCCTCCACTGCTGGGCGCTGTCTTCTACCCAGGAATTCAACCTCTGAGATTGTCCACCCTGAAGCAGCAGTCGTAATGGGGGCCTGTGTGGTCTCGGGGTCACACCCCCTGGGAATGGCCCTCTCGCCGAAGTCAGAGACTTCTTGGTGGCTCCCGGCGAACCACCAGGCTGGCGAGCAGCGTGCACCGCTCCCTCCCTCTCTCCGCCCCTCCCTCCCACCTCTCTGGGCCAGCGCTCCCCACGGTGACTCTGGATTGCAGCAGCCAGCCACTGGCTTCTTACCAAATTGGGAACTGCATTATGGCTTTTTTTTCTTTCTTTCTTCTTTTTTATAATTTCCTTCAGAGGAAATAATCTCAGCCCCCTTCAGTTTGCTTGACAATCTAGTGTGACTGGGGCGAGTAGGCGGGCACATCCTTTTACATGCTAATATTGCCCCACCTCCTTTGAACCCTCCTCAAAGCGCCTCGCGTTCTTTTATTTTGATTTATTTATTTACATTTATATTTATTTTACCTCCTTCAATTTCCATATACTGGGGAACCCGTCTGTGCTCTCTGTCTGTCCCTTCCCCCACTCCTCGTTCCCCTGGGGAGACAGACCCCGAGACGCACAGTACTTGCGGGCAGCGGTGTTTGCACCTAGGCTGGGGATGGCTGCACCGGGCACCGGGGGCAGCGATCGTAGCTGCTGCTGCTCGGTCTAGGCTGTCCAGGCTGTCGCTGGGAACTCTGGGTGAGCACCGAGTTCGGGTCCCCCCAGCGAGCTGCCACTGCCGCAGCTGAAAGGAATGTCCCCTGTTCTTAAGGACCCTGACTGTTTTACACCGATGATTTGCCACTGCAAAGTTGCTTGCACCAACAACACTTTGTCGTTGATGTTTGGATGCAAGGTAGGATGAGGGGTTTGTGTCTTCTTTTAATGCATGCTGGCCTCCCCCGGGAGGGCAAACAATTTCTTTTGTTGTTTGTCTGTCTGCCTGTTGTGTGACGGACGAAACTGCTCTGTCCACTCTCGGAGCCGGCAGGGGTTTGGAGTCAGGAGAGCCCAATGATTTTCCAGCCGACCGTGTTGGCATGGTAGCTAGGCGGTGAAAGGACCCTGTATGGAGCACACTGAAGCTGCAAGCGCTCCTGAAAAGAGGGCGCCTTAGATGTCTCTGTGCTTGCGATTTCTTCCTGCCTTTAGCTAGTGACTAGCTCTCGGCGCTGGTTTGGATGCTTCTGAAAGCCTTAGGTTGACTCCCACTCCCTGGAGCAGGGCCATCGGCTAGAGTAGCTGGCACCGGAGAAGTTCTCCAAATAAAACAGAACCGCTTGGTTTGCAAAGAGCGTTTCAAAGGTGAAGGGCTTATGGCTACTTCAGGCAGAAAGTCTAGAGATATGTAGTCCTCAGTTATAAGACCGTCTTCGCTTTTACCCAGTCCCTTTGAAATCAGGAAGCTTAAAAAGAGGTGGCCTGGCGTTGTACTTCACGAAGTTTGCAGCAAATAATCTCCCAATCCCAGAGTTTTGTAAGGATGCTCAGTGTCAGAAGGAAATGAGGTTTGCCGGGTTTTGAAAGAGGTTACTGTGCAGGACGCCTCGCCTGAAGGGATTTATTCGAGCTTCCTTGTTGGCTGTGGTGGACACTACCTGAACTGGCTGTATACAAAGTTGTTGCCGAAGAATGGTCTCAGGACCTGTTCTTTGCTCCACAGAGTGGGGAGCATTTTACTTGCAACGACAACTTGGTGTTGTCGACACTCAGCTGTTTCTAGAAATCACTTTTGGTGGTTGCTATGAAGATGATCTGTAAAGGAACGCGTATGGAAGGGTGGGGGGTACTTCATCAGAAGTAGGTCAAAGTGCACGCCTATAAATGAATGCCAACTGCTTGGTGAGTTCCACTGTTCTGAAAGACAGACACAGAGCCTGCATGGGCCCTTTGCTCAATGGGGTAAAGTTAGTGAAGCCCACACACTTCACTTCATGGGTAATACTCACAGGAGGCCGGTTGAGTAGACTCACGAGAGTTAACCGTTTTACACTGGGTGGCTAGAGACTCTAGTCTTTCCTTAGAACTTTGGGTTTTGGGGGTTTTATTTATGTATCTGTTTTTGTGTGAAATGAAGGATGTGGGTGAGGGGATCTCTGAGACTATCCCCCAAACTCCAACATTCTCAGATGTCATCTTGTCTAAAAGTCTTTAAGGGTGAAGTGAATGTCAATTATTATTGTGGTTTTTAGTGTCTATAAACAAGTTCAGGGTCAGCTTTAACAACATTATACTTCGATTAAAAGGTAATATGGGTCTTTTGTTGAGAAACCTCAAATAAGTCTTAGGGCATGGAGGGTTTGTGTGTTCATCACTGACGAGATGTGTGAAAGAATGGCACCCTCACTGACCGCCTCCTTCCACACAACTTCTCCATCCTTGTGTGCTCCTATGCCCTCTCTCTGCCAAACTGACTTCTTTGAAAACAAATTCATTCCATGAAAACAAAGAGCACCTTTAGACAGTCTATCCCATTCTACATTGTCAGTTATTTGAATATGATAAGTCTCAAAAGCCCTACACCATAATATTATACTAATGTACTCTAACTATACTTCTAAGGGAACTAGTTATGTGTTGGTCAATGTAAGTCTTCCATCTTCAAGTCTTAAATACAGAAAGATCACTAGTATTTTACACACTTGCTCTCCACGGTGGGGTTTTCCAACATCATGTAACAGATAATGACACAAGACAGTGTGAAGAGCCAAACAGTGGGGCTTCAGATGTAGATTTCACATGTCTTATGTGTGTGGTTTCTCAAGTCTCAGTTTTCTCAGATAAGATGACCACAGTGACAAGCACAGATTTACGTATTTACATAGATCATTAGTGCAGAGGAAAGTTGAGTAAGATGCATGTGACTCTTAGCATGAGTGTCTTCATCAGGTAATTGGTGCTTTCACGTGGCTTTGGCCATTTTCCTGACTTCCCCAAGACCGATGCTCAAACCTGCTAGGAGGAAACACTTTCACTGTGCCCTTGTCACCATCGTGTCTATGTCGGCTATGAGACAAAACGTCATGTTTCCTCACGTTACGTTACTCTAGGCTCACTGTTCCTATGTAGGAACTACTTACGTGTTGATACACAGAATGAAAGAATAAAAATTAATAACACCCATATATTATTACTTCATCCAGCTATCAAATACTCAGCATAAAACAAATACAAACTCGTGTTCTCTATGGTTTCAAAGTTAAATGATATGGCATGTATCTTGCTTACAATATTGATTTAAGGAGACTACCTAAAAACTCTTCCAGTTGACTTTTTAAGCGGTGGAAGAGGACTTGTAATATGTGCTAATTAGGGGCTTCCGGAAACCTGTGTTCATCTTGATATTATCTAGGGTGTGTGAAAACAAGATGAGCATGCATATTTATTTTCTTTCCTGGATGATGCTTAGCATGGCAAAGCCTAAAACCCTGGTTTTCTACACCAGATTGTTACCTTGAAATAAAATACCAAGTGTTCTTAATAACTTACTAACATGTAATGATTTGAAGGTTACTGAGTAATTTGATCATCAAAATAGACCCATTCCCCCAAATGTTTTATTTTGTCAGCTACCTCTAGAACCCTCGTTTCTGCATGCTGGCTATTATTCGGTTCAGGTAAATATTACTTATGACTGTATTAGGCTCTATTTCAGATATTGTAGTGGACATTATACATTGAAATACAAGAATGACGCCATGAGAGGAATCCCAAGACCACTGAGAGAAGTGATTTAAATTCCTTTCCTAAATTCCAGAGTATCTAAAATAATGTGACTGTAGAGTCTCAGGAGAGAAACCAGAGTACCCTTTGCCAAAATGATTTCCATAGATCGATCCTCTGCTTTCTCAGTTCATTGCTATCAACATACATCAATGTTCATGGGAATGGACTTCCATGAGACAGAAAGATTTCTAGAAGGTTCTTTTCTCTTGTAAGAGTTAACATGTCACCGTGCTTTCCTATCTGCATAGACTGAAATAAGGGGTGGAATTCTGAGTACCAGCCTGTGTAGTTTCCTCTTCTTTATCTTGTCTGTACCTGTATTGGAAAAAGAGTTAAGTTCTCCTGACTCTCTCCTTCCATCCTCTTCTTTCTAGTCTCTACAATTTCAAAAGCAAAGTGATGCAGTAAATCAGAATATTTGATAACTTTCAAAAGATTTGATAACTTTCAGAAGATTCAAAATGCAGTGACGAAATAAACCAAGTAATGGATAAACAATTTGTGATATGCATACATATAGGTGTATGTATGATATATTAAGTTTTCTATTGTGGTTTAGTATCTTAGTTTTGTGTTTAAGACTTAATCTTACTTTGTATCCCAGGCTAGGCTTGAAGTTGCTATTTAGCACAGGCTATCTTTGAACTTGCAATTATCTTGCTTCTCATCCAGAATATTGGGGTTACAGGTGTGTGCCATCCATTTAAGTAATCCCTTTAAGTGCTCTGACACACACATTACACACACACACACACATACTGTAAAATGATGGATATTCTAATACATCAATAGTAATAACTTTGTTTAACCAAATATGTTGCACATCATAAATCTATTTAATTAAAAATTGACAGCTCAAGTTTTAGGGCACCTTTACCTTCCCTCCAATATCAATTTGTTACCAGAACAATCAAATTATTAAGTCATGGTATTAAACCCTTGGGATGAATCATTTGCCTTTAATGTCATCTTTGATATATTAAGATAGATAAAAGTTGTGAGAAATGTTTCAAAATCATATAGAGCCTTTAAAACAACAATTTTAAAAACTCCATTTTAAAATAGATAACAGATATTTTAAAAACTCTATCTCAGAGAACTGATAAGCTTCATGTGGTGGAGAATAACTTTCTTTTATATGGTGATTCTATATATTGGTAATGGAGGAAAAGAATACAGAACATGTAGAGATGGAAAAAGAGGAAAAGAAGAAATTCAGAGGAAAGAGAAATGGCCAAGCTCTAATGAACTAAGAAGAGGAGAGAAAGACTTTAGTTTGGCTGACCGCCTAAGTACTACCTTGGGTGCTTTTACACTTGTTATTATTCCAGTTACCATAGTGATCAGGGGAGCACAAATAAACCAGGGAATGAAGCAAAATAGATCAGGATGATGGAGGGGGGAAATGAAGGAAGAGGAGAAAGAGGAAGAAGTGGGCTGTCAATTCCCACCCTCCAGAAGGTGCTCTTAAACACACCCAAGATCAGGAGGAAGTGTCAGCACTGCCCTGGCGGACAGTTCCTCCACATGCCCTGGTTAGTTTCTGCTACTCCCAGACCAGACCTTACATTCCAGCTCATTTTGTTACACAGAAGTGGCACGGTTTGCTCTTGCTTATGCATTTAAATCAAGCAATGATTGTTTATAAATGAATGATTTCCCCAGGGCATTCTAAATTGCCATGTCCTCATGTATATTTTTGTCATTGGAAGGATAATTTTTCTCTGAGTACTTCTAATACTGCAAAGTTCGGCTATTTAGGCATTTATATTTTTTTTAATATTAATCTGTGTTAATTGAAGTAAGTCGGATGAAACAAAAATAGAAAATGGGAAGAAGTTTTAGATAGAATTCAGAATCCCAGTAGTGTAGAGATAAAATTGTTAATAATTTGAGCCTACGTTTTCCCAGGACTGTGTTGCTTTCACTGGTCGGTGTGTAGCTTATTTCTAAGTGTGTATGCACAGTTGTACTCCAAGAGCTCAGGAAGGCGAGACAAGAGGACTGCAAGCTTGAGGTAAACAGGGCCACTATCATGGTGTCAGTCTAGACTACACAGCGAGAGCCTATCTCAGAAGAAGTATATGTGTAATTGAGTAGGGCTTGTATTCGCATGTTTTCAACTGACATTGGACTTTGCAGACATATTTGAATTGCTGTGTAAGTTAGGCACGCTTATATTTAGCTGTTTAGACCTCCACCAATTTGCTACTACCAAAAAATAATCATCTATCCCAGGAAATATGTCTTATTTAGATTTGAAATCATTTCCTTTGGATAGAATAAGGAAAGACATTACTTTTTAAAATTTCTGGTGCTGTAAGATGGCCGTTGCTACTTTGATTTTAAGGATGACTGTATGGATTTGCACTGCCACCAATAAGTTTGTATTTAAACTCTATCCAGTTTTAATATTTCCTTCAAGGTTATAAATTTATAGGTAAGAGACAATCTATCATATTCTTATACAAATAGGATTAAAATTTTGTTAAACTTTAAGTTCATGTGAGTCCCCTGACTATATTAGTTCATCTCAACAATATCTAATATTGAAAAACTCCCCAATGTTCAAATTGAGTACATTAAAGAGATAGGTGTTTATGATATCCAGGTATTAATTCATTATTGTTCCTACACACCCCCCCCCCACACACACAGAGTCTCCCATGTCATAGATACTGTACTAAACACACTACAAATGCTGCCTCAATTAGTTTTTACACTGCCCCTTTGAAATGCATACAGAGATGACTTTCATGTTATTGTTAGGGAAGCAATCTGCACATAGTTTAGAAACAGATCCAGAAAGTCGCATGGCTTCTGGATAGCTGAGCTAAAATTTGAATGTAATTACTTTAGCTATAGAGTCTTCTTTCGTCTCCAGAATAGCTGCAGTGGTCTTTCAGACATCAAGTTCTTTTCTACAAGTGCATTTAAGCTGTAAGTAAATTTCCCGTCTCTCTGGGAACATGTGTGAATTTGAATTCAAGGCACACTCTCCAGAGGACGCAGCCTTATTGTATAAGAAGTAGCTAAGCCTGTGTCTTCGGAGAGGAGTTTGAGTCAACACATCATTTTTCATGGTACGCGCGCTCTCATTTCCCACAGGAAGTTACTAAATCATGTAGACAGGAGGTGCCCTACTCAAGGTCAGAGTCATAGCTATAACCAGGTCTTCCCGCTTCCAATTCAGTGTTATTGTTTATATGCCATGATTCCTAACTGCCAGCAGGGAGTTCTGGGATTCCGGGTGAGGAAAGGGGGAATATGGGCCACATTTCATCATGCGAAGCAGGGAAAGCAACACCCTGCTGGCTGGTAAAGGGTAATGTGAGATATCAAGATGAAAGCATTTAGCACATTGCTAGGAATGCGGTAAATGTTCAATACATTTGTTTTCTATTTTTATGAAATCCATTCTGCTCACTGTTAGAAATGGTATAGATTCCAGTCAGGTGCATTGAAATGTATGTCTGAAAAAGAGACATATTTTAACTTACCAGTACATTGATTATTAAAGGGTTTTTAATGCTACAGGATGAGGGAACCTAGAAGGTTTTGTAAACCATACCTCCAAAATCCTAGATTAAACCTGACCTAGAAAGAGAAAGTGAAAATGAGCTAAGGGCTGAAGCAGGTGCTGAGGAGCACACAAGCACCTTGCTTGGGCCGTGTCTCCTGTGACACTTACACACGCTGGTTCAAGGGCTTTTAAACATTTGGTGGTTCATGTTAGATTTTGGGAGAAAGCCCCCAAGATGAAATAAATCAGGATGGTAGATGATTACTCTGCCATTAAAATATTCTTACGGAAAAAGTGTTGAGTGAGATTTCAGGATCCCGAGAAAGCTGATATTTCATGGAACCTTTCCCTCATACTTACTTAGGGAATTTTAGGAAATTTTCTGAAGTCCTGAAGGTAAAATTACTTGATTCTTTGTGAACTAAATTACTCCTGGTCTCCTTTGAACTACTTCTAGCAACTAGTGTGGTTCACACCTCAATTATGCTGTCTGGCTGTAAATTCTATTTCCTGTGAGCTATATATCATTTTCATTTTATTCAAATAACAACTGAAAGAGGCAGCAAAATGAACTGTGCAGTTTTGTAAGCTATTCAATAAATATTTATAAAATAAAGGAGTGAGTGGTAATAAATACATCCTCAGTGAATAGAAGTGGAAAATAGTATACATTTTGTTATCGCCATCTTAAAGAGTTCACCCTGTATAGTATACTGCAGTATCTTACTTCCTAGAGATCATGTTGTCTGAAGCACAGACTAAATCCCCTTGTTGTAGTTGTCTTGTGTGGAGGTTAATTTTATGTGGCAACCTAACTGGGCCATGAAATAAGCGCTGTGTTTTGTCTATCTTCCAGTTGTTTCTGGATGAGACTAAAAGTTAATTTGGTAAAGTGTGTAAATAAAGCATTTTACTTTAGTAATGATGGGCCTGAATAGAACAGAAAGGGCATTCTTTCTGGATGACTGCTATGGAGTATTTTCTGGAGTGAAATATTAACACTTCTTGGTATGTGTGTATATGTGATATATATATATAATTACATATAGTTATATATATAATATATATAGTCATATACATATCATTATATTTAATTGTGCATACTCTTACATTTACAAAGCAAGATAGCTGAATGGATCGATTTAGATGAAAGTCTGACTTCTGACAGGCATCTGGCGAGGGATATCTATACATTGCATCATCAGTTATACACTTCTGTCTGCAGAGAGCTAATGATCACAAATACAATAGACCCTCCATACCATAGATAAATTGATGCAACAAAAGGTATAATCTCTTAGCATCATGGATGGTTTTGCTTTGTTATAAATCACAGATTAGCCATACGTCTCACTGTAGCACAGTGTTATCCAATCAAAGCCACTTTATTAGCATTTCACATGTATGAGTGTTCTTGTCAGACTTCAAAACACATTATCCATTGTAATGTTGATGGACATAGAACAATATTTTTCTGAAAAATTTTTTACATGATTAAGTCAAACAATAAAATATTGCAAACAATAACTCCTGGAAACTATAAATAACAAAATATATTTTAAACGTCAACATGTGTTAGCATGTTTATTAATATAAAATGCTATTTTGAGAATGCTTTCCTTGCATTCGTTTTGTAGACTCTGTGTCCAAGATTCTGAGGTGGTTTAAACATTTCATTTGTGAAATGACAACATAAAATGTCAGTTTGTTTCATAGTCACTAACATCACAGCCTGGAATTAATGATACTAGTGTCTTACATCTGAAGTAACCAACCCTAGCTAGTGATTCCACTTTCACAAGGTCTCAAACAAAATGTTGACCATGAATGTGCTGATTGACCTGTGAGTTAAGGGTAGGGGCCACATGCTTTCCCCCGTGGATCCCCATGCTTAGCGAATTCTTTCAAACATCCTCCCCTTGGAGGGATGTGAATATACTTGCCCAACAACTCATTTCTAATTGTCCCTAGACCATCTTCTATATTTAGCTTTACAAAAGGCATTTTAGAATTATCAATCAATCAATCAATCAATCAAATCACAATAAAGTACAGTCCTTGTATTAAAACACTTTCAGTTTGTACTAAGAAACGTGTGATAAACAAACAAAAAACAAATCAAACAAACAAAGAAAACAACAGGGAGAGTTGAACGAATGAGCTTTTGGTATATTATTGATGTTGTCTAAAGCCTTGAAATGAATTACTCTACACCTTACTTAGAATATGGACCTTCAAGAGGAGGGACATTAGTCTTCCCCTCTGATAGTATCTCTTTATATGCTCAGCTAATAGTAAGTGAAGCTCTGCAAATAGTTTATATTCTCAGTTTACTCTTTTCCTCTGTTAGAATGGCGATCTCTTCTGCCAGCAATGAGCCATAAAGGGAAAAAAAGAATCACTGGCAGCTTGTGATGGAGTTATAGAAAGCCCTTTGAAAGTGATTGAACCTTCTCTGGCCTTTCTAAATCATCTTTGATTAGATCACAAAGGAAAACAGATTGATGTGAGTTTCAAATCTATCTTCAATCAATATGTCCCAACTCCTTGCTTTTCTTTCTTTTTCTGTGTGTGGCGGAGAAATGTCAAAAGAATATAGAAGAGAGTGGCCTGACTGGAGTATGTGCCTGTCTATTAGCTGGACATGGAGAAGAGTGAGTGGTGCGTTGTATTATACTCTACCCTGCTGACTGTAACAAGTGTGGATGCTAGGGTCAGTCGGCAGCCTGAGTGTGCTCTGGCAGGCCAACAGTGAGGCACACGGCAAGCATGGCATTAGGAATGGTGTGATCAGAGCTCTAGCCGTAGGATCTTGGAGGAGCCCTTTCACCACCCAGGAGTTTCAGTTCCCCTGTCCATTCAGTGGAGAGAACTGTGTGTATTTAGCTCATCATACAAACCAAATAAGACTACCAAAACAATGTCTGCTGTGCAGTATTCATTAGGTAAATATTGTTTTCTTTCTCTCGGTCCCCCAGAGGAACTTCCTTCCTGTTTACTTTTATTTGCATTTACATAGTACTGAAACCACCCAGAAAAAAAAAAATCCTTCCTGTTGTTACATGTAAGACTTAGTAGTAGAGAAGCAGAGGGCTTCTGAGAACCAGATCAAATACTATCTCTAGCGAACCGACCTTCCCCGCAGTGTCACCAAGCACTTTTCTTTAGCCTATCAGTAACACATTCTGTTTTATCCTTTTTGATTAGTTCTGGTTCAACATCATTCTTTTCCTCCATTCCTTCATCTCAGAGTCCGAGAGGATGATTCCAGCTCTCAGAGAACACTTCATGGACACCCAACTCAGAAACCATGTGATATCTCTTACCAGTAGAGCTATTGTTGCCCAATGGTGTCCAAGTGCATAACTTATTTCCTAAAATATGATGCCTTGGATTTATGTTTGAAATACCAGCGAACCTTATTTTCTTTACTCTGAAGGTAGAATGGTCACCCCAAATAAACAAACAAACCTAGGGGTTCTCTAGACCTCTTATTCTCAAATAAACCTTTCTTGAGTTCTGTAAAATGAAAGCGTTTTCACTTCTTACTTGAGTCTTGTACATTGCCCTTTACCGGAGCTATTTTCCCAGTAAATTGCTATGGTTGGTCTCTCAGGCTTGGGGGACAAAAACGGTTTTATAATGAAAATACCGACAGGTTCTTATCTGCAGCAGCGGGGATAGAGAGGTATGATCTCACTGATTGTAGACACCGGATGCCTGTTTTCGCTGGAGGGGGCAAAGACATCTTCTGCAGCCTGGAGGTTTGAGGTTTTCCCTTGAAAAGTTTATGAGAAAAAAAAAATAGCTGTAAGGAAGTAGGAGGCTAGGGCTACATAGACTGTGCCTTCATTTTCCCAGTAACGCGGTAAATTGTATTTCGTTGAGGAACTTGTGTGGAGATGGTCACAGTGTTGCCTGCTTCCTTAAACTTAGGTCTGTGTAATGGCTTTTTAGATTCACTAGGAAGAAACTCCCATCTTCATCTTCTTTATATTTTCAAATAATGCCTATCATTAACAGATAGGTATCAGTTTAAAAGAAGTTTATTTTCTCACCTTCAACAGCAATTCAGTGGAGTTAACACAAGGAAAGGAAAGAATACTGAGTTGGAAATTCTCTTCACTAGAGATGTTTAAGTAACAGTCCATTTCTCCTTAGTGTCATTCAGAGCTTCAGGTAAATATTGAGAGACTATGCCAGATATTTTAAAATGCCTCCTTTTATTTGTACATAGTTTTAGTTTTTAGCATGTACTAATGGTATATGAAAATGGTGACACTTTCTTACATATATATGTTTGATGCTTTTAGCCTAGGTCAAAGCCACAAAGTCACAAAGTCTTTGGCCCTGTTGGTGAAATTCTAGATCCCAACTCTAAGCAGGTGAAAAGTTCCTTTTCTTTGTTTGTCAAACACTAAGCATTTTTTAACAGCTACCTATTCTTACAGACTACTATGCCAGGATAGTTCTGGGATAATGCCCAGGGCAGAAAGAGGAACCCTGGCATGAGGCTTGCCCCTTACCACTAATTTATGTGATCAAACAAAGGAATGGTAACTGCCTGAATCTGGAATGGCAGACATTGCCCAGTGCACGACCCTCAGAGAATGCATAAAAAGCAAAAACCTCTGCTAAGAACAGCTGTGAGAACACATGTTTCCTTCCAGTAAAATTGCACCTGTGTAATGAAGACTGATGAGTATTTCAGAGAACAGGAGTAAGAGAATGAATTCAGGCTGTGGGTCCCTTTCCCCGTCTGATTCATAACATTCTGTAGGCAGCACTTGCCATGGAAATACAATGGCTGCCAAGTCCCTTGAATGGACAGAAGTAAGAATATATTGTCAAGGCAGCTGGAAACAGAGCTGCCTTTCTTTTCCATATTTTCTATTTTCTTACTGTTATTGTATGTGTGTGCATATATGTATGCATGCATGCGCATAGACAGTCATGTGGATGTCTGCACATCTGTATGTCTCCACACAAGTATGTGGAGGAGACCAGAGGTCAATGCCAGGTATCTTACTCTGTTGCTTTTCACTTTATTGTTTTGAAATTGAAAATCTCACTGAACTTAATGCACATGGATTCAATAGGATGGCTGGCCAGTGGACTCCAGAGATCCTTTTGTCTCCACCCGCCAGAACTTGGATTAAAGATGTGTGCTTAGCTTTTGATATGGGTGTTAAGACATTGGAACTCAGGCCCCCATGCTTGCGTATCAAGAACTGTACTAACTAAACTATTACCTCTCCAGCCCTTCTCAAACCATTGCAATTCACTTCAGAAATCCAAAACCTCCAAACAAATTTTGTGTATTGCTCTTTTTTTTAGTTGTCAAAGAACTCAGCAAGAATCTACGTGAGCTCAAATCTCAAATTGGATTTGTAGATCCAATATATCTTTAAATGAAAAGCTATAACTCTTTGTAAAAATGGCTCAAATTTTAGGTATGCTTGCCTTCATAGGAGGCAAAGTACAAACATATAAATTTATTCTAAGTTAAATCAGCTTTCTACTTATAATCAGTCTATAGCTAGTTTTACATGTTTCTAGATCATAATACACTGTGTGTGTGTGTGTGTGTGTGTGTGTGTGTGTGTGTGTGTGGTTCCTCTAAGTCCAGCATGAAAAGTCCCAAATTTTATGATCAACCTAAAAAAAAATAACCCCCAAAAGTGCTATTTTACTTTATCATATCACGGTGCTCTCTAATTTTGAATAAAAATGTGACACTGATATAAATTTTGTTTTTATAGATCTTTAAAGAAAATATATACTCAAAAAAGAATAGAATTCTATTTCCAAATGTTGGTCTAAGATGTGTCTTCTCATTTAATTAATGATGTTTTATTCAACTATTCCCTCTGAATATGCTAAGAAAAAAACCATGGCAAAATCCATTCTGATGTAACTAAATATTTAGAAAATTAAGAGATAATGAGTGGACTTAAATAGGATTACAGCAATCCAGGTCCTGTTGGTTTTGAACTCTATTTAAAATTCAAGGTTATTTTCTCCCTACATGTATGGAGAAGCAAATTTGTCAAAATTTGGGACTCATTTGAGGATATGCCATTGTGCCCAAAGGTGATGGTGTTTTTAAAAATCCTTGGTACACATAGTAGAGTAAATTTCATTCAATCCAATTGATAAATTGTAATACTTTCTGTAAAAGTGTTTTGATATGCACTTGTAAAATATCATTGAGATGGTTTATGTACCAAATGTGAGCTTGATTATTTATTGTCAAATAAGTGTTCTTGATATAAGGACAATGTGAATTCCTTTTCTTGCCTATTGTCTGACTCGTCAGAACTCCCAAATTTTGTCTGTATTAATTCATTTGACGTTTTGTCTTCTGTCACCTTTTATTGTTTTTTTAATTGTTGCTTATAAAATGCCACTTGCCAGTAAGAGCAGTATGAGTTTATTTAGCAAATAAACATTTGTCCTCTTCTACATGTATTCTATGGCTGACAATGGTATGGATGTTTTCCAAAGAGGCAAAGAATGCTATTATTATTTATGTGTTGTGTATGTGTGTATATATATATATATATATATATATATATATATATATATGCAATCAGTTTGTGTCATCTTCCCCAGAAGACTTACACCAGACCCTCTCTGTTTGCATGGAGTTATGAAATTGTTTTTCTTTCAAATTATCCTGAGTTTTCACAAGACTTAAAGCATTATAAGGGACAGAGGAGTCTGGGATGTCACTTGAATATATGTGTACTAACTTGCTGACTTCAACATACCAACTACTCAATCAATTATGCTTATAGAATAATGGATATATGTAATTCTATTTCAAATTAAGCATTTATTTCAGAGAAGAGCATACCCTACTTTTTTCTTTTTGAGATAACAATAAGATTATATAATTTCGTCCTTATTTTTCTTATTTCTCAGAACCTTCCCATGGACCCCTTTTGGTTCTGCATAATGATGTAAGTAATATTTCAGCTTTGACATTTTAGGAAGATCTTAAATGCATTTAATTTCTCTTGGACTCCACATTATGAAATTATCAATAACAATGAGATGTTTAGTAAACAACAAATGAACGTTCAGTCTTGAACTAAGACCCAGAAGTCAATTGGAGCTCATTGTGGGGGTGGTGAATGGAAGAATGGATGGCTATTAAGTGTAGCCTTCACAGTCACCCATATTTGAGGAGACGGGCTACATACATTAAAGCAATTCATAGGTTTTCAACAGTGCAAAGGGATTTGCTTTGGTTCTCCTGCTTGTGAACTGATAGCAGCTTTAATTCCTGTGACAACCTCAGAATCTAGATATTATCCACTGCCTTTCGAAGAATGGAATGATTTGCAGGAGGACTTTTGGGACTTTGCCTTTCTCTCTCTATGATGAGATCCTGGTGTAACAATCCCACAGGACCCTGGCATCTTTGTGACACAAGCCTCGGGTTTGTTAGATGTGGAGTCACCAATGTTACAAGGAAAGGTGCTGTTGGAAACCGGCATGTTGTGGCAGGCTCGCTGCCTCAACATCTTCTCTATTTCAAGGATACTCGCCAACTCCTGTGAACGGTTTTCCGAATTTAAGTCCTGTTAGAAGTCATTTGTTTTCCATTTGTCACTAAAGGGCACTGAATGCTTCGTTCCCTTAAAGACAGTTCTGGCCAAGTAGGCAGAACTGTTAAAGACTGTTGCTAAGAGCCGTCAGCAGAAAGGTTCTTAAGTTAACGGATATGCCACCTCACACCCTTTCTAGAAATGAAAATGTGCGCGTATGTGTGCTCACATATCTCCTTAAAAATATCATACATATCGAAGAATAAGCCAGCCATTACCTGTAGATTGTGATTAAGCAGGGCTGTGACCTAGAAGTACCATGTAGAGGAAGACGAGAAAGGGAAAAATAAGAAAATGGTTGTATTAGTTACATAGGAAAAATTCTGATCAATAGCAGTCAAGCTATTTGAACATCAATACCCTCGGGCATCTTTTGTCATTCTTCTGTGTATTCTGGGCTGTGTATACAAGATATAGATATATTCTTGACATCTAGGCTCTTTCATTTAATGCTGTGTCCCTGTACCTGAACGGTCTTTGTGGTAAATGGGCACATAATAGGCACTGGTGGTCATTTGTTGTGTCTAAGAAGGAATGATTATAGAGACACGTCCCATCTTATGAATAAGGAGTCCAAGGGTCAGGAGTCAAATAGCATTCCAAACTTTAGTGGGGGCAGGCACATATGACTGCCTAAGTCTGAATATCATACTCTGAAGGAAAATGTTTTTCCCCTTTAAAATATTTTTCAGAATTAAAAAAATGAAACAAAAATAACAAGAACAAACAAAAAACCATCTTTCTAAAGCCTAGATTTAACCCCTGGAAGCTTAGAAATTGACATTTGTAAAAATAGCTTATTACAGAGGCAGGGAAGCAGACTTGAAAAATAGAGTGATACATTTTAAGGTGATTCCAACTGATTAGTGGCCTGAGGATGTGGAAAAAAATATTTAAATTCTCGAAGACTCATCCAATGTGCATATGTGATGACAATGGCTTATGAAAACACATACTGTAAGAATAAAATGAGTTAAGACAAGCAAGCAAGGACTTTACCATAAACTTTTGGGCACTGTTGTTACTATTACCTAAAGCATTTGGAAAGTGATCCGAGGCTGTGTTATTCCAAGATGAACTCCACATGCTTTTTCCTACACACATACACAACACACACACACACACACACACACACACACACACACAGAGAGAGAGAGAGAGAGAGAGAGAGAGAGAGAGAGAGAGAGAGAGAGACCTTTACATGCTTAACTGATATATGGGTGTATGGGATTTATTATGTTTTTAAGCTATGGGAGTCGGTAAAATTATGACTCAGAAGTTCATATGGATCTTCCTATTTAAAGAGTTTCTTCTTTTCAGCTTCCACAAATATTTTCAAAGCTGAACACTTGGATAATTTCCCTGTGTTAATCTCATCAAACGTTCATGCTAAAAGCCTTTTCTCCCCTTAACCTTAGCTTCTAAGACCAAAGTGCCTAATGATGCTACTGTTTTGAAAAAGACTCCAATTCACACCTTGTCATTTTGGGAAATTGAGCTTTGTTTAACTGAGGGGGCATCACTTGCAGAAGATGGCTTGAAAATCTGAATGTTAGCACCTGCTTCCTTTATTTACAGAACCACTGACTTCCACACCTATTCCTCCTCTGGGTAAAACCTGTTTGCAGCAGTGTTTTTGAGCCTTGGCTCAAATCTAAATGTGAATTGCAGCACCTTTCTGTCTTCTCCAGAAGCCCGCATATTCATTTTTTTTTTCTGCAAAAGGAAGGTGGCTCAGTGAGTGTCAGCCTGTGGATGCTTCGTTCATCTGGCATGATGAAGCAATTGTGAGTCTTGATTAAATACATTTTTCTCTAGTGTGTCCGGGCCCCTAGAGTCACAGAGAGAGACAAAGACACTGAAGACAGTGGAAAGGTGGTGAGGAGCCTTCCTGGTGCCAGCTATTGCAAGGTTTTTCTTCTAAAACCAGGTCTACTGTGGGAATCTCTCTACAGTTGTCTTGGTCTCAGTTTTTCATTGAGACAGAAAATAAAAATGCGTGTGGAACTGTGCAAATACCCTCAGAGTCACTGTGAAACTTCCAATAGCCTGAATATGCAGAAGTAGCATTCACAGAGCAACAAACCCTACACTAAGTAGTTAGGATGAGGATTCTGAAACAAAGTAATATGTAGTTATTTTAAACGAGAGGCTTTGATAAACATTTTTCCCTCAAAAATAATTATTGGAAGTAAATATCAAAATTTTTGTGATAATGAAAACAAAACAACCCAAATTCACAGCAGTAAAATAGCACCTAAAGTCACCAGGCTATCAAGACAAGTGCTCAGATTTAAATTCAGGCAGGCATGATCCATTCAAGGAAATAGTTTTGCCTTTTGAGGGATCTTTAAGGAAACAAGAAGATATGTGGAATAAAGAGAAAGGTTTAGGATCAAAAGCTTGAGAATTTCAGAAAAGGTCTAAGGTACCCCAGGATTGGGAGTGGATCCAAGAGAGAGACAAGGTGACTTCCTGGCATGGCTATGCCTTGGTCTGGAGAACACACTTAGTCCTGTGCTACTTTTGTCTGTGGAATTCTAGCCTGAGAGCTGGGATGAAGCAGGAACTGGAGGCTCTCCAGGATCCAGGACTGATACATATGTCTTGGCAGAAGTTTAAGTGGCAAACTAGAGTGCTGGCAGAAGGTCCTTCAGTAGCTGACTGCAGGCTTCAGGCTGAGGGAAGAGTCAGGGTGGCTGAAGCCTGGTTGGCAGTGTGGGTTCCTCTGCCTTTCTTTGCTCATGTTGTCTCTTATGTCTTCTGGAATAATTATGTTTTCATAAGAGGAGGCCTTTGCAATGAGACAGAACAGGTCTTTGAAACTCTCAGTCTATCCTGTTCTTCACAATGGAGGAGCTGTTCTGACCTCTTAGACTTTGCAAATGTCTGAGATAAATGATGCAATGTGAAAACCAATAAGAGCATCACAATGCTATGCTATTTCAACAGTGTGTTTGAGTGATGTCCGATTGGTGGAAATATTTTATCCTTCTGATATCTAGCTGAGCCATACTTGATCAGTTTTATTTTTCTCCCACAGAGTAACTATGTTTTCCAGCTATGAAGTCTCATTTTATAAAAAGATATCTCAAAATGTCTCAGTACAAGTTAACTTTTACATAATACTCGTGGAAATTGAAGACAGCTATTTTTTTGGCTTTTTGAATTTTTCATTTCTGTCTTCTGAGACTGACTTCTCTAGACATTTCTGTTTGATTTTACTGCACTGCCAATTATCTTTACTAATTACTTTTTCTTGACTCAGTGATGAACACAGTAAATATTGTTCTTGCCTATCTTAGAGTGATACATGGCAAGTTAAATGATACTGTTAGTTGTAGAATAATACCTTCAGAAAGTATTATATAATTTTGTGAACTTTAAGGGCTCTTGCTACCTTAGGCACTTGTAGTAAGGAAGTAAATTAAGAAAGTGTCATTTATTTCATATGTGCTCTGGATTACAAGTGTCCTAAGTGCTTAATTCACTTTATATACTTAATGCTCAAGTTAATGACCTACGTAGTTATACGTATTTAGTTTTTGTTATTTATATTTACATATTAATATTATTAATTACTTACCTGTGTACATATGAAGTATGTGCATGGGATGTAGCCATGGTACATCTATACAACTTTGTGAAGTTGGTTCTTTCCTTTAACTTCATGTGGGTTATGGGGATTGAATACAGGTACTCAGGTTTGGACAGCAAGTGTTTTTACCCTTTGAGCCATTTCATTGGCCCAGTTATATTCATTTTACACTTGAGGAAAAAGATCAGATAGATTAGGTGAACATCTTCAATCATTTTACTTGGAAATGCCACAGACTATATTTGATACAAGCTGTTGAGATTCAATTTGTTACAGTTTCTAAAATATGCCCCATTACTTTCCCCTATTGATATGAGTATTGGCTTCTTGAATTATAGAAGCCATTCTAATATTCTTCTATTCCCAAAACAAAAAGTATAAAATGGATGTGTCCTTTGGTTGTGCACTGAATTATTTTAGAGAGAGAGAGAGAGAGAGAGAGAGAGAGAGAGAGAACATCAGGAGTTGGAGATAGAGAGTGGATAGGAAAAGGCTTTGCACCACATGCTAAGTTAGAAATTCAGGCCCAGGTTAAAGCTGAATATTGTAAAAATTATTCTGAAGTTGCTGGCTTGGGAGACTCCCAACCATTTTCTCCCTTTTTATTTAAATCTGTGTTTATACAATGTCTAACTCTTGCTAAGGTCTTTTGGTAACACAATGCTCTCCATCTCCCCAAACAGAGTATACTCTTCTATGGGGCACATCTCATAAACAGTCAGTGAGCAGGGCTTTCTTACATCAATAATGACAATTAAATCAAGTTGCACAGATAATATATGCTCTAGTACCCACATCTTTGCAGTTTAGAAAAACCTAGTCATGGTCTCGCACTTTGTACTACATTTCTGTATCTGCTTGGCTACAAAGTATGTCTGTAAATGTTCTTTCCAAGAAAAAAAATCCAGGATATAAAAGTGTTGCTCAGGTTACCAGGGCTTGGGCATTCTGAATGCTAGGCAAGATGATGGGAAAGGATTAGGGCACTGAGTGTTGACTATGCAAGAATAAATGTCCCCTTTATTATAAAACGTTATTCAGAAACTGCTTGGAAATCATGAGTTATAAAAGCAGCAATACTATGAAAATCATATTGCCCAGTACACACACACACACACACACACACACACAGAGAGAGAGAGAGAGAGAGACAAAGATGGTGATGAAATTTTATATTTTGTTTTTATAACATTGTGCTTTCAGAATTACATTAAAATACCTAAAATTACCATGTTGAAATTTAATAGTAATGAATTATGATAGAAATAAAAATGGCATATTAAGCTAAATTTTAAAAATTAGTTATATGCTAATTTTAATGCAAGTGTGCTTTAGAAATGACTCGTGTATGTGTCATTAATTCCAGATATAAGAAGATATTTAATTTTCTCAGATATATATTGTATTATATATTATAAAATAATAATTAACCACATAGCAGAGTCAAAATTTATACCATACAAGATAATAGCTCCCGAAATACAACTAGATTATACAGCCTACAGTAGACATCTTTTACAATTACTAGACTAAAAAACTCAGTGATGTCATCTAAACAACAGATTTGAATTTTTGCTCTGGATTTAGTTCTTTGTGGTCAAAACAAATAGCTAAACCTTTCTGGTCCTTGGTTTACTCATTTGTAGATTCCATCTAAGAGCTTGATTTTCTGGGGCTTTTCTTTGTGAAGTCTACACCCAAGTTATTGGGTATGTCCTGTTTTCTTCTATGAGCCTTTCTCTTTGTTCTGATACTTAAGCCTGTATTAAAATATCTTGACCAAATCCCACCTCTGCTTTGTCATGTCATAGGCGACAGGCATTGTACTGTACAGGAGTAAATCATGTGCTACTTAAAGATGTCTAGCCCAGTGCCAGCTTGCAGTCAGACTTTACAAGCATTTTAAATCAATTGTGTACAAATGGAAAATATTAGAAGCCTGAGGATTTGAACCAGATACATCTATCTCAGGATTTGGCTCCCTACCTTTATATTACTGTTGTATTATCTTTTTAATGAGTTACCAGAGAAGGCTCCATGCAAACACTATTATGTACTTTTTGTAGAAAGAATCCCCTGACATATTTAGAGTAATTAAGAATTTCAAGTGAAGTATTTTTAATATTATATTGGTACATGTTTCTTTGATGATAGACATTAAATAAAATACCTAATTGAAATGAGTAATTGAATTTTCAAAGCAAATTAGTGGGGAGAAATTGGTTGTACAAAACGTAATTGTGTTTTTCTAAGGGCATCATGACTAAACACATTACTATTGATGGTGAAAAATAAATGCATCTCATATCTCTCAACCAGACTAAGTCTGCGTTGCCATAATGCTAATTTGGATACACCTAATTAAGCCAAACTTTAAATTATCATAGACATATTTTATAAAGGAAAGCTATAAAAGCATGTGGCAATAACGTGCATGCTTAAGCCAGAATAGTTTGCATTTGAATATTTCCTCTTTTTCAAGAATGACTGTGGATAAATAAACTCTGAGAGACTGGTTTTCTTGTCTGAAAAATAGAGATAATAATAGTTCCAACTCACGGAATTGTTGAGACAATTAAGAGAGATAATAGACGTTAATAGCCTGGAACACTGCATGGCTAAGCGTATAAGCATTAGAGGTATTTGTATTTCAAATCCACATAATTGCACTCAAAAACTATACAAAAGCAATTTTAATGTGTTTTTCTAACCAAATTTGTTTTGCAAAAAGTAAATAATCATTGTCTGATGTGTTTTATCAATCTGAATAATTATACCTGAATTCGATTAAATCTGAGTTCACCTGACTTAAATTGCTTTGTATTCCAAGTGTGTCTATATTTAGCCAAGAGACAGAGATGCCAATGGGCCTAGGAGTAAACAGGCTTATTCTTAGATGTAGCTTGTCATGTCAGATACTTTGTTACTGTGATTTTGCAGGCAATCTAACTGTAGTTACAAGAATATAGCGCACAGTGCCCTGTTCTTTCCCGCATGCTTCTTAAGCTTTGAGAAACAAAACCTTAGGAACTGCTTGGGCTTTGCACACTGAATCTTTCCTTCTGTTGTTGAGCTACTATGGTTTTCTCTATAAAAGCACAATCAAATGAATTATATTTATCCACCTGGTTATCCAAGATAAAAGTTTTAAAGTTGCTCTGAATCTGTTTCTTTCATCCCAGTATCTTGTCTTAGTACTCCGTTTGGGTGATTCCATTTCCTTGATACATGCATGTATGTGTGTGTGTGTGTGTGTGTGTGTGTGTGTGTGTGTATCTTTGCGTGTGTGTGCATTTACACTGGTGCTCACAGATGTTCATATGAGCGCAGGGAGTTAGAAGGAAACCCCAGGTTTATGCTCCTGCTTTCCACTCTGTTTGAGACATGGTCTCTATTTTGTTGTTCATCTTTAGATACTCCAGGCTAGGTGTGCCATGAGCTTCAGGGAAGCTGTCTCCAGCTTAAGAGCACTGACGTTGCAGGTATACGTAACCACACCAAGCTTTACATGATTCTAAGCAATGACAACCAAATCCTTATACCAAATACACAACCTCTTTACCCCCTGAGCCATCACTCCAACCTTCTACTATTTGTAACCCTTCCACTATCTCATTAACTACTTAGAAACCATCCTATGCCGAGTTTAGCCTCTTAATCTACTAGGTTTTTCTGTTGAGTAAATTCCCACCTTAAATCTCTTTCTTCTATACGTTATCCTAAGGCATTTTCTAAACTGAAAATTGATAGAAACCAATTGCTTCCCAAACTCCACATTACATGTAAAGGCTTTAAAAAAAAAAACCTGTTCAGACTGGTAATGGATCCCAAGGCCATTGTAATCTTGCTTTGCCTCTCCAGAGTAGATTTATGCAGGGAGCCTGAGTTCTGGAGTCAACAGAACTGCTCATGAATCCTGGCTCTGCCAAGGATTTCAACAGGTTACATGGTGTTCAGCTTCCTTAGAAGTAAAGTTGAGATATTAGTGTTTGTAAGACTTGATTATTTTAAACTAAATAATACAAATTTCCTTTTTGGTGGGGCACATGCTAAGAAGTCTTAATTTAGCTTCCTTAATATTATCTCGAACTTTTCCTTTATGGACCCAACACATACAGGTCATGAAGTCAAGAAGACACGTTCATGGTTCAGAATAACCAGAGTCGGATCCTCTAGGGAGCTGGGCTCTGTGACATTGGGAAAGTGTTCAATTTCTGTGTGTGTCATTTTACCCACATTTCTGTGGATGACAGGAAATATTTAATAAGGCTGTAATAACCTATGTTAAATGTTCAGCAACACAGCAAATGCTAAGAGAGCAAGTTCAAATAAATGTAATGAATGGTTTAGAATCTATTGTTCTTCGGAGCACACAATGCATTATGTTCTCCATAGTTTAACTAATTTCCTCAACTTCACAACTACTAAACCATTGGTTCCTATCCTTCTTCTACTCATTCGTTTTTTATGCTCACTGTATTCAATTGGGAAATTACTTACTAGAGACAATTTTATGTTTGTGTAAAGAAAAAGTTGAGTGTTTTTATTAGTGTTGGTCTCATTTGAAAACTCATAGTATTTTTGCTGTATTTATGGAGAAATGTTAGCATCAGACAGCTTATTCCATTTCAGTAAAGAATGTTCTTTAAATTAAAAGTTTATTGATGTTGTGATACCTATCTTCAATACACACTCATATATACATTACCCAATATATATATATACACATATAAGTGTTTATGTATAGCAACCATTGGCTAAATAATACAGGTGTAATTTCTTTATTAAACTCAGTTGATTGTAAGTAGTGTGTGCTATATAAATTTTATAAATACTTAATTTATATAACATGTGTATATATACACATATCATATAATATATAATATATAAATATAATGATATATTATTATAACAATTATAATAATATATAATATATGATATTAATATATGTATATATACATATTAAGTATTTATAGCAACCATTGACTAAATAATACAGGTGTATTTTCTTTATTAAACTGAGTTGATTATAAGTAGTGTTGTTATTTCTGTCAGTAAAACTGTAAGCATAGTCCATGTATAGTAAATTTTAAATATGTCATGGCTATAGTTCAGGCTGATGATAAGAGCAATACATAAAAACACAATTACAAAGCCATCTAAAGCCAAATGTCAAATTCTCATTCTGTGTTTAATAAAACAATTATTTAACATAACCAGTTACTTTTATTTATAGTATTTCATTATAATATTAGTATACTTTTATTATAGTATTAGTTTTAATTAAGTATTTTATATATTTTAATAATGTCTTCAGTTGTCTATAATTTTTTTTATTTTTGAGATTCTAGTATGGTTGCATCATTTTCCCTTATCCTTTTCTCTCTTCAACCCTCTTAGAGATTGTTCTTGCTCCCTTTCAAATTCATGGCCTTTTTAAAAATTAAATATTGTTACATGAATATATGTAGATGCATATATAGGTATGTTTCTGAATATACCTGTATCTAAATAAACCTGATCAGTTTGTATAATGCTACTTCTGTGTATGCTTTCATGGCTGTCCATTTGCTATTGCTAACCAAGTAGTGCTCTTTCCCATGGAGAAGCTAACTTTCTCTACTCTTCCCATTCCCTAGTTTCCTACAGTTCTTGGCATAGGGTTGAGGCCTGTGGGCTTCCCTCCATGCACCTTGGTACATCTATTGCTGTTGCTGTTGTTCAGGCCATGTTTAGGTAATTATTGAGTGTACAGACGTCTATCTAAGTAGCATGTGCCGGGCACTTTCAAAAATGATGTTGCTAAAGCTGAGCGTTTAATATCATTATGATCCAGTGACGATTTGAAAAATTTGTTGGAAATCATATAAACCATGTAAAACATGATGATTTGAACACGTGGTGATCGGAAGGTAAAATCTGGCTGCTCTACAGAGTCTGAACATTGATGACTCTGTGAGTAAGCTAACACAGTAGGGGAAGCACCCACAGGGCTAAAGAAAGATGTGCAAAGGGGGGATGCTGAACGCAGAAGAAATTGTTTTCTGCAATGAGGAGCCCCTGATAGTTTATTCAATATCAAATAGTCAGGCCTGTTACATATTTATTATATAAATATCACATTGCGTGAACTAAGTCAGTTATATTTATGTATTTAGCAACACACACATCAATTAGAGGAGGTCATGATCTTGAGAAGAACAAGGGGGTTCATGGGAGGTGTTGGATGGAAGAAAGAAAAGTAGAGGAAATGAGGTAACTATGTTAAAATTTCAAAAACAACAAAAATGGCGTAAAAGCTCCAGGATTAAGCCATACCTATTCCAGCCGTGCATCTTCTATATGTCACTTAACTCTTAAGAAAATAGTTTCTATTCTGTGTAATTTGCCCTGTAAAGGCTAGGTCTACTCTACAGGACAGTGTAGAGGGGCTAGTGAATGATTAGAACCCATTAGCAGCTGATCACAAGTGACGGTTATAACCTTTAACAAAGAACCGAGTAATCATTTTCCTTCCTTATAGATGGCTCTGTCCATTAAGATGTTCATTCATGGATATTATTTTACTGGAAAGTAGTGGAAAGATCAAGAGCAATGGGGTAAATAATTAAACATTTTCTACATATCAACTGTTGGTAAAAGTGAGTACAAGAGATAGTTTGGATCAAGCAAAATGTCCTTGGAAGCCATTCATAACTTAACAATAGCTAAATCCACCTGCTCTCCTGGGGTTTTATTTACAGCTCCTCCATATTGTATCATAAACCTAATACCTGATATTCCTTTATAAATGGAAATAAAAGAGCATTAAAGAAACTACAATAAGATGAAATATCCACTTATATTTATTACTTATTTTCTTCTTTGACAAGTGTTTTAAAAGAAAGACTTAAAAATTATTGTTTATTTTCTGATAAAACAAAGTAGGCTGTCAGACTATTGAATTTATGCCATAAGTTACAAAGTGAAGATATGAACACTGGTGTGGGACTCCTTCTGTCTATGTGTTGCTTTTATTGGTTAATGAATAAAGAACTGCTTTGAGCCTATGGCAGGGAAGAACAGAATTAGGAGGAGAAAGCTAGGCTGTATGCTGGGACAGAGAAGGCAGAGTCAAAGGAGTCAAAGAGATGCCATGGAGCGCCTGCTAGAGATAAATGTGCTGAAACTTTGCTTGTAGGCCACGACCTCGTGGTGATACACAGAGTAATAGAAATGGTTAAATTAATGTAAGAGTGAACCATAAAAGGCTAGAGTTAATGCGCAAAGCAGTGATTTAAATAATACAATTTCTGTGTGATTATTTTCCGCCTAAGCAGTCGGGAACAAACGAGCGGCCCCCTGCAACAGAGCACAGTATTTTTATTCTCCTAGCATTCCTTAGACAACCAGTCACAGAAAGATGCAAGCAGATCACCTGTGTCTGGATAAGAATATGGTGTGACGTCATCAGGCCCGAAGGTACGGAAATGCTTATGCGACTGTTATGTAGCCACAATGCAAGTTTCTTAAAAGAAAGAGCAGCAAGTTCCAGTCTCAGCTTCCTAAGGCTGGAACATTGAGTCATTCCAGTGCTCACAGGACCATTTTTACCTCTCTTTATTCTTTCCCGTCCTCACCTCATAACACTTGGCTCTGTTGGCAGTAAGGAATGATCTTGAATTTCCAGGAATCCACAAGGTTTACCCCAGCTAAGACCCTAAGCAATAGAGGAGAGTATGTCTGAACTTGCCCTGTACTCAGATTGACAAATATCTTAAATGTCACCATAAAACTTTCATCCAGCAACTGATGGAAACAGAGGCAGAGACCTGCAGCAGGGCACTGAGCTGAGCTCCCAAAGTCCAGTTGAAGAGTGGGAAATGTGAGAATATGAACAAAGAGGTCAAGACCATGATGGGTTCACCCACGGAAACAGTCTACCTGGGCTAAGGGGAGCTCACCGACTGCAGTGGGACAGGGAAGGAACAAGCATAGAACCAAGATAGACCCTCTGGATGTGGGTGGCGGCTGTGTGACTGGGGCAGACTGTGGGGCCACTGGCAGTGAGACCAGGATTTATCCCTACTGCTTGTACTAGCTTTTTGGGAACCTATACTCTTTGGGTAAATACCTTGCTCAGCCTAGATATAGTAGGGAGGGCCTTGGACCTTCCCCAGACAATGTGCCTTACACTCTCTGAGGAGTGGATGGGGGTGAGATGGGAGTAGTAGGTGGAGGGAATGGGAGGAGGGAAGGGAGTGGGAACTGGGAGTGGTATATAAAATGAAACAAAAAAGTTTGTTTTCTTTTTTAAAAAATGATTTAATTTTTTAAAAACAAAGAAAAAAATAACATTTATAGAATGAAATTGGGCAAACACTTTTTGTAGCAAACTTAGGAGACCGTTGAAGCAAATTCCCTGAGTGCTGTCGTGTATTGCCAGACCCAATTTCCATCTTATGAAGTACAATGATAGGCTTTTCCTGACTGTCTGCCTATAAAGCATCCAGTTCTACTGAAGCCACTCAGTAGCACTTCAATTCTGAGTTTGTCAGAAGGATGGTGATAGCATGTTTAAAAGCATGAGGAACACCCCAGACTTCCCTGGTTCCGTGTCTTCATTTCAT
Organism: Microtus oregoni; assembly: GCF_018167655.1. Classification (NCBI taxonomy): domain Eukaryota; kingdom Metazoa; phylum Chordata; class Mammalia; order Rodentia; family Cricetidae; genus Microtus; species Microtus oregoni. Next base: position 7,531,654 of record NW_024543059.1, read on the forward strand.
AGCATCCCCACATTTTTCTAAGGGCAGGGAGGTGTGATGTTTTTGATAAGAACACTCATAGCAATGGCTGAGCTAATCGGCTTAAGGTCCAGCCCAGGGTCCATTCTATGCTCTCTACTCCTTCCGCATGCTCTCATTCTCCTCTTCTGTATGTGCTTGTCTCCTGCATTGTGGTAGCCACTGGGGCATTTATGAGTGACACACTTATGAATCCCAAGATGAAAAGATGTCGGTATGTCCTTGCTAGTCATTGTCTATTTGAGGCTACAAGTTAAGGCAATCACACATGATACAGAAATCACACGCATTCATTGTGGACCCATGAATAACAACAAAAAACAAACACAAAAGGGGCCACACAAACATCCAGAGAACAGTTAATACAAATTTCTACATAGGTAATACCATGAATAAAAAGGTTTGCTTGTAACTTGAACAGTAAGTCAAAATTTTCCAGATGAATAGCAAAGGGCATTTCACATGGAAGGATCAGTACAAAAGAAGCAGAGCCTTGTGACTGCTGTGAAGTCACTGGGGAATACTGCAAAGATGGAAGCGGGATGAAAGAAAAGCGAGGAGAAAGAAACCTTGGAAGCTGTCCGGTCAGCTTTTATACATCACAGGCTTCATTCTGTGGACAGCGTAAGCCTATGGAATTCTTTTGGCTTAAAATAATTAGCATAAGCTTATTTTGGAAATAATTTTATTATCCTTTTCATTTTTTTCTATAGCATGTACCATATGAATGCTCTGTTATGGAAATATATGTGTTAGCCGCAACAGACCATTGTTAGAAATTTTCAGGGATAATAATGGATCCTAATAATTTTTTGGTGATGTAGTATTCTGCTTGGCTTCACTGACTTTTGACCATATGCCATGTCTGTACATGGGGGCACTTTACCATATTTTGATGAGGTATTTTAGCAACAGTCTGATTTCGCTGATTGAATAGTCTGGGGCCTGGCAAGATGTCTCAGTGGTGAATGTGCCTTGTGACCCAAGCTCAGTTCACAAAATGCATGCATTTGCCCTTTGGCAGGAGGACTAGATGATTTTCAATTGTTATGTTGACAAAAGATCTTTCCCTTTTTGTTTTCAATCTAAATTCTATGTGGAGGAATATATCTGGCGTAGAGAGGAGAGATAAGGATTTAGTTGCTGTTACTATTTGTTTATGCATTGAGAATTTATAATCATGGCAATGAAAGACCATAGTTACACATCTTCCACTACTGGGAAGTTTATAATGGACACACACACACAAACACATATTATGGAATATGTATGTATATATGTGTGTGTATGTGCATATATACATGTATAGAGAGAGAATACTCAAAATGATGATTCACTATGACTAATCATGAAAGAGAACACACACACACAAACACGTATTATGGAATATGTATGTATATATGTGCGTATATGTGCATATATACATGTATAGAGAGAGAATACTCAAAATGATGATTCACTATGACTAATCATGAAAGAGAACACACACACACAAACACGTATTATGGAATATGTATGTATATATGTGTGTGTATGTGCATATATACATGTAAAGAGAGAGAATACTCAAAATGATGATTCACTATGACTAATCATGAAAGAGTAAAATGTTTCATGTAATACACTCAAGCCAAAGCTTGTTTAAAAGAGCAAGAAGTAGAGAAAAGGGCTTGTTCTCTCTTAGCATCTCAGTGAGTCTCCGGATCTGGGAATTTTAAGTAAGCCCACATTCATGAATTCATCTGTGAGCACCCACACATGCTGTTTGCTGAACATGATGCTGTTCACTGAGGCTAAAAGCAGGTTCCTGGTCTGGTGATAGAGATGAACATGAAATATGTACCAGCATAGTTCTATAAAAAGGACGGAATGCAGAAAGTGGAAGCCAACAAAGGAAGGGGGAAAACAGAGCTGTTTGAACAAAAATAACCCTTTGGAATTTTATATGAAAATGAAATTGTGTGGAAATTATCTTTTAGATCAAGTCCTGTTCGGAATTGCCTTTGCTAATGTCATTGTATTTTGAAGAAATAAGCTTAGGAAAGGAGACAGGACTGACATATTGAATGATTTCACAGGTCATGCCAAGTTGATTGCATCTCCAAGACTTTTACTTGTTCAAACTAATGATTAACTTTAATGTTAGCTACTCAGCACGAGAATTAGACATTTATCAATAATATATGTATATCTGTAGTAAATGTTATGAGCGTTCATTATAGGTATCTGTATTTATTTAAAATAGGGGAAAGAGAGTAGTCAGGTGGTGGTGGCGCACGCCTTTAATCCCAGCACTCTGGAGGCAGAGACAGGTGGATCTCTGTGAGTTTGAGGCCAGCCTCGTCTACAAGAGCTAGTTCCGGGACAGACTCCAAAACTACAGAGAAACCCTGTCTCGGAAAAAAGAAAAGAAGAGAGAGAGAGAGAGAGAGAGAGAGAGAGAGAGAGAGAGAATAGCAGAGAAAGTAAAGTGGAGTTAAGGAAACAGAGACAAGAGGAGACAGTATTTGTTTTAAGCTCGTAACTTTGTTCAACAGTGACCTTCTAGCGATTTGCCTATTTGCCTTCGTTTTATTGTTGCAAAAACATTCAAGTTACTTTCATAGACACTCCTCTTTTCTTTGTCCCCACATTTCACCTTTCAGTCTAAGGCCTGTTGACTAGCAAGAGGATGAACAAGCACAGCCAACACAAGGACACTTGGTTTGGATGGCTTTTCTCTGCTGCCGCCTGCATCCTCTAGATGCAGACACTAGAACAAGACCTACTGAATAAAAGGCAATCAATAAATGTTTGTTAATGGCTTAGATGATCTACTCCTTGTCTGAAGCATAAGATAAGACAAGGGAAGCAAAGTTCTATCCACGAAGTATCCCAGGATTGCTCTGGATGTGGTCCAACACAAAATTGTAGATTTAAAACATTTGGGATTTTTTTCTGGGGGGAGCAACTTTTGTGCCTAGGTTGTTGTTTTTCAACATGAGCTTTGCAGTGAACAGCCTCCTGTTGTGGTTTCAAAAGATTGTACATGCCTGGTAGAATATGTTAGACAGGAGTCTAGAACATTCACAGGTTATGAGAAGGCACAGTGACTCTGTATTATAATGTGTGTTACATGGTAGCTGATGAAGAGAGATCCTTATTCATATGATTTTACATAAAGAGACCCCCAAAATTAGAAGTCCTGTTTTACTGACCACTTAAGAATACTGGTCATCCTTAACTGGTGTATAATTATAAAAATGTTAAACATGATTTGCTTTCATATTGCTAGGTAACCTTTCACTTTCCATTGGTTTCCCTCTTCATTTGTTTTGCATCCATATTCTCATAGCTCAATATAGAAACTATTAAAATCCTTTGTCTAGTCCGAGAGATTGCAGGTTATACACATGTGTAAATGTTATCACAGAGAAGACACAGATAGAATATGGGCACAGGTCACTCCTATGGATGATGAAGAGATAATACATCCATAATTAAAATAAATATATGCGATATCAAGAGAAAACTGGGAAATGAACTCTAACCCGGAAATGAGTAGGACGTGAAAAGGAGCGCACCTTAAGTTGGATGGATGGAATTTATGGTCTTAGATGGCAGAAGTAAAAGGGCCAAGAGAACTTCACAACAGAACAGAGGCCTGGGAGGGACATCAGGTGAAGATGTCTGCTTCCAGTCCTGAATTTGAGCCCTGAGCCCCAGCTATGGGGATGGGAGACATGACTGGGAGACGTTCTCCTTGGCTCCTGTGTGTGCACTTTTGCTTCAGTACCACTCCCCAGGAAATAAATGTAGTGAACATTTAAGAAATAAAATAGCCTTTGGGATATGATGAATACCAAATTCCTGTACGATACAGGGCTATTTCTTTGTGCCACCATCCTAGTGATTCCTGTGTGTAGGGAAAGTATCCACGAGGCTGCAATTGTATGGCATCTGCCACTTTCTTATACTCTGTCACTGAATGCAGTGGTTAAAGTTGAGGACCTTGGGACCAGCGGAACTGGAGTTGGAATGACCGAGTCTGCCTTAGTTTATTCATTTGGGGCAAATCATGTAAGTTCTCTAAAACACAATTCCCTTAATGACAGTGACAACGTGTGGAGCACAGAGAACAGCTGTGTAAAAGTTAAATCAGATTAAAGTAGACAACCTGCTGCCTCTGTTGCTGACGCAGCGACCAGTCTACAAACAGCTGCTGTTAAATTGGACAAAGGTAAAGGACGGAGTCTTGAATTTCTTCCTTATGCTCTACACGGTTTTCAATGAGACAAAATTTCTTTATTTTAAAAATAAGTGTATTAGTTTTTGATTGACAAATAATAACTTTGTATATTTAGGTAGTATTGAACGTTTTACTTAATTGTGTATTATAGGAAATAGGAATAGCCTAGTTAGCTCTGACACGGTGGGAACACAGTCTATTCCCTGAACAATTTTTAAGCAGGCAACATATAATTGTTAACTATGGCCACTATCCACAGCAGCAGCTCACTAAAATTTACTCCTCAAGGTTAAACTTTGTTTCCTTAATCAACTTCTCCATTTCATCTCTCCTCTTTCACCCTGCTTCCTGTCTATTAATTTGCTATTCTCTGTTTCTATGAGATCAACATTTTTAGATTCTATATAATGATGAGATTTTCTAAGTTTTTTTTCTGTAATTGTCCTGTTTCCCATACACATCACTGTACAAATTACAAACTGCTATAAATGTATAGCTGTATATGTAAGGCTGTATGATATTATACTATGCATTTATATATTTTCTGTTTTGGACACTGGCTGCTTGCATATCTTGCCTATTATTGTTAATAATGTTAAAATCAATGAGAGTGGAGACATCTCTTTGATATACCCACCTCAAGGATCATAAAGGGAAAAGAAAACATTCCCAAAGTTGTTTCCTTTGTTTTCTTTTTGATACACTATATTTGCATATGCATTAAATTAATAAGATGCTTTGTTTTTATTTTTCTTCCATGACAGAGTATTACTATATAGCTCAAGCTGGCCTACAATTCTTGATCCTCTGTCGAAATTTCATAGGTAGAGATTGCAGGTGTGTTCCATGACACCTGTCTGAAATATGGTTTTGAGTCCTTATCATTTATATGCTCTATCCAAACTTTGAGCCATTTTTCCTCATCCACTATAGCTTAATTGTAAGTGTGGCATGTATACATGTATGTTTGTGTGTTTGCTCAGCCCTGAATTTCTCTCTCTTCTTTCTGACCTGGCTGTTACCATGGTAGTACCAAGAATTGCATCCCTAGTTTCTTGGAGCTTTAATTGAAAAAAAAAAGGAATATAATGATGGATTGCATCTGGAAAACTATAAAGCCTTTGCTTTATCAGCTGTAGTCTAGGTAGGACAATGGGGGAAGTGGAATTAAATTCAAGAAAGGTAATGTCAGCGGTGCCCATCCTGAAACACTTAACTACTTAAGTACATGATAATCACCAGGCTGTCTACCTGCTCACTCATGTGTTCATATTTAATGCTAGCAAAGTGAGTCATTTCCTCATTATTCTTGGCTCACTGACTGCTAATGCTAAATATTCTATTTCAGCTTGAAATATTGCTTCTGAACAAACACATTCATTAATAAAGTCAGAGTATCCAAAATAGAATATTGCTTTATTGTATCCCAGGACAGCTATCAGTCTTGCCTGGGGATCATGAATAGAAAAACAAGACCTTGGGTACTCTGTCTTGGCAAGTAAGAGTCCCCAAATGATAATTCTGTACTTACCAGGAAGTTCAGAAACATGCTAAGATTTTTCTACTGCTAACATTGCTATTTCTCATGCAGTATATGCCTCTAAGGTCTGTGAAATTTCAGAAACTCAGTTTCTTGATCATTAGTAACAGGTACTAAGTCAGTGCTACATACTGGTCACTATCATAATTTACTTATACACTCTTTAATATGGTTAATGAAGTGTAGGGAGGCCCTACAGATTTTAAAGAAATTTGATTTTTGTGTAAATTTGCGCAGAAATAGTTTAGAAAAGATTAGTGGGTTCTTTTGCTCCTGAGTAATTCACAGTCCAGCAGAGGATTGAAGGCAGCAGTGGTTTCTAAAAATGGGCAATATGTCCACTGATGTGACCTGGGGATACAACGGTGGGTGTCAGGGAGGAAAACAGTAAAACATTATGTCTGAGAAGACTTTCCCTAATATTATGGAGTAGGATGGATATTCTACATGTGGAATTCTTTGGTATTAAATAACAGAAAGACTTACATAAGCTCGAATTTACATCTGGTTGCATTAATGTTGTTACGTTTAGTGCCTTAGTGTTGTTCATCAAAATATCCTGGCTGTGTACAGCAAGTTGAGGGACGGTATGGATTTTCTCTGTTGTGTTCAGGCCAGAGTAGCTGTAAGACAACCAAGGGGGGGGGGTTTCCATTGAGGGTTTTGTAACATGCTGATTCAAGTACTGGCCTATAAAATTCTATTCTTTATTGAATTTTCTTGACGCTTCTGACTGCTGGATTTAGTGTATTATCTGAAGTGGAAAATATGATTTATGATTCTCTGTGTTACTTCTTTTTAAAAGATCAGATGTAGACTTGAAAAGAATACAGCTGAAGCGCCTCCCTGCCTCTCGCCCCACATGTAGGTTTGAATCGGGTTATTTTGAATAGCATGCTGTTAGAAATGGAAGTCTCTTTAAGGACACTCATATAGTCTCCTGAAGGAGAGACGCTCATTTGAAAACTTTTGAGGCTAGACATCTGGCCAAATACCCAGGTGAAACAGAGACCCTATACCCCAAAGTACTTTAGGGAAAACAGGTCCGGTAGGAGAAAGAACAGCAGAGGCTAGTGGGAGAGGAATGTAGTCAAAGTGCAAAATATACTCAAATGACAATGTCTTTACAAAGCCTATCATGTTGTGCAATTATTGGGCGTGTGTGTGTGTGTGTGTACATATTAGAAGGAAAAGTCTATAAAAGAGGTAGAACAATGATTAGTCTATAATTATTCACCTGAAAACCAAGATGGGGAACCTCAGATCATGCCACCTGGATTTTGGACTCAAAGTCTTCAGAAATGTAAGGGAAGATAACATTTCTTCTACCCTTTAAGCCACACACTGTTGTTATTTTGTCATGGCAGCCTGTGATGGTTAATCTAGATTTTTATGTTGATTGGATTGAGAGACACCTGGGAGACAAAATTGTCTCATTTCTCTCTGTGTCCATAAAGATGTTTTCAAAGATGATTGGCATTTGGACTAGTAACTGAAGGGAAGAGTCTGCCTAAATGTGAGTGGTGCTATCTAACAGACTGTGGGCCCAGACAGGAGCAGAAGAGTTCTCTGATGCTCTCTCTCTCTCTCTCTCTCTCTCTCTCTCTCTCTCTCTCTCTCCTACCTTTCCACCATGAAGAGAGCCATTTCTTCCAACGTTCTCCCACCAAATGACCTCCTGTCTTACTTCAGACTCAGTGCAATGGAGTAGAAAACCAGGGATTAAAACTGGAAGTCAAACAGCCACATACTTCTGACATATCCAGGCCTCTATTTTCTTTCTGGTTGTAAAATGATGCACAGTGGGTTCATTCTTTGATTGTATGTATCCTGATAATTGCTTTTAATATTTGTTTAACATTTAACACTCCAATTTAAGAGCAAGAGCTATTCATCTTCATTGCCCTAGTGCCTACAACTTTATTTGGATCGAACAGGGGTTCAATACTTTGTAAATTAATACACAAAATGAATGAGATCTTTATTTGTAAACATAACTTTCTCATAACTTAATCATATGACTTTGATGCCAAACCTTTATAATGTTAGCTATTTTCACAAGAAAATAATACTTAGGTTATTTCTTCTTCTTTTCTTAATTTTAACAATGATGTATTTTATATACAGTTTGGTGGAAATGCTGTGGCCATCACTCATTGTATGGTGAAGTTCAGGGGACTGATGTTCTAGTTATTTTCAGTGATTGCATATTCTTCACATGTTCTGACACTTGAAACAGTGTCCAGCATCAATTTCATCTTATTTTCTTATTTAATATTTTGAATTCCCTGCACTTTTTTTCCTGATCTGTAGTTCTCTATTTAGCTAAGTCATCTGAGGACTGAATATCAGTGTTGGATCTCATCTGCATTCTCTTTACTGTCCCTTGTCTGATCCAAATATTCTTTCAACATCACCTGCAGATGTACTTGCTAGGGTGAAGTTCTATGTCTGTGAGGTTGAGGACTTATGTGCAGAATTGTGATACCTACCTCCCTTAATACTTACTTGTCTTAGAGTCTTTCATTATTAGTTTTCAGTTTGGAGAATAAAATTACAGCCAACATTGTTCTTTTCTCACTGAATAAGTAATATTTCTTTTTCCTTTGAAATACTCACACATGTTCACACACTATGTGTGCACACATGCACATACATATGTTGAAGATAATTAAAAATTAGTGAAGTTCTGATTCTCATGGACTTTACTGAAATGGGACCAAATATAGAAAACAAGGTGAGGCCAGTCATTAACGGATTTTTCAGAAGTGCAATGTGACCTGGTACATTTAGAATACCTGGAGACTGTAGTGTGAATGAATCATGAGGTCATTTAAGAAGATAAGAATATTTTATAAAACACATAGTGTAAGCTGGAGAAAAAGATAAGGGGAGTTATTTTTAGAAGGGTCCATGATACGAATTGAGCTACCTGTGTAGGAATTAGAAAGCTTTTCATGAAGAAATATACTGAACATAGAATGGTTGGATTTAAGACATTCTATCAAGGCCTTATAGACCTGAGTGCTGAGCATTTATAGGACTTTATTGGGAACTGTGTCACAATTCAATTCTGACTCAATCCCTATAACAACCTTGCAAAATGAGTTATATCATTTTGTTTTACAGGTGAGCCTTAAATAAGGTTATTCACACCAGCAGATATAGTTAGAATTTGGACCAAATATCTCTCGCTCATATTTATTGTTTCACATAATATTTTGTGAATGACAACTAAAAGTTATATTGCGCAGTCTTTAAGGGCTAAAGCAAGGGAAGAGGAGCCATTCTTAGCGCTGGAAATCAGCAAATGTTTAGAATGGTTAAATCACACAATCCGTGCAAGAGCCAAGAAACAAACACGAGGAAAGAAGGAAACTTTGATATTAACTCCAATATTAATAAAACTTTCACTCCTAATTTGGAGGGTCAAAAACCAGGAGTAGGGGCCTAAAATCTCACATGGGATTTTATTCACACACTGATAGCACTGCTGAAGGCAGAAACACAGGGAGGAGAGCCTTGGCTTTCCTCTTCTGCCCACTATAGCCATTTTTCTTGGATGCAAGTAGATAAACAGTGTAGTTTTCTTTGTTTTAGGGCACCAGTTATCAATGTGTGGGTCACAACCCCTTTGGGGTGTTGAACAACCCTTTCACAGGGGTCACATATCAGATATCCCGCATATCAGGTACTTACGTTACGATCCATAACAGTATGAAAATTACAGTTATGAAGTGGTAACAAAAATCATTTTATGGTTGGGGCTCACCACAACGTGAGGAACTCTGTCAAAGGTTCACAGCATTAGGAAGCTTGAAAACCTTCTGATTAGGTATCAGTGTATTAGGGAATCACTGTCAAGTCTGAGAATTCTTGTGGATGAGGGTTTTCAAGATGATGCAAGCTTAGAAAAGACAAGACTGATTGATTATTAGATGTGGATTCCATAGTTTGATTGTGAGATGAAATAAAACACAGTTCACTTTCATGGTCCCCTTGTTTTTTATTCTTTTAAGATCCTGTAACTCTAGCGATTGCAAAGAGCTGTGGAGCAACATTGACTGGCCTTGTCTTTTATGTAATATTAGTTCAGAGAGTCCTGGAGAATAAGAAACAAAAGCATGTTCAAGATCTTAAACTCTACACATTTGCTATTTGAAATTTGTAGTTGTAGAGCATGACAGAATGGTTACATTCTGCCTGCCACAAAATGATACTAACAAGCGCACGAAAAATGAGTCACAAGACCACGTGCTGACTTTTGGATGAAGTCCTTTAACTCAGAAAGATGAATCTGACAGCCTCTCCTGCTTGCAGGCAACATTCCTGCCTGTCCTTAGGCAAGCAAGCTTCTCTGGAGTCATACGGGCCATTATGCTGTCAGGTGACGACAGCCATATTTGCTGTTCACCAAGATGACTGACAGACCCACTAGGCATAACTCTTTTTTTTTATAGTTTTTTTTTTATTGAGAAAAGGAGAAAAAAAAAACAAGTTTCCACCTCCTCCCAGCCTCCTATTTCCCTCCCCCTCCTCCCACCCCTCTCCCCCTCCCTCTCCAGTCCAAAGAGCAGTCAGGGTTCCCTGCCCTGTGGTAAGTCCTAGGTCCTCCCCCCTCCGTCTATATCTAGGAAGGTGAACTTTCAAACTGGCTAGGCTCCCACAAAGCCAGCACATTACGTAGGATCAAAACCCCGTGCCATTGTCCTTGGCTTCTCATCAGCCCTCATTGTTCGCCATGTTCAGAGAGTCCAGTTAATCCCATGCTTTTTCAGTCACGGTCCAGCTGGCCTTGGTGAGCTCCCAATAGATCAGCCCCACTGTTTCAGTGGGTGGGTGCACCCCTCGTAGGGCTGGAGAGATGGCTCAGCCATTAAAGGCTAGGATCACAACCATAAATATAAAGAGATAGGCATCACTCTTAAAGGGAGATCATTGTTCAGTCTTCTGGATCTCATAAGTGAGTGAAGAGACTCCCCAAGGCATCGGAATGACAGCTGACCCAGGGAATAGAGAAAAAGGAGAATAGAAAATGACTCTGAAGAAGGCTTTTATTTTAGTTTTGTTTAGTTTTTGGAAGATCCTTCTAGGTTTCTGTGGTTTTCATGATGCAAATCTCAATAATTTGGAAAATTTAATGTATCTGCTTGATGAATCTCTAAGCAGCAACAGCAGAAGAAGCTATAGGAAAAGAAAGGGCAATGGATAATTGGGAAAGGCTTACAAAATTGATTTCCAGTGTGATCTAGGAGGTAGACTCGTTTCAGACCAGTTTATCCTCTCTCTGTAAGGTTGTTTTGGGGTCACTGGAACCTTGGGTGCTATAGTCACTGAAAAACCCTTAGGTTCTCTAGAGAGGATGGGTGCTTCCAGTTAAGGTACGTACTCCCTCATCTGGAATTCACTCAGCATCTTTTGTTTGCCAGGCCTAGCTTAACATTAAAAACTCAAGATTAAGAATGCAAAGTGCTATGTCCCCGCAACTTATATGACATTAGAACTCCCCAGTCTCAGGAGTGATGATAGGAAGATAAGTTGCCTGGAACTTGGGATTATACTCAGACCTGGTACAAGCTAGCTGAGTAAGCCTGCACATCTCACTTTCTCTTTCTAGGCCTCAGGCTTTGTATATTGAACAGGAATAACAAGGTACATGTAGATCCCAGAGGAAAACAAAAAATCTAATATATACCAAAAAAACATAAAGAGATAAGGATGGTGTGAGAATCACTTTAACTGACTTGAAATCTTATATCTTCTCCCTATAGATGTAGCATACTCTGAGAGTTTCAACATGTTATCTTAATGAATTCTGTATATAAGAAAGACTTATCATCTCATAAAGTGGTAAATAAGAAAAATTAGTGCCGTTATTAAGTTGCACCAACAGTTCCTACTGAGCATAAATGGTTATCCTCCATACTTTATACACAGTAAGTTGCTAACCCTTATCTCCAGTCATCACAGTGGTCCTGAAAGATAGGAGCAATCAACCCTATCTACAGAAGAGAAAGTGGGCCAAGATTGCCACACTAAGGGACTTATCAAAGGTCACAGCTTATGAATGACTGAGTTAGTATTTGAAGCCAGGTTCAACCCACATGTTCAAGTGAGCTCATGCTTCTTCTCATCTATAATCCGCGCTCTCAGAGAAAGAGCCACACTGAGTTTGTGCTGCAAGCTGTGAAAGACACAGGTTGTCAACAAACATAGTCGTGGCCTTCTGCGTGATCTACTCTAGACATACTGTGTACAAGGGCGGTGAAATTTGCAGTCAATTTCCAGATGCTGAATAAGACTTACAAATGGAGTCAGGACTCTTGGATCTGATTTGGTGGAAAATTTTGAGTAGGATAGATAAAGCATCACAATAACCTAGGTTTTCATCATATTTAATACCATGTAGCTTTGAGGACTGGCCAAAGACATGAGATATCATTGTCTAGCCTGTGATACAGGAGAAAATGTGATATAAAGGAAACAACCTGAGTTTCCTGGGAAGCCAGAAGGATACAAACCATCAATACCTCCGGCGATTTGTGTTCTTCTCCTTTGGCTGCCAATAATTTATGTCAGTACTTTTCTTAAGTCCTAAATTTTATAACTAATGTAGGAAAAACAGTATTATATCTCTGCTAGGCTTGGTATCTAATAAAATGTCCAAGAATCAATAAAATATTATTTTCTGTATCATTTTTATTCATGAGACAATCTCAGCATGAAACAAATCACTTAAAGGGCTAAGAAGTCCTGGGTATGATAACCAAATCAGACTTTTGCACCTGAAACTCCCAACTCAGTGCTCTTTGTTTCCCAGTTTGGGTGGTATAGATGCGTTTTTTCAGAAACCTGACTTTGAAAAACAAGGAAAAACGGGGGCTGAAATACTCTGACACATAGAGGACAGATTCAGAAGTTCCCTTGTTCCTACAAAGAACCAGCTCCGCTCCCCTGAGTTCAGCAAAAGGGCATTGCAGTGCTGAGTTTCACAATGAAATCGCTTCCGAACATGCTTCCTCCTTCCTCCAAAGCCTCTCTCTGACTTAATTGGCACTCTCTGTGCACCTGCAGGCATTGGCAGGCTGCTACCAGCTGCATGTGCTTATCTGGCAACTCAAAACCCTTCAGTGCCTGGGCTGTTTGAAGGCTACTTGAACCTTGTGTGGAATGCTCTTGGTTAGTCCAATTCTTCAGAAGTCTGTATTTTCAGCCTCTGTCAACAATGTGGTTGCTTCATATGAAATCTTCCTGGACTAGCTTTAGTAACTATTTTGTTGAAATCAAACATTTGGCCTAAAATTCTTAAGTTTTCCTATCGGTGCTTACCTCTAAGGAAGGGATAAATTCACAGATTCATATTGACAAATCTTGGGAGTACCAACCCCAGAGATGCAGGATTTTAGGTCTGGAAGAATGAGCATAACTTGAAGAAAACTGAAATTCATTTGCATTCGCATAGCTGGTGATAATGTTGAAGCACATTTTAATCTTGCTTCCCTAACGTGCCTTTCTTGTCGGTGGCCACACCTTTTAAACTCATGTCTGCTTCTTCGGTCCCCAGAGCTCTCCGACGATGCCTCCTCCCTCCGTCTGGGACAGTGTCTACTCAACCTTTAGTTCTCAGCTTCTGTGTTACTTAAGTGTCCTCAGACAGCCTGCCACCAATTCCCTGAGCTAATTTGGTCCTTAGCAGCTGTTTATCTCTGCATTGTGATGAAGAGAAAACTGGGGTTTAGAAACTGGCACTGCTTGCTTACAGCTGAATGAGTGGCAGATCAAGCATTGAATCATCATTCTTCGGTTTAATCTCTCCTACTGTCTTCTCTATGATTCTGACCTAACGGGAAGGAGAGTATAGATAAGAACCATAAAGCAGCCAGCCAGCTGCCTGTGTCCCCAAGCTACTGAGTAAGGAAGCCCTAGAGTTCTCTGATTAATGTTAGATTGATCCTAAGTCTGAATGACGGCTTAGGATGCAGGACCTCACACCTCAAAATTCCAGTCAAGGGCTTATTCCATAAAGAGATTGATAGTCCTCTGATGGGAGGCAGGGTTCGCAGATCTTTGAGAGTCATGGGCCCCTTTTTCTAGTTGACAGACACATCGAATAGTTAGTTAATAACAGCCATGGAGGAGCCCCAGGTTCCTACTCTCTAGGACCACTCTCTAGAACCTTCTCGGATAGAAAAATCAAACTTCTCTTGTGTTTCTATTGTATGAGATGGTAATCATATACCTTTTACATGATCAGTACATCTAACCATCACAACAGCCTTCTGATGTCAGTGTAGCAGCTTTCAACAGACTCACCCAGGTGTTAAGTGACATACTTGGTCGGACCAGGGGGCCCTCATAAGGAGTGGGGGGAAGATACAAGAGGGGAGGGGAATGAATGTGATTAGCATGTCTTATGCATGCATGAAACTGTCAAATGTAAGATTAAAATAAACACCCAACTTTTCCAATAATCAAGTCTCTGGCTCTGCAAACACCCTTTACCTACCATAGGCAGGGACTCTCAGCGAAGCAGTTTTATAGTATGCCTTCAACAGTTAGCGATAAAGTCAGGCCTAAAGACCAGCGAGGAGGATAGTAGGGCTCTTTAACCTGGCTCTGTTTTTTTCCACACCGATCTATACTTATCCCAGCAAGTGAGCAGCCACAAGAATCACTGCGTCTCAATCTCAGCAGGGGCAAACTTTTAATTGCCTTGCCTGGCCAGGAGTCCAAGACAGTGAAGTGGAGTGATTACTAGCTGCAGATGGATTGGCTCATCTACAGCTTCTCACCTGCAGAGACCTAGGGCATTAATTGAAAGCATTTAAAGGTGATGGTTGAAAAAGCCAACATCCCCTCTTGTTTGTCCTCTGAAGTTTTATTATGCCATTGAGAGAACTTGGGGTCATTCACTGTGAGCATAAAGTTGCACTATAAAGCAAGTACACCAACCTCCCCTCTCCAATGTATACCACTGTATAGTCTATGTTTTAAATCATAAACCATCAGGGCTTCAAGCGTCCTTGTGGACCTGGTCTAATTGCTCTCTGGCCTCCCCTCAGACACCCAGGGGTGTCTCCAGTTTGTCAGTCTCCACATTTGTTTCCCACAGTAGTTTTCATGAATAAAAATGAGATGAGACACCGAGTCCAGAGATAGATGAGTGTTTTCTGGTTTATAGGAACAGTGCGTTATTGCTTCCCAATGTAACCCTGGATACATTTCTCAAGTTTGCTTTTTTATGCTTAAGGAACTTTGGGGTTCTGGAAAAAAAAAGCAAAGTAAATAGAGATGACCTCATTCTGAAAAAGAGAAACAAATTCATTCTAATGGCATGCCGTGTGGCTCTTATAGATGCTTATGGATTTTGTTGGCAATTATATCCCAGTGTCCTGACTAGAACCTGGTACATAATAGATAATAAATATTTGTTGAGTAAATTAATGTGAGATACATTTATAATGACCAAGTATATTCATTAGAAGCATTATGATAGCGTGGCCAGAACCTTCTATTTTCCTCACATTAAATTTAGTTGGTCCTTAAAATCTCACAGAGGGTCATGTCTGGAGTTATTAGAGGACAGCAGAATTGAAGGGACAACATCACATCAAAGCAGTCCTGTCCTAAGATTCCAATTTTTCAGTGGGAGTCCAATGTTTGCTTCTACATTATAGACATTACACACAGAGTATGTCTATCCAAAATCACATGACTAGCAAAGAGAAAAGCAGAAATCTATATATGGCTCCAAAGCCAGTTTATTTTGCCACATCTAAACATCTTTATATAAGTATTTAGCAAAGAATTTCACTGACATAATGCCATGCTCTCCACTCTCCAGGTAAAATGATTTTCTGGATTCTAGGATCATCTTATATCGTAAAGCATAGGTCCCTTTGAAGGGA
Organism: Microtus oregoni; assembly: GCF_018167655.1. Lineage (NCBI taxonomy): Eukaryota > Metazoa > Chordata > Mammalia > Rodentia > Cricetidae > Microtus > Microtus oregoni. The sequence continues at coordinate 7,547,348 of NW_024543059.1, forward strand.
CCAGGGATATAGCAGTGGCTATTATTTTTGGACCACCAGTTAGGGCAGAGACAAATTTCAGTAATTCCTTCATGGCTTAAAATTTTCTCATCAAGAAGAGAAGTTGTCAGAGGGTCAAAGTGACAGATGGAACCAATGGAAACAGCTTTAAGGAACAATTTGAAAGATGATGGGGGTGTTCCGCACTGAGGATGTTGGAGGAGGAGGAAAGAGGGTGACCATTGTTTGAGCAGAGATGATGACCATATGCTGGACTATACAGAGCAAAGGACAGATTGGAAGATGTTGCTGACATGACAGGGTTAGTAGAGTTGGAAATGGCTTTAAGACTGGTTATTTGGAAACTGATTATATAATTTGGTGGATGTTCACATATAGCACTATTTATTAGCTTCATAAGACATCTCAGTTATATGCTCCGTTATGGCAGGAACCATATATATGAACTCTTACATTTGCATTTTTTATTTACATAAATATATGACCCCAAATCTGAAGTTTTTCATTGTCATAGTCTTGTCACAAGAGTTTGTATCAGATCTTCTGCTTCTATCACTTACTCTATTTATTACTTGGTCGCACTTTTACCATATATGAAATAAGGGTCCAACCACATCTCCCCATGGGTTAAATGTGGAGGGCAAATACATTTAACACATGAGTAACATTTAGAATTGGCTGAGGCACATAGTTAAATCTCCATATATATCATCTATTATAGAAATTATGGTCCCCCTTCATCCTCAGCTTCTGTATCCGGACTACAATACCAGAGAGTCTTGCTAATGTAACTTTGTTCAAATGAACCACTAACCTCTTCCTTGCCCTAATTTCTTTCCTCATATCATTCTTGCTTGTGATCCTAAAAAAAATCAATTTTTCCTATCTTTCTGGACCAATCTCCTGTTTTTATTCAATCTCCTTTTGGTGGGGATAAAATACTGAGAAAAAGAGAAAAACTATTCAGTTTTCCTTGGAAAAGATTATTTGGAATACCATGTTCTTTGAGTTTTTCAATTATTATGTTAGATTTCTTTTTTGTGGAATCAATGTTTGAGATACAAGTATTATGTCTTATCTTTCTCTTTCAAAAAATGTATTTGCCACTATGCAGTTGCATTGCGACTTTTTCCTCTTGTAAATATTTGACATCCAAACTCTGCTTGAGGTGAGTAAATTTCTCTGCTTAACTTATGAGTGTCATGTCTGTAACATCAGTTGTGTGAAACACATCCTTTTATCTTAAAAAAAAAACCCACAAAACTTTAAAAACATGCCCTTTCCTATATTACTTCAGTACAAGTTGTCTTATAGTAAACCGCAAAATGATATAGTGATTATATCCATGCTGATAATTTTAAAAATCAAAGGTTAAGAAACTGTTTACCTATATCATATGAGTAGCAAAAAAGGTGAAATAATTGCGAGCTCTTTTTGTAGGATTTTTGATAACACTGCCACCCTTCTGCTGGGTAGGGTATAAATATGTATTCATAGTGATAGACTGTCTCTGTATTGAGTAATTGATGATGATGACAAAAGTTATAACTTTTCAGGGGTAAGCACATGCTGGATGTCATCTTAAAATATGATCTACCCTTCCCTTCAACCCTCTCCCAAGGTACCATGCTCCCAATTTACTCAGGAGATCTTGTCTTTCTCTACTTCCCATTTAGATTAGATTAATGTATGTCTCTCTTAGGGTCCTCATTGTTGTCTAGGTTCTCTGAAATTGTGATTTGTGGGCTGGTTTTTATTTGCTTTATGTTTAAAAACCACTTATGAGTGAGTACATGTGATAATTGAAGGGGAATGGAGAGACAGGGAGGGGAGCAGAGAAAAATGTAGAGCTCAATAAAAATCAATAATAAAGAATATGATAAGTTAGGTTTCATATCTTTAAGTGAGAATTGGCATTATATTCACTCATGCATGTAGAAAATAGATTTTCTACTTCAGGAGAATTAATTAAGGGTCATACTCCACCCAAGTGGCAAGAATCTAATTAAATTTTAGATTGTTTGATTTCAAATGTTTTGTTCTCAATCATGTGTACATACTTAGTCCTTAATGGTTACATGAGAGACATGCTTCCCTCCTCGGTGGGTTTGCAAAGTTGTAGATACAGTATTCTGAAATCAGATTGAACAGTGAATGTTCTTGTTGATTAGCAAAACAGCACCAAAGAAGAGGAAGGGAAAGAAGAAGCAGAGGAAGAGGAAGGAGGAGGGGGAGAAGGAATAGAAGGAGGGGGAGGAGGAAAAGGAAGAGGAGAAGGAGAAAAAAAGAGGAGGAGGAAGAGGAAAAAGAAGAAGAGGAGGAGGAGGACGACGATGACGACAATGAGGAGGAGGAGTTGAGTAGTAGTAGTAGTAGTAGTAGCAATTTGGGAGCAGATGATACTGCCAGAGTCTAGGAGAAAAGAGTAAAAAAGAGTAAATATCAAACATGCAGACCTGTGTTCACTTTTACCATCTGGATATAGACACAGAAAATAGTAGATTTATGGCAAAGACTACTTTTTTTAAAGAGGCTTTTTCTGGATCCCAAGGGAGCCAATTTATTCCAAGTGAGATTCTGCAAGTCATTAATTGCTTTGAAATTTAATGACATTCTGAGACAGAAAGTTCCTCTTCCAATCTCTAAAGCGTTTTGTTTTGTATGTATTTTAGCTTGTTATTGTTTTATATGCAATTTGAAATGGTATACTTCTTAATAATTGTATTGGAGTGTTTTATAGAAATATGAGAGAGTCATCCTGTCAGATATTAATGATTCTAAGCAGTTGTTTTCATTAAGAAATTTTAAAGTGACCCTACTTTCTAGTTAATAAGAATTTTTTGTCACTGGATAAATACAGGTTCTGTTTGTTAATGTTGTCTAGATTAATAATATTTTGTTGTTATTTTTTATTTTTTACAAAGACCTTGCCAATTTAGTGATAAGCACTCAGTATTGTCAGTAATCTACAGGAGAAACCCAGATGATAAATTATTAAACTACCCCATTAACAGGTATAAGTGAAGCTACAAAAATATCCTGAATCAAACTCTTCTTGATGTGGTCTGATTGATGGATTTAGTTTAAAACAAAGTTGTAGAAGATGCATTGTCCCGCACTAATCCATCTAATTTAGTGAATGTCTTAAACAAAATTCCTACTTTCCACCCCTGGCATATTTATAGTCTCTAGTAGCCCTTCATGATCTGGCCGAGGGTGAATTGCCCATTTCTGTTTCCTGTCAATACTGTTGTTATTCATTTTACAAAGGTCACTTTCTGTGGCAGGATCTTCCCATATGTTGTTCCATTTGCCTGGACTCTCTTTGCATATTCTTCCTCCATCCTAATTTTCTCCCATCCTCAACCTGGAGTCTCCCATTACATCATGATGCTCTATGATTCTCTGTGCACAGGTTGTGTTCTAATGAAATGATAGTGTAACAGTCTTTAAATTATGAATATGAGTATCATCACTGGTGACATAATTTGAGGATAGCTATCATGTTTGTTCTCTCTTCCTGTCTCTGCCACAGGGAGGACATGCTTTCCCTTAATTAGAAGAAGTGAGCAATCTTGAGTTGTAAGGTAGAGCTTTGTATTATGCAATCTTAGGGAGGTCATTTATTTTTTGGCTTTAAGTTTCTTATCTTTATAAACATTTATTACAAAATCCTATTTCAGAAATCTATGAAAACACATTTTAAAAAAAAAATCAAAGGAAAGAGGAAAGAGAAACAATTGGTTACTTACTAGACACCTATTATTCTTTGGTGTTTCAGTATTTTCTCTTGGATTATTTTCCACATATATGGTGGCTTTTCATCTGCAGACACAAACAGCTAAACAATCACCAAGCTTTCCTCTTTGGTAAGGCTGTTATTGAATCATTTGTTCAGTTGCATTTTTGGTTGTCATTGTACTTTTCTGAGATTTAGATCAATTGACAATTGAGAGGCAGAGCTAGCATATTACCCATGCTATTGCTAAGGGTGTGTTTAGTCTGTGTTATACTCAATTAGCCTCTCTATCACCCCACCACTCTGCCTAAACTGTGAAACAACTCAACTTAAAAGACAATACTCTTTGCTTTCTTTGCTTTATGTTTAAAAAACCACCTATGAGTGAGCACATGTGATAATTGTCTTTCTGTGTCTGGGCTACCTCACTAAAAATAATGTTTCCTAGCTCCATTCAAAGAAAGCCAGCCTACAAACCACAATCCCAGGGAACTCAGACAACAATGCAGACACTAAGAGAGACTTACATAGATCTAATCTACATGGGAAGTAGAAAAAGACAAGATCTCCTGAGTAAATTGGGAACATGGGGACCTTGGGGGAAGATTGAAGTGGGGAGAGGAGAAGCAGGGAGGGGAGCAGAGAAAAATGTAGAGCTCAATAAATATCAATAAAAATGTATAAAATAAAAAAAGACAATACTCATCTTCAGAGCAGACACACATACCAAGAAATGCACCAATAGAATGGAGAAAGGGAAATGAAAAAGCTTAAATTTCTTGAGAGGAAATTCACTTTAGTATCTTACTCAATTGGGAAGCCTTAGCCAATGACTCAGATTCCCAAAATCCATTCTTCCTTTGTATGAAGTAGTAAGCAATGGAATAGCAGGCTAGGGTTCTCAAATTACAAAACAGGAACAAATAATGTCTTCTAATACCAGTTATATGGTGAATATCATCTAGGGTATAGGCAGTTCCTGGCAGTAAACCAAGAAGCCTGTGCCAGAGAGTTGGTACTATGAGAACTAAGAGATGAAGTGAAATCTTTTTCTCTTATTTCATTTTCAAATTGGAACAAAGAAAACATCCAAGAAGCTGTAACAGATAGTCTAAATTCCCTGGGACATAAAGGATTTTGACCTGAATTCTGCTTATGAATATTAGGCATTATCTTATGTGCTAAAGACATCTTAAAATCCCTGGGATCTGGCATGGGGAGCTTTTCCAGAGTCTCTAAGAAACAAAATCTGCTTCTTGTAAGTACTGCTGCACTTGTATTTTGTCTTCCATAAGCTGTTCTTTTTTTAAATTAGGTTTTTATTTCAAAAGTTTAATTTTTATGACGAGTTTCATTAAAGAAGTAAAATAAAAACCAAGCAGTATTTTCTGAGTCAGTTGCCATAATATTGGAAGTTGGTTGAGAATTTGCTAATCTGTGCTAATCTGTCTATTGGCATATATACATGTAAGGATGTATGTATAAACATTATATATATATATATATTCACATTTATAGGTGCTCATGTATGTGTCATGGCTGTAAGCAGTACCATGTATGTGCTCAACTTCATCATTCAGGGAGCTACAGTCAACAGTCATGCTACAACTTTAACCCCAAGACAGCAAAGAGGAGAGAGGAGACTAAGCAGGCACTATGGATAGCTTCCAGAAAGGAAGGTCATCTTTCAACTGGAATTCTCTAAAAAGGCAGAGTTGGTTTGACATCATTGCTTTGGAAGATTTAATCTGAGAGACAGTGATTAGTCAATTGCTCTGAGCGTCACTAATATTAACAGTCAGGCAATCTGTTAATTCATTCATCTGTTGAGGACAAGAATATGGACAAATACAGACTCTGGCCAGAAGGATCTGGAGAGTTCTCCTATATCAGGGAGTTCCTTCCTAGACAGGTTTATTTTAGACATGCTGTTGCAACATTGTATATGAGGGGGAAAAAGACTGAATCCATATCCTGACACATCTTAAATGCTGTCTAATCTGTCTGGCACTGTGTCTGTGTCTCTAATAAAGGACTCTTTCTGTCTTTTATTGAGCAGCACAGAAAGCATGATATGTGAAATAAGTATCTTAAGATTGCGGCTATGCATTAGCTTTGATTGTACAAGTTGATTGCATGGGAAATTCAAGGCAAGTAAGGTTGTCACATTGTTCTCCTAAAGGCAGGCTAAACAAACAGGTTGATTACACAGTGGGATAGAAGTCTAAAGTCTCAAGTGGCCTCATGATGTATTATTTACTTGGTTGTAAGGTCCAGTAAAATTTATAGTCCCTTTGAATAGAAGAGATATTTTGGTAACAATGCATCACCTCAATGCACCATTGTCACAAAACAAGTCAGTCCTCATGAGAATAATGCAGGAAGATGGGGACATTTAGAAGGGGGTTTGTCATTAGATAGCATTGACTCTATGGTGTATCAATCTATTAACTTTCACTACTTGGACAATCTTCCTAAGAACTGTCTACAGAGAATGTGTCTCTTACGGTTCTACACTGCACCCCATGGGCTGTGCTCCTTACTCTATTGGCAAGAACGCTGATGATTCAGGGGTTCGGGCCTCAGTCCAAATCTAGTTAACTCTCAAAGTTAATAAAAGCTGTTACTCATCTTTTCTCGTGGGAGAGGAGACCAACATTAGTGTTTGTGTGTTGTTCCCTTTTTGTGATGGTTAAATTGTGGTAAATAACTAGAATGCAGCGTGGTTAGCAGTGATAAGCAGGCATGGGCTCATGGGTGAGGAAGTGAAACCAGGATTATATTTTTTTAAGTAAATTAAAACCCTTCTCTATGGCAGATATACACTTAATTTGAAATTTTATTTTGCAGTCTTTCCCTACATTCAATTTAAGGTTTCTTAGACTTTTCTGTAAAAAGTTGTCTATTCTGCTTTTGTAAAATTACTCTTTAGAATATAGGACTATAGATACTTTTTGCTTATGAACTTAATGTTTTACACTTTCAGGTAATGATACTATGATTTAATGAACACTTAACACATATAAGGTTGCTTATGCTTATAATATCTCTAATGTTTCTAATCACCCTGTAGAGTATGTCCTGATTGTGTAGAAAGAAGTATAACCCTTAATTGACAGCATTCAAATTTGGGCCTGGTTTGAAATTGTGTGTTTTTTTTTTCCTTAGTATTTCTGTGAGATGATTAGAGTTAACTTTGGCTGCATATAATTTAAGCCACAAACAATAATAGCTAAGAAATATTTATTTCTTTGTTGTAAGTTTTGAGCAAGGCAGCTATGTGATAATGCCATAGGCTTTCTTTTCCTTTCTTGTTCAGTTGTATTAGTCTGTGCTTTCTGTCTGCAGGGTCATGACCAGGCAAAAGGTGACTGCTAAAGAATCATCTGCCTGAGCTGCATTCTAGGGGGTATGGCCAAACTAGAGGAGAAGGAAATAGCAGTGCTCTAGATGTCTATCTCCAATTTAAGCAGCATCTCTGGAAATCTTGTGCACCAATTTCTACTTACATAGTTCATCAAGTATTCATGTGTATGATCCCAATAGCTATGATGTCTCCTAACACACTGACTGTGGATATCGGCAGTATGTAGGAATGTTGCACTAAATCCAGTTACTGCTGAAGGAACAATTGGGATGACTTAGCCCAAACAGCCCGTATTTCCTAACTTTTCATTTGCTTTTTACTTTTCACTTACTTATCAGGCTTTTTTGAGCCTCGTATCTTTATCTCTCCATTCTTTTGATCTTCCCTTTGCATGATCGAAATTTCTGTTTAGTCTCCTCTCTCAAAACAAATGTTTTTCACGTGTCTAATTCTGAGTCATATTTCTGAGTCACCATTTTCTTTGCTTTTCTTAAAGACAAACTGTTTAGGATCTCAAGGGCTAACAGGTCATCTCTGTCTTAGAGCTTCTATTGCTGTGAAGAGAAACCAGAACCACAGCAATTCTTACAAAGGAAAGCAAGCGCCTGGGTCTGGCTTACAGTTCATAGGTTTAGTTCATTTTCATCATGGCAGGAAACATGGTGGCATGTGGGAAGACATGGTGCTGGAGAGGTAGCTGAGAGTTACATCTGGATCCAGGGGCAACAGGACGAGACAGTGAGCCACCAGGCCTTTGAGCTTCTGAAACCTCAAAGCCCACCCCCAGTGACACTCTTCTTCCAACAGTCTTTGGAGCAATTTTTATAAACTATCACAATCTCTGTTTAGTTCTGCCAAAGCACTTTCCATACTACTATGAATATTGCCATGAGTTAGAAGCTGTTTTACCATGCCATCATCAGCACTTAGAACCTTGTCTTGAAGAGAATTGTCCATAATTAAATCAGCCACCAGGACTAGGGAGTGGGAGGATATGCAGATGGCTAACAGACTTGTCTGGACGTGGAGAACTATTGAGACTCAACTCTGAGCAAGACTAAGAAGACAACCTTACTCTCGTCACAGATTGGTATGGAGCCAGCTGCCTTTTACAATTTGCAAATTTCTTTCTAGTCTACTCTCATAGAGGCAGAGATTAACTCCAGAAGCCAATATTAAAGCAAGAGGAGAGAGGAGGAAACAACACAAGACATTAAAAGTTTTAAAACTTGCCTAACATATTGAAAAAAAAAAGATTTCAGGCAATTCCAGAATTTACTGTGTATATCACCTTTATTTCTGTAGTGATCACATGACAACAGGTCCCTAGATCAAAAAGCTCTGTAACTCCCATCCCAGACTGTCATCTTGTTCATCGAGTTGTAGAACCTCCATAGAGTTGTAATGATCAGAAGTACTGTTGTTTTGTGGTCAAGACTGATGCTGTCCTAGGTACATCTCTAAAGTGTGTCAAAGGGAGGCTGGGAGGAAAGGGGTGGAATACCTGCTGAAGAAATGCTTGCCTTCTTCACCTACAAGGCTTGCACATTGGGGATGCATGGACAAATGTCAGGAAGGGAAGCCCAGGATCTCAGCATACCACATCTCTCTGCTGTTTGACTGCAGCTAGCAAGTATGGAAAGAGATCACAAAGGGTCTCTATAGAGGTATTTAAAGAACCAGACATAAAAGATGATTGCTTCACTATTGTCTCGCATGGTTTTACTTGTTTGATGCTGGAAAATGGAGGTTAAGCTTGTGGTCAAGGGATGCAAAGGTTGGGTGAATGTGTGCCACCTTACAGTCTAGATGCTTATGCTGGGTCAGAATACATGAACAACAACAAAATGAGTTAGCAAATAAATATATGACAGTGGATTATCATTACTGATAGCCATGAATCTGAGAAATGAATGATTGCTAATGTAGTCTGGGTGTCTTCATAGTTGGAGAACGCAATCACTCCATGGCTTTTTCTTGCCATCCATAGTCTCCTTGGCTATTGGATGTATTTCTCAGGATACAAGAACCAGCAATCTTTCCAACCCATTATCTTTGATCTACCCTCCTTGCTAGTTCAAAGACAAGACACAGCTCAATCTTCAAGCCTCAATGCTTAAAAAACTGCTTTCCTTATTTGAATATCCGCCCAACCCATCTGTGACTGATACATACTTACTGTTTACCTTGTTTAGCTCTTACCTCAAGTTGTCCATAAATCTCTCTCCAGGGTTCCTGCTCTGCTCCTAGTGTTATTTTTCTCCATCACACTTAATCAAACAAGGTAAACTCATGTACTGGCAAAATCAGAGAATTTTGCTAGTTTCCTGCTGCTAGTATCTAGTACTGTAGCAGCACATTGCAGATGCTCAAGGCTTTCTCGAACTATTGACTGTCTGTTTCTGCAGTCTCCTATGTTTTCCTGGTTAGATGGTTACTCTTGTTAATTTAATGATGGAAAGCAAAAAAATTGTCAGAGGTGGTTGACACCTGTGTGTAGAAATGGGGGGAACAGACGATGATCACTTTTAGTAAATGATTTGATGCCCTGACTCAGAGATAGAACGTTATCATTATGAAAGGTCACATTGAAAACCACTGAGGGATGTTTGGAAATATTTAAGTACTTCTTCCTATCATTCAAACACTCGATAGTTGTAGCTTGGAGGAATCAAGTATGGAAGGAAGCAAAGGATAGTGCATTGTATGCCAGTTCAATTTTGTCTTATCAGGAAGGTCACTCAGCGAAGGAGGCATTTTGATCACATCAATTCTCTTCACAGCAATGATATCTGAAAGCTCATTTTTTTCTTTTTGGTTATTCAAGGATACATTTGGCATTCAAAGAGCATTTTGTGAAACCTTTCTTTAAAACTTAGCTGCTAGGAAACACATCATTTTATAGACATAACCAGAAAAAAAAATCCATTCAGCAGAGTGAAGACAGTCAAGGCTACCGAATTTAGATCATGGTACCATACAGGTCTAGACCAGGGAAGGGACCCTAGGAGGGGGGAACAGTCTGCAGACAAAGGCACAGATATCTAGTCGAAGGACTCTTCTGAGAGCATTGTGAAACACTCCATATTGAATAGGCACTTCCGTTTTCATCTGTTGCATTCAGAATGGATGTCTTGTCTATTCTCATACAGTCGTTTTGGGGCAAGCTGGGATCCTACTGCAATCTGTCTTACACAGAGTCCCTATTATTTCTACTCTGAAAGGTGAAGATCTTTATAGGCAATAGCTGTTCAAAAATCATATAATAAGTCTAAAATAATGTCTCAAATATTTGACTCCTAGTTTAGTGTTTTCACACTAGATCTCTCTCTCTCTCTCTCTCTCTCTCTCTCTGCATGCTCAAAAAGGCAGAATTGTGTGTTTTCTTATTAAACACATCTTAAATTTATTTTCTTTTTAAAAAATATTTTCCTTTATTTATTCTTCACGTTTTGTTGTTTTCGAGACATTGACCCTAGGACTTCCCATGTAGTAGGGAAGCCCTCTACCACTGAGCTAGATCTCTAAGCCTTGGTTTAAATATTTTATTGCGAAAGAAATTAGCATGAATTCACATTTCTTTATTAGTGTTCTATTGTCCTTTGTATTTATATGTGACTGAGACTAGGAGTAATGTATCATATGTATCATATCTATAGGGGTTATGTCTGCATCTGGATCCCTGTCACAGGACTGGTTTTTCCTCCTCACAAGGGATGCATTCAATTTTGTCTCTGTCCAGAAACACCCTGGCACCCTAAAGTTTCCATTTTATAATGTTGATTACTTTCCTCCCAAGTGACAGTAGTGTCATAATTAGAGACACATTAATATTTTCCCCTTAAAAGGTCCTGTAAGTTGTTAACAAGAATAGGAAATATTTAGAATTAATGGCAGTAATAGGTAACACTTATTGAGAGCCTGGTATTTGCATGAGTCACAAACATCGCTTTTAAATAAAATGTATCAGCTCCTTTTGTCCTCACACGCTGTACTGGGTAAACATTTTATTACCCTACTTCCCAGCTTTAAATTAAAAAAACACCTGAAGGATAGAGAGGCTGAATAAATAGCTTGCTGTGTTTCAGTTAATGGGTAGCAGGGCAAGGCACTAAGAATCTAAGCTTCAATCATCCAGTACTACTTCTTAAAATTCCAGGTTAAGTCATGTTTAAGATTCCAAAATAGTCTATCATTTCTGCTCCTTTCATATAGAAACATATTCTAGAGGCCGGAGTTATATCTGAAAGTATTTCAATGAGTTCTATGATATCAGACACGAGTTAGAGGTGACTTGGATAGTTATGTGGGAGGAATATTGGGTCTTATAAGAATAATTTCTTGAATGGAATGTCAGCAAAAGCATGGAAATATATTTGAGTATAGCACCCAGCCATTTTCTGGGTACCTGAACTTGGGCATTATCTCAGATAACTTTGAATCTGAGTCTTCACTTGCAAAGTGGGGAATGGGAAGATCCTTCTGTCATTGTTCCACAAGGCTTGCTCTTTGGGCCTTTTTAAAGTAGTCAAAGAATGTATGCCCAACATGATGGAGTTCTCTCCTACAAATAAGTGATATAAGGTGTACCGGGACTGGGACTGGATCCCGGGTTAGTGTTAGAACACTCATCTATCCAGTGCTCCATCCATTGGACATGCAAAGAAGAAAGTAAAAGCTCTAAGGGCTGCAGGGTTTCCATCAGTTTTGCGTCACTTTACCTAAACAACTCGGGTCTGTTTCTGTCACTGAAAAAACAAAAAAAAACAAAAAACAAAAGCAAACAAATCAAAGAAAGAGGGCAAAATTGATCCAAAGGTTAAAACTGAGTTAAAAACAATATATGGGTCGGTAGGCAAATGATGTTTTATCACCCTAATATAAAGTGAGATTTGGGCTGTGTAATGGTTATGGCTTTAACATTTGGAGTTTGTGTATTTTATTTACAGGTCATTTTTGCTCCGTTCTCACAGCGTTTGATTGTCTGCACTCGGGCAATCATGTCTCCCTTGTGCTTCTTCATCTATTAAATAAGGAAAGTTACAGTCACCTAAAAAAAGCTTTTATGAGATTTATGGTATTGTTTAAATATAAGTACATGTTTGTGCTACACACACACATACACAAACACACACATTTGTATATGTGAAGGGATTTTTATAAAAACTGGGATCTTCTGATTATAAGGCTCTGAATAACATTTCAGAGCCAAAGTCTCAGTTCCAATCCAAGGATCAGTAGGAGTTGGTACCCCAGTTTGAAATATCCAGTTCCAGTAATACTCTCTCTTCAATGAGCACTGGCTTTTGGTTTTAACCAGGTTTTAAACTGATTAAACCGGGCTCATCTACATTATGGATAAAAAATTGATTTTAATCAGTCTGTAGACTTAAATTTCCACCTCATTGAGAAGAATTCCTACAGAAACCTAAATTGTCTTACACCACACTCCTGACCCTCTGTAGACCTATAAAGTTGATGCCTGGAATTAGCAATGACAGTGCCGTCGATCTGCCTTTTGCTCTGATCCAGAAGTTTTCATTAATA